>NC_053390.1:365144105-366478059 GCF_905171765.1 Bufo bufo | reverse complement strand
GAATATATCAAGGAACCCCAGCCAGGGCAGACAAGGGAAGTTTAAACTAAGATATAACTTTTATTGTGATCGTTAAAAAGTCTGGGAGTATCAGCTATGAAAAGGACAAACATACAAAAATAACTAAAACACTGAAGTTCCAGGGGGGGACAAAATAGTATCAGAGGTTCCAATCAAGAACAGGTAAGATAATAGTTAATTCTGAGAAAAAGGACCAGTCTTACCAACTGATGCGCTTGAGGACTATCCAGTAACTGCACAGCCTGAGTGATTAATATCAGTTGATTGTAAGTCACTGTGCGAGGATGCTATGGCAAGTATCTATCCCTAAAGTAAACCCTGAAAAACAAAAGCCAGGGGAGGGAAACTGCGAAAGTCCTGCATTACTGCACAAAGAAATGCCCCAAACAGGGCGATCCTATCTGGAGGTTTAACCCTGTTAGGTGCAATATCCCTCAAAATGCCCTATAACCTAGTTTGCAGTCACTTGGGGACTATAAGAGCAATAATAGTCGTGCTTCCAAAATACACTCACCTAAATAATTATTAGGAACACCTGTTCTATTTCTCATTAATGCAATTATCTAGTCAACCAATCACATGGCAGTTGCTTTGATGCATTTAGTGGGGTGGTCCTGGTCAAGACAATCTCCTGAACTCCAAACTGAATGTCAGAATGGGAAAGAAAGGTGATTTAAGCAATTTTGAGCGTGGCATGGTTGTTGGTGCCAGACGGGCCAGTCTGAGTATTTCACAATCTGCTCAGTTACTGGGATTTTCACTCACAACCATTTCTAGGGTTTACAAAGAATGGTGTGAAAAGGGAAAAACATCCAGTATGCGGCAGTCCTGTGGGCAAAAATGCCTTATGGATGATAGAGGTCAGAGGAGAATGGGCCGACTGATTCAAGCTGATAGAAGAGCAACGTTGACTGAAATAACCACTCGTTACAACCGAGGTATGCAGCAAAGCATTTGTGAAGCCACAACACGCACAACCTTGAGGCGGATGGGCTACAACAGCAGAAGACCCCCACGGGTACCACTCATCTCAACTACCAAATAGGAAAAAGAGGCTACAATTTGCACGAGCTCACCAAAATTGGACTGTTGAAGACTGGAAAAAATGTTGCCTGGTCTGATGAGTCTCGATTTCTGTTGAGACATTCAAATGGTAGAGTCCGAATTTGGCGTAAACAGAATGAGAATATGTATCCATCCTCTGATGGCTACTTCCAGCAGGATAATGCACCATGTCACAAAGCTCGAATCATTTCAAATTGGTTTCTTGAACATGACAATGAGTTCACTGTACTAAAATGGCCCCCACAGTCACCAGATCTCAACCCAATAGAGCATCTTTGGGATGTGGTGGAACGGGAGCTTCGTGCCCTGGATGTGCATCCCTCAAATCTCCATCAACTGCAAGATGCTATCCTATCAATATGGGCCAACATTTCTAAAGAATGCTATCAGCACCTTGTTGAATCAATGCCACGTAGAATTAAGGCGGTTCAGAAGGCAAAAGGGGTTCTTAATAATTCTTTAGGTGAGTGTGTGTGTGTATGTATGTATGTATGTATATATATATATATATATATATATATATATACTGTATATATACACTCACCTAAAGAATTATTAGGAACACCTGTTCTATTTCTCATTAATGCAATTATCTAGTCAACCAATCACATGGCAGTTGCTTCAATGCATTTAGGGGTGTGGTCCTGGTCAAGACAGTTTATGTGTTTTTTGACATATCCAACTTTTTTATTTCTATATGTATCTTTGCTCCTATACTCACATGGCATTTGGATAGTAGGCGGAACCCAATTTGTGTGTCCACTCCTGCTAATCCAAACCACCTGCGAGTGCTAGGAAGTTCAGCTATTTAAGTATGTAGCCATTCAGCAACCATTGTGTCATCAATAAGGATCAGTATTAGAGCATCCGAAACATGTAGACCTGCTTGCCGTGTTGGATTGTTTTTTATCCTGTGTTATTTTGGAATAAAGAACAATGTCTTTTTTTGAAAAGCTGGACATCCCGTCTTATTTTCATAAAGTTTGCAACTGGTGCCCCTTCCAAGCACCGTCCGTGCTTTCACTGCAAGACTGACCAGGTGAGCGCCGCCTACGGAACTTTTATACCTTTGTGCTTTCATCACTTGGAAATTTGGCGTGTTGCTCCATGATCTTATGTTCTGAATATATATTCCTACACTACAGCTCATATATTTCCAACGGCTGCATCGTATTATATAGCTGAATATGAACCACTAATCTCTTCGTATTATAGATGACTGCAACGAACGTCTTAAGAAAATGGATGCAGTTTTTAACAGCAAAGACAAGGATTCCCAGGACACTTTAGAACTCAAAGTTCAGATGACCTCCCTGGAGAAATTATTAATAAAAGAAAAGCGAACCTGGTGGGACTTAACTTCGCTCCAACGCTATATTGAGAAAAACATGATTCCTCATGGACTCAGATTACGTAAAAAACCCACTACTCTTTACTCTGATGGCTTTGTATCCCAGTGGCACGATATTTTATCTGATTGCTCCATCAAACTCATGGGCCTGATAGTGTCACATGAGGAAGAAGCCCTTTGTAATCTAAGAGAAGAAATCAAGGCCACGCAAGAGTTAATCATACCTTTCTCACAATTGGACATCTTCAAAGAAATGGACGCTGGCTTACAAGATAACTTAATAAATGGAAGAGAGCCTCATGACAGTCAAGCAAGGAAAATTTGCCCGCGATCTTCAAGATTACCAAAGGCAACACAGTGTATAATTGGTCCGAAATAGGGCCCACACGCCGCGCTCGATTAATGCGCAAAAAATTATTGCGGCAAAAAAATCGCGAGCTCCTAGAGTTGCCTTTAGCTCTACAGATCCGGAGTCATCTGATTTCTGCCTCCGATCTCCCGAATGCTCCTGGTGGCGAAATACAGATCTGCAGGATACTAGAAGCAGTGCTTGCAAGCACTTTTATGATTTTAGTTGGGAACAGCACTTCTATTGGATCACAGCGGATGTTACATCCTTATATACGGTCATCCCTCACAATTTGGCTATGGTTTCCCTTAGCTTGGTTTTTGAATGTCTATACCCATTGACTTTTCTCCTACTTTCCAGGATTTTGTTTGTCGGGTTGTGCTTTTTCTGTTTAAAACATAATGTCTTTATGTTCTCGCAACGTTACTTCTTGCAATTGACAGGAGTTTCCATGGGGTGAAAATTTTCGCCCTCCATGGCAAACATTTATATGGCATGGGGTGGGAATGTCACTTTTTATTTCAGCTGATAATCCTTGGAGTGGCTCCCTGAGATGGTACGGTCGCTATATCGCTGACCTGCTGTTCGTGTGGTCAGGCGATTCTGCGGCCGTGCCATCTTTTGGGACCTTTCTCAATAATAACCATTGCTGTCTAAAATTCACTATTTTACACGACATTACCACCATTGCCTTCCTCGATCTTTCTTTGGAGGGTGACTCTGCGACTCACCAAGTCCACTCCAGCACCTATCGCAATGAGACGTCAGGTAGCACAACTCTCATGGCCACATCTTGCCATCCTCCACATGTGGTCCGTAATATCCCTAAAGGGGAATTTATTTGGGCCAAAAGAAATTGTTCTAAAGATGACAAATTAAAAATGGAGATGGAGACAGTGCCATGAGACTTGCGGAACGCAGGTACCCTCCTTGGACCCTAGATCGAGCTAGGGCCAACATATTTAATAGACCCAGAGACAGGCTTGTTTTTCCAAAAAAACGCAACCCGACGCAACTCTCATGTATAAATAGGACAAACCAATGCAACCGCAAAAATGTTCCCTGGTTTTGTCACCAACTATAGTTTGGAATTTTCACAAATTTGCGCCATAGTCACTAAACATCTATCTGTTCTAAATTGTGACGAACAGTGGTCTGACATCAGCTTGGCAGGTGTCAGATGCATTGCACGTCGCGCATCGACTATTGCGCAAAAATTAGCCAAGTCTTTTTCACTGATAGTGACACCCAGTAAAAAAGAAAAAAAGGGTGCTTAGCTGAGACACAAAGGCACATTTAAATGCGGCCCACCGCATTTGTACGTGCTGCAATTACATTAAAAACAGGTTCAGTAGTTGTTTCAACAGTGACTCACAACTCCTTTAATAACAAACAATATGTAAATTGCAACACGAACCATGTGTGTATGCAGTACTTGCTCTATATGTAGTTTGCAATATATTGGATGCACCAACCAAATAGTTTAAAAGTCAGAATCTGTAAACACCCTTTCAGACATTCCTCAAACCAGAGAGAGAAATGTTTCAGCGGCCAGTCTACATTTTGCGGTCTCCCATCAGGGAGATAACCGCAGGTTTTCAGGTTCAGGCCCTAGAAAGGGTTAATCTCCTGCCAGAGGTGGTGGGACTATAAGCGTAAGGAAGTTCCTGACCCCATTAGCACCAGTGATCCCCCAGAAGAAACAAGATCACTGGCGAAACGGTGTTGGGTCAGGAGGTGGCTGAGAGATCGACACACCACTCAGGGTATGCTTATCCTTTTCTTTTAATCCACCAAGTCTGTTTATCTCACATTTGTCTCCATTTGCTATTGCTTGGGGCTTATTGTCTTGAGGTGTCTTGGTGACTTGCATCTGATTATTCTAATATATTTTTTCCCTGATTCCTGGTGTGCTGACCTCCCAACCCCCTCCTTGGGTCCTATTCCTCTCCCTTGTGTTCCACCTCCTTGTGCTGCTTTTTTTTTATCTTCATGTATGTATTTTACATTGTCAATAAAGTCTATTTATATTTACTATGCAAAGATTTTTTGTGCAATTTCCTTTAGTGATAGTTAAGGCTCCATGCTGGGTCGCAATTCTTTGCGATTTTTTTTCTGTCCGGTTACGATTTGGTATCCAATAGGACATGAAATAGCTCAAAACTCATAGATATCAAATTATTAAAATCCACGGACTCATTTGAATATCTTGGAATAAAGAGTGAGTTCGAGGATTCAGGATTATTATAGAACTTAATGTTTCCCCCCGCTTCTGAATAGGGTTAAAAAGTAAAACACGTATTTGGCAAAAACTCCCGATAAGACAGGCGGATCGAATCACCCTTATTAAAATGGTTCTTCTACCCCAGAATTCTATAATGTAATATCATCATGTCCCTGTGTGGATAAGAGCTATTTTTTCAATGCAATGGAAAGATTGATGATGATCTCATATGGGGAGAAAAAGGGTTAAGATGAAACAAAAATATCTGTGGCTAAATTAAGAAGATGGTGGTCTGTCCGTCCCATGTTTTCGAGGTTATTATTTTGCCTCTCAGTTGCAGTGGTTAATGACAGAGGATTGTGGATTGGATCAATATCTGGTGGGAGAGTTTGTAAGTTTTCAATATAATATCTTCAGCTTTCTTGAAGCTGGGATTATCAAAATTAAAGGAAGGAACTGTCCAATTAGTCATATAATGCACTTAATATGGGTTAATACAAAAAAATATTGGGAATAAAATATTCGTTAGGGTTTACCCCTATTTGGGGAAATATTAATGTTAGTGAGTTTAAAAATTTGAAGATTATATATTTTGGAAAAAAGTGGTATTAAGTTTGTTTCACAGATTATGGTTGAAGGGAAGTTTAAAACATTAGAGGAATTTGGGCTAAGTATGGAGGTAAACTTTCTCACGCTGTATAGATACTTTCGGCTGAAACATGCATATGATTCAACCAAAGATAAAGACTATTTAATCACTAAAGATTCGGAATTCGCAGAATTTTGTTATAATAGTAATATTACTAAAGTATCAATAGCACAGATATATAAGAAAATAAAGAGGGGTTTAGGTAGTGTGACTAAATTTAATAGTGAAAGTAAATGGGCACATGAAATGGATTTGGACACTATAGATTGGAGATTTATTTATAAAAGTATGAAAAGGGTTACTATATCTAGTCATTTCCATTTGAAACAGTTCTTTATCCTTCATCGAACATATACAACTCCTCTTGTGTTGAGTAGCATGTATAAAACAAAGGATTCTAGATGTTGGAAATGTAGTATGGAAAATGCTGATTTCACCCATCTAATTTGGTACTGCCCTCTTATACAGTTCTATTGGACTCAAGTATTTAAAGAACTTACTAGAGAAACTGGTAGAACTCTGCCATTGGAGATTTCTGTAGCTGTGCTGGGATATATCCGGGGGATAAGCTTGGAGAAAAAGAGTGTTGCGAAATAGGAAAAAGGATTAATGATGGCGAGGGTCATCATAGCTAGGGAGTGGGGCGCGGATAGACCACCAAATATTGTAGAATGGAAGAACCTTTATGAGAGAGTTCAAAGATATAAGTATTATTGTAAGGGAAAAAGGGGGGGGGGAATAAAAATAAATAAATAAATAATTAAATAAATAAATTTAAAACGAAGGGAGAATGTGGTCCCCGATATGAGATTATGAAATTAATTTTTCCTGGGGAAACCGAGACAACCTAGGGGGGAGGGTTGGGTAGGGGGGGGTGTTTTTTTTCTTTCCTTTGTGAAATGGAATAATGATATGATGGTAAATATGATATTGTAAATGGTAATTATGTAATATTTTTATAATGTATGTATTTTTTTATACTGAAAAGAAAAATATATATATATAAAAAAAAAAGAATTTGACAGCAGTATATAAGCCTGTAATTTCACACGTGCTGATGCTGCAAGGCCTGAAAATAGTGTTTTTTGTCAAAAGAGTGTGTTTTTCAAACCCCAGAAAATGATGGGTGTATTTCTACCTTAAATTGCACACTGACTAATACAGATGTTGTAGATTGCCAAACAAGTCTTTTTTTGCCAACAGAATATGAAAGCTGTATATATTAAACTTGAATTTAACACTTGCAGATCTGGAAAATACTGTTTTTGGAAAAAAAAAAATGGTGTTTTTCAAAACCCAGAAAAGGATGGGTGTATTTCTAGCTTAAATTGCACACTGACTAATCCAGATGTTGTAGATTGCCAAAAAAAAGTATTTTTTTGCTAACAGAATATGAAAGCTGTATATATTAAACTTGAATTTAACACTTGCAGATCTGGAAAATACAGTTTTTAGAAAAAAATTGTGTGTTTTTAAAACCCCAGAAAATGATGGGTGTATTTCTACCTTAAATTGCACACTGACTAATCCAGATGTTGTAGTTTTCCCCCAAAAAATGGTGATTTGCAATGTCCCAAAAGCTCAGATGCAGTGCTGGTGCACTGAGCATGCATAAAATGGCCGCTGCCGCCACCACCCACCTAGCTAACAGAATTCTAAAAGTTAGTATTTTTTTTGTCAATGAGCTCAGGGCAGGGTAAAACGATAGTGCCCTGCACCCACACAACTATTTGTCTGTAGATCGCTGAGTTAGATTCTCTCCTATTCTCTCCCTGAAATCACAAGTCCAGCAGCATCCTCTCCGTACACTTGTAACAGCAGAGTGACGTGCAGCGCTACATGACTCAAGCTTATATAGAGCCTGGGTCACATGCTGCTCTGGCCAATCGCAGTCTTTCAAAAAGCGCCAAGAAAGCGGCGAACACCAAACCCGAACTTTTACGGAATTTTTCGGGTTCGGGTCCGGGGTCCAAAAATCCTAAAGTTCGGTACGAACCCGAACTTTACAGTTCGGGTTTGCTCAACCCTACACGTGTGACATGCAGGGCGCATGGCTCAGCCCCGAGTTCTTGACACAGCGCAGACACCATGTTCTTCCTGTTGTCGGTCACCATGGTTCTGATTTTGAGTTGTTGTGGAGAAAGCCAGGATTCGATTTCTTGATGAAGGACACGGAGCAGTTTTCTACCCTGTGCGACTCCTTTTGCCCAGGCGAAGGAGGTGCAGAACAGTGTGACACTGCCGTGCCCTGCACATGTGGAATGCTGGAGGGGTACTGTGAATTGTCCCTGCAGTGGAGGCTGAGGACATTGTGAAAGATGAGGAGGCAAAGGCGGACATTTTCGCAGGACCATGGGCGTGAGAACATGGATTGTATCTCTGCACTTACCAGTATAGGGAACACCGACCAGTTGTGGACTTGTCGCCTAGGACTTGTTCTGCAAGTAGGCAGGGTCAGTGGGCTGGGTTCAAGTTAGGGCTCACTGTGTTAGTGTGTGTCCCTGCCTACGGTCGTGACAGTATGACTGGCCTTAAAAGTTTTTCCCTCCACCCCCAAGGGTGCTAGTATTATGGATCCCATGCTAGGCCTAGCCAACAAGATGGAGGGTGTTGTCCAGCTAGTCCAAGACTTAGCGCAGAGGATTTATCGGCAGGAGTCTCAGTCCCCTACTCTATCTGCTCCTATGTCAGTTGAACCTAAGATTCAGCTTCCTGATAGGTTCTCTGGGAATCATAAAAACTTTGTTACATTACGGGAGAGTTGTAAGCTGTACTTTCGTCTTAGGCCTCACTCTTCTGGGTCGGAAGTTCAGAGGGTGGGCATTTTTATGTCTTTGCTACAGGGAGATCCTCAAGAGTGGGCATTTCCCCTGGCACCTAACTCCCCTGAATTATGTTCTGTTGATTGTTTTTTTTTTTCATCTCTGGGTTTGTTATATGATGAGCTGGATAGGGCAGCTTATGCTGAGAGTCAGCTTCTGTCCCTTACTCAAGGCAAGCGACATGTTGAGGAGTACTGTGCAGAGTTATGGTGTACTGCCTCCAGGTGGAACGATCCAGCCCTGAGGTCTCAGTTCAGGCTGGGTCTGTGTGACAAACTGAAAGATCTGTTAGTTAATTATCCCACCTCAGGTTCCCTTGAAGATGCGATGTCTTTGGCTATTCGTCTTGATAGGAGTATAAGAGAACGCAAGCGTGAGAGGTCTGTCAGTGTCTATCCCTCTTTGTCCTCTGTTAGTAATACTAGGGCACCTGAAGAATCCAAGGTTCTATGCAGGTTGGCGCTGTGGCGTCTCAGCAGCGGACGGAGCATCGCCTAAAGAACAGTCTGTGCTTCTACTGTAACAGCCCCGCACATCAGACACAATCCTGTCCTAAAAAAACCGAAGTCGGAAAACTTCAGCGTCTGAGTGAATTTCAGGGAGTTAACTCAGACACACAGGTATTTCCTGACAAGTGTGGTAGATTACTACTGCCTGTGAGTTTATTCTCACAGGGAAGGTTTGTTACTGGTCATGCGTTTGTTGATTCAAAGTCTGCTGCAAATCTAGTTAATTATGAATTTATTTCTGTTCTGGGTCCCATAGTATGTCAATTATCTGAACCCATTCTGGTATCTGGAATTGACTTCACACCATTAGCCGGAGGGTACATTGATTTACCTACTATTGAATTAGTTATGACTGAGTGGGTGCTATTAATTCTGAGAAAAGTTCATTTTTTGTTTTGCATAATTTATCTGCTGATGTTGTTTTGGGGTTACCCTGGTTAAAGAACCATTCCCCAAATTTTGATTTGAGCACTGTCTGTCTATTCAGCTTGCTGGCCTGGGTATGGAGGAGGGTTCCATTCTGGGGTTTATTAAAGACTATCAGGATGTTTTTTTCTAAGGAGGCTTCTAAAGCCTTGCCGCCACATAGAGAATACGATTGCGCCATCGATTTGCTCCCTGGAGCTAAACTTCCTAAGGGTCGGATGTTTAATCTCTCTGGGCCTGAGAGATTAGCGATGAAGGAGTACATTCAAGATAGCCTTAGGAAGGGGCATATCCATCCATCTGTTTCTCCTGTAGGGGCTGGATTCTATTTTGTTGGGAAAAAGGAAGGTAGTCTTCGTCCTTCTATTGACTACAGGGAGCTCAACAAAATTTCCGTCCGAAATCTGTATCCTCTTCCTCTGATTCCGGAGCTGTTTAATCAGATTGTGGGAGCTTAATGGTTCTCCAAAATTGACCTTAGGGGGGGCCTACAATCTGATTAGAATCAGGGAGGGTGATGAATGGAAGACAGCATTTAACACTACTGAGGGGCATTTTGAGTACCTAGCAATGCCCTTCGGTCTGTGTAATGCCCCAGCCGTTTTCCAAAACCTTGGCAACAACATTTTTCGGGAGTTTCTAGGTCAGTTTGTTGTGGTGTATTTAGACGACATACTGGTGTTCTCCCCTGATTGGTCGTCCCATGTACTTCATGTGAGAAAGGTGCTTCAGAAGCTGAGGGACTGTAATTTGTTAGCTTAGTTGAGTAAATGCGAGTTTGGAGTTAGAGAACTCTCTTTTCTGGCTACATTATTTCCCCACAAAATTTTTGCGTGGATCCGGGTAAGGTGTGTGCCATTGTGGAGTGGGCCAGGCCGACCTTGCTTAAAGCCCTTCAGCGGTTCCTGGGTTTTGCTAATTATTATCGGAAATTTATAGGGAATTTCTCAGTCATTGCCAAACCGTTTTTGGCGGATTTAACCAGGAAGGGGGCTGATGTACTCCATTGGGGTCCTGAGGCTGTGTCTGCCTTTGAAACTCTTAAGACAAGTTTTACTCAGGCACCTGTACTGGTGCAGCCTGATGTCACACAACCTTTTGTGGTTGAGGTGGACGCCTCTGAGATAGGTGTTAGGGCTGTTCTATGTCAGGGGCCGTCCTCCCTGACTAACCTGAAACCATGTGCTTTCTTTTCCCGGATATTCTCTCCCGCAGAGAGAAATTACAATATCGGTAACCGTGAGTTGTTGGCTATCAAATGGGCTTTTGAGGAGTGGCGGCATTTCCTTGAAGGAGCTCAGCACAAGATCGACGTGCTGACTGATCATAAAAACCTTACCTATCTGGATACTGCTAAGCGCTTGAATCCCGGCAGGCAAGGTGGGCTCTATTCTTTACGCATTTTAACTTTGTTGTAACCTATCGTCCTAGGTCTGCTAATGTAAAGGCGGATGCCTTATCACAAAGTTTTGATGAGGAGAAGAGTGTTGTTACAGAGCCTGGAAATATTCTGTCTCCTGGGGTTGTGCTTGCCGCTATTAATTCTGATTTGGCCACTAAGATAGCTGGTTGTTGGGATTCAGCTCCCAATGATCTTCCTGCTGGCAAACTGTTTGTACCTCCAAACTTATGTCTTAAAGTACTGGAGGAATGTCATTGTTCTGTGTTGGCAGGTCATCCAGGTATTGCGGGGACTAAGCATGTAATATACATGGGTATACTGGTGACCTACCTGGTCACGTGATGTAGTGGCCTTCGTCTCTGCCAGAAATGTCCTGACAGGAGATGTCCTGCAGGTTTGCTTTGCCCCTTGCCCATTCCTCAGATACCCTGGACCTGCATCTCTATGGACTTTATTACTCCCAAGGTAGGTCAGTCATTTGGGTTGTAATAGACAGGTTTTTGAAGATGTGTCATCTTATCCCATTAAAAAAACTCCCCAATGCTAAAGAGTTGTCTACCTTATTTATTGATAACATCCTTAGGTTGCATGGCATTCTGGACTCCATTGTCTCGGATAGAGGTGTCCAATTTGTCTCAAATTTCTGGAGAGGCTTCAGCACAAGATTAATGGGCAAATGGAGAGGGTCAACCAGGTACTGGAGCAATTCTAGAGATGCTTTGTGTCGAATCACCAAAATGAGAAAGTTCTTATCTTTTGCAGAGTTTTCTATCAACAATCATGTGAGTTCCTCTAGCGGCATGTCCCCGTTCTATTGTAACTATGGTTTTCGTCTGTAGTTCTGTAACTCCTGCTGTGGATGCTATCATAGAAGATCTGTGCACAGTTTGGGCCCAGGCTCGCAAGAACCTGGAAAAAGCCCAAAGCATCCAATCTAGACAGGCCAATAAAAGACAGTCCAAAGGGCCAAATTTTGTGTTGGGTGAACAAGTTTGGTTGTCTACCAAAAATTTACGTCTCAAGGTGCCTTCAGGTAAACTGGTGCCTAGGTTTATTGTCTGCAGTTGCCTGACTCTTTAAGAATTCATGATGTCTTTCACATTTCTTTACTTAAAAAATTTGTTCCACAGGCAATTTCTCCTCCTAGGCATCCTGACCCTATTATTATTCTTGATGAACTTGAGTATGAGGTGGAGAGAATCCTTGATTCCCGGATGGTTCAAGGTTCTCTTCAATATCTGGTACATTGGAAAGGGTATGGTCCTGAGGAGAGGACATGGGTACCTGATCGGGATGTCCATGCTCCTCGCTTCATTAAGAAATTTTATTCTAAATTTCCATCTAAGCCGCTGCCCCACATTGAGGGTCTGGTGGCCCCTCATAAACGGGGGGGTAATGTCACCAACTTGCCTGTCCGAGCTCCAGCGCTGCAGTATTGGGCTCGGACACTGCAGCGCGGTACCAGACAAGCTGTCATGACAAGCCCCTTGTTGACTCAGTGTTTAGGCCAAGCCCCTCTCATGCTGTTTAGACCACACCCCTCTGGACGCCGTATAGGCCATGCTCCCTCTCGACTGCCTGCTTTGGCCATGCCCCCTTAGGTCACACTTGAGCTACGCCCCCTGGTGATGTCAGCGCTCAGGATTAGCTCCCTATTTAAGGCTGCAACTGGCAATCACCTTTGCCAATTATAGGTTTTCCTTGCTGTGCTCTACTGCCTGTGTGTTATTTGAACTGTTGCTTTTGGACTTGACTTTGGCTATACCTAGACCTCTCTCTCTGCTTAGCGATTCTGTACCTTCTTCCTGTCCGGTATTGACCCTTGGCTTGTTATTGCTTCCTCCTTTGTTATTGCTTCCTTCTTCAGCTTTGTGATTTTGTTGGATTGATCTTCTGGTTTGACTGTTTGTGGCACGACTTCCTTTGGCGTTTGTTTGTCTGTCCTGTGTGTGAACAGGTACCTGCGGTTTCCGCGGGCACTTGGATTGTATCTCTGCACTTATCAGTATAGGGTAACGTCGACCAGTTGTGGACTTGTCGCCTAGCCACTTGTTCTTCAAGTAGGGCAAGGGTCAGTGGCTGGTTCAAGTTAGGGCTCACTGTGTGAGTGCGTGTCCCTGCATACGTGACAGTTTTAAAGTCTTTCCTAGCACTTTCCCTAGCGCCTGCTGACGTCTCTCCCTGCACTAAGTACACTGGAAAATGGCTGAATCCAAGATGGGCTGATGCTAATTATAGGCTGTGACATCACAGGGCTGTCTGACTGCTGATTGGCTGCATGCATGGAATTGTGGGTGATCCTTGTTCTCAGAGTTCTTTGCTCCATGTCCTAACATGTGCAGCAGCCATTTTAAGGAAAAAAAGTGATTCATTACCACGAGCGTCAAGAAAAATTCGATTAGGTGCAAATCAAATTTTTCCTGAAATTCGGATCGAATTCCACTTCGTTAACTTCGATTCGCTCATCTCTAATAATCAATATGCCAACTCTGATATGTCCCAATTTTATTACTGTTATTTAAATTCTATATTTATATTTGTATAAAACCATGATCATATTAACATTTAGCATTGCAACTGGGTTTACAAGCCACATGTTTAAGGCATTATTTTATCATTACTTTAGTATTAAACCATAAATCAGTTTCTCAGTTTATTTTTTAGGTTGCATTGTGTTTCCCTATCTCTGGAATGGATAATAGGTATCATTTTCAAATGCACATTTTCTATTTACCAACACTCACATTTTAGTACAGAATATAGTTTTGATTTTATTTTGGGAACCTTCATATTAGGTTGAATAATGGATGTTTTTATTATTTACTACAACAGTTAACTTCAGTTTAATAATTGTAGATATATATTACATTTTGTTAGTTTCTTCAAATGACTGAGGGTATTGAAACTGTGAGAAATATAATTATGAAAGATAGCACCCCATTCTATCAAGAGAAAATTCAATTCATTTCTCAAGTGATATACAATCTCTGTGCTTTCTAGCTAATAATAAAATAAAGACTATATGTAATGCCGACCGCAAAAAAATATATATATTGCAAACATACTTAAATAAAATAATAGTTTTTTTCCCCTGATAAATTGTATTGTATATATTTGTTATAGGGCCGACAACTTGGACTGCAATCAAAATATGTTATGTGTATGTGACCATAACATTGCATACAGATATATGAGGTAAAGTTTTTCACTCCATAATAGAGATGAGAGAATCAATTATAAACAAACTGAATTTGTCACGAATGTCACCTAAAGTTTTCTGCCAAATAAATCTGAAGTCTTGGCAAATTAACTGTGAATGAATTGAGTAAAATTGTGTTCCCCAATTTACTTTTACAGGAAATCAGGGCCGGAATAATAAAAATCAATGATAACATGACCCTGGGAGGAGCTCTGTCTGTGGTATTGCCCACAATGCTTTATAGGCACCCTGAACAGGCCAATCTGTGGGCAGGATACTGGCTGATCTACTAGGGCTGTGTGCTATGTTTAAAGCAAAGACGCCATTGGGATCTCAGCCAATGATGTGAGTGGCAGAGATGAGCGAAGTTTTCAAAAAATTAATTCGGTCGCTTTGCGGAATTTTCCCCAAACAAATGGCAAAAATTATACACAAAACACATTAATCAGGTCTATCCTGGCCTGCAGTTAAACTTCAGGCGGAATGTATACTGGTGTACATCACTGTGCAGTGCAGCAACATGCATAGCTAGTCCTTTTTTCTGGTAGCAGTTACTGTACGTCTGAATGACAGGACAGTTCACATATATGGCCATGAACATCATCGTGCAGGGCCATCAACATTCCTAGCTAACCTCTAGCTAAAAAAGGAAAAAAACAAAACATACAGCATCCTTCAGTAAGGCCTCTTTCAGACGGCGTTGGGGGAAAATGTGCGGGTGCGTTACGGGAACACCCGCGTATTTTTCCGCGCGAGTTGCAAAACATTGTAATGCATTTTGCACTCGCGTGAGAAAAATCACGCATGTTTTGGTACCCAAACCCGAACTTCTTCACAGAAGTTCGGGGTTGGGATCGGTGTTCTGTAGATTGTATTATTTTCCCTTATAACATGGTTATAAGGGGAAATAGATAGCATTCTGTATGGATGATCATGTGATGACCGGAGTGACGTCACCACAGGTCCTTTTACCTGTAATGAATGCTCACCACAGTCCTGTTCACAAAGGAGACAGAAGGAGATGCCGGCATCGCGATCAGTGACTAAGGTGAGTTAAATTATTTATTTATTTATTTTTAACCCCTCCTGCGCTATTTTACATGCATTCTGTATCAAGATGTTATTTTTTTCCCTTATAACCATGTTATAAGGGAAAGATAATAATGATCGGGGTCTCCATCCCGATCGTCTCCTAGCAACTGTGCGTAAAAAAATCGCACTGCAATCCGCACTTGCTTGCGGATGCTTGCAATTTTCACGCAACCCATTCACTTCTATGGGGCCTGCGTTGCGTGAAAAACGCACAATATAGAGCATGCTTGCGATTTTCACGCAACGCACAAGTGATGCATGAAAATCAACCGGCTCATGTGAACAGCCCCATAGAAATGAATAGGTCGTATTCAGTGCGGTAGCAATGCGTTCAACTCACGCAGGGCATCCGCGCGGAATACTCGCGCCGTGTGAAAGGGGCCTAAGGGAAATTGGAGGGACTCCCTGTCCTCCATCTCCAATGCATATTGCCATGGTCAGTCGGGGTCTTTGTTGTTGCCCACAAGCTTCTCTCCTGTCACTTGGGTAGATAAACCACTTACAGGTGAAACTCAAAGTTTGAATATCGTGCAAAGTTCATTTATTTCAGTAATGCAACTTAAAAGGTGAAACTAATATGAGATAGACTCAATACATGCAAAGTGAGATATTCCAAGCCTTTATTTGTTATAATTTGAATGATTATGGCTTACAGCTTATGAAACCCTAAAGTCTCAATTTTGATGTACTGTTTTTCACAAAATTCTAATTTTAAGCAGCATTAATGCATCTCCTTTTAATTTGAATTGCTTAAATAAATGGACTTTTGCCCGATATTCAGATTTTTCGAGTTTCACCTGCAGTTCTGTATATAATTCCTGGGTGTTTATGTCCAACTCCTCATCCTCCTCCTGTGCCAGTTCAGCTTCCACAGGGTTCAAGTCTCCGTGAGAGGTCGGAGCCATGTCTTCTGTCACCTCGCTAGTCAAAGTCATCAGCATCCGCTCCCGAACGTTAAGGAATAGAATGACATAATTCATTCTGTAATGGAGAAGAAAGACCGGCACTCGCGATGAATTTTCCAATGCAATTTATTCTTATTCAGTCACTTATTTAAAGCATAGTGACGCGTTTCAGCACGCACTCGTACTTTCTTCAGACTATATATACATTCCTATCATTGTGTCTTTTATACATCCAACAAACAAAACGGAACTGACATCATCATATTAAGCTCCTCCGACATAGGAGCCGATACAGATTGAACAATTGTGGATATAATAGAACATAGAAATCAATGTAGAGCGTAGAAAATTCAGGTCCGCTGTAAATAAAACAAAAATTAAAGTATAAATATTATATGTTATATATACAAAATCAAGAACTAAATAAAGCCAGAATGTTATAGTCACGATTAAGCCCTCTTGGTTCCATTGTTTGTAACCGTGGATCCAATAGGCTTCTCTCTTTAGAAGCAGTTTGTTTCTATCTCCATCGCGGGCGCGGCAGTGATATACTTTCAATAACTTGAAATTGCAACTGCGATATTTGCATGTCGTTTCTCCATGAAAATGATGTGGTAAGGGAAGCAGTAAGTTTTCAGTGCGGATGGTGGATTTCTGCTTGCTTAATCTGTCTTTTAACCGCATTGAAGTTTCCCCTACATAGAGTAGAGCCGCAAGGGCATTTCAGAATGTATATGACATTTTACTATCACATGTGAACATGCCCTTAATTGGGATGTGTTCACTCAGAATGGGGGATGGGGTGAAGGTGGTACCTCTAATAACACTCGAACAATTATTGCAATTTAAACATTGAAATGTGTCCTGACCGGGCGTGCTCAGTGCAGTTTGCCTCAACTTAATTTATTAGTGCCTATATCGGCTCTAATAATTTTATCACGAATATTGTCCGCTCTTTTAAAGCACATCATTGTAAATTGTTGAAAGCCTCTAGCTGATGGATATGATCTAGAGTACTATGTGCCAGTGCGTTATTAAACGATACCCCTAATTTTTTGTATCCATGGGTGTATTTCACCACTAATGGAATACGGAATGTTTGTTAATTTTTGGTCGCTGCGGGCTTATCAAGTTTTTTCTTTTGAGATTCTAATAGATGTTTAGGATAGCCTCTGTTAAGAAATTTACTTGTCATTTCATTCATCCTAATTTGACAGGTGTTCGGGGTCAGTGACAATCCTTTTCACCCGTTGAAATTGTGAAAAAGGGATGGCTTTTCTGATTGCTGGGGATGGCTACTTGAAAAAGTAAGTAAACTGTTGCGATCAGATTTCTTAATGAATAAATCAGTGCAAACAGTGCCATCATCATTACGTATCACCCATGTGTCAAGAAAGGATATTTTAGAAAATCAAAGTGCATGGTGAACTGGAGTTCACTCCAAACGGAATTAAGGTAACTATTAAATTCCGTGAGGGATCGAACGTCGGCCGCCCGCCACACGCAAAACACGTCATCAATAAATGACGCAAAATGTACAATGTTTCAAATATAGTGGGTTAGAGTAAACAAATTCACTCTCGAATGATGACATGTAACTATTTGCGTACGGCGGTGCGACGTTCGATCCCATCGCGGTCCCACAGCACGGTTGAAAAAAGACGTGTCCTGAATAAGTTTTTTTTTTTTTTCTAACACAAGTTTTAAAAGTTGTCAGGATAAAATCCTTTTGAAGTGTCGTGTGATGACTCATAATCACAGTATAGATGCTGCTTCCAGACCTTTTTCATGAGTGATGGAGGTATAGAGACTGCATACATCGAACGTAACGAGTATGCAGTCTCCATCCATTTTAAGGGGGGAAATTTCCCTAAAAAAATGCCCTGTGTCTCGTATATAGGAAGGTGATAGCATGGTCAGAGGTGTAAGGACTTTCCTCCAGAAAAATAGCTAGGGGAGAGAGATAGAATCAGAGGAGGCCACAATATGGCGTCCTGGTGTCTAAGTTGCAATAATTGTTTTCCAGTGTGATAGAGGTACCACCTTCACCCATCCCCATTCTGGTGAACAAATCCCAATTAAGGGCATGTTCACATGTGATAGTAAAAATGTCCATATACATTCTCAAATGCCCTTGCGGCTTACTCTATGTAGGGGGAAACTTCAATGAGTATAAAAGATAGATTAAGCAAGCATAAATCCACTATCCGCACTGAAAACTTACAGCTTCCCTTACCACATCATTTTCATGAGAAACAACATGCAATATTGCAGTTGCGATTTCAAGTTATTGAAAGTATATCTCACTGCCGCGCCGCGGCGGAGATAGAAACAAACTGCTTCTAAAGAGAGAAGCCTATTGGATCCACCGTTACAAACATGGAACCAAGAGGGCTTAATCGTGACTATAACATTTCTGGCTTTATTTAGTTCTTGATTATGTATATATAACATAAAATATTTATACTTTAATTTTTGTTTTTATTTACAGCGGACCTGAATTTCTCTACCGCTCTACATTGATTTCTATGTTTCTTATTATATCCACAATTGTTCAATCTGTATCGGCTCCAATGTGGGAGGAGCTTAATATGATGATGTCAGTTCCGTTTTGTTTGTTGGATGTATAAAAGACGCAATGATAGGAATGTATATATAGTCTGAAGAAAGCACGAGTGTGTGCTGAAACGCGTCACTATGCTTTAAATAATGACTGAATAAGAATAAGATTGCATTGGAAAATTCATCGCGAGTGCCGTCTTTCTTCTCCATTACGCAAGTAGGGACGCCTGCCTATTGACAACGTGCACCGCAACTATTCTAGCAGTGCCGACCTTTCTCTACAACATAAGTTCATTCTGTAGTCCTGGCAACTGACAAATAATGTGTCCTCCTCAAAAGTTTGTGGGCAAACGACAGTTGTCATTCATCAGTTCCACTGTCTATCATCAAAGATACACGGGGGGGTATTCCTTTCCATCTGCATTATGAAAAAATCAGTCACGGGTTTCCTCTGTTCATACATGTCAGTCCCAACAGTGGGAGGGTGGAGTTCGAACGAGTGGGGAAACATTGCATATGATGCGATGTATGTGACAGCAGCTGTCTTTCTTTCTTTGCAGCTCAAGGAGGGCCGTGTTTTGCACTGTAAGCGTGGATAAAGTGCATGCACAGTTTTCCTTGACATTTTTAAGATGTCTTGCAGTTGGGTGGAAGACTTCAGGAATCGGTGACAACCAGATTTAAGACTTGTGCCCTGCAGGGGTGCATGGGTCATCTCTCGCTGACGCAGCGCAGATAAAATGTTCTTCCTGTTATCGGGTGACCATGGTGCCTATCTCCCATTGGCAAGGAGACAGCCAGGATTAAATTTCTTGGTTGTTGATGCAGAGCAGTTCCCCCCCAGTGTCACTCCCTTCGCCCAAGCTGACCAGGTGCAAAACTGCTTGACAACACCATGCTCTGCATAAGTGGCATGCTGGAGGACTGTAAACTGTGGAGGCTGAGGACAAGGTGCAGGATGAGGAGGCAGAGGAGGACATTGGCATACAAATCCCACAATTACAATGAGGAGGTGGCATTCACATCACCTGGCCAAGTTGCCAGTGAGCCTGGGCTGGAACCACATTTACCCAGTAGGCTATAAAGGATATATATTGTCCTTGACCATAGTTATAGCTCCACATGTCAGCGCTGGCATGAACTGTACCAGACAGCGACAGGCTCAAGGACTAGCCCACCTTCTACTCAACATACTGTACATGTGCAGGGCTGGTACAGCTTTTTGAGAGAAGTAATGAGGTCTTGGGACTCTCTACTTTGGGTGGGCACAAGCCATCAGTTCTCTGAAATGTTCATGACAAGGAGGAGGAGCATCAAGTGCAGTAGATGAACGGAAGAAACAAAAGCTCCATTCTGCTGAGGTTGAGGAGCCCTAACTGCTGGAGTAGGGGTGCAGGCCACTGGAAGATGCAGTTGTTGCTGTGTCAGGCTATACCACTAAATTAGTGCCACGGTTTTCCCTGACCACGCTTCACCTTCTGCATACCGCCACGCCAACATCTTCCAGCAACTTGATAAAAAATTCCCATACAGCCAAATATGACATTTTACCCGCAATATGCCGTGCTGATTGCTTGCTGCTCCCTTTATGAAGCTGTGCACCACTAGTTTTTTCCTGACAGGTAGGCTCCTGAGTAGCAGAGGGTCTACCTCAGATGCATTTGGCTCCAGACCTCCCACTGCTTCCACCCTACTGGCTCATCGCCACCCTGCCACCCTGCTGCTGTCTCACAGTCCTGCTGCCACCCTCACCCCCTGATGATGATGCCCCCTCTTCACCCGGCTTCCCCGTTCAGTCAGCCACATCATCGTCACTTATGTCAGTGTAGGATGATGTGTAGGATCCAGCTATAGTATACACTTACCCAAGTGTACAATGCAAAAAATAAAATTAGACCAGCACCTCCAAACAAACACCTCCAAACAAATAGAAATAAAATTCAAGTGTACACTGCACTGCCTTGAAGTTTGTAGACATAGGCCTAGAAAAGGCCTGTTAGGAAAGTGTTAGGTTCTCATCAGCAAAAGCTACCTTGTAATACAGAATACAGAATAATTATAGCAGTAATGCAAGTCTTTAACCCCTTAAGGACCGGGCTCATTTTCACCTTAAGGACCAGGCCATTTTTTGCAAATCTGACCAGTGTCACTTTAAGTGCTCATAACTTTAAAACGCTTTGACTTATCCAGGCCATTCTGAGATTGTTTTTTCGTCACATATTGTACTTCATGACACTGGTAAAATGAAGTCAAAAAAATTATTTTTTTTGCACAAAAAAAATAACTAATTTACCAAAAATTTTTAAAAAATTAAGCAAATTTCAAAGTTTCAGTTTCTCTACTTCTGTAATACATAGTAATACCCCAAAAAATTGTGATGACTTTACATTCCCCATATGTCTACTTCATGTTTGAATTGTTTTGGGAATGATATTTTATTTTTTGGGGATGTTATAAGGCTTAGAAGTTTAGAAGAAAATCTTGAAATTTTTCAGAAATTTACAAAAACTCAATTTTTAGCGACCAGTTCAGGTCTGAAGTCACTTTGCGAGGCTTACATAATAGAAACCACCCAAAAATGACCCCATCTAAGAAACTACACCCCTCAAGGTATTCAAAACTGATTTTGCATACATTGTTAACCCTTTAGGTGTTGCACAAGAGTTATTGGCAAATGGGGAGGAAATTTGAGAATTTCATATTTTTGTCAAATTTTTCATTTTAACCCATTTTTTCCACTAACAAAGCAAGGGTTAACAGCCAAACAAGATTGTATCTTTATTGCCCTGACTCTGCCCGTTTACAGAAACACCCAATATGTGACCGTAAGACTATCTGTACGGCCACACAGCGGGGCGTAGAGTGAAAGGTGCGCCGTTGGTGTTTTTGGAAGGCGGATTTTATGACTGTTTTTTTGACACCCATGTCCATTTGAAGCCCCTGATGCATCCCCTAGAGGAGAAACTCCCTAAAAGTGACCCCATCTAAGAAGCGTACAACACACCCTTCAAGGTATTCATAACCTGATTTACATACGTCATTAACTCCTTTAGGTGTTGCACAAGAGTATTGGCAAATGGGATTAAATTTGAGAATTTCATTTTTTTGCCTAATTTTCAATTTTAACCCATTTTTTCCCACTATCAAAGCAAGGGTTAAACAGCCAAACAAGATTGTAATCTTTATTGCCCTGACTCTGCCGTTTACAGAAACACCCATATGTGGCCGTAAACTACTGTACGGGCACACAGTAGGGCGTGAGAGTGAAAGGTGCGCGGTTTGGTTTTTGGAAGCCAGATTTTGCTGGACTGGTTTTTTGACACCATGTCCCCATTTGAAGCCCCCCTGATGCACCCCTAGATTAGAAATTCCATAAAAGTGACCCCATCTAAGAAACTACACCCCTCAAGCTATTCAAAACTGATTTTACAAACTTTGTTAACCCTTTAGGTGTTGCACAAGATTTAATGAAAATGAGAGACACAATTTCAAAATTTCACATTTTGGCAGATTTTCCATTTTAATATTTTTTTTTCCAGTTACAAAGCAAGGGTTAACAGCCAAACAAAACTCAATATTTATGGCCCTTATTCTGTAGTTTACAGAAACACCCCATATGTGGTCGTAAACTGCTGTACGTGCACACGGCAGGGTGCAGAAGGAAAGGAATTTGATACCTGGTTTTTGGAAGGCAGGTTTTGCTGGACTGTTTTTTTTGACACCATGTCCCATTTGAAGCCCCCCTGATGCACCCCTAGAGTAAAAAACTCCAAAAAAGTGACTCCATTTTAGAAACTACGGGATAGGGTGGCAGTTTTGTTGGTACTAGTTTAGGGTACATATGATTTTTGGTTGCTCTATATACACTTTTTGTGCAGCAAGGTAACAAGAAATAGCTTTTTTGGCACGTTTTTTTTTTTTGTTATTTACAAAATTCATCTGACAGGTTAGATCATGTGGTATTTTTTATAGAGCAGGTTGTCGCGGACGCGGCGATACCTAATATGTATACATTTTTTTTTATTTATGTAAGTTTATACAATAACTTCATTTTTAAAACCAAAAAAATGTTTAGTGTCTCCATATTCTAAGAGCCATAGTTTTTAAATTTTTTGGGCGATTATCTTGAGTAGGGTCTCATTTTTTGTGGGATGAGATGACTGTTTGATTGGCACTATTTTGGGGTGCATATGACTTTATTGATCGCTTGCTATTACACTTTTTGTGACGTAAGATGGCAAAAAAATGGCTTTTTTTACACTGTGTTTTATTTTATTTTTTTACGGTGGTCATCTGAGGGGTTAGGTCATGTGATATTTTTTATAGAGACCCGGTCGATACGGACGCGGCGATACCTAATATGTATACTTTTTTTTTATTTATGTAAGTTTTACAGAATGAGTTCATTTTTGAAAAAAAAAAAAATCATGTTTTAGTGTCTCCATTAGTCTAAGAGCCATAGTTTTTTCATCTTTTGGGCGATTATCTTGAGTAGGGTCTCATTTTTTGCGGGATGAGATGACTGTTTGATTGTACTATTTGGCGTACATGCGACTTTTTTGATCACTTTTATTACTTTTGTGGGAAGTAAGGTGGGCAAAATTTCAATTTTCTCATAGTTTTTATTTTTTTATTTTTATGGCGTTCACCGTGCGGGGAAAGTAACATGACCATTTTATAGATCAGGTCGTTACGGACGCGGCGATACCTAATATGTGTAGTTTTATTTTATTTTTTTAATTTTTATTCAGTGCTAAATGTTTTTTTTTTATCTTAACTTTTTTCCACTTTTTTTTTTTACATTTTGTGACCCAGACCCACTTGGTTCTTGAAGATCCAGTGGGTCTGGTGTCTGTATAATACAGTACAGTACAATATATATTGTTCTGTACTGTATTTTACTTACACTGAACAGATCTGTGCATTTTAGCATAGATCTGTTCAGCACCATGGACAGCAGGACGCCTGAGCAGGCGTCTGTTGCCATGGGAACCCTCCCCGTCTGCTCAGAACTTCGCAGACGGGGAAGGGTAAGCACGGGGCTGAGGGGGGCTCTCTGGGGGCTCCCTCCCTCTCCATCGGGGGGCTGCTGTGCCTTTGCAGCCCCCCGATGGAGAGGGAGAGAGCCCCCTGACCGATGACAGTTAACTTTTTCCATACAGCGGTCCGTACGGACCGCGGTATGGAAAGGGTTAAACGGCTGACATCTTCACAGATGTCAGCCGTTTATACCAGGGTGCCAGCAATGTGCTGGCACCCTGGTACAACCACTAGAAGCCAACGATCGTTCATGGGGGGGCGGGCGGGGGATCGCGATCCCGCCTGCCGCACCGCCCGCCTCCCGCAACGCCCCCACCGCCTGCGACACCCCCCCCGCACCACCCTCCGGCATAAAATCGTGCAGGGGTGCAGGGGGGGGTGAAAAATATTTATTTTAGCCACTCTAAAGTTTCTGATCCCCCGCGGTCAGGGACCGCGGGTGATCAGAAACTGCAAAAAGCGCAGCAAACCGCAGGTCTGAATTGACCTGCGGTTTTTTCTGCGATCGCCGATACGGGGGGGGGGGGGGGGGGGGGGGGGGGGGGGTCATTTTTATTTAGCAAATTGCTATTTTTTTTCTGCGTTTTCTGTAAATTTAGCATTTTTTTTTAAATAAAAAGTAAAACATATCAGCCCAAATTTACAACGTAATTTTTGCTTTATAGACACACCTGATGATAAGATGCTTCCCAGGTTTTAGAGGAGGAAAAAAAGAAAAATATTTTTCTTCAGACCTCATATCAGATCCTCAGATCAAACCCCCATAATTTCAGGACATCAGATGAGACCCCCATAAATATCAGGACTAGAGTTGAGCGGACACCTGGATTGTTCGGGTTTGACGGGTTCGGCCGAACTTCGGAAAAAAGTTTGAGTTCGTGACCCGAACTTGACCCGAACTTGACCCTGAACCCCATTCAAGTCAATGGGGACCTGAACTTTTGAACACTAAAATGGCTGTAAAAATGTCATGGAAAGGGCTAGAGGGCTGCAAATTACGTCAAAATGTGGTCAAGAGCATAGCAAGTGCTCTGCAAACAAATATGGATAGGGAAATGACTTTAAATAACATAAAATACGTAAAAAATAAAAACTAATAATCTTGATCTCGGAAGACCAGGTCCATATGGAGTAGGAGGTTGAGGAGGCGGTGGATGTGGTGGTGTTGGTGGAAGTGGCGGTGGAGGAGGAGGAGGTAGCCTACACTGCTTTTTGGTTTAAAATTTATTTTTATTTTTTTCAAATTAGGGCACACCCCAAAACATTGGGAAATTTAACCCTCCAGTTGTGATAAACACACGTTCAGACAATACACCGGCTGCAGGGCAGGCCAGCACCTCCAAGGCGTAAAGGGCAAGCTCAGGCCATGTGCCCAATTTGGAGACCCAGAAGTTGCAGGGGCTGACCCTTGTCAGTCAGTTCATGTAGGCGTGTGCATACTTACTGCCCCACCCACCATGTCGCACGTCCCCTTGATGTTCACGATCCAATTTGATATCTGCTCTATCAACTTTCGATGTTCTTTTATGCGCCTACCATGGTGATCACGGGTGGCGGGAAATCAGGGTTCCAGGCCAGAGAGGGAGCGTGAGAAAGAGAGACCACATCCAAGGGAGGATTCATTTTTTCTAATTTAAAATTAGAGTTGAAATATGGGAGAAATTATTAAAGCATAAAAGTGTGACAACTTTTAAGCATTGAATGTAAGGATGTGGTGCACATTAATTACTGAATAATTAATACAATTTTATTCTCTGTCACCTATGCATAGCAGGTGTTTATTCACGTCTAAAATTGTATAATGGCAACCCAAGAATGTAACAGAAAAATTATTGAAATGTATTAAGCTGTCAACTAGGTAGAGGAGGGGCTTATTACACCCAAAAAATTTGTGAATTTCACCAAAAAATTTAACTGACAATTTTTTAATTTTTTTTTCGGTCTTCTAGGTATAGAAGTGGTACATCACACCCAAAAAATTGGTGAATTTCACCAGAATATATAACTGACAATTTTTTTTATTTTTTTTTACCGTTCCTCTAGGTATAGCAGTGGTACTATACACATCAAAATTGGTGAATTTCACCCAAAAATGTAAATGACAATTATTATTTTTTTTTAACCTGTCTACCAGGTATAGCCCACTGCTATACCTAGTAGACAGGTTAAAAAAAATAATAATAATTGGTTAATTTAACCCGAAAAAGTAAATGACAAATTTTTTTGGGTTAACCTGTCTACTAGTTAAAGCAGTGGTACTATACACCCAAAAATTTGTTAATTTCACCGAAAAATGTAACTGACTTTTTTTTTTAACCATTCCAGTAGGTATAGCAGTGGTACTATACACACCAAAATTGGTGAATTTCACCCTAAAATATAACCTGACAATTTTGTTTTTTTTTGTTTAACCTGTCTACTAGGTATAGCAGTGGTACTATACATCCAAAAATTTGTAATTTCACCATAAAATGTAACTGAAATTTTGTATTTTTTTTTACCGGTCTACTAGGTATAGCAGTGGTACTATACACCCAAATATTGGTGAATTTCACCAGAAAATGTTAATGACAAAGTAGTGAAATTATATAAAATAAAACACGTACAAAAAAAAAAAAAAAAAGGGTTTTATGAGGTGGAGTTCCATATGGAGTAGGAGTTTGAGGAGGCGGTGGACGTAGCGGAGTAGGTGGAATTGGCGGTGGAGGAGGACGAGATAGCCAACACAGGTTTTTGGTTTTAATTTAATTTTATAAAATTAAGGTACACTCCAAAAGAGTGTGAAATATCCAAAATATAAACATGAGCAATTGCGCTGCAGTATAACAGTGGCTGCTTAGTGCCGGTATACATGTCTATTCTGCACAAGGTTGCGCTTGTCTGTGATGACGCCCACTGAAGTGCTAAACACACGTTCAGATAATACACTGGCTGCAGGGCATGCCAGCACCTCCAAGGCATAAAGGGCAAGCTCATGCCATGTGCCCAATTTTGAGACCCAGAAGTTGAAGGGGGCAGACCCGTCATTCAGTACGTGTAGGCGTGTGCACACATACTGCTCCTCCGTGTTGGTGAAATGCTGCCTCCATGCTAACCCTGCCTTCTGAGGTGCTGGTGGTGCCCCAGCTGCATTGCCGACCTCTTCCTCGTCCTCTGCCTTCGCCTTGTGCTTCCACTGTGCCTCTGCTGTCAGGTGCCCTTGTACTCGCGCATCTTACAATCATGCTTCAGTGACGGAATTAAGGATGGTACGTTGTCCTTGTAACGGGGATCCAGCAGCGTGGCCACCCAGTAATCAGCACAAGTTAGAATGTGTGTGTAATCGCTCATATGTGCCAGGCTGCCCAGAGGCAACAAAAAGCTGTCCTCTGTGGGAGGTGTATTGTCTGTGTCCTCTGTATCCCCCCATCCACGCACCAGTGATAGCCATGAGCTGGTATGGGTGCCATCCTGCTGTGAACATGGTTCCTCCTCCTCCATCTCCTCCTCCGCATCCTCCACCTCCTCATCCTCCAGAACTGTGCCCTGGCTGGACAATTGTGTACCTTGGGTTTGTGGGTGCAGGAACCCACCCTCGGAGCCACTTTGGAATGACTGGCCGGAAACCCTACGAAATGATCCCTCTTCCTCCTCCTGTGCCACATCCTCTTCCATCATCGCCAGGAGCGTTTTTTCAAGGAGGCATAGAAGTGGGATAGTAACGCTGATAACGGCGTTATCGGCACTGGCCATGTTGGTGGAGTACTCGAAACAGCGCAACAAGGAACACAGGTCTCGCATGGAGGCCCAGTCATTGGTGGTGAAGTGGTGCTGTTCCGCCAAGCGACTTACCCGTGCGTGCTGCAGCTGAAACTCCACTATCGCCTGCTGCTGCTCGCACAGTCTGGCCAGCATATGCAAGGTGGAGTTCCACCTTGTGGGCATGTCGCATATGAGGCGGTGAGCGGGAAGGCCGAAGTTACGCTGCAGCGCTGGCAGGTGAGCAGTAGCAGGGTGAGAACGCCGAAAGCGCGCACAGACGGCCCGCACTTTATGCAGCAGCTCTGACATGTCGGGAAAATTTTTAAGGAATCTCTGCACCACCAAATTCAGCACATGCACGAGGCAAGGGATGTGCGTCAAACCGGCTAGTCCCAGGGCTGCTACGAGATTTTGCCCATTATCGCACACCACCAGGCCTGGCTTGAGGCTGACTAGCACAAACCACTCATCGGTCTGTTGTTCAAGGCCCGTCCACAGCTCCTGCGCGGTGTGGGGTTTGTCCCCCAAACAGATAAGTTTTAAAACTGCCTGCTATCGTTTACCCCTGACAGTGCTGAAGTTGTTGGTGAAGGTGTTACGCTGACCGGATGAGGAGCTGGTAGAGGATGAGGAAGCAGAGTAGGAGGAGGAAGCAACAGGAGGCAAACTGAAGCTCCCTGCAATCCTCGGTGGTGGAAGGACATGCGCCAAACTGCTTTCTGCCTCAGGCCCAGCCGCCACTGCATTTACCCAGTGTGCTGTTATGGAGATATAACGGCCCTGACCGTGCTTACTGGTCCACGTATCCTTAGTCATGTACACCTAGCCACAGATGGCGTTGCGCAGTGCACACCTGATTTTGTCCCCTACTTGGTTGTGAAGGGAAGGGATGGCTTGCCTTGAAAAGTAGTGGCGGCTGGGCACGACGTACTGTGGGACAGCCACCGCCATAAGGCCTTTAAACTATCCGTCTCCACCAGACGGAATGACAGCATTTCAAAGGCAAGTAATTTAGAAATGCTGGCATTCAGGGCTAGGGATCGCGGGTGGGTAGGGGGGTACTTCCTCTTCCTCTCCAGCGTTTGGGAGATGGAGAGCTGAACGCTTGCATGGGACATTGTGGAGATGCTTGGTGACCCAGCTGTTGGTGTTGCTGGCAGATCCTCTGTTTGCGGGTTGCCAGGTGGCACTGTCACTCCAGAGGTGAATAAAGAGGCCGCGACTGCAGCAGAAAAGGAAGCAGGAGCAGCCAGAGACCTTTCTTGGTTTTTGAGGTGTCTACTCCACTGCAGCTCGTGTTTGCACTTAAATGCCTGGTCATGCAGGTTGTGCTCAGGTTGAGAACGATTATGCCTCGCTTCAGGCTCTGATTACACAGCGTGCAAACCACTCGTGTCTTGTCAGCACATTGTCTGAAGAACTGCCACGCCAGGGAACTCCTTGGAGCTGGCTTTGGTGTGCTCGGCCCCTTGCTGCGGTGGGCAGTAGCAGGTGTACTGTCTAGAGCACGGCCGCTCCGCTTTTGCACCCTGCTCCCTCTTCTGCTGTGCTGGTGGCTCTGTGCGACCACTGCCTCTTCCTCCGAACTACATAGGTCACTCGCATGACCTTGATTCCATGTGGGGTCGAGGACCTCATCGTCGTGCTCCACATCATCTTCCACCCAGACTTAACCCCTGCCTTCCTTGTCGGGCTGCACACTTTTGAAAGCCCCAGTAGTTGGCACCTGTGTTTTGTCATCATCCGAGACGTGCTGCGATGGTCCTCCCATGTACTCATCTTGAAAGATAAGTGGTTGGGCATCGGTGCACTCAATCTCTTCCATTTCTGGGGCAGGGCTAGGTGGATGGCCCTGGGAAACCCTGCTAACAGAGTCATCCAAATGCAGAAGAGACTGCTGCATGACTTGGGGCTCAGACTGCTTGGATGATTTGCAAGGGGGTAAAGTGAAAGACTGATGGACATCGGCTGCAGGTGCCAACTGTGGTCTTTCAGCAGGAGACTGGGTGGAAGACAATGTGAAGGAACTGGATCCACTGTCAGCAACAAAATCTACTATCGCCTGTACTTGTTCAGGCCTCACCATTCGTAGAGCAGCATTAAGCCCGACCAAATACCGCTGCAAGTCCTGTCGCCTACTCGCACCTGAGGAAGGGGTTACACTTGTGCGTGTAGCTGGCACAGATTGACTACGTCCTCTCCCTGCAACAGGAGCTCCACCAGCAGCACCACGACCTGGGCCACGTCCCTTATTTGACGCTGTCCTGATATTTTTCGAATTTAGGATCTTGCCCTAAATTGGTGTTTAATTAATAGTAGAATAGAACGACATTATGTAAAGGGTGTATCTCACATGGCCTTAACCAGTGTAGGCCTGAATTCAATAATTTTTTTTGCCCAAAATGGCTGTATTTCAAATGCCTGAATCAAACCCCTGTATGTAGAGAGTGTATCTCACACAGTCTGAACCAGTGTAGGCCTGAATTAAATATTTCTTTGACCAAAATGGCTGTATTTAAAATGCCTGAATCAAACCCCTGTATGTAGAGAGTATATCTCACACGGTCTGAACCAGTGTAGGCCTGAAATAAAGATTTCTTTGCCCAAAATGTCTGTATTTCAAATGCCTGAATCAAACTCCTGTATGTAGAGGGTGTATCTTATAGTGACTGAACCAGTGTAGGCAAAAAATTAAAGATTTCTTTGCCCAAAATGGCTGTATTTCAAATGGCTGTATTTCAAATGCCTGAATCAAACCCCCTGTATGTAGAGGGTGTATCTCACACGGCCTGAACCAGTGTAGGCCTAAATTCAATATTGGTGCACCAAATGGCGGTATTTCAAATCTCTGAATCATCTAACCCAAATGTATTAAGGGTGTATCTCACAATGACATCTGCATCAAAGGCTGCCAACTAATTTTTTTTTGCCCAAACGAGTGTTTGTTTAACAACTGAATTTGACAGCAGTATATAAGCCTTTAATTTCACACGTGCTGATGCTGCAAGGCCTGAAAATAGTGTTTTTTGACAAAAAAGTTTTATTTAAAACCCCAGAAAATGATGGGTGTATTTCTAGCTTAAATTGCACACTGACTAATCCAGATGTTGTAGATTCCCCAAAAAGTTTTTTTTTATTTTGGTAACAGAATATGAAAGCTGTATATATTAAACTTGAATTTAACACTTGCAGATCAGGAAAATAGTGTTTTTTGGCAAAAAAGTGTGTTTTTAAAACCCCCAGGAAATGATGGCTGTATTTCTAGCTTAAATTGCGCACTGACTAATCCAGATGTTGTAGATTGCCAAAAAAGTGTTTTTTTGGTAACAGAATATGAAAGCTGTATATATTAAACTTGAATTTAACACTTACAGATCAGGAAAATACAGTTTTCTTGACAAAAAAGTGTGTTTTTAAAACCTCAGAAAATGATGGGTGTATTTCTACCTTAAATTGCACACTGACTAATCTAGGTGTTGTAGATTGCCCAAAAAATGGTGATTTGCAATGTCCCAAAAGCTCAGAGGCAGTGCTGGTGCACTGAGCTTGCATAAAATGGCTGCCGTCACCGCCCTCCTAACTTACAGAATTATAAAAGTTTTTTTTTTTTTGGTTAATGGGCACAGGGCAGGGTAAAATGATTGTGCCTTGCACCCACACAACTATTTCTATGTAGATCTCTGAGTTAGATTCTCTCCTATTCTCTCCCTGAAATCACAAGTCCAGCAGCATCCTCTCCCTACACTTGTAACAGCAGAGTGACATGCAGCGCTATCTGACTCAAGCTTATATAGAGCCTGGGTCACATGCTGCTCTGGCCACTCACAGCCATGCCATTAGTAGGCATGGCTGTGATGGCTTCTATGGTCAGACAGTCAACCGCTTGTTGATTGTCTGCTCTGCAGCCTTTCAAAAAGCGCCAAGAAAGCACCGAACACCGAACCCGAACCTGAACTTTTACTGAAATGCTCGGGTTGGGGTCTGGGGTACAAAAATCCTAAAGTTCGGTACGAACCCGAACTTTACAGTTCGGGTTCGCTCAACCCTAGTGTGTAGTGCTGCACAACTACATAGGCATCAATGAGTTGACACCTGATGAAGACACCCAAGCAGTGGCGTAGCTATAGGGGTCACAGTTGCGACTGGGCCCCTAAGTGGTATTGTACTGTTAAGGAAATTATCCAGCTTTTCTGAAAGTGGATATAAAATTCATAAGATGTTTTCATTTTCTCTGTATACGTGATACAATGTGGTAACATTTGGAAAAGAACAAGCATAAGCTAAAAAACCTATAGAAGTGAACTGTGTGTGTTAAGATAAGATAAGATTTGTACGTACTACTAACCAAAAATATGCATTTCTTGTTAAAAATCTAAACTCATTAGTTAACACATTTTTGTAAAAGTGAAACTTGAAATGTCTGTAAACCAATCATGTTTTACTTTGAGGGGTTACACCCTTTGAACTGTGTATAAATAAAGGGTCCAGGAAACTTTTATGTTGGGATCCTGACAAGGTTTTGAACTAGACTCAGACTTCTGTCATTTTCCTCCGTCGACGTCATTCACCTGAACACGAGGCAACGATCATCACGTGACTGACCCTTGGCCTGCCACAACATTTTCTGGTGGAGAATTGCGGGCACTACACCAACGCTCCTAGCTGCAGATCGCGATACGGAGACCAGGACCCAGGAAGACCGCGGTAAGTAACCCATTGTGTTACTACCTGTCTCCTGAGCTCTGCTCGCTGTTCTGCAGTGTGGTGTGTGAACGTGGTGCCTGTACCGTGTTCTGGTGAATAAATTATTTCCCCTATATGTGCAAAACTGTCTTTAGGCGTATGAATGCACGAATGTGTGAGTGGCTGAGATAAGCTGAATCTTGGAGGGGTCTGACCCTGCTCCTCCTGAGCCAAGCTGAAAGTCTAGAGCTCGCTGACTGGCTTGTCCGGTCCCTGACTCTGGAGGCCTCTGGTTATTGTGGAGAAATGTTGACAGACCTATCCTGGAGGAGGCTGTGAGAAGTGGCAGTGTATAAAAGCTGTCCAGTAAGATTGGATAGGGGCCCTGCAGTACCTTGTTGGTACCTGAAAAGGCGCCTGAGGTCAGGGGTTGTTCCAATGTTATGTCATACTGTGTGGTTTCACATGTACTGAGTGCCTGCTGATATTGTGTGAGGAAGAATTACTGCATTGTTGCCAACTCCTGTGCTGTATAGTGTATACATGCGTGGGTATTATGATACCAGTTTGGATTGGGTGGTTGCAGTTATAATCATTTGGATTGCAGTATTTGTTTGCTTCCTGTGCCAAAGAAAGAACGTAGAGGGGTTTAAGGGGTTTCCAGCGAGTAACCCCAGAGAGGACGTGTGAATTACTCTGTGTGAGGGCAAGACTATATTGTAGTATTGCCAGACCAGTGGATCAGTGCTACCTCGGAAGCGTGCCCACAACACAACTGGTAGTAGAAAAAGTGGTGCCGCCTCGGAAGTGTGTCCACGGCACCACTAGTAGTGCCGCCTCAGAAGTGTGTCCACGGCACTACTGATAGTGCTGCCTCAGAAGTGTGTCCACAGCACTGTTGTAATTCACCAGGTGTGTGAGTACCTGGATAGTGAATTACAAGGAGCCACCCACGGGATGGGGGCTACACAGAGTAAGCGTTCCTCTCAGAAGGGAGCAGAGAAATGGGTCTCTGCAATTGATATTATGCAATACGCAAAGGGCACTGAAGCAACCAAAGACTGTAGACAAATGCTAAAGAAATTGGGAGCAGGTGTGAATGGAACATTGGATGAACCAGTCCAGTATGGCAGAAAGTTCTCACTAATTTTAAGGGGTGGTTGGAAGACCATAGCAAATATGACCAGGCCACAATGTGGTATGATGTAGCCCAGGGAATGACTTTGACTGCCCATAAGGCAAAAGACACTGACAAAGGGACTATGTATGACATATGGGATGAAATTAAATTGCCAACAAAAGAATTAAACATCCCTTCTGAAGTACGGTGTATTATCCCCCATAAACCACAAAAATCTCTTTCTCCCACAGCACCACCTCCATATAATGGCCCAGAGGGTTGGACTTGTCCTAATTGTGGACAACAGACCCCAGACTCAAGCGAGAGATGCTCAGCCCGTGGGGGGCCCAAGCCACACACTCTTGTGGGCCTCTACCCATTAGTCAATAAGACCCTCCCCACAGTAAAAGCTGGGCAACTGGAAACACATGATTATGAGGTTTATAGGCCATGGACTCCTAGTGAATTGCTGGCTATGTGTAACACTTTGCCAGACCCCCGTACTGTCCCCAGTACTTTCCTTCGTAAATTGGAAAGTATCCAGACCGCATATAAAGCCACTCTAGAGTCTTCTAGAGACTAAAGGAGGGTAAGTACTTAAGAATCAAATGATGGCAAAGGCCCCTGGTACTGTCCCTGTGGATAAGGCCACAGACCAGTCAGGCCAGGAATTTATCATGGCCCTTAAACCCTGGGTAAAAGAGCAACAGGACAATCAGACTGACACTTTTATGATGCAAACACAAGACGCTAAGCAGACTGTAGCTGACTATGCCACAGCTCTAGAAACGCTCTGGCTTGACTATGGGTATGAGACAGGAGACAGTAAGGACATGAGACTACTAAAACATACATTCATGTCTGGATTAAAAGCCCCCATACAGGATGCTGTAAAGAAGGCTCGCCCAGATTGGCGGACCTGCCAGTTCCCTGACCTAGTGGCCATAGCAAAGGGAGCTGAGCTAGACTTACAAGATAAAAAAAAGCCAATAATGGCTAACCAACCTTTTAAGCCTAAGGGCAGGTTCCAGGAAAGAGTACCAGGTGGGGATCAGTCTCCACGTAACTGGGACCAAGTAACATGCTGGAATTGTGGGAAAAAAGGGCATTACTCAGTCAAATGTCCCCGGAGAGGTCAGGCTACTGCCCAGACCTCTCAATGAAGTGACGGCAATCCTGTGAGTTCCCTCAACGTTAGCTACCCCCTTGACGCAACCCCAGGTCCACAACTAATCGTCACATCCACATGTGAGGACACGGGGAATTCAATTGAATTTTTGGTAGACACAGGAGCAGCCCATACCCGAATACAAGAAAAATATGTGCCTGAGGATCTTATCTCCTCAGATTACATTTATTGTCAAGGGGTTGAGGGAACGACTGTTAAACTCCCACTAACAAAGCCTGTTAAACTTAATATTCATGATGCCTTATCTATTGTCACGCGTGTGTTGGTAAGCTCAGATAGTCCATACAATTTGCTGGGGACTAACGTACTCAGTGCTATGAGGGCATCTGTGGATTTCTCTTCAGGAAAACCCCAAATTACAGCCCCTGTGCCTGAAGAGACTCTGTGTGCACTTATGTACTTAATGACATTTAGTGCCTCCTCTACCTCTAAGATTACACCCCCAGATTGGCTGTCTGAAGTGCCACCACATTTGTGGGCGACTTCCAAGACAGACGTGGGCAGACTACCAGTAACTCCGGTGGTTGTGCAGCTGAAACCTGGCATTAAGCCGCCATGTGTGCGTCAGTACCCACTAAATTCTTCACAGGAGGATGCTATTGCAAATGATCTGAAAGATCTTTTGGGGAAAGGGCTAATAATCCTGATAAAAAGCCCCTTTAATACACCCCTATTTCCTGTAAAGAAGAAACAGACTGTGAAGGGTCAGCCTCCAGTCTATCGAATGGTACATGATTTAAGGGCAGTGAATGCTGTAACTGTCATAAATACACCACAAGTGCCCAATCCACACACGCTGTTAAACCAAGTACCCATAGATGCCACATCTTTTTCTGTCATTGATCTTGCAAATGCTTTCTTCTCTGTCCCTTTAGATGAAGAATGCCGGCCCTATTTTGCTTTCACTTTCCGTCACAAGCAGTATGCATGGGTCGTTTTACCACAAGGGGCTGCCAATTCTCCTGATATTTTCTCTACTGCTCTACATTCTGTGTTGCAGTCCAGGCAGCCGACCTATCCGGATACTGTTCTTTTACAATATATTGATGATCTGTTGCTTTGTTGTCACAGCTCTGAACAGTGTAAAGAGGAAACTTTATCTTTGCTTATTTTCCTTGCTGAAAATGGTTGTAAAGCCTCCAAAGAGAAGCTGCAACTTTGTAAATCTACTGTGATTTTCAGACCTCACAACTGAGAGGGTTACTGCTATATAGCAGCACCCCCTGCCAAGTACTCCAAGGGCTCTGCGTGCCTTTATTGGACTTGTCAGTTACTGTTGCCCCTGGATTAAGGATTGCTCTCAGATGATGCAGCCACTATATGACTGCCTCAAAGGAGAGACCTTTGAACTCACACCAGAAGCTGTGAGTGCATTTCATGCATTAAAACTCACTCTCACCACAACACCAGCATTGGGCATCCCCAATTACAAACAAAATTTCACATTGTATTGTCATGAGCAAGGGGGATTTGCCTCAGGTGTACTGACGCAGAAACACGGGGACCGTATGCGGCCCATAGCATACTATCCTACCAGTTTGGATAGTATTGCCAGAGCACTACCCACGTGTTTCAGAGCTGTCGCTGCAGCCTCTGAATTGGTGCTAAAGACGGAAGACTTGGTACTACAACACCCTCTTACCTTACAAGCACCACATTCAGTTGCTGAATTACTACACACCACCAAGCTGAAACATTTGTCTCAAGCCAGAATCACAAAGTATGAGATGACACTACTCAGTCCCCACATTACCTTACAGCGATGTACTGTTCTAAATCCAGCTACTTTGATGCCAGTGGATTTAGAAGAGGAGGGGGGAGTGGGAGTAGTAGAAATGTCTGATCCAGATGCAAATCATAACTGTCATGAATTGATGATTGCAGAAACAAAAGGGTTACCAAATGTTACTGAAACACCATTAACTAATCCTGATGCTGAGTATTTTGTAGATGGCTCCAGATGGTGGAATGACGAACAAGGACACTTTGTCACCGGGTATGCGGTAATCCAGGATGGTAAGGTAATCATACAAAACCCACTCCCATCTTGTGCGTCTGCACAGGAGGCGGAGTTGAAGGCACTCACTGACGCATGTACAATGGGTAAGGGACTGAGAATAAATTGTTATACTGATTCCAGGTATGCTTTCGGGGTAGCACATGACTTTGGTGTTATCTGGAAAACTAGGGGATTTCTGACTTCATCGGGCAAACCAATCAAAAATTCAGAAGCAGTACAGAGCCTCATAGAGGCCCTAGAGCTGCCCACAGAGGTAGCCATTGTTAAAGTGCCAGCCCATGTGAAGCAAGATGATCCGCTAGCTGTGGGAAATGCTCAAGCAGACCAAGCAGCCAAACAAGCAGCCGGTCTGCCTCTCCTGACATTATTTTTTCCAACTATGCCAGATTTGTCGCTCTTGCAGGAATTACAGGCCCAGATAACGCCTCAAGACAAAAAGGTATGGATGGAGGCGGGGGCAATGAAGACAGGAGAGCTCTGGCAGGTAAATGGCAGAACATGTTTGCCTCGGAGTTTGTATCCGATGATGGCCAATTTAGCACATGGCCCTACTCATTTGTCGAAAGGAGCTATGAGCGCACTAGTGTTAGAACATTGGTTTGCACCTGGAATTCAGACCCTCTTTGAAAAGTTTGTTCAGGGTTGTCTTACATGTGCCAGACATAACCCTGGGAGGTTTGTAAAGACCCCCAAGAAACACACTCCCAAACCCTTGTACCCGTTTCAAAGAGTACAGGTGGATTACATACAGCTACCCAAGGTGAGCACATATGAGTATGTCCTTGTAGCCATTGATGTATTCTCAGGCTGGCCAGAAGCCTGGCCAGTAACTACGGCTACAGCCAACAATACTGCTAAGAAAATATTTTCAGAGGTAGTCTGCAGATATGGGATTCCAGAAGTGATAGAATCAGACAGAGGTGCACACTTCACTGGGGAGATAAATGGGACACATACTGAAGACCCTAGGGATCACACAAGCTCTACACTCTCAACAGTATGGAGTCATTATAGTGGTGGTCCCAGATGGAATCACTCATGTTGTACGGTTACTGCGTTTATTACTTTCTGTTCTGTATTAAGTAGCATTAGGTCCTAAGTGGAAGTTCGGATGGAGACGCATCTTTGGCAGGAAGGAAGTGTCCATCCCAGGTTTCCCATCACCGAAGTGTCCATAACGTTGACTAGAGGAGGATGGAGGTGGACATTCAAGGCGGTTCCAGGCCTACTCACCATATTGGTCAAGGGATATGCTATGATTGACAGCACTGTCCAACCAAGGGACAGCAACGCCCAAGATGATGTTCATCTTCCTGATTCTACAACAGAGGACCACAGCTACACAGAAACTTTTAGGCTTACTGCTGATGCTCCTAGCAGGTATAGCTGATCGACCAGCTCCTAGAGATTCCAACACAGGAGCAAAAGAAGGTGTATCCAGAACTATGGACAATGATGCATGGAACAACAATGCTGCACCTACATCCACTTAGTGTGTGTTTGTGTGCTGTATGTGGTTTTAATAAAATGTATGTATGCTTAATCAAATGACAACTACTAGACAGACTGGAATCGATGCTTGCATCGCATGGTCTATGCAGCTTATCTGTATACTCTGTGAAGTACGGTCTGTCTAAGGGGTCATTTGTTTGTCCAGGCAGGTTAGTAGTTAACACACACACACACACACACATGATACAATGAAGCCTTCAGAACAAAATGTCTACCACGTGAACAGAAAAAAAAAAAAAAAAAGAGGGAAATGTTAAGGAAATTATCCAGCTTTTCTGAAAGTGGATATAAAATTCATAAGATGTTTTCATTTTCTCTGTATACGTGATACAATGTGGTGACATTTGGAAAAGCATAAGCTAAAAAACCTATAGAAGTGAACTGTGTGTGTTAAGATAAGATAAGATTTGTACGTACTACTAACCAAAAATATGCATCTCTTGTTAAAAATCTAAACTCATTAGTTAACACATTTTTGTAAAAGTGAAACTTGAAATGTCTGTAAACCAATCATGTTTTACTTTGAGGGGTTACACCCAGTGCTTTAAGTGGGCCAAAAGAGGTGCCGGTACTCTATTAGGCGCCGGTGCTCCCCCCCCCAATACTGAGCATGAAAATACCCTTAGAAAGTACCCTGAAAAAGAGCTACTGTAGAAAGAGCTACTGAACATAAATAAAATGTGCAAAAGGGTATTGAACAAAATGTTGTACAAAATGTACATAAAATAATTTATAAAAATTATAATAACATACTAACCATAGAACAGTAAACAGTAAACAGTAAAACATAAACCTGAGTCTTGAAGATGAAGGTTAATTTCTTTACCCCTGAAAAATATACAAAAGCAGATTCAATACAATCACAGTACATCAAATGAAAAATGAAAAATATTGTACAAATCATTTTACCTAGAAAAGGCTCCAGCACGTTTTGGGCTCCACTTTCCTTGCACTTTTGGCTTCGCAGTTTGTGAAGGCTGCACTTCTCCTCCCTTTTGCCAGCCATGTCTGCACATATGTTTGTGCATTAAACTGATCCAAGGGTGGTCCGTTGCATTTCAGGAAGATCAGATTTGAAAGCCTTTTGATGTCGAGAGAGTTTCTTTTATCTGTCAAAGTATCATTCATTGAGCTGAAAGCTCGCTCGCATTCACTTGTTGATACTGCAATGGTGTGGACAGCTTTAAGAAGAGGCTTCAGGTCTTCTGGTGTCTTGGAAGCTTTAAGGTCTTTATACTCCCTAAATCCTTGGACACTTTTCCTCTCCCCAACTCTGAATCTCTGACATAAACGTCTGACCGCTGCATCACCATATTGAATCTCAAGAGATGCAGGCCAGGAGTCAGACTGGAGGACCTTGATGTCTGAGAGGAGGTGACTGTCTGTCTTTTCAGATGAGGTTCTACTGACATGTGAGGAAGTTGTTGGAGTCATCCTGCACTTAACATTTTCAGCCAGGCTACGGAAAAATTGCCCAGGGTTGATTTTTATAACCCTCTCATTTTCATGCAGGCATACATTTCTGAAGATTTTCTTATTTTCAGCCTCAATGGCAATTTGTGTGTAGGGACCAGGTGTGGATACCATTAACTCAAACACCCGGATCTGTCGGTCCAGCTGCCTGTCGGCTTGATCCAAAGTCATGTCACGTCTCTGGAGCATTCTTGAGAGGTCACTGAGTTCTGTGAGAGCGTCATACATGATGCCAAGATTGACCACAAAAGAAACAGTAGTGAGAACATCATTGAGTCCTTTGTATTTTGCTCTCTCTCTTGAGTCCCTGCTGGTATCAGCAGCAGCACTTGTAAAGTGTACCTGCAAAGCTGGGTAGTTCTCCCATACTGCTTTCACCGTTCTCTCACTTGAAGCAACCCAACGCACTGATAAAACACGGCCTATCACAAGGAGACGCTGTCCAACACTGTGAGCACTCTCTGTTAACTCCCTTTGGTTTTTTGGGGATGCATGGTAGAGGGAGTAAAGCTGATCTAAAAATATTTTAAAGTGGTTGATTCCTCCAACCTCCTTCAAAACATCACAAACTGCCAGTTCCAGTCTGTGATTGGAACAATGCCAGACAAACAGGTAAGGGAATTTGGAACAAAGCTGCGCAGCAACTCCTGCTTTCCTCCCAAGCATCACTGAGGCTCCATCACAAGCAAATGCCAACAAATGTTCCTGTAGGTAGTGAGGGTCAAAGCCATTATTATGAAGACATTCTAACAGTGCTTCAGTGATGTCATTTGCTGTGGTCCCCTGCAGCTCAATGAGTTCAAAAAATACTGTGTCTGGCTGTTCATTGGAAATAGCTGATCGCAGGCACACGACAAGGACAGACTTTCCACTTATTGTAGTCGATTCATCAATGAGCACACACAGTTTTCTTTCATTCATCACTATGTCATTGACTACCTTCTTTTTCATTTCAGCTGCAATGTGATCCAGTATATTTGCACACGAGTTATTAGAGTGTAAAACTCTGCCCATCTTGACACCATTTAAGACTTGCAACTGGACATCTATTGGCATGTCTGTAAAGGGACGCCCATGCTTGCCAATCTTATAAGCTGTTCTAAACACATTGCAAGTTGAGGCGTATTCAGCCTTTCTCATATCTTCAATGTGTTTTTGCATTGTATTTTGTGTTGCCTTCTCTTTTATTTCAACTGCTTTCTTGTGATAAATTGAGTCTCTGTGCTCTTTAATTTTCTTTCGTAGTGAGCTTTGTTGTTGAGGCTTGTCCCTTCCATAAGACGAGATTAAGCACCCACTCCACTCCTGCGACACTCTCTGCCCTTGCTGCATGTCTACACGAGCACAAACTTGACTACACACACTACAGCCCAACTTTCGATTTTTGCTTAGCAGCCACTTGTAATTTGTGGAGAAATACTGTACTTGTGCTTGGGACCAACATTCTGGCCACTCATGCTCGGCAATGCGGCTGTTGTCATCGGTAGAAGTGATGTCACTCTCGTCCTCTACGTCACTTGTGAGAACCTGATCGACCGCGGCACAAGTGCTGCTTTCATTAGCTTGTGTCTGACTCTGACCTGCAGCGATATTCTGGTTTGGTGGGGGGTCAGCCAGCGAGTCCTCTGATTCTGACCTTGTTCTTTTGCTACTTATAAGCCAGGAGAGCATCTTAAAGCGTACCTGTCAGATCACCCAAAAAAAAACTAAACTGTTACATGTTGCTCAGTATCTCATCCTGATCATGTACATATACTTTCTATGGGTCTATGACCGACATTTGTCTCAGACTTAGCTTTATTTCTTGGTAATGATAATACCATTTATGTAAAGAGGTAGAGCTTATATTACAGTACAGTATTAAAATATATATATATATATATATATATATATACACATACAGTACAGTATTAAAAAGTAATGTGCAGGGGTCTGATGTGCAGGGGGGTACTGGTACAGAGAGGAACGAATGTGCGGTGGTGGGGGGGGGGGACTGGTACATAGAGGAACTAATATATATGTGTGTGATGGGGGGGTCTGATGTGCAGGGGCCCCCTACACATCAGACCCACCCATCAGACACATATATATTAGTTCCTCTATGTACCAGTACCCCCCCCCCCCACCACCGCACATTCGTTCCTCTCTGTACCAGTACCCCCCTGCACATCAGACCCCCCCCCCCTCATCACACACATTAATTCCTCTCTGTACCAGTACCCCCCTGCCAGGGGGGGGGGGTACTGGTACAGAGAGGAACTAATGTGTGTGGGGGGAGGGGGGGTGCCTGTCACTCACCAGTACTCTTCAGAAGTTGGATTCCAAAGCAAAGTCGATGTTCTTTGCTGCACCGTCCGACTCCTGACTCCAAGGAGGACCAGTCACTGGTCGCCGCACTGATCGCTCCTCACAGGCGCGCGGGAAGGAGTTGACGTCACCTAACGTGAGGTCAACTCCCTGCCTGCGCCAGCCTGAGCCGTACTCTGCAACGACCCGCCCCCCTCCACTAGCTGCCCAGCCAACGACATTAGGGAGGAGATACTGCCAGCTCTCCGCTGCGCTCCGGTACCGGAAACCCACGTACTGGGCGCACGGAGAGGTGCTGGTACTCTCCAGGGCAATTTTTGGAAGTGGCGGTACTGAGTACCGCCGCGTTCCGGCCCACTTCAAGCACTGGTTACACCCTTTGAACTGTGTATAAATAAAGGGTCCAGGAAACTTTTATGTTGGGATCCTGACAAGGTTGAACTAAACTTCCATAATGGAAGTGCTCACTAGTATGCAGGAGGAGGAGGCGGGGGTGAAGCGCTGTGAGCGCTGTACTTACCCCTCCTGCTTATTACTCTTTTCAGGTCCTGCACTGCTGTGTCCCGGCTGCCTACACCGTCAGGACATACAGAGCACACCCTGACCTGACGCTGCAGGAGGTCAGGTGACTGTGCAGCGCGGGACCTGAGAAGAGAACCAGGTCAGGGAGAGTGGCGGCAGGAGACAGGAGCGGTAAGTTATTTTATTATTTTACAGTCTGATCTAAGGTCTGATATGGAGGTATTATTGGGGGTCTAGAGAGGTTTAATGGGGAGTCTGGAGGTCTTAGTGGGAATCTGAAGTGGTCTGACAGGGGGTCTGGAGAGGTCTCACAGGGGGTCTGGAGGTCTGGAGGTCCCATTGGGGGTCTGAAGTGATCTCACTGGGGGGGTCTGGAGTGGTCTGACTGGGCGGTCTGTAGGTCTGACTGGGGGTCTGGAGAGGTCTAATGGGGGTCTAATGGTCTGACTGGGGGACTGGAGAGGTCTAATGGGGGTCTGGAGGTCTGACTGGGGGTCTGGAGAGGTCTAATGGGGGTATAGATGTCTGAATGGGGTCTGAAGAGGTCTAATGGGGGTCTGGAAGTCTGACTGGGGGTCTGGAGAGGTCTAATGGGGGTATAGACATCTGATTGGGGGTCTGGAGGTCTAATGGGGGTCTTATCTGAGGTCTGATATTGGGTCGGGGTCTTACATGGAGGTGTTACAATGGGGGTGTCTGATCTGAGGTCTAAAACTGGAGTCTGAAAGAGGTCTAAAGGGGGTTTGGTCTGAAATGGGGGTCTCATTTAGGGTTTTATATGGGGGTCTGATCTGAAAGGGGTATTTTTTGTACTGGCACACAATATAAAGGGGTGTTCTTGCAAAAAGGAGTTTGTCCAGCCTTGCTTCGTGGTAATCCAAAAGGTACTTTATTAAATAATGGTGTATACTAAAAACATCCAGATACAGGTTGCATAGGTCTACGCGTTTCGGGCAGAAAACAATTTAGCCCTTACTCATGACTGCGAAGGGGTGTTTTTGTACTGACGCTCTGTGTGGTACCAGTATTTTCAGGGGGACTGTTTCTGCAGGAAAGTATTGGGGAGCACTGTGGGCACAGTATTGGAGGTGGCAGGATGGGATGTTAAGAAGGTGAGTAGGATGATGGAAAAGTAGTAGGAAAGTAAGATGTCTGTTTGTTAAACTCTGCAGAGACGAGGCGCGGCTGAAAGAAGTCACTATGGCGGTCTGATCTGAGAGAAGAAGAAGAGAATATCTATATCAGAGAAGAGAAGTCACTGGATGGAGGAGGTACATATGTGGGGCCATGTATGTTCTGTAGTGCTGTATGTAATGTTTTCCAAGTATGTCTTTAAAGGGGTTGTCCACTTTTTTTTTTGTATGAGCGCTGCCTTCTCTGCTCTGTTTACCTGCTCATCACTTCAAATGCTATGTGAGCAGGTGAACAGAGAAAGCAGCTACGGTGAGCAGAGAAAGCAGCTGTCATATGAGCGCTGCCCTCTCTTCAAACAGCTGATTGGCGGGGGTGCTGGGGGACCCTGCCGATCTGATATTGATGACCTATCCTGAGGATAGGTCATCACCAGTAGTAAAAATAGGACAACCCCTTTAACAGTAGGACTGGAGGGAATGGGTTAGGTTGAGAATTTTCATGGGGGGGCATTAAAATTTTTGCCTCGGGCAGCAGAAAAGCTAGGTGCACAAGCGCTGAGTGAATAGGGTGGGGGGGAAGATGAACTCTTGCACCAGGACCCATGAACCTTTAGTTACACCCCTGCACCCAAGTATATAGTCCGCCATCTCGAAGAGACACTGTCCAACTTGGAAGATCAGGATCTGCTGGACTGAGAGTGAGGGAGTTATTTTCTGAATATTTTATGTCCCCTATCGGTTCATTCCCTTTCCAGCGGTAGGACTCGACACATGGAAGGTTGTAGTTGCCATTTTTTTCTTTTCACAACCTGAATAGTGCATTTTTATTAGTTTCTGTCTATTTTAATTCGGGACTCGCAAGATAATGAGGACCCTTGACGTAAGTTGCAAGCTTACATATTTTTCTTACATATATTGTTTAGAACACGGTATGTGAAATATGTACTAATATCTCATTAACCCTTAGGATACCAGAGGTTTTTTCATTTTTGCATTTTCATTTTTCTTCCCTATATTCCATAAGCCATAACTTTTTTATATTTCCGGTCACATAGCTGTATGAGGTCTTATTTTTTGCGGGACAGGTTATACTTTCTAATTCATAATTAATTATTGCATAAAATGTAGTGGAAAGCGTTTAAAAAAATTCCAAATGGAGTGGAATTGGAAAAAAATGTAATTCCTCCACCATTTTATGGGTTTTATTCCCACAGCGTTTTGTTTACGTCAAAACTGACCTATGCTTTTCATTTTCTGGTTCAGTTTGATTACAACAAATTCCCATATGTGTAGGTTTTTTATGTCTAAATAGTTTAAAAATAAATGTAAACTTTGATTTAAAAAAAATTTACATCACCATATTCTGACCCCCATTACTATTTTATACTTATGTCTACTTAGCTGTTTAGGGGCTAAATTTTTATGGAAAAGGCTGTAGTTTTTATTAATACCATTTTGGAGTGTGCATGACTTTTTGATCACACTTTATAAAAAATTTTTGGGGTAAGAGAAGCAATGAAAAAATTGCAAATTGGCCATTTTGAACCTTTTTTCTGTTATGCCATTCTGCCAATTTTTAATCTTGTTCTATCAGGGATTTTTAACTCCTTAAGGACACAGCAATATTTCACCTTAAGGACCAGGCCATTTTTTGCAAATCTGACCAGTGTCACTTTAAGTGGTGATAACTTTAAAATGCTTTCACTTATCCAGGCTATTCTGAGATAGTTTTTTCATCACATATTGTATTTCATGACAATAAAAATTCAATTTCAATTTCTCTACTTCTATAATACATAGTAATACCTCCAAAATAGTTATTACTTTACATTCCCCATATATCTACTTTTATGTTAGGATCATTTTGGGTAAGACATTTTAGTTTTTGGGGACTTTACATAGTTTAGATGTTTAGAAGCAAATCTTGAAGTTCAGGTCTGAAGTCACTTTGTGAGGGTTACATAATAGAAATCACCCAAAAATGACCCCATTCTAGAAACTATATCCCTCAAGGTATTCAAAACTGATTTTACAAACATTGTTAACCCTTTAGGTGTTCCACAAGAGTTAATGGCAAATGGAGATAAAATTTCAGAATTTCAATTTTTTTGAAAATTTTCCATTTTAATCCATTTTTCCAGTAACAAAGCAAGGGTTAACAGCTAAACAAAATGCTATATTTATTGCCCCGATTCTGTAGTTTGCAGAAACACCCCATATGTGTCCGTAAACTACTGTATGGGCACACAGTAGGGCATAGAGGGAAAGGTGCGCCGTATGGTTTTTGGAAGGCAGATTTTGCTGGACTGGTTTATTTACACCATGTCCCATTTGAAGCCCCTCTGATGCACCCCTAGAGTATAAACTCCATAAAAGTGACCCCATCTAAAAAACGACACCCCTCAAGGTATTCAAAACAGATTTTACAAACTTTGTTAACCCTTTAGGTGTTGCACAAGAGTTATTGGCAAATGAAGATGAAATTTGAGAATTTCAATTTTTTTTTTAAATTTTCCATTTTAATCCATTTTTTCCAGTAAGAAATCAAGGGTTAACAGCCCAAAAAAATGCTGTATTTATTTCCCAAATTCTGTAGTTTGCAGAAACACCCCATATGTGGCTTTAAACTACTGTACAGGCACACGGTAGAGCGTAGAGGGAAAGGTGCGCCGTATGGTTTTTGGAAGGCAGATTTTGCTGGACTGGTTTATTTACAATTTGAAGCCCCCCTGATGCACCCCTAGAGTAGAAACTCCATAAAAGTGACCCCATCTAAGAAACTACACCCCTCAAGGTATTCAAAACTGATTTTACAAACTTTGTTAACCCTTTAGGTGTTCCACAAGAATTAATGGAAAATAGAGATCAATTTCAATATTTCACTTTTTTGGCAGATTTTCCATTTTAACAATTTTTTTTCCAGTTACAAAGCAAGGGTTAACAGCCAAAGAATTCTCAATATTTATGACTCTGATTCTGTAGTTTACAGAAACACCTCATATGTGGTCGTAAACCGCTGTACAGGCACACGGCAGGGCGCAGAAGGAAAGGAATGCCATACGGTTTTTGGAAGGCAGATTTTGCTGGACCGGTTTTTTGACACCATGTCACATTTGAAGCCCCCCTGATGCACCCCTAGAGTAGAAACTCCAAAAAAGTGACCCCATTTCATAAACTACGGGATAGGGTGGCAGTTTTGTTGGTATTAGGGTACATATGATTTTTGGTTGCTCTATATTACACTTTTTGTGAGGCAAGGTAACAAGAAATAGCTGTTTTGGCACCGTTTTAATTTTTTGTTATTTTCAACATTCATCTGACAGGTTAGATCATGTGGTATTCTTATAGAGCAGATTGTCACGGACGCGGCGATACCTAATAGGTATACTATTTTTTTATTTATGTAAGTTTTACACAATGATTTCATTTTTTAAACAAAATAAAATCATGTTTTAGTGTCTCCATAGTCTGAGAGTCATAGTTTTTTCAGTTTTTGGGTGAATATCTTGGGTAGGGTATGATTTTTGCGGGATGAGATGACGATTTGATTGGCACTATTTTGGGGTGCGTATGACTTTTTGATCGCTTGATATTACACTTTTTGTGATGTAAGTGACAAAAAATTGCTTTTTTTACACCGTTTTTTTTTTTTTTTTTTACAGTATTCACCTGAGGGGTTAGTTCATGTGATATTTTTATAGAGCAGGTTATATATATACCTAATATGTATTGTAAGAGAATGTCTGGAGTGGTAGTGGATGGAAGATATGTACCACCGGGGGTCGTGGCCCTGGTGGAGTAAGAGCAGGGTGGGTGTCTGTTCCCCACGGACCACCACGGGTGGACGGGTTTCAGTTGTTGGTGTCAGTCTACACTGATCCTGGCAGGTTGGTTATCTCTGGCCTTAGTTGGGTAGAGAAGGAGTTAATCCTTCACCATGCTTGCTGGGTGTGGTCTGCCTGCTACACCCAGGGCTGTGGATATAGGTTTGAGGCTCACTGACTTTGGGGCGGCTGATGAAGTGTGGTCTCCTGTCTCACTGCAGGAAGCTGTATGGGAGGCTGATCGCTCGCTCGGTCGGGCTGAGCGCTGTAGTCCGCTCGTCTAACAAGAACTGCCCAATTGCTGCAGGCTCAGCGAAGGACCAAAAGAAAGGGATCCTGTGGCCGGAGCCAATCCCTTGTCCAGGCCGACACGTGGCCTGTCTAACTTGCACGAACTTGGACAAACCCGCCCCATGACAAGGTGTAGTACTGACCACTGATGTGAGAGACTGTGTGAACAGGCACCAAGATGCCTGCAGTGTTTGGGGATCCTTTGTGGGAGGTGGGGTTTATGGACATTGCTGTTGTGTGAATTGCACAGTCTTGATGTGATGCACTAAAGTGAATAAAAGAGCACGGTTTGGACACAAAGCCTGTCTCCTGAGCCTCTATACTGCCACCGCTACCATCTGCCTACCAGAGCAAACCCCCACAGTATATATTTTTTTATTTCTGTACATTTTAAATAATGATTTCATTTTTTAAACCAAAAAAAATCATGTTTTAGTGTTTCCATAGTCTGAGAGCCATAGTTTTTTCAGTTTTTGAGCGATTATCTTGGGTAGGGTATGATTTTTGCGGGATGAGATGACTGCTTGATTGGCACTATTTTGGGGTGCATATGACTTTTTGATTGCTTGCTATTACACTTTTTGTGATGTAAGGTGACAAAAAAATTTGTTTTTTTACACCGTTTTTTTTTTACGGTATTCACCTGAGGGGTTAGGTCATGTGATATTTTTATAGAGCAGGTTATTACGGACTTGGCGATATCTAATATGTATACTTTTTATATTTATGTAAGTTTTACGTAATTATTTCATTTTTGAAAGAAAAATCTAGTTTTAGTGTCTCCATATTCTGAGTGCCATCGTTTTTTCAGTTTTTGGGCGATTATCTTAGGTAGGGTCTAATTTTTTGCAGGATGAGGTGACGGTTTGATTGGTACTATTTTGGCGTACATACGACTTTTTTGATCACTTTTATTACCTTTTTTGGGAAGTTAGGTGGGCAAAATTTCAATTTCATCATTGTTTTTTTTTTTTTTTTTATGGCGTTCACCGTGCGGGTAAAGTAACATGACCGTTTTATATATCAGGTCGTTATGGACGCGGTGATATCAAACATGAGTAGGGAATTTATTTATTTTCTTTTTTAATCAGTGATAAATGTGTTTTTTGATCATTACTTTTTTTTTTACTTTTTTTTTGACCCAGACCCACTTGGTTCTTAAAGATCCAGTGGGTATGATGTCTGTATAATACAGTACACTATACAGTGTACTGTACTGTATTTTCACTTTACAAAGTCTGATTAGACTTCTGCCTGTGGTAAGTAGCCACAAGTCTCTGCTATATGAAAAAGCAGAGTGCTGCCGGCCATGATGCCCGTTGCAAGTGCGAGCGGGCACCATGTTTACACATCGCTCCAGCGCTGGTAGCGAACGGGTTAATATAAAGTGTAATTTTTAGCAATAAATGTATGCATGTTTCACCATTATAATTAATAAAGTTGTAGTTGGCCTCATTATGAATTAATAAAAACTATCAAAACTAACATGTGTCATGTCAGTAAACTCCATTTGTATTGTGTTTAGTATCGTGTGCATAATAGACATTATTTTTATTGTTTTGTAGATATATATTCTAAATAAAAATATGTTGAATAAAGTAATTTGTTGATAGTGTTTATAACCATATTAATATTAGTGTATGTAACTGATTGAGAAATCAAGTTTATATAGTAAGTGTATTTGGGTTATATTAATGTATTTTAACTGTTTACAATTATTAATATGGTCTATGTGTTTGTGCTACATAAATATCATTATGCACTGTATATAATAAAGAGAACAAACAATAAAAATCATGAACATAAAACTCTGTTTATTATAACAAAGAATAGTCAACTTGTCAGTCTTTTTTTCTCTCCAAAAAATAACATGAATAAATTGTAGAAAAGAAAAATTGCAAATTAAAAAAACGCCCAGGTGGCGAGGGGGCACCCTGAAACTGAGGGCCATGGTAGGAGGGTTTTGAAGGGGAGCCATAGTGCAGAGATGGCTCAGCTTGGGATGAGGAAGGGACAGGCTGGCCATAGGAACTTTCCCCCTGATATAGTTGGCCATAATGTTCCCTTGTTGGAGGGAAATGTGTGGGACCCTGTGAACCCTGGGAAAATTGTCATTGGGCGGGGCCAAAAACATCTCCATGGGGTCATTAGGCGGAGTGGCTGCATCCAGAACAATTCCGAGAGCACTATGGTTCTCAGTAATCGTTCTGAAGGCAGCCTCCGCAAATAATGGGCCAGACTTCTGGCATATAGATCTAAGTGGTCCTCCTGCAGACAAATAGTCAAGTATTGTAAGAAAAAAGATACGAAAAAGAGAGTTCCAGCATCCAAACGATGCTGGAACTCTTTTTCGTAAATAGTCAAGTACCTGGCTATTGACCAGAGCTTCAGCAGGAAGCATGGCCCGTCTTCTTTGCCGGCTGGGTAGAGGCAAAGTGGGGGGGGGGATTCACTCCCGAAGTATCAGGAGGCATGGATGCCAAGGTGCGGGGTCCATCAACACTCTTTGTAGGAGATGGCACAGAGGAAGTGTCCACCACGCAGGGGCTGGAGTGCTGGGGAGCGAACTCTTCAGCTTCCTCCTTTAAGGTTGTCCTCCGTTCTTCACAATTTTAGAAAAACAGAACATGTAAATTACACTTTTGTGTTAAAAATATTCACGTCACATATTACTATGATCAGCAAAATACATTTAGCACATAGTACTACATGAACTAACCAACATATTACATATGTGGTCATTTAGCAACATTGGGGAAATTAGAAGTGGCATAGCTGGCCATAGCAAAAAATACGATTCCACTTGTAATGTTGGTAAACTTTTTCTAATGAAAGGAGGAATCGTCTTGGTTACTATTGGCAACTATGACATTTCTAATTTACAAATTGTTAAAAATCACATTACCAACATAGTCAACATACAGTGTGTATCGATAAACATGTAGTGGTCAGTGTTTATAATTAACTTACGGACGCAGTTCCATCACTTCACGTAGGAACATGAGTTGTTCCCTAAACATGTAGGGCCTTTTCTTTGGTGCTGCATCTCCTTCCTGAACTGGTCCCTGCAGCTCCGCCACCGATTCTTAACCTCATCCTCTTTTAATAAAAAGACAACAAAGGAAAATTTAGCAACAAATACAATCCTACAGATGACAACGTATGACATGTGCTATGCTAGGGAGGACAATGTATGACATGTGCTATGCTAGGAAGGATAACGTATGACATGTGCTATTCTAGGGAGGATAACGTATGACATGTGCTATGCTAGGGAGGTCAACATATGATATGTGCTACAAAATATAAGAAAAAGAACTGGATAGCACATCATCAATACTATGCTTTTATCTTACTGCTTCTCAGCATAATTAATATCACTTCTCAGTGTAATTTATCGTATACCTACACCTATGCTGCATGCTATACATGAGGCATTAGTATACAATTTGATCAAAAAGCATAGGACCACTTACCGCGACAAGGTAGACTCTTCGAATGGGACCCTATTCTAAATTTGCGACAACCGACGCAACAGCACCACCCCAGCAAGCAGCGGGAACCAGCAGTCAAACAGTGCTCCCGCTGTCCGACAAAGCCACCATGGCACTGGGTCCCACCAACCCACCGGGACAGCACATGAACAACAATGGCCGCCGTGCAGTACTGCACCATGTGAACAGGTGTGGGACCAAGCCCATCACATACTCTCACCATGTGAACAGGTTTGGAACTCACCCTATCACATACTCTCAGGAACTCCAACTGAGAGGTAGGAATATATACCCTCATACAGAAGCCTGCTAATTAAAAGCACCTGGGCCGAATGGGGAGGAGTGCTGATACCAGGAGGGGAAAGAGCACAGATTCTACAATACGTACAAAATGTAAGAAAAAGAACTGGATCGCACATCCTCAATACTATGCTTTTATCTAACTGCTTCTCAGCATAATTAATATCGCTTTTCAGCGTAATTTATTGTATACCTACAACTATGCTGCATGCAAATACAATCCTACAGATGACAACGTATGACATGTGCTATGCTAGGGCAGGACAATGTATGACATGTGCTATGCTAGGAAGGATAACGTATGACGTGCTATTCTAGGGAGGATTACCACTGACATGTGCTATGCTAGGGAGGTCAACATCTGATATGTGCTATGCTAGGAAGGACAACGTATGACATGTGCTATGCTAGGGAGGACAGCAAGGATCACATATGTATAGATTCGCTACTTACCCAAACTCTGACGACTCTGGCCTTTGATTTTCTCCCATATGCTGGTAAACAGCTCCTGGGCTGTTTCCACCCATGCTGCATCCTTTTTGTGCCGGTCGTGGTATCCCCCGATCTTGTATCCCAAATTCTGGGACTTTCCTGCATGAGGACAATGAGCCTCTCGACGTCCATGGACTTGGGTGGCTTTGGCATGCTGGAAAAGGTCCGCAAGGGTAGGAGACTCACCAAACACACTTCCCGCACTGCCTGGAGCCAGACGCTGAGAAACTCACCTTCCTGTCTAAAATCCCTTCACTGTTGCTAAGTTACTTGCATTTACAATGCAACGCAACGCATTGCATACGGATGTAATGTGTTTTTCAACCAGCCCCATTCACTTCTATTGGGCCAGGGCTGCGTGAAAAAATGCAGAATATAGAACATGATGTGATTTTCACGCAACGCAGAAGTGATGCGTGGAAAACGCATCACTTCTGAATATGAAATGAATAGGTCCAGATTCAATGCGTTCACATCACGCATTGAACGAGAGCAGAAAACTCACCTGTGTTAAAGGGACCTAAAACTGACGTAACTGATTGTAAATGTGCCAGGAAAATGGTCCCACAGACACTCTGCCACACCACGTCCCCTTTTTAGAAAGTGCAAGGGCAATGTAGAAACACGATTTGTGCCTAGATCTAAGTGCAATGGCTTTTAAAATGTTGCAAACCTGGGATTTACAACTTTTTTATGCCAGAAAACTGGCATAGGAGGGATGATAAATTCTCCCTATGTGAATGTTAAATAAAAAAATATCTGCTTTATTCCCGCATAAAAATACTGTAATTACCATATCACTAGACTAACAAATATAAAAGTTATAGCCATTAAACTGACCTTGTACAAAAACCTGCCAAACAATCCTTAAATTAATCTGGTCCTGAACTGGTTAAATATCTTTTCCATTAACCACAAAGGGTGATTTTTTTCCCCCTGAATATTGAGCTGTGCTGGGCATCATCCCTCTGTCATACCCATGGAGATTTATGCCTGCACCCTGCTGGCTCTGCCTCTCACTGTACATAGGCATACTAATGCTCTCTGCTAGTTCTAATCGCAAATTTGTATCGCAAATTTCGGCACTTCGAGAATTCGTGAAGATTTAGGATATAGTGCTATATCTTCATAATCGCAAATATTCTAGATTTTTTTTCATCAGTACCCTCACTGCTTCTTGCTTGTAGGGCCAATGAGAAGGCTCCAATGTCTTTGTCTGAGCTTAGCAATATCCCTAGCAACCAATAGAAAAGTTGCCTACCCCTTACTATATAAGAACCTCCCCAGCAGCCATTTTCTGCAGTTTTTTGCAGTTCTGAGAGAGAAAGCAGTGTCATTGCTGTGCTCTGTGCTTTGCTGTGTCATTTACATTAGATAGTTAGCTCATATATATAATACAGATAGTTAGTGGGAGATAGTCAGTCTAGGTTATATCCTGATATACAGGGTGGGCCATTTATATGGATACACCTTAATAAAATGGGAATGGTTGGTGATATTAACTTCCTGTTTGTGGCACATTAGTATATGTGAGGGGGGAAACTTTTCAAGATGGGTGGTGACCATGACAGCCCTTTTGAAGTCGGCCATTTTGAATCCAACTTTTGTTTTTTCAATAGAAAGAGGGTCATTTGACACATCAAACTTATTGGGAATTTCACAAGAAAAACAATGGTGTGCTTGGTTTTAACGTAACTTTATTATTTCATGAGTTATTTACAAGTTTCTGACCACTTACAAAATGTGTTCAATGTGCTGCCCATTGTGTTGGATTGTCAATGCAACCCTCTTTTCCCACTCTTCACACACTGATAGCAACACTGCAGGAGAAATGCTAGCACAGGCTTCCAGTATCCGTAGTTTCAGGTGCTGCACATCTCGTATCATCTGAAGGCAATCGTCTATGCTGTGAAGATACGAGATGTGCAGCACCTGAAACTACGGATACTGGAAGCCTGTGCTAGCATTTCTCCTGCTGTGTTGCTATCAGTGTGTGAAGAGTGGGAGAAGAGGGTTGCATTGACAACACAATGGGCAGCACATTGAACACATTTTATAAGTGGTCAGAAACTTGTAAATAACTCATGAAAGAATAAAGTTATGTTAAAACCAAGCACACCATTGTTTTTCTTGTGAAATTCCCAATAGGTTTGATGTGTCACATGACCCTCTTCCTATTGAAAAAACAAAAGTTGGGTTTAAAATGGCCGACTTCAAAATGGCCGCCATGGTCACCACCCATCTTGAAAAGTTTCCCCCCTCACATATACTAATTTTCCACAAACAGGAAGTTAATATCACCAACCATTCCCATTTTATTAAGGTGTATCCATATAAATGGCCCACCCTGTAGTGTAGCTGATAGGAATTACTGTGCTGTGCATTTTCTCCATTCTCAGGAAATTTCTAGCAGCTTGAAAAATGTAGCAAAAGTGAGCCACGCCCGTATTGCACGCGCAATTACATTGACAATTTTTGCAATCAAGAAAATAATGACTGGAGATCAAGAATTCTTGAATTTGCTAATTTATTGCGAATATTAGGCAAAAAATTAGCGAAATATCACGAAATCGAATATTGCCTATGCTGCTCATCACTACTGTCTGCCGATCTTAAAGAGCCAGCGCACACATTAATGTTGCCCAGCCTGTGGCTGGCCACCCTAGGGTATGTATGGCACCATCCTCTGTGGGAAGGTGTCTGATGTATCGGATCTAGTAATATAGTGCACTGCAAAGGTATGCTTTTGTCTTGTTTGTCTGCCCAGTCTTCAGCCTGATCTCTGGACTTTACCCTTTGCTACCTGAACTGACCTCTGTCCGATCTTCATACTGGTATACTGACTCTGAGCTGCCTGCCTTGACCCTCATACTTACTTTGGATAGCACAAACTTTGCTTGTCCTCACCTCAGCATTTCCCTGACTGTGGTTTTGCCTGACCCCTCGGTGAACAGAGAATACTTAAAGAGGTAGTGGCCTGGTGGTCCTGCAGTACCACAGAACAGTTGAAAACTGTGATTGTTAAGTGACATTATCTAACATTATTTAATATGGTAATGCCCTTCTAATGTTCCAGCATAGCTATGTATGGATCAGTCTGGGTTAAAGATCGTTCAAAAAGTTTGGTGTGAGAGTTAGATCTGCCCCTAGCTCAGTTAGTAGTGTGTTAGCTAAGGAAATGTGCTTACTCAGAATACTAGGCCTAAATTCCAAAGACTTACTATCTCTGAGGAGATTGGCACCAAGCAAGCCATCATTTCTGTACAGTACTCCAAGAAAAGAGAGACCAAAGAAGGTCCAGAATCTACATGGCTGAGCATTGGAGTCAGTTGGTAAGGTATTTGCTGCTTAGGACTGATAAAGACTATGCTGCAGCGAGAAGGACATTGCTAACAGTGGCGTCGCCAGGGGGGGGGGGGCAGAGGGGGCCACATTCCCCCCCTACATCACACTGTGCCCCCCCATGTGCCCCCCCAACTAAAATTTGCTAATATACCCTACCACACTTTGACACAGTCCAGGAAACCCATATCTAAACCCTTTACGGTAAGAGCAGTGAGACTATGGAACTCTCTGTCTGAGGAGGTGGTGATGGTGAGTACAATAAAGGAATTCAAGAGGGGCCTGGAGTGTTTCTAGAGCGTAATAATATTACAGGCTATAGCTACTAGAGAGGGGTCATTGATCCAGGGAGTTATTCTGATTGCCTAATTGGAGTCGGGAAGGAATTTTTTATTCCCCTAAAGTGAGGAAAATTGGCTTTTACCTCACAGGGTTTTTTTGCCTTCCTCTGGATCAACTTGCAGGATAACAGGCCGAACTGGATGGACAAATGTCTTTTTTCGGCCTTATGTACTATGTTACTATGTATATCCATATTGCCAATCTTAGATCTTGCTGTGAGAACCCCAACTACAATCAGGCAGGAGCCCCAATGTCAGGGTGTCCCCTTAAGGAAGAAAGGGTGTGCCATTGTGAGCATTGCTCCTCTGAATGATTATTGCAGCCACAACTACTACCACTCCCATCCTTTGCTTAGCTGCTCTGGGGCTTGCAGAAGTTCCTCTGCATAGGGCTTAAAGGGTGAAGACTAGGGGGTTACTCAGATAACACCCTTAGGAGCAGCCACAAGACTGTTCAGTAGACAAAGCAAATGCACATCCACTTTGAAACAATGAAAATAATAGATGGTTTTATCCTTCTATAATACACTATTTGCATGTCTCAGTATGGTGCTTTTAGTGTTGTTGTGTCGTGCTAATAGGTGGGCATGTTAAAGCAACCACATCATGGAACCCTAGAAGTTGTTATTGTTGTCTTGTCAATGTCATTGGGATACAAAATGATTTTTGCTTAACATTTCTGTTTCCTTCTATTTCTAAGTTGTCAGACTTCTATATTTATTTAAAGTTATCGTCCACAATACAGAAGGGATTACAATGATAAACTAGTTCAGGAAAACCATAATTGATTACACAGTATAGGAACATCACTGTAATAAGCTATCTTTAAGGATTTAGAGCACAGGATATTCCTCTGTGTACAATACAAGATTGCTTTGCATGTAAAACTTTTGTGTACTTGGTAGATAGACATAAATCAGTGTCAGGCTATTCTTAATATTGTCAATGTGTTTGTATCACTCTTTGCAGAACTACTTCAAAGTTTCTATATCTATCTCAAAGTTCTTAAACATTAGGAAACTACAGTTTTAATCCAAGCTGGCAACCAGGTAAGGAAACATTTATTTGTAATGGAAGCAATTAACATGTTTTCAGAAACCTAAGAAAGTATTCTTCCTATTATTGTATTATTATTGCTATTATTTGCTTAATAAAATGCACATAGTGACTAGAAATGGCACCTGTTGGACAAAACCTGCTTAACTGTCTTTTTGTAAACTCTTTATTGTAACCTTTCCAGTTCTTATAATGATGTAATACATTCATTATTATAGTAATGTAGCCATAAACGTCCTTGCAAAGTTAGCAGGACATTTTATAAAAAAAAAGGCATGATGAACATTTTTTTTCATATCATTTCTGCCTTCTCAACCCTCAATAAACATTGTGTACACACATAAAGAAGTGGCAATACAGCTTCCTCCTCCAGTCCAAGCCATCATGTAATCTCTGGGGGCCGGGTATCTGCACAAGCTGCTGGGTCTTAGCAGACCCAGAACAGCAATGGAGTGAGGCTCAACAGGCTTTCTGAAACTTCCTGGAGCAGTAGTCCCCCTGTAGTTGGGGATAATATGTCAAACCCAAGTTACAGGAGAAATGAAAAATGTAATGTTAAATGCTCCCAAAGGTTTTACGATATTATGGGGAAAAAGTGTAAGATGAATAAAAAATAAGGACAAAATAAAAATAACAAGAAGAAAACCACCCCACCCCACTGCTTGTAGCCCTGCTCTTGGAAACCATAAACTATATGTCTCCCTATAGGAAAAAAAGGGTCAGGTCCTGCAACCCTATAACATGCTGCTGGCAGATTACACTGCACTTTCATAGTGACACGTTCCCTTTAATTGCACTTTGTACTATACAAAATGTGAAAAATACTATTTTTCCCTTTTTATACATTTTCCTGGGTATACAAAGGGTCAGGTATAGGGGTCAAATTATTTTGGAGTCTGTTTTCAGACCTAAAATTATGAGGTATCAAATGATTTAGCAGTCTATACTAAGGTCTGACTTTCATTAGTGGTTTGATGTCTAAATGAATTGAACTGAATTATGTGTAACTTGGTTTAGGGTTCTTGTCTGGGAGACTCAATAAATTTAGGGATCTTATCTGGCCTCTGAATTTATTTGCATTGCTCTAGAGGCTGGAGATGGCTGCATATGTGAGGGGCCAAACTGTCAGGCTCATCACAGTCTGTAGACATTGTCAATGTCTACAATCAAAAAAGACATCACCTGTGAGTTGCTCGATTTACAGAGGATTTGTCAACTTTCCTGTTCTGTTATAGTAAATGTGTTATGATCTTGGTAAAAAAAAAAAAGTAGAAATAAGACCTGGCCTAAATGGAGATTTTTTTGGGGTGCAGTTAATAAATTTTAACCACAGATACAGATACAGTACAAAACTATAGACTGAGTTACAATCTTGTAACCTGCAGCTGTTACTTGACAGTTGAAATCAATCAGTAGTGCTAATGTACATAAAGCTTTTGTGTAGCCCTGCTGTAAGTAACATTCAACGGCTATAATTCACCGTCATTACAGATAGTAACAGTCTGATACTGTTTGCAATAATTGGACACTAGCAGACTGTATAAGGACACAGCCCTCTGACAAGGAGAATTGTAACACCCAGTTGTCAATTTGTTCATACATTTCAAGTAGAAATAGCAAATGAACAGTATGGGTAATAACAAGTATTTACTGAAACAGACTTAAAGAGTTTCTGACATGAGAAATAACGTTATATAGCTGACTGACATTAGCGATATGCTAATCTCAGCAGTACATAACAGTGGGCTTTATAAGTCTCTGCCTGCCGCCGTTATCCTAAATTAAAGACTTTTAAAATATGCTAATGAGCCTCTAGGTGCTATTAGGTTGTTGCTTCAGCACCTAAAGGCTCGGTCTAAGCACCCTTTGGCACACCCAGGTCCAGTTAATTGACTTACGAGTTCTCTGCATCGTCCCGTAAAGCCTGTGCCTGCGCAGTCCCTTTTAGTATTCGGCGCAGGCACAGTGAGTGAAGGACACGCTCCTGCTGCCGGCTTCCTCACTACGCCTGCGCAGTCTTTATTTTAAGAGAACGGTTGCAGGCAGGGAGTTATAAAGCCCACTGTTATGTACTGCTGATATTAGCACATCGCTAATGTCAGTCAGCTACATAACGTTATTTCTCATGACAGAAAGCCTTTAAGGTACATAATTGTTATGCAGCAAGTCAGATAGGCAAGGAGACAGGCAGAGAGGACATGTCCAGGGAATCAGGGGCTGGGATAGTGAGCGGGAGGGAAGCGGATGGCAGTATGTTCCACATAGTCTTCTTCATCACTTAGTAGAATGCTAAAGAAGGAATCTCCTAAGCAATGATGCAACTCTCTTTGCACACTGTTTTAGAGTAAAAAGAAATGCCTTATCATGTTATACTATAGCATAGTATTTAACAACCTAATACCTATGCTATATTAAAAAGGATAATTATACTTTAAAAGAATGGTGAGGATCTTCACAAAATTAAGCATGCGCACTACTATTTTCGTATCCCTCACTCCCAGGATTTAAACATGTATCTCTTTATAAGACACAATTCCTCCTATTAGCTCCAATCACAATGCCTGCTATACCCTCCATGTCTACTAACCATAATGCCCCCATGAATGCTTAATATATTGCCTCCAACTAGTATCAGTTACACTGCACTGCTTTTATAGCAGACATAAGTTCCCCAAAGAGAAATATATATATATATAAAGAAAATAAATACACCGCAGCACATCCAATGGTGAAAAAAATAGTTGGATCCTTTATTCACCCAAGCAGCGACGTTTTGGTCCAAGTGGACCGAAACGTCGCTGCTTGGGTGAATAAAGGATCCCACAATTTTTTTCACCATTGGATGTGCTGCGGTGTATTTATTTTCTTTGTTATTTGACACCTTGGTCGTGTGTCGACATCGCTGGCACCCAGTACTCGTTACAAGGTGTGCTGCCCTGAACTCCCGTTTCATATATATATATAGTGCTCTTTAGCAAACCATAGGATGATTTCCACTCCCACTGAGAATTTCACTAAATTTTAGTAAGGCTACTTTCACACTAGCGTTCGGAGCGGATCCGTCTGATGTTTCATCAGACGGATCAGCTCCGATAATGCAGACGTTTGCATCCGTTCAGAACGGATGCGTCTGCATTAAAACTTAGAAAATTTTCTAAGTGTGAAAGTTGTCTGAGCGGATCCGTTCAGACTTTACATTGAAAGTCAATGGGGAACGGATCCGCTTGAAGATTGAGCCATATGGTGTCATCTTCAAGCGGATCCGTCCCCATTGACTTACATTGTAAGTGTGGACGGATCCGCTCGCCTCCGCACGGCCAGGCGGACACCCGAACGCTGCAAGCAGCGTTCAGGTGTCCGCTCACTGAGCGGAGCGGAGGCTGAACGCTGGCAGGCGGATGCATTCTCAGTGGATCCGCCTCCACTGAGAATGCATTGGGGCCAGACGGATGCGTTCGGGACCGCTCGTGAGCCCCTTCAAACGGAGCGCACGAGCGGACACCCGAACGCTAGTGTGAAAGTAGCCTAATTTAGTTTTATAGGAGCTGTTTGTAATTTTTATACATAGCACTCTAAATTTCCTGCTTCTAGTTAAACAGTAAATTATAAAATTCTAACTGCCTGCAACCAGCACTAGGGGTAACTCAGTGAATATGGATTTGCAATGCATTCCGAAAATCTTCAGACCTTTTCACTTTTCAGATTTTAGGTTGCAGCCTTGTGCTAAAAAAAAAAAAAAAAAAAGATACTATTTCCCCATCATTCTGCACTGAATACCCCATAATAAAAAGTGAAAGCAAAATATGCTAAATCTTTGACAATTTATTTAACCCCTTTAGGACACAGCCAAATTTCACCTTAAGGACCAGGCCATTTTTTGCAAATCTGACCAGTGTCACTTTATGTGGTGATAACTTTAAAACGGTGGTATGTTGTGGTGGCTCACTAGCAAGTAGTTAAGGTATGGTGCTGCAAGCTCATATAGAGGGAATCACCCCACCCTCTCTTAAAGGCAAATGTAGTAATAGAGTAATGAGCGAGCACTCATACACTTGGCAACCAGATTGACATGTGCAGAAAATATTTATTATATCCCCATAAAATACAAGTAATAAAATTTATAAGAACAATGTAGCAATAATCTACAACATTACAGTCACATATATTGTGGTAGATATGATCGACACTATATTCATATGACTCAATAGTGTCGATAAATTCAATAATATATATCACACCAAGAAACTTCAAGTATATGCTGTTATTTGGGAAAGAGGGTGTATTATCTTCTAGCGCTCTATCCCAATTTGGGAAACTGAATGTCACTGAAAATGCTGTAGGTGTATTCACTGGGAGCGCAACATGTTCATAAAGTGTCCACAGGAATCCTGAGAATGTAAAAAGTCTCTTATAGCATATCCTTTTAAGCTCGATATGAGCTTTGGATTGGAGAAAACTTTAAATCGATATTTGGCTTACTGTCTAGCGTCTGCTGTCTCCCTATTGCTTCAATGGAGCTTTAAATATTTGCCGGCTTATTCAGTCGCTCCATACAGCAAGCTGGTTTAAATTTCGCAGGAGTTCCAAAGATCGCAGGAGTTGCCACTCTGTTCCGCAATTTCCTTTGGTGCAGCTTTCGACGATAAGAATAGTTAATCCTTTACTGTAGAGATTTTCTTCTGTATGGCCATACAGTATTATCGGAGGCTTTTCAATGCAGGTACATCACTTGTTTCACCATACGCGTTACGGGTAGATTCACTCTCCCTTCCTCAGTGGTCCTTCACCATACGCGTTACGGGTAGATTCACTCTCCCTTCCTCAGTGGTCCGAGATTTGGGAAGCAATTAAAGGAATGGATAAAAATGGAGGCAGAGCAGGCAGACACTTGACCACTGAGGAAGGGAGAGTGAATCTACCCGTAACGCGTATGGTGAAACAAGTGATGTACCTGCATTGAAAAGCCTCCGATAATACTGTATGGCCATACAGAAGAAAATCTCTACAGTAAAGGATTAACTATTCTTATCGTCGAAAGCTGCACCAAAGGAAATTGCGGAACAGAGTGGCAACTCCTGCGATCTTTGGAACTCCTGCGAAATTTAAACCAGCTTGCTGTATGGAGCGACTGAATAAGCCGGCAAATATTTAAAGCTCCATTGAAGCAATAGGGAGACAGCAGACGCTAGACGGTAAGCCAAATATCGATTTAAAGTTTTCTCCAATCCAAAGCTCATATCGAGCTTAAAAGGATATGCTATAAGAGACTTTTTACATTCTCAGGATTCCTGTGGACACTTTATGAACATGTTGCGCTCCCAGTGAATACACCTACAGCATTTTCAGTGACATTCAGTTTCCCAAATTGGGATAGAGCGCTAGAAGATAATACCCCCTCTTTCCCAAATAACAGCATATACTTGAAGTTTCTTGGTGTGATATATATTATTGAATTTATCGACACTATTGAGTCATATGAATATAGTGTCGATCATATCTACCACAATATATGTGACTGTAATGTTGTAGATTATTGCTACATTGTTCTTATAAATTTTATTACTTGTATTTTATGGGGATATAATAAATATTTTCTGCACATGTCAATCTGGTTGCCAAGTGTATGAGTGCTCGCTCATTACTCTATTACTACATAACTTTAAAACGCTTTGACTTATCCAGGCCATTCTGAGATAGTTTTTTTGTCACATATTGTACTTCATGACACTGGTAAAATGGAGTAAAAAAATAATAATTTTTATTTATAAAAAAATACCAAATTTGCCCAAAATTTGGAAAAATTAGCAAATTTCCAAGTTTCAATTTTGCTACTTCTATAATACATAGTAATACCTACAAAAATAGTGATTACTTTACATTCCCCATATGTCTACTTAATGTTAGGATCATTTTGGGAATGACATTTTATTTTTTGGGGATGTTACAAGGCTTAGAAGTTTAGAAGCAAATCTTGAAATTTTTCTAAAATTTTCAAAAACCCACTTTTCAAGGACCAGTTCAGATCTGAAGTCACTTTGTGAGGCTTACATAATATAAACCACCCAAAAATTACCCCTTTCTAGAAACTCCACCCCTCAAGGTATTCAAAACTGATTTTACAAACTTTGTTAACCTTTTAGGTGTTCCACAAGAATTAATGGAACATAGAGATACAATTTCAAAATTTCACTTTTTTGGCAGATTTCCCGTTTTAATATTTTTTTCCAGTTACAAAGCAAGGGTTAACAGCCAAACCAAACTCAATATTTATGGCTCTGATTCTGTAGTTTACAGAAACACCCCATATGTGGTCGCAAGCCACTGTACGGGCACACGGCAGGGCACAGAAGGAAAGGAATGCCATATGGTTTTTAGAAGGCAGATATTGCTGGACTGTTTTTTTGACACCATGTCCCATTTGAAGCCCCCCTGATGCACCCCTAGAGTAGAAACTCCAAAAACGTGACCCCATTTTAGAAACTACGGGATAGGGTGGCAGTTTTGTTGGTACTATTTTAAGGTACATATGATTTTTGGTTGCTCTATATTACACTTTTTGTGAGGCAAGGTAACAAGAAATAGCTGTTTTGGCACCGTTTTTATTTACAACATTCATCTGACAGGTTAGATCATGTGGTATTTTTATAGTCCAGGTTGTCACGGACGCGGCGATACCTAATATGTATACTATTTTTTTATTTATGTAAGTTTTACACAATGATTTCATTTTTTAAACAAAAATAAAGTGTTAGTGTTTAGTGTTTCCATAGTCTGAGAGCCTTAGTTTTTTAAGTTTTTAGGCGATTATGTTGGTTAGGGTATGATTTTTGCGAGATGAGATGATGGTTTGATTGGCACTATTTTGGGGTGCGTGAGACTTTTTGATCGCTAGCTATTGCACTTTTTGTGATGTAAGGTGACAAAAAATTGCTTATTTTACACTGTTTTCATTTTAATTGTTTTACGGTATTCACCTGAGGGGTTAGTTCATGGGATATTTTTATAGAGCAAGTTATTTTGGATGCGGCGATACCTAATATGTATACTTTTTTTATTTATTTATGTAAGTTTTACACAATGATTTCATTTTAAAAAAAAATAAATCACGTTTTAGTGTCTCCATATTCTGAGAGCCTTAGTTTTTTCAGTTTTTGGGCGATTATCTTGGGTAGGGTCTTATTTTTTGCGGGATGAGATGGCGGTTTGATTAGCACTATTTTGAGGTGCATATGACTTTTTTATCGCTTGCTATTACACTTTTTGTGATGTAAGGGTCGAAAAATGGTTCATTTAGCACAGTTTTTATTTTTTATTTTTTACGGTGTTCATCTGAGGGGTTAGGTCATGTGATATTTTTATAGAGCCGGTCGATACGGACGCAGCGATTCCTAATATGTATACTTTTTATTTTTTTATGTAAGTTTTACAGAATCATTTTTGAAACAAAAAAAAATTATGTTTTAGGCTAGATCTACATGACGACATTTGTCGCGCGACAATAAGTTGCGCGACAGATAGGGCACAACTACACTGCAACATTTGTAGCGCAACATTCTGTTGCACTAATGTCACACAACAATTTTTATAATGGCAGTCTATGGTGTCTCACTGTAACATGCGACATGCTGCGACGCGACAGTCGCAGAAAAATCCATCGCAGCATGTCGCATGTTGCAGTGCAACACTATAAACTGCCATTATAAAAATTGTTGCGCGACATTAGTGCAACAAAATGTAGCACAACAAATGTCGTTGTGTAGACCTAGCCTTAGTGTCTCCATATTCTGAGAGCCATAGTTTTTTCAGTTTTTGGGGGATTATCTTAGGAAGGGTCTCATTTTTTGTGTGATGAGATGATAGTTTGATTGGCACTATTTTGGGGTGCATATGTGTCACCGCCAGCTCTCTGAGAAGCTCTGGCAGACGTTCTTCTGTACCTCTTGCATGATGTTCTTTGTTTTGGTTTCACTTTGTCATCTCTTTTCCTTCTCCCAGCTGTCATCTATTTACACTGATTGCCTCCCTTTATATTCCCTCCCATACTGACTCACTTTGCGGTTTATACTACTTCCTGGATTGTGTTCACTGCTAGAGGTTGCAACTGCTGGTTCCTCAGATAAGTATTTTCCTTTATTTGTGTTTCAGTGCTGGCTTGATTCTAGGTGACCCTGACTCCCTTCGTATTAAGTGCAGGGAGCTGGTGGTCGTGTCCCCTCACTATTATAGGGTTTTCAGGTGTCACACAGTCTAGGTACGAGGGCATGCAATTATCTATCATAAAGATCTTTGCATGGGCATAGCAGTCAGGGAGAGCTCTAGGGGTTTTATAGGGCTCAACCATATGTTCCTTAGTTTGGGATCAAGTCAGTCGGATGTTTATTTATAACTTCCAGTTTTCTGCAAAACCATCCGTGACAATATGACTTTTTGATCGCTTGCTATTACATTTTTTGTGATGTAAGGTGACAAAAAATGGTTCATTTAGCACATTTTTAATTTTTTACGGTGTTCATCTGAGGGGTTAGGTCATATGATATTTTTATAGAGCCGGTCGATATGGATTCGGCGATACCTAATATGTATACTTTTTTTTATGTAAATTTTACTAGCAGCTTTTTTAAAACAAAAAAAAAATGATATTTTAGTGAGCCATAGGTTTTTTATTTTTTGGGTGATTGTCTCAGGTAGGGGCTCATTTTTTGCGGGATGAGGTGATGGTTAGATTGGTACTATTTTGGTGGGCATACGCCTTTTTTATTTCTTGCTGTTGTACTTTTTGTGATGCAAGGTGACAAAAAAATGGTTTATTTAGCACAGTTTTTATTTTTTATTTTATATGGTGTTCATCTGAGGGGTTCGGGCTTGTGATATGTTTATAGAGCCGGTAGATACGGACGCGGCAATACCTAATATGTATATTTTCCCCTTCCCCCTAGTTTTTACCTATTTTCTTTTTTACTTTATTTGGGGAAAATGACGTTTTTGTTTATTTTTACTTGAAACTTTTAATCTTTTCGGGGGAAAACGTTATTTTTTCAACTTTTTTTTACTTTATTTTTTTTCCCACTTTGGGACTTCAACTTTTGGGGGTCTAATCCTTTACAATGCATTTCAATACTTCTGTATTGGAATGCATTGGCTGTATGAGTAATACAGTGAGTATTACTCATACAGCTTCCGGCCTGTGAGATCCAGGGTGCTGGATCTCACAGGCTTGTGACAGGAAGGCAGCGCCGATGCCAGGAAGGCATTGCGCTGCCTTCCATGCCATCGTGTCCCCCCTACAGCCCCACGGGGACCCGATGGCATCACCGCCCGCCGCCGCACCATGAAAAGCTGCAAACCGCAGGTCTGAATTGACTTGCGGTTTGCGGAGATCGCCGACACGGGGGGGGGGGGGGGGGGGTGTCACGTGGATCATTCATTTTATTGTAGCTGGATATACATTTTTTATTTTGCAATTACTTTAACACTCTAAAATGAAAAATTTCCCTTCTGATCCAGAGTGATGACCAGACTGGTTCAACATTTTAAACAAGAATTCAATATATTTAAATAAGCATTGCTAATGTTTTGTTCTAAGAAATCAACTCTAGAAATCAAGTTAAAATAACAAAAGTAGTTATACTCACTGGTTGACTCCACTCAAGTGCCAGTCCTCTGGTCCTTCTTACTGAGTGTTATATGTAACCACTAGTGTTGAGCGAATCGAGCTTTGGATCATAGATGAGACATTAGCGATCCAAAGTCGGATTTGGTACCAAGATACTAGCCAGTACCAAATCCTACTTCGGATTCTGAATTAGGAGGCAATACATTTTAATGCTATATGGAGACAGGTCTCTGTACAGCACTAAAATGAATTGTTAAAAAAGAATCAACTTCTGATCTTGTAACAGTAGCTACTATGCGCCGCTGTTTCCCTGCTTGCCGCTGCGGTCCCGGGTGCCGTGTTCAGCGGTGATCTGCGGCCTGTGCTTCCCATTTACCGCTGCAGTCCTGGGCTCTGTCTGTGTGGGTGCTGTTGTTCTGGGATCCGCTCCACAGTTTGCGCTCAGCCCTGGCCACAGAATGCTTGCTGTTTGTTTCCTGCAGCACTTCCTTAAGGGCCAGCGCGCGTCACTTCCTGGGCTTTATTGGTTAGGTCATGTAACCTCACTGACCTATCCTAGCCCTCCTGCGCATATATAAGTGGCTCAGCCCGCTTCCAAGATGCCTCAGTGTCAAGGTCCTTGTTTCCTGCTAAGGTTCCTGGTTTCCACTAGCGTTCATGTGTTCCTGACTCATATCTGTATTTGTGGACTCTGCTACATGTTAGATCCCTTTTTGCTTGCCTTGACTCTCCTGTTGACAACCCGGATTGCCTGACCTGTACCTGTGCCCCCTGCCCTGACCTTTTCCCTGTCTGACTACGCTTCGGCCTCATCCTTTGGTCCTGCACCGCTGGTTCGTGACTGATCTATGATCCGAAGCTTGATTCACTCAACACTAGTAACCACTGCAGCTAATAACTAGCCTCAATGGTCTCATGCCATATATCGCTAAGGCCAGTGAGTGGCTGCAGCAGTCATGTATGGTATGCGGCACATCATCGTTGCAGCCAAGAACATGGTGTCAGGGTTGTAGAAACAGGATTGAAACAGAGGTGATTTATCTTTATTGTCACTAGAGGGTTTAGTACAGAACTTTGTGGTCTGTGCTTTGTAATTATTATATCCTTGCTGTAATTGGTGTCAGATCTTCATGTTGAGCTTGTGAATAAAGGGCCCTTTACACAGGCCGAGAATTGTACACATCATCACTAATTAGCGTTCATAACTCTCGTTAGTGATGATCTGGCAGTGTAAACGCTCATTCATCGGGTAATTGGATAGTTTGTGCAGCACAAAAAATCCTTGTTTCCAGGTAGCAGATTGTGCTGTGTAAACACGATCTGCTGTCGGGAAACAACGAGTCTGTGTAGGAAAGAGCGATTGCATTAGCAATAGTTCCTCCCAATACTCCGTCACAGACTAATGGCGCCAGAGATACTCTGAAATAGCTGATCAATGGAGGTGTTGGTTGTCGGATCCCTGCCAATCTGATAATAATAGTCCTGAGGACAGGGCATCGATATTAAAATCCTGGAATACCCCTTTAAGGTTTTACATATATTATGAAGTACCAGTATATATATGTCTTGATTAATACTATATCTACACTGCTTCCTTAATGCTATACTATATCTATCTATATCTTCTTTACATAAAATAATATAAATCAACATTTTTGGCCAATTTTTTTCTTCTTTCATCTAAAAATAATGATGTAAGAATTAGTGTTGATTGAGCACCATAATGCTCGAGCCGAACACATTGGGATGCTCGAGTATAGTGGAAGTCAATTGGAGAACCCGAACATTAAACTAGGCACCCCCTGCTCTAAAGAGGAGAGGGTGCCTGGTTCATAGGAAAAGGTCAGAAATTGATGGAAACACCACCAAAATGGTTTGGGAACAGCATGGGGAGGATGTCTGGATGCATCTTGGACTCCCAGGTTGCTGCTGGGAACGATGTTGTCCGAGTAGTACGCCACTTTTACTGACTGAAAATACGCACAAAACCGAAGATAAAATCAATTTTAGAGGAAACATTGTTAGGAAAAATTATTTCCTGTATACAGTATTTACTTGTATATAAAGTGCAAGTGCTGCCAAAACTTACAAGGAAGAGGCACTCTGATACAACCTGTATATCACATAAAGGAGGACCTCATTCTTATTGTCGTACAATTGTTCAGGTAGTGGAACTCCAATACACCTTTTATTACACATAAAGGAAGGCATCATACACACTCTTGAAAAATGATGATTGATGGCCTGCTGGTGACCCTCAAAAACATTAGGAGCAAGGGCCTGCTGTTGACCATCTAAAACATTTGACAGTGTTCAAAGCAGGCCGGTCGCCTGAATACTTCAGCTAGGAATAATGGAATAGGACTCCGGTTCTATTTTGTAGGTTTTCGTAACTGGGGCCATGATTAAGAGGGATGGCCGGGGGCATCCGTATTGTGTCGTTAGAGGTGTAATTCTTGGACCGGCGCAAGACGAACCAAAGCGAAAGCATTTGCCAAGAATGTTTTCATTAATCAAAAATGAAAGTCGGAGGTTCGAAGACGATCAGAATTCGTTGTAGTTCCAACCATAAACGATGACGACCGGCAATCTGGCGGCGTTATTCCCTTGACCCGCCGAGTTGCTCCTGGGAAACCAAAGTCTTTGGGTTCCGGGGGGAGTATGGTTTCAAAGCTGACAAAGTACACTGTATGTCACAGATACATTTTTGAAATGCACATGTTACACTGCAGATGTGGCCCTGGTATGTTCACTGTCAGAAGCGTACACCGTCTATGGAAAAATTACAATGTATGTCACAGAAAAATTTTTGAAGCACACACGTTACACTGCAGATGTGGCCCTGGTATGGTCACTGTCAGAAGCGTACACCGTCTATGGAAAAATTACAATGTATGTCACAGAAATTTTTTTGAAGCACACACGTTACACTGCAGATGTGGCCCTGGTATGGTCACTGTCAGAAGCGGACATCGTCTATGGAAAAATTACAATATATGTCACAGAATTTTTTTTGAAGCGCACACGTTACACTGCAGATGTGGCCCTGGTAAGGTCACTGTCAGAAGCGGACACCGTCTATGGAAAAATTACAATGTACTGTATGTCACAGAAATTTTTTTGAAGCGCACACGTTACACTGCTGATGTGGCCCTGGTATGGTCACTGTCAGAAGCGGACACCGTCCACGGAAAAAGTACAATGTATGTCACAGAAAATTGTTTGAAGAGCACACGTTACACTGCAGATGTTGCTCTGGTAACATCAATGTCAGAAGCAGACACTATCTACTAAAAAAGTACACTGGATGTCACAGATATTTCTTGTATGTGCACACTTTACACTGGAGATGTGGCACGGATAATTTAACTGTGTGCAGTGGACACCGCCTACGGAAAAAGTACACTGGATGTCACAGATATTTTAGGGATGCTCACACTTTAAACAGGAGATGTGGCGTGGATAATTTACATGTCGGCAGCAGACACCGTCTATGGAAAAAGTACACCGCAACTGCCTATTACACGGTATTTAGCGCAGGATGCGCTAAAAATATATATTGCTGCTGTCACACACAATAGTCCTTAAAAGGACTTTTGGGTCTTTGAAAAGTTTTTTGCATAAAAAATTTCCTATTACACTCCCTACACTGTCTGTCCCTTCCCATGCACAGCTCTCCTTAACACTGAGCAATTTAGTGCAGGTTGCGCTACAAACATATATTGCTGCTGTCACACATAATAGTCCTTACAAGGACTTTTGGGTCTCTGAAACGTTTATGTACAAAAAAATATTCTTTTACACGCCCTACACTCTCTGTCCCTTGCTATGCTCAGCTCCCCCTGACTACTAATGAGCCGAACATGCGTCATCGGGTGCTATATTGCACCCAATGACGTGTTCCGGCCAGTAAATCACTGTAATGCCAGTAGCCAATATGGCCACTGGCATTATGAGGGCAGTACTTACCTGAACATTTATTGGCAGCGTAGCAGCCAAGAAACGTGCTGGAAGGAGACTCGAGCATGGCCCTCGAGCATATGCGGTACTCGGCCGAGTACCACCATGTGCCGAGCATCGAGATGCTCGAGCCAAACAGGTGTTCGGCCGAGCATGCTCGATCATCGCTTTTTTGTTCTTGATTTCACTCTTAGATATTCTCTATTGGCTTCCTGCGCAGCTTAAAAAAACATTTTGCTAGTTCCCAAAACATATACAGTCAGGTGCATAAAAATTGGGACATCAACACAATTCTAACATTTTTGGCTCTATACACCACCACAATGCATTGGAAATGAAACGAACAAGATGTGCTTTAACTGCAGACTGTACGCTTTAATTTGAGGGTATTTACATCCAAATTAGGTGAACGGTGTAGGAATTACAATAGTTTGCATATGTGCCTCCCACTTGTTAAGGGACCAAAAGTAATGGGACAATTGGCTTCTCAGCTTATCCATGGCCAGGTGTGTGTTATTCCCTCATTATCCCAATTACAATGAGCAGATAAAAGGTCCAGAGTTCATTTCAAGTGTGCTATTTGCATTTGGAATCTGTTGCTGTCAACTCTCAAGATGAGATCCAAAGAGCTGTCACTATCAGTGAAGCAAGCCATCATTAGGCTGAAAAAACAAAAAGCAAAACAAACCCATCAGAGAGATAGCAAAAACATTAGGCGTGGTCAAAATAACTGTTTGGAACATTCTTAAAAAGAAGGAACTCACCGGTGAGCTCAGCAACACCAAAAGACCCGGAAGACCACGAAAAACAACTGTGGTGGATGACCAAAGATTTATTTCCTTGATGAAGAAAACACCCTTCACAACAGTTGGCCAGATCAAGAACACTCTCCAGGATGTAGGTGTATGTGTGTTAAAGTCAACAATCAAGAGAATACTACAGAGTAAATGCAGAGGGTTCACCACAATATGTAAACCATTGGTGAGCCTTAAAAACAGGAAGGCCAGATTAGAGTTTGCAAAACGACATCTAAAAAAGCCTTCACAGTTCTGGAACAACATCCTTTGGACAGATGAGACCAAGATCATCTTGTACCAGAGTGATGGGAAGAGAAGAGTATGGGGAAGGAAAGGAACTGCTCATGATCCTAAGCATACCATCTCATCAGTGAAGCATGGTGGTGGTAGTGTCATGGCGTGGGCATGTATTGCTGCCAATGGAACTGGTTCTCTTGTATTTATTGAGGATGTGACTGCTTACAAAAGCAGCAGGATGAAGCGTTTTTGGCAATATTATCTGCTCATATTCAGCCAAATGCTTCAGAACTCAGTGGACGGTGCTTCACAGTGAAGATGGACAATGACCCAAAGCATACTGCAAAAGCAACAAAAGAGTTTTTTAAGGGAAAGAAGTGGAATGTTATGCAATGGCCAAGTCAATCACCTGACCTGAATCTGATTGAGCATGCATTTCACGTGCTGAAGACAAAACTGAAGGGAAAATGCCCCAAGAACAAGCAGGAACTGAAGACAGTTGCAGTAAAGGCCTGGGAGAGCATCACCAGGGATGAAACCCAGTGTCTGGTGATGTCTATGCATTCCAGACTTTAGGCTGTAATTGACTGCAAAGGATTTGCAAGCAAGTATTAAAAAGTGAAAGTTTGATTTATGATTATTATTCTGTCCCATTACTTTTGGTCCCTTAATAAGTGGGAGGCACATATGCAAACTGTTGTAATTCCTACACAGTTCACCTGATTTGGATGCAAGTTAAAGCACATCTTGTTCGTTTCATTTCAAATCCATTGTGGTGGTGTATAGAGCCAAAAATGTTAGAATTGTGTTGATGTCCCAATATTTATGAACCTGACTGTATTTACACCTTTCTAAATATAAACCCAGTTGCTTTCCAGGTTTTCTCAAAGTGGACTCTTGTTTCAACATTTCAATGTTACTACTTTACTCTTCGGAAACCCTTGGTGTTCTTCCATTTTACTCTAAAGTGATTTCCTGTATGAAAATGGAAATGGAATTTGGATAACACAATTAGTATGCAATTCAGTCAGAGGTCTTGAAACAATAAGGATACCGCAATTAGATATAGATTTATAATTTATTACCATTGTTTCAACTACATACAAAATGGATTTGTTATGGCGGCTCCCCTCCCAGGCACGGCCACTCTGCTCACCTGCTCCCCACTACCATTTATCAGTAGCTTGGACCCACTAGCATCTTTCCCCTCAACAGCTCCTCTTTTTTCTCCACAGGCTGTGGTCTACTTCTTACCAGCAATGCCTCTCTTACTACACATAGGGTGTGTGTGCCTCCTGCAACTCTGAAAGAGCCAGTGCACACACACTTATCTTTTCAAGTCAATGGCTGGCTACATTGCACAGGTACAGTCTGTAAAGGATAATGCCTGGACAATAGGTTTTAGTTTGCTAGGTTCCTGCTATAGATGGCCAGCTAAGACCTGTCATAGGTTGCTAACATAGCTTATATGTCTATACAGCTAGACCTGCCAATAACCTTAATACAGTACCTAAGTTTGTGTGTTAAAGACAAAAGCAGAGTTATTTACAGTGACTTCATGTTTGGATGTCATATAACTGTTATATATATTGTGTTCACAGAAGCAGAAAAGATAATATGCCTTTAAGATTCATTATATGGATGTGAGGTAAGCTAGTCTAGACCAATCACAGCCAGCCTGACACACAGAAGGAGTCTTTGCCAATCACAGCCAGCCTCACCCATAGCCTGTGTGGGAAATTCCCTAGCAGGAGCTGCTAGAAAGTATTATTCACCAGAGAGAGAAGCTGTACAGACATTCACTCCACTAAGAACTGTGTTCTATGGAAGCAGAGAGGCCAAAATAGGTATTTAAAACAGTTATAGAATGTCCCTACTGTTAATATACAGTGCTGCCCATAATTATTCATACCCCTGGCAAATTTTTACTTAAAGTTACTTTTATTCAACCAGCAAGTAATTTTTTTGATGGTAAATGACATAGGTGTCTCACAAAAGATAATAAGACGATGCACAAGAGGCATTATTGTGGAAAAAAAAAAACATTTCTCAGCTTTTATTTACATTTAAGCAAAAAGTCTCCAGTTGGCGAAAAAAAAGGAGAAGCCTTCAACCCAAAGAACACCATCCCCACTGTCAAACATGGTGGTGGGAACCTAATGCTTTGGGGGTGTTTTTCAGCCAATGGACCAGGGAACCTAATCACAGTAAACAGCACCATGAAAAAAGAGCAATACATGAGGATTCTCAATGACAACATCAGGCAGTCTGCATAGAAACTTGGCCTTGGGCACCAGTGGACATTTCAGCATGACAATGACCCAAAACACACAGCAAAAGTGGTGAAGAAATGGTTAGCAGACAACAACATTAACGTTTTGGAGTGGCCCAGCCAGAGTCCAGACTTGAATCCAATTGAGAATCTGTGGAGGGAGCTAAAGATCAGGGTGATGGCAAGAAGACCCTCCAACCTGAAAGATTTGGAGCTCATTGCTAAAGCTGAATGGGCAAAAATACCTGTGGAGACATGCAAAAAGCTGGTCTGCAATTATAGGAAGCGTTTGATAGCTGTAATAGCCAATAAAGGCTTTTCTATTGATTATTGAGAAGGGTATGAATAATTTTGGACTGGACACTTTTTGCTCAAATGTAAATAAAAGCTGAGAATTTTATTTTTTTCCACAATAATGCCTCTTGTACATCGTCTTATTATCTTTTGGGAGACACCTATGTCATTTCCCGTCAAAAAATTACTTGCTGGTTGAATAAAAGTAACTTTAAGTCAAAATTTGCCAGGGGTATGAATAATTATGGGCAGCACTGTAGTGATTAGAACTGTATAGTGCACCAGTTATGTATGTTTACTTACAGTTCCACCAAACAAATTGCGACCAAATTGCAATTGCAAATACAATACAAACGAACTACTGAGACATACAAATTCAATTGTAAACTACAAAGTTCACAATTGCAACCATTCAAATTCTATCTTGCAATCCAAATTGCATACAACCATACCAGATCATACTTAAACAATCTGCAAATAGTTACTGCTAACTGCATATTGCTAATTGCAACCAAATTCAGCAAGTGAACTATTAGTTAGACCTCAGATATACAGTACCTCTCAGAGAGGTCAAAAAGTGCTTAAATAACTTAAAGTGAGAGTACAGATACTCAAGAGAGAAATATATCCACCATTTTATGTTAAATGACAAGATTGAACAGTTGAACCACCATCTTATGCATACCGCCATTTTATGATATTTTATTCAACACGTGTTTAGTACATGGACTATCTGCTGCGGAGGCGGCAGTGTTATATATGAAGAAAAGTTGAAGTTAATAAAGAAGTTATTTCAGGCATTTTGTGTGCTCTTTACACCTACTGCTTCCATAGAATGCTGCTAGAGGAATTACAGAGTAATAGACAGTCTGGTTAGACTAAAAGGTCAGAGATATCAAAATTCTTCTAATACCACAGCGCAAAAGGCACTTCACCTGCAAAGGTGTGCAGTTTATGTTCATCTGCCCATTTACCAACTTCGGTCAGTTTCCCAGATTTGACCCTTTGTGTTTGATCTCTGCTTGATCTCCGTTCTGATCCTGATATGTAATCTCTGACTGCTTATTGGATTGCACTAACTTTTCCTGCCCTAATCTCAGCATGTCACTGAATAGAGTTTTGCCTGATCTCTCAGTGTTCTGATCTGGTGTCTCTTGACACTCGAAGATAAGCAGTCACTTGAAATTAGACTATTTCAAGAGGTAGCAGCCTGGTAATTCTCCTGCAGTGGAGTCCAGGGGTCCCTGTACAGAGGTTAAAGGGTGAAGACTGGGAGTGGGGGGTCACTTAAATATCTATTCAAGTGAGATAGCAGATCCATATCCACATCATACCCTTAAATAGTGATGGATGAACATCGGCCGGACGATCAAATGTCCGCAAACAGCGCGTTCGCAGTGGACCCCATTAACTTTAATGGCAGGTGAACCTGAAAAACCTTCAGGTCATATTTGCAGCCAGCAAACACTTACTAGAAGTGCACAAATAGTCCCACAACGTGGACAGTGATACAAGAGGGGGATCATTGGCAAAAAGTTCCACAAAAAATATGTATTTTAAGCAGGGGCCATTTTTATGCGTATTAAAGGGAAACTCTCAAAAATGTGCTCTGCTGGAGCCTAGAAATTTTTTATTTCCTATTGGTTTGATGTATACAAATGTGTAGCAAGTTTTTGTACCCATTAAAAAAATTCATACAATAACGTAATTATTTTTTCTACCATGGAACTGTATGGTGAACGGATGCCACTGTACGGCATCAGTCTGAGGCATCTGTTAACACATACAGTTTTGGTATGCATTAAATGGATGGCAAAAATATGATGTGAACCCAGCCCTAGTGTCAGAATAAGAACCAGTACACAGCGGAGCAGAGTGGCGGAGAGGATATGCCGCCATGTACTGACAGAGCACTACCTGGTCCTGGTGATCAGGGATGAGGACTGTGCTTCCCAAGGATAATTTTCTACTGGGGAATACAGGGCACAGTATAATACACTAGAATCTATATAATATAAAGATATTATCCCTACCCCCGAATAATAATACCGTTAGGTGGTCATTTATTATATAAAAAAAGGTCTATGTTAGGCATATTTCTGACACAGATTGTGGCGCAAAGGTCCTCAGCACCGCAATCTGCATATTTTTCCCGCTCATGCCTGGTCTAAAAAAGGATGGCGTGGGCATGGAAAGGGATATAGTTATGGCCATCCAGTTATTGGATACCACCTCCATACATTGTCTGGATAACACCTCTGTTCAGTGAACGGATAACACCGCCATACCGTGACCGGATAAAAGAGTATAAGAGGGCACAGTACAGGGTGTGGTAAGAGGCCACAATGCAGGGTATAAGGGGGCACAGTATGGGGTGAGGGTCACAGTACGGGGTGGGGGGCACAGTCACATGACCCTGTGATATTAGAAAGTCCTTACGGTGAATGTGGTTCATAATGAGAGGCAGAGGAGAGAGACAGGGGTGTGATTATGTGGCTAGAGATAAAAAATGTAACTGTCAGCCAGTACAGGCCCCACAAATTAGGCAATAGGCATTCACCTGACAGCAAAGAACTTTGAATTCTGAGGCTGGAGGTATATTAGGTGGTCACAGGATAAACATGTAACTGTTGGCCAGTACAGGTCCCACAAATTAGCCAATAGACATTCACCTTACAGCACAGAACTTTGGATTCTGTGGTTGGAGGTACATTAGGCAGTCACAGGTTAAATATTTTACTGTCAACTAGTATTTGCCCCAAAAATTAGGCATTCACCTGACATAAAAGGTTTTTATGCCGCTGTATATACATAAGGCAAGGACCATTCTTTGTTCTGGTGATGGCGGATATGTGTGGGCTGGCATGAGGAAATTCAATTACATGTGGTCATCACAGGTGTTGAATTCCTCCGAGATCCATGCCTCATTCATTAAAAAAAATGTGAGGTAGTCCACACTGTCATTTGATAGGCGAGTGCGCATATCGGTCACGATCCCCCCTGCTGCGCTGAACGTCCTTTCGGACAGGACACTCGACGAGGGGCAAGCCAAGAGTTACATTGCAAATTGTGCTAGCTCTGGCCATAGGTCAAGCCTGCACACCCAGTAGTCAAGGGGTTCCTGGCTTCTCAGAGCGTCCACATCGGCCGTTAACCCAATGTAGTTGGACACCTGTCGGTCTAGGTGTTCCCTGAGGCTGGATCCGGAGGTAGGCTGTCGATGGGTTGGCTGCAAGAATGATCTCATATCTGAAGTGACCAACACATCTTCAAACTGCCCTCTTTTTGAAGGTACAGTAGGATTGGTACCCGCACCTGTTTCGCTGTGGGTGGAAATTCCTCTGCCAGTGCCCACAACAGCAAATTGCAGCATCTCTCGCAGCAAGGCCTGCAAATGCTGCATTCTGACAGCCCTCTGTGATGCTGGTAGCATGTCCCCTATTTTGTGTTTGTACCGGGTGTCTAAGTACGTTGCCATCCAGTACAGGTCCTTGAACTTTATGCTTTTTATACAGGGGTTCCTCTTCAAACACTGGAGCATGAAGGCCCCCATTTGCACTAAATTGGAAGTGGTGGAGCGCCCTGGCTCCTACTCATCGCCCAGTAAAATGTTGTCCTTGGTCTCCTCCCCCTATCTACGGGCAACACCATGGATTTCTGAAAAGCCTGCTCTTCTTGCTCCTCCTCCTCCTCCTCCACCCCCCAGCCATGATCCTCCTTTGACTCCTCTTCAGACTCCTGCAGACTTTTCTTAGATGGAGTAGCCCCCCTGAGAATTCATTCAGCATTGTGACTTACTCATCTTCCAGCTCCTGCTCCTCGATGGCTTGATCAATGACATGAAGCAATGCACGCTCCAGAAAGAAGGCATAAGGTACGATGTCACTGATGGCACCCTGACTGTGACTGACCAGTTTGTTGATCTCATCAAATGGCCGCAGAAGTCTGCATGCGTCTCACATGAGCAGCCACTAGCACAGTGAATAAAAAACAAGATCCCCATAACTTGTCCTGCCGCAGAGTTCGTACAGGTAGTCGTTAACGGCACATTTCTACTGGAGCAGCCTATCAAGCATATACAAGGTGGAGTTCCTGCGCATCCGGCAGTCACAAATCAGACGTCTGACGGGCAAGTCGTGTCACCGCTGAACGTCAGCAAGGCGAGCCATGGCCGTGTAAGATCTTCTAAAATGGCCAGAGATTTTCCTGGCCTACCGCAAGATATCCTGGACCACGGGGTATCTGGCAACAAATCGCTGCACGACTAAGTTCAGGACGTGTGCCATGCACAGCTAAGTTCAGGACGTGTGCCATGCACAGCACTCGTGTAATTTTGCCCTGTTTCAGGGCGCTCAGCAGATTGGCACCGTTGTCGCACAGCACTGTACCAACTGTCAAATTGAGCGAGGTTAGCCACTGATAGACCTGTGACCGTAGAGCTTAAAGCAGTGCAGGACCGCTGTGGCTTTTGGCTTCCAGGCATAACAGCCGCAGCACAGCATGGCAACGTTTCACCTGGCACATTGAATAGGTTCTGGGGTGTGCAGGGGAAGAGGCGGTAGCAGTGAAAAAGGAGGAGTCAGCCAAGGAGGAGACGGAGGATGGAGTAGGAGGAGGAGAAGAAGAAGAGGAAGGCCTGCATGCTATCCTTGGCGGTACCACTAAATCTACACGGGTTGCCACGGGTTACATGCTTGACGGCCCTCGGAAGGTTCACCCAGTGGGCAGTAAAAGTTATGTTCCTTTCCTGCCTGTGTTTGCTAGGCCATGTGTCTGTGGTCAGATGTATCTTGGCATCGACACTTTGTGCCAGAGAAATAATAACTTGACGATGAACGTGGCCATATAGTTCTGGGATGCCCTTCTGGGAGAAATATTTCCTTCCGGGGACCTTCCATTGCGGTGTGCCAATGGCCACAAATTTTCTAAAGGCCTCCGAGTCTACAAGTTTATGTGGCAGTAGTTGGCGGGCTAGCAGTTCCGACAAGCCAGCGATCAGCCTTTGGGTAAAAGGACTATCAGGCGTCCAAATTTTTTTATGCTCGAACATTTGGGCCACGAAAGCCTGCTTTGTGCCAGATGAATGCGATGACGGCGCGGTGGAAGGTGGAGTAGAGGACAAATGGGAGGAAAGAGGAGAAGGAGAAGAGGCAGGAATTGGAGCGCCGGGAGTGTGGCTTTGTGTGTTCTGACGGTGTTGCTCCCACTGGGCTCGGTGATGGGAGGCCAGGTGCCTTCTTAAGGCTGTTGTCCCTAGGCGAGTGTTGGGCATGCTGCGTCTTATGCGTTTGCACAGGCTGCAGGTGGCAACACTATCGTCAGCAGCTGACACGTTAAAAAAGCCCACACTGCGGAGCCATGTGCCAGCGTTCTGGGAGCGCAAGATGTGACTGTGCATAGTAGATGGCTCGCTCCAGATACATTTGCAGTCTGCTTTTTGCCTCCTGTGCACTCCGAGTTCTGCCTGATTCTCCTCCCTATCTGCTGCTCCATCTCTCCCTCTGAACTCCCCTCCTCTTCCTCTCTTGTGGGCACCCACGTGACATCCATCGACACGTCATAATCGTCACCTTCACCACCACTGACATGAGAGATCTCAGAGTAAGCAGCAACAGCGGGGACCACCCTCCTTGGACTGATCTGAGTACTGTCGTCAGACCGCTGGGTGGCGGCCGTTGCTACCTCCTCTTCCTCATCCGATGCCAAGAATGGCTGCGCATCGGTAAGATCTGGGAATGGATGGGAAAATAATTCCTCTGATTTGAGTGGAGGGGCTATGTTGGTGGTGGTGGTGTCTTTGGGGGTACACACAGCAGAAAGTGAGAAGGGTGTAGATACAGAGGATTAGGAGGGTGCAGAGGCAGAAGGCTGAGTGAGCCACTTAACCAACTCTGGTGTGAATTATTGCACGCGCATTCTCCAACTTCCCACTTAGGCTCCGGCCTGTTGCACCTGCCAGACCCCTACCATCCCTGTGGAACGATCTGCCTCTTCCTCTGCCTGTCATTTTCTAAATGACCCTCTGCCTAAATCTGTAGACAAGAGCAGTATTTGTGGAAGAAGGTATATTGCAGCCCTCAATCAGTATGTGGTATGAAAAGGTATATAGCAATAGCACCCCTCAATCAGTATTTTGTGGAAGAAAATATATGGCACCCCTCAATCAGTATTTGACGGAAACAGGTATATAGCACCCCTCAATCAGTATTTTGTGGAAGCAGGCATATTATAGCCCTCAATCAGTATTTGGTGGATGAAGGTATATAGCAATAGCACCCCACAATCATTATGTTGTTGAAGATGGTATATTGCACCCTTCAATCAGTGTTTGACGGAAATAGGTATATAACACCCCTTAATCAGAATTTGGCGGAAACAGGTATATGGCACCCCTCAATCAGTTTTTTGTGGAAGCAGCTGTATCACAGCCCTCAATCAGTATTTGGTGGAAGAAGGTATATAGCAATAGCACCCCCCAATCAGTATTTTGTTGAAGAAGGTATATTGCACCCTTCAATCAGTATTTGACGGAAACAGGTATATGGCACCCTCAATCAGTATTTGGCGGAAACAGGTATATGGCACCCCTCAATCAGTTTTTTGTGGAAGCAGCTGTATCACAGCCCTCAATCAGTATTTGGTGGAAGAAGGTATATAGCAATAGCACCCCCCAATCAGTATTTTGTTGAAGAAGGTATATTGCACCCTTCAATCAGTATTTGACGGAAACAGGTATATGGCACCCTCAATCAGTATTTGGCGGAAACAGGTATATGCACCCCTCAATCAGAATTTTGTGGAAGCAGGCGTATCATAGCCCTCAATCAGTATTTGGTGGATAAAGGTATATAGCAATAGCACCCCACAATCATTATGCTGTTGAAGAAGGTATATTGCACCCTTCAATCAGTATTTGACGGAAACAGGTATATAACACCCATTAATCAGAATTTGGCGGAAACAGGTATATGACACCCCTCAATCAGTATCTTGAGGAAGAAGGTGTATTGCAGCCCTCAATTAGAATTTGGTGGAAGAAGGTATATAACAATAGCACCCCTCAATCAGTATTTTGTTGAAGAAGGTATATGGCACCCCTCAATTACTATTTGGCGGAAACATGTATATAGCACCCCTCAATCAGTATTTGATGGAAACAGGTGTATAGCACCCTTCAATCAGTATTTGGCGGAAACAGGTATTTGGCACCCCTCAATCAGTATTTTGAGGAAGCAGGTATATAGCAGCCCTCAATTAGTATTTGGTGGAAGAAGGTATATAGCAATAGCACCCCTCAATCAGTATTTTGTGGAAGAAGGTACTCAGCACCCCTCAATTACTACTTGGCGGAAACATGTATATAGCACCCCTCAATCAGTATTTGGCGGAAACAGGTATATAGCAGCCCTCAATCAGTATTTGGCGGAAACAGGTACATGGCACCTCTCAATCTGTATTTTGCAGAAGCAGGTGTATTGCAGAGCTCAATCAGTATTTGTTGGAAGAAGGTATATAGCAATAGCACCCCTCAATCAGTATTTAGTGGAAGAAGGTTTATGGCACCCCTCAATCAGTATTTTGTGGAAGAAGGTGTATCGCAGCCCTCAATCAGTATTTTGTGAAAGAAGGTATATGGCACCCCTCATTCAGTATTCTACGGAAACAGGTATATAGCACCCCTCAATCAGTATTTGTCAAAAACAGGCATATAGCACCTCTTAATAAGGATTTTATGGAAGAAGGTATATGGGAATACCCGAAACTGTCCCCGCAGCTGACATTCCTGAAGCGGTGACCGCGATTTGCTGCTTCATTCTGGGACCGGACTACCAGACAGATATAATCATTGAACGGGCGCACAGAGCACTGAGACCCAAGCCCAAAACATCTGAACCACCCAGAGATGTAATCTGTAGGTTCCTTAACTTTCAAGTCAAAGCGGCGGTTTTGGAGGCGGCCAGGAACCATGCAGATCGGACATATGAGGAAGCCCCCATATCAATATATCAAGACCTAGCTCCCTCAACTCTAAAGAAGCGCAGGATCCTGAAGCCCTTGACTGACTGGCTCAGGGCTAAGAAGATACCATACAGATGGACTTTCCCATTCGGAATATCGTTTTTCCATGAGGGACGCCGCCTTACCATCACCTCATTCACCGATTTAACTGGAGCCTACGACCATCTTCAAATAGCTCCGTTGGAAATCGAGAATTGGGAGCTATATCAAGATTTGACGGAACTGCCAGACCTGCCAAAAATCTCACCCTTTGAACCTCCACGCACTCCGAAGTCTCACAGGTTCAAGCGGAGGAACACGCAGCTGACCCCGTAGAGACTGGTTCCAGTATTGTAACCTACAAACCTGACCTTTACTGACACCCTATAAGCTTCCTTCCTTTCTTTCCCTCTGACTTACCTCCCTCCCCATTCACTTTATCTCCTTCTCATACTTTAGATCTATTATTGATAGTGACAACCTACCCCCAGCCCACCCTCCCCTGCTATTCCTGATCTAACTCCCCTCCCTCAACGATTTATTATTTGTCTGTTTATATGCCTCACCATAGAGGCCTTTCTCTAGTGCTATGAGGATCACAATAGGGTTGATCAACCATTTCCCCCCTTGCGACCCTCACTCTAATTACTAGAGTAACCCATTCCAATGGGTTTTGTTACATAGCAGTTTATACCCTTGTTACATGTTCCTTTGTTTATTTCATGTTTAAGGTACTTGTCTCATCCATTCCAGTGAACTTGAACACATTGAGGACCCCTCTGGCTTCCATCTCACCCACCCAGACTCTTCAAAATATATCCACCCAAGGGATGATTTCCTGGGAAGGGACCTGGTATCAGCAAGGTAATCCCCTTTGCTATAGACATTATGGCTGATCTAACATTTGCGTCCTACAATGTTAAGGGCTTTAACTCCCCTTCTAAGAGGAGCCAGGTCTTCACATTGCTGCGCAAATCTGGAGCCAGTGTCCTTCTTCAGGAAACACATTTTAAATTTAACCACTACCCCAATTTATCCTTCTCCAACTATCCCCAGTGGTATCACTGCGGAGGTGACTCATCCGCTTCTGGGGGGGTGAGTATTGGGTTCCAGAGGAAGGTCCCCTTTAAATACATCTCCCACTTGCAAGACCCAGAAGGGAGATATTTATTAGTCAAAGGTTTTATTGGCCCCCAAACATATTCCATAATTAATTTATATGCCCCTAACTTTAGACATTATGCCTGGTTCTCAAAAATTTTCCCCATTATAGAGACCTTTGCTGAGGGTCTGATAGTCGCAGGAGGTGACCTGAATGCCACATTAAACCCACAACTTGATTCGTCGACCCGAAAATCAGCTCTAGCAAATAGAACCCTACGTTCCATAAGAGAAGGCTTCTGAAATTTGCACCTTATTGACATGTGGCGCACAGTAAATCCTGACACGATGGATTACACGTTCTATTCCCACGCCCATAAAGCCTATCAACGCTTGGATTATTTGTTTGTTTCCAAGGAACATCTCCAGCTTTGTCACGGGTCAAAAATAGGTTCCATTCTATTATCTGACCACGCCCCTATCTTCATCTCGATATCAGCGCCTATACCCAACCCGGGCAAATTTAAATGGCGTTTAAATGAGTCCCTATTAGGCAACCAAAATATCAAGGAAAAGATTTCTGATTTTCTTGAGGAATATTTGTCCCTAAATAAACAACCAGAGATTTTAAACCAATCCCTCTGGGACGCCCACAAACCCTACATTAGAGGACATTTCATAAGCCTTGGCGCTTTTTTAAAGAAAGAAAGGAATAAAAAGATTGACTCCTTATGTATAAAGATACAGTCTTTAGAATCCCTGCATAAACATTTATTTTCGGAAATACAACTTCTTGAATTATCAAACCTCAGAGCAGAGATGAAATTCCTTCTGCAACACTCCACAGCTAAATATTTCTTAAATTCACAACACAAGTTTTTTGCACATGGGGATAAGGCATATAAATTCATGATGCGTAGGGTCAGGAACAGAAGATCAATGAACTATAGTCATCAATTAGACTCCCCCCAAGGCACCCCCCTATATTCCTCGAAACTAATAGGTACTCAATTTTGTACATTCTACGAATCTTTATATAACCTTCCTTCTATGCTTGCTCCAGAGATTTACTCATCTCTCCTAACATCATTCCTGGATTTACTTACCTTACCAACCATCTCAACCAACCACAAAATTAAACTGGCCTCCCCGTTAAAATTAGAACAGTGTTTCCCAACCAGTGTGCCTCCAGCTGTTGCAAAACTACAACTCCCAGCATGCCCGCACAGCCAAAGGCTGTCCGGGCATGCTGGGAGTTGTAGTTTTGCAACAGCTGGAGGCACACTGGTTGGGAAACACTGCATTAGAAGAACTAACAATAGCTCTGAAACAATCCCCTCACGGCAAAAGTCCAGGCCCAGATGGATTACCTGTATCTTATTACAAGACCTACCAACAGCACATCCTACCCCATCTGCTCTCAGTTTGTAATCTTGCCTTGCAGGGGAAACAACTTTCCAGAGATATGACAATAGCTCACATAACCCTGATACCCAAAGAAGGAAAAAAAAAAAAACAATGTGCAAATTATAGACCTATCTCACTCCTTAACATAGACCTTAAACTATTAGTGAAAATGCTGGCAAACCGTCTCACAATCCTTCTCGCCTCGTTGGTGCATGGGGATCATGTGGGCTTTGTCCGAGGTAGAGAGGACAGAGACAATACGTCCAGAGTCCTAAATGTGATATACTATTCTAATATCTGCTCTAAACCTCTTCTTCTTCTGAGTACAGATGCGGAAAAAGCATTTGATAGAATCAACTGGACATATCTGAAGCAAATCCTATATGGATTTGGCCTACCTGATCCCTTTGTACAAGCCACCTTTGCAATGTACTCTCATGCATCAGCTTCAGTGCTAGTCAATGGCGACCTGTCTGACACGTTTCGCATACAGAATGGCACCCGTCAAGGATGCCCCCTTTCCCCCTTGCTATTCATTTTAGCTCTGGAACCCCTTCTTATCAAACTGAGAGCAGATCCAGATGATATTATGATATTATGATCATGACCTCTAACCCAAAAAACTCACTTCCCACAATTCAAAAACACATAGATACCTATAGCCTACTATCCAACTTTAAAATTAATAAGCAAAAATCTCTAGTGATATGTATTAAGATCTCTCTATCTACACAGCAAAACCTTAGGAAGGACTCCCCAGTTGATTGGTCATCTCCTTATCTAACCTACCTAGGAATTAAAATAAGCCCCGATACTTCTGAACTCTTCGCGCTCAATTACTCCCCTCTGTTACAATTCATCACTGCAGACATAAATAAACTAGACATTCCTACCATCTCTTGGTTTGGCCGCAAAAATCTCCTAATGTCACTGATACTACCTCGCCTTACTTATGAGGAAGGATCTGTAATATATGTTGATCCGAAACATGTTGATGAAATGAGCCTGATGTTTGGTTTTTAAGCACATTTCCTAATAAAACACGCACTGCGAGGTGAAGCTGGAAAATCAATTTTTTTCGCTATCTCGCCTTACTTACCTCCAACAGGTCCTGCCCATCCATGTCCCGAAATCTTACTACGACTCCCTTAAGAAACTATTTTGATCATTCATTTGGAACAAAAAGAAACCAAGACTATCTTACTCCTTACTTTCACACCCTAAACACACGGGAGGGATAGCCTTACCAGACCCTGAACTATATGGTAGGGCAGTTCTGTTATCCAGAGTAATTGAATGGCTTAGAACCCCCAATCCCAAATCCTGGGTTGCGATGGAGCAAGAACTCGTGAACAAACCCTTACGTTCACTTCTCTTAGGAAACTCAAGTGTAGCTAACATTCCTTCATCACCCTTTCCAATCATTCAAGCCACTCTCAATGCGTGGAAATGGTTTCAGTCCACTCACTGTTCAATACCCTTCTCCTATCCACTCCTCTCAGTGAGAGACATTTTAGGAACGGCTCTTCCCGCAGTGATCAACTGCACCCCACGTGAGTTGAGAGAATTGACCACCTCCATCTTCATCTTCTTTAAGCCTGAGGGACGTATACTTCACATTAAGGAAATCCAGGAAATACTCACTCCACACCAACATTCCCTATCCGCCAAATCTTACCTACACTATTTTATCTCTCAACATATATCCAGTGGTGACTCGCTTCAACCTCTGGTGTGGTCTGAAGCACTTATAACTAACCCTAACCCTCCAAAAAAGCTAATTTCACAACTATATAAAAAACTGAATATTCCCTCCATACTCATTAAACCTGCATTTATTCGGCAATGGGAAATAGATCTCGGTCAGGACTTCCCAGTACCAACTCTGCCAGATATACTTTTATCTCCTCATAAATCATCTCGTTGCGTCCGTATACAAGAGAACAGATATAAACTACTAACTAGATGGTACAAGACACCAGACATAACTTCTCTTTATTCAGACACAGCCTCAGACAGATGCTGGAGATGCCTTGAGAAAAGAGGAACATTCCTCCATATATGGTGGGAATGTCCTATTATCAATAATTGGTGGAAGGAAATCTTTCATATAAGCAACCAGATTTGCCACACTAAGATACAGATGTCCCCCTCAAAAGCTTTACTCAACTTACACGACCATACAGAGTCAATCCCCCTTCCTTTCCTTTTTAGACAACTGCTGATAGCAGCTCGCCTACTAGTGCCAAAATATTGGCTATCAACTACCCCCCTCCCCTAGAACAATGGAAGATGAAAATTGATCAAATATATCGCTTCGAGGAACTCTCCTCTTGGGAAGCCCACAATCACCACAAATTCCTAAAACAGTGGCGTCTATGGCATGAATTCAGACACCCCGAACAATAAATGGGGAATACCTCCGTATTTTCAATAGCTAAGATGGTATATATACAAACTGTTTTCTTACCCAATCGTGCAATTCACGAAGTTTACTCCTCCACTCTGGGAGATGCCTCAATCCTACTATATTGCAACATCTGGTATTTTAACAATTACGTGTGATTACGAACACATCTATGTATCACCACTATATAAGTCATTATAGAATGTATCATACCCTGTACAACTTCAACGTCTTGCTAGACGTATAAGATTCTATATTTGTGTACCTTGTTACGTTGCTCTCTTCAAATAAAAAAAAATTATTATAAAAAAATAAAAAGGACTGGTATAGGTGTGCTATCGATAGGTGTGACATACTGAGGGGTGTAAAATACTTATAATATACTTTCTAACATAGAAAGTATATTATAGTGAAATTGTATTGTGCAGCAGTTGTGTGCGGTTCTGCTGTTATACTGCAGCCACACTGAGTGCCAAACGCTATTGGAACAAATAATTTCTACTGGTGTGATTTACCAGTTGCCCCCCCCAAAAACCTGATTGAGGCAGGGGTGTTATTTACCAATAATATACTTTCTATATAGTGCATTTAGGCAGTGCAGCATTTGTTTGCGGTTTTGCTGCGTCACCGCATCTACACAGAGTGAAAACAAATAGTCGAAGAAATAATTTCTACTGGTGTGATTAACCTGTTACCCCCCAAAAAAAACTGATTGAAGCAAGGGTTTTTATATACCATTAATATACATTCTATATAGTGCATTTAGGTAGTGCAGCATTTGTCTGCGGTTTTGCTGCGTTACCGCATCTACACAGAGTGAAAAACACTATTTGAAGAAATAATTTCTACTGGTTTGATTTACCAGTTGCCCCCCCCCAAATAAAAAACTGATTGAAGCAGGGATTTTATATACCAATAATATACCTTCTATATAGTTCATTTAGGTAGTGTAGAGGAAGAAGCAGACCGTTCTGCAGGGATGGTAGGGGTCGGGCAGGTGCAACAGGCCGGAGCCTAAGTGGGAAGTTGGAGAATGCGCGTGCGATAATTTCAAAGGGCGCACCAGAGTTGGTTAAGTGGCTCACTCAGCCTTCCGCCTCTGCACCCTCCTCATGCTCTGTATCTGCACCCTCCTCACTTTCTGCTGTGTGCACCCCCAGACACCACCACCACCACCATAGGCCCTCCACTCGAATCAGAGGAATTATTTTCCCATCCATTCCCAGACCTTACCGATGCGCAGCCATTCTTGGCATCATATGAGGAAGAGGAGGTAGCAACGGCCGCCACCCAGCGGTCAGACGACAGTACCCAGATCAGCCCAAGGAGTGTGGTCCCCGCTGTTGCTGCCTACTCCGAGATCTCTCATGTCAGTGGTGGTGAAGGTGACAATGATGACGTGTCGATGGATGTCACGTGGGTGCTCACAAGAGAGGAAGAGGAGGGGAGTTCAGAGGGAGAGACAGAGCAGCAGATAGGGAGTAGAAGGAGGAGAAGCAGGCAGAACTTACAGTGCACAGGAGGCAAAAAGCAGACTGCTAATGTATCTGGAACGAAACATCCACCATGCATGGTCACATCTGGCGCTTCCAGGACGCCGGCACATGGCTCCACAGTGTGGGCTTTTTTTAATGTGTCCGCTGCTGACAATAGTGTTGCCATCTGCAGCATGTGCTGTCAACGCATAAGTCGTGGTAAGCCCAACACTCACCTAGAGCAACACCATCAGAACCCACAAAGCCACACTCCCAGTGCTCAACGTCCTGCCTCTTCTCCTTCTCCTTCTACTCTCTCCTCCCAGTTATCCTCCACTCCACCTTCCACCGTGCCGTCGTCGCGTTCATCTGGCAGAAGGCAGGCTTCCATGGTCCAAATGTTTGAGCGAAAAAAGATGGTGACGCTGGATAACCCTCTTGCCCAACGGCTAACCGCTGGCTTGTCAGAACTGCTAGCCCGCCAACTACTGCCATATAAACTGGTGGACTCGGAGGCTTTACAAAATTTGTGGACATTGACACACCACAATGGAAGGTCCCCGGAAGGAAATATTTCTCCCAGAAGGGCATCCCAGGGCTATATGGCCACGTTCAGCGGCAAGTGAATGTATCTCTGGCACACAGTGTTGGTGCCAAGATAAATCTGACCACAGACACGAGATCTAGCAAACACGGGCAGGGAAGGTACAGAACTTTTACTGCCCACTGGGTGAACCTTCTGACGGCCGTCAAACATGCAACCCGTGGCACCCGTGTAGATTTGGTGTTACTGCCACAGATTGCATGTAGGCCTGCCTCTTCTTCTCCTCCTCCTACTCCATCCTCCCTCTCCTCCTCGGCTGACTCCTCCTTTTACGCTGCCACCGTCTCTTCCGCTGCGCCCCCCCCAAGATCCCCAGAACCTATTCTATGTGCCAGGCGAGAAGATGTCATTCTGTGCTGCATCTGTTGTGCCTGGAAGGCAAGAGCCACACCGTTCCTGCACTCCTTTCAGCTTTGTGGTCACAGGCAGATCAGTGGCTAACCCCGCTCAATTTGACAGTTGGTAAAGTGGTGAGCGACAACGGTTCCAATCTTCTGAGCGCGCTGAAACAGGGCAAAATGACACACGTGCCGTGCATGGCACACGTCCTGAACTTAGTCGTGCAGCGATTTGTTTCCAAATACTCGGGGGTCCAGGACGTCTTGCGGCAGGCCAGGAAAATCTCTGGCCATTTTAATAGATCTTACACTGCCATGGCTCGCCTTGCTGGCATTCAGCGACGACACCACCTGCCCATCAGACATCTGATTTGTTGCTGACGCAATGGAACTCCACCTTGTATATGCTTGATAGGCTGTTCCAGCAGAAACGTGCAGTTAATGACTACCTGTATGAACTCTGTGGCAGGACAGGTTCTGGGGAGCTTGTTTTTTTTTTCACCGCGCCAGTGGCTGCTCATGCACGATGCATGCAGACTTCTGCGCCCATTTGATGAGATCACCAAACTGGTCAGTCGCAGCCAGGGTGCCATCAGTTACATCGTACCTTACGCCTTCTTTCTGGAGCGTGCATTGTGTCGTGTCAGTGATCAAGCCGTCGAGGTGCAGGAGCAGGAAGATGAGGAAGTCGCAATACTGGATGAATTCCCAGGGGGGGGGGCTTCTCCATCTGAGACGTCAACAACAGGAGTCTGAAGAGGAGTCAGACAAGGATGGTGCCGGGGCGGAGGAGGAGCAAGAAGAGCATGCTTTAAACATTTCTGGGATCCTTGGTTTTGTCCGTGGATGGGGGGAGGAGAACGAGGACGACATTATCCTGGATGATGAGCAGGAGCCAGGCCACTCCACCACTTCCAGTTTAGTGCAAATGGGGGCTTTAATGCTCCAGTGTTTGAAGAGGGACCCCCGTATAAAAAGCATAAAGGGCAAGGACCAGTACTGGGTGGCAACGTACTTAGACCCCCGGCACAAACATAAAATGGTCAAAATGTTACCACCATCACAGAGGGCTGTCAGAATGCATCACTTCCAGGCCTTGCTTCGAGAACTGCTGCATTCTGCTTTAGCAGGCGCTGGCAGAGGAATTTCCACTCATAGAGAAACAGTTGCGGGTACCAATCCAACAGTGCATGGAAGAAGAGGGCGGTTTGAAGATGTGTTGTTCACTTCCGATATCAGATCATTCTTGCAGCCAACCCATCGACAGCCGTCCTCCGGATCCAGCCTCAGGGAACGCCTAGACGGACAGGTGTCCGACTACATCGGGTTAACGGCCAATGTGGACGCTTTGAGAAGCGATGAACCCCTGGACTACTGGATGTGCAGGCTTGACCTGTGGCCAGAGCTGGCACAATTTGCCATGGAACTGTTGGCTTGCCCCTTATCCAGTGCCCTGTCCGAAAGGACGTTTAGCGCAGCAGGGGGGATCGTGACCGATAAGCGCACTCGCCTAGCTCACGACAGTGTGGACTACCTTACATTTCTAAAAATGAATGAAGCATGGATCTCGGAGGAATTCAACACATGTGACGAGTCGACCATGTTTGATTGAATTTCCTCATGACAGCCCACAAATAGCCGCCAACACCCAGAACAAATCATGGTCCCTGTCTTAGGTAAATACAGCGGCATGAAAGGCCTTTTATGTCCATTGAATGCCTAATTTTTGGGGCCTATACTAGCCGAGAGTTACATATTTATCCTGTGACCGCTTAATGTACCTCCAGCCACAGAATCACAAATTATTTGCTGTCAGGTGAATGCCTATTGGCTAATTTTTGGGGCCTGTACTGGCCTACAGTTACATATTTATCCTGTGACCGTCTAATGTACCTCCAGCCACTGAATCCAAAGTTCTTTGCTGTTAGGGGAACGCCTATTGGCTAATTTCTGGGGCCTGTACTGGCCGATAGTTACATATTTATCCTGTGACCGCCTAATGTACAGTACAGACCAAAAGTTTGGACACACCTTCTCATTCAAAGAGTTTTCTTTATTTTCATGACTATGAAGGCATCAAAACTATGAATTAACACATGTGGAATTATATACATAACAAACAAGTGTGAAACAACTGAAAATATGTCATATTCTAGGTTCTTCAAAGTAGCCACCTTTTGCTTTGATTACTGCTTTGCACTCTTGGCATTCTCTTGATGAGCTTCAAGAGGTAGTTCCCTGAAATGGTCTTGAACGAGTTCCCAGAGATGCTTAGCACTTGTTGGCCCTTTTGCCTTCACTCTGCGGTCCAGCTCACCCCAAACCATCTCGATTGGGTTCAGGTCCGGTGACTGTGGAGGACAGGTCATCTGGCGCAGCACCCCATCACTCTCCTTCATGGTCAAATAGCCCTTACTTTCAAAGTTTTCCCAATTTTTCGGCTGACTGACTGACATTAATTTCTTAAAGTAATGATGGCCACTCGTTTTTCTTTACTTAGCTGCTTTTTTCTTGCCATAATACAAATTCTAACAGTCTATTCAGCAGGACTATCAGCTGTGTATCCACCTGACTTCTCCTCAATGCAACTGATGGTCCCAACCCCATTTATAAGGCAAGAAATCCCACTTATTAAACCTGACAGGGCACACCTGTGAAGTGAAAACCATTTCAGGGGACTACCTCTTGAAGCTCATCAAGAGAATGCCAAGAGTGTGCAAAGCAGTAATCAAAGCAAAAGGTGGCTACTTTGAAGAACCTAGAATATGAGATATTTTCAATTGTTTCACGCTTGTTTGTTATGTATATAATTCCACATGTGTTAATTCATAGTTTTGATGCCTTCAGTGTGAATCTACAATTTTCATAGTCATGAAAATAAAGAAAACTCTTTGAATGAGAAGGGGTGTCCAAACTTTTGGTCTGTACTGTACCTCCAGCTACAGAATTCCAAATTCTTTGCTGTCAGGTGAATGCCTATTGGCAAATTTTTGGGGCCTGTACTAGCCAACAGTTACATATGTATCCTGTGAACGCCTAATGTACCTCCAGCCACAGAATCCAAAGTTCTTTTCTGTCAGGTGAATGCCTATTGGCTAATTTTTGGGGCCTGTACTGGCCGACAATTACGTTTTTATCCTGTTACCGCCTAATGTACCTCCAGCCACAGAATCCCAAATTCTTTGCTGTCAGGTGAATGCCTATTGGCAAATTTTTGAGGCCTGTACTGGCCGACAGTTACATATTTATTCTGTGACTGCCTAATGTACCTCCAGCCACAGAATCCCAAATTATTTGCTGTCAGGTGAATGCCTATTGGCAAATTTTTGGGGCCTGTACTGGCCTACAGTTACATACGGTATTTATCCTGTGAACGCCTAATGTTCCTCCAGCCACAGAATCCAAAGTTCTTTGCTGTCAGGTGAATCCCTATTGGCTAATTTCTGGGGCCTGTACTGACCGACTGTTACATATTTATCCTGTGACCGCTGTGAGATAGTGACAGATCTCGCAGAGATGACTGGCAAGGAAGGGGTGGATAGTGCGGTCCACACCCTTATTCCACCAGGTGCACAATCAGTCTGGGGATAACACAGCCCCAGACTGTCAGTCAGAAAAGAGTGAGATCCTGGAAAGGTGATGTTGCACAGCCTGGGGGCTGGAGGACTTGGGGAGAACAGAGCGACGCCTGGGAATGGGTCGCAGGGTCCTAGTCGGGTGGACTAGAGAGCCCAGCTTCCCCAAGGGACATTTTATTTGCACAGCCTAGGGGCTGGAGGACTACAGGGTGGGAAAAGCCACATGTACTTCACCTGTGTGAACGGGGCTTAGAGGTGAGTCAGGGAATACCTCTGTTTAGTCAGGGCCCACACCGACAGGTATTTATTTTTGTTTTGGTGTACGTGGGAACCTCACCCTACCCAGTAGTGTGTAACTGGGCTGTTCTGTATGCGAAGAATTAGAAAATAAATGCAATGTTTGGTCCTTAATCCTGCGGTGGATGAAGGTCATTATCTGAATGACCCCCAGATAATAGCTAATCCCTACACCGCCTAATGTACCTCCAGCCACAGAATACAAAGTTCTTTGCTGTCAGGTAATGCCTATTGGCTAATTTTTGGTGCCTGTACTGGCCGACAGTTCCATTTTTATAAGAATATGGTGGCTCACTCTGTCGATAGCTGTGGATTGGGTGCTGCTAAGCCTAATGACTCACCCAGTCATAAAAAAATGTACACAAATAGCTAAAAAGGCTGAGCACTCACCACCTGGACCACACAGAGAAACACACAAATCTGGGCAGTGATAACACTTGAATGATTTATTATTACCAAAAATGCAGATATGACAACCTAAAAATATATAATCATTAAAAGACAATAGTAATTAGCATATAATCAATATGTTACAATAACTACAGTACATTAAATCTAAAATCGTGGCTGAGGTAGTAATAATGTAAACGTCATAGATAAAATCACCATTCAAATACATAGCATTATAGGTCTTCTTAATAGAATGTAACGTCAATATTGGGTGGGAATGATGATCTTATCTTCTATGGCATGTAATGTTACCGATTCGATTATTTTGTATCGATATGCTGGTAATGAACAATTTGATTAAACTTTCGCCGATTAAAGTTCCCAGTGAATATTTGAAATGACGATCTTAACTAAAGTCACATGTATTGATCTCAGTTCGATTGTATGTATACTATGGAAAGTTCGGCATACATTCGCTGACTAAGATGCTGTGATTACACTTCCTAATGTGGAATAGTTGAATTGCCGTACGACTTGCGCACACAGTGGCGTCCCACGTGGCTGGCTATGTCGAATGCAGCAGTACCTGGTTGAAAATTGTCAGCTGGAATGGCTCGGGTGATTTTACGGTCCCTGATATTCACGGTCTCCAGTTGCCTTCCGGACTGTCTCCAACCGTGGGGAGTATTCAGATGGAATCTCATGATTAACAGGACCGAATATTTAAATCGGGACGTTCCTTATATGCCAGGCAAAGATCGAACTTCTATAGTCGAGGACTCTACATAAATGAGGGTCCAATTCCAAAGTTAGTGGATAGATGTTTGTCCATCAGCTGATGTGCGGGTCTCAAAACATCCAGACGCGTTTCGGGGTCTTTTCCTGGCCCCTTCGTCAGTGGTGACCCGCAAAAGAAATCTATCCCGTTTTATACCCAGCGTTCATTGAAATTCAGTGGACCATAAATTACGAAATGGAGTCGAGTAAAAGGTAAAATCAGGCATGGAAGATTCGAAATTTAGGACATGTAGAAGAAAGCATTAAAAATATATATGATTGTATAGGTATATATGAAGGCAACTGGAGACCGTGAATATCAGGGACCGTAGAATCACCCGAGCTGTTCCAGCTGACAATTTGCAACCAGGTACCGCTGCATTCGACATTGCCAGCCGCGTGGGACGCCACTGTGTGCGCAAGTCGTACGGCAATTCAACTATTCCACATTAGGAAGTGTAATCACAGCATCTTAGTCAGCGAATGTATGCCAAACTTTCCATAGTATACATACAATCGAACTGAGATCAATACATGTGACTTTAGTTAAGATCATCATTTCAAATACAGTGGGATGCGAAAGTTTGGGCAACCTTGTTAATCGTCATGATTTTCCTGTATAAATCGTTGGTTGTTACGATAAAAAATGTCAGTTAAATATATCATATAGGAGACACACACAGTGATATTTGAGAAGTGAAATGAAGTTTATTGGATTTACAGAAAGTGTGCTATAATTGTTTAAACAAAATTAGGCAGGTGCATAAATTTGGGCACTGTTGTCATTTTATTGATTCCAAAACCTTTAGAACTAATTATTGGAACTCAAATTGGCTTGGTAAGCTCACTGACCCCTGACCTACATACACAGGTGAATCCAGTTATGAGAAAGAGTATTTAAGGGGGTCAATTGTAAGTTTCCCTCCTCTTTTAATTTTCTCTGAAGAGTAGCAACATGGGGGTCTCAAAACAACTCTCAAATGACCTGAAGACAAAGATTGTTCACCATCATGGTTTAGGGGAAGGATATAGAAAGGTGTCGCAGATATTTCAGCTGTCTGTTTCCACAGTTAGGAACATATTGAGGAAATGGAAGACCACAGGCTCAGTTCAAGTTAAGGCTCGAAGTGGCAGACCAAGAAAAATCTTGGATAGACAGAAGCGACGAATGGTGAGAACAGTCACCAGTCAACCCACAGACCAGCACCAAAGACCTACAACATCATCTTGCTGCAGATGGAGTCACTGTGCATCGTTCAACCATTCGGCGCACTTTACACAAGTAGATGCTGTATGCGAGAGTGATGCAGAGGAAGCCTTTTCTCCGCCCACAGCACAAAAAGTGCCGCTTGAGGTGGGCTAAAGCACATTTGGACAAGCCAGCTTCATTTTGGAATAAGGTGCTGTGGACTGATGAAACTAAAATTGAGTTATTTAGCCATAACAAGGGGCATTATGCATGGAGGAAAAAAAACACAGCATTCCAAGAAAAACACCTGCTACCTACAGTAAAATATGGTGGTGGCTCCATCATGCTGTGGGGCTGTGTGGCCAGTGCAGGGACTGGGAATCTTGTCAAAGTTGAGGGACGCATGGATTCCACTCAGTATCAGCAGATTCTGGAGACCAATGTCCAGGAATCAGTGACAAAGCTGAAGCTGCGCCGGAGCTGGATCTTTCAACAAGACAACGACCCTAAACACTGTTCAAAATCCACTAAGGCATTTATGCAGAGGAACAAGTACAACGTTCTGGAATGGCCATCTCAGTCCCCAGACCTGAATATAATTGTAAGTCTGTGGTGTGACTTAAAGAGAGCTGTCCATGCTCGGAAGCCATCAAACCTGAATGAACTAAAGATGTTTTGTAAAGAGGAATGGTCCAAAATACCTTCAACCAGAATCCAGACTCTCATTGGAACCTACAGGAAGTGTTTAGAGGCTGTAATTTCTGCAAAAGGAGGATCTACTAAATATTGATTTCATTTCTTTTTTGTGGTGCCCAAATTTGTGTACCTGCCTAATTTTGTTTAAACAATTATAGCACACTTTCTGTAAATCCAATAAACTTCATTTCACTTCTCAAATATCACTGTGTGTGTCTCCTATATGATATATTTAACGGACATTTTTTATCGTAACAACCAACGATTTATACAGGAAAATCATGACGATTAACAAGGTTGCCCAAACTTTCGCATCCCACTGTATTCACTGGGAACTTTAATCGGCGAAAGTTTAATCAAATTGTTCATTACCAGCATATCGATACAAAATAATCGAATCGGTAACATTACATGCCATAGAAGATAAGATCATCATTCCCACCCAATATTGACGTTACAGTCTATTAAGAAGACCTATAATGTTATGTATTTGAATGGTGATTTTATCTATGACATATACATTATTACTACCTCAGCCACGATTTTAGATTTAATGTACTGTAGTTATTGTAACATATTGATTATATGCTAATTACTATTGTCTTTTAATGATTATATATTTTTAGGTTGTCATATCTGCATTTTTGGTAATAATAAATCATTCAAGTGTTATCACTGCCCAGATTTGTGTGTTTCTCTGTGTGGTCCAGGTGGTGAGTGCTCAGCCTTTATAGCTATTTGTGTACAGTTTCATTTTTATCCTGTAACTGCCTAATGTCCCTCCAGCCACAGAATCCTACAAAGTTGTGTGCTGTCAGGTGAATGCCTATAGGCAAATTTTTGGGGCCTGTACTGGAGTGGCAAGTTCTCACAACAATACTTAGTGCACCAATCACTAATATCTCATGAGAACTTACAAAATGTAAAGTTGTGTGTACCGCGAGAAAATAAATTTTTGCAATGGTGCTTTTTTTAAACACTCGATCTGCATATACAGCGATTGTTATAACATGCATGTGAAATGTAATCAAATACACTGCTTTAATGTCAAATTACTTACAATGATCAGAAATTCTTCCTCAACGTCGCGAAAATTGTTGCCAACCATCTTTTCTGATCACATCCAACTTCTGTCTGGTGGAAACCCAGTTGCTGTAGTAGGCCGCGCATATTTTGCACATGCGCATAGGCGAAAATTACATGGAGATATCAAATTCGAATAATACATCTGGTATGTCACTGTCCATGTTGTGGGACTATTTGTGCACTTCTAGTAAGTATTTGGTGCTGCAAATATGACCTGAAGGCATTCCAGGATTGCCTGCCTTTAAAGTAAATGGGGCCCGCCACGAACTTGCGGTTCGCGAACATTTGATCACGTTCACAAACCATCCCGGCCGATGTTCGTCGATCAATACCCTTAAAGACAAAACCAATTTTGACTTTGAAGACTAATGGGGTTACATATACATTAATGAGTTATCTTACCATAACAACCAATCACCCATCCACTGAAGATCTGGATCTGGAAATTCAGGGAACCATGTTTTTGTGATTTGTGGGGATTCCAGTGGTCGTGCCTATTGATAAGCAAACCAGTTTTTCCTGCTTTGGACAAACCCGAATCATTTATCTAGATAACTCATATTCATTGCAATTAGAGTTTAGCAGACACCTGGATGTTCGGGTTCGACGGGTTCGTCCGAACTTGACAAAAAAGTTCGAGTTCAGGACCCGAACTTGAACCCTAACCCTATTGAAGTCAATGGGGACCCGAACTGTAGATCACTAAAATGGCTGTAAAAATGTCATGGAAAGGGCTAGAGGGCTGCAAATGGCAGCAAAATGTGGTTAAGAGCATGGCAAGTGCTCTGCAAACAAATGTGGATAGGGAAATGACTTCAAATAACATAAAATACGTAAAAATAAAAATAAAATAATCTTGATCTAGGAGGAAAAGGTCCATATGGAGAAGGAGGTTGAGGAAGCTGTGGATGTGGCAGTGTAGGTAGAAGCGGCGGTTGAGGAGGAGGAGTTAGCCATCACTGTTTATTTTTTTGTTTAAATTTGGGTAGACCCCAAAACATTGGGAAATATAAAAAATAAAACAAAGAGAAACTGCGCTGGAGTACAACGATGGCTGGGTGAGGCCGGTATACATGTCTATTCTGTACAAGGTAAGGAAAAGTCCTGTGGGATCCTGCCTGGTTCATTTTAATGAACCGTGAATACGTGTGTAGGGTGATATATCTAGAGTGTTGAACCACCCCTGTCAGCGCCCAGATTTTTTCATTCCTTTGGGATACGCTGTGATCCCTAAGTGTCTGAATTAACTTCCCCTTTTTTTCTGTTCTATTTTTCATTTTAATAAACGTGAGCTTGTCCACATTGGCTGTGGACCGGCGGCTGCGCTTCTCTTTGATAACCCCCTCCTGCCATGCTAAACAAACGTTTGGACAATACACTGGCTGCAGGGCAGGCCAGCACCTCCAAGGCGCAAAGGGCAAGCTCAGGCCATGTGCCTAATTTGGAGACCCAGAAGTTGAAGGGGGCAGACCCGTCATTCAGTACGTGTAGGCATGTGCACACATACTGCTCCACCATGTTGCTGAAATGCTGCCTCCTGCTAAGACGGTCCATATCAGCTGGTGGTGCTGGTTGTTGTGGCAGTGCCCCAGCTGTCTTGGGGACCTCTTCCTCCTCCTCTGCCTTCGCCATGTGCTTCCACTGTGCCCCCGCTGTCAGGTGGGAATGCCACCAGCAGCGCGCCTACCAGCATGCACTTGTACTCGCGCATCTTACGATCATGCTCCAGTGACGGAATTAAGGACGGTACGTTGTCCTTGTAACGGGGATCCAGCAGTGTGGCCTCCCAGTAATCAGCACAAGTTAGAATGTGGCCAACTGGGCGGTCGTTGCGGAGACACTGCAGCATGTAATCGCTCATGTATGCCAGGCTGCCCTGAGGCAACGACAAGCTGTCCTCTGTGGGAGGTGTATCGTCTGTGTCCTCTGTATCCCCCCCCCCAGCCACGCACCAGTGATGGCCATGAGCTGGTCTGGGTGCCACCCTGCTGTGAACATGGTTCCTCCTCCTCCATCTCCTCATCCTCCACCTCGTCATCCTCCAGAACTGTGCCCTGGCAGGACAATTGTGTACCTGGCATTTGTGGGTGCAGGAACCCACCCTCAGAGCCACTTGTGAATGACTGGCCTGATACCCTATGAAATGATCTCAGCGTTTTTTCAAGGAGGCATAGAAGTGGGATAGTAATGCTGAGAACGGCATTATAGGCACTGGCTATGTTGGTGGAGAACTCAAAAAAGCGCCACAAGGAACACAGGTCTCACATGGAGGTCCAGTCATTGGTGGTGAAGTGGTGCTGTTTTGCCGAGCGACTCACCCGTGCGTGCTGCAGCTGAAACTCCACTATCACCTGCTGCTGCTCGCACAGTCTGGCCAGCTGTAATGACCGGCGTCACGCAAAGGGAGGGAAATGGGAAGGCCCTGTCCAAAGGAGAGGTGGTGACCCCTGACTCACCTTGCGGCTGGCACCTGACTGCCCTGACGTCCCTAGACGGGTTCCTCACCCATACGCCGATCACGTGCCTAAACCCTGGCTTTCCCTAAGATGAGCCCTGTGTAGTGAACAGGGCGGTGGGATCACTAGTCCGCACCACTGACACTAAGAGGAAAACACCAAGGAGAGGACAGACAATACAGACAAACATATAATCCCAGGTGGGCGACAACAGCAGACCACCAAGGCCCAACAGGGATCCGGAGGGTAACACTCTGGAACAACAACCAGGGATCTCAGCTACTCAACTCCAGTGGGTCAGTATAGAAGTCCAGGCAGGAAGCTCTATATCTGGCAACCAGAGAAGTGGGAGATGGGAATATAAGGAGGTTGGGATTGCTGGACAAGAAACAGCTGAGGAGGAGAAGCTACGGATCCCTGAGTGAGCCAAAAAGGATTTCAAGGCAAACCCAGAAAGCTACCATTACGAAACAGCACTGTCTTTGTACATCGAACGCGCAGCCACCCGCTGCGACTTCCTGACCCCGGGTATAACGGAGTCAGACGTGGCTCTTGACACCCTCGTGACACCAGCATGTGCAAGGTGGAGTTCCACCTTGTGGGCACATCGCATATTTGGTGGTGAGCGGAACGGCCGAAGTTATGCTGCAGCGCTGACAGGCGAGATGCAGCAGGGTGAGAACGCCGAAAGAGCACACGCACTTTCTGCAGCAGCTCTGACATATCGGGGTAATTTTTAAAGAATCTCTGCACCACCAAATTCAGCACATGCGGCAGGCAAAGGATCTGCGTCGAACCGGCTAGTCCCAGAGCTGCTACGAGATTTTGCCTATTATTGCACACCACCAGGCCGGGCTTGAGGCTCACTGACACCAACCGCTCAGCGGTCTGTTGTTCAAGACCCGTCCACAGCTCCTGTGCGGTTTGGGGTTTGTCCCCCAAACAGATAAGTTTTAAAACTGCCTGCTGTCGTTTACCCCTGGCTGTGCTGAGGTTGGTGGTGAAGGTGTTAGGGCTCTTTCACACTTGCGTTCTTGTCTTCCGGCATAGAGTTCCGTCGTCGGGGCTCTATGCCGGAAGAATCCTGATCAGGATTATCCTAATGCATTCTGAATGGAGAGAAATCCGTTCAGGATGCATCAGGATGCATCAGGATGTCTTCAGTTCCGGAACGGAACGTTTTTTGGCCGGAGAAAATACTGCAGCATGCTGCGCTTTTTGCTCCGGCCAAAAATCCGGAACACTTGCCGCAAGGCCGGATCCGGAATTAATGCCCATTGAAAGGCATTGATCCGGATCCGGCCTTAAGCTAAACGTCGTTTCGGCGCATTGCCGGAGCCGACATTTAGCTTTTTCAGAGTGGTTACCATGGCTGCCGGGACGCTAAAGTCCTGGCAGCCATGGTAAAGTGTAGTGGGGAGCAGGGGAGCAGTATACTTACCGTCCGTGCGGCTCCCGGGGCGCTTCAGAGTGACGTCAGGGCGCCCCAAGCGCATGGATCATGTGATCGCATGGATCACGTCATCCATGCGCATGGGGCGCTCTGACGTCACTCTGGAGCGCCCCGGGAGCCGCACGGACTGTAAGTATACTGCTCCCCCGCTCCCCGCTCCTACTATGGCAACCAGGACTTTAATAGCGTCCTGGGTGCCATAGTAACACTGAACGCATTTGGAAGACGGTTCCGTCTTCAAATGCTTTCAGTACACTTGCGTTTTTCCGGATCCGGCGTGTAATTCCGGCAAGTGGAGTACACGCCGGATCCGGACAACGCAAGTGTAAAAGAGGCCTTACCCTGACCGGATGAGATTCCGGTAGAGGATGAGGAAGCGGAGTAGGAGGAGGAAGCAACAGGAGGCAAACTGAAGTGCCCTGCAATCCTCGTATCCGTAGTGAGGTGCACCTTGCCACAGATGGCGTTGTGCAGTGCACACCTGATTTTGTCCCCCACTTGGTTGTTTGGTTGTGCAGAAAAGGGATGGCACGCCTGGAAAAGTAGTGGTGGCTGGGCACAACGTATTGTGGGACAGCCACCACCATAAGGTTTTTAAAACTCTCCATCTTCACCAGACGGAATGACAGCATTTCAAAGGCCAGGAATTTTGAAATGCTGGCATTCAGGGGCAGGGATCGCGTTTGGGAGATGGAGAGCTGAACACTTTCGTGGGACATTGTGGAGATGCTTGGTGACCCAGGTGGTTGTGTTGCTGTGTTGATAGCCTGGGCTATATCAGCAAGTCTTGAGTGGGACTCACAGACTCCTCCCTCCTCCCATTGCAAGCATGGCCACATGCTGGAGGTAACTGGTGAGTTGTTTGCGAGTCGGCCCTATGCTCCTGTAATTTGCCCACTGGCTCCTGGTATCGCCCATATGGCTCAGGTAGGAGAGTGTAGGGTCCCGGGCTACTTGAGAAACCTTGTCGTGGTGTCCGGGCTTAAGACATGTTCTACACCGTAGGACATGTTGACTAATCTCTCAATTTTAAAATCAGTTTGAGAATTAGTGAGACTGCAGAGTGCACCTATGTTTGTTATTGTTTTGTTATATTGTTATATTAATTATCACATCCGCACTTGTTACCTTGTGTAGGATGTCTATTGTGGTACTTGTGGTTCGCCGCGGGCATCCTCCATTGTATGCATTTTGCTGGGGATTGCCATTAGCAACGGGCCACAAGTGCAGGATTTGCTCCCCTATATATATGCACAACTGCATGTGGGTTTGAGCAGCTCCTGCTGATGCCAACCTGTCTTCTTAGTTTGTATATATAGATTCCTGGAGGTGTATAAACTCCTATTTAAATGTGCCTGTTTTCCATCTACAGGTCACATTTAGGTGCACCTGTGAAGCCTGGGCTATATCAGCAAGTCTTGAGTGGGACTCACAGACTCCTCCCTCCTCCCATTGCAAGCATGGCCACATGCTGGAGGTAACTGGTGAGTTGTTTGCGAGTCGGCCCTATGCTCCTGTAATTTGCCCACTGGCTCCTGGTATCGCCCATATGGCTCAGGTAGGAGAGTGTAGGGTCCCGGGCTACTTGAGAAACCTTGTCGTGGTGTCCGGGCTTAAGACATGTTCTACACCGTAGGACATGTTGACTAATCTCTCAATTTTAAAATCAGTTTGAGAATTAGTGAGACTGCAGAGTGCACCTATGTTTGTTATTGTTTTGTTATATTGTTATATTAATTATCACATCCGCACTTGTTACCTTGTGTAGGATGTCTATTGTGGTACTTGTGGTTCGCCGCGGGCATCCTCCATTGTATGCATTTTGCTGGGGATTGCCATTAGCAACGGGCCACAAGTGCAGGATTTGCTCCCCTATATATATGCACAACTGCATGTGGGTTTGAGCAGCTCCTGCTGATGCCAACCTGTCTTCTTAGTTTGTATATACAGATCCTCTGTTTGCGGGGTGTCAGTTGGCACTGTCACTCCAGAGGTGGATGAATAGGCAGAGACTTCAGCAGAATAGGAAGAAGAGGAGAGGTGTCCTCGAAACGCGTTTGATTTCCAGTGATCTGAACAAAGATCTATATATGACCCAGCTATAAGAAGATATTCCTAACATTCTGCGGGATAACAGTGCACTGTATCCCTGATCGGACGCAACGAAGCTTGTGCCTCATACAATTGGCAGAAGAAAACAGCAAAGAACAAAATCCCGAGTGCCGCTACGTCACTTCTGGAGCGACGATTCTGTCTCCGACTCCACGTGGAACGCTGACTAAGGAACAGCCGGGACGCCGGCTCCCAGCAGCTCCCAAAACACTTGGGCGACCGTCCGACACAAAGGAGAAGGTAAGTCCCACATAGTGTCGGACCGATATAGAGACAAGCCCGTACAGCGAGCTGGTACCATATATACCTTGAAACATCAGAGGGATTGATTACCATCAAAGTATACCTACAGAGTGGGTGTTACCAGTTATATTCTGAACTGCCAAACTATACAGCCTGTTCGAAATATAAAAAGGAACATCATACTCAAAGCATAATATAACTGAAGTATTTAAACATTGGATCTTTTTTACCACGAACAAAAAGGAGGTTCCTTTCTTGTTGCTATTTTCTCAAGGACCTGCAACATTGATAAAATGAACTTTTCACCTTGATTTGTTTGTTACCACTGATACCAGACTGTGGTCATTTACTAATAGTGTATTGATTTGCACATTTTATTAATTTTTATTAATTTTTAACCTTTTATGTACCTATAATAAATTTGTGATCTGCAATTAAACCTTACGACTCCATGTGTTGAGAGTGCCAGTCTTCCAACATTTTATGTATTTTTCAGCCGTGAAGGGTGGTTCACATTTAGACTAGAGCACCTCATAGTGGATGCGAGTGGGTGAGCTATTTCCTATATCTCTTTTATTTAGGAAGCAGGAGGAGCCAGAGAACTTCTTGGTTTTTGAGTTGTCTACTCCACTGCAGCTCGTGCTTTGCACTTAGATGCCTGGTCATGCAGGTTGTGCTCAGGTTGAGAACGTTTATGCCTCGCTTCAGGCTCTGATTGCACAGCGTGCAAACCACTCGTGTCTTGTCGTCAGCACATTGTCTGAAGAACTGCCACTCCAGGGAACTCCTGAGCGCTGGCTTTGTTGTGCTCGGTCCCTTGCTGCGGTGGGCAGTAGCAGGAGTACTGTCTAGGGGGTGGCCGCTCCGCTTTTGCACCCTGTTCCCTCTTCTGCTATGCTGGTGGCGCTGTGCGACCACTGCCTCTTCCTCCAAACTACACAGGTAACTCGCATGACCTTTATTCCATGTGGGGTCGAGGACCTCATCGTCCTCCACATCATCTTCCACCCAGTCTTCACCCCTGCCCTCCTTGTCGGTCTGCACACTTTCGAAAGCCACAGCAGTTGGCACCTGTGTTTCGTCATCATCTGAGACGTGCTGCGATGGTCCTCCCATGTACTCATCTTGAAACATAAGTGGTTGGGCATCGATGCACTCAATCTCTCCCACTTCTGGGGCAGGACTAGGTGGATGGCCCTGGGAAACGCTGCTAGCAGAGTCATCAAAAATCAGAAGAGACTGCTGCATAACTTGGGGCTCAGACTGCTTGGCTGATTTGGAAGGGGGTGAGGTGAAAGACTATGGACATCGGCTGCAGGTGCCAACTCTGATCTTTCAGCAGGAGACTGGGTGGGAGACAATGTGAAGGAACTGGAGGCACTGTCAGCAATCCAATCTACTATCGCCTGTACTTGTTCTGGCCTCACCATTCGTAGAGCCACATTAGGCCCGACCAAATAACGCTGAAGGTTCTGTCGCCTATTCTCACCTGAGAAAGGTGTTTAACTTATGCGTGTAGCTGGCACAGATCGAACACGTCCTCTCCCTGCAACAGGAGCTCCACCAGCAGCACCACGACCGGGGCCACGTCCCTTATTTGACGCTTTCCTCATATTTTCTCAAATTTAGGATCTTGCCCAAAATAGGTGTTTTTTTTTAATGACAGAATAGAACAAAAGTATCTAATGTGTGTATCTCACAATGACAGATGCAACAAAGGCTTCAAAATTAAGATTTTTGCCCTAAATGGGTGTTTTTTTAATAGCAGAATAGAACAGTATCTAAAGGGTGTATCTCACACATACAGATGCAGACAAGGCTGCAAAATTAAGATTTTTGCCCTAAATGGGTGTTTTTTTTTAAATACCAAAATAGCACAGCAGTATCTAAATAGTTTATCTCACATGTACAGATGCAGACAAGGCCGCAAATTAAGTATTTTGCCCTAAATGGGTGTTTTTTAAAACCCAGAAAATTATAGCTGTATTTCTAGCTTAAATTACACACTAATGCGGCAGAGGCCCCAGATGGAGGGTATTGCAAGAAATGGGTATTTTTGTTTTGTTTTGTTTTGTTATTTAACCCAGAAAATTATTGAAGTACTGTATTTAAAGCTTGTTTTAACAATAACAGAAGCAGCAAATAGTGCAATATTAAGTACTTTGGCCAAAAAGGGTGTTTTTTTTTATAATAACGGAATATGACAGCAGTATATAACGCTTGAATTTCACACGTACAGATGTAGCAAGGGCTGTAAAATTTAGTATTTTGCCCAAAAAATGTGTTTTTTAAAACCCAGAAAATTATTGCTGTATTTCTAGCTTAAATTGCACACTGACAAATGCTGCAAAGGCACCAGATGTAGGATATTGCCAAATATGGGTGTTTTTTTAAACTCAGATTATTATTGCAGTATTTCAAGCTTGGATTTGAATGTCACAAAAGCACATATGCAGTGCTGGTGCACTGAGCTTGCAGAAAATGGCCGCCGCCGCGCCACCTAACTAACACACAGATAAAAGTTATTTTTCTCTGTCACTGGGCTCAGGGCAGGGTAAAAAGATTGTGCACTGCACCCACACAACAAAATACTATGTAGTTCGCTGATTTCAATTGCAGTTCTGATTAAAGTTTCTTTCCTATTCTCTCCCTCACAGCATCAGCATCCTCTCCCTACACTACTAAGAGCAGAGTGACGTGCAGCGCTACGGGACTCCAGCTTATATAGAGGCTGGGTCACATGCTGCACTGGCCAATCACAGCCATGCCATTAGTAGGCATGGATGTGATGGCTTCTAAGGGCACAGAGTTAAGCGCTTGTTTATTGGCTGCAGCCTTTCAAAAAGCGCCATTAACTCGACGAACACCGAACCTGAACCTTTACTGAAATGTTGGGTTTGAGTCCGGGGTCCAAAAATCCTATAGTTCGGTACGAACCTGAACTTTACAGTTCGGGTTCGCTCAACCCTATCAACTGTAGCAAGTAAAGTCGTGGCCAAAAGTTTTGAGAATGACACAAATATTAGTTTTTACAAAGTTTGCTGCTAAACTGCTTTTAGATCTTTGTTTCAGTTGTTTCTGTGATGTAGTGAAATATAATTACACGCACTTCATACATTTCAAAGGCTTTTATCGACAATTACATGACATTTATGCAAAGAGTCAGTATTTGCAGTGTTGGCCCTTCTTTTTCAAGATCTCTGCAATTCGACTGGGCATGCTCTCAATCAACTTCTGGGCCAATTCCTGACTGATAGCAACCCATTCTTTCATAATCACTTCTTGGAGTTTGTAAGAATTAGTGGGTTTTTGTTTGTCCACCTGCCTCTTGAGGATTGACCACAAGTTCTCATTGGGATTAAGATCTGGGGAGTTTCCAGGCCATGGACCCAAAATGTCAACGTTTTGGTCCCCGAGCCACTTAGTTATCACTTTTGCCTTATGGCACGGTGCTCAATCGTGCTGGAAAATGCATTGTTCTTCACCAAACTGTTGTTGGATTGTTGGAAGAAGTTGCTGTTGGAGGGTGTTTTGGTACCATTCTTTATTTATGGCTGTGTTTTTGGGCAAAATTGTAAGTGAGCCCACTCCCTTGGATGAGAAGCAACCCCACACATGAATGGTCTCAGGATGCTTTACTGTTGGCATGACACAGGACTGATGGTAGAGCTCACCTTTTCTTCTCCGGACAAGCATTTTTCCAGATGCCCCAAACAATCTGAAAGAGGCTTCATCGGAGAATATGACTTTGCCCCAGTCCTCAGCAGTCCATTCACCATACTTTCTGCAGAAGATCAATCTGTCCCTGATGGGTTTTTTTGGAGAGAAGTGGGTTCTTTGCTGACCTTCTTGACACCAGGCCATCTTCCAAAAGTCTTCGCCTCACTGTACGTGCAGATGCGCTCACACCTGCCTGCTGCCATTTCTGAGCAAGCTCTGCACTGGTGGCACTCCGATCCCGCAGCTGAATCCTCTTTAGGAGACGATCCTGGCGCTTGCTGGACTTTTTTGGACGCCCTGAAGCCTTCTTAACAAGAATTGAACCTCTTTCCTTGAAGTTCTTGATGATCCTATAAATTGTTGATTGAGGTGCAATCTTTGTAGCCACAATATCCTTGCCTGTGAAGCCATTTTTATGCAACGCAATGATGGCTGCACGCGTTTCTTTGCAGGTCACCATGGTTAACAATGGAAGAACAATGATTTCAAGCATCAACCTCCTTTTAACATGTCAAGTCTGCCATTTTAACCCAATCAGCCTGACATAATGATCTCCAGCCTTGTGCTCCTCAACATTCTCACCTGAGTTAACAAGACGATTACTGAAATGATCTCAGCAGGTCCTTTGATGACAGCAATGGAATACAGTGGAAAGGTTTTTTTGGGATTAAGTTAATTTTCATGGCAAAGAAGGACTATGCAATTCATCTGATCACTCTTCATAACATTCTGGAGTATATGCAAATTGCTATTATAAAAACTTAAGCAGCAACTTTTCCAATTTCCAATATTTATGTCATTCTCAAAACTTTTGGCCACGACTGTACACCTATACAACATTTATATTGTTTTTCTTTTCTTTTAATACTGTAAAAAAAACTAGATCGATTTTTTTTTTTCTTCCCATATTCTGACCCCTAGAATGTTTTCGGAGTTGTGTACAGAGCTGTGTGATGGCTCCGTTTTTTTTAGTGGCAATTAGTACAAAGATCAGTAGCACTTATCCATTTGAATAATCAGTTTTTTTTATTCAGTAGGCAGCAAACATAGCAACGTTTCGATGTGAAGTCTTTATCTAGCAATTGCTTGTTGAAACGTCACTATGTTTGCTGCCTACTAAATAAAATAACTGATTTTTCACATGGATGAGTGCTGCGGATCTTTGTACCAATTGCCATTACAAGATACCCTCAAGCCTGGATACCTACATTATATATATAAATATACACTCACCTAAAGAATTATTAGGAACACCATATTAATACGGTGTTGGACCCCCTTTTGCCTTCAGAACTGCCTTTATTCTACGTGGCATTGATTCAACAAGGTGCTGATAGCATTCTTTAGAAATGTTGGCCCATATTGATTGTATAGCATCTTGCAGTTGATGGAGATTTGAGGGATGCACATTAAGGACATGAAGCTCCTGTTCCACCACATCCCAAAGATGCTCTATTGGGTTGAGATCTGGTGACTGTGGGGGCCATTTTAGTACAGTGAACTCATTGTCATGTTCAAGAAACCAATTTGAAATGATTTGAGCTTTGTGACATGGTGCATTATCCTTCTGGAAGTAGCCATCAGAGGATAGATACATGTTCTCATTCTGTTTACGCCAAATTCGGACTCTACCATTTGAATGTCTCAACAGAAATCGAGACTCATCAGACCAGGCAACATTTTTCCAGTCTTCAACAGTCCAATTTTGGTGAGCTCGTGCAAATTGTAGCCTCTTTTCTATTTGTAGTGGATATGAGTAGTACCCGTTGGGGTCTTCTGCTGTTGTAGCCCATCCGCCTCAAGGTTGTGCGTGTTGTGGCTTCACAAATGCTTTGCTGCATACCTCGGTTGTAACGAGTGGTTATTTCAGTCAACGTTGCTCTTCTACCAGCTTGAATCAGTCGGCCGATTCTACTCTGACCTCTAGCATCCATAAGGCATTTTTACCCACAGGACTGCCGCATACTGGATGTTTTTCCCTTTTCACACCATTCTTTGTAAACCCTAGAAATGGTTGTGCGTGAAAATCCCAGTAACTGAGCAGATTGTGAAATACTCAGACCGGCCCGTCTGGCACCAACAACCATGCCACGCTCAAAATTGCTTAAATCACCTTTCTTTCCCATTCTGACATTCAGTTTGGAGTTCAGGAGATTGTCTTGACCAGGACCACACCCCTAAATGCATTGAAGCAACTGCCATGTGATTGGTTGACTAGATAATTGCATTAATGAGAAATAGAACAGGTGTTCCTAATAATTCTTTAGGTGAGTGTATATCTATACTAATAAAAGCCCTGTGTATGTGCTCAGGGCTGTTGTCCGTGCGTGTGTGGCGATTAGTGAAGTGTGCATGCGCGGCGCACAAACCAATCCGCACACACTCCATCGGATCAGAGTTTTCTCCAATCCGATGGTATATTTTAACTTGAAGCTTCCCCATCACCATGGGAACTCCTCTATGTTAGAATATACCATCGGATTTGAGTTAGATAGTGAAAACTCAGATCCGACAGTATATTCTAACACAGAGGCATTCCCATGGTGATGGGGACTCTTCAAGTTAGAATATACTAAGAACTGTGTACATGACTGCCCCTGCTGCCTGGCAGCACCCGATCTCTTACAGGGGGCTGTGATCCGCACTATTAACCCCTCAGGTGTCGCACCTGAGGGGTTAATTGTGCGGATCTCAGCCCCATGATCAGGTGCTGCCAGGCAGCAGGGGCCAGACCCCCCTCCTTCCCCAGTATTAAAAGCATTGGTGGCCAGTGCGGCCCCCCCTCCCTCCCCAGTATTAAAAGCATTGGTGGCCAGTGCGCCCCCCTCCCTCCCCAGTATTAAAAGCATTGGTGGCAGTGGCCACAGGCTAACAACTCCCTTCCCCCCCATCATTGGTGGCAGCGGAGCGGCATTTCCGATCGGAGTCCCAGTTTAATTGATGGGGCTCCGATCGGTTACCATGGCAGCCAGGACGCTACTGTAGTCCTGGCTGCCATGGTTACTTAGCTCATATTAACATGTGCTGTCTGTGGATGGCCAGCACTCCTCCTACTGGTAAGTGACAGGTCTGTGTGATGCGCCGCACAGACCTGTCACTTACCAGTAGGAGGAGCGCCGGCCAGCCACAGACAGCGCATGTAAGTATAAGCTAAGTAACCATGGCAGCCAGGACACTACTGCAGTGGTAACCGATCGTAGCCCCAGCGATTAAACTGGGACTCCGATCAGAAATGCCGCTCCGCTGCCACCAATGATGGGGGGGTTGTTAGCCTGTGGCCACTGCCACCAATGCTTTTAATACTGGGAGGGGGGGGGTGCACTGGCCATCAATGCATTTAATGCTGGGGAGGGAGGGAGGGGGGGGGCCGCACTGGCCACCAATGCTTTTAATACTTGGGGGGGGGGGGCCGCACTGGCCACCAATGCTTTTAATACTGGGGGGGGGGGGGGGGGGCGCCGCACTGGCCACCAATGCTTTTAATACTGGGAAGGGAGGGGGGGGCCGCACTGGCCACCAATGCTTTTAATACTGGTGACTACTGTTAACCTGATGAAGGGGACAATTTGAGCCCCGAAACGCGTTGTTCCACACACCTTTACTTTTTATGTAAATAAAGAAGATCCACCTACAGAGACGTATTGGAACCTGTGATTTTGCGCCTGATCATAAACCTTTTTTAATAGTGGGGAGAGAGGGAGGGGGGGCCGCACTGGCCACCAATGCTTTTAATACTAGGGAGGGAGGTAGGGGGGGGCCGCACTGGCCACCAATGCTTTTAATACTGGGGAGGGAGGGGGGGCCGCACTGGCCACCAATGCTTTTAATACTGGGGAGGGAGGGGGGGCCGCACTGGCCACCAATGCTTTCAATACTGGGGAGAGAGGGAGGGTCTGGCCCCTGCTGCCTGGCAGCCCCCGATCAGGGGGCTGATATCCGCACAATTAACCCCTCAGGTGCGGCACCTGAGGGGTTAATTGTGCGGATCACAGCACCCTGTAAGAGATCGGAAGCTGCCAGGCAGCAGGGGGGAGTTATGTACACAGTTCTTAGTATATTCTAACTTGAAGCATCCCCATCACTATGGGAACGCCTCTGTGTTAGAATATACTGTAGGATCTGAGTTTTCATGATCTAACTCAAATCCAATGGTATATTCTAACATAGAGGCGTTCCTATGGTGATGGGGTTGCTTCAAGTTAAAATATACCATCGGATTGGAGAAAACTTGATCCGATGGTATATTAATAGGGACTCCTGACTTTCCATTGAAAGTCAATGGGGACGGATCAGTTTACAATTGCACCAATATTGTGTCAATGTAAACGATCCGTCCCCATTGACTTACATTGTAAATCAGGACGGATCCGTTCGGCTCCGCACCTCCAGGCGCAAGCAGCGTTTTGGTGTCCGCCTCCAGAGTGGAATGGAGGCGGAACGGAGCCAAACTGATGCATTCTGAATGGATCCGCACTGGCCACCAATGCTTTTAATACTGGTGACTACTGTTAACCTGATAAAGGGGACAATTTGAGCCCCGAAACGCGTTGTTCTACACACCTTTACTTTTTATGTAAATAAAGAAGATCCACCTACAGAGACGTATTGGAACCTGTGATTTTGCGCCTGATCAGAAACCTTTTTTAATAGTGGGGAGAGAGGGAGGGGGGCCGCACTGGCCACCAATGCTTTTAATACTGGGGAGGGAGGTAGGGGGGAGGGCCGCACTGGCCACCAATGCTTTTAATACTGGTGACTACTGTTAACCTGATGAAGGGGACAATTTGAGCCCCGAAACGCATTGTTCCACACACCTTTACTTTTTATGTAAATAAAAAAGATCCACCTACAGAGACGTATTGGAACCTGTGATCTTGCGCCTGATCATAAACCTTTTTTAATAATGGGGAGAGAGGGAGGGGGGGCCGCACTGGCCACCAATGCTTTTAATACTGGGGAGGGAGGTAGGGGGGGGCCGCACTGGCCACCAATGTTTTTAATACTGGGGAGGGAGGGGGGCCGCACTGGCCACCAATGCTTTCAATACTGGGGAGAGAGGGGGGGTCTGGCCCCTGCTGCCTGGGGGGGCCGCACTGGCCACCAATGCTTTTAATACTGGGGAGGGAGGGGGGGCCGCACTGGCCACCAATGCTTTTAATACTGGGGGGGGGGGGGGGGCCGCACTGGCCACCAATGCTTTCAATACTGGGGAGAGAGGGAGGGTCTGGCCCCTGCTGCCTGGCAGCCCCCGATCAGGGGGCTGAGATCCGCACAATTAACCCCTCAGGTGCGGCACCTGAGGGGTTAATTGTGCGGATCACAGCACCCTGTAAGAGATCGGGTGCTGCCAGGCAGCAGGGGGGAGTTATGTACACAGTTCTTAGTATATTCTAACTTGAAGCATCCCCATCACTTTGGGAACGCCTCTGTGTTAGAATATACTGTCGGATCTGAGTTTTCATGATCTAACTCAAATCCGATGGTATATTCTAACATAGAGGCGTTCCTATGGTGATGGGGTTGCTTCAAGTTAAAATATACCATCGGATTGGAGAAAACTCCGATCCGATGGTATATTAATAGGGACTCCTGACTTTACATTGAAAGTCAATGGGGACGGATCAGTTTACAATTGCACCAATATTGTGTCAATGTAAACGGATCCGTACATTGTAAGTCAGGACGGATCCGTTCGGCTCCGCACCTCCAGGCGCAAGCAGCGTTTTGGTGTCCGCCTCCAGAGTGGAATGGAGCCAAACTGATGCATTCTGAATGGATCCGCATCCATTCAGAATGCATTGGGGCTAAACTGGAGCCTTGAAACGGATCTCACAGGCGGACCCTGAAACTCCAGTGTGAAAGTAGCCTTAGTGAAGTGCGCATGAGCGGCGCACAAACCAATCAGCACACACTCCACACACACACAGCAGGGATCGCCCAAAGCACCGCGCCGCCGGCCAATAAAAACACGGCGCATCACATGCAGCCCGGACAGCCCACAGCAGCGCGGCCGTCCAATCAAAGTCGCCGCCCGGACCGCCCACAATTGCGCCAGCCAATAAACTCACGGCGCACCACACGCTGTACGGACCGCCCACAGCATGGAGCCGTCCAATCACACCTTCCCCACAACTGCGCCGCTGGCCAATAACCGCCTCTTATGGTGTGTGGTGTCAGTTGGAGCAGAGTGCATAAGAAGCGTCGCCATTACATGCACAGTGACAGAAATTGCTCTCAGATACACACTGCAGCTGCTGCCAGCAGTATTAGCCAGCAGCGCCAATCAGTGCCAGCAATAATTGCCAGCCATCAATCATTGCCACCAGTCACAGTAACAGCAGTCAGTGCCAGCCCTATCAGCCACCAGTCACAGTGCCAGTGGTCTCAGCACCACTAGTTAGTGCCAGCTCCATCAAGGGATGTTTTTCCCTTTTCACACCATTCTTTGTAAACCCTAGAAATGGTTGTGCGTGAAAATCCCAGTAACTGAGCAGATTGTGAAATACTCAGACCGGCCCGTCTGGCACCAACAACCATGCCACGCTCAAAATTGCTTAAATCACCTTTCTTTCCCATTCTGACATTCAGTTTGGAGTTCAGGAGATTGTCTTGACCAGGACCACACCCCTAAATGCATTGAAGCAACTGCCATGTGATTGGTTGACTAGATAATTGCATTAATGAGAAATAGAACAGGTGTTCCTAATAATTCTTTAGGTGAGTGTATATCTATACTAATAAAAGCCCTGTGTATGTGCTCAGGGCTGTTGTCCGTGCGTGTGTGGCGATTAGTGAAGTGTGCATGCGCGGCGCACAAACCAATCCGCACACACTCCATCGGATCAGAGTTTTCTCCAATCCGATGGTATATTTTAACTTGAAGCTTCCCCATCACCATGGGAACTCCTCTATGTTAGAATATACCATCGGATTTGAGTTAGATAGTGAAAACTCAGATCCGACAGTATATTCTAACACAGAGGCATTCCCATGGTGATGGGGACTCTTCAAGTTAGAATATACTAAGAACTGTGTACATGACTGCCCCTGCTGCCTGGCAGCACCCGATCTCTTACAGGGGGCTGTGATCCGCACAATTAACCCCTCAGGTGTCGCACCTGAGGGGTTAATTGTGCGGATCTCAGCCCCATGATCAGGTGCTGCCAGGCAGCAGGGGCCAGACCCCCCTCCTTCCCCAGTATTAAAAGCATTGGTGGCCAGTGCGGCCCCCCCTCCCTCCCCAGTATTAAAAGCATTGGTGGCCAGTGCGCCCCCCTCCCTCCCCAGTATTAAAAGCATTGGTGGCAGTGGCCACAGGCTAACAACTCCCTTCCCCCCCATCATTGGTGGCAGCGGAGCGGCATTTCCGATCGGAGTCCCAGTTTAATTGATGGGGCTCCGATCGGTTACCATGGCAGCCAGGACGCTACTGTAGTCCTGGCTGCCATGGTTACTTAGCTCATATTAACATGTGCTGTCTGTGGATGGCCAGCACTCCTCCTACTGGTAAGTGACAGGTCTGTGTGATGCGCCGCACAGACCTGTCACTTACCAGTAGGAGGAGCGCCGGCCAGCCACAGACAGCGCATGTAAGTATAAGCTAAGTAACCATGGCAGCCAGGACACTACTGCAGTGGTAACCGATCGTAGCCCCAGCGATTAAACTGGGACTCCGATCAGAAATGCCGCTCCGCTGCCACCAATGATGGGGGGGTTGTTAGCCTGTGGCCACTGCCACCAATGCTTTTAATACTGGGAGGGGGGGGGTGCACTGGCCATCAATGCATTTAATGCTGGGGAGGGAGGGAGGGGGGGGCCGCACTGGCCACCAATGCTTTTAATACTTGGGGGGGGGGGGGGCCGCACTGGCCACCAATGCTTTTAATACTGGGGGGGGGGGGGGGGGGCGCCGCACTGGCCACCAATGCTTTTAATACTGGGAAGGGAGGGGGGGGCCGCACTGGCCACCAATGCTTTTAATACTGGTGACTACTGTTAACCTGATGAAGGGGACAATTTGAGCCCCGAAACGCGTTGTTCCACACACCTTTACTTTTTATGTAAATAAAGAAGATCCACCTACAGAGACGTATTGGAACCTGTGATTTTGCGCCTGATCATAAACCTTTTTTAATAGTGGGGAGAGAGGGAGGGGGGGCCGCACTGGCCACCAATGCTTTTAATACTAGGGAGGGAGGTAGGGGGGGGCCGCACTGGCCACCAATGCTTTTAATACTGGGGAGGGAGGGGGGGCCGCACTGGCCACCAATGCTTTTAATACTGGGGAGGGAGGGGGGGCCGCACTGGCCACCAATGCTTTCAATACTGGGGAGAGAGGGAGGGTCTGGCCCCTGCTGCCTGGCAGCCCCCGATCAGGGGGCTGATATCCGCACAATTAACCCCTCAGGTGCGGCACCTGAGGGGTTAATTGTGCGGATCACAGCACCCTGTAAGAGATCGGAAGCTGCCAGGCAGCAGGGGGGAGTTATGTACACAGTTCTTAGTATATTCTAACTTGAAGCATCCCCATCACTATGGGAACGCCTCTGTGTTAGAATATACTGTAGGATCTGAGTTTTCATGATCTAACTCAAATCCAATGGTATATTCTAACATAGAGGCGTTCCTATGGTGATGGGGTTGCTTCAAGTTAAAATATACCATCGGATTGGAGAAAACTTGATCCGATGGTATATTAATAGGGACTCCTGACTTTCCATTGAAAGTCAATGGGGACGGATCAGTTTACAATTGCACCAATATTGTGTCAATGTAAACGATCCGTCCCCATTGACTTACATTGTAAATCAGGACGGATCCGTTCGGCTCCGCACCTCCAGGCGCAAGCAGCGTTTTGGTGTCCGCCTCCAGAGTGGAATGGAGGCGGAACGGAGCCAAACTGATGCATTCTGAATGGATCCGCACTGGCCACCAATGCTTTTAATACTGGTGACTACTGTTAACCTGATAAAGGGGACAATTTGAGCCCCGAAACGCGTTGTTCTACACACCTTTACTTTTTATGTAAATAAAGAAGATCCACCTACAGAGACGTATTGGAACCTGTGATTTTGCGCCTGATCAGAAACCTTTTTTAATAGTGGGGAGAGAGGGAGGGGGGCCGCACTGGCCACCAATGCTTTTAATACTGGGGAGGGAGGTAGGGGGGAGGGCCGCACTGGCCACCAATGCTTTTAATACTGGTGACTACTGTTAACCTGATGAAGGGGACAATTTGAGCCCCGAAACGCATTGTTCCACACACCTTTACTTTTTATGTAAATAAAAAAGATCCACCTACAGAGACGTATTGGAACCTGTGATCTTGCGCCTGATCATAAACCTTTTTTAATAATGGGGAGAGAGGGAGGGGGGGCCGCACTGGCCACCAATGCTTTTAATACTGGGGAGGGAGGTAGGGGGGGGCCGCACTGGCCACCAATGTTTTTAATACTGGGGAGGGAGGGGGGCCGCACTGGCCACCAATGCTTTCAATACTGGGGAGAGAGGGGGGGTCTGGCCCCTGCTGCCTGGGGGGGCCGCACTGGCCACCAATGCTTTTAATACTGGGGAGGGAGGGGGGGCCGCACTGGCCACCAATGCTTTTAATACTGGGGAGGGAGGGGGGGCCGCACTGGCCACCAATGCTTTCAATACTGGGGAGAGAGGGAGGGTCTGGCCCCTGCTGCCTGGCAGCCCCCGATCAGGGGGCTGAGATCCGCACAATTAACCCCTCAGGTGCGGCACCTGAGGGGTTAATTGTGCGGATCACAGCACCCTGTAAGAGATCGGGTGCTGCCAGGCAGCAGGGGGGAGTTATGTACACAGTTCTTAGTATATTCTAACTTGAAGCATCCCCATCACTTTGGGAACGCCTCTGTGTTAGAATATACTGTCGGATCTGAGTTTTCATGATCTAACTCAAATCCGATGGTATATTCTAACATAGAGGCGTTCCTATGGTGATGGGGTTGCTTCAAGTTAAAATATACCATCGGATTGGAGAAAACTCCGATCCGATGGTATATTAATAGGGACTCCTGACTTTACATTGAAAGTCAATGGGGACGGATCAGTTTACAATTGCACCAATATTGTGTCAATGTAAACGGATCCGTACATTGTAAGTCAGGACGGATCCGTTCGGCTCCGCACCTCCAGGCGCAAGCAGCGTTTTGGTGTCCGCCTCCAGAGTGGAATGGAGCCAAACTGATGCATTCTGAATGGATCCGCATCCATTCAGAATGCATTGGGGCTAAACTGGAGCCTTGAAACGGATCTCACAGGCGGACCCTGAAACTCCAGTGTGAAAGTAGCCTTAGTGAAGTGCGCATGAGCGGCGCACAAACCAATCAGCACACACTCCACACACACACAGCAGGGATCGCCCAAAGCACCGCGCCGCCGGCCAATAAAAACACGGCGCATCACATGCAGCCCGGACAGCCCACAGCAGCGCGGCCGTCCAATCAAAGTCGCCGCCCGGACCGCCCACAATTGCGCCAGCCAATAAACTCACGGCGCACCACACGCTGTACGGACCGCCCACAGCATGGAGCCGTCCAATCACACCTTCCCCACAACTGCGCCGCTGGCCAATAACCGCCTCTTATGGTGTGTGGTGTCAGTTGGAGCAGAGTGCATAAGAAGCGTCGCCATTACATGCACAGTGACAGAAATTGCTCTCAGATACACACTGCAGCTGCTGCCAGCAGTATTAGCCAGCAGCGCCAATCAGTGCCAGCAATAATTGCCAGCCATCAATCATTGCCACCAGTCACAGTAACAGCAGTCAGTGCCAGCCCTATCAGCCACCAGTCACAGTGCCAGTGGTCTCAGCACCACTAGTTAGTGCCAGCTCTATCAGCCACCAGTCACAGTACCCGCCGTCTCAGCACCACCAGTCAGTGCCAGCAGTCAGTGCGAGCTGTATCAGCCACCAGTCACAGTGCCAGTGGTCTCAGCACCACCAGTCAGTGCCAGCCGTATCAGCCACCAGTCACAGTGACAGCAGTCTCAGCACCACAAGTCAGTGCCAAGCGTATTAGCCGCCAGTCACAGTGACAGTGGTTTCAGCACCACCAGTTAGTGCCAGCTCTATCAGCCACCAGTCACAGTGCCTGTGGTCTCAGCAACACCAGTCAGTGCCAGCCGTATCAGCCACCAGTCAGGGCTCTATCAGCCACCAGTCACAGTGCCAGTGGTCTCAGCACCACCAGTTAGTGCGAGCTCTATCAGCCACCAGTCACAGAGCCCGCCTTCTCAGCACCACCAGTCAGTGCCAGCAGTAAGTGCGAGCTGTATCAGCCACCAGTCACAGTGCCAGTGGTCTCAGCACCACCAGTCAGTGCCAGCCGTATCAGCCACCAGTCACAGTGCCAGTGCTCTTAGCACCATCCAGTCAGTGCCAGCAGTCAGTGCCAGCCGTATCACCCACCAGTCACAGTGACAGCAGTCTCAGCATCAACAGTCAGTGCCAAGCGTATTAGCCACCAGTCACAGTGACAGTGGTTTCTGCACCACCAGTTAGTGCCAGCTCTATCAGCCACCAGTCACAGTGCCCGCCGTATTAGCACCACCAATCAGTGCCAGCTGTATCAGCCACCAGTCACAGTGCCAGTGGTCTCAGCACCACCAGTCAGTGCCAGCCTTATCAGCCACCAGTCACAGTGCCAGCAGTCTCAGCACCATGTGGCACTGCCAGTCGTCTCAGCCACCAGTCAGCGCCAGCTGTTTCAGCCATCAGCTCCAGTCTCAGCACCACCAGCCAGTGCCAGCAATCTCAGGCACCAGTCACAGTGCCCACAGTGTCAGCACCACCAGTCAGTCCTAGCAGTCAGTGCCAGTTGTATCAGCCACCAGTCACAGTGCCAGTGGTCTCAGCACCACCAGTCAGTGCCAGCCGTATCAGCCACCAGTCACAGTGACAGCAGTCTCAGCACCACCAGTCAGTGCCAAGTGTATTAGCCACCAGTCAGTGCCAGCCCTAGCAAAATAGATCAATTCAAGAAATACAATGTGGTTAAATTATCTTACTATTTAATATAGACTGTTTCTACTAATGTTTATACACTACTGTTCTAGCGCCCGTTATTATAACAGGCTTAATGTCTAGTATATAATACTTTTTTAGCTGTCCAGTTCTGGGTTTGGAGTGCTGCTTATCTTTTCTTTTTATCATTTTTAGAGGGGCAATCTTTATCTTTTAGTGATACCATTTTGAAATGTGTGTGACTTTTTGATCACTTTTTATAAAAAAAAAAAAAATTGTGGGAGGTCAAGTGACCATTGGCCAGTTTGAATTGTTTTATGCCATCAACTGTATGGGAAAATATTGGTATATTTTGATAGTACAGGCATTTTTGTACATGGAAATGCCTATGATGTTTTATTTTTTTTTTTTTTTTATTGTCATTGTGAGAAAAAGGGGGTGATTTGAACTTTTATATATTTTTCATAACTTTTGTATACTTTTTTTTTAAAGTCACCCTGGGTGACTATAACTAGCAATTGTTAGATTGCCAGTTTTATTCTGTGATTGGTATTTATCCATCACAGAAAACACCAGACACCATATACAACACATACTCAGGCCTGTATTGGTACCAGTGATGGGTATCGAAGCCTGCTTGAGGCTCTGAGCCTTCACAGGGATATTACAGCTTCATTGATCTCAGCTGGGGAACGGGTGCTTGAAGTTCCCCCATCTTCATGGCTCAGATGCCGTGGTCAAATGTGGCATCAGAAGGGTTCAATTTCTGTGATCAGACTTATACTGATAGTAGACATTTGCCCAGATTTTTGCTGTTTGAAACAGTAGAAACTCGGCAGCTATGCGCTCACTGCACTTGTGAGCCAGGGCCATCTTTAAAGTACCAACTTCCACCTCTGTCTCTCTTTTTAAAAGATAAACTTGAAAGCAACCTTGAGCTATATTGCAAATTTAAATCTTTAAAAATTTCCCTAGCTTTTAAGCAAAAAGGCCTTTTGTTGTAACATTCCTATTAATTGAGTTCATACACAGAGTAGGACAATAACAGTTACTTTCATTATACTTTGAATTCAGAAATAGTGGAATAGGTAAAAAAAATAATCTATTCTTCCAGTTTTACATACTTATTCAGATAACAAATATGATGCATTTAGGTAGTATTGTTTATGATATTCAGTCCAGTTCATTTCACTCCTTTTCATACTGTATGTACTAAGACTGAAATAAAAATAACAGATTATTTTTTTTTTTATATATATATACTTTCAATCCAAACAACTAGATTATTTAAAAATGGTATCTTGTATTTAGTTTGGTTGATTTTGTCCTATAATATGAATAATTTCTTTTTGCGTTACTTTGTATATTATTTTTCATGCTGTTTCTGTTTAACCCCTTAAGGACTGGGCCATTTTTCACCTTAAGGACCAGACTGATTTTTCCAAATCTGACATGTCACTTTATGTGGTGATAACTTTAAAACGCTTTTACTTATCCAAGCAATTCTGAGAATGTTTTCTCGTCACATATTTTACTTCATGACAGTGGTAAATTTTAATCAAAATATTTCATTTTTATTTATAAAAAAATACCAAATTTATGAAAAAATTTTGAAAAATTTGCAACTTTCCAAATTGCTGTTTTTCTGCTTTTAAAAACAGATAGTGATACCTCATTTAATAGTTATTACTTTACATTTCCCATATGTCTACTTCATGTTTGGATCATTTTGTGAATGCCATTTTATTTATTGGGGATGTTAGAAGGCTTAGAAGTTTAGAAGCAAATCTTGAAATTTTTCAGAAAATTTCCAAAACCCACTTTTTAAGGACTAGTTTAGGTCTGAAGTCAATTAGACCCAAAAATTACCCCATTTTAGAAACTACACCCTCAAGGTATTCAAAACAGATTTTACAAACTTTGTTAACCCTTTAGGTGTTCCACAAGAATTTATGAAAAATCGAAATGAAATTTCAGAATTTCACTTTTTTGGCAGATGTTCCATTGTAATCATTTTTTCTGCTAACAAAGCAAGGGTTAACAGCCAAACTAAACACAATATTTATTGCACTGATTCTGTATTTTACAGAAACACCCCATATGTGGTCATAAACTGCTGTATGGCCACACGGCAGGGCACAGAAGGAAAGGAATGCCATATGGTATTTGGAAGGCAGATTTCACTGGGATACTTTTAACTTGCCAAGTCACATTTGAGACCCCCTGATGCACCCCTAGAGTAGAAACCCCATTTTGGAAACTACAGGGTAAGGTGGCAGTTTTGTTTGTATTATGTTAGTGTACAGATCATTTTTGGTTGCTCTATATTACACTTTTTGTGAGGCAAAGTAACCAAAAAATAGCTGTTTTGGCACTGCTTTTATTTTTTGTTATTTGCAACGTTCATCTGATAGGTTAGATCATGAGCTATTTTTATAGAGCAGGTTGTTACAAACGCGACAATACCAAATTGGTTGTTTGTTTCAGTTTTACATAATAAAGCATTTTTGAAAAAAAAATTGTGTCTCCATATTCTGAAAGCCATAGTGGGGTTTTTTTGTTTGTTTTTTGGGCAACTGTCTTATGATCCCTATTTCTCAGCTCTATTGTTTATATGTGTAAAGTTATGCAGCCATTTTTTTTTATTAACCATCCTTGCTTTATGGATATGCACCTGTGATTAGGAATATAAATGTGCTAGTCAAAATTTTCTTGTAGTATATATTGAGGGTAGCACCTTTTTTAGACTGAGCAACGCCCATCTGCCTGGGGTTTGATGACGGTTTGATTGACTATATTTTGGGGTGCATATGGCTTTTTGATCGCTTGCTATTTCACTTTTTGTCATATAAGGTGACAAAAAAAAAATTTGCTTTTCTTTTAACGGTGTTCATTTGAGGGGTTAGGTCATGTGATATTTTTATAGAGCAGGTTCTTACGGATGCGGTGATACCTAATATGCATACTTTTTTTTTTTTTTTACATTTACGACAAAAGCATTTTTGAAACTACAAAAAAATCATGTTTTAGGGTCTCCATAGTCTGAGAGCCATATTTTTTATTTTTTGGAAGATTGTCATACGTATGGGCTCATTTTTTTGTAGGATGAGGTGACTGTTAGATTGGTACTATTTTGGTGGGCATACACCTTTTTGATCGCTTGGTGTTAAACTTTTAGTGATGTAAGGTGACAAAAATTGCTTTTTTTAATGGTGTCTATCAACTGGGGTTGATCATGTGGTATATTTATAGAGTCGGTCGTTAAGGACGCGGCGATACCTAACGTGTGTTTTTTCTTTTTTTTCTATTGTTTATTATAAAATCAGGGGAAAGGGGTGTTTTTTTTTTTTTTTTAACTTACATCTGTAATGTAATGCATTGCCTGTTAGTGGACCCAGCCTGAGGCTGGATCTCTTGGGCACCCGGAGAAGGTAGTTCCCCATGCCGTGCAAGACATAGGGCAGCCTCTGCATGGCATCGGGCTGCCTTATCACACATCAGGTCCCACGCCACAGCAGCGCGGGACCCGATGCGCTCCTTCACGCACCACAAACCACTTCCATTTTGCGGTCAGCGCTGACCACGGCATAGAAGGGGTTAATCCGCCGGCATCGCTGTAAACAGCGATGTCTGTGGATACAGCAGGCGCCCCGGCTATAAGGGACTGCCAATCCCGTGCAATGCCCGCCCGATCAGCCCGCCGTGTATGTATGGCGGAATGCGTTCTGGCACAGCATCCCCCGCTGTCCATGCACGGCATTTTGTGTTAAGGGGTTAATATTATGTGATGAAATACCATATATTAAGGTACCATGACATGCAAACACATAATTATGACAGAGGCATGGCCTAATAGGGTTGCCAGTCAATATTACCTTGACAGATTATAAGTAGCGTCGAGCAAATTGTAGTAAAAAAAGTGGAATTTTATCCGAATTTCAGAACAAATTTGATTTGTCTAAAATCTGAATTTCCTCGTTGTTCGTGGTAGTGAATCAGATTAATTCTAAAATGACTGCTACACATGTTATAAAGTGAAAGTTAGAAGCTCGGGAATAAGGAGTCACCAATAGTGCTGTGCAGCCAGCCAATCAGCATATAGCCAGCCCCTGTGATGTCACAGCCCTATAAAAAGCCTTATCCTGCCAGGTCTCCACTATTTTACTGTGAACTTAGTGCAGGGAGAGACCTGACAGGCACTTGGGACAGTGATTAAGAAAACCTTTATTTGTAAAATTTTAGTTAGGAAGAGTTCAGGGACAGTGCAGGAACAGTGTAGGGAGATCACAGGGAGATCATAGGGATATTTTATACACACTATAGGGAGAGCACAGGGAGAGTGCAGGGAATTATTGAAGAGTGTCCACCTTTTGGTTAATAAACAAGCAATTCTATTACACTAATTGGTTTGAAAAAGCTGTCTACTACTACTGCTATTGTGGTGTCCACATTGTCTAAGGCCTCATGCACACGACTGTTGTGTGCATCCGTGTCCGTTGTTCCGTTTTCCGTGATTTTCTGCAGACCCATTGACTTTCAATGGGTCCGTTGAAAACTCGGAAAATGCACCGTTGTTCATCCGCGTCAGTGATCCGTGTTTCCTGTCCATCAAAAAAAATATGACCTGTCCTATTTTTTTGACGGACAACGGTTCACGGACCCATTCAAGTCAATGGGTCCGTGAAAAAACACGGATGCACACAAGATTGACATCGCGTCCGTGATCTGTGGCCGTAGGCTACTTTCACATAGACGGATCCGCAGATCCGTCTGCATAAAAGCTTTTTCAGAGCTGAGTTTTCACTTCGTGAAAACTCAGATCCGACAGTATATTCTAACACAGAGGCGTTCCCATAGTGATGGGAACGCTTCAAGTTAGAATATACTACGAACTGTGAACATGACTGCCCCCTGCTGCCTGGCAGTACCCGATCTCTTACAGGGGGCTGTGATCCGCACAATTAACCCCTAATTAATTGTGCGTATCATAGCCCCCTGTAAGAGATCAGGTGCTGCCAGGCAGGAGGGGGCAGACCCCCCTCCCCTGTATTACATTCATTGGTGGCCAGTGCGGCCTACCCTCTCCTCCCCCTAATTAAAATCACCTTCCCCATCATTGGTGGCCAGTGCGGGCTCCCCTCTCCCCCCCCCTAATTAAAATCACCTTCCCCCATCATTGGTGGCCAGTGCGGCCTCCCCTCACCCCCCTAATTAAAATCACCTTCCCCCATCATTGGTGGCCAGTGCGGCCTCCCCTCTCCCCCCCCCCAATTAAAATCACCTTCCCCCATCATTGGTGGCCAGTGCGGCCTCCCCTCCCCCCCTAATTAAAATCCCCCCCCATCATTGGTGGCCAGTGCGGCCTCCCCTCTCCCCCCTAATTAAAATCACCTTCCCCCATCATTGGTGGCAGTGGAGAGTTCCGATCGGAGTCCCAGTTTAATCGCTGGGGCTCCGATCGGTTACCATGGCAGCCAAGACGCTACTGCAGTCCTGTCTGCCATGGTTACTTAGCAATAGAAGCATGGTAATGACAGGTCTGTGCTATAAGCAATGCGCCGCACAGACCTGTCACTTACCAGTAGGAGGAGTGCCCGGCCGGTCACAGATATCGCAGGTAAGTATAATGCTTCTATTGCTAAGTAACCGAGGCAGCCAGGACTGCAGTAGCGTCTTCGCTGCCATGGTAACCGATCGGAGCCCCAGCGATTAAACTGGGACTCCGATCGTAACTCTCCTCTGCCACCAATGATGGGGGAAGGTGATTTTAATTAGGGGTGGGGGGAGAGGGGAGGCCGCACTGGCCACCAATGATAGGGGGAAGGTGATTTTAATTAGGGGAGGGGGGAGAGGGGAGGCCGCACTGGCCACCAATGATGGGGGGTGATTTTAATTAGGGGGGGGGGGAGGGGAGGCCGCACTGGCCACCAATGAATATAATACTGGGGAGGGAGAAGGCTCTGCCCCTTGCTGCCTGGCAGCACCTGATCTCTTACAGGGGGCTATGATACGCACAATTAACCCCTCAGGTGCGGCACCTGAGGGGTTAATTGTGCCAATCACAGCCCCCTGTAAGAGATCGGGTGCTGCCAGGCAGCAGGGGGCAGTTATTACACAGTTCTTAGTATATTCTAACTTGAAGCGTTCCCATCATTATGGGAACGCCTCTGTGTTAGAATATACTGTCGGATATGAGTTTCATGATCAAACTCAAATCCGATGGTACATTCTAACATAGAGGCGTTCCCATGGTGATGGGGACGCTTCAAGTTAAAATATACCATCGGATTGGAGAAAACTCTGATCCGATGGTATAATAGGGACTCCTGACTTTACATTGAAAGTCAATAGGGGACGGATCCATTTGCAATTGCACCCTATTGCGTCAACGTCAAACGGATCCGTCCCCATTGACTTGCATTGTAAGTCAGGACGGATCCGTTTGGGTCCGCACGGCCAGGCGGACACCAAAACGACTTTTTCCTTCATGTCCGTGGATCCTCCAAAAATCAAGGTAGACCCACGGAAGAAAAAACGGACACGGATCACGGAACTACGGAACCCGTTTTTGCGGATCGCAAAAAAAAACGGTCGTGTGCATGAGGCCTAATACTTCTGCTATTGTGGTGTCCACATTGTGTCATATATAAGTCATACTATAACACCTTGATTCTGTAATTGGGTTGACAAAGTTCTGTATTTTTTTTTATTTTTTTTTTATTTATTTTTTACACCTTGTGTTATAGATTCCATTAGGCTTGCATTCTGTTATTGGTGTGAAATGGCACTCTATTTCTTTCTGTTGTTTTGTTTTCCACCTTGTTTTATAGATAAGTAATTTGGGCTTGGTTCTGTAATTGGGATAAAATGCTGGTCTAATACTACTCCTATTAGGCTGTCCACATTGTTTTATACATAAGTATAAAGCCTTGATTCTGTAATTGGGGTGAAATAGCGCTCTATTATTACAGTTATTTGTTTTTACATTTTGTTTTATAGATACAAAATAGTGTTGAGCGCGAATATTTGAATTACGAATATCGCAACTTCGAGAATTTGCAAATATTTCGAATATAGTGCTATATATTCGTTTTTCGAATATTCATCTTTTTTTTTTTTACTCAAAAAAATCGGCTATGTAATGATCGCTTAATATGCAAATATTACGCGATCAATACAGGCGTGGGCCAAAAAGGAATATATAGCACTATATAAAATATAAATAAAAATATTCAATATAGATAAAAAAAATTCCATCTGAAATCAGGATTCCTCCCTGCTTAAGCAACTTAAGCAGGGAGGAATCATAACTTTAGATGGAAAAAAATGACAAATATTAAAAAAAACTAATATCTAGCACTATATCGAATATAGTGCTATATATTCCTTTTTTACCTACTCCTGTTTTGATCACGTAATATTCACATATTACGCGATCATTACATTGCCGATTTTTCGAGTAAAAAAAAAAGTAGAATATAACGAATATTCGAATTTAAGAATATTTGCTGAATATTCTACAAAATATTTGCGAAATATCGCAAATTAAAAAATGACCCCTGCCGCTCATCACTAATAAGTAATTCAATTAGGCCTTGATTCTGTAACTGAGGTAACATAGTAACATAGTAACATAGTACATAAGGCCGAAAAAAGACATTTGTCCATCCAGTTCGGCCTGTCATCCTGCAAGTTGATCCAGAGGAAGGCAAAAAAACCCTGTGAGGTAGAACCCAATTTTCCTCACTTTAGGGGAATAAAAAATTCCTTCCCGACTCCTATCAGGCAATCAGAATAACTCCCTGGATCAACGACCCTTCTCTAGTAGCTATAGCCTGTAATATTATTACACTCCAGAAATACATCCAGGCCCCTCTTGAATTCCTTTATTGTACTCACCATCACCACCTCCTCAGGTAGAGAGTTCCATAGTCTCACTGCTCTTACCATAAAGAATCCTTTTCTATGTTTGTGTACAAACCTTCTTTCCTCCAGACGCAGAGGATGTCCCCTCGTCATAGTCACAGTCCTGGGGATAAATAGATGATGGGATAGATCTCTGTACTGACCCCTGATATATTTATACATAGTAATTAGATCTCCCCTCAGTCGTCTTTTTTCTAACGTGAATAACCCTAATTTTGATAATCTTTCAGGGTACTGTAGTTGCCCCATTCCAGTTATTACTTTAGTTGCCCTCCTCTGGACCCTCTCCATCTCTGCTATGTCTGCCTTGCTCACTGGAGCCCAGAACTGTACACAGTACTCCATGTGTGGTCTGACTAATGATTTGTAAAGTAGTAAGAATATGTTCTCATCACGGGCATCTATGCCCCTTTTGATGCAACCCATTATCTTATTGGCCTTGGCAGCAGCTGCCTGACACAGTTTTTTGCAGCTTAGTTTGCTGTTTATTAAAATTCCTAGATCCTTTTCCATGTCAGTGTTACCGAGTGTTTTACCATTTAGTATGTACGGGTGACTTGCATTATTCCTTCCCATGTGCATAACTTTACATTTGTCAGTGTTAAACCTCATCTGCCACTTATCTGCCCAAGCCTCCAATCTATCCAGATCCCTCTGTAGTAGTATACTGTCCTCTTCAGTGTTAATTACTTTACACAGTTTAGTGTCATCTGCGAAAATTGATATTTTACTATGCAAGCCTTCTACGAGATCATTAATAAATATATTGAAGAGAATAGGGCCCAATACTGACCCCTGAGGTACTCCACTAGTGACAGTGACCCAATCTGAGTGTGTACCGTTAATAACCACCCTCTGTTTTCTATCATTGAGCCAGTTACAGTTGTGTTCAAAATTATTCAACCTCCACTGAAATTCAGTGTTTTGGCCAGTTTGACATTGATTTTGATCATTTCAGTCATCTTGTTTACAATTAAATCAAAGAGGCACTTGTAAGTCAGACAAATATAACATAACATTTATAACGAAATAACCACAAATGTCTTTTCTGTGCTCACATCATTATCAGTTTTATTCAACCCCCAAGTGACATTCAATCTTAGTACTTAGTACAACATCCTTTTCCAGTTATAACAGCTTTTAAACGTGAAGCATAGCTTGACACAAGTGTCTTGCAGCGATCTACGTGTATCTTCGCTAGAGATGGCCCGAACTATCCGACGGCGAACAGTTCCCGGCGAACATAGCTTGTTCGCGTTCGCCTCTGCCGGGCGAACACATGCGATGTTCGGTCCGCCCCCTATACATCATCATTGAGCAAACTTTGACCCTGTACCTCACAGTCAGCAGACACATTCCAGCCAATCAGCAGCATACCCTCCCTCCCAGACCCTCCCACCTCCTGCACAGCATCCATTTTAGATTCATTCTGAAGCTGCAGTCTTAGTGAGAGGAGGGAGACTGTAACTGCTGCTGATTTAATTGGGAAATCGATAGCTAGGCTAGTGAATTCAGTGTCCACTCCAGTCCTGAAAGACTCATCTGATCTCTGCTGTAAGGACAGCGTCCTGACAGCACCCCAAAAAGCCCTTTTTAGGGCTGCAACATTAGTCTGCTTTTTTTTTTCCTTTATATACATATTGCAGTTGCCTGGCCTGCCTGTGTGTGAGGAGCTGCAGGCCCACAGACTGTAGTGTGCCCACTGCCAGTGCTCACCCCTGTCATTCCGTGTGGCACAGGACTTTGCTTAAAAAAAGGCACTTAATTTTTACACTTTAATCTAAGGTTAGTTGCCTGCCAGTGTGTGTCAGGCTGACTTCCACTGACTGTAGTGTGCCCACTGCCAGTGCCCACCACTCATACCGGCTGGCACAGGACTTTGCATAAAAAAGGCATTTAATTTTTACACTTTAGTGTAATTTCAGCTGCTTGCCTGCTGCTAGTGTGTGTCAGGCCGACTTCAACTGACTGTAGTGTGCCCACTGCCAGTGCCCACCCCTGTCATCCCGTGTGGCACAGGACTTTGCTTAAAAAATAGGCACTTAATTTTTACACTTTAATCTAAGGTTAGTTGCCTGCCAGTGTGTGTCAGGCTGACTTCCACTGACTGTAGTGTGCCCACTGCCAGTGCCCACCACTCATACCGGCTGGCACAGGACTTTGCTTAAAAAAGGCATTTAATTTTTACACTTTAATGTAATTTCAGCTGCTTGCCTGCTGCTAGTGTGTGTCAGGCCGACTTCAACTGACTGTAGTGTGCCCACTGGCAGTGCCCACCCCTGTCATACCGAGTGGCACAGGACTTTGCTTAAAAAATAGGCACTTAATTTTTACACTTTAATCTAAGGTTAGTTGCCTGCCAGTGTGTGTCAGGCTGACTTCCACTGACTGTAGTGTGCCCACTGCCAGTGCCCACCACTCATACCGGCTGGCACAGGACTTTGCATAAAAAAGGCATTTAATTTTTACACTTTAGTGTAATTTCAGCTGCTTGCCTGCTGCTAGTGTGTGTCAGGCCGACTTCAACTGACTGTAGTGTGCCCACTGCCAGTGCCCACCCCTGTCATACCGAGTGGCACAGGACTTTGCTTAAAAAATAGGCACTTAATTTTTACACTTTAATCTAAGGTTAGTTGCCTGCCAGTGTGTGTCAGGCTGACTTCCACTGACTGTAGTGTGCCCACTGCCAGTGCCCACCACTCATACCGGCTGGCACAGGACTTTGCATAAAAAAGGCATTTAATTTTTACACTTTAGTGTAATTTCAGCTGCTTGCCTGCTGCTAGTGTGTGTCAGGCCGACTTCAACTGACTGTAGTGTGCCCACTGCCAGTGCCAACCACTGATACCGGGTGGCACAGTAGCTTGCCGATAAATAAGGCATTTAATTTTTAGACAGTAGTCTAAATTCAGTTGCTTGCCTGCTGCCAGTGTGTGTCAGGCCCGCTTCCACTGACTGTAGTGTGCCCACTGCCAGTGCCAACCACTGATACCGGGTGGCACAGTAGCTTGCCGATAAATAAGGCATTTAATTTTTACACTTTAGTGTAATTTCAGTTGCTTGCCTGCTGCCAGTGTGTGTCAGGCCCGCTTCTACTGACTGTAGTGTGCCCACTGCCAGTGCCAACCACTGATACCGGGTGGCACAGTAGCTTGCCGATAAATAAGGCATTTAATTTTTAGACAGTAGTCTAAATTCAGTTGCTTGCCTGCTGCCAGTGTGTGTCAGGCCCGCTTCCACTGACTGTAGTGTGCCCACTGCCAGTGCCAACCACTGATACCGGGTGGCACAGTAGCTTGTCGATAAATAAGGCATTTAATTTTTACACTTTAGTGTAATTTCAGTTGCTTGCCTGCTGCCAGTGTGTGTCAGGCCCGCTTCCACTGACTGTAGTGTGCCCACTGCCAGTGCCAACCACTGATACCGGGTGGCACAGTAGCTTGCCGATAAATAAGGCATTTAATTTTTAGACAGTAGTCTAAATTCAGTTGCTTGCCTGCTGCCAGTCAGTGTGTCAGGCCCTCTTCCACTGACTGTAGTGTGCCCACTGCCAGTGCCAACCACTCATACCGGGTGGCACAGTAGCTTGCCGATAAATAAGGCATTTAATTTTTACACTTTAGTGTAATTTCAGTTGCTTGCCTGCTGCCAGTGTGTGTCAGGCCCTCTTCCACTGACTGTAGTGTGCCCACTGCCAGTGCCAACCACTGATATGCGCAGTGCCCCAATTTGGGAGTAAGAGGACCGACCAAGCTGCTTTTTCCATCTCCCGGTTCCTGAAATCAATTCAGTTTAGTGTATGAGAGTTTGGTCTGTCACTGTGAAGGCAGTCGAAGGTACCCGGCCTAAATTTTTTTTCATAAAAGGCAATTCCTGATATGGGACGTAACAGGGATTAAACTGATGAGAATAATACTACAGAAAATACCACTCATATCGGTGGAGGGAGCCAGCGTTTTTTTAACCATCTCCCCGTTCAAAAAATCTATTTAATAAATGGCCCCCAGATTGGGGATGTTAGAGGGATTAAACTGATGAGAATAGTACTACAGAAAATACCACTCATATCGGGTGTGACAGTAAATTGCACGGCGCAGATGCAGTCACCGTGGTTTAAAACAGAGTGGAGGGAGCCAGCGTTTTTTTAACCATCTCCCCGTTCGAAAAATCTATTAAATAAATGGCACCCAGATTGGGGACGTTAGAGGGATTAAACTGATGAGAATAGTACTACAGAAAATACCACTCATATCGGGTGTGACAGTAAATTGCACGGCGCAGACGCAGTCACCGTGGATTAAAACAGAGTGGAGGGAGCCAGCGTTTTTTTAACCATCTCCCCGTCCGAAAAATCTGTTTAATAAATGGCCCCCAGATTGGGGAGTCGGGGACGTTAGAGGGATTAAACTGATGAGAATAGTACTACAGAAAATACCACTCATATCGGGTGTGACAGTAAATTGCACGGCGCAGACGCAGTCACCGTGGATAAAAACAAAGGGGAGGGAGCCAGCGTTTTTTTAACCATCTCCCCGTTCGAAAAATCAATTCAATTGACCTTTCGGGGACCCTTGGTGTTGTACGTGGCTGGGTGGAGGAAGAAACCTTCAATGACATCACCGGGACGTGGCTAGCTTGGTATCCAACCTTGTGCAAATGGGGAGTTTGCGGTTGTGCAAATGAACTGTTTGCGGTGCATTAAAAGGGGAGTTTGGTCTGTCAATGTCTGTGATGCGGGCGTAACCCTTACACTACCTGATCGATACAACATCATACCTGATCGTATACACACACTGGATGTTTTAAAGCACGTTATTCCAAACAATTTAGGAATGTTAGTTGATTTATGCCCTTTATGGATTAAAACCCGACTCTGCGTCCACTACGTAATTTTCCATGGGAGTTTTGCCATAGATCCCCCTCCGGCATGCCACAGTCCAGGTGTTAGACCCCTTGAAACAACTTTCTCATCACTATTGTGGCCAGAAAGAGTCCCTGTGGGTTTTAAAATTCGCCTGTCTATTGAAGTCTATGGCGGTTCGCCCGGTTCGCCAGTTCGCGAACATTTGCGGAAGTTCGCGTTCGCTGTTCGCGAACTGAAAATTTTATGTTCGCGACATCACTAATCTTCGCCCATTCTTCATGGGCAAAAGCCTCCAGTTCAGTCACATTCTTAGGCTTGCGCGCTGCAACTGCTTTCTTTAAGTCCCACCAGAGGTTCTCAATCGGATTTAAGTCTGGTGACTGCGATGGCCACTTCAAAATATTCCAGCCTTTAATCTGCAACCATGCTCTAGTGGACTTGGAGGTATGCTTGGGATCATTGTCCTGTTGAAAGGTCCAACATCTCCCAAGCCTCAGGTTTGTGACGGACTGCATCACATTTTCATCCAATATCTCCTGGTACTGAAGAGAATTCATGGTACCTTGCACACGTTGAAGCTTCCCTGTACCTGTAGAAGCAAAACAGCCCCCAAAGCATGATTGACCCCCCGCCATGCTTCACAGTAGGCAAGGTGTTCTTTTCTTCATAGGCCTTGTTCTTCCTCCTCCAAACATAGCGTTGATCCATGGGCCCAAACAGTTCTAATTTTGTTTCATCAGTTCACAGAACACTATCCCAAAACTTTTGTGGTTTGTCTACATGACTTTTGGCATACTGCAGTCGACTCTTCTTATTCTTTGGAGACAGCAAGGGGGTGCGCCTGGGAGTTCTGGCATGGAGGCCTTCATTACGCAGTGTGCGCCTTATTGTCTGAGATGAAACTTCAGTACCCACATCTGACAAATCATTTTTCAGTTCCTCAGCAGCCACACGGGGACTTTTCTCCACTTTGCGCTTCAGGTAGCGCACAGCAGTCGAAGTCAGTGCCCTTTGCCTTGAATTTGCGAATGATGCTTCCTATGGTGTCTCTTGGTATGTTTAAAATCTTTGCAATCTTCTTATAGCCATTGCCCTTCCTGTGAAGAAAAATCACCTCTTCTCTTGTCTTCCTGGACCATTCTCTTGACTTCACCATGTTTGTACACACAAGTAAATGTCTAGAAGGAGCTGAGTATCACAGTCCTTTTAAATCTGCCTAATTGGTGCTTATTATGCTTGATTGCTGCTCCTTGACATCCACAGGTGTTTTCAATACCTGATCGAAAACACTTGAATGAACCTCTGTTCTTAAGAGTGGTAGTCTTTAAGGGGTTGAATAATTGTGTCAATGAAGAAATCACAAAAACATTTAATACTGTATTACAAAAACAATTGATGTCATTTTAGTTGCATTTGGTTCTTTAAAAAGTAAGATTTCATTCTGAACACAATTACAAATGTACACTAAATTCCCTAAAACCCTTTACAGCATTGGGGGTTGAATAATTTTGAACACAACTGTACTTACCCACTTACAGACGTTTTCTCCCAGTCCGAGCATTCTCATTTTATATACTAAACTTTTATGTGGTACAGTGTCAAATGCTTTGGAGAAGTCCAGATACACGACATCCATTGATTCGCCGCTGTCAAGTCTAGAACTTACCTCCTCATAGAAACTGATTAAATTAGATTGACATGACCGATCCCTCACGAAGCCATGCTGATATGGCGTTATTTGCTTACTTCCGTTAAGATGCTCTAACATAGCATCTCTCAGAAAACCTTCAAACAGTTTACCCACAACAGATGTTAAACTTACCGGCCTATAGTTTCCAGGCTCTGTTTTTGGACCCTTTTTGAATATTGGCACCACATTTGCCATGTGCCAATCCTGTGGGACATTCCCTGTCAGTATAGAATCTGCAAATATCAGAAATAAGGGTCTGGCTATGACATTACTTAATTCCCTTAGAATACGGAGGTGAAGTAGCGATCTAATACTACTGCTTTTGGGGTGTTCACATTGTTTAATACATAAGTAATTCCATTAGGATTTGATTCTGTAATTGGGGTGAAATAGTGCTCTAGTTATTTGTTTTCCCACCTTGTTTTATAGATAAGTAATTCCATTAGGCCTTGATTCTCTAATGGGGAAAAAAAGCGGTCTAATACTACTGCTATTTTACACTTACAGTTACTGTACAGTATAGACAGACAGGTGCCAGGGTCTTCCAAGGGAATTGGCAGTAGCAAAAATGTTTATGGAGATGTCATAAGTTACAGCAGAAGAAGGGGAGGGGCTAGCAGCTGTTGCAGCAACAGGCCAGAGGTGCCAGTGCCAGTAACCTAGTCCTTGAATGGTTGATCTGGTCTTCAACATCCTCTCTACTGACTTCAGACACCCACATCCAGAATTTGATGGGTTCCTCTGACACCACGCTTAGTTGGCTAGGCCCAGGAACAAGCTCTGTGCCCCCCACTTGTTCTTAAACTGCCTCTTTCTTTTTCTGCTTCTTCTGCTCAGGAAGTTTTGTATGCTGTCGGCTCTGCTCCACTTTTCAGCGAAAACAAGCTTATTGAGGACAGACATCAGATACTGCCCAGCCAAGATTTGGAAGAGAAATCCACTGCTTCCTCCTGTAGGTGGACAAGTAGTGACGATGATAGTCACGTGGGAGCAAGTGTTGCGACCGGTCAGGCACTCGGCCATGAGAATGGTGAGGGTGACATTAGTGACATGCAGACAGTAGTGGATGATGCTATAGCTGATCGCACGTAGGAGCCGGGTGAAGAGGGGGCTTCATCATCATCGGGGGGTGAGGGTGGCAGCTTTCACGTGAGCCAGCGGCTGAGCCAGCAGGGTGCAAGTGTGGCCTTGAGTCAGCAGGGTTGCAGCAGTGTGAGATCTGGAGCCAAACATGCCCAGGGTAGACCATCTGCTACTCAGGAGACTACCTGTCCGGGAAAAGAAACTAGCAGTGCACAGGTTCATAGAGGCAGTGGCAGGAGTCAGCACAGAGTGATGGGGGTATAATGGTATTTTCAATGATGTGTGAATTTTTCTTTAAGTTGCCAGAAAATGTCAGTGTGGCCATGTGTAGAATCTGTGGACAGAATCTGTGCCAATATTGGCACCACAGCCAAGTGTCAACATATGGAGAGTAAAGTGGCCTGGAAAAACCATGACGCTAATGTTGTGGTACAGCCTGAGGCATCTCCTAGTAGCCCACAAACCTTTTCCAGCAGTAAAGGCTCCACCACCTCAGTAGAAGGGATCTGTTTTTACTTCCCATCATCTACTGGTCCTGCTGCTCCTCCTCCTCCTTCTACTCTTCGTCACTCATTTCGGTAGCAATTGATCAAGGAGACGCTTGTAAAAAGGCAACAAGATGCGTCCACTCATCCAACAACGCAGAAGCAAATATGCTCCTGGCCAAATTGCTGGGGGAAAACTGCTACACGTCCTTCAAGAAGTAATCGCTTTTTCATCCTGGAGCAGATGATGATAAATCTGGATGGCCATGGAGACATGGCGCCTACATTTCACAGCCACCTAAGCCCTGTGGAGGCTGAACTAGCAGAGAAGGATGAGGAGGAGGACATTCACGCACAAGCAATGTATACAGAAATGGGTGGTTTATCTGCAAAAATGAGAGGAGAGGAGAATGAGGAGCATGAGGAGCTGGAGGGCAATGAGGAAGACGAGGCAGATGACCCAGACACACCGTGGCAATATACAGTGGATATGGAGGCAGGGAATCCCTCCGAGTCCCTTGCGTATACGTCCAGATACATGCTGAGTTGCATGCGTAGTAACAGCTGTATTATCACCATTCGGCAGAGTGATGACTACTGACTCTCCACTGTGTTAGAGCATCTCTACCAGTATAAAATGGGGGCCATTTTTACACCTTCTGAGAAGGATAAACTCAACTACTATAAAGACATCCTATGCAGTCAGTTAGTGCGCCATCGCCTATCCTATCGCTCACGCTCCACTGCCATGACTGCTGGAGGGGAGTGGGGGCAAGGAGCAGCACCAGCTCCATCATCAGCAACTTAAGTCTGGAGTCTCTAATATTGATGGACGAACATTGGCCAGGACGATTCGCGAACGCTATCAAATGTTCGCGAACCGCAAGTTCGCGGTGGGCCCCATTCACTTTAATGGCAGGCGAACCTGAAAAACCTTCAGGTCATTATTTCAGCCACAAACTACTTACAAGAAGTGCACAAATCGTCCCACAATATGGACACTGACATAACAGAGGGGGATCAATGGCAAAAATTCTCACAAAAAATATGGATTTTAATCAGGGCAATTTTTATGCGTCTTAAAGGGAAACTGTCAAAAATGTGGCCTGCTGGAGACTATAAATTTTTTATTTTAGGCCCCATGGGAGTACAGGCCCCAAACATTAGGCATTAACTGGATAGAATACATCAAGTGATTATGTGGCTGGAGGTATATTAGACGGTCAATGGATATCACTTTTACTGCAGGCCAGTGGACTACAGGCCACAAAAATTATTCCATCACCGGACAGAAAACATCAAGTTATTATGTGGCTGGAGGTATAGTAGACGGTCGTTGGATATCAATTTTACTGCAGGCCAGTACAAATAAATGTCAAATACATATGTTTAAATGAACTAAAAATATTAAATTGGATTAAAAACATGGCTAACGAAATCCCCCCTCTTGAATAAACCCCAAATAATAATAGGTGAAATTCGATAACACGTGGTCGTGACAGGTGTTGAATTCCTCCGAGGCCCCAACAATTAGGCTTTCACCGTACAGAAAAGATCAAGTAATTATGTGGCTGGAGGTATATTAGACGTCATGTGATATGAATTTTACTGCAGGCCAGTGGACTACAGGCCCCAAAAACTATTCATTCACCGTACAGCAAAGAACAATTGATAATGTGTCTGGAGGTACATTAGGCGGTCACCGTATAACAATTTTACTGTTGGCCAGTTAGGTTACAAGCCCCAAAAATTATGCATTCACCGTTAGAGATGGCCTTGCGGTTCGCACGGCGGTCATATCGCGGCGAACTCTGCTTGTTCACGGTTCGACGATTGGGCGAGCATATGGCGATGTCTGCCGGTGCCATATTCTTTTACATTGTGAAGAACTTTGACCCATGACACATCCCTCAGGTGGTACAGGACATCCAATTGAGACGTTTCAGCACATGGACATACCCCCTACCTTATAAATAAACCCGATCTGGCATCCATTTTATATTCAGTCATTTGCCAGTGTAGGGAGAGGTTGCTGTGTGGAGCAGGGACAGACGGTTAGAGACACCAAACGCTAATAGGGCCACAAAAGTACTTTTAAGGACTGGTATAGGTGTGCTATCGATAGGTGTGACTTACTGAGGGGTGTGATATACTTATAATATACTTTATAAGAAAGAAAGTATATTATAGTGCATTTGTATTGTGCAGCAGTTGTGTGCGTTTCTGCTGCGATACTGCAGCTACACAGAGTGACAAATGCTATTGGAACAAATAATTTTAACTGGTGTGATATACCAGTTGCCCCTCAAAAAAACAGATTGAAGCAGGGGTGTGATATACCAATATTATACTTTCTATATAGTGCATTTAGGTAGTGCAGCATTTGTTTGCGGTTTTGCTGCATTACTGCAGCTACAGATAGTGACAAACGCTATTGGAACAAATCATTTCCCCCTAAAAAAAAGTGATTGAGGCAGGGGTATTATCCCCTTAAGGACCGGGCTCATTTTCACCTTAAGGACCAGGCCATTTTTTGCAAATCTGACCAGTGTCACTTTAAGTGCTCATAACTTTAAAACGCTTTGACTTACCCAGGCCGTTCTGAGATTGTTTTTTCGTCACATATTGTACTTCATGACACTGCTAAAATTGGGTCAAAAAAGTTAATTTTTTTGCATAAAAAAATACAATTTTTACCGTAAATTTTGAAAAATTAGCAAATTTCAAATTTTCAGTTTCTCTACCTCTGTAATACATAGTAATACCCCCAAAAATTGTGATGACTTTACATTCCCCATATGTCTACTTCATGCTTGAATTGTTTTGGGAATGATATTTTATTTTTTGGGGATGTTACAAGGCTTAGAAGTTTAGAAGCAAATTTTGAAATTTTCAGAAATCTTCAAAATCCCACTTTTTATGGACCAGTTCAAGTTTGAAGTCATATTGTGAGGCTTAGATAATAGAAACCTCCCAAAAATGACCCCATTCTAGAAACTACACCCCTCAAGGTATTCAAAACTGTTTTTTCAAACTTTATTAACCCTTTAGGTGTTCCACAAGAGTTAATGGCAGATGGAGAAACAATTTTGAAATTTATATTTTTTGAAAGATTTTCCAATATAATCCATTTTTTCCAGGAGCAAAACAAAGGTTAACTGCCAAACAACGCTCAAAATGGGTTGCCCTGATTCTGTAGTTTGCAAAAACACCCCATATGTGGTCGTAAACTACTGTTTGGCCGAACGGTAGCACATAGAAGGAGGGGAACACCATATGGGTTTTGGAAGGCAGATTTGGCAGGACTGGTTTTGTTTATACCATGTCCCATTTGAAGCCCCCTGTTGCACCCCTAGAATAGAAATTTCAAAAAAGTGACTCCATCTAAGAAAGTACACCCCTCAAGGTATTCAAAACTGGGTTTACAAACTTTGTTAACCCTTTAGGTGTTCCACAAGAGTTAATGGCAGATGGAGAAACAATTTAGAAATTTCTATTTTTTGGAAAATTTTCCAATATAATCAATTTTTTCCAGGAGTAAAACAAGGGTTAACTGCCAAACAACACTCAAAATGGGTTGCCCTGATTCTGTAGTTTGCAAAAACACCCCATATGTGGTCGTAAACTACTGTTTGGCCGAACGGTAGCACATAGAAGGAGGGGAACACCATATGGGTTTTGGAAGGCAGATTTGGCAGGACTGGTTTTGTTTATACCATGTCCCATTTGAAGCCCCCTGTTGCACCCCTAGAATAGAAATTTCAAAAAAGTGACTCCATCTAAGAAAGTACACCCCTCAAGGTATTCAAAACTGGGTTTACAAACTTTGTTAACCCTTTAGGTGTTCCACAAGAGTTAATGGCAGATGGAGAAACAATTTAGAAATTTCTATTTTTTGGAAAATTTTCCAATATAATCAATTTTTTCCAGGAGTAAAACAAGGGTTAACTGCCAAACAACACTCAAAATGGGTTGCCCTGATTCTGTAGTTTGCAAAAACACCCCATATGTGGTCGTAAACTACTATTTGGCTAAACGGCAGGACATAGAAGAAGGGGAACGTCATATGGTTTTTGGAAGGCAGATTTTGCTGGACTGGTTTATTGACACCATGTACCCTTTCAAGCCCCCTGATGCACCCCTAGAGTAGAAACTCCATAAAAGTGACCCCATCTAGGAAACTACGGGATAAGGTGGTTGTTGTTTTGGGACTATTTTTGGGGTAAATTTGATTTTTGGTTGCTCTATATTACTCTTTTTTGAGGCAATGTAACAAAAAAATTTAATTCTAAAATTGTTTCTACATTCACTATTTGGTTTTGTGGAACACCTAAAGGGTTAACATAGTTTGTAAAGTAACTTTTGAATACCTTGAGGGGTGTAGTTTCTTAGATGGGGTCACTTTTTTGGAGTTTCTAGTCTAGGCTACATCAGGGGGGGCTTCTAATGGGACATGGTGTCAAAAAAAAAACTGTCCATCAAAATCTGCCTTCCAGAAACCATATGGAGTTCCCTTCGTTCTATGCCCTGCCGTGCGGCTATATAACCATTTACGACCACATATGGGGTGTTTCTGCAAACTACAGAATCGGGGCAATAAATATTTAGTTTTGTTTGGCTGTTAACCCTTGCTTTATTACCGGCAAAATGGATTCAAATTGAAATTTTGCCCAAAAATGGGTGTTTTGGCACAGTTTTTATTTTATATTTTTAACACCGTTCATCCGAGGCGTTTGGTCAAAAGTTATTTTTATAGCGACGACTTTTACGCACGCGACGATGCCCAATATGTATGGCTCTCAGACTTTGGAGACACTAAGCAGGCATCCTAAAACTGCGGCCCTCCAGATATTGTAAAACTACAATTCCCACCATGCCCTGCTGATGGCTGTAGGTTGTCTGGGCATGCTGGGAGTTATAGTTTTACAACATCTGGATGGCCGCAGTTTGAGGATGCCTGCTCTAAAACTAATATTTTTTGGGGAAAGAAAAATTGTTTCCGTGTCTCCAAAGTCTGAGAGCCATAGTGTTTTATGTTCTCTAGTGGACTGTTGAGGATTATAAAAATTTAGTACTCCATGGAAGTGTGATACTCCCTGAAGCAATTGATAATGCAGAGGCCCGGATGATCGGGGCAAGTGTCACATTGAGTAGTGGTGTCCTTCCGTATCCCCCTCTTGTGACACACTCTGCACTTTTTTTTAGGTTCGTCCCTTCTTTCCAGTATGGGGGACCACACCTGGAAAGTGTTGGCCAGGGACGATCCGGGCGCCTCCAATTCCCGAGGTACTCCGGCCTGCTCTTTCCCGGTCCGAAAAGATCAGGTCCTTGAGGACTGCCTCATAGAACTGGAGGAATGTCCCTGTGCTGCCAGCGCTTCGGGATAGTGCAAAAGAGTTGTACATGGCAACCTGTACCAAGTAGACCGCAACTTTTTTGTACCATGCCCGGGTTTTGCGCATGGCATTATATGGCGTGAGGACTTGATCAGAGAGATCAACTCCTCCCATATACCGATTGTAGTCGACGATACAATCGGGCTTGAGGACCGTTGCCGCGGTACCTCGCACAGGGACTGGGGTGGTGCCGTTACCGTGGATGGTGGACAGCATAAGGACATCCCTCTTGTCCTTATACCTGACCAGCAACAGGTTTCCACTGGTAAGGGCACGGGTCTCACCCCTGGGGATAGGTACCTGGAGGGGGTAGGCAGGGAGGCCGCGTTAATATTTCCGCACGGTCCCACAAGCGAACGTGGATCTGGCGGCAAGGGACCTGAACAAGGGAATGCTGGTATAAAAGTTATCCACGTACAAGTGGTAACCATTATCCAGCAGTGGGTACATAAGGTCCCACACGAGTTTCCCGCTAACACCCAGAGTGGGGGGACATTCTGGGGGTTCAATACGGGAATCTCGCCCCTCGTACACACAAAATTTGTAAGTGTACCCTGAGGCACTCTCACAAATTTTGTATAGCTTCACGCCATACCTCGCCCGCTTTGTGGGAATGTATTGGCGGAAACTGAGTCTCCCCTTGAACGCAACGAGAGACTCATCAACCGCGACCTCCCTTCCAGGTACGTAGGCCTGCTGAAATGTGGCCCCAAAGTGATCGATGACCGGCCGTATCTTATACAGCCGGTCATAGGCAGGATCACCTCGGGGTGGACATGCTGCATTATCGGAATAATGCAGACATTTCCGGATGGCCTCAAACCGGTGACGTATCATGACCATACTGTACAGTGGGGTCTGGTATAGGACGTCCCCACTCCAGTATTGCCTGACACTGGGTTTTTGGACTAGACCCATATGCAGCACGAGGCCCCAAAATGTCCTCATTTCGGCTGCACTGACCGGCGTCCAGCCACCGGGTCTAGCCAAAACTGAGCCTGGGTTTTGAGCGACAAACTGTTGGGCGTACAGATTCGTCTGCTCCACCATCAAATTCACCAGTGAGTTACTGAAAAAAAAACTAAAATAGTCTATTTCAGTAAACCCCACTGTGGGAATCTGGATTCCAGGATTGCCAGCAAAATCCGGAATCTCAGGCTCAAAGTCCACTGGGGGACACCAGCTAAGTTCATCGGCAGGGGGCTCCGGTGGACTTATTTGGTGGGCCGGGAAACCAGTACGAACCCCAGGGCGGCTCGTACTAGGGTGGGCCACAGGATCCCTAGCATGTGGGGCCCCTGGCTCCGCCTGGCGGCGTCTCCGCCGCCTTGGTGGCTCATCGTCATCAGATGATGATGAGGAGGATGCGGATGATAAAAGGAATGTGGGGTCATCCTCATCCTCACTGGGGCTCTCAGAGTCGGAGGCAATCTGGGCGTATGCCTCCTCGGCCGAGAACATCCGGCGGGCCATGGGTGTGTGTGCGTGTAGGTGTGCGTGTGTGGCAAACTTTATTATATGTGCGTGTGTGTGGGGGCAACGGGTGTTCGCGTACTAAAAAGTCCAGGCAAAAAAATGGGCAAGTGTTAGAAAAAAAAAAAGTTAAAACTTGCTGATCAGCGGTACAACGCTGATCAGCGGTCGGTGGGGTGGTGGGGCGGGCGATGCGCTAACAGTGGACGGACGCTAAAAAGTGCCGGCCAGTCAGTGCACGCAGAAATAGGGGGGGCTGGTGGGGGGGGCTGGTGGGGGGGGCAAGTGGCAGGAGGGGTCTGGGTTAGGGTTAGATGGAAGTTTGGAAGTTTGGAATAAAAGTACTTTTTTTTTTTTTTTTTTCTAACTTACTTTTCCCTTCTTTCCCTGCCTAACGGTGCCTCTCCCTCACTGACCCTAACCTACCTGGGTGGCGATGGGTGCAGGAGGGTGATGGATTCCGATTAGGGGGACACAGGAGCTGGTGCTGGACGATGCTGCACGGTCAGGGTGCTGGACAGGAAGAGGAGGGGAGAGAGGAGCGCAGGAAGTTTGAATCTCGCACCTCTCTCCCCTGCACCAATCAGCACCCTGGACAGCGGCATTCAGCACCAGGGCCAGCACCGCCTCTCCAAATCCTCGGACTGCGATAGGTGGTGTATAATTACGCCACCGATCGCAGTCTTTTTCCGGTTCATCGGGTCACAGGACACCCGAATGGACCGGAAACGCAGAAAACCGCAGGTCTGAATTGACCTGCGGTTTTCTGCGATCGCCGATACGGGGGGGTCAAATGACCCCCCCCCTGCATTGTTACGGGATGCCGGCTGAATGATTTCAGCCGAAATCCCGTTCCGATTAACCCCTGCGGCGCCGGAGTTCCGATTTTAAGTCAGGACGTACCGGTACGTCCTCGGTCCTTAAGGACTCGGGAAATAGGGCGTACCGGTACGTCCTAGGTCCTTAAGGGGTTAAATACCTCCTTCGACAAATACTGCTGTTCTATAGGGACTTTTGTCAAAGGGTCATTTTGAAAATGACAGGCAGAGGAAGAGGCAGGCCATTCAGCAATGGGGGTAGGGGTCGGTCAGGTGCACCAGGCCAGAGCCTAAGTGGGAAGTTGGAGAAGGTGCGTGCTATTACTTTAAAGGATGCAGACTTGGTTGAGTGGCTCACTCAGCCTTCCGCTTCTGCACCCTCCTCATCCTCTCTATCTGCACCCTCTTCACTCTCTGCTGTGTGCACCCCTAAAGACACCACCACCACCATATCCCCTCCGCTCAAGTTAGAGGAATTATTTTTCCATCCATTTCAAGACCTTACCAATGCGCAGACATTCTTGGCATCGGAAGAGGAGGTATCAACAGTCGCCACCCAGCAGTCTGACGACAGTACCCAGATCAGCACAAGGAGGGTGGTCCCTGCTGTTGCTGCCTACTCCGAGATCTCTAATGTCAGTGGTGCTGAAGGTAACGATGATGACGTGTCGATGGACTACACGTGGGTGCCCACAGGAGAGGAAGAGGTGAGTTCAGAGGGAGAGATGGAGCAGCAGTTAGGGAGAAGGAGAAGCAGGCAGAACTTACAGTGCACAGGAGGCAAAAAGCAGACTGCTAATGTATCTGGAATAAGCCATCCACAATGCATGGTCACATCTGGCAGTGGCGCTCCCAGGACGCCGGCACATAGCTCCGCAGTGTGGGCTTTTTTTAATGTGTCCGCTACTAACAATAGTGTTGCCATCTGCAGCCTGTGCTGTCAATGCATAAGTCACAGTAAGCCCAGCACTCACCTAGGGACGAATGCCTTAAGACGGCACCTGGCCTCCCATCTCCGAGCCCAGTGGGATCAACACCGTCAGAACCCACAAAGCCACACTCCCGACACTCTACGTCCTGCCTCTTCTCCTTCTCCTCTCTCCTCCAATTTGTCCTCTACTCCACCTCCCACCGTGCCATCATCACGTTCATCTGGCAGAAGGCAAGCTTCCATGGTCCAAATGTTTGAGCGTAAAAAGATGATGATGCTGGATAACCCTCTTGCCCAATGGCTGACCGCTGGTTTGTTTGAACTGCTAGCCTGCCAACTATTGCCATATAAACTGCTGGACTCGGAGGTCTTTAGAAAATTTGTGGCCATTGGCACACCGCAATGAAAGGTCCCCAGAAGGAAATATTTCTCCCAGAAGGGCATCCTCGAGCTATATAGCCACGTTCAGCGGCAAGTGAATGTATCTCTGGCACACAGTGTCAGTGCCAAGATACATCTGACCACAGACACGTGGTCTAGCAAACACGGGCAGGAAAGGTACATAACTTTTACTGCCCACTGTGTGAACCTTCTGACAGCCGTCAAGCAGGCAACCTGTGGCACCCATGTGGATTTGGTGTTACCGCCGTGGATTGCATGCAGGCCTGCCTCCTCTTCTTCTCCTCCTACTCTATTCTCCGTCTCTCCTCGGCTGACTCCTCCTTTTTCACTGCTACAGCCTCTTCCGCTGCACCCCCTAAGCTCCCCAGAACCTATTTGACATGCCAGGTGAGAAATTGCCATGCTGTGATGCGGCTTTTGTGCCTGGAAGCCAAGAAACACATCAGTCCTGCACTCCTTTCAGCTTTGCCTTCACAGGAGGATCAGTGGCTAACCCCGCTCAATTTAACAGTTGGTAAAATGGTGTACGACAATGGTGCCAGTCTGCTAAGCACGCTGAAACAGGGCAAAATGACACACGTGCCGTGCATGGCACACATCTTGAACTTAGTCGTGCTGCGATTCGGGCTTGCTGTTCCTGAGGCTTGCTGTACTAAGTGGGCTTATGATTAAGTGGAGTTAAAGAAAAGGGACTTCCAGCATCCATCAGCTTTTTGGGGATTGAACATGTTCCCAAGCCCATTCGTGGGGGAGATTGGAACAGATCCATCCTACAAAGGGAGTGCTGGTGGACATTCACGCTAAACACGGTCGTCCCCAATGGACTCAATGAACAGTTGAACTTCAGCTGTTACCTCTGACAACTCATTTTTTCTTGTTTGGACCTTGTGGTCAATTTTTCCACTATAAACCTCTATTTTTGGTTTGAAACGCAGGATATTTTGGCGTATATTGTCATGTCCTGCGAGGAGGTGGAGGAGGCTCAGGGGGGTTTAGGTGTCTTGTCCGGACTCTTGAGCAGTTTGTCTCCCCCTCTGATCGCTCCCTTCTCTCACCTCGAACTTATAATGGATATGAGTCTCCCACAGTTGTCAGAATGGGGAACTATCCATTTATAAGCGTTGAATATAGTATCCTGCTAAGTGTAGGAGAGGCTAAGGCAGGATCCTTTGTTTTTCCCCGTATAGCGGCCAGGCAGCAAATCTGTGTCATCACATAGGTGGCTCTGCTGTCTGGCCATCTGGGATTCTCAATGCGCATGTGCGGCCGAGACTGGGCTGCGATCGCGTGTCCGCGGCTGTGACGCACCTTAGGTGGCGCGGCCGGATGACGTCTGAGTACGGCGCCGGCCGTGCGTTCCACCCTTATCCCTATGGAACGCATGGGACGGGGAGGTGTGGCGCAGGCGCGGACACGTGACTTCCGCTTTCGCCGCTCACGTGACCGCGGCCTCGGACGCTCTGGAGGAGCGTCATCAGGGGGCGCATAACCGGAAGCCAATTTCAAAAAGAAAGCGCTTCATCTGGCCCCTCTAGCCTTTATAATGTGGCGGAATTCGCCACATTAACTGCCGGTCATCATCCTAGCAGACACCACCACACTGGGTCTTGCTACCCAGTGTGCTTACAGCCACCCTCGACCGCAGCCAATACCAAGTAAGTGAAAGGCCTCCCTATGATCTTGTATTAGGTGATGGGTGGTTTTTTTCTTTGTTCTCCTCTTGACTATTTGCCTATGGCACTTTATTATACATGCACTCTTCTGTTTATAGGCTTAGTCACAGACTGATCAAAGCGAACACATAGCCCCGTGTCCCCTGAAGAATCCTGGGCTCCAATTGAAGAAACGCGTCGGGACACTTAAGTATGCCCCCGCCCTGACCCCTTCTGGACGTCTGGGTGGTGATATACCCCCCCCCCCCCTTTTTTCCCTGTGTTCATTACATATATATCCTCACTGTATTCCAAAGCAGCACCCTGTTCCCCTTTTGTCTTTGACCAGGGCCTGACTAGGGTCACTTATCAGGATCAGAGTTCCTGTCTGGGCCACCCCTTGCGGGGTTTTTTGGACCCCGTCCTTTGGATACTTTTTAGGGTTTACAGGACAAGTAGGGAGGTACTAGGGCCAGTGGGCAATATACACCGTTACCCCTATCGCCCAATCTGACCTTCCACTTTGTACTTATTTCCCGAGTGAGATATATGTCTGTGTGTTGTGCCTCTTTTGGGCACGTCTTATTTGTTGTTAGTCTAGTAGGGGCTATTTTATCTCCTTAATTAATAAAAGCGAAGTTTTACCCAGTTTACTGCCCCTTTAGTTTTCCAATTGCATTATTTGAGCAGTATATCAGGGGGGCTCTGACTGCCCCTCCTGAACGACCACTACTTGTGTGATTTAAAGAAAAGGACTTCTGGTGCTGAGTGTTATTTTGTGGGAGTGATAGCAGGTGGCTGAGTGTTGTTTGAAGCAGAGATCCTTGAAAGTAAAGTTTTTGCATTTTAGTACTACCATTTTAAACTTTTTTTTTCTCTTCTGGGTATTGCCATTTAAACCCTTTTTTCCCCCTTTTTTTATCTGCTTGATTAAGGGGCGTGGCCTGGGCAACCAGGTGCTATAAATTGTATCACCCAGAGCTTGCTCTTCCTGAGGCTTGCTGTACTAGGTGGGCTTCTGATTAAGTGGAGTTAAAGAAAATGAGTTTAAGACAAGGAGCAGGAAACTAAGGTTGGATAGAATTTCCTTGTGTTTTGTTGGCTTGATTCTAGCTAGTCCTTCAACTACTGCAGACAGGGTCTAATTCTAACTCATATTTACGGTTTTACTTTTTTACTGTTCATCCCCATTAAACATGTGCTCCATGGACAATGCCACTAAGTTTGTGTCCTGTGCAATGTATGCATGCCTTGAAGAGCCGTTCGAGGGTGAATATATTTGCACTAGATGCAATCATGTTGCATATTTGGAAGCCCAGATCTTGGATGTAAATACCAGCTTGAAATATTTAGGGGCATTGCAAAACTGGAGAGAGGCTTAGACCTCACTGTGCAGGCACTGGCTGGAGTCAGTGAAATGGAGGGGGATGGAGGAGGGCAAGATCAGAACTATCAGATCAGCAGTTGGGTTAATGTAGAAAGAAGGGGTAGAGGGAAAAGTGCCAGGGGGGCTCGTCCTGAGCTGGCACGCCCTAGTAAATATGCCTGTTTGGCTGATATTAGGGATGAAAGCCCAGGGCCAGCAACACTTCAGCAGGTCATTTCTCCTAGCAACCAGGAGGATGACCGCTGCAGGAAGGATAGGAAAAGGAGTGCAGCAAAGGTCAGACAGATGCTGGTGGTAGGGGACTCTATTATTAGGCAGACAGACAGGGTCATCTGTCGGCAAAACCTTGAAACAGTGTGTCTGCCGGGTGCTTGGGTTCAGCATATTGTGGATCGGATTGACAGATTGCTGGGTGGGGCTGGGGAAGACCCAGGGGTCATGGTACACTTTGGCACCAATGACAAAGTCAGTGGGAGATGGAAGGTCCTTAAAAACTATTTTAGGGAGCTAGGTGAGCAGCTCAAGTCCACGACCTCCAAGGTAGTGTTTTCAGAAATACTACCAGTGCCACGAGTGTCACTAGAGAGACAACGGGAGCTTAGGGAGTTAAATAAGTGGCTCATAAGCTGGTGCAGGAAGGAAGTGTTTGGGTTCATGGAGAACTGCGCCGACTTCACGGTCGGTTACAGGCTCTACAGTAGGGACTGGCTGCACCTCAATGGGGAGGGTGCAACTGCCCTGGGGGAAAAATGGTTAGACGGCTGGAGGAGCTTTTAAATTAGGATCTGGGGGGGGGAGGTGTCATACTAATAAGGAGGTAGATAGTGTAGATAGAGAGTGGGTTATAGAAGGGGACAATGAGGATTTAGTGGGGGCCGTGGTTAGCAAGGAAAATAGGGAGAAGACTGGGCATAACTATACATTTATAAAGAAAAATAGAACTGCTGGTAATAAGAACCTGTTACATACAAAAATTAACCAAGGTAAACAAAAAATCCTGGATAATCACTTTTACAGGTAATAGTAATTTAAAATGTATTTTCACAAATGCCAGAAGTCTAGGTAGAAAAATGGGGGAGCTGGAGGCTATGGTACTAGAAGAACACATAGATGTAGTTGATGTGGCTGAGACATGGTTGGACTCTTCGCATGACTGGGCTGTTAATATTGAACAGTGGACAGTTTCAAAAAGGGTTTAGACAAATTCTTAAATGTAAAAAACATAAATGCTTATGAACGTGTAGAAATCTGAGTCTCACTTCCTTCTGGGATTTGCAGGCCAGTACAAATACAGATCAAATACATATGTTTAAAAGTAATAAAAATATAAAATTTGATTAATAACATGGCTAACAAAATCCCCCCTCTTGAAAAAACGCCTAATGATAATAGTTGAAATTCGATAACACGTGGTCGTCACTGGTGTTTAATTCCTCTGAGGCCCCAACAATTATTCATTCACCGTAAAGAAAAGAACAAGTATGTATGTGGCTGGAAATAGATCACACGGTCATTGGATATTAATTTTACAGCAGGCCAGTGGACTACAGGCCCCAAAAATTATGCATTCAGAGTAAAGAAAAGAACAAGTAAGTATGCCGCTGTATTTACCTAAGACACGGACCATTATTTGTTCTGGGTGGTGGCGGATATGTGTGGGCTGTCATCAGCAAATTCAATTAAACATGGTCGACTCGTCACATCTGTTCAATTCCTCCGAGATCCATGCCTCATTCGTTTTTAGAAATGGGAGGTAGTCCACACTGTCATGAGCCAGGCGAGTGCGCTTATCGGTCACAATCCCCCACTGCTGCGCTGAACGTACTTTCGGTCAGGACACTCGACGAGGAGCAAGCCAAGAGTTCCATGGCAAATTGTGCCAGCTCTGGCCACAGTTCAAGCCTGCACACCCAGTAGTCAAGGGGTTGCTCGATTCTCAGAGCGTCCACATCGGCTGTTACCCCAATGTAGTCGGACACCTGTCGGTCTAAGCGTTCCCTGAGGCTGGATCTAGATGGAGGCTGTTGATGGGTGGCTGCTAGAATGATCTCATATCCGAAGTGACCAACACATCTTCAAACCACCCTTCTCTTGCATGCGCTGTAGGATTGGTACTCGCAACAGTTTCTCTGTAGGTGGAAATTCCTCTGCCAGCACCCGCAACAGCAGAATGCAGCATCTCTCGAAGCAAGGCCTGAAACCCTCCTCTTGCATGCGCTGTAGGATTAGTACTCGCAACAGTTTCTCTGTAGGTGGAAATTCCTCTGCCAGCACCCGCAACAGCAGAATGCAGCATCTCTCGAAGCAAGGCCTGAAAATGCTGCATTCTGACAGCCCTCTGTGATGCTGGTAACATGTCCGCCATTTTGTGTTTATAACGGGGGGTCTAAGTACGTTGCCGCACTAAATTGGAAGCGGTGGAGCCGCTTGGCTCCTGCTCATCGTCCAGGAGAATGTCGTCCTTCCCCATCCACGGACAACACCAGGGATCCCAGAAAAGTTTAAAGCCTGCTCTTTTTGCTCCTCCTCCTCCATCTCCTCCCAGGCACCATCCTCCTCTGACTCCTCTTCAGAATCCTGTTGACTTGTCTTAGATGGAGTACCCCCCCCTCCCTGGGAATTCATTCAGCATTGAGACTTCCTCATCTTCCTGCTCCTGCTTCTCAATGGCTTGATCAATGACACAAAGCAATGCACGCTCCAAAAAGAAGGCGTAAGGTACGATGTCACTGATGATGCCCTGGCTGACCAGTTTGGTGATCTCATCAAATGGCCACAGAAGAATGCATGTGTCGCGTATGAGCAGCTACTGGCATCTGACGGGCAAATGGTGTCGCAGCTGAACGTCAGCAAGGCAAGCCTTGGCCGTGTAAGATCTTCTAAAATGGACAGAATTTCCTGGCCTGCCGAAATATGTCCTGGACCCCGGGGTATTTGGCAATGAATCGCTGCACGACTAAGATCAGGACGTGTGCCATGCACGGCACGTGTGTCATTTTGCCCTGTTTCAGCCTGCTGAGCAGATTGGCACCGTTGTCGCACACCACTTTACCAACTGTTAAATTGAGCGGAGTTAGCCACTGAAGGGCCTGTGACCACTTAGCTGAAAGCAGTGCAGGGCTGGTGTGGCTCTTGGGGGCGCTTCCAGGCACAATAGCCGCAGCACAGCATGTCACAGCATCACCTGGCAAGTCAAATAGGTTCTGGGGAGCTAGGGGGGTGCAGCAGAAGAGGCGGTAGCAGTGGAAAAAGGCGAGTCAGCTGAGGGGGAGAGGGAGGATGGAGTAGGAGGAGGAGGAGAAGAGGCAGGCCTGCTTCTTCTTCTCCTCTCTATCTGCTGCTCCATCTCTCCCTCTGAACTCCCCTCCTCTTCCTCTCTTGTGGGCACCCACATGACGTCCATCGACATGTCATCATCGTCACCTTCACCACCACTGACAGAGATCTTGGAGAAGGCAGCAACAGTGGGGACCACCCTCCTTGGGCTGATCTGGGTACTGTCGTCAGACCGTTGGGTGGCGGCTGTTGCTACCTCCTCTTCCTGATCCGATGCCAAGATTGACTGTGTATCGGTAAGGCCTGGGAATGGATGAGAAAATAATTCCTCTGACTCAAATGGAGGGGCTATGATGGTAGTGGTTATGTTAGTGTCTTTGGGGGTGCACACAGCAGAGAGTGAGGAGGGTGCTGATACAGAGGATAAGGAGGGAGCAGAAGCAGAAGGCTGAGAGAACCACTCAACCAAATCTGGTGCGTCCTTTGATGTAATTGCACACACATTCTCCAAATTCCCACTTAAGCTCCAGCCTGGCACCTGCCCGACCACTACCACCCATGTGGAATGGCCTGCCTCTTCATCTGCCTGTCATTTTCACAATGACCCTGTGACATAGAACCTTTAGAAGAGCAGTATTTGTGGAAGCAGGTATATTGAACCACTTAGTAAGTATTTGCTAGAGGCAAGTACAAACCGGATTCCAAAAAAGTTGGGTCACTAAACAAATTGTGAATAAAAACTGAATGCAATGATGTGGAGATGGCAAATGTCAATATTTTATTTGTAATAGAACGTAGATGACAGATCAAACGTTTAATCCGAGTAAATGTATCATTTTAAAGGAAAAATACGTTGATTCAAAATTTCACGGTGTCAACAAATCCCAAAAAAGTTGGGACAAGTAGCAATAAGAGGCTGGAAAAAGTAAATTTGAGCATAACGAAGAGCTGGAAGACCAATTAACACTAATTAGGTCAATTGGCAACATGATTGGGTATAAAAAGAGCTTCTCAAAGTGGCAGTGTCTCTCAGAAGCCAAGATGGGTAGAGGATCACCAATTCCCACAATGTTGCGCAGAAAGATAGTGGAGCAATAACAGAAAGGTGTTACCCAGCGAAAAATTGCAAAGACTTTGCATCTATCATCATCAACTGTGCATAACATCATCCGAAGATTCAGAGAATCTGGAACAATCTCTGTGCGTAAGGGTCAAGGCCGTAAAACCATACTGGATGCCCGTGATCTCCGGGCCCTTAAACGACACTGCACCACCAACAGGAATGCTACTGTAAAGGAAATCACAGAATGGGCTCAGGAATACTTCCAGAAACCATTGTCAGTGAACACAATCCACCGTGCCATCCGCCGTTGCCAGCTGAAACTCTACAGTGCAAAGAAGAAGCCATTTCTAAGCAGGATCCACAAGCTCAGGCGTTTTCACTGGGCCAGGGATCATTTAAAATGGAGTGTGGCAAAATGGAAGACTGTTCTGTGGTCAGACGAGTCACGATTCAAAGTTCTTTTTGGAAATCTGGGACGCCATGTCATCCGGACCAAAGAGGACAAGAACAACCCAAGTTGTTATCAACGCTCAGTTCAGAAGCCTGCATCTCTGATGGTATGGGGTTGCATGAGTGCGTGTGGCATGGGCAGCTTGCATGTCTGGAAAGGCACCATCAATGCAGAAAAATATATTCAGGTTCTAGAACAACATATGCTCCCATCCAGACGTCATCTCTTTCAGGGAAGACCCTGCATTTTTCAACAAGATAATGCCAGACCACATTCTGCATCAATCACAACATCATGGCTGCGTAGGAGAAGGATCCGGGTACTGAAATGGCCAGTCTGCAGTCCAGATCCTTCACCTATAGAGAACATTTGGCGCATCATAAAGAGGAAGGTGCAACAAAGAAGGCCCAAGACGATTGAACAGTTAGAGGCCTGTATTAGACAAGAATGGGAGAGCATTCCTATTTCTGAACTTGAGAAACTGGTCTCCTCGGTCCCCAGACGTCTGTTGAGTATTGTAAGAAGAAGGGGAGATGCCACACAGTGGTGAAAATGGCCTTTTCCCAACTTTTTGAGGATTTGTTGACACCATGAAATTCTGATTCAACATATTTTTCCCTTAAAATGGTACATTTTCTCAGTTTAAACTTTTGTTCCGTGATTTATGTTCTATTCTGAATAAAATATTAGAAGTTGGCACCTCCACATCATTGCATTCAGTTTTTATTCACGATTTGTATAGTGTCCCAACTTTTTTGGAATCCGGTTTGTATATCAAACCCCTTAATCAGTTTTTTTTGGGACAACAGGTATATCACACCAGTTGCAATTAGTTTTTCCAATTTCGTTTATCCCTCTTCATATCTGCAGGTATCTCAGCAGAACCGCACAAAAATGCTGCACAATACAAATGCAATATATAGAAATTATATTATAGGTAAATCACACCCTTGTCTCAATCAGTTTTTTTAAGGGGCAACTGGTATAGACCAGAACAGCACACAAATGCTGCACAATACAAATTCACTATATAAAAATTATATTATAGGTATATGACACCCCTGCCTCAATCAGTTTGTTTGGGGGGCAACTGGTATATCACACCAGTTGCAATTAGTTCTTCCAATAGCGTTTGTCCCTCTGTATAGCTGCGGTATCTCAGCAGAACAGAACACAAATGCTGCACTATACAAATGCTCTATATACAACGTATATTATAGGTATATCACACCCCTGCCTCATTTAGTTTTTTTGGGAAGGCAACTGGTATATCACACCAGTTGCAATTAGTTGTTCCACCAGTGTTTGTCCCTCTGTATAGCTGCGGTATATCAGCAGAACCGCAGACAAATGCTGCACAATACAAATGCACTTTATAGAAATTAAAATATAGGCATATCACACCCCTACCTCAATCATATTTTTTGGGGGGCAATAAACCTAGCAACCATGCGTGAAAATCGCACCGCATCCGCACTTGCTTGCATATGCTTTCGATTTTCACTCAACCCCATTCACTTCTATGGGGCCTGCGTTGCGTGAAAAACGCACAAAGAGGAGCATGCTGCGATTTTCACGCAACGCACAAGTGATGCGTGAAAAACACCGCTCGTGTGAACAGCCCCATAGAAATGAATGGGTCAGTATTCAGTGCGGGTGCAATGCGTTCACCTCCCGCATCGCATCCGCGCGAAATACTCACTCGTGTGAAAGGGGCCTTATATCACACAAGTTGCAATTAGTTGTTTCAATAGAATTTGATCTTCTGTATAGCTGTGGTATCTCAGCAAAGCCACATACAGAAGCTGAACAATACAAATGCACTATATAGAAATTAAGTTATAGGTATATCACACCCCTGCCTCAATCCTATTTTTTGGGGGGCAACTGGAATATCACACCAGTGGCAATTAGTTGCTCCAATAGAATTTGTCCCTTTGTATTGCTGTGGTAATTCAGCAGAGCCGCATACAAAAGCTGCACAATACAAATGCACTATATAGAAAGTATATTATAGGTATATCACACCCCTGCCTCAATCAGTTTTTTTGGGGGGCAACTGGTATATCACACCAGTTGCAATTAGTTGTTCCACTAGCTTTTGTCCCTCTGTATAGCTACAGTATCTCAGCAGAACTGCACACAAATGCTGCACAATACAAATGCACTATATAGGAATTATATTATAGGTATATAACACCCCTGCCATAATCCGTTTTTTTTTTTGTGGGGGGGGGGGGCAACTGGTATATCACACCAGTTGCAATTAGTTGTTCCACTAGCTTTTGTCCCTCTGTATAGCTACGGTATTTCATCAGAACCGCACACAAATGCTGCACAATACAAATGCACTATATAGAAATTAAAATATAGGTATATCACACCCCTGCCTCAATAATATTTTTTGGGGGGCAACTGGTATATCACACCAGTTGCAATTAGTTGTTCCAATAGCGTTTGTCCCTCTGTTTAGATGCGGTGTCTTAGCAAAACCACACACAAATGCTGCACTATACAAACGCACTGTCAGGGAACAGAGAGGAAGGAAAGAGGGTGTACTCTGACTCCACCCTCAACCCCTGTCCCTGCCTACTTACACTACCCGCCCTAGGTGACGGGGCGTAACTGGGCGACGGTCCCTTACTTACGTAAGTGCACAGAGGAAAGATACGGAAGGTCAACAAGCCAAGGGTCAGAACCAGGAGAAGCGGGAGTACAAATGGAGCAGGCAAATGTAAAGTCAACAGTCAGAGCCGAGGTCAATCCAGGAGAGCAATACGTACAAAGGATGAGACGAAGTCGAGGTCAAAGAACGAGCCGAGGTAACAAGGTCAGGAGGTCAATCAGAACAAGCAGCCGCAGACTAGAACCAAAGAACAAGGAAGCACCAATGGACCAGTATCACAGGGAACCTGTAGCCAGCAGGTTGCCTGTATTTATAGTGGGGAGTGAGGGTCATGTGACGTGGTCAGCGTCACATGACCGACAGATAGACAAGTCGAGCACCGAGTCATCAGCACGGCGCTCAAGGCAGACCTAGGAGCAGGGAGCCTTGCAGCTAGCAAAGCCGCCCTGGGAACGAGGCCGAACACAGATCCTCGCTCCCGAAGCTAAACAGCAGGTCTGCGGCTGATGGGAGACCGAGTGCGCCTTCGGCGCTCCATTACACGCACTATATAGAAATTATATATCAGTTTTTTTGGGGTGCAACTGGTATATCACACCAGTTAAAATTAGTTGCTCCAATAGCATTTGTCCCTCTGTATAGCTGCGGTATCTCAGCAGAGCAGCATACAAAAGCTTCACAATACAAATGCACTATATACAAAGTACAGGGTGGGCCATTTATATGGATACACCTTAATAAAATGGGAATGGTTGGTGATATTAACTTCCTGTTTGTGGCACATTAGTATATGTGAGGGGGGAAACGTTTCAAGATGGGTGGTGACCATGGTGGCCATTTTGAAGTCGGCCATTTTGAATCCAACTTTTGTTTTTTCAATAGGAAGAGGGTCATGTGACACATCAAACTTATTGGGAATTTCACAAGAAAATGGTGTGCTTGGTTTTAACATAACTTTATTCTTTCATGAGTTATTTACAAGTTTCTGACCACTTATAAAATGTGTTCAATGTGCTGCCCATTGTGTTGGATTGTCAATGCAACCCTCTTCTCCCACTCTTCACACACTGATAGCAACACCGCAGGAGACATGCTAGCACAGGCTTCCAGTATCCGTAGTTTCAGGTGCTGCACATCTCGTATCTTCACAGCATAGACGATTGCTTTCAGATGATACGAGATGTGAAGCACCTGAAACTACGGTATATCACAACTCTGCCTCAATCATTTTTTTTGTGGGGCAACTGGTATATCACACAAGTTGCAATTAGTTGTTCCAATAGTGTTTGTCCATCTGTATAGCCGCGGTATCTCAGCAGTATCACAAATAAATGCTGCACTGCACAAACGCACTATATAGAAATTATATTATAGATATATCACACCCCTGCATAGTTTTTTTGAGGGGCAACTGGTATATCACACCAGTTGCAAATAGTTGTTCCAATAGCGTTTGTCCATCTGTATAGCTGCGGTCAGCAGAACAGCACACAAATAGAGTTGAGCGACCCCGAACATTTACGTAAAATTTCGGGTTCGGTGTTCGGCGATTTTTATGGCGCTTTTTGAAAGCAGCCAATCAACAAGCGTCATTCTACAGCCAAAAAGGCCATCACAGCCATGCCTACTATTGGCATGGCTGTGATTGGCCAACTGCAGCATGTAACCCAGCCGCTATTTAAGCTGGAGTCACGTAGCGCCTCCCGTCACTCTGCTCGGATTAGTGTAGGGAGAGGCTGCAGCTGCTGTGAGGGAGAGATCAGGGAGAAATCTTATGAAGATTCAGAACTGCTTCTTTACTCAGCGATCTACAGCAAATGTGTTTTGTGGGTGCAGTGCACAATTTTTTTAAGCCTGCCCTGAGCCAACTACTACTGAAAACAAACTTTTTTTTCTTCAGTTAGTCAATATCAATACATAATCGTCAGCCATTTTATGCAAGGATAGTGCACCAGCACAGGCTATCTGCAGGTCTGCAAGTCTAGAAATACAGCTTTTTGCTTACTGGGGTGAAAAAAATACATCTGTTTCATATAGTGCACATCTGGGATTAGACGTGCATAAGTGATTGTCACATTTAGGCCAGAAATACAGCTTTTTGTTTAGTGGGGTGAAAAAAATACATCTGTTTCAGATAGTGCACATCTGGGATTAGACGTGCATAAGTGAGTGTCACATTTAGGCCAGAAATACGGCTTTGGCATACTGGGGTGAAAAAAGCCTCTGATATACTGCACATCTGGGATTACACATGCATAAGTGATTGTCACATTTAGGCCAGAAATACAGCTTTGGCATACTGGGGTGAAAAACCCCTTTGATATACTGCACATCTGGGATTACACGTGCATAAGTGATTGTCACATTTAGGCCAGAAATACGGCTTTGGCATTTTGCGGTGAAAAAAGCCTCTGATATACTGCACATTTGGGATTACACATGCATAAGTGATTGTCACATTTAGGCAAAAAATACAGCTTTGGCATACTGGGGTGAAAAAACCCTCTGATATACTGCACATCTGGGATTACACATGCATAAGTAATCGTCACATTTTGGACAGAAATACGGGTTTGGCATACTGGGCTGAAAAAACCCTCTAATATACTGCACATCTGGGATTACACGTGCATAAGTGATTGTCACTAGAGTTGAGCGAACACCTGGATGTTCGGGTTCGGGAAGTTCGGCCGAACTTCCCAAAAATGTTCGGGTTCGGGATCCGAACTCGACCCGAACTTCGCCCCTAACCCGAACCCCATTGAAGTCAATGGGGACCCGAACTTTTCGGCACTAAAAAGGCTGTGAAACAGCACAGGAAAGGGCTAGAGGGCTGCAAAAGGCAGCAAAATGTAGGTAAATCCCCTGCAAACAAATGTGGATAGGGAAATGAATGAAAAAATAAAAATAAAAATTAACCAATATCAATTGGAGAGAGGTCCCATAGCAGAGAATCAGGCTTTATGTCATAGCAGAGAATCAGGCTTCATGTCACACACCACTGGAACAGGCCATTGTCAGATATTTTTAGTCCCCGGCACCCAGACAGAGGAGAGAGGTCCCATAGCAGAGAATCAGGCTTCATGTCACCCACCACTGGAACAGGCCACTGTCAGATATTTTTAGGCCCTGGCACCCAGACAGAGGAGAGAGGTTCCATAGCAGAGAATCAGGCTTCATGTCATAGCAGAGAATCCGGCTTCACATCACCCACCACTGGACCAGGCCATTGTCAGATATTTTTAGGCCCAGGCACCCAGACAGAGAAGAGATATCCCATAGCAGAGATTTAGGCTTCATGTCATAGCAGAGAATCCGGCTTCACATCACCCACCACTGGACCAGGCCATTGTCAGATATTTTTAGGCCCCGGCACCCAGACAGAGGAGAGAGGTCCCATAGTAGAGAATCAGGCTTGGGCGTGTCTGGTGCCAGCAGCCACAGTGAGAGGAGGTGTGTCTGCTGAGCTCTCTGCAACTTCCAAGCACAGGCCTCTCTGGGGAGTTTCCTAACATCTGCTGGAGGAGTTCCAGACTTGTGGGGAGAGTTCCATCTTTTTCCCCAGCCCAGGCCCTGCCTCTCACTAGGGAGCTGGTGGGGTCCTGTGGCCATGAGCTCCCGGAAGGGTGCCCCTGCTCCCCGGCGTGGGTCGGAGGGGAGTATGGACGGGCGGCGACCGACTCTGAGCGATGGCGGCGAGGGGGTGAAAACATCTGGACGCGGTGGTAGCCAAGTCCCCCCTGAGGACCCGAGGACATCAGGAGGAAAAAGACTACCAGCAGGAAGCCGAGAGGTGTCGTCCCAGGTAGGTTGGGGGTCTCGGTGGGAGGGAGAGAGTACCTTCACCTACAGCTCTCGTATAGCTGCCCACCTGCGAGAATACGATGAGCTGGGACGGCACCTCAAAGCCGTAAGAAAGGATCTGAAGGAGACGAGGGCCAGGTCCACTATCTCCTCCAGGTCAAAGAGGCCCCCCCTCAGGGAAAAAATTGGGGTGCTTAAAGAGGACCTGGAGGCCTCCCTGAAGCAGCAAGACCAGTTGCTGGAGGGCAGTGGGCCCTTCAGACAAAAATTACTAAATGGGGAGCGATTTAGGGAGATGGAGGCTGCGAGGAGAGGGGAGCCGTGCGGGGGTGCGGAGAGCGAGGTGGAGGAGTTGGAAGACTCCAAATCTCTGGCATCCCAGGCGGGGCCCCAAACCTCGCAGTCTGAACCAGCCCTCCCGGTAACCCCAGTAATGGAGGCATATAGTGGCATTCCGCCCGAACAAGAGCAAGTGCACTTACCAGCGTTGCCATCTTCGGATGCGGAGTCAGCTATGGAGGGAAGCGATGAAGATGGTGGTCTACTGAGAGAAATCAAAATGTTGGAGTCGCCTGTGGTAGACTTTCAGGGTTTTGCGTTCGGAGAAGACCTGCTGGATGAGGACGAGAGCAGTGGCAAGAAAAAGAGGAAGAGCAAGAAGGAAAAAAAAACATCCAGACACGTTATGTCTATACACGCTTGGTGGAGGCTGAAAAGTCTTCACCAGGCGTGTATCCCGCTAAACTCCCTGGCTCGGCATCTGAGGTGGTGCCTGAGCGGAGGAGCGGGGAGATTGTGCAGCCCAAAATGGCGCCGGACGCCGTCCCTGCATGCGGAGGCAGGGAGGAGGTGCCGGCAGAAAGCGGGATCCGGCAGTCATCTGTTGAAAGTGGAGGGGGTGGGCAAAAACATCGGGAGGCCCCACTCACCACTCTGCCAGCCGCTCCGTCCACCGCTCTGGCTACCGACCTGCCTGCCGTTCAGGTATGTGGGGTGGTGCTGGGGCGGTGTGATGATGAGGTCACCGTCCCTCCTACCCGCGGCGGTGATAGTTCTGGGTCCCTGCCTGCAGCTGCCAACGTGCGGCGGGGATCAAGGGAGGCTTCGGCGGTGAATGAAGCAGGAGGCGTGGCCGGGGGTGTGTCTGGACGCGCTCCCGAAGCTGGGAGTACAGGTGCAGGCAGTAAGCGCCTGCGTATTGAAGAGCTGGGGGCCGGAGCTGCCGGGGAGAATGTGACTGCAGCGCTCCGGTCCACTAAGAAAGGGTGCAGTGCGCCAGAACAAGTGGCCATGTACATTGCCACTGGACATGCCCCCTCTGTCTCTGCCTCCTCCTCCAGTGCTGAATTTAGTGCTGGGGAGGGGGGGAGTGTGATGATCAATGCCCAGGTCTCAAGGGCAGCAGGGGGGGGGCTTGACCAGTGGCAATGAGCGTGGCAAGGTGCATAGTAGAGTAAAAAATGATAAGGCAATAAGTAATGTTAATGATAATAATAAAGGAAATAATAATGGAAAAAATAAAGGTAAAATGACACCTGCTGCACCAGCTGTCCCAGCAGAGAGAAAGGGTGCATGTGAGCAGGGTGGTGGTAGGGGTGTTGGTGGAGGTGCTGCATCTAGTCCCAAAGGTGTGATGGATGCTGGGGGTCAGCGGACCGTCGCTGAGAAAGCGGTGGCTGCGGCTCCTGGTGTCCGCCCTCCGGAGGGGTCCGGTGTGGTATCTGGTACTAGTGTAGTGGGGGGGGCGGTTCGGTTGCCCCTCCTGCGGCCGTAACACCTGGCAGAAGTTATGCCAGTGTGGCTGCGGCCGTGGGGGGGAGGGGCTATCCTCGCTGGCTTCCTCATTCCCAGGAGTCGCGGTTGGTGACTTGCAACGGCGGCTCCTGGAGGCCCTGAAAAAAGGGGGAGAGTTCAATGACAGTAGAGGGTGAGAAGGTGGACCTGCCCACAACCGGCCCTGGGACCAGACGGAATGTAGTCTGTCTCAAGTGGAGAAGCAATGATGCCTGCCCTACGAGGAAGAGGGTGGTGGAGCTCCTGCTTGAGATGGGTTTCAGGGTGGCTGACATCTTCGCCCCCTGATACATCCCTATGGTTCCAGGGAGTTCGACATCAGCTTTGCCCGGCCGGAGGGCCTAGAGCTTTTCTGGTCCGGGTATGAGCTGGTGAAGAACTTACCGGATTGGAAGGGTTTTTTCGCTCAGGCGATAACCCGGCAGAACAACGTGAAGAAAGTGACCGTTTTGACCCGTAATGAATCGCTTTCTTGCGTTGATATTCTGACGTGGCTAAGTAGGTATGGGGACGTCCAGGGTGTACCATTGAAAAACCTGGACGAATTTGGCATTTGGTCGGGAGCCTGGACTTTCAATGTGAAGTTGAAATGTCTAGGAAGCACGGTTTCCCACATTCCATCCTCTGCCTTCATCGGCCGGGATAAAATTCTCGTTTTCTACAGGGGGCAGCCTAAGCTCTGTCACAAGTGCGGCAGCCCTTCACACTTCAGCGCCAGCTGCCAAGTGCAGAAGTGCGCGTTGTGTGGAGGGACAGGTCACCTTGCCGCATCTTGTAAGGAGATTAGGTGCAACTTGTGTGGTGTGCTCGGACACCCATTTAGTCGCTGTCCCCTCTCAGAGGTCAATGCGGCCCGAGCTCACGCAGGAGTGGGTCGGGAGGTCTCTTCGGCTGAGGCGGGTGCTGGCGGAGACAGTCGAGTTAAGGGGTCAGTGAAGACCAAGAGCGGTCCGTCCCGGCAGAGGCGGAGGGAGAGGCGCCAGGCGGAGAGGGAACAGAAGGAGCCCCACCAAAATGGGGTGATGTCTGCCCCTCCCCAAGTGGCGGGCTCCCGTAGTTCAGAGACCCTAGGGGACAGGGAGCTAAGTGCGGAGATCAGGAGACTAGACCGGGCCGATGAGTCCCAGTCTTCACACTACGAAAGTGCAGAGGGTAGTGAGACTGGGTCTAATATCAATAGACCGAAACGGTTCTCAAAAAAAAGAGCCCGACCAAAGTAGCCAGGGAAGGCATAACTGGCTCCCCTCTTGAGCTCTCCAACCGGTATCTCACTTTGGATGAGACCTCCGCCTCCTCTTCATCCGGGGAGGAGGTAAGAAGTGGGGTACCGGGGGCGAAGGTGGGAGGGCTTCCAGGAGGCCCCGTGCCCCTCTCTGGTGTGGATGTAAGGTCCCCAGAAGAGGAGGCAAATCTGATTCCTGGAACTGAGAAAGACAGGGGCGGTACGCAAGAGGGAGCGGTGGTGACAGATGGAATGGACACCACCGTCTCTCTCAAAAGAGGATAGCCCCGGGAGGGGTAAGAGGGATAGCCCCGGGAGGGGTAAGAGGGTCGGGAAGGAAGGAGGACATTCAGCTTAAACACCAAGTATGGCGGTACCCACTCAGCTGACACTGGCGACCATTAATGTCGCCAGCGTTAAATCTGATGCGGCTCGCTACACAGCCTTTGATTTTTTCAGCCGAGTTGAAGCTGATGTTTTATTTTTGCAGGAGACCAGACTGTCAAACTAGGCAGAAGTCCATAAGGCGAAGAGGGAGTGGAGATCTGGGCCCTCCTTCTGGTCTCTTGCGGTTGAGTCGTATAGCGGAGTGGCGGTTCTTTTCACCGTACCGGTAGAATGCCGACGGATGGGGAGGTGTTTGATCTTGGATATCCTCATGAAGGGACAGGAACTGCGCCTGATCAATATCTATGGGCCCCAGTCCAAGTGGGACAGGAAATGTCTCTTTATGAGGATCAAGCCTTTCCTTTTTACAAGCCGACAAGTGGTTTTTGGTGGGGACTTTAACACCATCATAAGGTCCCAAGATAGGGGAGGCACCAGAAACCCGCTGGCTTATGATAGTATAGCTTTAAATAGCATAGCTAGTGAGGCTCGTCTGGTGGATGTCCACATTAGGCACACCCCAGACCATGGGGGTTTCACTTTCTATAGAGAAGATAGGATTAGGTCTAGAATAGACAGTTTTTTTTTGAAGGAGAAGGCTACTTTCTCGTCCTTGAGGGTTGTGGAGGTAGAATTCTCCGACCACTGTCTGATTATGTTCTCTCTGAATATTTCAGAATTCCCCCAAATGGGAAGAGGTTACTGGAAGCTGAATGCGGGAGTCCTGGAGGAAGCAGAGGTAAGACAATCCTTTGAGGACTTTCTTCAGAGTCAGGTAGCTTTGCTGGATCTCTGTGACACTAAGTCAGAGTGGTGGGAGATATTCAAAGACCGGGCCGCAAAATTCTTCCGTCAGCTCTCGAGCCTCAGGTCCCTGGACAGGTACCGCCTGTATCAGGGTCTGAGGAGGAAACTCGAAGATCTGGTCTCGACTGGAGGTAGCCGCGAGGGTATCTCCAGGGTAAAATATTTGCTCAAGAGGTGCCAGTATGATAGGCACACATCTTTAGTTTTTGAGAGGGACTTCGGGAGGTACCGCTCACCCGACCCCTACAGAAACTGTAAGATGTCAGTGAAGAGTAAGTTAGTGACAGGACTGGTTGACAGTACGGGTTCCCTGAACAGGTCCAGATCAGGGATCCTGGAAGTCGTCAGATCCTTTTACTCATGCCTCTTGGGAAAGAGGGATCGGGACAAGATGTCGGCTTTCCTGGCTGAAATCACCCCTGAGTCAGAAGCTCACCTCTCTTTTGACGTTTTGGTAGAAGAGATCAGAAAGGAGGAAGTTATCCTGGCGGTGGAAGGGTTAGCTCTGAAGAAGTCGCCAGGCCCGGATGGCTTAACATCCGAGTTTTATAAGACCTTTAAGGACTCTTTATGTCCCCTCTTGACTGAGGTATTCAACGAGTGTCTATCCTCGGGCACTCTGCCTCAGTCAATGAGGAGGTCAGCCCTGATCCTCCTATCAAAGGGTAAAGATCCGAGCCGTATTGAGAACTGGCGTCCCATAGCACTTCTCAATACGGACAGAAAGATTCTGGCCAAGATACTGTTTAACAGGCTGGTAAAATTTGCGCCTCAACTCCTTTTGGTGGCTCAGCATTGCTCGGTTCCAGGCCGCAGCACTTTTAGTGCTGTCCTCGGTGTCCGAGAGGCAGTGGAACAGAGTAGAGCAGGCCACTGGAGGGGGTACATGTTGTCCTTAAATCAAGCAAAGGCATTTGATCGGGTGAACCATGAGTACCTCTGGTCGGTCCTTCTGAAGTATGGCCTGCCGGGGGGTTTGTTGATTGGTTAAAGATCTTGTATGCGGGGCGGAGAGTTTCCCGCTTGTGAACGGTTGGTCTGGCTGCCCTTTTGAGGTTGGGTCTGGCGTTCGCAAGGGTTGTCCTTTGAGCCCGCTTTTATACGTGTTCGCGATTGATCCCTTTCTTAAGAGGGTCAGTTGTGGACCGTTGGTGGGAGTCGGGATGGATCCGGCGGCGCCGGAAGCCACTCTGAGGACAGTAGCGTACGCCGACGATGTCACCATTTTCGTGTCCTCGAAAGGGGAGGCGGAATACGTGATGTCTGAGGTGGACCGCTACTCGGAGACATCCGGGTCCATGATTAACCGGGATAAGTGTGAGAGTCTCTGGCTGGGAGGGGGTGATCTAGCTTTCGATCTCCCGGACACCCTCCCAGAGCCCCAGTCGTCAGCCAAAGTCCTAGGAATCCATTTCGGCCATGGGGATTATCCCACCCAAAATTGGGATGACAGGCTTAAGATCGCAACTCAGAAGGTCGGCCAGTGGAAGGGCTCGTCTTTGACCCTCAGGGAAAGGGTGCACCTGATCAAAGCTTTTCTGCTCCCTTTGCTGATCTATTTGGGCAGTGTGTGTATCTTGCCAGAGCCCCTCTGGACTTGGGTTTACAGTCTGTTTTTCCAGCTCTTATGGGGGAATAGACTGAACCTGATCAAGAGGGAGGTGACTTATCGCACGAGGAGACTAGGGGGGTTATCTATGGTCAACCCTGTGGTGTTTCTTGTGAACACATTTGTTAAGGTTAATTTGGCAAACCTCTGGATGGAGAGGGCTTCTCCGTGGGTACTCTCCTGCCGGGGGTGGTTTCGGCCTTTCTTCCAGGAATGGGAGACGGGAGGGCAAGTGAAGGACTTGCGTACACCTCACGGATATCTTCCGGCTTATGTCACCCCGATTCTGAAGGTAATCCGCCGGTGGGGTTTGGAGGTAGGGGAAATCAGGACTCTGTCAAGGAGGTCCCTTGACGAGAGGGTCTTGTTGTCCCACTTCCAAAAGCCCCTGGCCCTCAAGGATTGCCCAAGCCGGGATCTAGACAAGGGGTTACAGTTGTTAAATTCTGCAAGGATCCCCTTGAAGTTTTGGGACTTGGCTTGGCGCTGCTTTCACGGGAGGCTGTATGTAAGGGACAACCTGAAGTACAGGAACTCTGAGGAAAGGGGTTGTCCCCGGGAGGAGTGTGGCTCCATACTGGAAAGTATGGAGCATTTCCCGCTTCAGTGTCCCTTTAATACAGAGGTGTACAAACGGGTGGAAGCTTCCATTGGCTGGCCTAGGCTAGCCAGCCTCACCTATGCGGAGTGGGCCTATGGAGTGCTCAGAGACCTGGGAAGAAGGGACCTGTGCACATGTTTTTTAGTTAGCATAGTGGTTAGATACTGCACGTGGAATGCACGGTGTTTAGTTACAACGAAGCAGAAAGTCCTCCCAGTGGATGAGGTGTGTAGGAACATTCTGGGGGACCTGGTGAAGGTGCGTTCTCTTGAGTACGAAAGACTGGGTACCAGTAGGGCCTCTCTCCTCTGGAGAGGCTTTGCTTTTAGTGTACCGTAGTCTAGTAATACTCTTCCTGGTGGTGGGCTGATATTCTCACCCTAGATTTTTGTTTTGGAGATGTACGAGTTTATGAAAGGCTTGCAAAGGCAGAACTTGGTCCTTCGGTTATGGTTGTGTGCTGTTATATAGAATAGTGTTTATTGTATAGTGTTTATTGTATATTGTTGTAGGATAGGGTAAGCAGGGGTTAGTTAGTTAGGTTGGGTGGGTTAGGGTGAGGGGGGGGCACTTATAAAGTGTGGGGAGGCCTGCATCCAGTCCTGGACTATGCGAACATGGGAGGACATGGGGCGAGGGCTGGATGTGGGTGGTGGAGATAGGGCTGGCCTCGGACTATGCGGACATGCAGAGGACATGAGGCGGAGGTCAGTCCTGAAGCTCTTAGTTTAGGATAGGGAGTGGCTAGGGACAGGTTAGGTTAGGATAAGTGAGTAGTATGAGTTTGTTGTGTTATATATATATAAAAAAAAAATAATAATAATAATAATAATAATAAAAATAAAAAAATAATTACAAAAAAATTAAAAAAATTAAAAAAAAATTATTATATTATTATTATTTTTTGGGTTAGTAGGGGCAAGTAGCCCAAGGTTTTTGTTATGACAAAGTAGTCTTATTTTTTGTTAAAGTTTTATTCTGATTTACTTTGGCAAGAATAGCCTTAATTTTCAGTTTCTATGGGTTAGGATTATAGCCGAACCGGCTAGGTAAGTTTTATTTATTGTAGTTTGTAGTGTGTAGTTTGTAGGTTAGTAGTTATAGGCATGGATGTGAGTGAGAATGTGGCTGGGGCAGCTGGAATGCTGTCTTTGTTTAAGTTTTGTTTGTGATCTGTATTTATTTATTTATTTATGTAACGTTTAGCAATTTTATAAATAAGAAAGAGTAGGAGGTGCTTCCACTGAGCTCCTGAAACTTCCAGTGCAGGCCTCTCTGGGGAGTTTCCAAACATCTGCTCCCCAGGAGGAGTTCCAGACTTGCGGGGAGTTCCTCAACATCTCTCCCCAGCCCAGGCCCTGCCTCTCCCTAGGGAGCTGGTGGGGTCCTGAGGCCATGGCTTCCCAGAGGGACACTCCTGCTCCCCGTCTTGGGTCGGAGGGGAGTAAGGAGCTACAGAGACCGGCCAGGAGTGATGGCAGCGAGGGGGCAACCACATCAGGACGCGGTAGTGGCAGCCGAGTCCCCCCTGAAGACCTGAAGTCGCAAGCAGAGGATCAGGAGGTGTCGTCCCAGGTAGGTTGGGGGTCCCGGAGGGAGAAAGAGGCTACCCAAACCTACAGCTCCCGCCTGGCGTACCACCTCCATGAATTCAAGGAGCTGGGGCGGCACCTCAAGAGCCTGAGCCAGGAGCTGAAAATGCTTAGGGCAAAGGCTAATGTCACGAATAGTAAGAAAAGGGCTCCTATTTCTGAGAAAATTAAGGTGCTCAAGAAGGAGGTAAAAGAGGCACAGGAAAGAAGAGAAAGGCTTCTGAATGAAAGTGGACCTATTAGGGAAAAACTCCTAAATGAGGAGAGATTCCTGGAGATGGCGGAGAAAAGGAGAGAGCAGAGCGCAAACAGCGACAGGGAGGACGAGGATAGCCGTATACCTGGCGTGGTGTCCGCGTCTGTCACTCCTCGGTCGGTCCGGCCGGAACCCGCGCCAGCTCCTCCTGACTCGCAGTGGTCTCTGCCAGGTGATTGCAGTATCCCGGCGCAACAAGCAGGGTTGCCCTCGTCCGGGGGAGAATCATCGTCGGCCGCAGAGGCCTTCAGTGAAGAGGAGGGCGGAGGAGGAGGGCTGATGGAGGAGATTTGTCGGCTGGAATCCCCTGTCCAGTTGCAGAACTTTGTTTTCGGCGATGAGCTGTTGGAAGAAACCGGCAAGTAAAAAAAAAAGAAGAAAAACAAGAAAAAGGAAAAACAGCAGGCAGTGGAGACACATTTCATCTATGTTCCTGCATAGCGCTTGGTGCAGGCTGAAAAGTCTGTGCCAGGTGCTCCGCAGGTTAGTGTCCCCAATTCACTGTCTGTAGCAAGTAACATCCATTCCAAGATGGCGCCGAACGCCGACATGGGTGATGGAGGAAGCGGCAAAATCTTAGCTCAAGTGGGAGCCTCCGGTACTGATGGCCACTCCCCAGTGTGAGGGGGGGGTGGTCCGGCACCGGAGTTAGCTCCCGTGAAAGAGGTGGCCCCGCTCACCGCTCTGGCTACTGCTCTGCCTGCCGTTCCGGTATGCGGGGTGGTGCTGGGGCGGTTTGACGGGATCGCCGTCCCTCCCACTCAAAGTGGTAATAGCCCTGAGTCTCCGCCTGCACCTGCAAAAGTGCGGCGGGGATCAGGGGAAGCAGCGGAGAGCACGGCTGGAGGCGCGGCCGGGGGTGTGTCCGGGCGTCCTTCTATCGGCGCGCATGTGGGCGTGGCTGGGGGGGTGCCCGGCCGTGCTTCCGGATGCGCTCCTGGAGCTGTGAGTGATTGCGCAGGCGCGGTAAACAAGCGCCTGCGCATTTTGGAACCAGGGGCTGGAGCTGCCGGAAAAGATCAGCCTGCAGCGCTCCGGTCCTCTGTAAGGAAAGTGAAAGAGGGGTACATTGCGCCAGAGTATATGGCCATGTACATTGCCACTGGGCATGCCCCCCCCTGTCTCTGCCTCCTCCTCCAGCGCTGAATTAAGTGCTGGGGAGGGGAGGAGTGCGGTTGCTCATGCCCAGATCCTAAGGGCAGCAGGGGAGGGGAGTGGCTTGGCCAGTGGCAGTGGCAGTGTAAATAATAATAGTGTAAATAATAATAGGGTTAATAAAGTTAATGATTCTAGAAGTGATATGGCGACACCAGTTGCACCAGCTGTCCCAGCAGGGAGACAGGGTGTGTGTAAGCAGGGTGCTGGTAGGGGTGTTGGTGGGGGTGCCGCATCGGGTCCCAAAGGTGGGGTGGATGCTGGGAGACAGCGGACCGTGGCTGAGAAAGCGGCAGCTGCGGCTCCTGATGTCCGCCCTCCGGAGGGGTCCGGCGTGGCATCTGGTACTAGTGTAGTGGGGGGGGCGGTTCGGTTGCCCCTCCTGTGGCCGTAACACCTGGCAGAAGTTATGCCAGTGTGGCTGCGGCCGTGGGGGGGGGGAGGGGCTATCCTCGTTGGCGTCCTCATTCCCAGGAGTCGCGGTTAGTGACTTGCAGCGGTGGCTCCTGGAGGCCCTCAAAAAGGGGGAGAGCTCAATGACAGTAGAGGGTGAGAAGGTGGACCTATCCTTATGGATAAACAGGCATGGCCTGCGAGCTTTCCGAGAGGAAAGGGGGGGCGAGACCACCTGGTCCCTGCCCACAACCGGCCCTGGGACCAGACGGAATGTAGTCTGTCTCAAGTGTAGAAGCAATGATGCCTGCCCTACGAGAAAGAGGGTGGTGGAGCTCCTGCTTGAGATGGGTTTCAGGGTGGCTGACATCTTCACCCCCTGATACATCCCTTATGGTTCCAGGGAGTTTGACATCAGCTTTGCCCGGCCGGAGAGCCTAGAGCTTTTCTGGTCTGGGTATGAGCTGGTGAAGAACTTACCGGATTGGAAGGGTTTTTTCGCTCAGGCTATAACCCGGCAGAACAACGTCAAGAAGGTGACCATTTTAACCCATAACGAATCACTTTCTTGCGTTGATATTCTGACGTGGCTAAGTAGGTATGGGGACGTCCAGGGTGTACCATCCAAAAACCTGGACATATTTGGCATTTGGTCGGGAGCCTGGACTTTCAATGTGAAGTTGAAATGTCTAGGAAGCACGGTTTCCCACATTCCATCCTCTGCCTTCATCGCCAGGATAGGATCCTCATTTTCTACAGGGGGCAGCCTAAGCTCTGTCACAAGTGTGGCAGCCCTTCACACTTCAGCGCCAGCTGCCAAGTGCAGAAGTGCGCGTTGTGTGGAGGGACAGGTCACCTTGCCGCATCTTGTGTGGAGATTAGGTGCAACTTGTGTGGTGTGCTCGGACACCCATTTAGTCGCTGTCCCCTCTCAGAGGTCAATGCGGCCCGAGCTCAGGCAGGAGTGGGCCGGGAGGTCTCTTCGGCTGAGGCGGGTGCTGGCGGAGACAGTCGAGTTAAGGGGTCGGTGAAGACCAAGAGCGGTCCGTCCCGGCAGAGGCGGAGGGAGAGGCACCAGGCGGAGAGGGAGCAGAAGGGCCCCACCAAAATGGGGTGATGTCTGCCCCTCCCCAAGTGGCGGGCTCCCATAGTTCGGAGACCCTAGGGGACAGGGAGCTAAGTGCGGAGATCAGGAGACTAGACCGGGCCGATGAGACGCAGTCTTCACACTACGAAAGTAGAGGGTAGTGAGACTGGGTCTTACATCAACAGACGGAAACGGTTCTCAAAAAAAAGAGCCCGACTAAAGTAGCCAGGGAAGGCGTAACTGGCTCCCCTCTTGAGCTCTCCAACCGGTATCTCACTTTGGATGGGACCTCCACCTCCTCTTCATCTGGAGAGGAGGTAAGAAGTGGGGTACCGGGGGCGAAGGTGGGAGGGCTTCCAAGAGGCCCCGTGCCTCTCTGGTGTGGATGTAAGGTCCCCAGAAGAGGAGGCAAATCTGATTCCTGGAACTGAGAAAGACAGGGGCGGTACGCAAGAGGGAGCGGTGGTGACAGATGGAATGGACACCACCGTCTCTCTCAAAAGAGGACGTGCCGCCTTAGAGGATAGCCCCGGGAGGGGTAAGAAGGTTGGGAAGGAAGGAGGACATTCAGCTTAAACACCAAGTATGGCGGTACCCACTCAGCTGAAACTGGCGACCATTAATGTCGCCAGCATTAAATCTGATGCGGCTCGTTACACAGCCTTTGATTTTTTCAGCCGAGTTGAAGCTGATGTTTTGTTTTTGCAGGAGACCAGACTGTCAAACTTGGCAGAAGTTCACAAGGCAAAGAGGGAGTGGAGATCTGGGCCCTCTTTCTGGTCTCTTGCGGCTATGCCGTATAGCGGAGTGGCGGTTCTTTTCACCGTACCGGTAGAATGCTGACGGGTGGTTGAGCTGGAAATGGGGAGGTGTTTGATCTTAGATATCCTCATGAAGGGACAGGAACTGCGCCTGATCAATATCTACGGGCCCCAGTCCAAGTGGGGCAGGAAATGTCTCTTTATGAGGATCAAGCCTTTCCTTTTTACGAGCCGGCAAGTGTTCTTTGGTGGGGACTTGGACACCGTTATAAGGTCCCAAGATAGGGGAGGCACCAGAGACCGGCTGGCTTATGATAGTATAGCTTTAAATAGCATAGCTAGTGAGACTCGTCTGGTGGATGTCCACATTAGGCACACCCCAGACCACGGGGGTTTCACTTACTATAGAGGAGATAGGATTAGGTCTAGAATAGACAGGTTTTTTTTTAAGGAGGAGGCTACTTTCTCGCCCTTAAGGGTTGTAGAGGTAGAATTCTCCGACCACTGTCTGATTATGTTTTCTCTGAATATTTCAGAATCCCCCCAAATGGGAAGAGGTTACTGGAAGCTGAATGCGGGAGTCCTGGAGGAAGCAGAGGTTAGACAATCCTTTGAGGACTTTCTTCAGAGTCAGGTAGCTTTGCTGGATCTCTGTGACACTAAGTCAGAGTGGTGGGAGATATTCAAAGACCGGGCCGCAAAGTTCTTCCGCCAGCTCTCGAGCCTCAGGTCCCTGGACAGGTACCGCCTGTATCAGGGTCTGAGGAGGAAACTCGAAGATCTGGTCTCGACTGGAGGTAGCCGCGAGGATATCTCCAGGGTGAAATCTTTAGTTTTTGAGAGGGACTTCGGGAGGTACCGCTCGCCCAACCCCTACAGAAGCTGTAAGATGTCAGTGAAGAGTAAGTTAGTGACAGGACTGGTTGACAGTACGGGTTCCCTGAACAGGTCCAGATCAGGGATCCTGGAAGTCGTCAGATCCTTTTACTCGTGCCTCTTGGGAAAGAGGGATCTGGATCGGGACAAGATGTCGGCTTTCCTGGCTGAAATCACCCATGAGTCAGAAGCTCACCTCTCTTTTGACGTTTTGGTAGAAGAGATCAGGAAGGAGGAAGTTATCCTGGCGGTGGAAGGGTTAGCTCTCAAGAAGTCGCCAGGCCCGGATGGCTTAACATCCGAGTTTTATAAGACCTTTAAGGACTCTTTATGTCCCCTCTTGACTGAGGTATTCAATGAGTGTCTATCCTCAGGCACTCTGCCTCAGTCAATGAGGAGGTCAGCCCTGATCCTCCTATCAAAGGGTAAAGGTCCGAGCCGTATTGAGAACTGGCGTCCCATAGCACTTCTCAATACGGACAGAAAGATTCTGGCCAAGATACTGTTTAACAGGCTGGTGAAATTTGCGCCTCAACTCCTTTCGGTGGCTCAGCATTGCTCGGTTCCAGGCCGCAGCACTTTTAGTGCTGTGCTCGGTGTCCGAGAGGCAGTGGAACAGAGTAGAGCAGGCCACTGGAGGGGGTACATGCTGTCCTTAGATCAAGCAAAGGCATTTGATCGGGTGAACCATGAGTACCTCTGGTCGGTCCTTCTGAAGTATTTCCTGCCGGGGGGGTTTGTCGATTGGTTAAAGATCTTGTATGCGGGGGCGGAGAGTTTCCCGCTTGTGAATGGTTGGTCTGGCTGCCCTTTTGAGGTTGGGTCTGGCGTTCGCCAGGGTTGTCCTTTGAGCCCGCTTTTATACGTGTTCGCGATTGATCCGTTTCTTAAGAGGGTCAATCGTGGACCGTTGGCGGGAGTCGGGACGGATCCGGCGGCGCCGGAAGCCACACTGAGGACAGTAGTGTACACCGACGATGTCACCATTTTCGTGTCCTCAAAAGGGGAGGCGGAATACGTGATGTCTGAGGTGGACCGCTACTCGGAGGCATCCAGGCTTAAGATCGCCGCTCAGAAGGTCGACCAGTGGAAGGGCTGGTCTTTGACCCTCAGGGAAAGGGTGCACCTGATCAAAGCTTTTCTGCTCCCTTTGCTGATCTATTTGGGCAGTGTGTGTATCTTGCCAGAGCCTCTCTGGACTCGGGTTTACAGTCTGTTTTTCCAGCTCTTATGGGGGAATAGACTGAACCTGATCAAGAGGGAGGTGACTTACAGCACGAGGAGACTAGGGGGGTTATCTATGGTCAACCCTGTGGTGTTTCTTGTGAACACATTTGTTAAGGTCAATCTGGCAAACCTCTGCATGGAGAGGGCTTCTCCGTGGGTAGTCTCCTGCCGGGGGTGGTTTCGGCCTTTCTTCCAGGAATGGGAGACAGAAGGACAAGTGAAGGACTTGCGTACGCCTCACGGATATCTTCCGGCTTACGTCACCCCGATTCTGAAGGTAATCCGCCGGTGGGGTTTGGAGGTAGGGGAGATCAGGACTCTGTCAAGGAGGTTCCTTGACGAGAGGGTCTTGTTGTCCCACTTCCAGAAGCCCCTGTCCCTCAAGGATTGCCCAAGCCGGGATCTAGACAAGGGGTTACAGTTGCTAAATTCTGCAAGGATCCCCTTGAAGTTTTGGGACTTGGCTTGGCGCTGCTTTCACAGGAGGCTGTATGTAAGGGACAATCTGAAGTACAGGAACTCTGATGAAAGGGGTTGTCCCCGGGAGGAGTGCGGCTCCATACTGGAAAGTATGGAGCACTTCCTGCTTCAGTGTCCCTTTAATACAGAGGTGTACAAACGGGTGGGAGCTTCCATTGGCTGGCCTAGGCTAGCCAGCCTCTCCTATGCGGAGTGGGCCTATGGAGTACTCAGAGACCTGGGCAGAAGGGACCTGTGCACATGTTTTTTAGTTAGCATAGTGGTTAGGTACTACACGTGGAACGCACGGTGTTTAGTTTCAACAAGGCAGAAAGTCCTCCCAGTGGATGAGGTGTGTAGGAACATTCTGGGGGACCTGGTGAAGGTACGTTCTCTTGAGTACGAAAGACTGGGTACCAGCAGGGCCTCTCTCCTCTGGAGAGGTTTTGCTTTTAGTGTACCATAGCCTAGTAATACTCTTCCTGGTGGTGGGCTGATACTCTCACCCTTGATTTTTGTTTTGGATAAAGTGTATGGTTTTGAAAGGCTTGCAAAGGCTGAACTTGGTCCTTCGAGAGTGGTTATGTGTGGTTATAGTAATGTTTATTGTATGTTTATTGTATGGTATATTGTATATATTGTGTATATTATGTTGAAGGATAGGGTAAGCGGGGGTTAGTTAGTTAGGTTGGGTGGGTTAGGGTGAGGGGGGGGACACTTACAAACTGTGGGGAGGCCTACATCCAGTCCTGGACTACGCAGACATGGGAGGACATGGGGCGAGGGCTGGATGTGGGTGGTGGAGGTAGGGCTGGCCTCGGACTATGCGGACATGCAGAGGGCATGAGGCGGAGGTCAGTCCTGGGGGTCTTAGTTTTAGTTTAGGATAGGGAATGGCTAGGGACAGGTTAGGTTAGGGTAAGTTTGTAGTTTGTAGTGTTGTTTATATATTAAAAAAATAAAAAATAAAAAATTATATATAAAAAAATTGTTTTTTTTGCTTTGGGGCAAGTTGCCTGGAGTTAAGTTACGGCGAAGTAGCCATATTTTTGTTTATGTTTCATTTTTATCCTGTGTTTTATTTCAATTTCTTTGGGTTAGGTTATTTCGGCCGAACCGGCTGGGTAAGTTTTATTTATTTTAGGTTATTTATTGTAGGTTATTTATTGTAGGTTATTGTAGATTATTTATTGTAGATTGTAGGTTTGTAGTTTTATGTGTAGGTATGAATGTGTGTGTGAATGTGGCTGGGGCAGCTGGAATGCTGTCTATGTTTAAGTTTTGTTTGTCTGTACTTATTTATGTAACGTTTTGTAATTTTATAATAAAAAAGAGTTCCCATAGCAGAGATTCAGGCTTCATTTCATAGCAGAGAATCAGGCTTCATGTCACCCACCACTGGAACAGGCCACTGTCAGATATTTAGGCCCCGACACCCAGACAGAGAAGAGAGGTCTCATAGCAGAGATTCAGGCTTCATGTCACCCACCACTGGAACAGGCCACTGTCAGATAATTAGGCCCCGACACCCAGACAGAGGAGAGAGGTACCATAGCAGAGAATCAGGCTTCATGTCACCCACCACTGGAACAGGCCATTGTAAGATATTTTTAGGCCCCGGCACCCAGACATTGGAGAGAGGTCCCATAGCAGAGATTCAGGCTTCATGTCATAGCAGAGAATCAGGCTTCATGTGACCCACCACTGGAACAGGCCACTGTCAGATAATTAGGCCCCGACACCCAGACAGAGGAGAGAGGTCCCATAGCAGAGAATCAGGCTTCATGTCACCCACCACTGGAACAGGCCATTGTCAGATATTTTTAGGCCCCGGCACCCAGACAGAGGAGAGAGGTCCCATAGCAGAGATTCAGGCTTCATGTCATAGCAGAGAATCAGGCTTCATGTCACCCACCACTGGAACAGGCCACTGTGGGATATTTAGGCCCCGGCACCCAGACAGAGGAGAGAGGTCCCATAGCAGAGAATCAGGCTTCACGTCACCCACCACTGGAACAGGCCATTGTCAGATATTTTTAGGCCCCGGCACCCAGACAGAGGAGAGAGGTCCCATAGCAGAGAATCAGGCTTCATGTCATAGCAGAGAATCAAGCTTCATGTCACCCACCACTGGAACAGGCCACTGTCAGATATTTTTAGGCCCCGGCACCCAGACAGAGGGGAGAGGCCCTATAGCAGAGATTCAGGCTTCATGTCATAGAAGAGAATCAGGCTTCATTTCACCCACCACTGGAACAGGCCATTGTCAGATATTTTTAGGCCCAGGCACCCAGACAGAGGAGAGAGGTCCCAAAGCAGAGATTCAGGCTTCATGTCATAGCAGAGAATCAGGCTTCATGTCACCCACCACTGGAACAGGCCAATGTGAGATATTTAGGCCCTGGCACCCAGACAGAGGAGAGAGGTCCCATAGCAGAGAATCAGGCTTCATGTCACCCACCACTGGAACAGGCCATTGTCAGATATTTTTAGGCCCCGGCACCCAGACAGAGGAGAGAGCTCCCATAGCAGAGAATCAGGCTTCATGTCATAGCAGAGAATCAGGCTTCATGTCACCCACCACTGGAACAGGCCACTGTCAGATATTTTAAGGCCCCGGCACCCAGACAGAGGAGAGAGGCCCCATAGCAGAGATTCAGGCTTCATGTCATAGCAGAGAATCAGGCTTCATGTCACCCACAACTGGAACAGGCCATTGTCAGATATTTTTAGGCCCCGGCACCCAGACAGAGGAGAGAGGTCCCATAGCAGAGATTCAGGCTTCATGACATAGCAGAGAATCAGACTTCATGTCACCCACCACTGGAACAGGCCACTGTCAGATATTTTTAGGCCCCGGAACCCAGACAGAGGAGAGAGGTCCCATAGCAGAAAATCAGGCTTCATGTCATAGCAGAGAATCAGGCTTCACGTCACCCACCACTGGAACAGGCCATTGTCAGATATTTTTAGGCCCCGGCACCCAGACAGAGGAGAGGTTCATTCCACTTTGGGTTGCCCCGCAATATAATTGTAAAATTAAAAAAAGAGGATTGAGGAAGTACCCTGTAATACAAGAATATATGGTTAAAGGGAGGTAGTTATAAATGTCTAATCTGCACAAGAGATGGACAGGTCCTGTGGGATCTATGCCTGGTTCATTTTTATGAACGTCAGCTTGTCCACATTGGCTGTAGACAGGCGGCTGCGTTTGTCTGTAATGACGCCCCCTGCCGTGCTGAATACACGTTCAGACAAAACGCTGGCCGTCGGGCAGGCCAGCACCTCCAAGGCATAAAAGGCTAGCTCTGGCCACGTGGACAATTTGGAGACCCAGAAGTTGAATGGGGCCGAACCATCAGTCAGTACGTGGAGGGGTGTGCACACGTACTGTTCCACCATGTTAGTGAAATGTTGCCTCCTGCTAACACGTTCCGTATCAGGTGGTGGTGCAGTTAGCTGTGGCGTGGTAACAAAACTTTTCCACATCTCTGCCATGCTAACCCTGCCCTCAGAGGAGCTGGCCGTGACACAGCTGCGTTGGCGACCTCTTGCTCCTCCTCTGCCTTCGCCTTGGGCTTCCACTTGTTCCCCTGTGACATTTGGTAATGCTCTCAGTAGCGCGTCTACCAACGTGCGCTTGTACTCGCGCATCTTCCTATCACGCTCCAGTGCAGGAAGTAAGGTGGGCACATTGTCTTTGTACCGGAGATCTAGCAGGGTGGCAACCCAGTAGTCCGCACACGTTAAAATGTGGGCAACTCTGCTGTCGTTGTGCAGGCACTGCAGCATGTAGTCGCTCATGTGTGCCAGGCTGCCCAGTGGTAAGGACAAGCTGTCCTCTGTGGGAGACGTATCGTCATCGTCCTGCGTTTCCCCCCAGCCACGCACCAGTGATGGGCCCGAGCTGCGTTGGGTGCCACCCCGCTGTGAACATGCTTCATCCTCCTCCACCTCCTCCTCATCCTCGTCCTCCTCATCCTCCAGTAGTGGGCCCTGTCTGGCCACATTTGTACCTGGCCTCTGCTGTTGCAAATAACCTCCCTCTGAGTCACTTCTAAGAGACTGGCCTGAAAGTGCTAAAAATGACCCCTCTTCCTCCTCCTCCTCCTCCTGGGCCACCTCCTCTTCCATCATCGCCCTAAGTGTTTTCTCAAGGAGACATAGAAGTGGTATTGTAACGCTGATAACGGCGTCATCGCCACTGGCCTTGTTGGTGGAGTACTCAAAACAGCGCAACAGGGCACATAGGTCTCGCATGGAGGCCCAGTCATTGGTGGTGAAGTGGTGCTGTTCCGCAGTGCGACTGACCCGTGCGTGCTGCAGCTGAAACTCCACTATGGCCTGCTGCTGCTCGCACAGTCTGTCCAGCATGTGCAAGGTGGAGTTCCACCTGGTGGGCACGTCGCATATGAGGCGGTGAGCGGGAAGCCCGAAGTTACACTGTAGCGCAGACAGGCGAGCAGCGGCAGGATGTGAACGCCGGAAGCGCGAACAGACGGCCCGCACTTTATGCAGCAGCTCTGACATGTCGGGGTAGTTGTGAATGAACTTCTGCACCACCAAATTCAGCACATGCGCCAGGCAAGGGATGTGCGTCAAACCGGATAGTCCCAGAGCTGCGATGAGATTTCGCCCATTATCGCACACCACCAGGCCCGGCTTGAGGCTCACCGGCAGCAACTACTCGTCGGTCTGTTGTTCAATACCCCCCCACAACTCCTGTGCGGTGTGGAGCCTGTCCCCCAAACATATGAGTTTCAGAATGGCCTGCTGACGTTTACCCCAGGCTGTGCTGAAGTTGGTGGTGAAGGTGTGTGGCTGACTGGATGAGCAGGTGGAAGAAGAGGAGGAGGAAGCCGAGTAGGAGGAGGAGGCAACAGGAGGCAAAGAATGTTGCCCTGCAATCCTTGGCGGCGGAAGGACGTGCGCCAAAGAGCTCTCCGCCTGGGGCCCAGCCGCCACTACATTTACCCAGTGTGCAGTTAGGGAGATATAGCGTCCCTGGCCATGCTTACTGGTCCATGTATCTGTGGTTAGGTGGACCTTGCCACAGATGGCGTTGCGCAGTGCACACTTGATTTTATCGGATACTTGGTTGTGCAGGGAAGGCACGGCTCTCTTGGAGAAGTAGTAGCGGCTGGGAACAACATACTGTGGGACAGCAAGCAACATGAGCTGTTTGAAGCTGTCTGTGTCCACCAGCCTGAATGACAGCATTTCATAGGCCAGTAGTTTAGAAATGCTGGCATTTAGGGATAGAGATCGAGAGTGGCTAGGTGGGAATTTATGCTTTCTCTCAAATGTTTGTGAGATGGAGAGCTGAACGCTCTCTATGACATGGTGGAGATGCTTGGTGACGGAGGTGGTGGTGTTGGTGGTACATCCTCTGTTTGCTGGGCGGCAGGTGCCAACGTTCCTCCCGAGGCGGAGGATGAGGCCGAGGCGGCAGCAGCAGAAGAGGTAGCAGGGGGAGCCTGAGTGAGTTCTTTGTTTTTAAGGTGTTTACTCCACTGCAGTTCATGCTTTGCATGCAGATGCCTGGTCATGCAGGTTGTGATAAGGTTCAGAACGTTAATGCCTCGCTTCAGGCTCTGATGGCACAGCGTGCAAACCACTTGGGTCTTGTCGTTAGCACATTGTTTGAAGAACTGCCACGCCAAGGAACTACTTGAAGCTGCCTTTGGGGTGCTCGGTCCCAGATGGCGGTGGCCAGTAGCAGGCGAACTCTCTTGGTGGCGGGTGTTCTGAACTCCCTGAAGCTGCCTTTGGGGTGCTCGGTCCCAGATGGCGGTGGCCAGTAGCAGGCGAACTCTCTTGGTGGCGGGTGTTCTGCTTTTGCCCCCTGCTCCCTCTTTTGCTACGCTGTTGTCTCACCACTGCCTCTTCCTCCGAACTCTGAATGTCAGTGGCACGAATTTCATTCCATGTGGGGTCTATGACCTCATCGTCCCCTGCATCGTCTTCCACCCAGTCTTCCTCCCTGACCTCCTGTTCTGTCTGCACACTGCAGAAAGACGCAGCAGTTGGCACCTGTGTTTCGTCATCATCAGAGACGTGCTGAGGTGGTATTCCCATGTCCTCATCAGGAAACATAAGTGGTTGTGCGTCAGTGCATTCTATGTCTTCCACCCCTGGGGAAGGGCTAGGTGGATGCCTTTGGGAAACCCTGCCAGCAGAGTCTTCAAACAGCATAAGAGACTGCTGCATGACTTGAGGCTCAGACAGGTTCCCCGATATGCACGGGGGTGATGTGACAGACTGATGGGCATGGGTTGCAGGCGCCACCTGTGCGCTTTCTGCAGAAGACTGGGTGGGAGATAATGTGAACGTGCTGGATCCACTGTCGGCCACCCAATTGACTAGCGCCTGTACTTGCTCAGGCCTTACCATCCTTAGAACGGCATTAGGCCCGACCAAATATCGCTGTAGATTCTGGCGGTTACTGGGACCTGAGGTAGTTGGTTCAATAGGACGTGTGGCTGTGGCAGAACGGCCACGTCCTCTCCCTGCACCAGAGGCTGCACCAACACCACCACCACGACCATGACCGCGTCCCTTATTAGATGTTTGCCTCATAGTTAGCGTTCACCAAGCAAAGTAAAAAGTGGTTAAGTCTGTTAAAAATAATTAACCGCCAATAAATAACCTGATGTAGGGTATTGCACTCATTTTTTTTTTTTTTAACTCTATATGACAGCGGTATTTCTGGCTTAAATTTCACAGTCACTTATGCATGTCTAATCCCAGATGTGCACTATATCAGAGGTTTTTTTTCACCCCAGTAAGCAAAGTCCACCAAACCACATATACGTGGACCAGTAAGCACGGACAGGGATGCTATATCTCCCTAACTGCACACTGGGTAAATGTAGTGGCGGCTGGGCCCCAGGCGGATAGCTGTTTGGCGCACGTCCTTCCGCCGCCAAGGATCGCAGGGCATCATTCTTTGCCTCCTGTTGCCTCCTCTTCCTACTCTGCTTCCTCCTCCTCTTCTACCACCTCCTCATCCTGTCAGCGACAGACCTTCACCACCAACTTCAGCACAGCCAGGGGTAAACGTCAGCAGGCCGTTCTTAAACTGATGTGTTTGGGGGACAGGCGGGGTATAGAACAACAGACCGACGATTGGTTGCTGCCAGTGGGCCTCAAGCCCGGCCTGGTGGTGTGCGATAATGGGCAAAATCTCAGTGGGCAGTGGCTATGACGCCGTTATCAGTGTTACAATACCACTTCTATGTCTCCTTGAGAAAACACTTAGGGTAATGATGGAAGAGGATGTGGCCCAGGACAAGGAGGAGGAAGAGGGGTCATCTCTAACACTTTCAGGCCAGTCTTTTGCCATGAATGAAGCCCTGCTGTGCCTGGGTGACAGGGGCCTAAATCTCTCAAAATCCTCTGTTCTATTGCTGGGTGACATGAACCCTCTTTTGCCGTGAACGAACCCTTGCTGTGCCTGGGTGGCAGGGGCCTAAATCTCTCAAAATTCTCTGTTATATTGCTGGGTGACATGAACCCCCTTTTGCCGTGAATGAAGCCCTGCTGTGCCTGGGTGACAAGGGCCTAAATCTCTCAAAATCCTCTGTTCTATTGCTGGGTGACATGAACCCCCTTTTGCCGTGAATGAACCCCTGCTCTGCATTGCTGACAGGGAACTATATTTAGTGAAAACATCTGTTACTGATCGGAAGATGCGCGACTACAAGTGCACGCTGATGATGGCATTCCCACCCTACAGCGGGGGCACAGTGGAAGCACAATTCGAAGGCAGAGGAGGAGGAAAAGGTCGCCAACGCAGCTGGGGCACCGCCAGCACCTGAGAAGGCAGGGTTAGCATGTCCCAAATGTGGAAAAGCTTTGTCAGCCTTGGAGGTGCTGACCTGCCCTGCAGCCAGTGTATAGTGTGAACGTGTGTTTAGCACGGCAGAGAGCATTATCACAGGCCGCAGCCAATGTGGACAAGCTTACATTTATTAAAATGAACCAGGCATGGATCCCACAGGACTTGTCCGTACCTTGTGCCGAATAGACAATTATACCAGCCTCAACCATCCATTCTTGTACACTTATAGTGCACTTATTCTTTGTTTTATTTTGTTATATGTCCCAATATTTTGGGGGATACCCCAATTTAAAAATAAAAAATAATACGTTAATCTACACCGCCACATCCATCCATCCATCCACCGCCTCCTCAACCTCCTACTCCTAGATACAGATTGTTATTTTTAATTTTTCTGCATTTTATGTTATTTTAAGTAATTTCCCTATCCACATTTGTTTGCAGAACAGTTGCCATGCTCTTAAGCACATTATGATGCCTTTTGCAGCCCTCTAGCCCTTTCCAGGACTAGTTTAGAGCCATTTTAGTGCCCAAAAGTTCAGGTCCCTATTGACTTCAATGGGGTTCGGGTTCGGGGTCAAGTTCGGGTCCCGAACCCAAACTTTTTTTTCAAGTTCGGCGGAACTTGTCGAACCAGAACATCCAGGTGTCTGCTCAACTCTACACACAAATGTTGCACAAAACAAATGCAATATATAAAGTATATTATAGGTACTGTATATCATACCCCTGCCTCAATCAGTTGTTTGGGGAACAACTGGTATATCCCACCAGTTGCAATTAGTTGTTCCAATAGCATTTTTCCCTCTGTATAGCTGCGGTATCTCAGGAGAACTGCACACAAAAGCTGCACAATACAAATGCACTATATAGAAAGTATATTATAGGTATATCACACACCTGCTTTAATCAGTTTTTTGGGGGGCGCAACTGCTATATCACACCAGTTGCAATTAGTTGTTCCAATAGCGATTGTTCCTCTGTATAGCTGCAGTATCTCAGCAGAACCACATACAAATGCTACACAATTCAAATCCATTATATAAAAATTATATTATAGGTATATTACACCCCTGCCTCAATCTACTTTTTGGGGGGGCAACTGCTATATCACACCAGTTACAATTAGTTATCCCAATAGCTTTTGTCCCTATGCATAGCTGCGGTATCTAAGCAGAACCGCCCACAACTGCTGCACAATACAAATGCACTATATAGAAAATATATTATATGCATATTACACACCTGCTTTAATCAGTTTTTATTTTTTTTGGGGGGGGGCAACTGCTATATCACACCAGTTGCAATTAGTTGTTCCTATAGCGTTTGTCCCTCTGTATAGCTGCGGTATCTTAGCAGAACCACATTCAAATGTTGCACAATTTAAATCCACTATATATAAATTATATTATAACAAAGAAAGTTTGCAGCACTCCTTGAAAGATAAAATGTGCTCTTTTAAATTATATTATAGGTATATTACACCCTTGTCTTAATCAGCTTTTCTTGGGGGGCAGCAGCTATTTTACACCAGTTGCAATTAGTTGTTCCAATAGCGTTTGTCCATCTGTATAGCTGCAGTATCTCAGCAGAACCGCACACAAATGTTGCACAATACAAATGCACTATATAGAAAGTTTATTATAGGTATATCACACCCCTGCCTCAATCAGTTGTTTAGGGGGAAACTGGTATATCACATTAGTTGCAATTCGTTTTTCCAATAGTGTTTTTTATTCTCTGTATAGCTGTGTTATGTCAGCAGAACCGCACACAAATGCTGCACAATTCAAATGCACTATATAGAAAGTTTATTATAGGTATATCGCAACTCTGCCTCAATATTTTTTTTTTGTGGGGCAACTGCTATATTACACCAGTTGCAATTAGCTGTTCCAATAGCGTTTGTCCTTCTGTATAGCTGCGGTATCTCAGCAGAACAGCACACAATTGTTGCACAATACAAATGCACTATATCAAAAGTATATTATGGGTATATTACACCCCTGCCTCAATCAGTTTTTTTGGGGGGCAGCTGGTATATCACACCAGTTGCAATTAGTTGTTCCAATAGCTTTTGTCCATCTGTATAGCTGCGGTATCTCAGCAGAACCGCACACAAATGCTGCACAATACAGGTGCACTATATAGAAAGTATATTATAGGTATATCACACCCCTGCCTCAATCAGTTTTTTTGGGGGGCAGCTGGTATATCACACCAGTTACAATTAGTTGTTCCAATAGCGTTTTTCCCTTTGTATAACTGCAGTACCTTAGCAGAACCGCACACAAATGCTGCACAATTCAAATGCACTATATAGAAAGTTTATTATAGGTATATCACACCCATGCCTCAATCAGTTGTTTGGGGGGCAACTGGTATATCACACCGTGGCAATCAGTTGTTCCACTAGCATTTTTCCCTCTGTATAGCTGCAGTATCTCAGCAGAACCGCACTCAAATGCTGAACAATACAAATGCACTATATAGAAATTAAATTATCGGTATATCACACCCCTGCCTCAATCAGTTTTTTTAGGGGGCAACTAGTATATCCCACCAGTTTCAATTAGTTGTTCCAATAGCGATTTTCCCTCTGTATAGCTGCGGTATCTCATCAGAACCGCACACGAATGCTGCACAATACAAATGCACTATATAGAAAGTATATTATAGTTATATCACTCCCCTGCCTCAATCAGTTTTTTGGGGGTGCATCTGCTATATCATACCAGTTGCAATAAGTTGTTCCAATAGCGTTTTTCCCTCTGTATAGCTGCAGTATCGCAGCAGAACCGCACACAACTGCTGCACAATACAAATGCACTTTAATATACTTTCCATGTTAGAAAGTTTATTATAAGTATATCAAACCCTTCAGTATGTCACACCTATCGATAGCACACCTAGGCTAGTCCTAAAAACTGACTTTTGTGGCCCTATTAACTAGTGTTTGGTGTCTCTTAGGCCTCTTTCACACGGGCGTCATGTTTTTTGCCCGGATAAGATGCGGGTGCATTGCGGGAACATGCACGATTTTTCCGCTCAAGTGCAAAACATTATAATGCGTTTTGCACGCGCGTGAGAAAAATTGGCATGTTTGGTACCCAAACCCGAACTTCTTCACAGAAGTTCCGGTTTGGGTTAGGTGCTGGGTAGATTGTATTATTTTCCCTTATAACATGGTTATAAGGGAAAATAATAGCATTCTTAATACAGAATGCATAGTACAATAGGGCTGGAGGGATTAACCACTTGCCATCTGGGCCATTTGCCCCCTTCCTGACCAGGCCTAATTTTGCAAAACTGACATATCTCACTTTATGTGGTAATAACTTTGGAACGCCTTTACTTATCCAAGTCATTCAGAGATTGCTTTCTCGTGACACATTGTACTTCATGATAGTCATAAATTTGAGTCAAAATATTTCACCTTTATTTATAAAAAAAATCCCAAATTTACCAAAAATTTTGAATAATTTGCAATTTTCTAAATTTCAATTTCTCTGCTTTTAAAACAGAAAGTGATACCTCATAAAATATTTATTACTTAACATTCCCCATATGTCTACTTTATGTTGGCATCATTTTGGAAATGTCATTTTATTTTATTAGGACGTTAGAAGGCTTAGAAGTTTAGAAGCAATTCTTCAAATTTTTAAGAAAATTGCCAAAACCCACTTTTTAAGGACCAGTTCAGGTCTGAAGTCACTTTGTGGGGCTACATAGTGGATACCCCCATAAATATCCCCATTGTAGAAACTACATCCCTCAAGTTACTTAAAACCGATTTTACAAACTTTGTTAACCCTTTAGGCATTCCACAAGAATTAGAGGAAAATGGAGATCAAATTTTTTAATTTCACTTTTTTGGCAAATTTTCCATTTTAATCAAATTTTTTCTTTAACACATCGATGATTAACAGCCAAACAAAACTCAATATTTATTACCCAGATTCTGCGGTTTACAGAAACACACCACATGTGGTCATAAACTGCTGTATGGGCACACGGCAGGGTGCAGAAGAAAAGGAACTCCACATGGTTTTTAGATGCCATGTCCCATTTGAAGCCCCCTGATGCACCCTTACAGTAGAAACTCCCAAGAAGTGATCCCATTTTGGAAACTAGGGGATAAGGTGCCAGTTTAATTGCTACTATTTTTGGGTACATATGATTTTTTGATCATTCATTATAACACTTTATGGGGCAAGGTGACCAAAAAATTGGTTGTTTTAGCACAGTTTCTATTTATTTATTTTTACAGCGTTCACCTGAGGGGTTCAGTCAAGTGACATTTTTATAGAGCAGATTGTTACGGACGTGGCGATACCTAATATGTATACTTTTTCTTATTTATTAAAGTTTTACACAATAATAGCATTTTTGAAACAAAAAAATTATGTTTTAAAGTGTCCATGTTCTGAGAGCTATAGTTTTTTTTATTTTTTGAGAGATTTTCTTATGTAGGGGCTCATTTTTTGCGGGATGAGGTGACGGTTTTATTGGTACCATTGGTACAGTTTTCTTTTTTTCTTTTTACGGTGTTCACCCGAGGGGTTAGGTCATGTGATATTTTTATAGAGCTGGTTTTTACGGACACGGCAATACCTAATATGTATACTTTTTTTTATTTGTTTCACTTTAACACAATAATAGCATTTTTTAAACCAAAAAAATGATGTTTTAGTGTCTCCATGTTCTAAGAGCTATAGTTTTTTTTTATTTTTGAGAGATTTTCTTATGTAGGGTCTAATTTTTTGTGGGATGAGGTGACGGTTTTATTTGTACCATTTTGTGGGACATACGCGTTTTTGATCACTTGGTGTTGCAGTTTTTGTGATGTAAGGTAACAAAAATTGCTTGTTTTGACACAGTTTTTTTTTTTTTTTTTTTTACGGTGTTCACCCGAGGGGTTGCGTCATGTGATATTTTTATAGAGCTGGTTTTTACGGACGCGGCAATACCTAATATGTATACTTTTTTTTATTTATTTCACTTTAACACAATAATAGCATTTTTGAAACCAAAAAAATTATGTTTTAGTGTCTCCATGTTCTAAGAGCTATAGTTTTTAAATTTTTTTAGGGATTTTCTTATGTAGGGGCTGATTTTTTGCGGGATGAGGTGACGGTTTTATTGGTACCATTTTGTGGGACATACGCGTTTTTGATCACTTGGTGTTGCAGTTTTTGTGATGTAAAGTGACAAAAATTGCTAGTTTTGACACAGTTTATTTTATTTATTTTTTTCGGTGTTCACCCGAGGGGTTAGGTCATGTGATATTTTAATAGAGCTGGTTTTTACAGACGCGGCAATACCAAATATGTCTATTTTATTTTATTTTTTCTATTTTTAACATTTTTTTTTTTTACATGTGAAACAATTTTTTTTTTTTACATGTGAAACCTTTTTTTTATTTTATTTTTTCAACCCTTTATTTTTTTCTTTTTTATTTTACACTTTTCGTCCCCCATAAGGTCATACAAGACCTCTGGGGGACATTTACTTCACTTTTTATTTTTATTTTCACTATTGATTTCTCCTGTAACTGGGGCTGACATAGTAGCCCCAGTTACAGGAGAAATACACCCCCCAGAGAGGCTGTACAGCATAATTTAGCGCTGTACAGCCTCAGAGCAGGGCTGATCGAGGTCTCTGAAAGACCTCACACAGCTCCTGCACTCTCCGGTCATGGCGGTCACATGACCGCCGGGCCGGAACAGGAAGCGCATAGCGCTTCCTGCTCTGCACAAACAGCACTCGGTGAGCGCTGTGTATGCAGCGATCTAGAAGGCAGGGACACCTGGGCACTGTCCCTGCCTTCTCTCTGGGTTGCCCTGCTGTAACTGACAGCGGGCAACCCGATCAGCAGCTGCACGATTAGCGTGCAGCTGCAGTTTCTGAACGGACGTTCTGGAACGTTTGTTCAGAAATAGAGATGCACCTCCTGGACGTTTATATCCTATGGGCGGACGGGAGGTGGTTAAAAAAAATGAAAAAAAAATTAACTCACCTTAATCCAGCCCGGCTTCTCTTCTGTCTTCTTTCTTCAGGACCTGGGTAAAGGACCTGTGGTGACGTCACTGCGCTCATCACATGGTCCATCACACGATCTTTTACCATGGTGATGGATCATGTGACAGACCATGTGATGAGCGCAGTGACGTCATCACAGGTCCTTTACCCAGGTCCTGAAGAAAGAAGACAGAAGAGATGCCGGCTGCGCGATCAAGCGGATTAAGGTGAGTTAAATTTTTTTATATTTTTTTTAACCCCTCCAGCCCTATTGTACTATGCATTCTGTATTAAGAATGCTATTATTCTCCCTTATAACCATGTTATAAGGGAAAATAATAATGATCGGGTCTCCATCCCGATCGTCTCCTAGCAACCGTGCGTGAAAATCTTGCTTGCGGATGCTTGCGATTTTCACGCAGTCCAAATTCACTTCTATGGGCCCTGCGTTGGGTGAAAAACGCACAAAATAGAGCTTGCTGCGATTTTCACGCAACGCACAAGTGATGCGTGAAAATCACCGCTCATGTGCACAGCCCCATAGAAATGAATGGGTCCGGATTCAGTGCGGTGCAATGCGTTCACCTCACGCATTACACCTGCGTGGAAAACTCGCCGGTGTGAAAGGGGCCTTACTGTCTGTCCCTTCTCCACACAGCAACCTTTTTCTACACTGGCAAAAGACTGAATGTAATATGGCGGCCAGATCGGGTTTATTTATAGGGTAGGGGGTGTGTCCATGTGCTGAAACGTCTCAATTGGCTGTCTTGGGTCAAAGTTAAGCACAATGCAAAATAATATGGCGCTGGCGGACATTGCCATATGTTCACATGTTCGGTGAACCACGAATGAGCAAAATTATCTGTGAAACGACCGCCGGGCGAACCGCATGGACATCTCTAGTCTCTAATGAGCACTTTTCTTCACCCGCCTACTGAAGAATCCACCCTGCAGCAGGACATGGAACCGAATCTGATTCAGCAGGTGGTGGCATACTTGGACTGTACACTGCCATCCTAGATCCAAGATCTCCTGGACTACTGTGTAGCCAAACTTGATTTTTCGCTGCAACTGGCTGAGTTCTTCCTGGATAAGCTTTTCTGCCTGGCCAGTAGTGTGGCAGCAGAGCAGGTGTTTATTGTGGCAGGGGGCATAATTACCCCAAAGAGGCCTTTCATTGCCACATAAATTGTTGAGAGACTAACCTTTTAAAGATGAACCAGGCGTGGATCAGCCAGGATTTCCACATGCCAGTGCCTGATGCACATCATTCTGGGTGCCACACCCATTTTTTCTAGCCACCTGCTTCATCTGCTATTCTGATGCTGCCACCCACCTGATGCTACAAACCTGCTGCCTCTGCTACCATCTTTTCCTACTGCCACCCATTATCTTGTGCTGTTACTGCCACTGCTGTTGCCCCCCACCTCCCCACTTTGTGACTGGGCCACTATATTGACTCCTCATGCAGTTGTCACACTCACCACTATGTTACTGGGCCACTTTGTTGACTCCTCATGTGGTTGCCACCTCATTACTCTGTAACTGGGCCATTGTGTTGACACCTTATGCAGTTTCCACCCTCCCCAGTCTGTGACTTGGCCACTATGTTGACTCCTCATTCGGTTGACACTCTTAACACTCTGTGACTGGGCCACTATGTTGACCTCTCATGTGTTTGCCACCCTCCCCACTCTATAACTGGGCCACTGTGTTAACTCCTCATGCTGTTGCCACCTCATCATTTTGTGACTGGGTCATTGTGTTGACCCTTCTGCGGTTGCCAACTTCCCCTGTCTCTGACTGGGCCACTATGTTGACTACTCATTCAGTTGCCACCCTCAACACTCTGTGACTGGGCCACCATGTTGACTCCTAATGCAGTTGCCACCCTTTCCACTCTGTGACAGGGCCGGTAGTGTCCCTGTTTGGCCTTGCTGATATCACCATTTATTTTACCCTTTTTCTAATCTGTCAGAAGGGCAGAAAAATGAAAAACACAACAGATCCTGTCTTTGGAGCATCTGCTTACGGTCTCTATCACACAGTATCTATTTTGCATCAGGATACGCTCATAAATTGGAAGTCAAAAGAAGAAGTATCGGAATACCTTCTATGGGGAAGGAAGAGCCAATTATGTACCACACAAAACCTAGTAGCAAAGATAGTCTACAGATCATAAATATTGCCAATAAAGCCCTAACAGATGAAGCATTGGAGCAATGAATGGAGAGATCTCTGGATCCATGTGAGGTATAGGACTGGTTCTAGCTTTTTTAGAAAGAGATTGTCATGTTCTAATTTATGTATAATTTCCAATTGTTTAATTAATCATCGAATACCCTGTTTAATTTGTAGATAACGATAGACATGCTACCTAATCTAATATTTAATACAGGGAACCAACTTCTTTGTTGTAATTTCATTAGATTGGTGATTTTCAGTTGTTTTCATGGAGAGATGAAATCAGTAATTTTGCTTAACTAATTGTTTTTCTCACTCTATTAGCAAGATTTTGACAGGCAAATAACATGGATGCATGTGTTTATTTAGTACCCCGAACCATTATGGTGTGCAAGATATACATTTCTAGAGATTGTGATATGACTGCATCACAAAATAAATAGTCCAGTTAACCTAACAATTCTGTCATAGTGGAATTGGAGAACCCTCACAATAATAAACTGTTATATTCCAGAGTGGGAGTTTGGTCAGCAGCCAAAATACTTTCAGCAGTGCAGCATTTAGTCTACAACATGATAATACAACTGAGCTCACATGGCAACCAACTCTTATATATATCTAGTGCCAAAATTAAAGTAAGCATTTAATTTGTGATCCACAGTGTCAGTTATTCATTGTCACTGCTTTAACGTTTAATTCTGTGTTCAGTTCTGAGCGATATAGTCCTGACATGTCCTTATTCTAGTGTCAGAAGTATTGAGAAATTGTCATTTATCAGCCCGAAAAAAAAAATGACCATGTTGCACATTTTTGGCGAGTCTTTTGTGACATATGTCTTTTTTATGCAAATCTGTCTACTTTTATGAAAGATATATATCTTTTGGAAAGGAACAGAAAAATGTTGAGACATGAAGGCAATTGCTATGATTTTTCCAATTTGTTGGCTTTGGAATTGCATAGAAAGAAAAGTAAAATCGGGTTCTACTTGTGGGTGCTAGGTTTTAGGGAAAAAAGTGAAATCTTTTTAAAGGGGTTTTGCCACTACTGTAATAACACTCAAGTCATGATTAAGAACTAACAGTTCAAAACGCGTAGACCTTCTTGCCGTCATCTGCTCAAGGTATACAGTTTTTATTATGGACTTCATAAATATAGGATTTTAGATGGAAAAACCATGTGCTTGATTTTTTTCCTAACTTATAACACTTATCCCATATTCACAGGGCAGAGGATAAGTGTTTGATTGCTGGGGGTCTGACCTCTGGAACCCCAGCCAGCGATCATAAGATTTAAGGGTCCGCAAGTGCCACCCAAGTGCCCCATGAAAATGTAGCCTCCATTCCATTCACTTCTTTGGGAATGCTGCAAGCACTGCAGTCCCACAGAAGTGAATGGAGGATACACATGCGCTCAACTTCTCCATTCTCATGAGGCAGTTCAGTGGCACTTGTAGACCTCTATTCTAGTGATCACTGGTGGTCCCAGAGGTCGGACCTCTAGAGATTAAAAAAAAAAAAAGTATCCATTTCTTGTGAATAAAGGTTTATTATAAGGTGTTATTAGTGTAAAAAAAAAAAAAAAAAAAAAACTTTCATGAAAAAGTGACAGCTTCAGCTTTATCTTTCACCATTCCGGTTATATGTTCAATGAAATTTGTTAGCTGGAGTTTTAGAATTCATGTACGTACTTTCAACTGTTGGGCAGAACTTAACTTATAACTATTTGCTCAAATAAAACTTGTTTTAGAGGCCATAATATCTTAACTAGCTCATGTTTCTGAATACATGAATGGGTAAGTATTTTATTAGTTACATTATTTGTCCAATATGCTATGAGGTTATGGAAGTTTTGACTAAACTGTCGAGAGGAACTGTAACTCATGTTAAAATAAATTATATAGGACATTATTGTAGCAGGTATTGTGTTCGCTATTGCACTATTATATTGTCTCTGGTATAGAAGTCATGAACAGCTTCTAACCATCTAAATATTAGGCCTCATGCACACGACCGTTTTTTTTTGCGGTCCGCAAAACAGATTTCCGTTGTTCCGTGATCCATGACCGTTTTTTCTTCCGTGGGTCTTCCTTGATTTTTGGAGGATCCACGGACATGAAAAGTGAAAAAAATAACTAAGTCAAGTTTCCATTGAAAATGATAGGAAAAACGGACATGGATCACGGACGCGGAATACTATCTTGTGTGCATCCGTGATTTTTCACGGACCCATTGACTTGAATGGGTCCGTGAACCGTTGTCCGTGAAAAAAATAGGACAGGTCATATTTTTTTCACGGACTGGAAAAACGGATCACGGACGCGGAAGCCAAACAGTGCATTTTCCGTTTTTTCCACGGACCCATTGAAAGTCAATGGGTCCGCGAAAAAAAAACGGAACAACGGCCGCAGCTGCTGTCCGTTTGCATGCAGATTGCCGGATCCGGCAGGCAGTTCCGGCGATGGAACTGCTTGCCGGATCACTCTGCCGCAAGTGTGAATGTAGCCTTACACTAGCTTTATAGTGTATAGTGGAGCAATGCCAGATCCAGGGAGCACCAGCAGGTTTTTCTCTGTCGAAACAGCCTGCCAGAACAATACTGCAAGTGTGAAAGAAGCTTTACAAAATGTACTTTTATTCTCTGTTAACTCTACACCCAAAAGTGCAATGCAAATAGATCCTTAGCCCACCAAAGCTCTATCAATATGAGTTTGTAAATTAGACAGAATAAAGAATAATGTGATTACTGTCTTTAAGTCCAATTTAGATGCAAAAAGAGACAGCTAAAACTTAACTTTTTATAGGATAAATAAAAATGCTCAAGGTATCAATTATTATTATTATTATTATTATTATTTATTATTAAAGCACCATTCATTCCATAACACTTTACATATGAAAAGTAATATACATACATAATACAGACAATTGCATTATGCATAAACAAGACGAGTTACGAACTGGTACAGAAGGAGAGAGGGCCCACAATCTACAATCAATCAAACAAATATCGACATACTGTTTAAGTGCACAATTGTCACCAGGGAAAGTATAAAAAGAAAAATCTTACTAAATATACATTACTATACTTGCATTGGTGACAATTGTGCATTTATATGTTGCTGGTCTGCTGTTGAGAGCTCCATTTGCAATTGCTGACCAATGACGTCCCAGATGTGCTCAATGGTAAACAAGTCTAGAGACGCTAAAGGCCATGGTAGCACATTTAGATCACATAGGCTGCTCATAGTAGCATGAGGAACATGTGGTCTGACGTTGTCCTGTTGCTGGATACTTTAGAGACATTTGTGGTTGGGCTATGATATATTTTACCACCCCACATCATAATCCGTTGAGTAGGACTGGTGTGATGTTTACTTTTGAAGGCCTCTGGTCTGGAGATCACATGGACAAATCTCCAGTTATTACTGCATCCAAGACAAAAGCTGGACTCTAAAAAGGATAGACCTCCGTTCCAGCCTCCATTGCTGTATTGCCATGCACCATAATAGACTTTGAGAGTGGTGGCATGAAGTCAAAGGAACACCAGTAGCTGGACGTCTGGCTAGTCCAATGTTATGCAAAAGCATTCTGATGGTTTGTGTAGAATCAGTTTTAGGCCCCAGACTTGGGGTATGATGTTCAATTTCACTTGCAGTACAGAATGGACCGCCACATGTCATTCTCCTAATCAAATGTTCCATCCATGCAGAGATTCACCTCTGTGCACCTCTTGTTGTCATTCCTGTTTGTTCTCCCAAACAACGGAACGCACAATGTAAAAGGTGTCACTGTTGACGTCTCGGCCTACAGTTGTAACAATCTGCCAGAGTCATAAACTAAGGTCTTTCAGTTTATTCAGTTTAATCTGTCCCTCTCCGTAAGTGGTGATAACTGTCACATCGATGAACAGGAGGCATCACACACATTATCCTACGCAAATCAGTATGATTTTTGAGGTTTCATGTGGCTAAAACAACTTTGCTTTCAATCTGGATTTTATGCTCCTCCCATGTGCCACAGATCAGAGCTAGGTGCTTGAAAATTTCATCATCTGAAGATCTTAGAAACACCTGCTACCTCTTCAATTTGCATAACCTTATGGCTTGTCCTTCATGATGTTGCAATTTCAATGTTGAGAAGTGTAGCTACTGTTTTTGCATGCTGGGACTTGTAATTGAATAACAGCTGGAGAAACATGGGTTACATAAAACTGAATAAATAATACATCTGACCAGTGAAAGCATGCAGTGAATAATATATAGATAGACATATATACATCTCCAATGCCAGGCACAAAGGCTTGCTGGAGAATGTAGTTCAGTGTGGATGTCACTGCCATGAAGGCTACTGCATGCAGGGAATGTAAACCTCTGCTGTTATAGAAGACCATCTAAACTTGTGTATGCATTGTACACATGCCAATGCACTTATCTTTCACATGTTTGCATATGCATACTTCCTTCACATTTGCTGATTGATGTGTGTACAATCACATACATAGAGACTAAACTTTAGCAGCTTTGAGTATTCATGCCATTGTTGCTTTCCTTGTCATACATGTATATTTTATGATTACCTACATTTCAATGCAAATTATTAATACCTCAAACGTAACCTGGCAAATGTCAAAGAAATAAGGGTTTACTATTTGGACAGTTCATTTCCACATTCCATGGGTCTGCAGGTCCATTTTAATAGGAACGGACAAATCGCCAGCAATAATCTGGTCGGATAATAAAAAAGCAATTTCAAAAGACTAGCACAATGCAGTCTGCTCCAACCTAATTTAGTTAGGCTGTTTGTATCATTCATAGCTCAATCATTAACTTCCGTCCATCTCAGCTCTGTTTGTGCTCAGCTCTGCAAATTGTCCTCTGAAAGTTTGGTGTTGGAGCTGGAAATGAAGTCATGAGTTTGAAGACTCCATCTGCTTTCAATGAATCCCTAGAGATGAATCAAGCCTTATTTACAGCAGCTCTGTGATGGACACACAGAACATAAAGACAGCCTTTGACCTTTGTAAGCAATATAGCCATGGTAGTGAGTGCGTCTGTATGTGCACACGATGTAAAGCAGGAGAATATAGTGTATATGCACAGCAAAAAGTCACAGAATCCTTTCTCCCAGGAACACCCACCAGAGGCAACCTCTCTGAGCATGTCCCCAGTGATCCACAGGAAGAGACAGAAATAGGCTTATGATTTATATACAGTTCAACATCCAGGGGACAGTGGTGTTGGGAAAGAGGGAGGGTATTAGGAACAGCTGCTATGTCTACGCTTGTAATCACTGGTTAGTGTGAGAACATTATCTGTTAGCATTCTATGAAATTCACATTTACACCAAAGGACAAATACAATAAAGACCACTACTTATAATAAGGATGCTAAAAGTAATAATAGTCATGTCAAGAAAAATATGCACACAGCATTGTAGAACATGGAATTGACTATTTATGCAGCATTAGAGACATTAGGAAAATAAAAGTGCTTGAGTGAGGTGGATCTAGTCAAAAACCAATAATGTGGCTTTTCTTCTGATACTCTAGTACAGTTGTTACATCATATTGGGCCAAATAGCTTTAACTGGATGAAGTTTATTGTGACCCGGTGGATGTGGGCACACTGTGTCCCTGAACAGATTGGATGTAGGGCTAATTTTAAGGGCATTATATAAGTCCACCCACAAGTCTTCATCCTTTAGCCCAAATAGAGATTAGGACTGTGAAGCCCCTGTAGACGCCGGTTATTCGGCGAAACATGTCGGGGGGCAGTTTCTGAGTAATGTTTTAGCCCAGGTAGTGAGCAATATTGTGTGGGTATAGACAGTAGACCTAATAAGAATACAAGCGCCAGTGGCAGTTCACAGCCACAGACGCCATTTAAGTGTACACAGAATCTCTGTCAGAGAATAATAAGCACATACAGTGCTGAATCACAAGCTCACCCTGAAAGTTTTAACGCTTACGTTTCTCACTAATCTGTTAGATTTAGGTATTAATGGTGAATTAATAAAGGTGAAGCTTCAACAATTTAGTGTGGAGGAAGAAAAAGCGTATTTCAGCTGTTGTAATACAGCTCATGCTATAATTGAGATTTGGACTGGACACTGCAGGGGAACCAAACACCTCTACCTCTTGAAGTAGTCTCTGTTCAGTGACAGCTGTCCCAGGCATGTCAAAAGACACAGGTACATGGCACTAAGGGGACGGGCAAGAGCGTAGTCAGTGGAAAAGTCGGGATTGGAGCAGGCAGGCTCAATCCGGTAAACAGGCAATAAGTCAGGCCAGATGACAGGCAGAACATGATCAACATGGTAAACAGGCAGAGGTTGGGAACAGAAGTTCGGTACACAAATACTTTTGCAGAAACTAGAAAATCTACAAAGCTAGATGAGGCACCTATCCATAAGAGAAGGTAACTTAAAAAACCCAGTGAATGCAGCCATTGGCTTTGGACAGATCAGGCCATGCGTTCTGGCCCTTTAAGGGAGGTCAGCAAGAACTAGCCAAGAAGAGGCCTACATTGTGGAAACAGACAAGACACAGACTGGAAGCTGTGCCCGCCAGAAGGGAACAGAGAGATGCTGGTGGACTCCGACTGACGGCAATACATAAAAATGGGAGGGTTGGATATCCTGGTGGCCCCTGGGGCTCTGGAGTATGTTTATGCACAGAATGCTGGCTTTACAGTTATAATACACCATGTGCACCACCACTGTATTATTATATCTTAAAAATAGTACAGGACAGATCAAGAAACGTCCCATAATATTAAACTTGTGTGGTAGTAAGGAACAGACGGAAAAATATTGTTCGATAGAAGCACACGCAATAGATAAATGTTGTAGATAGATAGATAGATAAAAATAAATAGGTGGCTATAGATAGACTGATATAGATAGAGAGACACAGAAAAAAAAAATCTGCAGCACATCCAAAATCTGTGAAAAAAGCGCAATGTCCTTTATTCACACTTATAGCGAGGCTTTAGTCCTCTTGCTGGGAATGTTGTCAAGGAACTGAGAGCAGTCCCAGCAAGAGGACTGAAACGTCGATATAAGTGTGAATAAAGCACATTGCACTTTTCTCACTGATCTTGGATGTGCTGTAGATTTTTGTCTATATCTACAATATTGATGTTTGTTGCATCTTGGCTATTAGCACTCCATACAATTCACTACTGACTGTGCTCTCCTGATTTTTATTGTTAGACAGATAATAGATATATAGATTATAGATAGATAGATAGATAGATAGATAGATAGATATGAGATAGATAGATAGATAGATAATAGATATGAGATAGATAGATAGATAGATAGATAGATAGATAAATAGATAGATAGATAGATAGATAGATAGATAGATAGATAGATAGATAGATAGATAGATAGATTATAGATAGATAGATAGATAGATAGATAGATTATAGATAGATAGATATACACCGCCTGTCCAAAAAAGTCGCCACCTGGATTTAACTAAGCAAATAGTTTTGAACCTCCTATTGGATAATTACTGCATGGGCGATTATCTTTTCAGCTGGAAACAAGTTATTTAACCCCAACTGGTGCAATGAGTTGCTTCTCATTTCTTAAACAACCAGAACTCAGGGCTATGTTTAATAGTGAAAGTAAGAGAATTTCCACACACACAATGCGAAGGGAACTCAAGGGATTGGGACTGAACAGCTGTTTACCCATAAGAAAACCACTAATCAGTGAGGCAAACCAGAAAAAAAAGGCTTCAATTTGCTAGGGAGCATAAAGATTGGACTCTGGAGCAATAGAAGAAGGTCATGTGGTCTGATGAGTCCAGATTTACCCTGTTCCAGAGTGATGGGCGCATCAGGGTAAGAAGAGAGGTAGATGAAGTGATGCACCCATCATGCCTAGTTCCTACTGTACAAGCCAGTGTGGGCAGTGCTATGATCTGGGGTTGCTGCAGTTGGTCAGGTCTAGGTTCAGCAACAGTATGTGCTCCAAGAATGAGGTCAGCTGACTACCTGAACATACTGAATGACCAGGTTATTCCATCAATGGATTTTTTCCTCCCTGATTGCACGGGCATATTCCAAGATGAAAATGCCAGGATCCATCAGGCTCAAATTATGAAAGAGTGGTTTAGGGAGCATGAGACATCATTTTCACACATGGATTGACCACCACAGAGTCCAGACCTTAACCCCATTGAGTATCTTTGGGATGTGCTGGAGAAGGCTTTGCGCAGTGGTCAGACTCTACCATCATCAATGCAAGATCTTGGTGAAAAATTAATGCAACACTGGATGGAAATAAATCTTGTCACATTGCAGAAGCTTATCGAAACAATCCCACAGCGAATGTGTGCCGTAATCAAAGCTAAAGGCGATCCAACAAAATATTAGAGTGTGTGACCTTTTTTTTTGGTGGCAACTTTTTTTTGGGACAGGCAGTGTATATTAAATAGATAGATAGATAATAGATATATAATAAATACATAGGTAGGTAGATGATATATTGATTGATAGATAGATAGATAGATAGATAGATAGATAGATAGATAGATAGATAGATAGATAGAATAAAGAAACTTTGCGGCACTTCCATGAATGTGCGTTTACTCACACGGTATCATGCAACGTTTCAGTCCTCTCTCAGTGGGACTATTCTCAAGAAGTGGTTACCACTGCTGGAAAAGTCTTACTGAGAGGACTGAAATGTCACATGATACCGGGTCAATAAACGCACATTCATGGAAGTGCTGCAGAGTTTCATTATTTTTTGCATTTTTGGGCTTGAGGTATCGCCCTTCAGCCAATGGCACTCCAGCATTTGCTTGATTTACAGCAGTGCTCCCTGATTTATAGATAGATAGATAGATAGATAGATAGATAGATAGATAGATAGAAACTGGCTGGCTAGATAGATAGATAGATAGATAGATAGATAGATAGATAGATAGATAGATAGATACTGGATAGATAGATAGATAGATAGATAGCTAGATAGATAGATAGATAGATAATAGATAGATAGATAGATAGATAAATAGATAGATAGATACTAGATAGATAGATATATAGATAGATAGATAGATAGATAATAGATAGATAGATAGATAGATAGATACTAGATAGATAGATAGATAGATAGATAGATAGATAGATAGATAGCTATGAGATAGTAGGTAGATATGAGATATATAAATAGATAATAGATAGATATTAGATCGATAGATAGATAGATAATAGATAGATATTAGATAGATAGATAGATAGATAGATAGATATATAGATATGAGATAGATGATAGATAGATAGATAGATAGATAAATAGATAGATAGATAGATAGATAGATAGATAGATAGATAGATATAGATAATAGATAGATAGATAGATAGATAAATAGATAGATAGGAGATGGACAGATAGACAGATAGATAGATAGATAGATAGATAGATAGATAGATAGATAGATAGATAGATAGATACTGTAGATAGATACTGTAGATAGATAGATAGATAGATAGATAGATAGATAGATAGATAGATAGATAGATACTGGATAGATAGATAGATAGATAGATAGATAGATAGATAGATAGACAGATAGATAAATAGATAGATAGATAGATAGATAGATGGATAGATAGATAATAGATAGATAGATAGATAGATAGATAGATAGATACTAGATAGATAGATAGATAGATAGATAGATAGATAGATGATAGATACTAGATAGATAGATAAAAAAGATAGATAGATAGATAGATAGATAGATAGATAGATAGATAGATAGAAGATAGACAGATAGATAGACAGACAGATAGATAGATACTGTAGATAGATACTGTAGATAGATAGATAGATAGATAGATAGATAGATAGGAGATAGATAGACAGATAGACAGATAGATAGATAGATAGATAGATAGATAGATACTGGATAGATAGATACTGGATAGATAGATAGATAGATAGATAGATAGATAGATAGACAGATAGATAAATAAATAGATAGACAGATAGATAGATAGATAGATAGATAGATAGATAGATAGATAGATAGATAGATACTGGATAGATAGATAGATAGATAGATAGATAATAGATAGATAATAGATAGATAGATAGATACTAGATAGATGATAGATAGATAGATAGATACTAGATAGATAGATAGATAGATAGATAGATAGATAGATACTAGATAGATAGATAGATAGATGATAGATACTAGATAGATAGATAAAAAAGATAGATAGATAGATAGATAGATAGACATATAGATAGATAGATAGATAGATAGATAGAAGATAGACAGATAGATAGATACTGTAGATAGATACTGTAGATAGATACTGTAGATAGATAGATAGATAGATAGATAGATAGATAGATAGGAGATAGACAGATAGACAGATAGATAGATAGATAGATAGATAGATACTGGATAGATAGATAGATAGATAGATAGATAGATAGACAGATAGATAAATAAATAGATAGACAGATAGATAGATAGATAGATAGATAGATAGATAGATAGATACTGGATAGATAGATAGATAGATACTAGATAGATAGATAGATAGATAGATAGATGATAGATAGATAGATAGATAGATACTAGATAGATAGATAGATAGATGATAGATAGATAGATAGATAGATAGATAGGAGATAGATAGATAGATAGATAGATAGATAGATAGATAGATAGATAGATGATAGATAGATAGATACTAGATAGATAGATAGATAGATAGATAGATAGATACTGGATAGAAAGATAGATAGATACTAGATAGATAGATAGATAAATAGATAGATAGATAGATAGATAGATAGATTATAGATAGATAAGAGATAGATAGATAGATAGATAGATAGATAGATAGATAGATAGATAGATAATAGATAGATAGATAATAGATAGATCAGATATAAGGACAGGGTCCATGTGACTATTTCACTCATTTCACACACATTCCTTAATTGGAGAAGAAGAAGATAATGAAACCCCCTGAGCTGAGAGGATCTGGGAAACTCTGTCTCCAGTTAGTGTATTGTGAATACGAGTAGTCAGCATTTTCGGCATGGCTTCCTCGTCAGCCTGCCCCTGGAGCCATGGATGGCGGAGAGTTTAGTGGCAAGAGGACCTCAGCACCATGGACAGCTGCCATGCACGCTCCCGTGCTGAGCGGTAACACATTGTGAGGGAGAGCAGATCCGGCCGAGCACAGCGCTGATGAATGGGAGCCCGGCGAGGGACGCTTCCCCTGCCTCTCCCCTCTGACAGCCGTCCGGGCTCCGACCTCCCATCTTCTCGCCTCTCTCTCAGCGCTCAGGAGCCTCTCACTTTTTGTGACTACCCTTCCTAAGTCATCCTCTTTCTCCATCTCCCTCCCTCTTGCTCTCAGCCTCTTCCCTCCTCCTCCTCCTCCACTCTCTTTCTCTCCCCGGCTCCCAGCATCAGCGGGAGAGAGTGCAGGTACTGTACCACGACCTACCTTTACAAATAGCACTTTATTTCCTATTTCCCTGGGACTAGAGAGGACATGACATGAAGAGCATTGCCCTTGCAGCAGGAGAAGAAGAGTGCCTGCAGGCTGATTTACCCATGTCTTCTCTTCTTTCTTGCAGTTCATACTTTGCTTCTCTTTGTGTGGAATAAAACACGTTTATCAGTCTGGGAGGATAAGAAAGAGAAGACTCCTCTGGGTTTCCTTGGATAACACCACTGGCTGCACTAGTAAGTAGAAAATAGTTGCTCCCTTGCTTTCCTATGGGCTGTAGAAGGCTGGTGAACTTGGTTGGAGTTGTTTGGCCATTCAGGCTGGGAGCTGAGGCTGCTTTGGGGGGTTGTTATTTGGATCAGCACATGAATGCTGCTGTGTGGACTGGTTGTGGTTATGTTCCTTCTCCTGGCCTCTGTATTCTCTGCAAAGCTTAAAGTTTGGCTCATACTGTGTTACTGTACCATAAAGGAAGCCACCTCTGATAATAAGTGCGAGCAGATGCAGCCCATGGTCAGCCCCTGCCTTGTCAGTGCTTTACATGAGGTCTTTCTATGAAACTTTGCAAAGCATTGTCCTAGGAGAGCAGAATCCTGCCCTATCAGCAACCAAACCCTAATCCACATAGTCTTAAAGCCTTTTCTGCCTCTTGATATTAAACCAGTAGAAGCAGTGTCAGATTATCTATATCCAGAGGTTATGCAACCATATGGTCTTTACATCTGGGCTGGTGAGGAGGAGAACCTAGCGCCTAACGTAGCATCATCATTCCTATAGTATATGGAGGGCCGCTGATGTGGCTCCACTATCCAGTAATAAACTGAAGAGCTCACATCTAGCACAGATTGCTTGCAATAAGGGAGATGTTCTTTATTAACGTATTACCCTCTGCATATACTGCTTATTAGTTTCTTTAAGCTGTGTAATTACTTTGAAGAAAGTTTCTTCTTAAAGTGAATATACCCATTAGAGGTAATCACACATTTAAGCTTTGTATAATCGAAAGAAAGACCAAAGTAATGGCCAATTCAGTGGTATGTGGACTCAGACACCCTTCTCCAGGAATTCACTTTCTGACTCTTCTTAAAGGAGGCAGGGATTTCATTAGCAGACAGTAAGAGCTCTTTCTTGTCATATGCTTCAGTATTTCCCACTTTAAAAGTTATATCATGTCCCCTGAACCCAGGCACAATCTGGCAGAAAGGGAGTTAACACACTCTAGTCTTTATTTGTATGATGCAATCCCATTGACTTAAATGCATACTGGCCAGTAAATTGTTAATGCAAGGGAACCCCAGATATAGATAGATAGATAGATGGATAGATAGATAGATAGATAGACAGACAGACAGACAGATAGATAGATAGATAGATAGATAGATAGATAGATAGATAGATGGATAGATAGATAGATAGATAGACAGACAGACAGACAGACAGACAGATAGATAGATAGATAGATATCCTTTCATGTCATGTTCATATAAACTGCTTTAATATAATTTGTACTGTATATATATATGAGTTTATATGAACATGACATGAAAAGAGAGATAGATAGATAGATAGATAGATAATAATAATAATATATATATATATATAGACACAGACATAAAGGCAGATATATAAGAGATAGATAGATAGATACATAGATACATAGATAATAGATACATCGATAGATACTAGGTAGGTAGATGATAGATAGATAGATAGATAGATAGATAGATAGATGTTATAGAGATAATAGATAGATAGATAAAGTAGATAGATAAATAGATAGATAGGTAAATAAATAAATAGGTAGATAGATAGATACATAGATAGATAGATAGATAGATAGATAATAGATAGATAGATGGATAATGAAAGATAGATAGATAATAGATAGATAGATAATAGATAGATAGATAGATAGATAGATAGATAATAGATAGATAGATAATAGATAGATAGATAGATAGATAGATAGATAATAGATAGATAGATGGATAATGAAAGATAGATAGATAATAGATAGATAGATAATAGATAGATAGATAGATAGATAGATAGATAATAGATAGATAGATAATAGATAGATAGATAGATAGATAGATATGAGAGAGAGAGAGAGAGAGAGTAGATAGATATACAGATTTACCACATTCCTATCTCTAATGCCCAGCATATTACCTTGATAATAATATGCCTAATTTAATCTTTGGATATGAATAACATTCTCTAATTCAATGTCCCAGAAACTTCCTATGGTTACAGTATGACCTAGATTGCTGCCCCCCCTGCAGTGTTGGCCAATGAGAAAATGTTTTGAATATGGAAGAATGCAATTCTGGAATTCAGCCACTTTTTAGGAAATATCTTAAAATTACATTTGTCTCTTCTAATCCAGGGAAGTTGTTTTGTAAACCAGAGAGACAAAAGTTGCTTGTATCAGCAGTTATGTGCTTTATTATGCAATTGTTCTTGTTATTCAGATCAGATAATGGCCCGATGAAATACATAAGCAGTCTTCAGGGAATGAATGATTAATTCCTCTAACGTGTGCTTACTATAGGAGTTCTTACTAATAAGGTCTACCTGTATTTGCTTACAGTTGCAGATGAGGAGAAGGCAAATATGCTGCTCTATTCTTTTATTAGTGCTATACACAAATCTGCTCTAAAAACAACATATGCTGATGACAAAAGCCTAAAACTTGACTATATCTCACTAATACAATGTGTTGAGGTGTACATTTTAATCATAGCCTTGTATAAAGCATGCATGGTTCACTATTGAAGTGGATACACTTAATATATGATCGTCATTTGTATAAAAGACTGGAAATGTAGTTTTACATGATGTGCCTCTATCTCTAGTGTTCGCTGTGAAGGTTATTGTTCAGCTTCATGGGCCCAGACATTTCGGTGACTCTAGTAAGCATGAAATACACAATTGAAGGGTTTCATATTGTCATGTAGCCCGGCCTATGAAATTGCTCATCCTTTTTGAACAATCCTATCTGATATCTATTGCTGCTTATCTTCTTTGTGTAAAAGTAGAGCAATTAATAACAGAACAATAAAGTTTGAATGTTTGGACCAGAAGCTGCTATAGAACAAAAGCACAATAGAACTACAGTTTTGATCTGATATAAAGATACAAAGATCATAATTATTGCACTTTAACACACGTACACATAAAACACACAAAAACACCTATGCACATTACCAGATAAATAGTGATCAAACATGCTCATTATAGTAAAATATAGGATGTGTGTGTATAGACCCTTGAATGTTCCTGTAGCTGTGGTTTGGATTATTTGATATATATATATATATATATATATATATATATATATATACTATTAGTTATTATGTTTGTTATATGTTGTAACATGCTACTTTTATACTATTTGATACTTGAATCGGATAAAAATACTGGTGTGACTGGTGAACTTTTTAAAAATCTCCACCCATGTACTGTTTATTGTACTACAGAATTACTATACAAACAGACAAATCACATCAAATGATCAAAACATTCATTAAACCCCATTTAGATTGTCGCCTATCTTTATTTTACCAAGACGGAAATCATTGGTGATTTTGCTAAGCAGCAATCTACTGTATGCGCCTGTGTGCAATATGCAGTGTAAGTTGTTTTTTTTTAACTATAATAAAAGGACAGAATCAAGAAAGTTTTTCTGAGATATGGATTATCATAAAGCAGCCTTAAGTGCAAGTACTTTAAAAGATTGTATGTAATACACTCAATCACTTCCTGTCTATTGTACATACAAAAAAATAAATTAAAAAAATTACTTTTTTCTTAGACAATATGAATGTTATGAACATGTCTATCCCTTTTATTGCTTATTTCTAGTCGCTTTTGTGTTCTTTTTCCTTTTCATCACTGTGGATACCTTTGTGCTGTAACCAGTACACCCCGTTTTATGGCCTTAAAATGCCTGTATGTATACAGGACACTGGAATAACTTTCTGACATGATTAGAAGTGTTGGAAACACCTTTATGGTCAACAAATTTGATGGAAAAATAATGAGTAAAAATACATACATACATACCTGAATGCGAAATGTCTAATGAGAGCTTTCCCTACCTGTCTTTAGAAGCCTTGGTGGATTCTAAATATGTTTCCCAAGCCACATCATTTCATTGACTTGAGTATGTGCTTATTCTGTAATGATAGAGAATGTATCAACCAGCTTGCTACTGTGGAAAGACCATAGGTGTTCTCTCGTACGGTGAACTTTCATTATTTAAGCACAGTCAATAAAATATTGGAGGCTTCTCTGTGGTGGCATTGCTCTGTAATTTTAAGTGCATTTACGCTTGTGTCGTTAAAATACTTCAGGAAAAAAGTGATATGTGGCAGTGACGCAATCCAACTAAATATTAAAAACTGGTTGCAGGCCCAGTGAGCTTGTCAAATGTAGTTAGACATAAAAAGGATAGAGCATCAGGCACTGCTAAGGAGTGTAGTAGGTCTGAACAATATAATAGATCTATAAAAAAATGTTTTAGAAATTGGTTTTCCATTTTTCCTTACATTTTTCCACTTGTGTATATATATATATATATATATATATATATATATATGCATATTGTATATATATGTCGACATGGTTTTCCATATCTAATGGTCAACATGAATAACCTTGTCGCACGCGTTTTCTGCTTTCTACTAAACAGCAGCACTCTTGTCCATGGTCTGCACCTGGAATTGCAGCTCTGTTCCCTTCTCTTAAAAGAACCTGAGTTGTAATATCAAATAAAGAAGAGTGTAGCTTTTTCTGGAAAAAGAAGCCATTTTTTCCCAATATCAAACATCCCCTTTAAATAACATTGTGTATGTGGCCTCACATGATCTGTGAATCCAGACCTTTTCTCTTTACATAATAATAATAATAATAATAATAATGACATTTATTTATATAGCGTTACCATATTCCGCAGCGCTTTACAAATTCATAGGGTTCATGTACAAAAACAAAAGTAACTGCCTAATATACAAATGAAACACTAGGAGTCAGGGCCCTGCTCGCAGGAGCTTACAATCTATGAATATTTGCATGTTTATAAGCCAAAATCTTTTTTTCAAATTTTTCTTCATATAAATGATTTTTTCCCCTGAACATTGAGGGAACTGTCTGAAAGTTCAAATGCACTTGGTGGTGTATCATCATGTCAGCAGGACGTACTGTTACCTATTCATTGGGTGCAATATGATCATTATCAGTACTCTAAAATCACTATAGCATCCGGGTGTAGTGTGTGAAAAGTGGAGTCCAGACACACACTAAGCACCTGGTACCATCGACATTATAAAGTAATCACTGAAATGTATATGGTTTTGACCAGCATTTATGGATCTTCTTCTACCTTCTCCTTTTCTTGGCGCCTCACATGCAATTTAGAAATTTTCTTTTGGGGCACTTAAATAAAGCAGTTCGGATATAGTCAGTACAAAAAGTGATATAACTATTAGTGATGAGTGAATCAAAGTCCACTTCATGGACTTTGATATGAGTTTCAGGATTAATTCGGTTCACAGCGTAGCAAAATTTCCTCGTGCTTCACGGTAGCGAATAAATTTAACCTGAAATAGTGTGAAAAACAAAATAATTAATATTTACCTGATCCATTTGCTCACAATGGGCTGGCCTCCGCCATCTTGCTTGAAAATGTCGGACGAAATCCAGTGTGTGGGGACGTATGATGTCACCACGCCGGCCAGCATGATGACATCATCTAGGGTCCCGCAAGACCTTCACGCAAGATGGCGGCGTCCGGCCTGTTGTGAGCGAATGGATCAGGTAAATATTAATTAATGTTTAATTATTATTTTTACTACACACTCTGTAATTAATATCAGATGCAGGGATCATGTATGAATGCTGTATCTGAGAGGTACAATGACGGGGAGCCGAGCAATCGCCGATCCCTGTCATTGTACCCACTACTTAAAGAGATATGTGCTTTGTGGCAAAGTAATTCGTCAAGCAGCGGATAATTTTGTAAAATTCAGCAAAGCAGCTGAATAGAACTTTTAAATACTTTGATTATCACTAATCACAATAGCACAAGAATGTTTCAGCCACAAGTTTAGACCAGTAAAAAGGTAGCATTTTCTAGCTGTGTGTGCCTGCATAGTGTTGATCGCAAATATTCGAATTGCGAATTTTTATTGCGAATATCGGCACTTTGTGAAGATGTAGAATATAGTGCTATATCTTCATAATTGCGAATATTCTAGATTTTTTTTTATCAGTACCCAATGAGAAGGCTGCAATATCTTTGTCTGAGCTTAGCAACATCCCTAGCAACCAATAGGAAAGTTCTAAAATACAACTTGTAAGTCCAGCTCACCTCATGTCCTCCGTGCGCGGTATGAGCCAAGGCAAACTCTAGCATGCATAGAAATCAAGGAAGAAAGCGATCCAGCACCGGACAATTCTGCAATTCTGTCGTTGCAACGTCTTTATTTTTCACATGCACATAGAACAATACATACGATAGACATCTCCTTCTCCTACTTCAGTTCGGTTGACATGTTTCGAACACTACGGTTCTTAATAATAGCCTGATTAGGGTATGATTAAGAACCGTAGTGTTCAAAACATGTCAACCGAACTGGAGTAGAAGAGAGGAGATGTCTATCGTATGTATTGTTCCATGTGCATGTGAAAAATAAAGACGTTGCAATGACAGAATTGCAGAATTGTCCGTTGCTGGATCGCTTTCTTCCTTGATTTCAATAGGAAAGTTGCCTACCCATTACTATATAAGAAACTACCCAGCAGCCATTTTCTGTAGTTTTTTTGCAGTTCTGAGAGAGAGACAGCAGTGTCATTGCTGTGCTCTGTGCTTTGCTGAGTCATTTACATTGCTCAGTCAATTACATTAGATAGTTAGTTTGCTCATATACACTCACCTAAAGAATTATTAGGAACACCATACTAATACGGTGTTGGACCCCCTTTTGCCTTCAGAACTGCCTTAATTCTACGTGGCATTGATTCAACAAGGTGCTGATAGCATTCTTTAGAAATGTTGGCCCATATTGATAGGATAGCATCTTGCAGTTGATGGAGATTTGAGGGATGCACATCCAGGGCACGAAGCTCCCGTTCCACCACATCCCAAAGATGCTCTATTGGGTTGAGATCTGGTGACTGTGGGGGCCATTTTAGTACAGTGAACTCATTGTCATGTTCAAGAAACCAATTTGAAATGATTCGAGCTTTGTGACATGGTGCATTATCCTGCTGGAAGTAGCCTTCAGAGGATGGGTACATGGTGGTCATGAAGGGATGGACATGGTCAGAAACAATGCTCAGGTAGCCTGTGGCATTTAAACGATGCCCAATTGGCACTAAGGGGCCTAAAGTGTGCCCAGAAAACATCCCCCACACCATTACACCACCACCACGAGCCTGCACAGTGGTAACAAGGCATGATGGATACATGTTCTCATTCTGTTTACGCCAAATTCGGACTCTACCATTTGAATGTCTCAACAGAAATCGAGACTCATCAGACCAGGCAACATTTTTCCAGTCTTCAACAGTCCAATTTTGTTGAGCTCGTGCAAATTGTAGCCTCTTTTTCCTATTTGTAGTGGAGATGAGTGGTACCCGATGGGGTCTTCTGCTGTTGTAGCCCATCCGCCTCAAGGTTGTGCGTGTTGTGGCTTCACAAATGCTTTGCTGCATACCTCAGTTGTAACGAGTGGTTATTTCAGTCAACGTTGCTCTTCTATCAGCTTGAATCAGTCGGCCCATTCTCCTCTGACCTCTAGCATCCACAAGGCATTTTTGCCCACAGGACTGCCGCATACTGGATGTTTTTCCCTTTTCACACCATTCTTTGTAAACCCTAGAAATGGTTGTGCGTGAAAATCCCAGTAACTGAGCAGATTGTGAAATACTCAGACCGGCCCGTCTGGCACCAACAACCATGCCACGCTCAAAATTGCTTAAATCACCTTTCTTTCCCATTCTGACATTCAGTTTGGAGTTCAGGAGATTGTCTTGACCAGGACCACCCCCCTAAATGCATTGAAGAAACTGCCATGTGATTGGTTGACTAGATAATTGCATTAATGAGAAATAGAACAGGCGTTCCTAATAATTCTTTAGGTGAGTGTACAGTTGCAAGAAAAAGTATGTGAACCCTTTGGAATGATATGGACTTCTGCACAAATTGGTCATAAAATGTGATCTGATCTTAATCTAAGTCACAACAATAGACAATCACAGTCTGCTTAAACTAATAACACACCAAGAATTAAATGTTACCATGTTGTTATTGAACACACCATGTAAACATTTACAGTGCAGGTGGAAAAAGTATGTGAACCCCATGGATTTAATAACTGGTTGAACCTCCTTTGGCAGCAATAACTTCAACCAAACGTTTCCTGTAGTTGCAGATTAGACGTGCACAACGGTCAGGAGTAATTCTTGACCATTCCTCTTTACAGAACTGTTTCAGCTCAGCAATATTCTTGGGATGTCTGGTGTGAATCGCTTTCTTGAGGTCATGCCACAGCATCTCAATCGGGTTGAGGTCAGGACTCTGACTGGGCCACTCCAGAAGGCGTATTTTCTTCTGTTTAAGCCATTCTGTTGTTGATTTACTTCTATGCTTTGGGTCGTTGTCCTGTTGCAACACCCATCTTCTGTTGAGCTTCAGCTGGTGGACAGATGGCCTTAAGTTCTCCTGCAAAATGTCTTGATAAACTTGGGAATTCATTTTTCCCTCGATGATAGCATTCCGTCCAGGCCCTGACGCAGCAAAGCAGCCCCAAACCATGATGCCCCCACCACCATACTTCACAGGTGGCATGAGGTTTTGATGTTGGTGTGCTGTGCCTCTTTTTCTCCACACATAGTGTTATGTGTTTCTTCCAAACAACTCAACTTTGGTTTTATCTGTCCACAGAATATTTTGCCAGTACTGCTGTGGAACATCCAGGTGCTCTTGTGCAAACTGTAAACGTGCAGCAATGTATTTTTTGGACAGCAGTGGCTTCCTCTGTGGTATCCTCCCATGAAATCCATTCTTGTTTAGTGTTTTACGTTGTCGTAGATTCGCTAACAGGGATGTTAGCATATGCCAGAGACTTTTGTAAGTCTTTAGCTGACACGCTAGGATTCTTCTTCACCTCATTGAGCAGTCTGCGCTGTGTTCTTGCAGTCATCTTTACAGGATGGCCACTCCTAAGGAGAGTAGCAGCAGTGCTGAACTTTCCCCATTTATAGACAATTTGTCTTACTGTGGACTGATGAACAGCAAGGCTTTTGGAGATACTTTTATAACCCTTTCCAGCTTTATGCAAGTCAACAATTCTTAATCGTAGGTCTTAGGAGAGCTCTTTTGTGCAAGGCATCATTCACATCAGGCAATGCTTCTTGTGAAAAGCAAACCCAGAACTGGTGTGTGTTTTTTATGGCGCAGGGCAGCTGTAACCAACACCTCCAATCTCATCTCATTGATTGGACTCCGGTTGGCTGACACCTCACTCCAATCAGCTCTTGGAGATGTCATTAGTCTAGGGGTTCACATACTTTTTCCACCTGCACTGTGAATGTTTACAGGGTGTGTTCAATAAAAACATGGTAACATTTAACTCTTTGTGTGTTATTAGTTTAAGCAGACTGTGATTGTCTATTGTTGTTACTTAGATGAAGATCGGATCACATTTTATGACCAATTTGTGCAGAAATCCATATCATTCCAAAGGGTTCACATACTTTTTCTTGCAACTGTATATAATACAGATAGTTAGTGGGAGATAGTCAGTCTAGGTTAGATAGTGATATAGTGTAGCTGATAGGTTCCAGTGCAGGGTGTTAGGTAGTGTGATAGGAATTACTGTGCTGTGCATTTTCTCCATTCTCAGGAAATTTCTAGCAGCTTGAAAAATTTAGCAAAAGTGACCCACGCCTGTGTGCCCAATACGTGCATATTATATTGCCGATTTTTGCAATCAAGAAAATAATGACTGGAGATCACTATTTCTAGAATTTGCAAATCTATTGTGAACGTTAGGCAAAAAAATTGCGAAATATCGCAAAAACAAATATTGCCTATGCTGCTCATCACTATTCCTGCACAATGTGAAACTATACAGTCAGTGCTGCCAAGGTCAGACTGTGCAGGGACACACATTTCAACAGGTAACACCCATTTGTACCTTCATCGTAAACTGCTAGTAATTCATTCACAACTTCTAGCAGGAGTAATAAAGGAATGACTCAGCACAGAGCCATAATAATAGATGCTCCAGTATTAATACTACCCTGGGGATGCAAGTACTTACTAAAACAGGAGTCAGGAGATGGTACGGGTTCTCTTTAAAATGCAAATAGGTCCATACTTAACTTTTAAATCCACTGTTGCTTCATGGTCCTGTGGTTCTTCACTAATCATTTTTCACATCTACTCTGCATTAATGTGCCGTACCAGCACTTAACTGCTGCAGCCAATCATTAGTTGAATTGGTCATATGGGTACATTTTGATATCAGAGCAGCAGAAGGATTTTTTAAAAGTTTAAGGCTGAGTTCAAATCAGTGTTTAGTCTTTCCATTCTTCTGCTCCATTATAGGAGCAGGAGAATGGGAAGGAAGTATTTGGCAGATAACTGAGCCGAACGGAACCTATGGACCCCATAGACTCTTATGGGGTCCATTAGGTTTCCGCTCACAGGAAGATTTTGGAAGCAGAGACAAAAGTTATGCATAAAGGACTTTTGTCTCCGCTTTAAAAATCTACCTCTGAGCGGAAACCTAATGGACCCCATTATAATCTATGAAGTCTGTAGGCTCAATTCAGCTCAGTTATGTGCCAAATTCATCCTTTCCGTTCTTCTACTACTATAACGGAGCAGAAGAATGGAAAGGCTGAACGCTGATGTGAACCTAGCCTAAAACCCCCTTTAAAATTATAACTACCTCTCACTAATATGCTCAATAATAAGAAGGAGCTTTTGGATACAATCTGCTCCCATTATTAGTTTTTTACAACCCATGCACATTCTAAATCTGGACCTTGTGGACCTTTGGCCCTGAGCATTTTTTTTATGGTTCTTTTCAGATAAGTCTCATAGCTTTAAAGTTTTTTTTTTTTTTTCTGGTAAAGAGCTCTAATCCCACCATATACTAAATTACAATTCATTGCCATAGAAAATGCAATTTCATGCTTTTCATTAACATAGCGATTTTCCCATTAAAGTTATAAGGGGGCATGCAAAAAATACAAAAATGCAACATATAGAACAAGAGACTTCTACACCAAGTTACTAAAGCACCAAAGACATAGGAGAAACCCCTCCACCCAAATGCCTTAAACACATGTTTGCATGCAGGAGGCTCTATGTAGACACATAGTGGGTCATTTATTACGACCAGCATTTTAGACACTGATCTTAATAACCCCTTTTCTGGCTGTGGATCCACTGAAGTTATGAAGAGGCGCAGGACTCTACATAACTTCTGCTCATCCAGTGCCAGTCTAAAAATGTCAGCCCGTTTCCTAACTGTCTTACATTTAGACCCTTTTCTACACCTAAAACAAGCATAGAAAATTATGAATGAGATGGGCCTACCTTCCCATCCCCTTCCCTGCTGGTGCCATGCCAACATTTTTTAGACCTAGAGTGGGCGGAAAAAAGTTGCAGATTGGGGATCAACTGTTGCTCTGCAATGTGCGCCATAAATACGTCTAATATAGGCGTATTTCTGGAAAATAAATGACCCCCATAAAGTTCTTGTGATCCATACTACAAAGTTGGCATGTACTTTAGTAGTCCATTTGTTAGGCTGTTATGGAAATATGCTGTACCTTAACAGCATTGCTTCAGTAATATAACATATGATGGAGCATGTCAAATTTGTTTTCTCTAGGATTCAAATAGTTTCTGACAGAAAGCAACTGTTGTATGCCTTGTATGAAATAAGAGTAGAGTTGTAGAAGACTATGGGTGCCATATGGTTATATGTTATAGAACGCTTCTTTAACTTTTTCTTTTGAGTTTAACATGGCAAATGCTTTGTACTATATTTATGGCTTGATTGAAGATTTTTAAAATACTTTTTGGTATAGTTTGCATCTACACAGTGCTGCCAAGCCATATGGTCCACAAGCAGGTTATCGCTAATTCCCAGCCAGGTGCAGCTTAGCAGTTGGCCATAATCTGCATGTGGATCTTACATGTGGTCACACCATGTATGGGCACACTTAGACGTGTGAATTACAAATGTAACTTATGCGTGCTGATTATAACTACCTCTCACTAATATGCTCAATAATAACAAGGAGCTTTTGGATGAATACATTTTTTCCAGAATACATTGGATGAATACATTTTTTTTCTTTATAAAAGGGCTTTATTGTGCAAAGGTAGTAAAACATAAAACTAATATATTTGATGTAACTCTAATTGCACAGACCCAAATAATAAAGTTACTACATTATTTATGCCACATATAAAAGTCAATGTTGCAAGTGCTGTTTTTATCCATTTCCCCCAGAAATAATTAAATGGAGTTAATCAATGAGTTATGCATACCCCAAAATGGTACCAGAAAAAAAAAGGCTACATTGATGGAAAAATAAAATGGGTTATACATATTTATTGGAATGTGATGATAAGGGGTGAGCGAATCGAGCTACAAATCCAAGATCCAAAGTCGATTTGTTCCAAACCTTTTTTTAATTCTGTTTGGAGACCTGTCTCTGTACAGCATTAAAATGTATGCGCTTCGCAAAGGCAAAATTTGTTGCGCAAGAATGAAGTTGCGCAAGACTTCGGTTAATAACACTGAGCTTCGATTCTACGACTTTAACAACATTTTAAACCTCGGTACTGAAGCCAATGTTTTGCACGACTTCAGACTTAACAAATTTTGCCTCCATGAAGCACATACATTTTAATGCTGTCTCCCAACAGCATTAAAACAAAGTTTTGGATTGAATCGACTTTGACTTTTCATTTTGGGCGGCTCATTTGGAAAATGAAAGGAGGAATCTACTTTACACCAGTTTGATAAAGGACCCCTGTAGAGTCTTCATAGATAGAAATTTTATAAGGCTGAGTACACATCACTGTTTACCTTTCTGTTCTTTTGATCTGTCAGAAATACACAAAAAATATATATTATTTTGAGCATCAGTTATAATCAGTTTGTATCAGTTAGTATCACTTCCATCAGAGATCAGTTCTTTTTGATGGTATAAAAAGTCCTGCATGCAGTACTTTTTCTCCAGTCAAAAATAACTGATCTCTGATGGAAGTGACACTAACTAAGCATAACTGAAGTTCAAAATAACAGATCGTTTAAAAAAATAATAATTCTGTTCTTCTGATCAGAAGAACAGAAAGCTAAACAGTGATGTGAATCTAAATCTCATAAACCACTAAGGAAGGAAGGAAGGAATTATTTTGAGAGCCTTTAGATTTTGACATTCAAATCAAACAAACATTAGCAAAATCCGAAATAAGTCACAAAATTCCCCAAAAACCCATAGAAACTATATCTGGCTTCATGATTTTTGCAGTGTGCAAGTAACCATTTTTTGCTAAAATATTCTCAATAAGCAGTATATTGTTTTCTTCCATTACTGGATCCATTAAATTATTCACTTGGTTCTGAAGAAGATGGAATATTGAAAATGCTGTCAGTGAATGTTTGGCTATAACCAGGTAGTTAGTCCTTGTGCCTTTATGACAGCTCTCATGCACTAATACATAAAATGTATAAATATGTATAAAAGTACTTCAGGGAATCATTTTCTCTGCACACAGCAAGCTTGGCATTAGTAGTAAAATGAAATGAAAGGAAATATAATCATGTATAACAGGTTACGCTATGCTATGGCATAGGAGGGTTATGCAATTTATCTAATAAATTGCAAAATATAAGCATCTGATTATGAGACATTTACATTTAGTTTAGCTAATAGTGACATTAGTTCATAAAATAAAGTCTTATATAAGAACAGTGGCATGGCATTGGCCCTGGTGTACAAGTCTATCTTTGGCCTATCACCCTCACTGCAACTTCATGGCTGTTGCATCTGCATTACTGTTGGGTTACATGAGGTTGGGCTAAAACACCACCCACAAACTTGGAAATACAGTATATTACAACTGAACTATGGTGGCCCACAGCTAAAAAGGTGAACCAAGGTACCAATAGCCATTGTTTGTTACCCAGAGTCATCCAGGCCCTTTAATGGTCTGCTACATGAGACATCACGGTGCACTACAGCTTACATACCACAAGTCCTCCTCCCCTGCCTACTCTTCTCCAGAGCCTATGGGTATTTTTTTATGAATTTGTATATGAAACACGCTTTAAGGAAAGGAGCTAGCAAGTGAGGGGGAGTTGAGATAGTGTTATCTCACTACCAGCAATATAAAATAAAATTCTTGAATTGAACTTCATTAAAAAGGTATTGCTTCCTGATAAAAACTTACCTTCAATCATGAGGACTCCAGATATACACTGTTAACTACATGTCCAGTAGCAGCCATGCCACCCTCAGTGAATGCAGAAGAGCAGCCTCTGGACAGGTTCACTGTAGCATCCCTCTCTCCTGCTCTGAACGCTGTGGTTCTTTTCTATCTTCTATCTCTGCATACTGTATGCCCAAAGAGAGATAAGAAATTAGAAATGGCATCTTGATCTTACAGCCCAGAAAGAGATATTTTGACCCGTGTATGTCACCACCACCAGTTAGCAGTTAGTATGTGTACAGTACAAGTGCTAAGGAGAACATATAGTACACTGGAGACAGTACTGGTAAATACACTACATTTTGTATATAGTGCAAAGGACCTCCTAGGATCACATGAGGAGCATATAAATGTACCAGTCCTATGTTAGTGTGATGAGGTGGGCATGTGGACTTTCATGACTTAGGCTTGCAACTGTGACAGATGAAACCGCTGAGTGAGAGCCCTTTTGCATGAGCTGATTATGCAGGCAATTATTGGGAATGAACTGTTGGTTCTTGATAATTGCCTGATTATAAGGAGAGGAAGAGGCGGTATTTACAATGCAACAATTACTTCCCAATTACTGTCTCGATTATGGGCACATGTAAAATGGTATTTCGGAATATAGAGGCAGCTAAGCTAAATTTGATGGTTAACACGTTAAGTAAAGAATGGTATAAAAAGGTTAACTAACTCCTCAATGGCTTTTGTCACAAGATGGCATGATATAACACTGTGGCATGTGTTATCAGAGTTATCAGAGTCAATTTTAGCTCGGATACATCTGTATATTGTTAATGCCATTCACATCATAAACAAAAGTTCTTGAGATATTTGCAGCGTTTGTGTAGTACTGCCTAAGAGACGATAGATTAGATAGACAAAAGATAGAAGATAGATATATAGATAGATAGATATTCAGATTAGATAGACAATAGGCAGAAAATAGATAGATTAGATAGATGATAGAAGACAGATAGATAGATAGATAGATAGATAGATAGATAGATAGAAATATTAGATAGATGATAGAAGATAGATCAAAAGATAGATAGACTTATTTGAACCTGAACCTCAAACCGCTCTTTGGAAATGAATTAAATAGAGACAGAAATGCCACTTATACAATTGTTGCTGATCATTAATCAGTAAAGATGGTGGGTGATTCTCATTTCAACAACCAGTAGACATGTTAGGATAATGATACCCAAGGGTTATGTTTTTCAGGCAAGGAGGTGCAACATTTTGTTGACCTACTCAAAATGCCTGTCTTACAAGTGAAGCCGAAACATTGATTATATTGCACAGATGAATCATTGAAAAATATCCCAAGTGTAAGCTCTTAGCAAGGTTAAACTGAGGTTAAATCATTAGTTGATATTCATATATCTGGACTTGTGAATGATCATCCAAACAGTTTATTGATGTGTTCATTTTTTTTTAAATGACGCAAATGTCAAGCTTTTCCTTGATTGTGTTATGTAGTAGACCTTTATTCCAAGTAGAGAGTAAGAAGTAACAACATGCCTGGTGGGAATGTATGAAGTATAAGTTGAATAACTGATGACTATACTGGCACTAAGAAATCTGCGTGGATTTTATATATAAATATATATATATATATATATATATATATATATATATGTGTACATATATATATATTATATATATATATATATATATATATATATATATACACATATTATATACAGCAGCATTCTAGGGCAATTTCTGGCATAAATTGTCATACATGTTTGGTATCAAATTTGTTAACTGTTTTAGACATTTTTTCTATGAGAGTGTGACTTCACAAAAAGGAGCTATAGCTTAATCCAACACTACAACATAAAATGCCACATTTTTTAAGAAACACTAAGCCAACAAATAAGGGTGGGTTCACATCAGCGTTATGGATTCCGTTATGGCTTTCCATTATAACATGGTTATAATGGAAAATAACGGAATCCATAAGACGGAATTCAAAACGGAAGCCTTTAACCTCTTGGGGACACAGGGCGTACAGGTACGCCCTGATGTCCCGGTACTTAAGGACACAGGGCGTACCTGTACGTCCTGTGTATTTCCGATCACCGCCAGCCGCGCACTGCTGAAATCATTTAGCAGGCACTCTGTGACAATGCCGTGGGGGGTCCTGTGACCCCCCATATTGGCGATCGCTGCAAACTGCAGGTCAGTTCAGACCTGCGGTTTGCAGCGCATTCAGAAGTTTCTGATCGGATCAGAAACTTCAAAATGACAGATCTTTTCATTTTTAACCCCCCTGCAGCCCTCATTGTTATGTGCCGGTGGGCTGTGCGAGGGGGGGGGGGGTGCAGACGGTGCTGGCGGTGCGGGCAGGCATGCAATCATCCGCCCGCCCCCTCTCTCAGGATGGCCGAGCGGTTAGCAGAGTTCAGCACATTGCTGACACTCTGCTTGAAATGGCTGAAAGCACAGATGTCAGTTGTTTAACCCCTTACATGCCGCAGTCCGTAGGAGCCGCTGTATGGAAGGGGTTAACAGGGAGGGAGCTCTCTCCCTCTCCCATCGGGGGCTGTTGTGCCATTTCAACCCCCGATTCTTGACGGGATCACAGGGGGAGGGCGCCCCCCCTGGGAGGGCGCCCCCCCTCCCTCCCCATCACCCGCTTCTCTGTTGTGGCAGCGGGTGATGTTAGCATGGCAACCTGACGCCTTCACAGGCTTCCGGCTTGCCATGGTAAGGCTAAGTCTGATCAGACTTCTGCTAAAGTGAAAATATAGTACAGTACACTATATAGTGTACTGTATTGTATTATACAGACATCAGAACCACTGGATCTTCAGTGGGTCTGGGTCAAAAAAATAAATAAACACATTTATCACTGATTAAAAATAAAAAAAATTAAATGCACTACACATGTTTGATATCACCGCATCCGTAATGACCTTATCTATGAAATGGTCATGTTACTTTCCCTGCATGGTGAACGCCATAAATAAATAAATAAAAATAAGCTATGATGACATTTTAATTTTGCCCACTATACTTCCCAAAAAAGGTAATAAAAGTGTTTAAAAAAGTTGTATGTATGCCAAAATGGTACCAATCAAATCAGCACCTCATCCTGCAAAAAATTAGCCCCTACATGCGACAATCGCCTAAATAGTAAAAATTTAATGGCTCTCAGACTATGGAGACACTAAAACATGATTTTTCTTTCTAAAATGCTGTTATTGTGTTAAAGTAAAATAAAAAAAACTATACATATTAGGTATCGCCGCATCCGTAAGAGCCTGCTCTATAAAAATATCACATGACCTAACCCCTCAGGTAAATACCGTAATTTAAAAAAAATAAAAACAGTGTCAAAAAGGCATTTTTGTCACCTTACATCACAAAAAGTGTAATAGCAAGCGACTAAAATGTCATATGCAAGAGTTAACAGCCAAACAAAACTCAATATTTAGTGCTCTGATTCTGTCGTTTGCAGAAACACCCTATATGTGGTCGTAAACTGCTGTATGTCCGAATGGCAAGGCAAAGAAGGAAGGAAACGTCATATGGTTTTTGGAAGGCAGATTTTGCTGGACTGTTTTTTGACACCATGTCCCATTTGAAGCCCCCCTGATGTACCCCTAGAGTAGAAACTCCTAAAAAAGTGACCCCATCTAAGAAACTACACCCCTCAAGGTATTTAAAACTGATTTTAGAAACTTTGTTAACCCTTTAGGTGTTCCACAAGAGTTATTGGCAAATGGAGATGAAATTTCTGAATTTCTATTTTCTGTTACCTTGCCTCAAAAAAAGTGCAATATAGAGCAACCAAAAATCATATTTACCCTAAAATAGTACCAACAAAACTGCCACCTTATCCCGTAGTTTCCAAAATGGGGTCACTTTTTTGGAGTTTCTACTGTAGGGGTGCATCAGGGGGGCTTTAAATGGGACATGGTGTAAATAAATCAGTCCAGCAAAATCTGCCTTCCAAAACCAATATGGCATTTCCTTCCTTCTGTGCCCTGCCATGTGCCCGTACAGCAGTTTACGACCACATATGGGGTGTTTCTGCAAACTACAGAATCAGGGCAATAAATATTGAGTTTTGTTTGGCTGTTAACCCTTGCTTTGTTACTGGAAAAAAAATTCATTAAAATTGAAAATTTGCCCAAAAATTTAAATTCAGAAATTTTATTTCCATTTGCCATTAACTCTTGTGGAACACCTAAAGCGTTAACAAAGTTTGTAAAATCAGTTTTGAATACCTTGAGGGGTGTAGTTTCTATAATAGGGTCATTTTTGTGTGTTTTCTATTATGTTAGCTTCACAAAGTGACTTCAGACCTTAACTGATCTCATTTATGGACTTTGTTTAATGCCTGTCTCTGACCTCGGTCTTCACTTACTGACTTTGCTTGATTGCTGCCTGTCCAGACCCAGAACCTCCTGGCCATGCAAGTCCCCTAAGTGCTTTCTGGTCAGCTACCACTGACTCAGGGACTGCTCTGGAGTAGCCCCTGGCAAATGCCCTAACGTCCCAAGCCTATCCTCACCATCAGAGGCTCTAGTGAAGACCAGGTAGTGGCTTAGCTATGCCCCTCCAGAGTATACCCAGTCGTGCAGTGGGTCCACACCGCTTGCATAACAACCTTGGTCTGAAAATTTACCTGAAATTACCTGTACACTTTAAATAGCCTTTCCTGTCTCAGGTAATAATTACCTTTGTCATCAGTTTCTGATCAGTGGGGGTCTGATTGCTGGTTCCCCCACTGATCCTAACAATGAGATTTTCACAGTTCTAGTTAATGCCTTCTGATATGCTATAATTTTCTATGGCAGGAGAACCCCTTTCATAGAAGATATTGCAGACTCAGGTTTTAAGTTCTGACCATCACTGCTTAGCTCAGTGGTTCTCAACTCCAGTCCTTAGGACCCACCTGCCGGTCATGTTTTCAGGATTTAATTAGTATTCAGCAGTTTATATAATTGGTGTCAATGCATCAGGACTTACCACGGTTATTCATTCTGTGGGATATTCTCAAATCATGATCGGTAGGTGGGTCTTGAGAACATTTGATTGAACATAACATTTTACCATCATCTTCTAGCATTTAATTGCACCTATCATATTTATAATATATCCTACAAGTATGTTTTAATGTGAAAATAAAGAATTTAGATGTTGTGAAAGGTTTTTAATCAAGTTGCATTTTTGCTTATTTTTTTCTTGATTCAAAATTATTACTTTTTTGCACTCTCAATTTGATCATGTCAGTGTTTGCACATAATTGAAATTGTGCTATACATTGTAAAAACTGTAAAATTAAATATAGAAGTTACTGAATTTAAAAAAAATATTTCCCTTCTACTTAGTGTTTTTTTTGCCTGTTTTACCATTTGAATTATTTGATGATTTGCTGTAGTATGTTATTTTTTTATATATTTTTTGCCATGTTTAATGTCTGCATGTTCGCTACACTATGTATGCATATTAAACTTGCATTCATTGGTTACAAAGAGCATTTTTATCACATTGAATATTATATTTTTGGACACAAAAATAGTAACATGTTTAGTTCTGGATACGATTTCTAGCAGCTTCACAAAGCATTTGATCTGTCTCTTCAGACAGTTTGGGCAGAAATAAGTTCTGTTCTGAGACTTAATCCTGAGGCTGTCAGTGGTAAACTGCCAACTAATTGACACATCACAGAGAGTATGAATCTTGTCAAAGCAAGGATCTTTCAAAAGATGCTGGAGGTGGGGGACAATTTTGCAATGCTGTTGTATTACATTCAAATTAGTGTCAAAATAGATACTCCCCATTTCCAGCACAGTCAGCTGCTTAGTATTAGATCCACACAGCACATCAGTACTCTAACCTTATCATTAGGGTGAAATGAACAGAAATCTTCATGCTGATTTAATTTAAGACATGTGATACTTTTTTTTCAAAATTCAAAAATGATATGATACTTATTCTGAGTGGAATACTAAAAGAGTTGAAATTATCCCATAGGAGTAGTCTGATCCCTGGTGATTATTTTGACTTTCATGAAGCAATCTGCTATTAAATTATCAGCGATCACTCTCTGAATTTCAGAAGGTTAATACATATGTTGCAGTATGACTAAAAATGAAGAATGTTACCTTGCTGAAACAATTTTGTTCTGTAGATTAAAACACTGTGTCAAAACTTCTTTTCAGTATTTATGCGCTACATTTTAACAGTGAATAGCTCTCTAATGTTTAAAAATGATTCCTACATTTTATTGTATTGCCTACTGCTGTTGTTTGTCTAGAACAAGACGTTCACTTACTGTATCTACTTCACTTATTGTGTAGTTTCCCTAGGTGCCTTTTCTATACATTGTACAGGAATTACCTAAATAATGTTAGATACAATGTACTGTTATCTTTATGATGCTTGTGCCCAGTGGCGTCTCTAGCTTTCAAATTTTAGGGGGGCACACTGGGGGCCAGGACAAAAGTAGGGGGGGCAGCTATAGCAACGATACATTTACACAAGTACGCTTAGAAATGCTGCGATACTTTACCCAATACCTAAAACTGCAACAGGAAAGAAAAGTCCTGCTGTCTGTGGTTTAAAAAAATAAAATAAAAAATCACTTAGATTTCAACATGTCCTAGCTGCCTGTGGATGACACTTTTATAGGGAGCGGGATCTGTGGATGACACTGCTATGGGGGGATCTGTGGATGACACTGCTATGGGGGGGATCTGTGGATGCCACATACTGTATATAGCATCTTATGCTATATGTGTCATCCACAGATACACCCCATGACAGTGTCATCCCCATTTCCCCCTCCATAACAGTGTCATCCACAGATCCCCCTCCCCGCCTCTCACAGGAGTGTACATTTGACATTTCTAAACTGTAATCCATATCCCGCAGTAACTTAAACTTTAAATCAGGATTAAGCGGCCGCTCATCTCTACTAGTACCTTAACCTTACACCACTCGGCTAGCTTCGGTAACAGGGCCAGGCTACAGTCTACAGGTACTGCCTGTTAGTTGTTACCGGGCGAGTGCCGATTTCTGCAGGTTAGAGCATACGGATAACAGTATAGAAGAAATGCACACTCCTGTGAGCAGTCCAGACCAGTGGCGGATCCAGAGCCTGGTCTTGGGAGGGCCACTTCCAGAATATTTTCTGTCCGCCGCCACAGAACAAGGGTGCTTATAGAACTATGAAAACTTACAATTACTTGGCTTGGCCCTTGGGGATCTCGGACACCACTTCAACACTTTGGTCGGGGGCTCGGCGGAGCTGATGTTGTGTTTCATCCTAATGAGAAAGATTAAATAATAAGGATTTGGAGAAGGGGCAGAGGGATAGCAGAGCAGGGAGAGGCTGGTGCTGCTACTAGAGGGTCATACCATGTGGGAGTAATAAAGCCCACCATAATGCCCCCCCCCCCCCTGGAAATAATTCTCCTTATAATAGTGCAAAAAATACCCCCTTGTAATGCCCCTAGTTGAGCTAATGTCTCCCATAATGTGCCAGTATAAAATACCCCTATATAGTGACCCAGTAAATGCCCCCATAGTGCTCCTCTCCCCCCTTTCTCCTAGTGCCCCCCATAATGTACAAGTATAAAATGCCCCATATATCGTGCCCCAGTAGATGCCCTCAGTGTCCCCCATAATTTGCAAGTATAAAATACCCCTTCTTAGTGCCCCCCATAGATGACCCTATAGTACTCCTCTCCCACCTTCCCCATAGTATCCACCATGTGTCCCAGTATAAAATTCTACTGTACAAAGCCCCCGATATAAAATACCCCTTCTTTGTGGCCTCAGTAGATGCCCCTATAGTGCCTACCAATAATATGCCAGTAATAAGTGCCCCCAATAACGTGCCAGTAACACGAGCCCCCCAATGTGCCAGTAATAAAAGCCCAGTCCCCATCACATGCCAGTAATAAGAGCCCCCCCAATGTTCCAGTAATAAGCCCCCATCACGTGCCAGTAATAAGCCCCCCATCATGTGCCAGTAATAAGCCCCCATCACGTGCCAGTAATAAGCCCCCATCACGTGCCAGTAATAAGCCCCCCATCATGTGCCAGTAATAAACCCCCCATCATGTGCCAGTAACAAGCCCCCCATCATGTGCCAGTAATAAGCCCCCCCCATCATGTGCCAGTAATAAACCCCCCCATCATGTGCCAGTAATAAGCCCCCATCACGTGCCAGTAATAAGCCCCCCATCATGTGCCAGTAATAAGCCCCCCCAATGTGCCAGTAATAAGCCCCCCCCAATGTGCCAGTAATAAGCCCCCCCAATGTGCCAGTAATAAGAGCCCCCCAATGTTCCTGTAAAACTATTGTAAAAAAAACAAAAAACACTTATACTTACCTCCATGTCGGCGATGCAGCCTCTTCCGGCTCTCAGTGTAAACTGTTCTAGTGACTCACTGTTCTTTTAACTCAAAGAATCTAATGAGTCTCTAACTAAAAGTCGGATCTTTAGATGACTCATTCCATTCTTAGACTCCCTCCTGTACAGTGTGTGAGCTCTGATTGGTTGCAGGCCGAGGTGGGCGGGGAGGGGCGGGGCTGGCTTCCACTCTAGGATCAGATTACACTCCTCCCTGCTGCCAGCATCTCTCTGCTCTGCTATCTGACTGAGCAGCTTCACATAGATCGGCTCAGTCAGTCAGAGGAATCAACTCATGAAACCGGACATCACTAATCTCCCTGTGCCCGACTGCGGCGGCTCACTTTGGGGGCCATTTTAGTTGGGGGGGCACATAGGGGGGCACAGCATGATGTAGGGGGGGCCGTGGCCCCCTCTGGCCCCCCCCTGGCGACGCCACTGCTTGTGCCTAGGATTGTAGAACTTTGCTAAAGTGAGGTCTACTGGTCCATTATAGGTTAAACAGAGAAATCATTGGACTGTCTAGTATCTGACTGGTGTACAGTAGCTATGGAGGAATTTATTTGGATATATGAAGCCATTAAATACATTGTCAGCTGTTATTTTTGTTAACACAAAGACCAGATATTATGACTCATCAACATCAATCAGGAGTAGACTGACCATAGACCCTACAGGGAAATTTCCTGGTGGGTTAATGCCTAGGGGGCAGCACAAACCCTCTTCATGGCCACTGACTGTGTACATAAGGATCTGATGCTCTCAGCATAATTTAATTCTAGGAGCATCAGGTACTCATGCTGCTGGCTGGCATTCACAGGTGCCCTCCTGAATTCAACTGTATCACTATCCTCAGGACAGGGATACAGTTTATACTGCAATGCAGGCAACAGTATTTTATGCTATATTGTGGTATTTTATAGTGCTGGTGTGGAGTTTTGTGCTGTACTAGGGTACTGTTGGCCCCTGCTTACTTCTGTTTTCCCTGCCTATTTGTGTTGCCCAGTCTTTTGCCAATTTGGATCCACCTAACACATGGGACGCTTTTAGATTTTTCCCAGGACCATTTTAAGTTTCCAGTCTGCCCTGACAGCAATTGTTCTACATGAGGGAATTTCCTCTTCTAAAGTTAAGGGAGCATTTTTATTATTTTTAACATACTAACAACCTATATGTGACTATGCTATGCAATTATTTTTAACCACTTCCAGACCAGGCTATTTACCCCCTTCCTGACCAAGCCTAATTTTTTGCCAATAGTAGCATAGTTTATAAGGCCAAAAATCTGCCCATCCAGTTCTGCCTGTTATCCCGCAAGTTGATCCAGAGGAAGGCAAAAAAACTGTGAGGTAGAAGTCAATTTTCCCCACTTAAGAGGAAAAAAATTCCTTCCCGACTCCAATCAGAATAACTCCCTGGATCAACGACCCATCTTTAGTAGCTATAACCTGTAATATTATTACACTTCAGAAATAAAACCACACCCGTCTTGAACTCTTTTAGTGAACTTACCATCACCACCCCCTCAGGCAGAGAGTTCCATAGTCTCACTGCTCTTACCTTAAAGAATCCTCTTCTATGTTTGTGTACAAACCTTCTTTCCTCCAGACGCAGAGGATGTCCCCTTGTCACAGTCTTGGGGATAAATAGATGGTGGGAGAGATCTATGCACTGACCCCTGATATATTTATACATAGTTACTAGATCTCCCCTCAGTCATCTTTTTTCTAAAGTGAATAACCCTAATTTTGATAATCTTTCAGGGTACTGTAGTTGCCCCATTCCAGTTATTACCTTAGTTGCCCTCCTCTGGACCTTCTCCAGCTCTGCTATGTCTGCCTTGTTCACAGGAGCCCAGAACTGTACACAGTACTCCATGAGTGGTCTGACTAGTGATTTGTAAAGTGGTAGGACTATGTTCCAATCACGGGCATCTATGCCTCTTTTGCTGCAACCCATTATCTTATTGGCCTTGGCAGCAGCTGCCTGACACTGTTTTTACTGCTTAGTTTGCTGTTCACTAAAATTCCTAGGTCCTTTTCCATGTCAGTGTTACCCAGTGTTTTACCATTTAGTATTTACGGGTGAGTTGCATTTTTCCTTCCCATGTGCATAACCTTACACTTGTCAGTGTTAAGCCTCATCTGCCACTTATCTGCCCAAGCCTCCAATCTATCCAGATCCCTCTGTAGTAGTATACTGTCCTCTTCAGTGTAAATTACTTTACACAGTTTAGTGTAATCTGCAAAAATTGATTTTTTACTGTGCAAGGCTTCTACAAGATCATTAATAAATATATTGAAGAGAATAGGGCCCAATACTAACCCCTGAGGTACTCCACTAGTGGCAGTAACCCAATCTGAGTGTGTACCATTAATAACCACCCTCTGTTTTCTATTACTGAGCCAGTTACTTACCCACATACAGACATTTTCTCCCAGTCCAAGCATTCTGATTTTATGTACTAACCTTCATGTGGTACAGTGTCAAATGCTTTGGAGTCCAGATATACGACATCCATTGATTCACCGCTTTCAAGTCTAGAACTTACCTCCTTATAGAAACTGATTAAATTAGTTTTACATGACCGATCCCTCATGAACAAACAATGTAGGATAAGCAGCACTCCAGGTCCCAATTTGAGGATGATGTACCATTAAAAGAAAAATGATGTGGTGAAGTGGTGCCCGCGGATGGAGATCCTGGCTAAGGGTCCCGTCAAGAAGCAATATATAGAAATCCGCAGCACTCGTCAGTTAGATGAAAAAATATGGTTACTTTATTTGTGCCAGCAGCATATAGACAGTGACGTTTCGACCATTGCTTGAGAAAAACCAGAGATAGTCGAAATGTCGCTGTCTATATGCTGCTGGCACAAATAAAGTAACCTGATTTTTTTTCATCTAACTGACGAGTGCTGTGGATTTCTATACAGTCAGGTCCATAAATATTGGGACATCAACACAATTCTATCATTTTTGACTTTATACACCACTACAATTTGAAATGAAACGAACAAGATGTCCTTTAACTGCAGACTGTCACCTTTAATTTGAGGGTATTTACATCCAAATCAGGTGGACGGTGTAGGAATTACAACAGTTTGCATATGTGCCTCCCACTTGTTAAGGGACCAAAAGTAATGGGACAGAATAATAATCATAAATCAAATTTTCACTTTGTAATACTTGGTTGCAAATCCTTTGCAGTCAATTATAGCCTGAAGTCTGGAACGCATAGTCATCACCAGACTCTGGTTTTCATCCTGGTGATGCTCTGCCAGGCCTCTACTGCAACTGTCTTCAGTTCCTGCTTGTTCTTGGGGCATTTTACCTTCAGTTTTGTCTTCAGCAAGTGAAATGCATGCTCAATCGGATTCAGGTCAGGTGATTGACTTTGCCATTGCATAACATTCCACTTCTTTCCCTTAAAAAACTCTTTGGTTGCTTTTGAAGTATGCTTTGGGTCATTGTCCATCTGCACTGTGAAGCGCCGTCCAATGAGTTCTGAAGCATTTGGCTGAATATGAGCAGATAATATTGTCCAAAACACTTCAGAATTCATCCTGCTGCTTTTGTCAGCAGTCACATCATCAATAAATATAAGAGAACCAGTTCCACTGGCAGCCATACATGCCCACGCCATGACACTACCACCACCATGCTTCACTGATGAGGTGGTATGCTTAGGATCATGAGCAGTTCCTTTCCTTCTCCATACTCTTCTCTTCCCATCACTCTGGTACAAGTTGATCTTGGTCTCATTTGTTCATTAGGATGTTGTTCCAGAACTGTGAAGGCTTTTTTAGATGTCGTTTGGCAAACTCTAATCTGGCTTTCCTGTTTTTGAGGCTCACCAATGGTTTACATTTTGTGGTGAACCCTCTATATTCACTCTGGTGAAGTCTTCTCTTGATTGTTGACTTTGACACACATACACCTACCTCCTGGAGAGTGTTCTTGATCTGGCCATCTGTTGTGAAGGGCGTTTTCTTCACCAGGGAAATAATTCTTCGGTCATCCACCACAGTTGTTTTCCATGGTCTTCCGGGTCTTTTGGTGTTGCTGAGCTCACCGGTGTGTTCCTTCTTTTTAAGAATGTTCCAAACAGTTGTTTTGGCCACGCCTAATGTTTTTGCTATCTCTCTGATGGATTCATTTTGTTTTTTCAGCCTAATGATGGCTTGCTTCACTGATAGTGACAGCTCTTTGGATCTCATCTTTAGAGTTGACAGCAACAGATTCCAAATGCAAATAGCGCACTTGAAATTAACTCTGGTCCTTTTATCTGCTCATTGTAATTGGGATAATGAGGGAATAACACACCTGGCCATGGAACAGCTGAGAAGCCAATTGTCCCATTACTTTTGGTCCCTTAACAAGTGGGAGTCACATATGCAAACTGTTGTAATTCCTACACACTTCACCTGATTTGGATGTAAATACCCTCAAATTAAAGCTGAGAGTCTGCAGTTAAAGTACATCTTGCTCGTTTCGTTTCAAATCCATTGTGGTGGTGTATAGAGCCAAAAATGTTAGAATTCTGTTGATGTCCCAATATTTATGGACCTGACTGTATATCGATCCCTCATGAAGCCATGCTGATATGGCGTTATTTGCTTACTTTCATTGAGGTGCTCCAAGATAGCATCTCTTCGAAAACCTTCAACCAGTTTACCCACGACAGATGTTAAACTTACTAGCCTATAGTTTCCAGGCTCTGTTTTTCGACCCTTTTTGAATATTTGCACCAGATTTGCTATGCGCCAATCCTGTGGAACACTCCCTGTCAGTATAGATTCCTTAAATATCAGAAATAAGGGTCTGGCTATGACATTACTTAATTCTCTTAGGATACGGGGGTGTATGCCATCTGGTCCTGGTGATTTGTCTATTTTAATCTTTTAAAGACGCCACTGTACTTCTTCCTGGGTCAGAAAGGGCACTTTTACTTTTACATTCTGCATTTCATCTGACAGTTTATTTTCCTCAGTGAATATAGTGGAGAAAAAAAAATATATAATAGCTTTGCTTTCTCTTCATTGCTTTCTGGAACTTCCCCTTCATTACTTTGTAGAGGGCCGACACCTTCAGATTTATACTTTTTACCATTTATATCATTGTAGAACATTTTATGGTTAGTTTTGCTCTCTTTGGCAATTAATCTCTCGGTCTCTAGTTTGGCTGCTTCCATTTATTTTTTACATATTCTATTTTTTTCCTTATAGTTTTTCAGTGCTTCCTTGCTACCCTCCTGTTTTAGTGATTTAAAAGCTTTCTCTTTGTCATTTATTGCTCTCTTTACAGTTCTATTTATCCACATTGTTTTTTTTTCTTGTTTCTTTTATTCCCATAAGGTATGTACCTCTCACAATTAGATTGTAGGATGCTTATAAAAATATCCCATTTTGTGGCTGTATTTTTATTTTTGTGGACTTTGTCCCAGTTAGGCCTATGGCTTCTCTTAGTTTGCAAAATTTAGCTTTTTTGAAGTTTGGCATTTTTGACCCTCCCTGAAGAAACACTCTTTTTGAATGACAATTGGAAGGTTATTACTTTATGGTCACTATTTTCCTGGTGTCCCCCAACCTGCACAGCTGTTGTTCTGTCAGGTCTATTGGTTAATACTAATTGTATTTGGTTATTTCCATAAACCAGTTTCCTTTATGAGATGTACATGTTTCAGTTTCCTAGCCTATATCTAGGTAGTTGAAGTCCCCCATAATAACGACCTCATTATGATCTGTCGCCTCATCTATCTCTGTTTAGTAGCAGATTTTCTGTGGACTCTGGTATATTAGGTGGTTTATAATAAACTGCTATTAGTATTTTATTAATGTTTTTGCCTCCATGTATTTCTAACCACAGTGACTCCAAATGGTTATGTCTCATAATTATATCTTCTCAGAATGTAGGCTTTAGACAGGACTTTACATAAAGGCAGACCCCTCCCTCGCTCTGTTTTTTGCGATCCTTTCTAAACAGACTGTAACCCTGTATGTTAACCGCCCAGTCATAGCTATCCTCCAGCCATGTCTCAGATATTCCCACTACGTGTATGTCATAGTCCTCCTCCCATATCACTAATTCAAGTTCACCAGTTTTTTTAGTCAGGCTTCTGACATTAGTATACATGCAATTAAGAGGTTTATTTATCTTTTTTAACCTACACCTTTCCTTCTGAACTGTTCTAGTCCCTGCTTCCATTCCTCCCCCAGTCCCATTACTTTGACCCCGGTTTCTATCTGCACTGTCTTCCCATCCTATAATGTAATTACCTTCCCCCCCAGTCCCTAGTTTAAAAACTCCTCCAACCTTCTAGTCATCTTCTCCCCTAACACAGCTGCCCCTTCCCCATTGAGATGCAGCCCATCCCTACGATAGAGCCTGTAGCTGACAGAGAAGTCTGCCCAGTTCTCCAGGAACCCAAACCCTTGCTTCCTATACCAGTTCTTGAGCCACTTGTTAACCTCCCTAATCTCCCGCTGCCTTTCTTGTGTCGCTCGTGGTATAGGTAGTATTTCGGAATACACTACCTTTGAGGTTCTTGCCCTTAGCTTTTGACCTAAATCCCTAAAATCATTTTTAAGGACATTCTACCTACTGTACCTCTAACTTTGTCATTGGTTCCGATATGGACCATGACTACTGGATCTTCTCCAGCCCCTCCCAGTAATCTGACGTTTCATTTTATGTGGTAATAACTTTGCAATGTTTTTACTTATCCAAGCCATTTTGATAATGTTTTTATGTCACACGGACATCATGGACGTAGTTTTTACGCCTTGGACGTCATGTTAATGGTAAATTTGAGTCAACATTTTTTACCTTTATTTATAATAAATCCAAAAGTTACCCAATTTTTTTTTTTAATTTCTAAATTTGAATCTTTTAGCTTTTATGACAGTTATACCTCATAAAATACTTATTAATTAACATTTACCATGTGTCTACTTTATGTTGGCATAATTTTGGTAATGTTATTTTATTTCTTTAGGACAACTTTTTAGGATCAACTTTGTTAAGAGTCAATTCATTTCTGAAGTCACGTTGACTATTCAAAACTGATTTTAGAAATGTTGTATTTTTGGAAGATAAGGCAATAAAAAAAGCTGTTTTGGCATAATTTTAACTTTTTTTTTACACCGTTTACCTCATGGGATTGATCGTGTGATATTTTTTATTTTTTTTATTTTACACTTTGTGTCCCATAGACTGTTTAATGAAGCATACTGTGCTGTACAGCCTCATTGCAGGGCTGATCATGGTCTCAGGAAGAAACTGCAGCTCCTGCACTCCCCTTACCCTGGCAGTCACATGACCGCCGGCCCAGAACAGGAAGCGGCATATCGCTTCCTTAGCTGAATATACAGCACTCCGTCAATGCTGTATATATAGCAACCTAGAAGACAGGGACACAAAGGAAAAGTCTCTGCCATCTCTATGGGGTGCCCTGCTGTCACAGCGGGCCCCCTGCTCAGCAGCTGCACAGTTAGCATGCAGCTGCGATCTCTGAATGGACATTCTAAAACATCCATTCAAAAAAAAAAAATCCAACCCCCAGGATGTTTATAGTCTATGGGTGGTTGGCAAGTAATTAAATTAAAAAAAACTGGTGAGTGGTTTTCTGGATAACAAAGTCAAATTATTTTGTTTCCTGTCCTGGCTCCTTAACATCCTCTTTGTTTAAATTTTCTTAAAATGATTTAGTCTTGCATAAATGGTCGCTTACCTTTTAAACAACTTCTTCTCAAGGGTCACTTTAGGTGATCCTGAACACATATGTAAATCAGAAAGAGGGTCTGTCTTCATTGGGTGGCTCCTGAGCTCCGTGAGCTCCTGATCTCAGTGCAGAGGCCCCTCCTTCTTCTAGGGTTCAGAGCTTGAACACTCCAGAATGTTCAGCTTCCTAGACTGCTGTTTTCTTCGTATAGACAACCACATCTTCCAGTACATAGTAAATGCATTTCCTACTCTAGTCTTAATATAATTCCTTTATGAAGTGCTTAAGTGGCTTTGCATGTGTTGGTTTTAGCTTCTTTATTAGTCAGGATCCCTCACTGAACTGACTTTAATCAGTTTACATAGTTTCTGCCCTATCTGTGTCATAATCAATAGTGTCTCTTTTGTTCTCGATATTTCCTCTCTGCGTGCTGGGAGCATAAACTATCTCTTACACACCATCTGTACTGAGGATAGGGGCAAGGATTAAGATAGAGTTCACATTGATTGGCCTAGAAGTCTAGAGCTGTATAGCACTGTCTGTATTAGGACATGTCCCAGGCTTGAAATGAACTGTTGGATGCAGGAGAAGCACAATGGGGCATCTAGAAGTCATTATAGATAAACCAGAACATTGGAAGAGGCTAACATGGATACTTACACTGCCCCCAGCAAAAGCAGAAGCTAATTTGTAAAAAACTCTGAATCTCAGTTACTCTTCAAAGTGGCTGTACCAAGTTTATAAGGTATCCCCTCTCCACAGGGTTAGGTATAACTAGCTGATTGCTGGGGGTCTGACAGCTGGTACCCTCACTGATCCCAGGAATGGAGGTCCTATTCCCCCTTTCTGGTAGACCTGCAAGTAGGGCATGAGCCCTGCCAATCCATTCATTCTCTATCAGAATGTCAGAGATAGCCAAATACAGAAATTTGGCTATCCTAAGCACACCCATGGAGAATTAATGGAGATTAGGTTGCATGGCCAAATTGTTGCTTCATCAGAATGGAGTAAGAGACCCCTGTTCTTAGGCTCAGTGTATTTCCCAGTAATCATACCCCCAACAATCATTTAGCTATCCTCTGTCCAGTGGATAGGTTACCACTTTTAAACTTGGTCAGAGGAGGAGGGGAGATGAGTGACTTAATTACAGCATATTGCAATAATTTTTGCAGTGCCCTTCAGTGGGTATCATTATTTAGACTTATCAAAAGAACAATAAAATTAGAATTCTATCCAGTTCTGCACCTATGATTATCATGAAGATAATTTTTCAGATAAAATTTCCCCCTCAAAGCAGCAGTGAACTGAGCATAGATCTATTTATGTTAGAGTTTTGTATTTCATTTTCAATGGCATAGCACTGCCGAAATGAAAAAGAAAAACAGCCAAAATCATTTAAATAATGTTCCTTTAATGAATCATGTTGTTCCAAGCATCTGAGAATATTGAAGAAATGTACACTGACTAAAGGCATTTATGGCATATTAAGAGGAAATACCATAAATGGCTAATAGATGCAGGTGTCCTACCCATTGAAGTCTGAGAGTCAAAGTGGTTTTCTGGGAGTTGAGTATTGATGACCTCACCATGTCATCAATACCTAATCCCTGAGAGTTTGATTCCCGACATCCTCTCTTCATACTTTGGTCAAACACATTGTCATATAGTGTTGATCGCGAATAAATCTAATCGTGAATTTTTATCGCAAATATCTGCACTTTGAGAATTTGCGAAGATGTAGAATATAGTGCTATATATTCATAATTGCAAATATTCTAGATTTATTTTTAAATCAGTAACCTCCCTTCTTTAGTGTGGACCAATGAGAAGGCGGCAATGTCTTTGTCTGGGCTTAGCAACATCCCTAGCAACCAATAGGAAAGTTGCCTACCCCTTACTATATAAGAAACTCCCCAGCAGCCATTTTCTGCAGTTTTTTTTGCAGTTGTGGGAGAGAGAGAGAGAGAGAGAGCAGTGCCATTGCTGTGCTCTGTGCTTAGCTGCACCATTTACATTGCTGAGTCAATTACATTAGTTAGTTAGTTAGCTCACATATATAATACAGATAGTTAGTGGGAGATAGTCAGTGTAGTTTAGATTGTGATATAATGTAGCTGATAGGTTCCAGTGCAGGGTGTAAGGTAGTGTGATAGGAATTACTGTGCTGTACATTTTCTCCAGTCTTAGGAAACTTCTATCAGCTTGAAAAATGTAGCAAAAGTGAGCCACGCCCGTATTGTGCGCACAATACGCGCAAATTACATTGCCGATTTTCGCAATCAAGAGAATAATGACTGGAGATCACAAATTCTAGAATTTTGCGAATTTTGTTAAATCAATCGCGAATATTAGGCTAAAAAAAATTATGAAAAATCTCGAAAACGAATATTGCCCTTGCTGCTCATCACTATTGTCATACACTGTTCAGCACTGCTTGGTATTGCAGCTCAGTCCCATTCACTTGATCGGGAGTGAGCTGTATGAAGTACTTGTGATTGTTGGACATGACATCACAAGGAAGAGTCCAGTAGATGACCTATCCTATAGGTCTGCGATGGCTAACCTCCGGCACTCCAGCTGTGGTAAAACTACAACTCCCAAGATGAACACTTGCTTGGCTGTTCTGAGAACTCCATAGAAAGGAATGGAGCATGAATTCAATTGATGAATTCTTTTGATAAATGACACTCCCACAAATTTATGGAATATATTGTGAATAGGCTTAAGATAAAAAAAACTATTTAATTATTTTCAAACAGACATTGTTTAATTTTATTGGAAAAGTTAGTAGTAGAGTTGAAAACCAAATTTAAAAGTGAAAAACAAAGCCTTGTCTTTGCCAATCAATATAGTGTCTTCTGTTAAATTCTAGTTTTTCATTTCAAAATGACAAGTAGAGCATGATTGGTTTTCCTCAACCATTTTGTGTATTATAAGAGCTCATATAACAGTAATACAGGTCATTGGAAGCTATTAGGTTGAATATGTAAGAGATATATGTAGAAAAACCATCAGAACTTTTATATTTGATATCAACAAGAGTGATAGTCATGACATAACTTGGGCAGCAAGGTTGGCCAGTGTTTTGCATTGTTGCCTTTTAGTTCTAAGGTTTTAGATTAGAATCCAGTCCATTACCAATACCAGTTTTTGCATACCTCTCATGGTCCAAAATAATATATCAACTGGTTTCTTCTAAAAACCAATTTGTATGATTGTGATCCTTATTTGGCAACAATGACTAATGTGATTTATTAATAAATACACATATTTTGAAAAATATGCTGTTTTAAACAGTCAGATAACAGACATAACATTGTGAAATAAAGAATAGCATAAAAGTACATATTTTTTGGAATGATCTTACGCTCCATCTTGACTAATTGTGAATAGACATGTTTTAAATATCAAAATAAAATATGTATGAGGAGGACTATAACCCCAAAGTGCCTGAGACTAAGCAGGTCATTTTAAATCAAAATAGTTTTATGCTTGAAGTAGCCATGTTTTCATTCAATTTGGATGCATGATACACAGGTCTTTTGCATCTTCCATTGAGACACTCAGTTCCTGGTTCATTATCAGCACTGTCAGCATAGTACAGGGCATAGAATGGCAGAGGCGCCCAAAAAAAGATTAATGAGCCAATTGAAAAAGAGCAGTTACATCAATTAGAACTGACTGTTACAGGATATGTAACAAAATAAGCCAAATTAGCTCACAACCCATTTGTATCACTTGTGTTTAGGCAATATGTCAGAATACAATAGATGTACAACAAACGTTGACAATGGCATTTATATTATACTTGACATTTTTCTAAATGCTATTAAAGTCATCCTTTCTGCTTTGTCAGTTTTATCTTTGCTTGCCTAGTTACTTGCATGTCTCGGATCATTTACTTAAAGCTGTATAACACACAACTGTGATTGTGAAAGGTATAATTCCCTGGAATTACTTTTTTCCCTAATGGAAAAAATTCTAGCTATCATGGATTATTTTAAGAAAACAATAGATAGTTAACAATAAATAGTTTCCAAAAAATAAAATATTATAGAATGCATAAATGTAGCATTTGTCTATATAAGGAATTAATAAAGTATGTAGTCAACATTTTATAACTTATAAAAAAAAATATTAATTTGATGAATGTAATGGAGTTTTTGTCTTGGGTCCAGACTTTAGTCACATAACCACAAATATTTATTTATCAAAGCTTCATAATGTTCAGTTATCAATGGATGACGTGAAACAAGATTATCAATTTTCTTAAAATTCAGTTCTTGTCCAAATTGGTTGAATCATCTGTCTGATATGATATAGGATCAAATAACTTCAACTCAAATCTAAAGTGTTCTGATTGCCTGGAAGTGTCTCTCTCTCTCTCTCTCTCTCTTTCTTTCTTTCTTTCTTTCACTTTCTAATTCTTATTAATTGAAACATTAAGAAGTCATGTTCATTAGAACCAGAACTTATTGAACAGTTTGAGTAGAATTTTTGAATTGTAGAATCAATTCGCTCATTTCTAATAAGAACATATGGGATAACCAAAACAAGTATCCTGATATAGAGATGTGTTATGAAAGTCTTAGTCTTATTGTTCACATATCATGTTTTTTTTTTTTTTTTTGTTTTATACAATATGAGGTAATGGAGTATAAGTTGATTAATCTTTCTTTCTCTTAAAAGCAATACATTTAAATAAGATCTAATTCAATACAAGCAGTATTTCATATTTCACATCAGCAGCTGTCAACGTTTATACTTTGCATGGTTATATTAGCATATGACAGCAATATTCAAGAATTATTCTACTAGTTCTAAATCTATGTCACCAAGAAAAAATCTTCATATAATGCAATTTATGTTATCTCCACTAAGCAACAAAAAGTTTTGAGCAAAATATAACATTTTTTAATATTGTGCAAAAGTTCATTTATTTCAGTAATGCAACTTAAAAGGAGTTGCATTAATGCAACTTAAAATTAGAATATTGTGAAAAGGTTGAATATTCTAGGCTCAAAATGTCACACTCTCAAAATGTCACAATCTGGTCAGCTAACTAACCTATACCTCCTGAGCAAAAGGTACCTGAGATTGTGACTTTGGAGTTTTTATAAGCTGTAAGCCATAATCATCCAAATTATAACAAATATCTCGCTTTGCATGTAATGAGTCTATCTCATATATTAGTTTCACCTTTTAGTTGCATCACTGAAAAAAAAGAACTTTGCACAATATTTTTTGAGTTTCACCTGTATATCTTGACATTTAGAACAGATTATTTAAGAGCTGGAGACACCTTAGATGGTCTTCTGCCTTATGTAACATCCCAGAAACCATTGGCTAGATGTTCACGTTTCATATCTTTAGAGGCATCTTTTAAGTTGATAAATATTAAAACTATAAAAGCAGAATAAAGTCAAATTACAATTATCAGACAGTTGGATAACGAAGAGCACAAATCAGGAATGACAGGAGGCAAAGAAGATCAGAGACACACCATTTGTGCAATTAAATGACTTTTCTTTTGCATTTGTTACGGAGGTTAATTAGTCATATAATTGTTTTAAGATATTTTAAGAGGTTTCCCTGTATAACAGGTAACAAATGGGATGTACTTACTGTCTTCATATAACACATAGACTAATTTATAAGGGGAAAAATTTATAATGAAGTGAAGTTCGGGTCCCCATTGACTTCAATGAGGTTTGGGTTCAAGTTTGGGTCCTGAACCCAAATTTTGACCTGAATTTCGGCCTTACTCAGCGAACCCGTAACTCCCACGAGTTCGATCATCTCTAGTAATATAGTCTTTGTTGACATTCTGTGCAATTTTCTGCATCTTATATTCCCCTTGTTAGCCATGTCTTTTGACCTTTCTGCACAGATGTTCTGCCTCATGTTAAGCAAAGCTGACTTTGAATTCAAGTTTTAAATTGTTTTTTGAGTTAAAAAATTTAAAGTTATTCACTAAAGTCTTGTGAGACTTCAGAGATAAGGAATTTCACCTCGCTGGAGTCCATACATTTAAATGCTGCAAGGAGATGGATCTCCTACAGCATTCAAATGAAATTTTGACCGAAGCAACTTCGGATCATAGATCCGAAGTTCGCTTTGCTCAACATTAGTCCTGTCCATAAAATGGCTGCTGTTCGAGGGTCAAATAACCAGACAAATTACTTAGTCTTCTGCATTCAAGAACATCAACCCGCTATCTGCAATTGTACTTTTGGGAGTTTAGTGTAAGTGCAGTTTGAATGAAGGAGGCTGAGTGGTGTGTCTGGACATAGCAGAAGATTTTCCCAAATGGTGCATGCTTATGATATATAGCAAATGACACAGAATATCAACAAAGGCTATATTAGTAAGTGGCATGTAATGTTGACTCATTCCCTACATTATTTGGGTCAGTATGAATATGTTACCACATTTGCATAGTTTTTAGTTTTTTTTAATACGGAAAACAATGCAAAGTTTAGAAAAAAAAACATTTTTCTTTGCATCACCATATTATGACCCCCATAAAGAGGTTGTCCCACAAAAGATATTCAACCGTTTTTAAACCAGCACCTGGATCTGAATACTTTTGTATGTAATTAAAATGTTTGTATAGCCACTGAGTTATTCAATAAAATGTATATGTAAGTGTCACCTGCTCTTTGTTCGTTTCCTTATTTCTTTGCCTAACTCACTATTAAAGCCACACATGCTTCACTTTAGAGCTCCAGCAGAAAAGACACTCCCGTTGAGATGTCAGCTTGATATAAATCTAGCAGAGCAATGAATGGGGAGATCTCTGGATCCATGTGAGGTGCAGGGCTGGCTCTAGCTTTGTTAGAAAGAGACTGTCATGTACTGTATGATGTCTGTTTTTAATATTTAATATTAATCATTGGATAACCCCTTTAACTTTTTATATTTATGTCTATGAATCTTTGTGAGGGCTAATTTTTTTGAGGGCCAATCTTTACTTTTCAATGATACCATTTTGCGTTTTTTTTAAGGGAGGTGAAGTGATTTTCTTTTTCCAGTTAAACCGTTCACCATATGGCACAAAATATTTTGATATTTTAATGGTATAGACATTTGGGGACTGGTGATGCCTATGATGTTTATTTTTTATTGATTATGTATTTTTTTATGGGAAAAAGGGAGTGATAACTGTATTACAGAATTAATCTGAACCCAAATTTATTATGGATTGCGAAGTAATCAATGTATCCTGGTTGAGATTCGTTTCATAATGCAATTTGGCATGCACTGCTACTTATAGTAAGAGACACACATAGTCTTGCTATGACTAGAATCTGAATCTACCAACACTATCAAATAATATCAAATAATGCTTTATGATATTTAATAGTAAGTATGTTACAAAAATACTTTTATTGTAATGTTTTTAGAAAATTTTTGTTTTTTAGTAACATTAACTTTTCATAAAAATATAGGATGTCATTTACTAACCAGAAATATGTCCTAATTGGGCATATTTCTGGCACAGATTGTGGTGCAAAGGTTATTTGCTCTGCAACCTGCGACTTTTCCCTAGTTCCGCCAGGTCTAAGAAATCGGGCATAGTGTGGGCGAGGAAGGGGGTTGGTCAGAAGGCCCGTTTCATTCATCATTTTCTACGCCTGTTTTAGGTGTAGAAAATGGTCTAAATCTGCGCCACCGAGAAGGCTGATTTAGAAGCAGCGGTGGATCAGCCAACGTTATGTTGAGGCCGGTGCCTCTACATTACATGAATAGTCTACATCCAGCGCAGGACCTTATTAGGACCAGCGTCTAAAATGCCGGTCTTAATAAATGACCCCCATAATTTTTATTTTCAATGTTTTATTTTAGTGTAAAAGAAAAGTTGGAAAGTGAAAATTCTATTTTTTTGCCATCCCATTCTCTTTTTACAGATCTCTGTTAGGATTTGAACCCCAAACCTGCCTAGGTGGCAAGCATCAAGTTTACCAATTCGCTATAGAACCACATTACAGTAAGAGTGGGGTTTTCTGTGCCTAACAGCCTTTAAAAAATATAGTAATACTGTTTAGTAGCTTTTTAGTACAGGTGATAGCATTCAGATAGGTTTCAGGTTCAATTGCTACCAGTAAAATAAGTTATTTAGTACTGAAGTGACTACTAATGAGGCTAGATTCAGACAACCATATGTGTTTTGCAGTCTGCAAATTGAGAATCCGCAAAATAAAAAGGATGACATCTGTATGGCATCCGTTTTTTTGCGGATCCATTTTAACAATGACTATCCTTGTCCGCAAAATGGACAAGAATAGGACATGTTCTTTTTTTTGCGGGGCTACGGAATGGACTTACGGATGCGGATAGCACACAGTGATTTTGTGAACCCATGAAATTAATGGGTCTGCAACCTATGCGCAAGAAAAATGGAACGGACAAGGAAACAAACTACGTCTGTGTGATTGTAGCCTGAGGCTGAGATATCTGGTACCCCAGCTTCTAAGGCCCATGACTGCAGTATTGCCCTCACCTTAGGATGTCCCTGCTCCTAAAAGAATACCACCATAACACAGCATTTAATAGAACATGCACAGTGTTCTTCAGAAGGAACATTATGGAGGCACACAGACATACTATAGAATAAGGGCAGATTATTGAATTAATTCTATTTCCATATATTTCAGTTCACAAGTACACCTGTAAAGAAAAATATATTTAAATTACTTTTACCGTGTGATAGTCATTTCTCAATATGACACACATTTCATTCATAAAGCTTAGAACAAACTAATATATAATTTACAACACATTAATATACATTTACCTTGATTTGACTCAGATGATAGATCGCTAAAAGTGTTAGATTTTAAAATCATAAACATATAAACACCCCACTATAAATATGTGATCCAAAGCACTGCGAATAAAGAGAGTAGTAAGTATTTTCCCATTTAACATAAAGCTGGAATTGATTATTAAGGTAGCAAGATCACTTCAAATGGTGTGATGAAATCTGATTTTCCTATTATGGAGTCTTCTTTTGCAGCAGTAAGAAACATTTAGCAACATGTGCTGTAATTACGGTAATAACAAACAGAACAAATGATGAGCTTTATATATCAAAATAGCCTTTCAGCTAAAAGAGTATTAAGTGTAAGCAAATTGCATACATGACTTATAATAGGTCGCCTGCGGAGATGTTAGCTCCAGGACTGGCAATTTACTTCCCTTAAGGGACAGTCCACTGCACACATAAAAAAAATTTGCCACTTATTTACATGAATGTGTTTCCTCTTGCCACTGGATTACATTTCTTTATCAGAAGAAGGAATTCACATACCTTTGAATCTTTGTGGCATAACATGACCTTTTGAAAATGTGTTTGAGGACTGGGAAAAAAAACACAGGGAATATATCAAAACTAAGTAATGAGGAAAACCCAGATAATCTGAATAGAATGCTCTGCATAATTAAGTACATTTGAGAGCTTCTCATGCACAATATATTATACTGTAGGGATACAGAAATACAGATAGAGTATGAAATCAAGGATGCTTTTAATTGATTAATTAAAAAGATACACAAAATGTAAATTTTCTGTATTAATCACATCATTTTTATCATTATCCCATGGTAAATAAAACTATTTTGTCATTTATTTCAGTGATAAAATCTTTTCATATTTGGTCAGGCTATTGTTTCATTCTGCATGTTTACTGCAAATAATGTAATAATATACATTTTAGCAATTCATTCAATATAAACATCATTTTTTGATTATGTTATCAATTTTGGTTATCATTCATTATTTACCAGTATTGGAATAATTTGAAAAAAAAAAAACTTTTTTAAAGCAGGGATAGACCGATTATTTTAGCATTAGGCAAGTGCTCAAAGTCCCAGAGCCCTTTTAATATGTAAGTGTGAAGCCTGCAAAATAAAATACATTATTATGGCCACAGTGGTTAAGGGACCCATGAACTTTTGTGTCTAAGGGCCCTAAAACTCTGTTTTCTCCAGTTGTAGAGTGTACAGTGTCATGGAAGCTCACTTAAAAGGGGTTTCTGTGCTCTACTGTATGCATTGTGAGTTATCAAATGTTGTGTATGGTGAAGTATAGTATGGTGTATGGTATGGTGAATCCAGCCCCTGTCTCAGTTTCTAGTCAGTAGCTAGGTGTGGCTGGCTCCACCCTACTTCTTCCTGAAGCTGCAAGAACTTTTGTAACAGACCCCTGTAGCTTATTGTACCTATTGAAAAAAATCATACTGACCTGCAGTGCAATGCTTCATTACTGTACAATGCCTCGCTTTTGTTTTCTCCTCTTTGGTTTTCTTCCAGTCCTTATCCTGTAAACTTCCAGGTCCTAGAGATGGACAACATCTTTAAACTTAATATTATACATGCTTTAAACAAGTAGACCAGTCACTGCCATCCTTGACCTTTTAATGACATGAATACTGAAGTGCATGTAGGCTTTCAGAGTAGCATCACCATACATGCCACTTTGCCAAGGCAGATAGCAATGACTTTTTCTGTCATGTAGTGCAGAACAATACATCAAGCTTATTTTTTATACTGTAAGGTTATATTAAATGAATTTTAGCAGTTAGAAACATATGTGTATATATTAGAGATGACCGAATCAATTCTAAACAAATCAAACTCACTACGAATAAAAAAAAGAAAAGAAACATTGGATTCTAGTGAACCTTTGTGATCAATTTTGGATGCATCTTTTTAAATATCAGCCATCATTTTACAGGTCAGAAACCAGAGAAAAGGGGATCTGCCACCAAGAAAGGGATTGTTTTTTGTTCATTTTTTTTAATTAAAAAATTGACAATGCAGTGTCTTTTTAAACAGGCTGCTTGTTACCATCTACTACCATCTCTTTTCTCACAGCATTATATATGTCCCTGTCACCTTGTCACTGAAAATGGTGTCTAAACATAAGAGAGCTTGAAAGGGATTGGGTACAGACCTTGGAGATCACAGAGCGTCATTGAAGACCTTTCAGGGCAATCGAGGCATTTGCTATTTGGGTCAACTTTCTTTGGATCCAAATTGAATCTGGCAACCTATTCATGTGAATCAGATACAAAATAAATTGCAAGAAATCTCTAGTAGAAATATACCAGTGGAACAATGACCAAAAAACCCTTTGTCTGGTAAATGGGAGCCTATTTAAAGTATTAGCCAGCAGGGTTGAGCAAATCTGTGGAAGTTCGGGTTTGCTGGGTTCGGCCGAACTTCAGGTCAAAGTTTGGGTTCGGGACCCAAACTTGACCCGAGCTTCACCCCGAACCCGGACCCCATTTAAGTCAATAAAAAAAACTCACCTCATCCACTTGATCCTTTTGCAGGTCCTTTTGCGGGTCCTGAAGATAAAAGGATACCGGGTGCGCGATCAAGTGGATAAGTACATTTTTTTTTAACCCCTCAATAGACATTTTATTTAGCATTCTGTTTTAAGAATGCTATTATTTTACATTATAACCATGTTATAATGGAAAATAATAAAATTACCCGAACTTCAGTGAAAAAGTCCGGTTTCGGGTACCCAAACTCGCAAAGTTCGGTACTCGGACCCGAACTTTGCAGTTTGGATTCTCTCAACTCTATTAGCCGTTTTTTTTTTTTTCATGTGAATCAAACCCATAGCAAAGGTCAAGAAATCTCTAGTATGAATATTTAGAGTAGCTCAGGCAGTAATAAACAGTGTATTTTGCGTAAATGTAGAAAATTTAGTTTAGAAAATAAAGACTCTCTAAAGCCTCTACAGTATATACATTAGACTATTGTCAACCAAACCTGCAATTTTTGCCGGGCCAATCATATGCTTATAGGAAGTGAGAAATATGATTATTTTGTTCTCCCAGTAGATAACCTTCCGCCAGAGGATTCAGGAAGTGAATTTCTCCTCTCTCCCTATTAACAGCACATGCATGCATGCGTATGGAGGAGTGGGGAGAGATAGTTGGGAAAGTGAGAGAAAGATGTCAGCTAACAGCTATTGAAGGTGTATGGGCACATTAACTTTAGGCTACATGCATACGGCCATTTTTAACACCAATAAAAGTCTATGTGGCTATTCTCATGCCATTCTTTTAATGACCAGTGAATAGCATCCGTCCAAAAATAGGACATGTCCTATTTTTGGACATTTCCACGGCCAGAAGGACCCCATTGAAATCAATAGGACCATTTTTAATGGCCGATTGACAGGAGTACACCCGTCTAACGGCCATTAAAAACGGGTACACTTTATCTATATGGCCATTTAGGGGTTAAAAAAAAACACCTCATCCACTTGCTCGCACTGCAGCAATCTCTTCTCTCTTCATTGAGCAGGACCTGGTGAAGGACCTGCGATATGCGTGGTGACGTAACGACGTGGGAACGCTCAGTAACATCATCGCGCACATCATCCACTTGATCCTTTTGCAGGTCCTTTTGCGGGTCCTGAAGAAAAGAGGATACCAGGTGCGCGATCAAGTGGATAAGTTAAGTTTTTTTTTAACCCCTTAATAGACATTTTAGTTAGCATTCTGTTTTAGTGAACAGGTCCTGTTCAGTGAAGAGAGAAGAGACTGCTGCAGCGCGAGCAAGTGGATGAGGTGAGTTTTTTTTTTTTTAAGTGAGAGTTGTTTGTTTTTTGTAAAATCAAAAAAAAAAACAGCAGTGGGCCATTATGGGGGCATTATTTAAACCATGGGGGGAATTATTTAAGATGGGGCCCTAGATTGGGAGGATTATTAAAGCTGGGGACATTAAAAGAAAAATTTCTATACTATGGGGAACATTATTTAAGATGGGGGCTTACACTGGGGGCATTATTATTAAAGCTGGGGCGGTGAAAAAAAAATCATACACTAAGGGGGACATTATTTTTACCAGGGGGCCTACATGGTGGCATTATTAAAGCTGGGGGCAGCAAATATATATAATTCCTACACTATGGGGGACATTATTTTAGCTAGGGGCCTACCATCCTCTGGGTGTTCTCAGAAGGGTGGGAGTAGAAATAACTGCCAATTAAACTCATCAATTTTTAATGTCTGTTTTTAATGGACATAAAAAACTAATGCAAAATGGATGCAAAATGAACATTAAAAACGGACACACGGCTAGAAAATGGATACACACACTGATGTGAAATGGCCGTGTGCATGTAGCCTTAGTCCTGCAGATAACCATAGATAACAAATTAAGAAGTCTCTGCCCCACTAATATACCAGTTTAGGTTTTCCTGGGGTTTCCCAGTTTATAAAAAGCAGTTCTTATCCTAAAATATGTAGATAACTCATATATTTGAATGATCACTGTGATAGAGTATTTTTACATGGTCCATTAACCAGTGCATTTACCAGTTGCATCAGGAAAAGGGTCTTTCAACACTGCATTATTGGACTCTTTTAAATATATAGTATATGCCAGGGAAGAGCTCCTGATCTATCATTAAAAGGCAGCTGCAACAGATGCAGCGGCATTAATCACCCATAGACTTTTGGTATATTCTTTACATGATAGAATAGTGCAGTCTGTACTACTCCATCCAACAAAGAAACCCCAGTATATACCAGTTAAACAGAGACCAAAACATCCTATATCTGGTAAATGGGGACATATTTAAAGTATTATTTATTTTTCTGAGTAGAATAATTCAGTCAATAATACAGTGTAAAAAGACCCTCATTCTAAATGAATCTTGTGATGGCACAGCGGGGAAATTAAACACCTATGGACAGGTTTCACCACAGATTACAGCTGGAGGTCCCAGCAGGGGAATACTTTGTGATTAGCATATTGTCAATAAATCAGATCCCATGGGCTGTCTATTCATTTGGCATGCTGCTAGGGCACACTAAGTGTCCTAACAACAACCTGAAGCAGAGTCTATGGGCATTAGATATTAGCGTACAGGAGTATGCTAATACATTATTACTTGAAAATAACTATGCTAAAACATGATCCGTTAATGGGATAAAATAGAAAATCCACTCCAGGTGTCTATATGGTCAGTATTATTTATCAGGTTAGTCAGTGTGAAATGTGAACAGTATTCATATAAACTTATATATCAAAGAGCTCAGCATTGATCTTTCTCTGTATCATATGATGATCTGAGATAGGGCATCAGAAGTAAACTGACAGGTTCCCTTTAGGTGGCACTTGATTATGATGTGAGTATGCATTATATGAGTTGATGTATTCACTATGTAAATGTAGTAATATTAAAAAAAAAATCACACCTCTTTTCTGGATTTGAGGCCTTTGGGGGACCTCTAGGTGGGTAATTTTTCTATTATGGAGACCAGTTAATATATGTGATGACTATTGTAGACTAGTGTTGATTGCGAATATTCTAATATTGGCACTTTGAGAATTTGCGAATATCTAGAATATAGTGCTATATCTTTGTAATTGCAAATATTCTAGATTTTTTTCCATCAGTACACATGATCCCTCACTGCTTCTTGCTTGTGTGCCAATGAGAAGGCTGCAATATCTTTGACTTTAGGAGTAGTGTTCGCAAATTTTCGTATTGCAATTTTTTGGCGCAAATTATCCGATTGTCGATTTTTGCAATCAAGGAAATAATGATTGGAGTTCACGAATTCTCGAATTTGCAAATATATGATGAATATTGCCCTTGCCGCTCATCACTGTTGCACAGTAGGCAACACTGTTTTGGGAAAAATATCTGAAAATTAGTTTATACACTGCTCAAAAAAATAAAGGGAACACTTAAGCAACACAATGTAACTCCAAGTCAATCACACTTCTGTGAAATCAAACTGTCCACTTAGGAAGCAACACTGAGTGACAATAAATTTCACATGCTGTTGTGCAAATGGGATAGACAACAGGTGGAAATTATAGGCAATTAGCAAGACACCCCCAATAAATGAGTGGTTCTGCAGGTGGTGACCACAGACCACTTCTCAGTTCCTATGCTTCCTGGCTGATGTTTTGGTCACTTTTGAATGCTGGCGGTGCTTTCACTCTAGTGGTAGCATGAGACGGAGTCTACAACCCACACAAGTGGCTCAGGTAGTGCAGTTTATCCAGGATGGCACATCAATGCGAGCTCTGGCAAGAAGGTTTTTCTGTGTCTGTCAGCGTAGTGACCAGAGCATGGATGCGCTACCAGGAGACAGGCCAGTACATCTGGAGACGTGGAGGAGGCCAACAACCCAGCAGCAGGACCGCTACCTCCGCCTTTGTGCAAGGAGGAACAGGATGAGCACTGCCAGAGCCCTGCAAAATGACCTCCAGCAGGCCACTAATGTGCATGTGTCTGCTCAAACGGTCAGAAACAGACTCCATGAGGGTGATATGAGGGCCCGACGTCAACAGGTGGGGGTTGTGCTTACAGCCCAACACCGTGCAGGACGTTTGGCATTTGCCAGAGAAACCAAGATTGGCAAATTCGCCACTGGCGCCCTGTGCTCTTCACAGATGAAAGCAGGTTCACACTGAGCACATGTGACAGACGTGACAGAGTCTGGAGACGCCGTGGAGAACGTTCTGCTGCCTGCAACATCCTCCAGCATGACCGGTTTGGCATTGGGTCAGTAATGGTGTGGGGTGGCATTTCTTTGGAGGGCCGCACAGCCCTCCATGTGCTCACCAGAGGTAGCCTGACTGTCATTAGGTACCGAGATGAGATCCTCAGACCCCTTGTGAGACAATATGCTGGTGCGGTTGGCCCTGGGTTCCTCCTAATGCAAGACAATGCTAGACCTCATGTGGCTAGAGTGTGTCAGCAGTTCCTGCAAGACGAAGGCATTGATGCTATGGACTGGCCCGCCCGTTCCCCAGACCTGAATCCAATTGAGCACATCTGGGACATCATGTCTCGCTCTATCCACCAACGTCACGTTGCACCACAGACTGTCCAGGAGTTGGCAGATGCTTTAGTCCAGGTCTGGGAGGAGATCCCTCAGGAGACCGTCCGCCACCTCATCAGGAGCATGCACAGGCGTTGTAGGGAGGTCATACAGGCACGTGGAGGCCACACACACTACTGAGCCTCATTTTGACTTGTTTTAAGGACATTACATCAAAGTTGGATCAGCCTGGAGTGTGTTTTTCCACTTTTATTTTGAGTGTGACTCCAAATCCAGACCTCCATGGGTTGAAAAATTTGATTTTTTTTTTTTTCTTTTTGTGTGATTTTGTTGTCAGCACATTCAACTATGTAAAGAACAAAGTATTTCAGAAGAATATTTAATTAACTCAGATCTAGGATGTGTTATTTTTGTGTTCCCTTTATTTTTTTGAGCAGTGTATTATGTTATATCTACTGCCATGAGATAGGCTTAGGAAAGGCTAATTTGAATGTCTTTCCCAGAAACCCAGCGGGGCATTGACTGCATAAAAATACTGCATACACATATTCTGCATATTAGGCATTCTCCATAATGAGAAAGAGTACCCCCAAAACTATACATACATATTTTTGAAAAATGCAGAATAGTATACTGGGCTGTTTAGAAAGACCTTAACAAGTACTGCAAACAGTTGACACTGAATCATATTCATGTGTTCCATGTAATAACTAGAACCTAGAACAGTCACTATGAGATATGAAAGTATTCATACCATTAAAGTAAACTTTACTTGTGGATTCTAGAGCTGCATGAAAAGAGATTACAATACCTAATACATTTCTAAATTTAAGACAGAGAGACCCACTATTGACCTGTGAATTAGTCAGCAAACTAGAGGTCATTTATGATACCATGCTATGTAGCTATAAAACATAATTTTTCATTAGATTTTTTTTTCTTGATTACTTTCTCTCTCTCTCTCTCTAATTCGCCTGAAAAGAATTTAAAAAAAATCAGGTTTGTTAGAATCCAAACTTTTTGGGAAATTCAAGATGAATTCCTAAGGCTACATGCACACGACCGTTCCATTTTTTTCGGTCCGCAAATCGCGGATCCGCAAAACATGGATGGAGTCTGCGCGCATTCCGCAATTTGCGGAACGGCACAGACAGCCTTAAAAATAACTGCCTATTCTTGTCCGCAAAGCGCGGACAAGAATAGGACATGTTATATTTTTTTTTTGCGGGGCCACGGAACGGAGCAACGGATGTTGCTGTCCACATCTTTTGCTGCTCCATTGAAGTGAATGGGTCCGCATCCGAGCCGCCAAAACTGCGGCTCAGATGCGGACCAAAACAACAGCCGTGTGCATGAGGCCTAACTGGTAGAAATAATTAACTCATCCTCAGTTTTTTCAATTTTACGCCACTGTCTAAAAATGGACCCTGGCCTTTCGACAGCCCAAAAGATTTACAATTATGCCAGAAACTGGAATAAATTATAGCCAATGAAATGGCAGCATTAATAAATTCCCCCAAATCTGTCTGCAAAGAAGAAGGCACTTTTGAGGTTTTTAGGCTGCAGAAATCCTCTCATAGAAATAGCTGATTGTCTCATAGTCTGTCACCTATTCAGCAGGTCCTGACTTTTAGACTCAGCATAGACTAAAAGGGGTATTCCCATCTCAGACAATGGGGGCATATCGCTAGGTCCAACCTCTTGTACCCGCACACACACCAAGAATGAAGCAGGAAAGGTGGTGGCCAGAGGACCCCTGGTTTTCCGGGGTCCAGAAATCACCAAGCTCTCTCCCCGTAGTAGTAAATGGGAGTACACAGCACTTGCATGGCCACCGCTCCCACTTTTAAGGCTTCGCTCTCATCCCTGGGACCTGCACCTATAATACAATGGTGGCATATTCCCCTTTAATAAAAAAGATGAAAGTATATAGGCATCTAAATCACTGTCAGTGCTCTCGGAGGGTCCATCACCCCAACATCCAGGGTCAGAAAATGTAAAGGAAATCTGTGATATTCTGAGTAGTTTCTTCTATTGTAATGTATAGGAGAAACTACACAGGACATGACAGTTGAAACAGCTGTGGGTCGCCGCGTTTGCATGACCAGCCCTGTATGTTGCAAGCAGAAATTTACAGAACAATTTTAATCTCCTAATTATAGAGAGGGGAGAGATAATTTTATACAACAGAAAAATATGTTTTAAATCCATAGAAAAGCTTGACTATCTATTTTACGTTTTATCTGTATACAAAAGAGATAGTTGTGTAAAAATCCATATGTGGCATTACCAAGTTACTTATAATTCAACCACTTAGTGTTAATTGCACCATCAATTTTAGCCCTTGTGCATTTCTTTATTTCTCCTCCTTCCCCAAGGCCTTTTACTTGCCTGCTGAGAAACTTCAATGCATTTTCATTTTTAAATGAGAGCTCTAAACTGTGAAAAGTGCCAGACTGGGCAGTTTTATGCTGTAGCCATGTCCACTGGGGCTGTATTGGGACTGCTATCCTTCTTGTTACAAGGATCTTTTTTGTCTGCTGCCACTGACATTTTCTGTAGGGAGCTGCAGGAAAACAAGCACCTACAGTATAAGTGTTTATACCTAGTGCTATAACGTGTTATAGGTAATGAAGGTTATAAATGATTTATTGTTAAAATAATGATAATATTAATACTAGCATTATTAGTATTCATGTTATTCCAGGTCTTGGCAGCAGTCTATGGCCCTGATTTATCATACTTTCACTTCAGATTTCTGGCAGCAAAAACAGCTTTTGCGACTTTTTCCACTCACCTTGCGCAAAATTTCGCAACTTTTTTGCACTCATGCAAATTTTTGGGACTTTTTGCATTTTACACCACTCACTCCAGTTTTGTAATGTGGGTGGAAAACTGGGTGTGGTCAGCTATGTTAATGAGTTTCATTCCATATTTGTTGTAATCTCACTCCAAAAAGAGGGTGGAGTTAGAAAATTGGAGTGGCTTCTTTAGACAAAAGTGTTAGGTCTAAGGATAAAACAAATTTATCATGAGACATTTGATAAATGTGGCATAAAGTACTCCAAAGCAGACCCTCCATATGTATTTTCATTATCTAATCTAGACAAAACTCAAAAGTACAGTATAATTTGATCATGAGCATATTATTTTTTTTTCTTGTTTTTAATACTATAGTGCACCAAATAGAAATCACTAAATCTTAAATCTGGCAACTGTAAAAGAGGCTTGGTAGAAAGTCATGCAACAGTCTATTAGAGCTGTTATTATACTTTATTTCTTTGGGCCTCATTTACTATTACAGTAACTATAAAAAAAGCATGTTTTGGGGAGATCTCTGAAAATATACAGCATTACTAATATTAGAAATTTACTGAATTTTATGTACAACTTGTGGTTTTATTGTATGAATGAACTGATCCTGATGGTGACTTATTGTAGTAGTCAACAATTTAGCATGTTGGGACTAAAAGGCTTTGTCCCACCTGGATGACCTGTGTCGACATGTTCTGCCAGCGCATATGGACACATTTTACACTGCTGGCAATAATTTATGCTAAATTATAATTATATATATATATTTTTTTTTTTTGGGGGGGGGGAGGGGTAAGTATAATAATATTTATGTACAGATGTGACCTTGCTTACCTTACACTGCGACACTGGTCCCATTTGTCAGGTCAGGATCACTAGATATCGGTGATCCCGTAGAAATGAATGTGATCCAGTCAGTTTCCACTCATATGAGAAGGCTTTCTGCAAGATTTCAGAGAGCGATTGTTGGAACATTTGTTAGACACTGATGTTGTCAAGGCTTGAAATTGCAATTCTAGTTTATCCCAAAGGTGTTCAGTGGGGTTGAGATCAGGGCTATGAGAAAAAACAGTCAAGTTTTTTTTAAACCAAACATATCCAACCATGCATTTCTGGACCTTACTTTGGTACTGGGGCACAGTCATTCTGATACAGCAAGCAGTCTTCCCCATAATGTTGTCACAAAGTTGGAAGCATTCTGTTATCTAAAAAATTTTAGCATGCTGAAGTTAGAGATGAGCGAATCGAAGCTGACGAAGTGGAATTCGATCCGAATTTCAGGAAAAATTATATTTGCACAAAGCTGAATTGCCTCGCGCTTCGTGGTAACAAATCAAATTTTTCCCTAAAATGGCTGCTGCATGTGTGAGGACATGGAGAAAGGAACTCTGGGAAGGCGGGATCACCCATAATGCCATGCATGCAGAAAATCACCAGCCAGCCATCCCTGTGATATCATAGCCCTATAAAAAGCGACAGCCATCTTAGATTCTGCCATTTACCAGCGCACTTAGTGCAAAGAGAGACATCTGCCACCTCCACACTTTGTCACCTTGCCACTCTGTGGCCCCCTCATGCTGCTGCCACCTCCACACTATGTCACCTTGCCACTCTGTGGCCTCCTGATGCTACTGCCACCTCCACCCTATGTCAGCTTACTACTCTGTGGTGTCCTGATGCTGCTGTTACTTCAACACTGTGTCACCTTGCCACTCTGTGGCCTCCTCATGCTGCTGATGCCTCCACACTATGTCACCTTGCCACTCTGTGGCCTCCTGATGCTGCCACCACCTCCACACTATGTCACCTTGCCACTCTGTGGCTTACTCACGCGGCAGCCACCTTCGCACTATGTCATTGTGCCACTCAGTGGCCTCCTGATGCTGCTGCCACCTCCACACTTTGTCACCTTGCCACTCTGTGGCCCCTTCATGCTGCTCCCACCTCCACACTCTGTAATTTTGCCACTCTGTGGCCTCCTTATGCTGCTGCCACCTCCACACTATATTTCCTTGCCGCTCTGTGGCCTCCTCATACTGCTGCTCCTCCACACTCTAAAATTGTGCCACTATGTGGCCTAGTGATGCTGTCGCCACCTCCACACTCTGTCATTGTGGCACTCTCTGGCCTCATGATGCTGCTGCCACCTCCACACTCTGTTTTTGTGCCACTCTGTGGCCTCCTGATGCTACCGCCACCTCCAGACTCTGTCATTGGGCCACTCTGTGGTCTCCTCATGCTGCTTCCACCTCACCACTATGTCATAGGGCCACTCTGACTGGTCCCACCCTTCCCACTTCTTGACTGGACCACTATTTAGCCTTTTTGGCTTGGCTGACATCATCATTTATTTGACCCTTCTTCTGATTTGTCAGAAAGAAGGAAAAATTAGATGCACAACAGATCCTGTCTGTGTTGCAGCTTTAAGGCCTGTATGGTCCAATCAGAATTGGCTAATGATTTGGTAGCAAAAAGCAGGGGTGGGTACAAAACACAGAAGACATGCAAATATTCCATTCACGTGTCATCTCTGTTTTGGATCCACTCCTGTTTTTTTGGCATTAACAATACTGATGGATAACTGACCAAATGCTGACCGAGTGAAGGCGGATGCTCGACAGACAGGATCCGTTTTTTGTGTCTTATTGTTTTGATGGATCAGAGGAAGGGAAAATTAATCAGTGATGTCAACACAAACTTACTGCTGACACCCTCTCCACTCTGGGGGCTCTACTTGTATACGCGTTTAATAGATCAGGTTATGTAGACATCTATGTGGAATCAGCTGACGACGGTGTAAAAGAATGTGCTTCTTCTTGGCGCTAACATCGACCTATAAGTCTGAATTCATACTTGAGTTTTTGGTCAGTTGTGACTGCCCAAATAAGTGGTGTGCGGTGATTCTAAGAGTGAAGCTTGTCATCTGCATGTCATACAGACTCACATTATTATTTCACTACCACAGCAGACTCCCTATGCATGTTACTACAAGGCATAGTGTTCTACACCACTATAAAGGCTCTCTGCAGCCAGAAAATATCAGTTTTTTAACAAAATTTTATGCAAATATATTCGGATCGGACAAAGTTTTAAAAAAAAATTGTTGAACCGGCAAATCAAATTTTTTTTAAATTTGCTCATCTCTAGCTGAATCATTCAAATTTCCCTTTGCTGGACCTAGGATCTCTAGGTCAACCCTTGAAAAACAACACCAAAGAATCATTTACCAAACCCAGACTCATCTATCAGACTGCCTATCCAGTGGTGGCATGCTTTTCACCACTACATCTGACGCTTGTGCTTGGTGATTTAAGGTTTGCATTTTGCTGCTTGTCCATGGAAACTCATGCTATGAAACTCCAGGTACACAATTTTTGTGCTGATTTTAATTCCAGAGGAGTTTTGAAACTCTGCAGTCAATAAGTCAGGCAACTTTATGCACTATACATCATTGTACCGACAGACTGTATGGCAAGGTGCTGGATTTTGTACACCTGTGGCAATGAGATTGAATGATACACCTGATTGAATGATTAAGAGCTGTGTTTAATACGTTTGCCCATAAAGTATATGTACATACAGTATATTGTGTATTTGGACATTATCCCCTTATAAAATGTATTTTGGCAATCCACCAAAGGTTAACAAATGACATGTCCATTAGCTCAGAGCAACTCTATACTATATATACATTATGTGCATATATAGTTGTTACAAAAATAAAATAAAAAATGCATTAAAAAGAAGCAAGTAGACCAATAAGGGATAGGGAGGAAAGGCCAGTTGAAGCATATGTTTGCTTGATCGAGTTTGCAGGAGTAAGTATTTTGTATTGTATTTGTTTTATCTTACTTATGTTTCTGTTTTATTCCTCTGCATTGCATTAAAGTTTTTTTAAAGGAGTAACTAATGCCTATTGGGCCAGCATGATGTAAAATAAAAATAAATAAATAAATCACTCCCCTGTTTAAACTGTTCCTAATCTAGCACTGAGCTCCGTTTCTATCAATTCCTGTCACTTTTAAACCAGAATGGCTGTTCTTGCATGGATCACCACTTAGACCACTGATTGCCTAGTAGCATGTGGAGATGGCAATCAAACTGCTCCAGCAAGCACCAGAAGCCATAGAAATGGAAAAGCCAGACACTGCACAGGAAATGCTTTGAACAGGTTTTTTTATTTTTATTTTACACGGTGTCTGGCCCTTTGACCATTAGTTCCCAGTCTCAGAAAAAACACTTAATTCATCTAGTAATTTCATTACAAAAAATCTGTTAAATAGCAAACAAAGCTTGACTGGATATATATATATATTTTTTTTATGTTTTACTTTTAAAGCCACAACATTCAGTAATTAAAGAATAAATATTTGAAATATTTGAAAGTACTAAATTGTTCACATGATTTATATTACCAAATGACAGATAAGCAATGAAGTCATTGATGATGTACCATCAAACATTTTGTAAACATTATCTCATATTTTATTACATCATTAACATCTGGTATCTCATTTATCTGTGTAACTTTTATACCTTGATACTTCCTGCAGAACAGACTCTTTCTGCTTATTGAATTTCTTACTTGCTGGCAAGTGGATTAAGAGTAATAAAAATATACAGTAGATGGTAATATTAAGCAGCTTCTGATATGTCATAGATACATGTTAAAACTATTGATCTGTGGATTTCCTGGTGTCTGTGTTGTTCCCAAAAATCTCCTCTATGCTGGTTATTTGGTACACATTTTGGCTTAAATATATAATTGAGAGTAGCACATTTCAGTAGTAGGAGTGTGAAGTAGCAGCAGAAGTACAGTGAAAGAAAGCAAGGCAGGGTATAATAGTTAAGTTTGCTCACATCTATGTTCACAATCTTGAGAATGCAGGATATAGACACCTACTAAGAGCAGTCACACAGGAAGAATACAGCACCCTTTAGCAGCAGGGAGATGGTCCTAAAAGAAAGCTGTAGCCTTGCAGCACTCATCAATTTACAACGGAGAGAATCAGAGAAAGCATAGTCCTAGCAAGTATTGAGTCAAAACATCCGAAGTTGAAATCGATCCGAAGTTTAGATTTTTTTTTATTTGCCACAAATCCAAATTTCCTCGCTCTTCATGGCAATTATCAATTTTTCCTAAAATAATGGCTGAAAATAAAAAATATATACTCACCTCATCCACTTTATCATGGAGAAGCCATCCGCTCCTCTATTGAATGAAGTAAACCTGCCAAAGGACCTGTGGCGAGCGTGAAGACGTCACCACGTGATCACGCTGACGACGCAAGGTGACATTATCACTGATGATGTTTCTGTTTACAGTATTAGCTATTAAAAAATTATAAGGAATAAAGTTTTTTTTTTCTTTCTTTTAATGAGATATTGTTGTTTCTTCACTTTGGACAGTGGGCCAATAGTGTCCGTAATAGTTCACATATATACAGTAGCCTATTCTCTACACTAGCCTATGTGGTAAGCACCCTGAAAAGAATGATCTGCTGTCAGATGAATAGCGGATGGTCACTGCATTAAAGTCACTGATACCAAGACAATGTTTGGTTAATAGGTGAGAAAAAACATTAAACAAAAAATAGCAGCTATTAGCACCTTAGAGTTTGCAGGAAATGCCATTATTACAGCTCAATATAATAGCAAATGATTCATGGATTAAGACACAAATGTGAATCAGGTTTGTTTTTAATTGGAGCATTTTTTTGAAATTATGAAGATTGCATAGTATCAGGAAATCGCAGCTTAGGGACCATTCACACGTCCGTAATTTGGGTCCGCATTTGTTCCGCAATTTGCGGACCCATTCACTTTCAATGGGGCTGGAACGGATGAGAATCCGCATTTCCGGGATCCGCATCCGTTTTTTTCATTATTCACAAGATATACAGTAAGATTATTTTCACACATATTTTATCAGACAAGGAAGGAATAAACTCTTTTCATAATACTTTTTACATTTTGTCTGCTTTTAACATCATTATGCTTGATACAGTCCTGATCAAAAGTTTAAGACCACTTGAAAAATTGCAAAAAAATCATATTTAGCATGGCTGGATCTTAACAAGGTTCCAAGTAGAGCTTCAACATGCAACAAGAAGAAATGAGAGTGATACAAAAAAATTTTGAGCATTCAATTTAATGAAAACAACGAATAAACTGAAACAGGCTGTTTTTCAGCTGATCAAAACTTTAGGACCACATGCTTTTAAAAGGCCAAATCTGTGCAAAGATGTGGATTCATTGTCATTTTCTGTCAGGTAGTCACACGTTGTGATGGCAAAGGCAAAAAACTCTCCCTTTTTGAACGTGGTCGGGTTGTTGAACTGCATAAGCAGGGTCTCTTACAGAGTGCCATCGCTGCTGAGGTGGGACAGTCATTTGGAACAAAAAAGTCAAGTGGAAGACCCAAAAAAATTTCATCAGCACTGAGCCGGAGGATCCAATTGGCTGTCCGTCAAAACACTGAACGATCCTCGACCCAAATTAAGGCCCTTACTGGTGCTGACTGCAGCCCCATAACCATCAGACAGCATCTGAGACTGAAGGGCTTCAAAAACAAAAAAGTATATATGTGCCATCCACAGACCCCCCACCCCATAACAGTGCCATCCACAGACCCCCCGAGCCCATAACAGCGCCATCCACAGACCCCCCCTAGCCCATAACAGTGCCATCCACAGACCCCCACCCCTTAACTGTGCCATCCACAGTGTCATCCACAGATCCCCCCCCGCCGCTCGCCCCCCGCCTCCCCAGTATACAAATATAAAATGTCTTATTCTATTAAAAGTTATTACACATGCCCCCCAACTCCTAATAGTACTGTACATCCTAATAGCTTCTGTACAATGCCAGCAGGCAGGCCGGGCGGGCGGCGCGTCACTCACTGACGTCATTTGCCTGCGCCGCCTGCTTCATTCATAAAGTAGGCGGCGCAGGCACGTGACATCAGGGAGTTACGCTGCCGCCCGCCCGGCCTGCCTCCCGGCATTGTATAGAAGCTATTAGGATGTACGGTACTATTAGGAGTTGGGGGCATGTGTAATGACTTTTAATTGAATAAGACATTTTATATTTGTGCAGCACTTGAGCGGCGGGGCGGAGCTATAGTACAGTGACTGCACCGCCCCGTCGCTATTGCCGTCCCCAGCTCCTCCCAGTCCCTCCCTGCTCGCTCGTACAATCCGTACATCGCAGATTGCGATGTTAAAATGTCAGCATTCGCCCCATAAGACGCAGGGGCATTTCCCCCCCATTTTTTGGGGGGGAAAAGTGCATCTTATGGGGCGAAAAATACGGTAGTTTATGAGATAGACAGGTAGCGGCTTAATATAATTATATACACATAAAATATACATAATATACAAGAAAATAATAAACTGTACTTTATCCAAAAGCTGCACTTGTTTCCTGACAAATATTTTAATGTTGAAATATCAACTGGAACAGTATATTTCATTTACTAGGTTATACTGTTCTGACCCTTGCCATAAAGAATGTTTATCTTAATTTTCCTGTAAAGAAAACAAAATATTTCATCCTTGGGCTACTTTTACTTCCAACTTTTGAACTACTGAAATGCATGTGATACCTCATTAGACAGAATAATTGTGACAGGGGTGTGACCTTATACCCCTGAGCAGTCTCCCATTCTCTGGTATGAATAACTAAGTGGGTCAGACCCAATAGATTGGAAACCATTTATTCTCATTAAGAAACTAGCCACAGAACTTTAGAAACATGTCACAGTTCTTGTGATACAGTACATTTATAGAATTATTTTTTTTTCAAAATCGCAAAACTCTTACAAGCTTTAAACTATTTTTGTCTAACTTTTACTTCCCTATTGTTCATGAGAGAGAGAGATAGATATATCGAGAGAGAGATCAAGCGACTACAAAGTCTTCACTTCCTCCATAGTTATGCTGTAAGAGAAACAAATCATTACACAACGTTTTGTAATGAATAAGTCGATTCAGAATTTGTCCTGAATATTTAAAAAAAAATTGGATTCAAACAAACCCAAATTTCTTGAAATTAATTTTAGACGACTCAGAGAGAGACAGAAATATATGCAAATTTGCTTTCCTTCCAAAAGGAAAACAATACTATGCTTTTCTGATGACAGAAGTAACATATGCTAATTTGCATACATTTTTCCAGAAACTCAGCAGAACATTGACTGGACTACAATACTCCTCATTTATTCTCAGCACTCTCCATAAGGCCTCTTTCACACGACAGTATGGCTTTTTCAGTGTTTTGCGGTCTGTTTTAAACGGATCCATTGTTCCGTTTTTTGTTTCCGTTGTGTTTCCGTTCCGTTTTTCCGTTCCGTTTTTCCGTATGGCAAATACAGTATACAGTAATTTCATAGAAAAAATTGGGCTGGGCATAACATTTTCAATAGATGGTTCCGCAAAAAACGGAACAGATACGGAAGACATACGGATGCATTTCCGTATGCATTCAGTTTTTTTGCGGACCCATGGACTTTAATGGAGCCACGGAACGTGATTTGCGGCCAAATATAGGACATGTTCTATCTTTCAACGGAACGGAAAAACGGAAATACGGAAACGGAATGCATACGGAGTACATTCCGTTTTTTTTGCGGAACCATTGAAATGAATGGTTCCGTATACGGACCGTATACGGACCGCAAAAAACGGCCCGCAAAACGGAAAAAAAAAAACGGTCGTGTGAAAGAGGCCTAAGGAGAAATAGTGACCTCCAGACCACAACCAAAGCCTCTCAGGTAGCTAAGCTAATTCTATCTGCTCAGCTCTGGTAAGAAAAAGAACCATTTGCTGGTATGAGACACATCTTGTTTGGTTTGCATGTCCCTTTCTAGAGGAGCATTATGTGGAGACATTTAGTTTTATTTCCTTTTGGAAGGAGGATTGGTTTGCATATCTATCATTTTCTTGTAGAATTGTCAGACACAAAATGAATTTCAAGAAATTAGCTCTAACAACACCCAATTAATTTGGTTGCCTATTCACATAATGTTTTTCAAATTCTTAAGAGATTTCCCTCTATTGAATTCAAATGATTTAATAAAATATATGGGCAGGGATTATATAAAGTTGACATTTAATTCAATGAAAATACATTTTCAAAACATAGTAAATTATTTTAAGATCGTTATTTTGGCTTCACACTAATACATAGGTAGAAAATGGAGTGGCAACCCATGATGGTCTTTATAAAAGTGGCCATTGTAACTCGCTTCCAGGATTTTCTTAATGGCATATATGTGGCATTCTTCATTGTAATTTTTCTTTTTTTTATATATATATAAACTAGGACAAACTAGAGCTATCTAAGTAGATGTCAAAGGCTGGCTACACAGTTTATATATATATATATATATATATATATACTGTGTATATATATATATATATATATATATATATAGCGACCAAGTGAGGGGTTGTGTCTGGCGAGGCAGGTATTTTCCTCCCATAATGTGCGGCTGGGCTGGTTTCCAGCCAGGTGAGGTCAAATTCCGGACCGGAGTTTGAGTCCCGGTCTGGGTTTTGGCAGCACCTGTCTGTCCTTAAATATGCAGCTGGACTCAGCAGAGATGTCTTGGGATCTGATGCTTTGTGCCATGCTGGAGGGCTGAGAACCGCATACTGGGGAAACAGGCCCCCTAAAGCCTGCTGTCGACTACTGGAGGCAGAACTGCCAGCAAGGTGACTTGTGTTATATGAACTTTCCATTGTGTGTGAATTAACACCAAGACTGCAAAGTTGTGTGCTGTTTTGTGCAATTGCTTTAAGTGTGAATAAACACTGACGTTTTGAGTTAAGAACTTGTATTTTTCCTCTGCAGTGCGCCTGCTTCCCCTATCTACCAGAGCGAAACCCCACAATATATATTTATTTATATAAAGTTTGTACAGTTCATAGGCTATTTGCCAGCTTTCTGCTGCAAACACAAAGAAACTGCCCTTTTTTCTAAAAGCTGTTTTCTATTTACTGTTTGTAATTGGGCATTTCAGTTCATTATATTTGTTAGTGAACACGTAAATTACTTCAAGAAAGTGTTAAGTGTTATAGCGAAAGCAATACAGAAATAATCCTATTATTATACCAGTGTTCATGAAAGCATTGTTTTATTCATTGTTATAACAAAAGGAAATGTGGGAAAATAGAAGTGACTGCAAGCTCCTTCTACCAGTCGAATTTGTGGCAGCCAGGAAACATCCACATACAGTACAGTGTATTTGTCATTGTCATTATCAGTCACTGCTTCTCTCATTCAAACTACTCCTTCTCCTCCACTCCATTGTTAGCCATCAATAACAGAATATGTGGATATGAAACAATTGTACATGCCCAACATTCTGCTGTTGCGCAACCTTAACTCCCACCTATCCAATATGCTGGTGATGCAGCCACTGATATACCACTTAATGGATTCTGCTGACTTTATTGAACTGATGGAGTGCACTCAGCCTCACTGGAAGATACACAGCCTGCATTATTTCTAAAGAAAAAATTCATCCCTGCCTTTTATTGTCATGTGTTGGACAGTAGAATCAATTTTGTCACAAATTAAATTTATTGAAAAATTTGAGGAATTAGACACTAAATCTGGTTCAAAGAGTTCCCTCGTCGCTAATTTAAAATATTTTTTTAAAATATCTTTAAGATATGAAACATTATAAGTAGAGATGGTCAAAGTTTTGGAAAACTTGATTTAGCAGTTTCACCGAAGTTCCACAAGAAATTTGATTTGTTACTAATTAATTTGTCATGAATAGCTATATGTCAGGTGTACCCAGGCCACATGGAGGGTACAGCCACACAGAGAGGCCATTTAGCCTGCAGCTGCCTTTAATTTAATAATAAAGACAGCACTGTATAGTAAATGGCTACGCGGCACCTTTAATGCACCTTTAAACAGGGGCTGTACCCACTTCTCAAACCCCATTGCTCTCCTGCCCTACAAGTGGAGGTCTGCTTTTCCTCCTTTTCCACATAATCTAATATTGATGAGAATATGTCATCAGGAACATCCAGCTCCTCCTCTCTCTGCATCTTGCTGACTTTTCTAATCATGGAGACTTTGAAGGATGATTTGAAAGATGTAAAGCCAGCAAAAGATGAGGATGGTCATCAATAAGACATGTCCCCCCTCAGGGGTAAAGACTGGATGGTATTGGTTGGCACATTGGCAGTGGAATACTAAAGGCTTCCATCTTATTGGTATTGAATTACATACCTTAGTTTATGGCTGATCTAGGAATAAGTAAATATAGGAATAAATATATAAAATTGAAGCAGAATAGGTCTCCCTGCACTGTTCCTGCACTGTCCCTGTACTCTCCCTGCACTCTCCCTCTTCAATATACTTCTATTAATCACTTTTAGCAACACTGTCCCTAGAGCATGAGTGCTTGCCATGTCTCTCCCTATGCTCAGCTCAAAGGACTATGGTGGAGACTGTGCGGGATGAGTGTTTTATAGGGCTATGACATTAAAGAGGATGTCTATCTGTGGATTGGCTGGCTGCACACCATTATGGGTGATCTTACATTCCCAGGCTTGTCTCCCCTACACTTAATTTTGCTTTTTAACATGTGCAGCCGCCATTTTAGGAAACCCCGATTTGATACCTCAAAGCACAAGGAAATTCAGATTTGGTGCGAATCAAAGTTTTCCTAAACATCGGCTCGAATTCCACTTCAAGTGTTTTATTGGGCTTTGACATCACAGCGGATGGCTATCTGTAGATTGTCTGGCTGCACAGCATTATGGGCGATCTTGCATTGCTAGGCTTATCTCCTCTAAACTTAGTTTCGCTTTGTAACAGGTGCAGCTGGGATTTTAGGAGTACCTGATTTGATACCACAAAACACGAGGAAATTCTGATTTTCCTAAATTTCGGATCGAATTCTACTTCGAATGCTTCACTTGGCTCAACACTAATTATAAGATATGAAACTTAAAAATAGTGGCTAATAATACAGTTTAGATATGTGCATAATACAAATCAAGATCTTTTTATAAATGAGTTTTCTGTTTTGGATAATCTCATCATATTGGATAGGCCATCTGGATCTCAGAATGTTAAACTGTAATTTATGGAGAACCCCATCAGTGAGTTCTCAGTTCCTCTGTGGGCCACCAAAGGTAATGAAGCATTACAAAATTAGGAATTATGATATCAATACGCTGTCTGTGAATTGTATATAAGCTCTAATGCTACTAGGTGGGGATGCTCCTTGTAACCAGTATCCATTCTAGATCCTGATCCCCCATTAACTCAGAATACCATAGAAAAGTATTCACATTGAGTTTTCTAAACCGGACAACTCCTAAATTGATAATAAACAGTTTGTCAACCCTTATGCCTCTTATGGAGCCAAGACACATGCTTATCAATATGTACTTTAAATTGATATACTGTATATATATTTATATTTTTTTCACTATCATTCTGTGGATCAATTTTTAATGTGAAGTTCAATATAAGTACCATATTTGAATCTTATTTTGCATTTTTTTCCTTTTACATGTGGGTTTAATGTGCTTAAACTGTACCTTCTTTAATCTTATAACCCAGGCATAAAATTAAAATAGGCTTTCAAACCATTTATTTATTTTTTAAAAGCCTTCATATGGTTAAAAAATAATTGAATCAGTACTTCACTGATCTGCTGCCACTTCTGTTCAAACACTGCATGATCCACTATTAGTCTCTGCCTGCTAATTCCTATTGACAGGAGGGACTTCTCAGCCAATCACTGTCAGTCTTTTCCTACATTTTGAGAGGGACCAGGAAGCATAGACCGCCAGGGGCCCATTAATCATTGGAACAGGTGAATTAGATAAGTTTTGACTTATTTTATTCTTTTACACCATGGGGAGCCTTCAGAAGATGAATCAACTGGGCAACCCTTTTAAATCTCCTGGTGGGAAACAGCAAGCATATTTTTTTCAAGGAAATTGTTACAAGTTGGAAGTCTTGAAGGAGTATTCCAGGACTTTACTATTGATAGCCTATTCTCAGGGCCTATTCTCATCTAATTGGTTGGGGTCTGACACCGCTACTAATCAGCTGTTCTCAAGGAGCTTGCAGAAGTTGGCATAGGAATGTAATAGCTCCGTCCCCTCTGCAGAGGATGGAGCTGGGAGTTGTAGTTTTGCAACAGCTGGAGGCACGCTGGTTGGGAAACACTGCTCTACACAATGGACAGAGCTATGTAGTTTAGGTGCCCACTTCCATCTAGCTATAGTTGCCTTAGATACAGGGGTGCAGTCCATGTTTAAAGACCATTGACATTTTTGTTTCAGTAAGGTCTGTAAATGCTCATTCACACAGACATTTTACAAATATATTCTTCACAACCTCCTAGTTTTATAGATTTTATTATGCTACATAGTTTTTTATGAACACTTCACCAAATATCCCCTGGTGCTGCTGTACAGACTCTATACATATAAATTATTTTCAATGTTCCATGCAAATAAATTAGTTAAATACTGTACGTACATAATATCAGTTTTGTATACTGTAGTGACAGTGGCATACCTCTAGTTATGTTGCATTTTTCTCTTGGGGGAACATGATGTCCCTGTGTTTGACTTGCAATCATAACTGGTGAAAATCCCTTCCAAGATGCTTCCCTTTCCTAACTCTAAATTGACACTGACACATGAAAAACCAGTGGTGCGAAGATCTGACAAGTCATTTCTCTGTGAATGATTGCTATAGGAAGACATACATTACAAAATCATTTAAGAAGGTCCAGTGATGGATTTGATGACACTCTAAGGGGAAGTGTTTTCATGAGCATTCAAGGTTTATAATATTGGTTTGGGCAAAATAATGTTTTCTCCTAGTATCAGAGAAACGTTTTCCAGCAAGAAACTATATACTAACACAATTCAAATTCATTTAGCATTGCAACATTGTGACATTTTTGATAGGTGATAGGTTCATAGATGCTGTTAGGTTCAGATGGATAGCTGGACTTATAGAAAATATTGTAGTTTTACTTGGACTGCTATTATTACATATACATTGATAACAAAATTTTATTTAAATCTGTTAACAAAGTAAGTTCAGGACAGCATATTTTTGTGATACATTAACTGTAAGCACATTGCTTTGGCTTTTTTCATCACCTCTTTTAAAATCTCCTTTTTTAGCTTTTGTTCACACTTCTGCTTTGCACCATTGAGATCAATTAAACTGCAGTTTCCTCTATTTTCTCAAGTTCTGCAGCACCTATATTAAATGTTGTGATGACAGCTTATGATATCCTTTCATCTTTCTTATTTTAGAAGTTTGTGTTCTTAGTGTGTTGCCACTTAGATCATGTTTTAATTGGATCTACGTTAAAGCTCAAACAGCCAGAGTTAAAAAAAAATCACAAATGTTATATTGTTTTAAAAAATTGGTAATATGCACATTATGAATTATAGGCTAAAAAGCATAGTAATTCCAGCATTACAACACACCTATTTGTTACTCTTATTTTTGCTATTTATATCCCCCTTTAACTGATTTATATAGTTTTAACATACTGCATATAACTTTTCCCAATTGTGCAATGTCTAGCCAAGCTTGAGAAATTGATTCAGTGGTGCAGCATAGCAATATTTTTAGCCTTTAAATATGAAGCAAAGCTCAGGTTCTCACCAATCAAATGTACTGTAGGATTAAACACATCAGCAGTTCTTTGCAGTTACCCCCAACCTACATGGTTTCAAATTTAGATTTATAGCAAATAACAAAGTCTATTACCAATAAGAAATTTTCAGGATTTGTAAATTCATAGAGAGTGAAATGGACACTTGAAGTTATATTGTGACTTTTGGAGTTGTCACATTGTTTGTCACCCTATTTATAATAATTGTTGGATTTATATCTCTATAAGTTTGGCATGCGTCTGATTATGCAGATGGTTTTTATTGGAGTAATTATTTTTGAGGTGTTATGGGGTGTAATTGTTTTTTACTTTCAGTTGTAAGGTGTATTTTTTCAATTATTAGTGTCAAAAATTGACTGAGGACAGTTACAAATATAAGTGACTTACCAAGTTCCCTATCCAGACTAAATGCATCTTATATTGATTATTTTACTGTCCATTGCTACATTGATATCTCCCTGCTATTCAAACTGTTGTAAGAAACTTATTGAACGAATCCATTGCCAAGAGCATTCCCTCCTATTGTCACTCCTGTAGTGTTCATTGTGGAAGAGAAAGTGTTGAAGAGAGCAGTCACCTCATTAGTAGATGTCATAGAAACCACAAAGGATCTTTGTAATAAGAGGTCTATACTTTACCTCCTTTATAGCCTTAAAGGCATAAAGCAGATTCAAATAATTCTTACCGAACATCTAAAAAGACAAAAACTCTGTGTAAAAGCATTAGATTTCAAGATAAAACTCTTTAGTCCTGCAGCTCTGTAAAAGACCTCACTTTGATATATTCTTGAAGACAGATACTTTTCAGCTCCTTAATACTTTAGAAAAATGCATCCATTTTTATACAATCTGTTTCAAAGCTACATACTATATACTTGACTTCCAATTTGTCTTCATTTTAGCCTGACTAACAGTGATTGATGATGCTAAGTTGTGGTTTTTAAGAACACAATACTAGAAATTATTTTATGACCTACAGTAAAATATGTAAATATATAGAAATCTACCAACAGAAATGACACTAAGGCCTTATTCACAAATCCTTGCACATTTTGCGGACAAAAAAAATTGATTACTTTGCATCCATAAAGGACCAGGATCAAGACATATGCAAGTGTTTATTCACCATGGCTGAGCCAAATTTTCTTTCTTTTTTCTTTTACAAAGTTTACATAAGTTTGATAAAGTTGTATAAATTTTATCAATGTATAAGTGAAAAATAGACCAAACGCAAAAGGCATCCTTGAAATGTGCATGGTCTTCACGGACTCCTTGAAAAGAATGGGAGCAATCTGTCCACAAAACAAATCAAAGCAATGCACACCCCCACTCTATTCCTGTGGACCAAGAGTATGAGGAAAATCACAGATGTCTGAATAAAATTGTTGGAAGATATTTATTGTGAGGTGAATTCTTAGCTAAGCATCCTTCCCTCACTGCGCCTGCGCCGAATACTGAACGGTGCAAGATTTACACTGCAGACACGGCTGGCGGGAGGAGAGCAGCGCTGCCCTGGCCCTGTCAATCAAGAGAAGAAGGGCGTGAAAAGAGGTGGGCAAACAGAGCCTCTAGGAGCAGGTTCAACTAGAGGCTAATTAGCATATTATCAAAGTTTGTTTTTCTTAATAAAGGCTTTAGGCAGTGAGATGGCACTAATATAGTTATGTTCAGCTGACATTAGCACATCGCTAATGTCAGCCAGCTTAATACCCATTTTTCCGGTGACAGAAACCCTTAAAATAAGTGTGACAGATTACCAGACCCACTTTCCTACCCATTTTTAAATACTGGAATGCAAAAGTATTGCAAAATTGTTCACATAAAAAAGCCCAACTGTTACCGCTAGATCTCTGAGAAGTTCTGACAGACGTTCTTCAGTACCTCTTGCATGATGTTCTTTTGTTTTCGTTTCGTTTTGTCATCTCTCCTCCCTCTCCCAGCTGTCATCTATTAGCAGTGATCGCCTCCCTTTATATCCCCTCCCATACTGCTTCACTTTGCGGTTTATGCCACTTCCTGGATTGTGCTCACTGCTAGATGCTGCAACTGCTGGTTCCTCAGATAAGTCTATTCCTTTATTTGTGTTTTCCTGTTGGCTTGATTCTAGGTGACCCTGACTCCCTCCGTATTGAGTGCAGGGAGCCGGTGGTCGTGTCCTCTCACTATTATATGGGTTTTCAGGTGTCACTCAGTCTAGGTACGGGGCATGCAACTTTCTGTCATTAAGATCTTTGCATGGGCTGAGCAGTCAGGGAGAGCTCTAGGGCTTTTGTAGGGTTCACCCATATGTTCCTTAGTTTGGGATCAAGTCAGTTGGATCTTTATTTGTGACTTCTAGTTTTCTTCAACACCACCCGTGACACCAACAAGTTGCAAAGTTCTAGATTTACTTGTTTTTATGTATTTTAACAATGCATTAAAACAGCATAAAACTTTTTGAAAAACTGTAACTAAGGTCACACAGTCTATGCAACTTTTGTTGAAATTTACAAATGATACATCTAGAGTATGCTGCTTTTGGAAAAGAAAACTACAACCAAACACACAATGTTTTTCTGCCAGTTATGTGATGTCAATTATTTGGACTAAATGCTATACTTATGAAGCTGTTGTGTGACTTTTCTGAACACATGCAATATATTGAATGACCAGGGTTTTAGATTGCAATAAATTCCAAGGTTTAGATTGCACTAAAGCTGAGAGTTAGGGATCGTTCACATGACCGTAGCCCCTCCATTGCCATATTGTGGCCCGCATACAACGGGTCAGCAATACATGGGGCACCGGCTGTGTGTATTCCGCAAATCCTGAGATGCGGTGCGGAACGGAACGGAAGCACAGAACGGAACCCCACGGAAGCACTATAGAGTGCTTCCTGGCATTTCATTCCATGCCTCCGCACTGCAAAAAGATAGAACTCGATCTATCTTTTTGCGGAACGGACGGATCGTGGACCCATTCAAGTGAATGGGTCCGCAATCCGTATGCGGCTGGTCCACATTCGGTGCCCGTACGGGCACAGAGGGGCAACGGTCGTGTGAACGAGCCCTTAGGGAGCGTTTACATAATCGTTTAAAAAAAAATTGCCATTTGGCATCTGAACCATTTCTGTTTGAGATCCTTTTTTTAGATTAAAAAAAAAAAGTCCTACATGCAATACTCTTAGTTCTAAAAAAAAAATATGGATCTCATTAGGAAATGCCTCAAACGAATGCCAAAAGTGCATAACTGATGCACAGGAGCCGTTTTTTTTTTTTTTTTCTGTTTTTCTGACGGATCAGAAGAACGGAAAAATAAGAGTGATATGAACTCTCCCTTAGGGCTCATGCACACAAATGTATTTTCTTTCTGCTTCCGTTCCGTTTTTTTTTGCAGACCGTATTTGGAACCATTCACTTCAATGGGTCCGCAAAAACAATGGAAGGTACTCTTCTTTTCCGTATTTCCATATTTCCGTTCTGCAAAAAAGTAGTGAATGTCCGATTATTGTCCGAAAATCACGGTCCGAGGCCCCATTCAAATCAATGGGTATGCAAAAAATTCAGAACGCACATGGAACACATCTGTATGTCATTCGTATTTCATCTGTATTTTGCGGATCCATACTGTAGAAATGCTATTTCCAGCCCATATTGCTCATGTGTTTGGTGATTAATAAGATACTGTTTCCGTTTCCGATTTGCAAAAAACGGATCGCATACTAAAACCATACGGAGATGTTTTGTAAAATAACGGAATGGAAGAGGACTTAAATCAGAGGAAAAGATCTCAGATACGGAACAACAGATCCATGAAAAATGAACCGCAAAACGACAACGGTCATATGCATGAGCCCTTACTATGAAGATACATAGAGAAATTCTTCAATCTTTAAAAATAAGAAAAAGGGGAGGAATAGTCTGTTTTTCACATATTTATTTTATGTCCAACTAAAAAATATTTTTTATTATGCCCCTTTTCATAATGGTTTAAATATATGGATATATGGGTTATAGTTTCTGAAGGTGTTGAGTTGCAGTTTGGTGTGCAGTGACAGTTTTTATTTTCTTGTTGTTTTTTTGTGTTGATTGAGCATCAAAGTGCTCAGGTGCTCGGGCCGAACACCTCGAGCACCCGAGCACAATGAAGGTCAATGGGAGAACCCGAACATTAAACCAGGCACCCCCTGCTCTGAAGAGGGGAGGGTGTCTGGTTCACATGAAAAGGTCAGAAATTTATGGAAATGAATCGGGAACAGCATGGGGATGATGTCTGGATGCATCTTGGACTCCCAGGTCGCTGCTGGGAACGATGTTGTCGGAGTAGTACGCCACTTTTACAGACTGACAAAAATACGCACAAAACCAAAGATAAAATCGATTTTAGAGGAATAATTGTCAGGAAACATTCTTTCCTATATATTTACTTGTATATAAAGTGCAAGTGCTGTCAAAAATTACAAGGAAGAGGCACTCCAATGCAACCTTTATTACACATAAAGGAGGGCATCATACACCCTTGAAAAATTATGATTGATGGCCTGCTGGTGAGCTGACCCTCTAAAAAATTATATGCAAGGGCCTACAGGTGAGCTGAACTTCTAAAAAATTATGTGTAAGGACCTACAGGTGAGTTGACCCTGTAAAAGATTGTAGGTGAGGGCCTGCAGGTGAACTGACCCTGTAAAAGATTATAAGTGAGGGCCTGCAGGTGAACTGACCCTATCAAAGATTGTAGATGAGAGCCTATAGGTGAGCTTACCCTGTAAAACATTATATGCGAGGGCCTACAGGTGAGCTGACCCTATTAAAGATTGCAGGTGCAGGCCTGCTGGTGAGCTGACCCTGTAAAACATTATATGTGAGTGCTTATAGGTGAGATGTCCCTGTAAAACATTATATGTGAGGGCCTGCAGCTGAGCTGAGCCTATAAAACATTATTTGTGAGGGTCTTTCGGTGAGCTGTCCCTTTAAAAGATTGTAGGTGAGGGCCTGCTGGTGAGCTGACCCTCTAAAGAATAATATGCGAGGGCCTGCAGGTAAGCTGACCCTGTAAAACAATATATGCGAGTACATATTTGCAAGGACATTATATGCGACGAATCAGCATGTTGATATGATAGAAGAGGAGGAGGAGGAGGAGAAAAGGAAGATTCAAGCATATACCCTTGTTTGTGGTGGAAGGGGTGCATGGGAATACAGTGTAATCAGTACATTATAAACAACACATTTAAAATACCTTTATGTTCATCAGCTTTCCTATGGTGGAGTCAAGAAGTCAGTCAATCCAGGCCTTGTTCATTTTTTTAAGAGTCAAACTGTCAGCATTTTCAGTTGAGAGGCGGATATACTTATCTGTTATAATGCCACCAGCAGCACTAAATACCCGCTCAGACAAAACGCTTGTGGCAGGGCAGGCCAGCACCTCCAAGGCGTAGAGCGCCAGTTTGTGCCACGTGTCCAACTTGGACACTAGGTAGTTGTAAGGCACTGAGGGATCATTGAGGTCTGCTATGTACTCCTTCACCATCTTTCAAAATGTTTCCCTCCTTGTGACAGTAGGCCGCACATCAGGGTGAGGGTGCTGGCGGGGTGTCATGAAACTGTCCCAGGCTTTGGAGAGTCTTGCCCTGCCTCTGATGGAACTGCTGTGTGTTCCCCTTGTCTCCCCTCCTTGGTTGTCTAAGAAACTATGGACTCTGCCGCCAGTGTTGTCAGATGGGAATTTTTGGAGCAATTTTTTAACAAGGACCTTCTGGTATTGCACCATTTTGCTCATCCTCTCCACCACAGGAATGAGAGATGAGAAGTTCTTCTTGTAGTGGGGTTCGAGAAGGGTGAGCAACCAGTAATCTGTGTTGTCTAAAATGCGTATAACGTGCCAGCCATGAAGTCAGCCATGTGTGCCAGAGTACTTTTGCTGTCATCATCAGGAGGATGACTCTCAATCTCCTCATTCTCTTCCTCTACTTCTGCCCACCCATGCAGAACAGATGGAGTTAAACTTCCATGGGTACTACCCTCTGTAGCATAGGAAACCATCTCCTGCTCCTCCTCCTCCTCTTCATCATTTAATTCACGCTGAGAATATAAACTGAGGGTGGTCTGGCTATCACCTTGTGTAATGACTTCCCCCATTTCCACCTCTTCCACATGCAAAGCGTCGTCCTTAATTGTGAGCAGCGAGCATTTGAGTAGACACAGAAGTGGGAATGTAACGCTGATAATAGCGTTATCGCCGCTCACCATCTGTGTTGATTCCTCAAAGTTTCTTAAAACCTCACAAAGGTCAGACATCTATGCCCACTCCTCGCTTGTGAATAGCGGAAGCTGACTAGAAAGGCGACGACCTTGTTGAGCTGTCAATTTTCAGCGCTGCTGCAGGAATCATGACTTCAGATGGAAAAAAATGACGAATATTCTAAAAAGCAAATATATAGTACTATATTCAATATAGTGCTATATATTTGTTTTTTAGTATATTCGTCAATGATGAATATTCAAAAAAACGAATATATAGCACTATATTCGATATAGTGCTGTATATTCGTTTTTTTAGAAAATTCGTCATTTTTTTCCATCTGAAGTCATGATTCCAGCCTTCTTAAGTTGCTTGACAGGGAGGAATCATAACTTCAGATGGAAAAAAAGGACGATTATTTTAAAAAACAAATATATAGCACTATATTCTATAGTGCTATATATTCCTTTTTGACCCTCGCGTGTATTGATCGCGTAATATTCGCATAATAAGCGATCATTACATTGCTGATTTTTCAAGTAAAAAAATGTAGAATATAACGAATATTTGAATTTGCGAATATTCGCAGAATATTCTACAAAATATTTACGAAATATCGAAAATTCGAATATGACCCCTGCCGCTCAACACAGACGATGACTTGCGGAAATGTGCACACACGCGGCACACCTTCACCAGTAGCTCCAAAAAATTGGGATAGGTTTTGAGAAACCACTAAGTTTAGGACGTGGGCTAGGCATGGGATGTATGTGAGCTTGCCGAGCTCCAAAGCCGCCAACAAGTGATGGCCATTATCAGACACAACCATGCCTGGTTCTAGGTTGAGTGGCTAGAGCCACAGCTCAGTCTGGTCTCTTATCCCCTGCCACAGCTCTGCGGTGGTGTGCTGTTTATCCCCTAAGCATAGAATCAGCACGACCTGTTGCCGCTTCCCCACTGCAGTGCTATATGGAGGTGGAAGTGGAGGAGGAGGCGGAGGATGAGAAGGGGAGTTGGAGTCACTAACGTAGGTGCTGGCAGAGATGTGGCGCAGCTAATGTCACTGTCTGCAGCGGACACCGTCTACCAAAAAAGGACACTGGATGTCACTGATATTTATTGGATGCGCACACTATTGGATGCGTACACTGGAGATGTGGCGCAAATAATGTCAATGTCCGTAGCAGACACCGTCTACGGAAAAAGTACACTGGATTTCACAGATATATTTTGGAAGCGCACACTTTACACTGGATATGTGGTGCAGCTAATGTCACTGTCCGCAGTGAACAGCGTCTACGGAAAAAGGACACTGGATGTCACAGATATTTATTGGATGCACACACTTTTTTCACTGGAGATGTGGCGCAGCTAATGTCACTGTCCGCTGCAGCAGACACCGTCTATGGAAAAAGGGACACTGGATGTCACAGATATATTTTGGATGCACACACTTTACACTGGAGATGTGGCGCAGCTAATGTCACTGTCCGCTGCAGCAGACACCGTCTATGGAAAAAGGGACACTGGATGTCACAGATATATTTTGGATGCACACACTTTACACTGGAGATGTGGCTACATCTCCAGTGTAAAGTTGTCACTGTCCGCAGTGGACACCATCTACCAAAAATGTCGCTGTCTGCAGCAACTATTGCACGCTATTTAGCGCAGGATGCTCTAAAAATAGATATTGCTGCCACACACAACATGCCGAATACCGCCATGTGCCTAGCATCGAGATGCTCGAGCTGAACTGGTGTTCGGCCGAGCATGCTCGTTTAACACAAATTTTTTTATCTCTGTTTTTTATTTTACGTTGCTTTATTTTTATCTTACACTATTATTATTTTTTTTTATGGTAACTGAGACTGACATAGTAGTCACTGTTTATATATTGATGGGGAAGGTAGGGATGGTAAAAAAAAGCCCCTGCCTTCTCTATAGGGAGCCCTGCTGTCACTAACAGATGTCCATGCAGAGATATATATGCCAACCACCCAGATGTATATAGTTAACTGATGATTGGCAAATGGTTAAATTAATGCATTTTGGAATTAAGCCTGATTCACACATCAGTGTTTTGGTCAGTGATTTAAATCAATAATTGTGAGCCAAAACCAGGGTTGGAGCCTCCACATGCATAAGGTATAAAGGGAAGATCTGCACCTGTTCTGTGTTTAAAGACGCACCTGGTTTTGGCTCTGCAAAAAAAATATATATATATAATAAATAAATAATATGCTAATTTTAAAAATGTGAAAAACCTCAATTTTTTTTGATAGAGTCTAACATATCCATTTATATATTCTTAAGTGTTTCTTATAGTGCCCTCATTTAATAAAGTCCCTTTTAACAAAATGTAAACATGTACTGCAAGATTTCTACGGGAGCCTCTGTCATTTGTAATTTTCCTTTTACTCAATACATTTTATGATGCATGGACTGATGCTTTGAAAAATAAATATAAAACATGCATTGCCTTTTTATCCTTTGTGTTCCAAAAGAAAAATAGGAAAAACGTTTGATGTGTTTTACACATCAGCAATCACCACAAACTATGTATGTGGGACTCGGAAACACCTGGTCCTCTTCTTAACTTAGTGCACACAAGCAGCTGGCTATGAACAAAGTAAGACATTTGTGCATATGTTAGAATAGATGAGAAACAAAATGTGATATAAACCACTGATATTCATAGCACAGCCTCTGATTGAGGAGATGTGTATAAAGGGTTGTTTTTCTCCCCCCCCCCCTGATTTTATAACCATTGAAAAAAACATGCAGTTTTTCTGACCTGAAGCAAACATAGTTAGCACATGCAGGCCAGTGACCACTAGGTATGATAGTCTGCATTTTGTTTTTCAACATGTATTTGGTATTTGCTACAGTATATATTCAGATTGTTCATTTCAAGAGACAATGTTAATGGATTTCAATGTAGGTATAGAACTATCAGGGACATAAAAATTAGACAGTGATGGCAATTACATACATTTAATTTCAGCCTTGCTATCTTCTGGGCTTGGATGTAAGCCTTACCTTACAAATTTGTCACTTTGGAAAAGTTATAGTATGAATTAAGAGGCACTGATCTGGCGTACTGACACCTGGAGTCCCTACTGTATTACAAAGCCATAGCAACTCCATATGTCTCCATATGGTGCTTCCATATGACACTTCATTGTTTCCTAATAGCAATGCCTCTGTAACATGGCATGGTCTACAAAGCTATGCTCTACCACTTCATGTATATAACTCCCAAAGATGTCTAGCTTTATAAAAGTCTAAAAAGTCTAATATACTATATACTGATTAAGGGGTTTGATATGCCTGCTTCCAGAAAATACTGATTGAAGGCTACGATATACCTCCTTCCACAAAATACTGATTAAGGGGTTTGATATACCTGCTTCCATCAAATATTGATAGATGCCTGCGATATACCTGCTTCCACAAAATAGTGATTAAGGGGTTCGATATACCTATCTCCGCTAAATATTGATTAAGGCCTATGATATACCTGCTTCCACAAAATACTGATTAAGGGGTTTGATATACCTGTTTCCACCAAATATTGATTGAGGCCTGCGATATACCTGCTTTCACAAAATTCTAATTAATGGGTTTGATTTACCTGCTTGCACCAAATATTGATTGAGGACTGGTATATACCTGCTTTCTCAAATACTGCTCTTCTCTAGGGACTTAGGCAAAGGGTAATTTTGAAAATGACAGGCAGAGGAAGAGGAAAGGCAGTTCCACAGGGGTGGTAGGGGTTGGGCAGGTGCACCAGGCCGGAGCCTAATTCAGAAGTTGGAGAAGGCACGTGCAAATAATTCAAATAGCGCACCAAAGTTGATTGAGTGGCTCACTCAGCCTTCCGCTTGTGCACCCTCCTCATCCTCTGTATCTGCACCCTCCTTACTCTCTGCTGTGTGCACCCCCAAATACACCACCACCACCATATCCCCTCCGCTCGAGTCAGGGGAATTATTTTCCCACCCATAACAAGACCTTATCGATGCGCAGACATTCTTGGCATTGGATCAGGAAGAGGATGTATCAATGGTCGCCACCCAGCAGTTTGACAACAGTACCCAGATCAGCACAAGAAGAGTGGTCCCTGCTGTTGCTGCCTACTCCGAAATCTCTAAAGTCAGTGGTGGTGAAGGTGACGATGATAATGTGTCGATGGATGTCACGTTGTTGCCCACAAGAGAGGAAGAGGAGGGGAGTTCAGAGGGAGAGATGGAGCTGCAGATAGGGAGGAGAAGGAGGAGAAGCAGGCAGAACTTACAGTGCATAGGAGGCAAAAAGCAGACTGCTAATGTATTTGGAACGAGCCATCCACCATGCACGGTCACATCTGGCGCTCCCAGGACGCCGGCACATGGCTCAGCAGTGTGGGCTTTTTTTAATGTGTCAGCTCAGCTGCTGACAATAGTGTTGCCATCTGCAGCCTGTTCTGTCAACGCATAAGTCGCGGTAAGCCCAACACTCACCTACAAACGACCTCCTTAAGAAGGCACTGGCCTTCCATCACCGCGCCAAGTGGGAGCAACGCCATCAGAACCCACAAACCCACACTCCCGGCGCTCCACGTCCTGCCTCTTTTCTTTCTCCTTCTCCTCCGATTTGTCCTCCACTCCACCTTCCACTGTGCCGTAGTCGCATTCATCTGGCAGAAGGCAGGCTTCCATGGCCCAAATTTTCGAACGTAAAAAGTTGATGACGCTGGATAACCATCTTGCCCAACGGCTGACGTAACTGCTAGCCCACCAACTACTGCCATATGAACTGGTGGACTCGGAGGCCTTAAGAAAATTTGTGGCCATTGGTACACTGCAATGGAAGGTTCACGGAAGGAAAACTTTGGCCACATTCAGCGGCAAGGGAATATATCTCTGGCACACAGTGTTGGTGCCAAGAAACATCTGACCACAGACACATGGTCTAGCAAACACGGGCAGGGAAGGTACATAAATTGGCCCACTGGGTGAAACTTCTGACGGCCTCAAGCATGTAACCCGTGGCTCCCGTGTGGATTTGGTGTTACCACCAAGGACTGCATGCAGGCCTGCCTCTCCTTCTCCTCCTTCTACTCCATTCTCCGTCTCCTCTTTGGCTGACTCCTCCTTTTCCACTGCTACTGCCTCTTTTGCCTCTACCGTGTGCATGGCACACGTCCTGAACTTAGTCGTGCAGTGATTTGTTGCCAAATACCCCAGGGTCCAGGACATTCTGCGGCAGGCCAGGAAAATCTCTGGCCATTTTAGATCTTACACGGCCATGGCTCACCTTGCTGACATTCAGCAGCGACACCACTTGCCCGTCAGACGTCTGATTTGTGACAGCCCGACGTGTTGGAACTCCACCTTCTATATGCTTGATAGGCTGCTCCAGTAGCAACTTGCCGTTAACTTCTACCTGTACAAACTCTGCAGCAGGACAGGTTTTGGGGAGCTTGGTTTCTTTTCACTACGCCAGTGGCGCTCATGCACGACGCACGTAGACTTCTGTGGAAATTTGATGATATCACCAAACTGGTCAGTCGCAGCCATGGCGCCCTCAGTGACATCGTATCTTACACTTTCTTTCTGGAGCGTGCATTTCATCGTGTCATTGATCAAGTCGTCGAGGAGCAGGAGCTGAAAGATGAAGAAGTCGCAATGCTGAATGAATTCCTACGGGGGACAAGTCAGCAGGAGTCTGAAGAGGAGTCAGAGGAGGATGGTGGCTGGGGAAGGAGGAGGAGGAGCAAGAAGAGCAGAGTTTGAGGGGGACTTTAAACTTTTCGGGGATCCCTGGTGTTGTCCATTGCTGGGGGAGAAGACCGAGGACGACATTCTCCTAGACGATGAGCAGGAGCCAGGGCGCTCCACCGCTTCAAATTTAGTGCAAATGGGGACCTTCATGCTCCAGTGTTTGAAGAGGGACTTCCGTATAAAAAGCATTAAAGGACCAGTACTGGGTGGCAACGTACTTAGACCCCTGGTACAAACACAAAATGGCAGACATGTTACCTGCGTCACAGAGGGCTGGCACAGTGCAGAATTTCCAGGCCTTGCTGCGAGTGATGCTGCATTCTGCTGTTGCGGGCGCTGGCAGAGGAATTTCCCCCCACAGCGAAACAGGTGCGGGTACCAATCAAACTGTGCCTGCAAGAAGAGGACGATTTGAAGATGTGTTGATCACTTCAGATATAAGATCATTCTTTTAGCCAACCCATCGACAGCCACCCTCCGGATCCAGCCTCAGGGAATGCCTAGACTGACAGGTGTCCGACTACATTGGGTTAACGGCTGATGTGGACACTCTGAGAAGCGAGGAACCCCTAGACTACTGGGTGTGCAAGCTTGACTTGTGGCCAGAGCTGGCACAATTTGCAATGGAACTCTTGGTTTGCCCCTCATCGAGGGTCCTGTCCGAAAGAACGTTCAGTGCAGCAGGGGAGATCGTGACCAATAAGCTCACCTGCCTAGCTCACGACAGTGTGGACTACTTCACATTTTTAAAAATGAATGAGGCATGGATCTTGTAGGAATTTAACACCTGTGACGACCACGTGTAATTGAATTTCCTAATGTCAGCCCACACATATCCACCATCACACAGAACATAGAATGGTCCTTTCTGTCAGCTAAATGCCTAATTTTTGGGGCCTGTACTCCAGTGGCCTACAGTAAATTTTTTATTCAGTGACCGCCTAATGTACCTCCAGCCACATAATTACAAGTTTTTTTTCTGTCAGATGAATGCCTTATTTTTGGGGCCTATACTGGCCTACAGTAAAAATTTTAGCCAGTGACTGCCTAATGTACCTCCAGCCACATAATCACAAGTTCTTTTCTGTCAGTTGAATGCCTAATTTTTGGGGCCTAAACTCCCGTGGCCTAAATTATAATTTCTAGGCTCCAGCAGGGCACATTTTTTAGAGTTTACCTTTAAGACGCATAAAAATGGCCCCTGATTAAAATACATCGTTTTTGTGGGAATTTTTGCCAATGATCCCCCTCTGGAATTTCATTGTACATGTTGTGGGACTATTTGTGCACTTCTAGTAAGTATTTGGTGGCTTCAAATATGACCTGAAGGTTTTTCAGTTTCACCTGCCATTAATGTCAATGTGGCCCACCGCGAACAAGCGTTTTGCGAACATTTGATCACGAACGCGCGTTCGCGTTTGTGTTCGCGAACTGTCCCGGCTGATGTTCGTCCATCACTATTTGTGGTATCTGAGATTCATATTAAAGCATTTTACTGTTTGCAAATAAAAAAAAAATAATATTTACCTCATCCATTTGATCACATAGAGTCTGCTGCCGCCATATTGCTTAAAGATCTAGCTCCAAATCTTGCACGGCACATGATGAAGTAATCACGCCGTTGTGTTGACATCATATGTCACCATGCACAAGATTTCACACCATTTCAGGACTTTGTGGCAAATTTAATTTTTCCCGAAGTTCGGATCAAAGTCCCCTTTGTGATCTTCGATTCACTCAACACTAATAGAGATGAATGCTTGATTTCTTCTGGTTAGAAACCCAAGTAGGATACAGGAGCTCAGATTATTAAAGGGGTTATGTCATGATTGATATAAAAAATGAAAATAAGACATCATATAGTACATGAAAATACCTTTCTAGCAAAACTAGAATCAGTCCTATACCTCAAAGGGGTCCATATATCTTCACATTCACTGCTCCAATTTTTCTGGTAAATTATCTTCAGCCTGCAGCACGGGGAGGGTGTCCTTTGTTCTGCAGCTCTCTCCCTGTAACTGCCACATCTTCGAACAGGTGAAGATTTAAACTGAGCATATTCGATCAGCTCTGTGAGACAGACAAAAAATAAGGAAAGGAACAAACAGAAGGTGGTGCTATACAGATACATTGTATTAAATAACTCACTGGCGAAACAAAATTTTTAATGACAGGCAATTACAAAAGTATTCAGATCCAGGTGCTGGTTTGAAAAATGTAGAATATGTTTAGTTATACAACGCATTTAATGTGGCCATACACCTTAAAATAGCTGTTGACCAAACATTCATGTAGCTGATAGCTATTCCTCTCACTCACCCCCCCCCCCCCATAAAAATGCACACTGACCTCAGCTAACATACATATTTTTTTCAACAAAAAAAGGGGAACAAAGGATCAGTCATGTTGAAATACAACATACTTGACCATTCCCACCCTTCAAATGTATTTGTCATTGGTGAAGATGATGTCTGATCCTGTCAAGATTTTGCCAACATTCTTCTAATGTGTAAGTCCACCTTTAGGGCCAACATACATAGAGATTTCAGTTGAGCATACCATATAGAGGCATACTTTTGAATTGAACTGAGTAATAAGCAAAAGCTACATAATCGCACTTCTACTTCCAACATTTATGTCTGCACATGGTGTCAATCACAGAAAAGATAGGGAGAAATATATATATATATATATATATATATATATATATTTATATAACCTCCCCCCATTAAAACTCCTTTAATTTAGATTTTGTATTTGGTAGATACAGTAAAAGTTGATCAAAGTGACTTTTTTTGTTTGTCTACAAGCACTGCAACATATACAGATTTCATAGTAAATTGATTTTTGAATTATTGCTGCAGCTATGTGCACAATAATATAAACTACTAAGAAAGACCATATCCCAAGATGAATTGGCTTCTATAAATGGGTCAATAATTTATGCTTTAAACTAGCACAGCTGTTGTTATCCAAAGGTGTCAATCTTATGTCTAACATTAGAAAGATCTTAACAAGTAACGCATAACAGTTGACACTGAATCACAGTCATGTGCTGCATGTGATAATTAGAAGCTAGAACAGTCACTGCAAGCTATTAAAGTGTTCATAGTCATGCCATTAAAGTGTACCCTACTTGTAGATTCTAGAGCTGCATGAAAAGTTATTATAGTGTCTAATATCTACTGTATTTCTAAATTTAAGACTGATAGCGCCATCATTGACCTGTGAATTAGTCAGCAAACTAGAGGTCATTTATGATACCATGCTTTCTAGTTATAGTATCTTTTTTGTATCGTTTTCTGGATTACTTGTTCTCTCTCTTTATATATATATATATATATATATATATATATATATATATATAATGACTTGTTTATGAAAGTCTGTAGTATGTAAGCATAGACTATCCACAATATATAGATTAGAACTACAGTGTAGATAAGAGTTCACCTCATACAGGTTTAGAGCGATGCCAACAGTAAGTAGGAAATAGTGTTGCACGTTCAATAACTTATTTGTCCTACTTCTGTCAATGTTTTCCACGGTCCACTGTGCAGCACAGTCAATACAACAGTGGAGTTTTTGCAGCTGTTCTTGTCTCAAGGTTAAGAAAATGTTATGTCATTTAGCTGTTAGGAACACTCACAGAATATGTTGGTCCCATAGTCCGGCTGTATTTATAAAGCATAGCGCATCTTCCACCACCCCTCGGAAAGATGAATTACAGGTTGCAGTGTATAAGTACATTGTTTTTTGTTTTGTTTGGTGGCCCAGGGTTGTTTTGTCAACGTTGTAGGTTTGTAGTTAATGACATATTCAAAAACAGCTTTTATGGAGAACCACACTGAGGTTTGTAATCATATTATGCATCCATACCCATATATTTTCTTATAGTAGACATCTGGCACATTGTGAAAATTTCACCCAGAAGTATGCACTCATAGGTGCCTTCATGCAATTTTTCATCAAATTATAATGTTTTGCAAAGTGTTTTGCCAAAAGACATTAAGGCCCCTTGCAGGCGACCGTTTCCAGATTAGGTCCGGATGCGTTGCCAACGCGTTCAGTGAAAAATTAGCAATTTCGCAGGCAAAGTCATTCAGTTTTGCTTGCGATCGCGTTGTTCAGTTTTTAACGTTAGGGTGTATTGTGATTTAATGCATTTTGCACGTGCGTGATAAAAAACTGAAGGTATACAAACATCTCTTAGTAATCATCCGAGAAAAACGCATCACATCCACACTTGCTTATGGATGCAATGCGATTTTCACGCAGCTCTATTCACTTCTATGGGGCCAGCGTTGCATGAAAATCGCAGAATATAGAACATGATGCGATTTTCACGCAATGCACAAGTGATGCATGAAAACCAACGCACATGTACACAGCACTATTGAAATGAATGGGTCCGACTTCCGTGCAGGCTCAATGCGTTCACATCATGTATTGCACCAGCGCTGAATGCTCGCTCGTGTGAAAGGGGCCTCAGTCTTGATATATAGGGACCTTGATAAGTTATAAGTAAAGGGGTTGTCATGTTGAGACAACCTCTTTAAAAAAAACTCTTTCAGATTCATAATCCTACTTTTTTGACCTTTGTTTATTATATTAATTTATGTTAAGGCTCAGAGGAAGCAACAACTGGATCCACGCACAATATTTTGCAGCTTTTTGTAGAGTAGAGTTTTTTGGTTGTTATTTTAACTGCATTTTAGGTCAAACATACTGTGACCAGATGTCACTTTAAAGTCTATAGAAAATTCATTGTGCGACAGATCTGTCACATTGTCACTGCACAGTGCTTGTATGAACATGGGCTAACTTTTAATTGTAAACATACTTATGTATGGACAAAATAAAATCATAAGTATGATGAAAATAACTCTGTTAATATATGGAAATAAATGAAAGAAGAACTTAGATCTTAGAACATCATATGCAGTCCTCTCTTTGTTTATATACATAGCCCTTAGCCTTCTGGATCGGCTTACCACTTATTGTCAAATGTCAATCTTATTTCTAATGTTAGAACGGAATTAACAAGTGAAACAAAACATTTACACTGAATCACAGTCATGTGCCGCATGTGAGAATTAGAACCTGGAAGAGTCTCTAGGAGACGCCAAAAAATCGTGACTTTAATATACCTACACAAACACATAAAGATTGTGAAATCTCATGAAAATATGTTCTATTGTTCTTTCTTTCTTTCTTTCTTTCATTTTCTTTCTTTCTCTATCATATATATTTATTTTGGAGATGAGCAAATTGATTCTAAACTTATTGGATTCATTACAAATTTCACAAGAATTTGTCTGCCAAATGAATCTAAAGTTTTGGCAATTCATTTCAGATGAATCACATAAAACCTTGCTCAGTGCCATTTTACTGTGAAAATTAGCAGCGAAAATGCCAGGAAGCAAGTAGATGAAGGATCACACGACCCTGGGAGGGAAGGTAGAGTAGATCTTGCCCGAATTGGCTCAGAGTCAGTCAGAGGGCAGTATTTAGTCAGCTCCTTCTGCACACAAAGAAGAAATGCTATTTTGTTTGCAGATGTGGTTGTGAATGGATGTGTTGTGGCTATGAATGCCAAAACTAAAAATTTTGAGACAAGCCGGTTGCTAGAGCCACTATATGGTAAGTTATGTTAGAGAATTGGAGGTATAATTGGGTAGATTTTAGAGTTTTAGCAGGGAATATTAGCATAGGACTGGTCACTGTCTTGTACAGCTTGATGGAAAGCTCTGAATCCTGAATTTCTGCAGTTCATATGCTTTTTGCCAGCACACCAATAGGATACATTCTGTAGCAAATGCACAGGAATTTCCCTCTTTTTTTCCTAAAAAAAAACCTGTTTCTATTTATCATTTGTTTTTGCACATATCATTGCATTATACCTGTGTAAGGAAACGTGTTATATATTACTTCAAAATACTGTTCAGAGTTGTAGCAAAAGCAGTGCAGAAACAATGCCATTATTATTCTTGTGTTATTGAACGCGCTATAAATTACTTCAAGGTACCATTCAGTGTTATAGAAAAAGTCTCATTTTCAAAGAATGATGCAGTTCCGTGACTTAAACAAAATTTTATTCTGCTGAATTATAATCATAATTCTGCCCAGCTGTCCATTTTCTTACAAAAAAAACCTGTTTAAAATTATCTATTTTTTTTTATTTTATTACTGTGGCCTTTTCCTAGCACCATGTTCTCTGACTCTATAAACTTCTGGGCAGGTAGATTGGAACAGTGACTGGATCTGGCCAAGTTTGCTTTCTCTGTACTGCTTTTTCCAGCCTCCAGTGTCATCTCAGAGTGGATTTTCCATCTGGCACACCCAAATGGATAAAGTTGTCCTCCACCAGTGTACAAAATATAATTTTTGTCAACATGAAGTGAGGATTTTCACACACCTCTGGCTGAGGCCAATAAATAGATCTTCCAATGTTAATGATGCCCCATCATGCCACTGCCGCTGTCTGCTTGCAATCATGTTCTGTACAGTATGGCTGCTACTGCCACCACCACAGCTGCTACTCCCTGCTGGTAATCCCCCTACTGCACCTCTATAGCCCCTTCTGCCACTACCATTACTGGTACACAGCAGCCACTATCACTACTGCTGACACTGCTATTTCTCCCACTATTACCAACACACACACACACCTTAGCCTTTCTGTATCTACACTATACTTAACCATACCCTTCCAAGCTTGTTGAAATTCAGTAGCCACTGTTTCTTTTGACACTTAACACATGTGTGTATACATATGGGCATGCATTATGCCCCTGTTAACACATAATTTTTGGATGTTTGTCCAGAATAAGCCACAGTTTCTTATGACATTAACATGTGGTATAAACAAGGGGGGTTCTTCCCCATTAAGGCAGAATTTTGGGATGCATGTTCCCAGCAAGCCACTGTTCTATTTTTAAAATAACACCTTATAATGGAGAATATTTAGGTTTCTAATATGAAAAAGCATGGAAGGCCACAGTGTGTTTTTAAACAAACTGTTTGTTAACACGTTAAGGACCTTGGACGAGAATGCTCGTCCTATCTGGGCGGTACTTCAGACACTAGGACGAGCATTCTCATACTAGGGTTAACGTGCTTCCCCACATGCGCTGCCGTGATCAACAGCAGGCATCCGGCTGATACTGACAGCTGGGCCCCTGCTTTATCTGCCAGCATCAGTGAAAACACTGATGCCAATAGATTAAACCCCCTGTATGCTGCAATCACGCTGACCGCGGCATACAGAGGGTTTGAGGCAGCTTGTATATCCCCATTGGGTTCCTGTGCTGCGGTGACAGGGACTTAATGGTTGCTATGGCAGCCCCGATGCCTTGAACAGACAATGGGACTGCCAGCTACGGAAGTGTAAGACACTGACAGTTCAATATAGCACAATACAAATGTAAAGTAAATCCAAAATAAAGTAAAATAAAAATTGTAAAAAATAGGGAAAAAAAGAAAAGTAGACATATTATTTATTGCCACATCCGTATCGACCAGCTCTATAAAAATATCACATAAACTAACCCCTCAGGTTAACACCATCAAAGAAATAAAATAAAAACTGTACTAAAAAAAAGTCACCTTACATCGCTAAAAGTGCAACACCAAGCTATTAAAAAGGCATATGACCCCCAAAATAGTGCCAATCTAACAGTCACCTCATCCCGCAAAAAATAAGCCCCTACCTAAGACAATTGCCCAAAAAAAAAAGAAACTATGGCTCTCAGACTATGCAGACACTAAAACATGATTTTTTTGTTTCAAAAATGATATTATTGTGTAAAACTTAATTTTTTTAAAAAAAGTATATATATATTAGGTATTGCCACATCCGTAACGACCTGTGCTATAAAAATATAACATGACCTAACCCCTCAGCTGAACACCATTAAAAAAGAGATAAAAAAAGCTATTTTTCTGTCACCTTACATCACAAAAAGTGTAATAACAAGCGATCAAAAAGTCATTTGCACCTCAAAATCATACCAAACAAAATTAGACCCTAACTAAGACATTCACCCAAAAAAAAAAAAAAATATATGGCTTTCAGAATATGGAGGCACTAAAAAAAATCAGTTTTTTCAAAAATGCTTTATTATGTAAAACTGAAACAAACAACCAAACAAGTAGTCATATTTGGTATTGTCGTGTCCGTAACAACCTGCTCTATAAAAATAGCACATGATCTAACCTGTCAGATAAACATTGTAAATAACAAAAAATAAAAACCGTGCCAAAACAGCAATTTTTTGTTTCCATGCCTCACAAAAAGTGTAATATAGAGCAACCAAAAATCATATGTACCCTAAAATAGTACCAACAAAACTGCCACCTTATCCCGTAGTTTTCAAAATGGGGTCTTTTTTTTTGAGTTTCTACTCTAGGGGTGCATCAGGGGGTCTTCAAATGTGACATGGCAGCTTAAAATTATCCCAGTGAAATCTGCCTTCCAAAAACCATATTGCACTACTTTCCTTCTGCGTAATGCCGTGTGCACGTAGTACAGTTTACGATCACATATGGGGTGTTTCTGTAAACTACAGAATCAGGGCAATAAATATTGAGTTTTGTTTGGCTGGTAACACTTTGTTACTTGAAAAAGTGGATTAAATTGGAAAATCTGCCAAAAAAAGTGAAATTCTCAAATTTAATCTCCAATTTACATTAATTCCTGTGGAACACCTAAAGGGTTAACAAAGTTTGCAAAATCATTTTTGAATACCTGTTGGGGGGGGTAGTTTCTAAAATGGAGTCACCTTTTTGGAGTTTATACTCTAGGGGTGCATCAGGTGGTCTTCAAATGTGACATGGCAGATTAAAATTATCCCAGTGAAATCTGCCTTCTAATAACCATATGGTGTTCCTTTCCTTCTGCGCCCTGCCGTGACTGTACAGCAGTTTACGACCACATATGGCATGTTTCTGTAAACTATAGAATCAGTGAAATAAATATTGAGTTTTGTTTGGCTGTTAACCCTTGCTTTGTTAGTGGAAAAAAATGATTAAAATGGAAAATCTGCCAAAAAAGTGAAAATCTGAAATGTTATCTCCATTTTCCATTAATTCTTGTGAAACACCTAATGGGTTAACAAAGTTTGTAAAATCAGTTTTGAATACCTTGAGGGTGTAGTTTCTAAATTGGGGTCATTTTGGGGTGGTTTCTATTATGTAAGCCTCACAAAGTGACTTCAGACCTGAACCGGTCCTTAAAAAGTGGGTTTTGGAAATTTTCTGAAAAATTTAAAGATTTGCTTCCAAACTTCTAAGCCTTCTAACTTCCCCAAAAATAAATTTGCATTCACAAAATGATCCAAACATGAAGTATACATATGAGGAATGTAAACTAATAACTATTTTTTTAGTTATTACTTTCTATTATAAAAGTAGAGAAATAGAAATTTGAAAATTTGAAGATTTTTCTAAATTATTGATAAATTTGATATTTTTTTATAAATAAAAATTAAATATATTGACACAATTATACCAGTGTTATGAAGTACAATATTTGATGAGAAAACAGTCTCATAATGGCCTGGATAAGTAAAAGCGTTTTAAAGTTACCACATAAAATGACACATGTCAGATTTGCTAAAAATGGCCTGATCCTTAAGGTAAAAAATGGCTGGGCCCTTAAAGGGTTAACACTGTCAAACTTGTGTTTACCCATAATTGAACTCAGAGTGTTGCATACCAATTTTCAACCCAATTGGGGTATATTGAAATCAATTTGGACACAAATATTTTTATTTTTTTTAAAGTTTGATGAAATGAACATGAAACAAATTTCAAGAAGTTTGCTCAACCTATATGCCTCTACCTATCTTTCCAAAATCAGACTAGCCCACAGAGGAACAGGTGAATGCCCCGGTGGGCCTTTGAGCAAGGATGGTTCTTACTTCCCCACTGCATGCACAAGTGGCACTTTGCACAATTGAATAATTGTACTATATACAGATAGGCAATGTATAGCATCTCAAGACTTCTATATCCTTATAGATGCATAGTTCCCTGAGATGACTTTTAGGTACATAGACAGGCCAGCTAGTATACTCTTTCTCCAGGGAGCCACCATGTCGCTGCAGGGATCCATATATTCAGTAATCTTGAGCGTCTTGCTGCTGCCTGCTGATGTGTAGCTGTACAATGGGAACCCAGAATTAATTTTATTGGTGGACCCTAGGCACCTGATACTGTTTGTATCTTCTGTCTGTCTATCCATCATCTCTCTAGTTTTTTATCATCTATCGAAACAACATGTCCATTTACAAGCAGGTCTTCATTTACTTTCTGAATTAGTCGCTTACAGCAATCCAGTGCTGACCATAGTGGATAATATGATTGTTCATGTACTTTATGTCTTATTTGTTAAGTTTTTTCTTTTATTGAATAAGTATCCATGTTACTCCTTTCTAACAATCTTTTTTTCAATCTCTGCTATATATTGTTTATATAACTTACATCTATACTTGCTCTTAGAATGTAAGGATTTTGGAGAAAGGCTTGATACCTCATGTCAGTGGAAATATATTTGCAATGGGCTGATGTTGATGTTTGTGTGTATAGTTTACTACTTTTTATATTTAGTGTTTTCTTTACAGCCCTATGGCAGTAATGGAAGTTTTGTATTTTACTTGTTTTAGACATTTATTCAAAGAGTACCTCGCAATGACACGTGTAGGATGAAGACAGATAAATCACATTAGATATTTAAAAGACATCATTTTACAAATTATGCCTGCAATTATACCATGCTCAGAATCTTTAAAGCACATGGAGGTTCAAATGTTTGGCCTTGGCAGATTTGGCAGCAGTTGCAAATTGTGTGATCATCAAAATAGAATTATGTGAAGACATATGACTGCTGTGATTTAAGCACCAAATTAAAATGTAGAAAACTAGCTAATTTTCTTGCTACCGTGTCAAACTGCATTGCATTCTTTTTTCAAAGCAATGTAGGACATTGCAGTGTGATACAGCTGTAATAATAAGACCCAATGTCACTTTCTATAGAGTGATAAATGGGATGCAAATCTAGAGTGATTGAACTTTACTAGCATTTCCCCATTTGCTACAAACTGACTCATGTCCTTGTCTGTCCAAATTGGCAGTTAATAAACTTAACAATCACATAGCCTGTTTTTGTATGGGAAATCTGACTTCCCATGCTATATTGGATTAAAGGAAACTGGTCCTCAGGATTTACCTCCCAAACCACCACCAACTTATCCATTATGCTGACCAGTTCACAGTCAAGATTTTCGACTTTCTGGATATTTTTGTATAAAGAAAAAAATAACTTTAACTGATGCACTCAGATGCCATTAAGGAGTCATGAGGGTGGATCTGCTGTCCAAGAGTCATGCTGTATGGTTTTGCCTTTTGGCTTGATTGTGCCACAGGCCAGGTACTTTAACGTAAGCCTTCTAACTCGGCCTTGCCTTTAACAGCAAAAGCACAGATTGCCAGACGGTGTCATGCCCTGCCCTGTGAGTGATCTGAGAAGATCTGTCAGACTTGCGGCACGTGAGCCTTTCTGACAGATTGCTTTGTTGTGGTGTTGGGCAGGATCCCATCTTCTCACAGGTCCTGCTCATTAGTTAGTTTGTAATGCTATTTATCTCCGACTCTCATTATAGCCCTTGCAGTTTAAAGTTGCTTCTGGAGTTCTCTGCTGGTGCTTGGTGGATCTCCGGCTCCCAGTCCGTCTTGAGATAAGTCCCCCTTTCTTCCCTTTGTTGTATTTCCTGGCTAGGCGTTAGGAAGACACTGGTTCCTTCATCTTGTGCAAGGAATCGGTTGTCTTATCGCCTGCTCCCTAGCCGAGGGTTTGTGTCAGTTGCAGCAGGGTTTAGGTTCCAGTGCATAAACACTTCTACCATTGGGATTTGTTCATGTTTTTAGCAGTCAGGGAAAGGCTTAGGGATTGTCAGGTGGTGACCTTTTCCTGTTCCTTAGCTGTGGGGCCTAGCCTGGTGTTTTGTTACCTGATAGTTTTGTTTGGTTTGCTTTCCTTCCCTCACCTTCCGTGACAGACGGGGTGCAAATCCAGACGGACAACCTACAACATTTTCCTTACATATGGACATATCTTTAAATGTAAAATAAAACAGTGCACACAAAAGAATGCATAAAAAAAAAAAAAAACTTAGGAACAGACTTGCCTGAGATTCACACATTTCTCTGACTTGGTAAAAAAAGAAACTATAATATGCAATTATAATTTATATTGTATATATACTATACAATCTGCATATATATATACATATATATAGATCTTTGAGAAGCTTGCAGAGACATACAATGGTTTTCCAAGACTTAAGTCATCAGGATCTAATCAGTGGGGGTCCAACACCCAGGCCCCCGCCAATCAGCTGTTGAGAACGCACCATTGCTACTGTGAGTGCTGTGGCCTTCTCCATGCTCACCAGGCACAGAATCATTGTATAGTGGCTTTGCTTGGCATCACAGCTCAGCCCCACTCACTTCTATGGAGCCGAGCTGTGCCTAGTCCATGTGACCGATGAAAGTGTTGTCACTTGGACTAGGAAAAGCTAGAGAAGGCCATGATGCCACTGCGCGTGCCGATGCCTTCTTAAACAGCTGATAGTCAGGGGTTCCGCGTGTCGGACTCCCACCAATCGTTAATTGATGACCTGTCGGTCATCAGTATTTAAGTCTTGTAAAACCCTTATAATTTTTATTACTAGGTATATCTGGTTCACATCTAATATATGCCCAAATTTAAAAAAATGTATCTATATTCTATACCTTCACATAGGATATGAATAAACAGGAAACGGTGAAACTACACACTCGTAATACTGTAGATCCAAGTGTATAAAAACAGTCAAATACAAAGGCACCAGGTTTTATAACATATTTGTTGCCTACAGTTCATAGGAAACTCCTTTCTCATTAGCTTAATGACTCTGTGATAAGCTGAGGGAAGGAATAATTTATTTTTCCTGGTTTCTGAACTTTGTCGCCACCCATTCATTAGATGAAAGAGCTCAGCTCTGCGGAAGCCAAGTATATTTACATTCATTCCTCTTATGAGAATGGAAAGGTAGTGACATCTAAATCACAGCCAACTAGGAAGATCTTAGTAATTCAGATAACAGGAAGATGTCTTGAATCATCTGCAGTTATCTTTGCTAAGTCATTTACATCTTTTTTCTTAACACTCAAAATTCTTATGAGATATCATTAGACTGTTACAACCTATAATGGAAAAATCAATGCTGTAAGAAAATTAAATTTTACTGAGAGCCTTTAGGCAATATGCGATGCAAAAATGCATTTCATCTTCCCCTGTGGTTCAGAGCAATAGAGAAGAATGGAAATGGAATGGTTAGCTGTCAATGCTCAACACATTTTAAGTCAAGACAGACAGGCCCTGAACCGAATAATCGACTAATGTGTTCTCTCCTTAATTACTAAATAATATGAAAACAACCACCTTAATCTAATTAGAAGAAAGGCCCATGGTTTCTTATACCCTTTTTAAAGCAAGGCTATGGTCAGAATCAATGCATAAAGTGTTCATCTTTCCCGGAAGACAATTTAGCAAAGGGAAAACTGATTCATCTGTTAAGGCATACAGGAACGACATCTGAACCCCCAGAGAGAACTAAAGAAAGGAGCTAAAATGGAACGAGGTGATTGTGATATAATCAAAAAGAAGACGATCAAAGTTAGTCACTTGTAAGGATATGACATATATAGTGTGTTTGGTGCATTTTGCAATCACTGTAAGTGTTCACCGTCGTTTGCTGGTTGACAGATAAGGCAGGCACAGACTGACATACCTGCTGTTAGAAATCCAATATTTTTAAACTGCTGCCTATATCATTTTTATCTTTTACAGAGGATCAAAAGCATCTAAAAAATACATTGTAATTTTTAAACATATATACTTCTTCTAAATTGCTAATTACAGCGTGCCCACTTGCTAGTCAGAATGTATACTCAGCAGAGAGTGCTGGGATTATGATACATTTCTTCATCTTTTATAACTGGAAAAAAGGCACATGTAAGTGATACAGACTTCTTTTGTCTACTGAGGGATTTAAGAGAGATAATGGTAATGTATTTGCCAGTAATTTAATCTTGTAAGAACTGTTCTATTTCAATATAATCTGTATATCTCCTAACATTCTGTGTAGTCCATTATCTTCTGTAAATGTTTGAAATTTCCCACATACATTTAAATATATATATATAATAATAATAAATGGCGGCACCAAACTTCCAAGCGTAGGGTGGGTGTTATGTCCCAGGGCATATTGATAAAGGCTCAAGCGTTGAGCCGAAACATCCCTTTTTTTGGCACATAGGTGAATAAATTTTGTTTCATTTGGAGTGCTGTCTGATTTTCCTTTTATATATATATATATATATATATATATATAAGACGAAGAAGTAGGACTGCACTCCAAAATAGTGATAAAATCAGCAGTAGTTTATTCACCCATATTATGGCAAGTCTTGCGACGTTTCGGGTCACAAGAGCCTTCCTCAAGCTTGAGAAGGCTCTTGTGAGCCGAAACGTCGCAGGACTTGCCATAATATGGGTGAATAAACTACTGCTGATTTTATTACTATTTTGGAGTGCAGTCCTACTTTTTCGTCTTCTATACTATTGGGGATTGCCGCTACCCTGCATTGGACCGTGCACCCACATTCTGGTTGGTGCTCCCACTGGACTCTTTTTCCTTTATATATATATATGTATAGGAAAAGACGGCGGCACCGAACAAATGAGCGTAGGGCGGGTGCTATGTCCCGGGTGCTATGTCCCAAGGCATGCGCTCAATGTCAAAATATAAAAAAATGAAAAACGGACAGCACTCCATTTGGAGTTTTTCATATATATATATATATATATATATATATTTATATATATATTATAGATAGAAAAAGGCAGCACTTCGGTCTTGACAAAGGCTCCATTGAGATGAGCTGAAACGTTGCATTTGGTGCATTAAAGATCCACGTTTTTTGCCAAGACCGGAGTGCTGCCTTTTTTCTATCTTTTTTCTAAATTGTGGTTTATCCTCCAGAACCTGAATTACACCTGTCAACCTTGGAGTGCTGCTATATATATATATATATATATATATATATATATAAAGCAATGCAGGTATTTCAAATAATAATAATAATAATAATAGTAGTAGTAGTATAAAGTGCAAGCATTTTGTGTAAAACATATATAGGGATTGTCTGGAATGACAAAGCTGAACTACATGTAAGGTATTGTAGACAATTTCTAGTATGCTCATTAGTCCTTGTTTGCAATGGGGTTCTCATTCAATGCACTTACTAATATAATAAATATTTTCTTTTGTATGATTATGCAGATATTGTTAGCATAGGATATTTTTTGTTCATTGTAACGCTACAAGAAATGAGAGCCGATCACAATATATTAAAATATATAAATATCTTTATTGAAAATATAGATATAAAATTAAAAAAAACGGTCACATAAAAGATGGAGGTGGCATTCTGGAAATAAACAATCATTAGGATATAAGATAAAATTTACAGTTCATATAAAGTCACAGTAACATACACCATGTGGACAAACATATTGGAACATCTATACATTTACACATTACACATACTGGAGCTTTTTTTTATTTCCTATTTTAAACTAATGGACATTAATAAATAGTGCCCCCCATTCATTTGCAGTTAAAACAACTTCTAGTCTTCTGAGAAGGTCTTCTACAAGATTTTGTACTTTGTGTGAATTTTTGCCAATTCATTCAGAAGATCATTTGTGAGGTCAGACATTGATGGTTGACAAGTAGACCTGGCTCTGAATCTCTATTCTAGTTCATCCCAAAGGTGTTTGATGGGGTTGAGGTCAGGGCTCTGTGCGGGCTACTCAAGTTCCATACCAAACTCAACCAATCATTCCTTTGTGGACCTTGCTTTTTGCCCTTGGGAAAAATCATGCTGGAACAGAAAGGGCCTTCCCCAAACTGTTCTCACAAAATTGGAAGTATAAAACTGTTCAAAATGTCTTGGTTTGTTGAAGTATTAAAATTTTCCTCCACTGGAACTAAGGGGCCTAGGCCATTTCCTGGAAAACAACCCCTTAGTATTATCTCTCCTCCACCAAACTATGTAGTTGGCACAATGCAACCGGGCAGGCAGTGTTCTCCTGGCATTAATTCAACCCAAGCACGTCCATCAGACTTCCAGATAGAAAATCATGATTTATCACTCTACAGAACTCATTTCTGTAGTGGTTAACCCGAAGCATAGAGCGGTTTCCATCGGTGGAGGGTGTCCTTTTCCCGATTGTTGAGGAGTCTGCTCAGCATCCAGTAGTGATTCAAGAGAAGAAGCTCTTCCAAGTGCTAGTGTGATAGCTGCATATTTGTTACCCCCAATAAGACACAAGACTCTAGATTGAGGGTGAAGAAGAACTCACTTTATTGATGGCCACAGCTCGGCCTTTTATGCAGGAACACAACCAATCAATATACAGTAAAAGATAACGTGCTCACAAATAGGGGCTTGGTCACATAGCTTACAAGTAAACACTGTATCGTTACCCAGACAATAGACCAGAGTGTTATGTTGTGTATTGTAATTAAGTAGGTCAGTCTTGTGGTTAGAGCAGACTAATTGTCTGGAGATGTGTCTACACCTATGTCCCTTGTCCCTGATACACATAGATGTCTGCATCCATTGTTAAGAGTAGGTATCAAAGGCTCTGGCTAAAAAACATCTTTAAAACAGGGGGATCTGTAACAATTTACATTTCTCCAAGTAGTGGCATGCTTTACACCACTCTATCTGATACCTGGCATTGTGCTTAGTGATGAAAGTCTTGCATTTAGTTGCTCAGCCATGGAAATCCAAGCCATGATGCTCCCAGTGCACAGTTTTTGTACTAACGTTAATGCCAAAGGACATTCAGAACTCTGCAGTTTCTGAGTCTAAAGACTAAACTACAATGGACAGAGCTGCACACAAATCCGAACAGAAGCACAAAGCCTGAGGAGGCAGTGCATAAAACTCAATAATTAAAAGAGCACTAAGGAGAGAATAACAGTCATGTCCAGCACTAGACACAGCAAAGATAGTTTCACACTAGTGGTAAATTCTTCCAGCAGGCTATTTCAGCAGAGCTGGAAAAGGCCTGAGCACTGCCAGGCCCCATCGACTACCATTGACTAGCCTGTTTCCGATATTAGTGCTGAAAGAAGCATTTTGTGTCTGGCTGAATCCCTGCACTATTGCCTCCAATACAGATGTGAGCATGCCCTAAATCTAACACTTCTGTCTTGAGATGTTACTCTGCTTTTATGCTACCCCTTTACTTGAGAAAGTTTGTGCTATTTTATTTTTTTACTTTTTAAAAAGTCTCAGTTGATAAATCTGACTAAAATCAACTTGACAGGCAAACCACACGAGAATTTTCTATGTATCAAAACTGGAGTAAATGGAGTACAAAATAAAACTTTTCCAAATTTTCGTTTCAAATAAATCCAAAAGTTGCCAAGTCCTATGTTCTAACATTCTAAAGCTAGTACTCATGTGTGCAGGGCTTGATAAGTGCCCCCCGCCACACATTTTCTTAAATTTGTGGTGCCATAATAGCTAATAGCTTTGACTCCATTTTCTAATAATGCCATGACATCCATTGGTGTATAATTGTATCTGCAGCTGAACACATACATAAGACCCAAGGGCCACATGTGGGTACTAAGCCACTGGTTGGTAATATTTTCCAAAAAAGATTCAAATTATTTTATATATATTCTATATAATATGATTTCCCAATGATCACTGTCATATCAGCTATAACCAAGATGTTAACATGCTACTGTCAATTCTGACACTTTAGGAAATGTGTAAAATAGAATACATTGTACCTAGTGTTTCATTGTAGAATCTAGTATACGTGTACATATAGTATATAAGCACTAAATTTTTGTGTCACATTTAAATTGCTAGCTGTACTTTCCACACTGTTGCTTTGCTAGCTGGCATAGTGTGGGTTTAACTCCTATTACATATTTTAGGTTTGTGTTGTGTTGTCTATTCTGCTTTCAAAGTCCTTTTGTGAAAATAAACCTTGTTTTAAATATATATGAAGTAAAAGGAGAGCATGATGCTTTGAAAGAGGCATGTGAAACACATTACGGAAAATGTATACTTTAGTAACCTTGTAGGGATCTCCTTTTGTATTAATCCATTCCCATTAATATGAATGTATTATTTTCATTTACTTGTGACTTTCTAAATTTCACTATTGCAAATGAGGAGCAAGAATAGATTAAACATATAAACTGTTACATAAAGAAATATATTTTCTTCCAATAGAAACATATAAGCTCTTACATAAAGAAATATATTTTCTTCCAATAGAAACATATAAGCTCTTACATATTTTCTTCCAATAGATGAGTTAAATTGCTCTGTAATAGTTTGCAGCGTTCTTTCTCTTGCTATTAATAAGACAGGTTAGATGCTAAGGTCAACTAATAAAATGGTAACACACTGACTTGTTATGGGAGAAAGCTATTTGAGCTTTTACACATTAAAATTTTAAATCTGGGAAATCAAAGCGTAATTTACCTGTATGATATGAGCATAGCTCCATTCCAGGCATTTTACACTGTATACAGTGTGTTTGTAAATCACAAGTACATTTTCATAGAGGGAAAAACAAAAGTGAGAATAATTCTACACATCTACGTATTTATAACAAGTCAAGAACATTCACGATGCAAAGTCTTCACAGCTGTAGACTAGTAGTAGCTAGGACATCACTGGCATTGCCCGTATGTGTAGGGTAAATTCCCCCATAATGGCAGCCACATGCAGATGAAAAACCACACCATATAAAGCAGGAGCAGTTTTCAAATTTTTAATTAATGGCTATTATTTTGCCAGTTACAACTGTTCTTCTTGAAAAATAGTATGGTCATTTTAATGATTGTAAAACTGCATATTACAGGCACACCATGTGGTCAGTTGTAGGGAGTACCCCCCCTCCCACACACACACACCTTTCCCCAGTTGTGCAGTGACAAAGCTTTGCTAAAATACAATGTCCGAGCTCACTCTCAGGATGGCTTGCTCAATTTTGTGCTCAGCAGTTCGGACACGGTTATCCAGAGCAGCTTTGCCAGTGCACAGAAGAGTATAAATGTATCTGAGTACTACTTAGAGTATTCTGAAGATAATAGTCAGTCTAGGTGACAGATTCTCTTTAACAATCTATTGGAAAACACCAACTTATTTGGGTAAATGAAGTTGCTGCTATGTGGTCTTAAACCATGTCCAGATGGCTACATGATTTTGCAAAAATGTATTTGAAATCCACGTTGACTCTTGGGGCTATGTCTTATATTGCCACCCTAGAATCTGAGAGGTCATTTACTGGGAGCAGGAAGCACCCTGTGACTCAACGCCTCTCACAACAAAATTGCAAGTGCTGTTCAGCTGTTGTTGCTGTCATGAATCTCAGAGTCCCAGGCCACAGGTAGGGCTGAATATAGGAATTGTCCTATAGACTGCAATGGTAAACTATTGTGATCTGTGGTAGAAAAAAAATTATAAAACAAATAAAATGAAAAAAAAATAATAATGACACCTTTCTGCATTTTACATATAAAATAAATAATAAAAAAAATAACGTCATGTGTATTGCCAAGTAAAAAAATGCCCAAACTATTAAAATATAAAAGTGTTTAACTTGTACGGTGAACCAGATAAGAGAAAAAATAATTCAAAATGGCCAAGCTTCCATCAAAAACTCATACATACTCCAACATGATATTGTAAACTGAAATATTCAAAAGTAATGGGTGTCAGAAAATGGAGATTCAACTAATTTAATTTTTTATTAAAATATAAAAACTGCATAAATTAAGTATCGCTGACCCACAGAATATGTCATTTTTACTGCATACTAAATGTGGTAAAAATTAACCCCGTAAAACAATGGCACAATTGCATTTTTCCCTTTCAACCAAATTCATATTTTTTACAAATTCCCAATACATTGTATGGAATATAAAATGACGCCACCGGGAAATAAAACTTGTTCAGCAAAATACAAGCCCTTACATAGCTGAAGTATGTGATTAGAAATGAACACAGTTATGGCTCCTGAAAGTCAGAGAGTAAAAGTGAAAATGAAAAAATAAAAATGTGGAATGGAAAGAGGTTCGTGACTCCATGTATTAACTATAGTCTCTTTTCTTTTTGGGGTGGTTGTATGGCTTACTACTCCCCCATGTACATATACACATTGCATGTACTGATGTACTGTAAGTCAGAAGTCATTCTGCACTAAACACTTCTGAATCCCAAATAGCAGTAGGATTAGCATAATATTCCCCTTCAAATGACCTGCAATACAACATTTCTACATTTTTATGTCAGTACCATTGTTATTTAATAAAATGTTCCAATGCCTGTGATGTCAGTAAATATTTGAGAGACTAGTATAATTTGAAAACTTGCTTTTTTTATGAATTGATTAAAATAAAAAATTCTAACTGTGACTGGAACCCTAAGGGCCTCAAAAATTGTCAGCCAGTTAATATGAATTTGAGTAATTGGAGTGATTTGCTTCTGTACACAAAGTAAATTGTTACTATTTAACATCTATATTTTAGAAATCTACAGTTATGAAAGTACTTGAGATACAGTAGCTGCACGTTTTATATCCTGATCAATGTGGAGAATCATAATCCAAAAAATGGGCAGAAAGTTGCCACATGGGCAGACAACAAAAAGGACACTTTTGCAGGATACGAGGATGCAATAAAGCCTATTGTTTAGGCACCTTTCAAAATGGGAAGGTTCCTTAAAGGGAACATGTCATCATAAAATTAACTTTTAAATTGAATTTGTATGCTTAATATATTTTTTTTTAAATGTCTATCTATATGTAAACAAAAAATCCTGTAGTTTTCCCACTGGCAACTAAGTCTAATATTATGTGCCACTTCTTGGTCTGTACAGATCATTTCACTGCAGTTACCTGCTTTTCTGTGATTCTAATCATGCCTGTAATGATATCACCTTTGTGTACTGATAAGACAGGATACACCAATCACAATTCTTTCCTTCTACAATGACCTCTGCACAGGTCACAGGGCATGCCAAGAAATGAGGTCCCCTCCTGTCTATTGTGTCTATTGCCCATAGGTCTGTCGTAAAGCAATTTTCTTAAGGCTATGTAAATGCTATTAAGAACAGCTCAGGCAAGGTGGCAGCCCCCATAATAATGTTCAGGAAAAAAATAAAATAAAAATCTACAATAAAAATATAAAAAGAGACTAAAAAAGGATATATGTTGCTATCTGGTTTTAACTGCCAGATTTTTGGTGACATATTTCCTTTAAGGACCCCAGGGTTGCCAGCCATTATATGGTGAAGATCATGGTGTGCATGCACTGGCCCTTTAGGAGCCAGATGGAGGGGACACACGGCAGAATAAGAGAGGCCTTTCTGAGAAGCAGGGCACAGCCTGCATAGAGTGACAGAGCAATCCTGGTGGCTAGGGATGAGCGAATTGACTTCGGATGAAACATCCAAAGTTGATTTGCATAAAACTTTGTTTCAATACTGTACTGAGAATTTGCAAAGTAATAACTTCAGATCATCAGAGCCAACACAATCTAATACTGTATGGAGCGCTCGCTTCGCACAATATTGAAACAAGGTTTTATGCGAATCAACTTTGGATGTTTCATCCGTAGTCAATTTGCTCATCCCTAAGGAGCAGGTGCAGAGGTTCATTTTGGGAGCATGGTGATCATCACTACAACAGAAAACATTTCATTGAAATTTTGCCATATTTCTTCCTCAGGAAAACAAAAGTTACTAATGAGATTGCAACTAGACCTTGTCTTAAAATGTGGTTCATCTCTGGTGGATAATATCTCAAGTTTTACACCTATTTTTTAAAGTAAATATGGCTTAGTTACATAGGGTATAGCTCAGGAGGACAATATGACAATGTGCACCAAAATTAAGTCAAAATTTTTGAGCAAAAAAAAAAAATGTGTAAGGTAAGCCGTTAGTTGGCATCAAATTAGACAAAAGTGTTTAGCCATGCACTAAATTTATCATACAGCCTGAACCTCTGTGATAAATCCTTAAAGGGGCTGGCCAGTTTCCTAAATTGTTGACCTATCCTCAGGATAGGTCATCAATATCAGATTGGCAGGGGTACTACTCCCCTGATGATTAGCTGTTTGAAGAGAACGCATCACACTTATGAGTGCTGTGTTCTCTTCACTGTTTCCATGCTCGCCATAGACGACACAACAGCAAGCAGGGGTATCTACAGCAATAGGAAGGAGCAGATGGAGTGTAACTGCATGTTCCAAATGAAGTGAATGGGCATGGAGGAGCTGTAATTACACCCGCTCGCCGACGATGTTCCAACTGTCGTAAACAGTGAAGAGAACACAGCGCTCGTATGAATGCTTGTCTTCAAACAACTGATCAGTGGGGGTGTTAGGTGTCGGACCCTCAGTGATCTGATATTGATGACCTATCCCGAGGATACAATTTAATACTTAGATAATGTTATGATGGTGTCACAAAGTATTTTTCAAAGCTGCTAGTGCTAAATGCATTTGTATTTACAGGTACATAATGGGGCACATTTATTAGGACCGGCATTTTGTCCTGTACATAAGTTTGATGCTTCGTCCAGCATGCCGTGCAACAGACTTAAATTTACACCAGCTGCCTTGCTTGCATAGATTTAGGACATTTTCCATGCCAAAAAACAATATGGAAAATGATAAATGAGCCAGGTGTAACGGTCACGTCCACACACACACATAGGGGGAAGGATAGTGACCACTGCGCTCCACCCTCACCCCTGGCCCTGCCTACTTGCCTCACGAGTCCTGATGACAGGGGACAACTGGACGACAGTCACTAACTTAGGATATGTGCAGGGAAGACAGACAAGACAAAATACGGAACATGAACGGACCGGGTCAGAACCAAGAGAGCTACGCATTACAAAGGGTTAAGCAAAGAATGGTCAGGAGAAGCCGGGGTCAAATACCAGGAGAGTAGAGAAGTACAAGAGGAGTCCTAAGAGAGTAGTCAGGTGGGAGCCGAGGTCACAATACCAGGACGGATGCACAGTACAGGAGGAGCAGGCAAAGGATCGTCAGGGAACGGAATCAGGTGAGTATTCAGTAGTCCAACAAATAGCCAGGAACCTAGAAATTAGCAGGCAACCTGTGGCTAGCAGGCTTCCTGTATTTATAGTGGGGAGTGAGGGTCATGTGACGTGGCCAGCGTCACATGACCGACAGACCAACCAGTTGAGCACCGAGTGATCAGCTCGGCGCTCAAGGCAGACTTAGGAGCAGGGGACCACCCAGCAGTAAAGCCGCCTTGGGAATGAGGTCAAACACAGATCCTCATTCCCAAAGCTAAGCAACAGTTCTATGGGCAATGGGGGACTGAGTGCACCTTCGGAACCCCGTTACACCAGGCCTGCTGGCTGCCCGTTTCAATGCCCATACCCCCTTTTCTCAGCACAATGGAACAGTGAGGTGAGCGGGGAAGAGTCTCAGGTTTTGCTGCAAAAATGCTGTGTGACAAAATCTGCTACTTTAATACGCAATAAAGTGACGTATATCAATTAATAAATGACTCCCAATGTGTTTTCAGTTCTGCAGTAAAATGTAAATATACATGTATTTATGGAAGGGCAATGTAACACTGGTATATATAAGCTTTAAAGTCTAAATTAATTTTCATTCTTTTTTGTCTTATATACTATATAAGCCAAACCACATAAAATGGCAGATGCATTGCTTCAAGCAGTTATGTAGGAAATTATGACGTGCGACTAAATTAAGTGATAACGTGACATTTATAGGTAAAAGAGCTAAGGGATAATGCATACATTTCCAATTTAATATTCATTTTTATAATTTCATCCTTGGATTTTAGTAACTGAGGAGTAATGAGAACTGGTCACATAACAACCTAGAGGCTTTGAACTTTCCATTAGCAAGGCTACATGGATGTAACTAATATCCACACAGTTTCTACCTACTGAACTGACTGATTGCGGCGCATTATTTCTTCCAGCGTTTCCGTGGTATAATAATCCCCCTAGAAAGGGCACATAAGCTCTTCTGCTCAGAACCTGTGACAAGGATCACCAGATTTGCAGAGGCTTTTGAGTTCATTGAGCATGGTAATTGAAATATGGTCGTTAGTGGCACTGTATATAGAACAGTGCTTTTGCTCAAGAGCATTGTTATGGTACTTTATGGTGCGGATTATTCTAATGAAAATTATTCAGAGGTTTGTGAAATACAGTATAAACATTAATGTCTGAACTAATGGGAAAATTAAATTGTGCACTAAAAATTCATTTTGTCTGCATGTTGTATGTGAGGCTTTGTAACTCTTCATGGCTGTATTACTGAATACTGCAATGCATAGCCGTTATAGTCAAGCTGCATTGTTTGAGGTCATCACGTTCTCTGGGTGTATGTTCTTCCTCTGAAGTTGTAATGTATTTTACTGTCGAGCACTTTCACATCCCATTTAATAAAGATTAATAGAAATAGAACATCTGTGTCTCTAATACAAAATGCCATACATAATTTCCATTGCATAATTCTGCCTTTTTATCATAAAGACTATATTAAGTAATTAAATAAAATGACTCTATTCTATCTAAATTGCCATATGGAAACTATAGACTCTTAATTACAAAATTAAAAGGAAAGTGGGTTTCAAAGACACCTAAGCCCTTATGCACACTGCTATATTCATAGGTCCTGATTTATCACACCTTCACTCCAGAATTCTGAAGTCAAAAAGTCACAAAAATAGGGATTTTGCAACTTTTTGGACTCGCTTGCGATTGGGTGGGAAAGTGGGTGTGGTTAGCTATGTTAATGAGTTAGGAAAACTGGAGTAGCTTCTCTAGACAAAAGTGTTAGGTCTAATAATAAGCCAAATTTATCAAGTAACATGACATTTTATAAATGTGACATAAAGTACTCCAACACAAACTCAAGCAAAACTTACTTCAAATTTTCCCCCTGTGATAAATTTCCCCCATAATGCTTATTTGGTGGCATTCAGATCTCCTAATGGTCTGCATTATGGAACAATAGACTTCTTAATGTTGCAACACTGTGCCTTCATGTGACTAGAGTTGCCAACGGTCCAGAAATTTCTGGACAGTCTGCAAAAATAGACAACTTTTTTCTTGTGTCCGTGAAAACAAAAAAGATGTGTCCATTCTTTTGTTTGGAGGCTGTTGGTACTTGACTATTTTGGTGGTAATTGTCATTTTAAAGCTCACAGTAAATGATGGTAATGAGGTGTTTTCAGTATATTGAGCTATAGACATACAGTGGGATGCGAAAGTTTGGGCAACCTTGTTAATCGTCATGATTTTCCTGTATAAATCGTTGGTTGTTACGATAAAAAATGTCAGTTAAATATATCATATAGGAGACACACACAGTGATATTTGAGAAGTGAAATGAAGTTTATTGGATTTGCAGAAAGTGTGCTATAATTGTTTAAACAAAATTAGGCAGGTGCATAAATTTGGGCACTGTTGTCATTTTAATGATTCCAAAACCTTTAGAACTAATTATTGGAACTCAAATTGGCTTGGTAAGCTCAGTGACCCCTGACCTACATACACAGGTGAATCCAATTATGAGAAAGAGTATTTAAGGGGGTCAATTGTAAGTTTCCCTCCTCTTTTAATTTTCTCTGAAGAGTAGCAACATGGGGGTCTCAAAACAACTCTCAAATGACCTGAAGACAAAGATTGTTCACCATCATGGTTTAGGGGAAGGATACAGAAAGCTGTCTCAGAGATTTCAGCTGTCTGTTTCCACAGTTAGGAACATATTGAGGAAATGGAAGACCACAGGCTCAGGTAAAGTTAAGGCTCGAAGTGGCAGACCAAGAAAAATCTCGGATAAACAGAAGCAACTAATGGTGAGAACAGTCAGAGTCAACCCACAGACCAGCACCAAAGACCTACAACATCATCTTGCTGCAGATGGAGTCACTGTGCATCGTTCAACCATTCGGCGCACTTTACACAAGGAGATGCTGTATGCGAGAGTGATGCAGAGGAAGCCTTTTCTCCGGCCCACAGCGCAAAAAGTGCCACTTGAGGTGGGCTAAAGCACATTTGGACAAGCCAGCTTCATTTTGGAATAAGGTGCTGTGGACTGATGAAACTAAAATTGAGTTATTTGGCCATAACAAGGGGCGTTATGCATGGAGGAAATAGAACACAGCATTCCAAGAAAAACACCTGCTACCTACCTACAGTAAAATATGGTGGTGGTTCCATCATGCTGTGGGGCTGTGTGACTAGTGCAGGGTTTGGGAATCTTGTCAAAGTTGAGGGACGCATGGATTCCACTCAGTATCAGCAGATTCTGGAGACCAATGTCCTGGAATCAGTGACAAAGCTGAAGCTGCGCCGGGGCTGGATCAACGACCCTAAACACTGCTCAAAATCCACTAAGGCATTTATGCAGAGAAACAAGTACAACGTTCTGGAATGGCCATCTCAGTCCCCAGACCTGAATATAATTGAAAATCTGTGGTGTGACTTAAAGAGAGCTATCCATGCTCTGAAGCCATCAAACCTGAATGAACTAAAGATGTTTTGTAAAGAGGAATGGTCCAAAATACCTTCAACCAGAATCCAGACTCTCATTGGAACCTACAGGAAGCGTTTAGAGGCTGTAATTTCTGCAAAAGGAGGATCTACTAAATATTGATTTCATTTATTTTTTGTGGTGCCCAAATTTATGCACCTGCCTAATTTTGTTTAAACAATTATAGCACACTTTCTGTAAATCCAATAAACTTAATTTCACTTCTCAAATATCACTGTGTGTGTCTCCTATATGATATATTTAACTGACATTTTTTATCGTAACAGCCAACGATTTATACAGGAAAATCATGACAATTAACAAGGTTGCCCAAACTTTCGCATCCCACTGTATATTACTTATAAATAATCTTTATCATTTATTATGGTTTCAAATGTGCCCTTAAAAATGTTTGGCTGTCCATGATTTTGGGAAAAATTCAGGTTTCCCCTTGCATTCACCAAATTTCTCCGTAATATGACAAGCAATAGAACTTGCAACAATTTATTTCTCTTATGGATTTTATGGGAGGAATTTATGAGCAGCTTTGGGTGTTCCCATGACAGCTTGTACAGAGATGTTTTGGAACAGACAGCCAAGCCAAAATCTCACTGAAAACCCACTAGTAGCCACGTCTTTTCTGCCTCATTTCAGTGGGAGAACGAACTGATCACTGAGGACATGTCCCTTCTCGGCACAGCCCTGGCTGTAAGCAGCCTCAGCACTGCCTCTCATTGAGATGAGTTATAAGGTTCTTTTATAGTATATATAGTCATAATAATAATGTCCCTATAGTGCCCACAGTTTTAATAAGGCCCTCCCGTGGTGCCCCAGTACTAATAAGCCCCCCTATAATGCCATAATAGTATGCTCCCCAAAGTGGAAAGAAAATACTAATACCACAATACTAATGTGATTTGAGGTCCTGGACAAAACATCTGGAGCCCAAACCCTGAATGCTTTGGCCCAGCAAGGTGTCCTACATACCTGGGGGCCTATGCATTTGTGTCGTTTGCATGGTGATAAAGACATTATGGTGAAGACATTACTAATTCTATTGTACATAAATACCAAGTTCACCCACAACACCTGAATTTTGCAAAACATGTCTGGGGTGGTGAAGGAATTTGGTATTAAAAATGAACTTTTTTACTGCTGTGTTTGTAATTACCATCTGGGTATTGGATTTACAGTAGACATACAGTACCTGTTAGACATTATAGGGGATATTTATCAAGACCAGCTTTTTTTTTTGCCTCTCTATACCTCTGGTGGGTTTTCAATAAAGTTATGTACAGTGCACAGCTCTCATAGTTTTGTCATTTGTTTCTGCTTTCAATATGGCAGTCTGAAACCAGGAGGCTGCCATAGATTTCTCTCTTTATTTACACCAGAAAACTAACGTGAATAAAGATAAATGATTGAACTGCTGCGCCACATGCTTCCTACCCTTGCCAAGCACCTTTTACTTTCCACTTCTGAAAAGTGGGGAGAAGGGGTGGCATTGAGTGAAGTGAAGCATTCGAAGCAAAATTCTGTCTGAAGTATAGCAAAACTTAGATTTGCAATGAATCAGAATTTCCTTGCGCTTTGTGGTAACAAATCAGTTTTTCCTAAAATGGCGGCTGTGTTACAATGTGAAAGTAAGAAGCCCGGGAACGTGAGATCACCCATAATGCTGAGCAGCCAGCAAATTCATGGATAGCCATTCCCTGTGATGTCCCAGCCCTTAAAAACCCTCATCCTGTGCGATCTCCACCATTGTCTTGAGAGCTGAGTATAGGGAGAGACATGGCAAGCGCTCATGTGCAGGTAGTGTGCAGGGAGACTTATTCTGTGTCAGTTTTATTTATTCCTACATTTACTTATTCCTACATCAGCCATAAACTAAGATATGTAATTCAATACCAATAAGATGGAAGCCTTTTTTTATTCCACTGCCAATGTGCCAACCAATACCATCCATTCTGCACCCCTTAGGGGTACCAGGTCTTAATGATGACCTCCTCATCTTTTGCTGGCTTTGCTTCTTCCAAATCATCCTTCAAAGTCTCCATGTCCTAGAAGAGTCAGCAAGATGCAGAGAGAGGAGGAGGTTGATGTTCCTGATGACATATTTTCATCAATATTAGATGATGTGGAAAAAGAAGAACAGCAGATAGCAGAGGAAGGTCTCCCATCTGTAATGCAGGAGAGCACTGGGGTTGGAGAATTGGGTATGCCAGAGCTGATTAATATTCTGTGTTTACTGTCAAATAACCTGCAGGAGATTGCAGGCCAGAACAGCAATAATATGCATATTGTCCCCCCATCTAACCAGCCAAACAGCAACAGCCCCTGTTTTAAGGTACCACGTAGCCATTAACAATGAAAACCGACTATACAGTACAGTCTTCATTATTAAATGAAAGGCAGCTGCGGGCTAATTGGTTGCACACTTCTTTAATGCAGCATGGCCGCAACCCGCCCCCAGCACAAATGCTCTGTGTGGCCGTACCGTAAAGCAGAGTGACCCGGGTATTCCTGATTTAAAGCAATTTTTGATGAATTGATTTGTAACAAATTGAATTTCTTGGAGAAAGTAAAACATTTTTAAAACTTCGCTCATCTCTAGGAGGGGGAAAATCGCAGCTATTGCAGCGAAAATTGCCTACAATAAAATCTGCCATTTTAATATGCAGCTATTGTGGCATAAATCATTTAATACATGTCCCCCTCTGTATAGAGGAATTTTTGGTGATTTTTATAACCAGAGGTGTCTATAGTTGCTCTTATTTTTTATTCAGCATTGCTTTTCCAATGCTCATAAATTAAAGAAAAGATGCTGAGATATACTAAAATATCTTTTTAGGAGACTATGCTTATTAAGTGGTCCAGGAAAAGATTTTTCTCATGGATAATAACCTGAAGCATCATCTCAGCAAGTTACAAGTATATCATTATTTCAAAATCTATATTTGGTCAAAGTTTTTATTTTTTTATAATTTTTATAATTCTTACTTTATGAAATACATTGTTAAAGAGATTATAACTAGTGTTGAGCGAATCAAAGTTCACGAATCTTCGATCCCAATAAAAGGAAAAATTTGATTTGCAGCATGAAGCCAAATTTCCTCGTGCTTCATGATAACTAATCGATTTTTACCTGAAATGGCGGTAAAAAAGAATCATACTTACCTCCTCCACGAAGATGCTTCCGTGGCTATCGTGCTTTAAGATCCTAAACAAAATCTTGTGTGTGGTGATGTTTGACGCCACCAAACTGGACAATGTGATGCAGTGGCCTCTTCGCGATCATCTGGATGAGGTAAGTACAATGAATTATTTTTTAATTAAAAACCACTAATGCCGCGGCATCTGAGGGGTTCATTGACAGGGGGCAGCGCAATCGCCGATCCCTGTCATTGCACCCACTATTTACAAAGAAATGCACTTCGTAACAAAATAATTTGTTACAAAGCAAATTGCATACATAGCGGCCAAATCGAATTTTAGAGAACTTCACTCAGCTCTAATTATAACTAATTATAAAACTAACATTTATCACCTATTTACAAGATAGGTTAAAAAAAGATCACTGTGTACCACACCATTGGGACCTGCACAACCACTAGAATAGTCCCAAAGGAGTTTAGATGTCCTGTCGCTCTATTCAATGTCTACTGTATTGACAGACATAGTCAAGTACGGTACTCTCTTTAGGATCAGTGGGGGGTTTCAGTGGTGTGTCCCCCCAGCAATCATGTCTATTCTGTGGGTAGGTGCTAAATGTTTTTTTTATGAGGGATATACAGTATATGATGTTAATAAGTCTGAATCTTTAGAATTGTCCAGTCCATTTCTATCTACAGAAATGTTGTCATACGTTTCAGCACATAGCACACATACCCTGTAATTAAACTAGATTACACTGGATTTACTGGAGGCTTTTTATTGTATTTCATTTCCATATATTGAAATCTGCCTAGTAATTTATTGTTCATTTAGGGTATGCTAGAAATTTGACATGCATGGCTGCATGCTCTATGCAGAACTAAACTTTGAATATCTAATGTCCGGAGTGCATTGTCCAAATTTGGTTAGATTATGCATTGCTACTGTATATGATTTGTCTTGGTGTGATGTAAATTGGAATTAATAACTGTAACGCTTCATAATTGGAAGCTATTATTTCATGATGTTTGCTAAGGAAAATTGAACTCTGAGATAAGCCTGCAGAATTCATTTTCAAACCCAGCCTATGTATTATATGTCACCCAAAGACACAAAACTTTTGAAATAAATAGTTGCAGTGCGTGTCAAAAAATTGCCTCACATTTTATTTAACTTTGACTTCTTGCCATAACCACTGGTACACAGTGTCAAAGCAGATTCATGGCCTGGACAATGCCGAGCAGAGCTTTGAATATACTTTCATAAAAAGATGAAACCTTTACGGCGCTATATACTGTATTTCCTTCCGTCCAGATTCATAGTTAACTGAGAACACAATCTTATGTTAGGCTTCAATATTATGCCTCTTGCTGCTCACACTGCTGCATAACCAATAAATCATCCATTTTCTGCCAAATATTTGATTGACTAAGGTTTGAGAATAGGTTTGAGCCAATATTGCAATTTGCACTTTAATATTTATTTGCGATGTATAGCACCAAAACATTCCACACTGCTTTACAGTCAGAGGGTTCATGTACACACAAAACCATACATTAAATATAGCAACAAACAAGACAATAATTTAAACAAGAAGGGTGAGGGACCTGCTCGGAAGAGCTTACAATCTACTTTTTCTCCCTAAACTCACATTGTGAGTATGGGAAAAGGTACATGTCAGATGGATTCCCTTCTAAAAACATGAAAAAGATATTTTGATTATTTTTGTTTCAGTCAGTTATGCATTCAATGAAATTCAACAGTGAACATTAAGGCAGCAATCTGCAGTAGAGTGGATGAATTTCTGATAAATGGTCCCTTAGGGTTTATAAAACATATTCCCCATAAAACAAGCCACAATATGTTTCTCTACATTAGTCAGCTTTGACATTCAGGCTGCTGAATTTTCCAGACCACTATTGGTACCTGCCATCCCAAAGCAGTAAACAATCCAGTGTTTATGGCAGGAAAGCTCATACATCCATTTCAAGGTTTACAACGATAAAAGGCTGACTGCCTACATAAACTAGAGTAGGCTCCAATGTTGTTCTTGTTCTTTATCGTTCCTTTACTGCAGTGGTCAAATAGTTCCTCTGAGACACAACGCTGGTGCTCTGCCATCTGTACAGTCAATGTTACATAACCTGTGTCAATGCTGCCCCTGTGACAAACAGGAATAATGAGAGCGCTAATTAAATAAATCATTGTTCTGCATTTTTATAAAATAGAAATCTAGGAAAAAAAGCTGCTCATGAAAAACACAGTGATGCAAAAAATCATGATCTTAAAATTTCATTATGATGAGAAGATTTAAGTATCATTTTGTTGCATCTTGACAGCCATAAAATCCTATGCACTCCCTTAGTTTACACAATTTAGTTAATAAAGTAAATGCAATAACAGACCTTATGGTGTAGTGTCAGCACTGGATAATACATTATTACATTTTTTTCACCTTATGATATTAATATTAAATATTAATGTCAAATACTAAAAACACATTCCAATGCAATTACTGTTTTAAACCTTTACAACCCCCCTCCCTATTGCCCATCATCATCTCCTGCCCTGTTAAACCCACCCCATCCACTCACTGGATCCAGTCTTCTGTTTCCATAAATCCTATATTCCCTGGTTTGTGGTGACTCGCTTAATCACGGTCTTCCACTGCTATAGCATTTTTATACATTGGACATAGTAATAAAGAAAATATTTCTACCAAAATTAAGCTGGACCAGGGATATAGATATATGATTACAGATATAGTTTCTCATTTGGCAGAATCATTGTGTTATTATATGGGAGTTTAAAAAGAACTGGCGGAAACTAAACGCAATTTAAGGGGTTATCTGAGATTAGACAGATACCTGCTTCTCATGTGGGACAGCAGCCAAACTATAAAAGTGGATGTTGTTTTCACCCTGAAGAGCATAGGAATGTGCTCATGATGTGATTGCACACTAATGTGACAAGGCAGTTTCTGGAAAATACTGCAGCCTAGGAGAATATTGTGAGGGCACTAGCAGCTGGTACTATGGGCAGTGCACAGTCTAACCAGCTGTATTCCACTGTGGTCCTTAACACCCATCAGTTAGCCACTAGGGCTTATTACATGACTTGACTCAGATTGTTTTTGCGATTGATGCCCAGAGTGGGGATGTGCACTCCCCACCCTACAGCAACAATACTGCCAGCCAGTTATCATTACTGTAGGGTGGAGAGAGTGCAAATCCCTACTGTGGCATCAATCGCAAAAACAAGTCTGTACTCAGGGAACAGTTATTTTAAAACACTTTATTTAGAGCTCACAGTTTTTTACATATCAATAAAAGTTATATTTTAGCATTTGTCAATAGTCAATCTGGGTCAAGTTATGTAATAAGCCCTAGTGGCTAACTGATTGGTGTTAAGTAAATACCTTTACCCAGATAAGGCCCTTCGTGGTTATTGCAGCAGCCCAAGCCACACATTGACTGATACAAGATAAGGAGGTAGTGGTGAAAGCCTTGTCTACAAGCGGGTCTTAAGGATACTCTAGACACAATTTCTAAAAGGTCGTAGAGAGACTCTGCAGTGTAAAAGCCACCATTTAGACACATAGTGGTTTCTGCATAGTTTATCTCCTGTGCTCCACTACATTGATGACTACTCAGATGATGCCTCCATGTTGCGCCTGGACTGCGTGAGTGGCCCTATCATGGGTTGGAATATATATCTCTACTATTAATTTATGCTTTTCCTTAGCCACTGTGTCGTGAGGAGTTAAACTGACCGACTCTTTATTTATGCTCTGTGATCATTCGGCCAACAGCAGTTACATCCACTGTTGTACTTTATCATTTGTTATCTGTCTGTGGGATTTTAAGATACTGTGGACCTATATTTCAGTGTCATAATCTTTGCTCTGTTGGCCAAACACATTTTATCCAGTTTGGTATTTTTTGGACCTTAATCTATATATCAGAAATTTAGTTATGGTTTTTGGTCCTTTGAAAATTATCTACACAGCATTTGCATATGTTGTACTATCTATACCCTCTCTATTTCATTGGTCCCCTGAGGAACCCAACAGGGAGAAACTCATTGGGACAGTGTAGAGTATGTTAGAGCATTGACAGGGGTAGGTCCCTGCTCAGAGTGATTCCCTGTAATTAGGGGGTAGGACAAATTATGGAACGGTTCCCTCTCTCAATCAGCTCTCCAATAGATAAGTCTAGTCAAAATCTCAAAAATATTCTATATAGTAATAGATTTCAGGTACTATTGTATTAATTCCCAAAACTCTTTTGTTAGCCATAAACTGCTAATGAGCCTTCTTTAAGGGTCACAGAGTTTTTAGAAAAAAATATTTTTATCAATTATAACAAGCAAAAGGAGCAGAGTTATATTAGTTGTAATAAACCATTTGTAGATTGATGCATAGAGCCAAGAGACAATGCTACAAAGGAGAGGGAAAATAACAAGGGGAAATAACCATGATTTGTCAGAGACATATGAAACATTTTCTGAGTGCTAAGCAGGGGTGTACATAGTAATCATGGGGCCAGATAGCAAAACTCAGAATTGCCCCCCCCCCCCCCCCCGGGTTAAAATGGCAGAACTGGAGCTAGTTCATACCTTTCAGTTTTGGCAATGTATCAGCTAAAGGTGATCACTATGCTACATAGCTACATAGCAGAGCAAGAAACGGTAAAAAAAAATAAAAAACTGGTGTAAAGTAGAACTGGCTTAGTTGCCCTTGGCAACTAATCAGATTCATCCTTTATTTTCTAAAGAAGCTCTCCAAAATGAAAGGTGGAATCTGATCGGTTGCTATGGGCAGCTAAGCCAGTTCTACTTTACACCAGTTTAAAATATAAATATATATATAGTACAGACCAAAATTTTGAACACCCCTTCTCATTGAAAGAGTTTTCTTTATTTTCATGACTATGATAATTGTAGATTCACACTGAAGGCATCAAAACTATGAATTAACACATGTGGAATTATATACATAACAAACAAGTGTGAAACAACTGAAAATCTTTCATATTCTAGGTTCTTCAAAGTAGCCACCTTTTGCTTTGATTACTGCTTTGCACACTCTTGGCATTCTCTTGATGAGCTTCAAGAGGTGGTCCCCTGAAATGGTTTTCACTTCACAGGTGTGTCCTGTCAGGTTTAATAAGTGGGATCTCTTGCCTTATAAATGGGGTTGGGACCATCAGTTGCGTTGAGGAGAAGTCAGGTGAATACACAGCTGATAGTCCTACTGAATAGACCGTTAGAATTTGTATTATGGCAATAAAAAAAGCAGCTAAGTAAAGAAAAATGAGTGGCCATCATTACTTTAAGAAATGAAGGTCAGTCATTCAGCCGAAAAATTGGGAAAACTTTGAAAGTAAGGGCTATTTGACCATGAAGGAGAGTGATGGGGTGCTGCGCCAGATGACCTGGCCTCCACAGTCACCGGACCTGAACCCAATCGAGATGGTTTGGGGTGAGCTGGACCGCAGAGTGAAGGCAAAAGGGCCAACAAGTGCTAAGCATCTCTGGGAACTCCTTCAAGACTGTTGGAAGACCATTTCAGGGGACTACCTCTTGAAGCTCATCAAGAGAATTCCAAGAGTGTGCAAAGCAGTAATCAAAGCAAAAGGTGGCTACTTTGAAGAACCTAGAATATTACATATTTTCAGTTGTTTCACACTTTGTTATGTATATAATTCCACATGTGTTAATTCATAGTTTTGATGCCTTCATAGTCATGAAAATAAAGAAAACTCTTTGAATGAGAAGGTGTGTCCAAACTTTTGGTCTGTACTGTATATATTAGCAGATTTAATCTATTTCATATAATGTTGAAAATGACCTCCACAGAGCCCTCTCTTTCACAGTGACCTCCACAGTGTCTGCCCCTTTAACAATGACCTCCACAGTGCCCGCCCCTTTAACAGTGACCTCCATAGTGCCCGCCCCTTTAACAGTGACCTCCACAGTGGCGTGCCCCTTAACAGTTACCTTCACAGTGCCGCTTTAACAGTGACCTCCACAGTGCCCGCCCTCTTAACAGTGACCTCCACAGTGAACACCCCTTTAACAGTGACCTCCACAGCAGCCTGCCCCCTTAACAGTGACCTCCACAGTGAACGTCCCTTTAACAGTGACCTCCACAGTGCCCTCCCCTTTAACAGTGACCTCCACAGCAGTTGCCCCTTCAATAGGGGCTCCTGCCCTTTTAACAGTGAACTCCACAGTGCCCACCCCCTTAACTGTGACCTTCACAGTGGCCTGACCCTTTAATTTTGGCCCCTGGCAACTTAACAGTGTTCTCCACAGTGCCCTGCCCATTTAATAGTAGCCCTACCCCATTAACAGTGACCTCCACAGCGTCCTGCCCCATTAAGGCTAGGGCTACGTGACGACATGTGTCGTGTGACATTTTGTCATACCAATGATTTTTATAATGATAGGCTATAGTGTTGCACTGCGACATGCTGCAACTACGACAGTCGCAAAAATCCATCCAAGTTGGATGCATGTAGCAGTGTAGTTGTGCCCTATGTGTCGTGCAGCCCTAGCCTAAAGCTGACCTACAGCGGTGAAGAAAAATGGCTAGGTTGCTATGGAAACCTGGAGTAATGCTGTGTGTATGTGGAGACTTAGGCCTGCAAGCTTCTATTGGCTGATAAGGGACATTGTATGGCAGTTGGGATATGAAGAGAAAGACTTGCAGGCTTGTATTGGATAATGCAGGTCATTTTTTGGTAATATCCTAGGAACGGTATGTCCTAGAGAGCTGTGACTCCTACAAGATTTCTTTCCAGGTAATAAGGGATTTGTATACCAAGTTTTGTTGAAATTGATGGTTGCGTTTTTGAGTGATTGCGGAACATACACACATACATACATATATACGTCATTCTTTATAAATATATATATATATATATATATATATATAGAGAGAGAGAGATATCTCATTCTTTCTCTCTATATCTATCTATCTATAAATATATATATATATATATATATATACACACACAGTATATAAACACACACCAGCACTCCTACTAACCCTGTCCCTGCTACACATATATTACACACCTATTCTCAGCCAGCAGATACAGCAGTCACCTATGATTATTGTAGTGAGCTCACTGTCTGCTGTGTCTTTACCGGCTCAGTTTAGTCCCTGGAAAAGTTAATCCCTACCTCTGCAGGTCACAGGTCAGGAGGAGATTAGAGCAGCGAAGCTCTGCTGAAGTTGCTAGGGTTCCCTCTCTGTAACAGAGCTCTGCTGCTGTAATGATGCTAGATACATCAGGTAGTGAAGCAGCAGAGTGAAGAGTGGAGGATAGGTCAGGTAATGGCCCCAAAAATTCAGCTGGTCAATAAGCAGAACAAGGAACATAGCATCTCCCTGCTTATTGACCATCTCGGTATCTTGGGCAGATGGCAACAGCTGCAGGGGCCAGGAGGAAGGGAGCTGTGCATTTAGGTCAAAAAAGGGGGTGAGGCCATTCAGCCTGGCCGGGCCCTTCACACTCACGAGCAACATAGCAACTGCCTAGTCTGCCTGTATGGGCAGTACGCCAGTGGTGCTAAGATCATCACCGATCACTAGAACGAGTGGAGAGATATGCCCCCATATTGTGTTCTCTCTCCTCGCTGCATGAGATGAAATCGAGACAAACCCATAGATTGGCCCACAAGCAACTTATGCAGGGAGGAATCATTATTTCAGATGGAAAAAAATGACAAATATTCTAAAAAATGAATATATAGCACTATATTCAATATAGTGCTATATATTAGTTTTTTAGAATATTCGTCATTTTTTTTCCATCTGAAGTCATGATTCCTCCCTGCTTAAGTTGCTTGTGGGCCAATGACTCATTGGCCCACAAGCAAGGAGCAGGGAGGAATCAGGTTTATCAGATGGAAAAAATGATAAATATTCTATATAACGTGGGGGTGACTCCAAAATTATGGAGGAAGGTGCTCTGGTCTGATGAGACAAAAATTCAACTTTTTGGCCATCAAATTAAACGCTGTCTGGCGCAAACCCAACACATCACATCAACGAAACAACACCATCCCCACATTAAAACATGGTGATGGCAACATCATGCTGTGGGGAGGTTTTTCAGCAGCCGGGACTGGGAAACTAGTCAGAGTTGAAGGAAAGATAGATGGTGCTAAATACAGGGATATTCTTGAGCAGAACCTGTACCACCCTGTGCATGATTTAAGGCTAGGACTGAGGTTTTACTTCCAGCAGGTCAATGACCCCAAACACACTGCTAAAGCGACACTTGAGTGGTTTACGGGGAAACATGTAAATGTGTTGGAATGGCCTAGTCAAACCCAGATCTTAATCCAATAGAAAATCTGTGGTCAGAATTAAAGATTGCTGTTCACAAGCGCAAACCATCCAACTTGAAGGAGCTGGAGCAGTTTTGCAAGGAGGAATGGGCAAAAAACCCAGTGGTAAGATGTGTCAAGCTCATAGAGATTTATCCAAAGCGACTTGGAGCTATGATTGCCTCAAAAGGTGGCTCTACAAAGTATTGACTTTAGGGCGGTTAATAGTTATGCACATTGACTTTTTCTGTTATTTTGTCATATTTTTTGTTTGCTTCACAATAATAAAAAAAACCTCTTTTAAAGTTTTGGGCATGTTCTGTAAATTGAATGATGCAAATCCTCGATCAATCTATGTTAATTACAGGTTGTGAGGCAACAAAATACGAAAAAATTCAAGGGGGTGAATACTTTTGCAAGGTACTGTATATTATGACCATAGGAACCCACCATCTTACCCTTATGTGAAAGTGCCCTACTTATTAATTTAAAGTGGTTATCCCATCAATAATGTAAAAAATGAAAATCAGACATCATATAGTACATGACAACCTCTTTCTAACAAAGCTAGAACCAGCCCATTCATTGCTTTGCTAGATTTCTATCAATCTGGCAGCTAAAGGGGAGTGTCTTTTCTGCTGCAGCTCAGGGGGCATGTCCATGCTCTCCCTATCACAGCTCAGGGGGCGTGTCCATGCTCTCCCTATCACAGCTCAGGAGGCAGTTGAAAGATGAGCATGTGCGGCCATCTCAGTGAGCAGGTCAAAGAAATAGGAAATTAAGCGGCACTATACAGATACAATTATTGAATAACTGAGTAGCTGTACAAAATTTTAAATTACATGCAATCACAAAAGTATTCATATTCAGGTGCTGGTTTGAAAATTGTAGAATATGTTTTGTGGGACAACACCTTTAAATGTGCACTAATGTCAGTGAGAGCTTGTTTATTCTACATACATATGGACTGGGCTGAGCAGAGTTATATAATCTTCATTAAGATAGATTACACATGTTGAATTTCAAACTACCCGTATTTTTCAGACTAAAAGACGCACTGGACAATAAGACATACATCAGATTTAGAGAAATAAAATTTGAAAAATAATATTTTCATCAGATCAGACGCCCAATCCTTGTCAGACACCCAAATGAGGCCCTCATTCTTTATCAGCCCTTAGTCAGATCAGACCCTCATCAGACATCCAAACTCCATCAAACATCAGATCAGACCCTCATCAGACCCTTAAGCTCCATCAGCCTCAGATCAGACCCCGCCAGCCTCCATCAGCCTCACATGAGACCCCCATTTGCTTCAGATAAGAACCCTATTAGCCTCATATCAGATCCCCATCAGACCTCAGCTCAGACCCCCATGAGCCTCAGAGCGGACCCCCATCAGACCTCAGATCAGACATTAAAAACTAATGAACTTACCTCACTTGCTCTGGATGGCACTGTCAGTCTCCAGATCCAGGACTCACCACCCTCTGCTCTTCCAGCTCACATTGCACTGTGATGTCACACAGCATCAGGTTATAGTGCATGCCTAATGTACGTTCACTTTGTCCTGACACTGTACACAGATGCTGGGAAGAAGACTAGGGAGGATGAGTATAGCCAGCACAACGTTTTCCTCACCACTCCCCGCACATCCTGAATGCTGATGGCCTCTTTCATGATGGAAATGATCATTAGCACTGGGACTATAAGAAGCACTGCCATTTTCATGTTTGGGGGGTAAAAGTGTGTCTTATAGTCCAATGAATACAGTAATTGCCATATTATGCATGAAAATGATTATATGTTTATTTTTGCGATCTGCTTTACATATTATATAAATGTCAGAAAAAAAAAATAAGGTTAAGATATATTGAAGAGTTAGGACACCTCCTTATGCATAAAGTTAACAGTTGATTCTCCAATATCAGTGGGTTCAGCTGAAAATCATCTAAAGTGTATATGACCTTCTTAAGCTCTGTTTACTGTTAAAAAATGCAGTGACATAAACAAATACAAGAGCCCTTGAGAACACTTTCCCTGAATTCTAAAATTTTGTTCAAGCAGAATAGTTATAGATTAGTATATCGAAATGACATGAGGATATTTTAAATGTCATGATATTTGCAAAACCTCTCAAAACTAGACCAGATTAGTATCTCTAATGAAATTGACCTCCATTTAATCCAATAGAATCTGTTTTATTATTTATGCAGATAAGCAATTACTCTAGGCGATCACGTCTACTCAAGCAAATGGGGTTAATAGATAAGACGCTCTGAAAGGGTTAAAGAAATTTCCAAGAATTTATTTCCTTTCAGACATATACCCAGTAGCTCCTTGAGACTTGATAACATTAAATATACCCCATCTCATCAATCTTAGCCCTAATTAGAATGAGATTATGCTCACTGGGCAGACAAGCACACACAAGCATGCTTACACAAGGTACTAGCACACATCAATGATAAATTTACTCTTAATATGAAATTTGACAGCTCCGGTGATTTGTTTCCACATTCTGCTTTCTTTGCTTACCCCTTCACTATGTAGAAAGTATGTAACAGTGTTCGTCCTGGATGATTATTTCTCGGTGTACACACAATAGATTGGTGATTTATGATCATCAGTGCTCTTGTTCATAAAAAAGAATTTCTGATATGACTAGTAACTGAGAGTTCAATGTTTAATATAGGACAGAGGACTCATAAGAGGCTACTGGCTAGCACTAGAATTTACGGTACTTTCTTGCACAGAAATATGGAATTATAGCATAATAGCGTTGCCATTTTCCATGTTCTTGGGTTTGGGCCTGACTCCAAGCACAGGTGTTGTGTACTAATGCGTGAAACTATGTTACAAATTGAAGCTATAAATAATCGGCATCTTAAATCTGACATTATACGTGATTGAAAATGATCATATGCTTATTTCTCTGGTCTGCTGTATTACATAAATCTAAAAGACAGCATGTGTACCAATGCTAGCCCATCAATCAAAGGTGTGATGTCAATGAATCATGAGTTCGGGCGATCACTACTTGTAAGGTTTCATGCACACAACTGTGTCCGCAAATCACTGATCTACAAAATACGGATATGTTCCATGTGCAATCTGTATTTTCTCACTCAAATTACTAGAAATGGCTATTCTTTTCCACAATAGGGACAAGAATAAGGCATTTTCCATAATGTATGGTTGCAGGTGGCACACAGATGACGTCAGTTTAACATTTTTTTGCAGGCCGGTAGAATTTAATGGGTCCGTGCGTTATCTGCCAAAAATGTTGATCGGACCCAGATACAAAATTCAGTCCAGTGCATGAGGTCCTTGTGTATCACAAATATAGGTTATGGCCATACAAATTAGGTTAATGTCAGATAATCCCACTCATTTTGTCAGGTCAGATTGACCATCTAATGGGTATGAGACTTTTCTTTAATCCTTCTGGGGATACAAAGATTGAGCAGTTAGATTTTAACAAAGGTGAACCTTTTGTTCTCAGGCCGATAAGCCACCACTAGAGGTATCAGGCAGTGGCTTACTCTCCTGCATATGCATGCTCACCAAAACTGAGGAGAATCTGAAGAGGCCTAATGAGCATTCGACCAACAGCTATCTAAAGTGCATGGCCACCTAAGACTCAAGTTTTCAGTACAATATTTTTTTGTCACCTTTGTATTTTTAAAAGTGAATGGTTTCTGAATGTTTGGAGCAATTGTCTTATTGGGCAATCTATAATCTATAAATCAGAGTATATAGCCAATGCAAAAAGAAGCTCCTACTCTGTAGAACCCATGATAGACATGACATGGAAGCTCCTGCTCTGTAGAACCCATGATAAACATGACATGATCACCCATTAATTAGAATAGCTGTTACATAATATTGTATTACTCCTGCAGCAGCCATCTAACTGCATTCCCTTGCAATGGCAATTTATTCAGTGAAGGGTTTTTCTACTTTGGAAAACCACTTAAGAAAGACTTCATAAAAAGAGGATTCCTCAAATTCTTCTACAGTAGACTGGATACAACATGATTGTAATATACCCGGTGTATTACTGGGAAATCACAAGCACCAAAACATAACTTTTATGCTTCATCTGTCAGAAGCCATATGTAATGTGTGATGGCAAGACACATATTTTAGTTTGGGACTAGTAGATATACATGCTTGTGCTCTCTGCCAAAGATAAAATGAAGACATGAGCACATACAATACTAAATGTAAGAGGTATTGTGGTTTAGCCTGGACATCTTCCTGAAAGCCCCATGTCAGAGCTGGTCCCCTAAATCTTATGTCCTCGGGGAGATAGCAGGTTTGTAACCAAATATTTATATCTACCTGTCTCTAATCCAAGATATATGTCTATATATTTTCATTTTCATCATGTGTCCATACAATCTAAAACTTGGACAGCACACAAATAATGATATGGAAAATAAGTGCAAATGTAATTGCATCTCTATCGTCACAGAGAGTGGAAGTGATGCTTTGGACCCAAGCGCTTTTTTCAAGTTAAAAAAACATTAAAAAAAATAAAAAAAAACATTACTTATGTGCTGTCCTACTGTTTGACTTCTTGGACATATTGGGGCCCTTGGCAGTACTGTAGGTCCACCTGTAGATGGGTTTTCCGAGATTTTTTAACTGATGACCTATCCTCTGTATAGGTCATTAGTATCTGATGAGTGGTGGTCCATGAATTAACTGTTTGAGAAGACATTGGTACTTGCACTAGCACTGCAGCCTTCTCGCAGTTTTGTCTAGGTCATGTAACATCGCTTTCATCGGTCACATGGCTTAGGCGCAGCTCAGCCTCATTGACTTGAGCTGCAATACCCTGCTTTACAATGTAAAGCACTGTGCTTAGTAAGCTGAAAGAAGGCCGCTGTGCTACTGTGAGTGCCTTCTCAAACAGCTAATCACCTAGGGTCAGAGCATAGGCTATCAGTTAAAAAAAAGCAAAAAAATAATATTTAAGATTAGCAGATTAGCAGATGGATTGAATTTTGTGCAGTAGACTTTATTTAAATGAATGTGTGTAGTTTTATAATCAGTAGAAGAGAAATTACTGAAATGAGATGTATAGCTTCTTCATGTTTCACTGTCAGTAATATATAGTCTGGGTTGTATCTATGGTACTTGTATCTCTTCTACCAGCCCTTTTGAATGATTCCTTTTTTTATCCATGGGAACTCACTGTACAATCCAACATTTAAATGTGATGTCCAGTGTCCCAACTCATCTTCATTGTGTTCATTTCTTAACAAAATATATCAACTTTAGTGTTCTTGAGACATTTGAGGTCAATTTTTTAAATAAATTATGTCACACTGGTTTGGTGACATTAATGCTCTTCCACTTCTAATGTTATCCAACAAACCTTTTTGTTTCCTGAACTTAAAGTTCCACCATGAAACTGTCCACACAAGATGCAATTGCTGAAAACTAGCAGAGCTCTACAGTACGAGCCAGGTGGATTACATTCTAAGTAATGTAACCCACATGCCGCAAAGACCAAAAATATATCTGTAGGACACATTGACCTGCTCTGCTGACGGTTATGTGTATGAAGTCTTATGCTGTGAAATTCCAGTTTTAACCCCTCAAATACCATGGTCGATTACAACCAAGGCATCTGAAAGGTCTTTCCCTGGAAGCACTGCACTCCTGGGGTCTGAATGACTCCCCTGTGTTAAGATAGAGGTAGCTGTTTGGTTGCTGTTTGGTTGCTATGGAAGCCTTAGGCCCGCTGAAGGATCCAAGGACTGACATAGTAAAGTTCCAGGGCTTTATAGGAACAAGGAACATAGCAAATCTTCACTAGACTGTAGTGGTAATTCAGTTGATAGTTTATTGCATGTTCAAGCCCCCTAAGGGGTTTTAATCTAAGTGTATAAAGTTTATATAAAAAATCAAATTAACCTCTTTCACCATATAAAAAACAAAACATAACTAAACAATAAAAAATGGTATCAATAAAAAAAAATGTTTACCCCACAACATTGGGGGGGGGGGGGGGGAGTTGTCAGAATATGTCGAGGCAAAGAGAACATTTTTTACCATAGTTTTACATTTTTTAAAGTAGTACTCCCACAATTTTATTTGTTGACCTGTTCGAAAGATACATGGTTTAAACTAGTGAAGGAAATCTTAATGGTGACTGTACTTCCCTTCTGATCCTTAGCTGTGTCATGTGATTAGCACTCTGATTTCTAACTTACACAGGACAGGAAGTCAGTTACTTCTATAGTCATTCTTATGAGACTCAGAAGTAAGGTTTTAACTCACAAATACAGTCACTGGTAGTGATGAGCAGCAGGGGCAATATTCAAATTTGCGATATTTCACAAATATTTTGTAGAATATTCATCATATATTAATGAATTTGAGAATTCGAGATTATATTCTTGATTGTGAAAATCGGCAATGTAATATTCGTGTAATGCGCTCGAAATACAGGCGTGCGCCACTTATGCTACATTTTTCAAGCTGGTATAAGTTTCCTGAGACTGGAGAAATGGTTGGCACGGCAGAACATTAGAATAGCTTTATATGCAGATAGAGTGCTCCAATATACTTGCGCTTGCAAATTTTCGGCAATAGTAAGGGGTAGGCAACTTTTCTACTGATTGCTAGGGATGTTGCTAAGCTATGACAAAGCATTTTCATTGGCCCACAAGCTAGAAGAAGGGAGGGATGATCACCTGATGTGTACTGTGTTAAAAAAAAAAAAAAAAAAAGTTTTTACAAATATATATAGCGCTATATTCAAAATATTTGCGAAATTCTCGAAGTGCCGATATTCGCGATTAAAATTTGCTAATCGAATATTCACGCTCAACGATAGTCACTGGTAAGAAAATTGCATTCACTGGGGAATTTAGATTTTGACTTCTACTGAGGACAGCAAGTGATGACATGTCTGTAAATGGCTGTTGAATATGTCACTGCTAACTCAGTGCTATATAAGTAAGCAAAATCAAAAAGAAAAAATATAAAACAAACAGCACAGCTATATAAAGACTGGAAAAATCAACACATAGGCATTAGTGTTGAGCGAGCAATAATAGTTCCGCTCGAACATCGATATGCTCTGCACATGGCGGTATTCGACAAAGTACCGTATGTGCTCGAGCGCAATGCTCGGGTCTCCTTCCCGCACATTTTGTGGCTGTTGAACAGCCAATAAACATGCAGGTAAGTACTGCCCTCACTGTAATGCCAGTAGCCATGTTGGCTACTGGCATTACAGTGATTGGCTGGCCGATACGAGTCATTGGGTGCTATATAGCTCCCGATCACGCGTGTTCGGCTCATTCTAAATCAGGGAGAGCTGAGCAAAGGAAGGGACAGAGAGTGTAGGGAGTGTAATTGAATTTATTTTTTCTACAAAATGTTTCATAGACCCAAAAGTCATTGTAAGGATTATTGTGTGTGACAGCAGCAATATATGTTTGCAGCGCAACCTGCACTAAATTGCTAGGAAGAGCTGTGCATAGGAAGGGACAGACATTGCAGGGAGTGTAATAGAAATATTTTTATACAAAACACTTTTCAGAGACCCAAAATATATTTTTTGGGCGAATCCTGCGCAAAATACCATGTAATAGGCTGTTGTGGACAGTCTCCTGTTTAAAGTGTGCGCATCCCTAAAATATCAATAACATCCAGTATACTTTTTCCGTAGATAGTGTCACCTGCGGACAATTAAATTATCTGCTTCACATCTCCTGTTTAAAGTGTGCGCATACCTAAAATATCAGTGACATCCAGTGCACTTTTTCCGTAGACGGTGTCCCCTGCGAACACTTAAATTATCCGCGCCACATCTCCTGTTTAAAGTGTGCCCATCCCTAGAATATCAGTTACATCCATTGCACTTTTTCTGTAAACGGTGTCCCCTGCGGACAGTTAAATTATCTGCGCCACATCTCTGGGCAAACAAGTTATCCCACACTTGGATATTCCGAGGACCTCTTTTCATTGCCATCACTTGATTTGGCCCTCTTGCCAAGCACTTGAAAATCCACAGTCACAAGAACATGATGGTGGGAAACGGCAATTAGTGTTTAATGAGGTTGATGATGAGACACAGTTGCCAATGAGTCAACCGCAATTACTGTCTCAAGAGGTTGATGAAGAGCATGAGACACAGTTGTCAATCACTAAGTTTGTGGTTAGGTCAACAAATCAGGAGGATGATCAGAGTGAGGAAGTGGAAGAGGAGGTGGTGGACGATGAGGTCACTGACCCAAACTGGGAAGGTGTAAAGCCGAGCGAGGACAGCAGTACAGAGGTGGAGGGATCTTCAGCACAAGTAAAGCATATACCGCATTTAAAATGAAGAAAGCGAGCAGTAAGGGATGGGGAAGTGGCCGTGATGCTGATGGTGCACGCAGATGCCGTGGCCCTGGGCGTGGAGAAACAGTGCCTGCTGCCAAAGCACAAGAAAAAAAATCATCCAAGATACCTAGCTTCATGTCCCAGCTTGCAGGGCGGTGCAGGACACTACTTTTGAAGTCAGACCAGTGTGACCAGGTGGTCGGTTGGATTGCAGCAGATAATGCTTCCAGTCGGTTAAGCACCACCCTGTCTTCCATGAAGTCCAGTCTCAGTAGCCAGGAGTCTGGTCAACACAATCCTCACCTTGATCCTCCTCCCTCCCACCATGGAGAGTCTGGGCAAACAAGTTATCCCACACTTGGATATTCCGAGGACCTCTTTTCATTGCCATCACTTGATTTGGCCCTATTGCCAAGCACTTGAAAATCCACAGTCACAAAAACATGATGGTGGGAAACGACAATTAGTGTTTCATGACGTTGATGATGAGACACAGTTGCCAATGAGTCAACCGCAATTACTGTCTCAAGAGGTTGATGAAAAGGATGAGACACAGTTGTCAATCACTAAGTTTGTGGTTAGGTCAACAAATCAGGAGGATGATCAGAGTGAGGAAGTGGAAGAGGAGGTGGTGGACGATGAGGTCACTGACCCAAACTGGGAAGGTGTAAAGCCGAGCGAGGACAGCAGTACAGAGGTGGAGGGATCTTCAGCACCGCAACAGGCTGAAAGAGGCAGTGGGGTGGCAAAAGGATATGGGCCACACCACAAAGGCCCGCAACTGCTCCACGTTGCGACCCCTTGCGGAAATCTCCCTTGCCAAGGGGTAGATGTTTCACAGTATGACGCTTTTTTGAGGAATGTACGGATGACAAAAGAATAGTAGTTTGCAACCTGTGCCATGCGAAAACAAGCCGGGGCGTGAACACTAGCAACCTCACCACCACCAGCATGATCCGCCACATGGCATCCAAGCACCGTAATAAGTGGGACAAACGCCTGGGGGTCACACCACTGCCTCCTCCTACCCTATGTTACGTGCTGGCAAAATCCCTGTTGAAGGCGCAGGCCCGGATTCAGCCCGCCCTGCACCTCGACCTTTGCAAGCACCATCAGCAACCACATCCACTTCCGTGTCCCAGCGCAGCGTACAAATGTCCTTATCCCAGGCATTTGAACGCAAACGAAAATACCCAGCCACCTACCCACAGAACAAAGCACTAAATGCGCAACTTTCCAAATTACTGGTCCTGAAATTGTTGCCATTTAGGCTTGTGGACACTGAGGCCTTCTGCAGCCTGAAATCAGTGTCCGTTTCTCGTTATGCAGTCCCCAGCCGCCACTATTTTTCTCGGTGTGCAGTGCTTGCCTTACACCAACATGTGTCCCGTAACATCACACGTGAAATGGCCAAAGCAGTTACTGGGAAGGTCCACTTTACCACGGACACATGGACAAGTGCATTCGGCCAGGGATGATACATTTCCCTGACAGCACACTGGGTGAACGTTGTGTTGGCCAGGAGCGAGTCGTACCCTGGGATGGGACAGGTGCTACCAACGCCAAGGATTGCGGGCCCTACGTCGATCAGGGTATCCGCCAGCACCTACGTTAGTGACTCCAACCACCACTTCTCCTCCTCCGCCTCCTCCTCCACTTCCACCTCCGAATTATCCGTGTGCAGCACCAGTCAGTCATCAGTTGGTAGCTGGAAGCAGTGTAGCACTGCAGTGGGGAAGCAGCAACAGGCCGTGCTGAAGCTGATATGCTTAGGGGACAAACAGCACACCGCCACAGAGCTGTGGCAGGGGATAAGAGACCAGACTAAGCTGTGGCTCTCGCCACTCAACCTAGAACCAGGCATGGTTGTGTCTTATAATGGCCATAACTTTGGCGGCTTCATAGCTTGGCAAGCTCAGACACATCTCATGCCTAGCCCACGTATTCAACCTTGTAGTTCAGCGGTTTCTCAAAACCTACCTCAATTTTCCTGAGCTACTGGTGAAGGTGCACGGCATGAGTGCACATTTCCGCAATTCACCAACAGCTTCAGCCGGTCTGTCAACGCTAAAGCAGCTCTTGAAATTTCCAGCTCACCGGCTGTTGTGTGACGTGAGCACGTGCTGGAACTCCACGTTCCACATGTTGGCCAGGCTTTGTGAGCAGCAGAGGGCAGTAGTGGAATACTAGCTGCAACATGGTCGTCTCCTTTCCAGTCAGCTTCCGCTATTCACAAGCGAGGAGTGGGCATTGATTTCTGACCTCTGTGAGGTTTTATGAAACTTTGAGGAATCGACACAGATGGTGAGCGGTGATAACGCTATTATCAGCGTAACCATCCCACTTCTGTGTCTACTAAAACGCTCGCTGCTTACAATTAAGGACGACACTTTGCATGTAGAAGAGGTGGAAATGGGGGAAGACATTACACAGGGTGATAGCCAGACTACCCTCAGTTCGTCTTCTCAGCGCGAATTGGACGATGAATAGGAGGAGGAGGAGCAGCAGGAGATGGTTGCCTCTGCTACAGAGGGTAGCACCCATGGAAGTTTACTTCCATCTGTTCTATAGGGGTGGACAGAAGAGGATGAGGAGATTGGGAGGTATCCTCCTGATGACGACAGCAAAGTCTTGCCTGTTGGTACTCTGGCACACTTGGCTGACTTCATGTTAGGCAGCCTTTCCCGCGACCCGCACGTTATATGCATTTTAGACAAGACGGATTACTGGTTTCTCATTCTTCTCGACCCCCTCTACATAGAAAATTTCTCATCTTAAATTCCTCTGGTGGAAAGGACGAGTAAAATGGTGCAATGCCAGAATAATCCTTGTTGAAAAATTGCTCCAAAAATTTCCATCTGACAACACTGGCGGCAGAGTCTGTAGTTCCTTGGCCAACAAAGGAGACAAGGGGAGCACATAGCAGTTCCAACAGAGGCAGGGCAACACTCTTTAAAGCCTGGGACAGTTTCATGACACCCCGCGAGCACCCTCACCCTTATGCATGGCCTAGTGTCACAAGGGGGGAATTATTTTGGAAGATGGTGAAGGAGTACATAGCAGACCGTGTCAGCATCCTCAATGATCCCTCCTTACAACTACTTGGTGTACAAGCTGGACACGTGGCATGAACTGCCGCTCTACACCTTGGAGGTGTTGGCCTGCCCTACCGCCAGCATTTTGTCTGAGAGGGTATTTAGTACTGCTGGTGGCATTATAACAGAAAAGCGTGTCCGCCTGTCAACTGAAAGGTTGACTATTATAAAAATGAATAAGGCCTGGATTAACCATGACTTCTCGACTCAACCAGAGGAAAGCGGCTGAACATAAAGGTACTTTAAATGTGTTGTTTATAATTTACTGAATACACTGTATTCCCATGCACCCCTTCCACCACAAACAAGAGTATATGGTTGAATCTTTTTTTTTCTCCTCCGCCTCTTCCATCATATCAACATGCTTATTCGTCACATACAGTATAATGCCCTCGCATATATGCCCTTCGCATATAATGTTTTACAGGCAAATTATTTTTTAGAGGGTCAGCTCAAATGCAGTCCCTTGCATATAATTTTTTAGAGGGTCATCTCAGCTGATGGCCCTTGCATATAATTTTTTAAAGGGTCAACTCACCAGCAGGCCCTCACCTACAATCTTTTACTGGGTCAGCTCACCAGCAGGCACACAGATAAGATCTTTTACAGGGTCAGCTCACCAGCAGGCCTGCGACTAAAATCTCTTACAGGGTCAGCTCACCAGCAGGCTTTCACCTCAAATCTTTTACAGGGTCAGCTCACCAGCAGGCCCACACCTCAAATCTTTTACAGGGTCAGCTCACCTGAAGGCCCTCGCATTTAATTTTTTAGAGCGTCAGCTCACCTGCATGCTCTTGCATATAATGTTTTACAGGGTCAGCTCACCTGAAAGTCCTCACATATAATGTTTTAGAGGGTCAGCTCATCAGCAGGCCCACACCTAAAATATTTTACAGCGTCAGCTCACCAGCAGGACCTCGCATATAATTTTTTACAGGGTCATCTCATCAGCAGGCCTTCATCTAAAATCTTTTACAGGGTCAGCTCACCTGCAGGCCCTCACCTAATTATATCTAATAGGTAATTTGCACGCATACTGCCTTGCTTGGATGTGGTAGCCATAGCTTTTTCTCAGGTTCCCTCTCCGGAATTGAACCATGATACCCATGGTCTACATGGTATGGGCTGAAAATAACATTGAAAGTTGATAGGGCAGACATCCGAATGGATCGTTGACGTCGCGGGGATGTGCGATTGTCCCCAGTTTATCTAAAGTCATCAAAGCGGCTCTAATGTTTTAGATAGTCAGATCAGCAGGACCTTGCACCAAATGTTTTTGAGGGTCACCAGCAGGCAATCAATCATAATTTTTCAAGGCTGTGTATGATGCCCTCCTTTATGCGTAACAAAGGGTGTATTGGAGTTCCAGTTCCTTGTATTTTTTGGCAGCACTTTCACTTAGTGCATAGGCATTATGAGTGTATAATTCCCACTACATGAACAATTGTACCACAATGTGAATGAGCCCCTCCTTTATGTGATATACAGGTTGTATCGGAGTGCCTCTTCCTTGTAATTCTTGGCAGCACTTGCACTTTATATGCAAGTAAATATACAGGAAAGAATGTTCCCTATGAATTTTTCCTCTAAAATCGATTTTTTTCTTCGGTTTTGTGCGCATTATTCTGTAAAAGTGGCATACTATTCAGACAACATCGTTCCCAGGAGCAACCATCAAGTGTAAGATGCATCCAGACATCCTCCCTATGCTGTTAGAGAACAGTTTTGATGGTGATTGCATTAATTTCTGACATTTTCCTATGAACCAGGCACCCTCCCCTCTTCAGAGCAAGGGGGTACCTGGTTTAATGCTCGGGTTCTCCCATTGACTTCCATTATACTCGGATGCTCGGTCTAGCACCCGAACATCCCGATGTGTTTGGCCCGAACACTCAAGCACTACGGTGCTCGATCGACACTAATTGGCATGCTCTTATGGGATAGAGATAAAGCAAAACTGATAAAAGTTTATTAATGAAATATAAAATTGTATTTATGGTGCAATCATGTGTTATCTACTTTATGTCAATACAAATGAAGGAAATAATAATAGAGTTAAGAACTTCTTTCAGAATTCTGTTATCCATTGGTTTTGCCTATTGTAAATAATTTGCTGCAAATTATGATCCCGGAGGACTGATTTTAGTAATGATAATAATTGATAATGAACACAAATGAATATTTGCACTGTAAGGATGCAGGGCTTGTTCTCACAAAACAGCAAAGAGTAGCAAAACTGTTAAAATCTGTCTTGTTGTCAGGAGGATAAATAGCTTCATTACACTTGCACTACATGAATGAAAGTAGAAAGGACTTATGTGAGGAACAGTTGGTACAGTTGCCGACTTGCTGAGCAAGGAAGATAAGTGCTTCTTTGGACAACTGATTTGCCATTGATTCATAATGTATCATGGCCACAGTAATGTGCACCTATACTGAGGAACGCAAGCAGTGAGAGCAGGTGTTTGTGTAGTCAGCTCCTGCGCAATCCTTCTATAGCAAATGGATGCAATTACTACATTGTCCCTAAAGGTGTTCTCTTGGGTTATCAGCACATTCACAATGTCGAAGAAATATAAAAAGAGTCAAATATTGATCAACTTTTCTAAGACCTTATTAAAAATAGAACCTGGGAATAGCCAGGGGAGAAGATTTTCTTTTTCTTATTGTGAGGGTTAAGGATTTACATTTAAAACATAAAACAGCTCAAAAAGCAGTAATCGTTATTGTTCTGTTATAGCCATTGATTTAACAAGATTTTTTATACCATCGTAATCCGTTGTTTTACATTGATGGCTTCTTTGAAACAGAGTTACAAGTGTCTCATTAAATGCTATTGTACCAGTCTTTATTCCTCTTTTTCCTAAGGGTAGCTTATTTTGTGAAATTGAAACAATGGAAACCTTACTTTTATGTTTAAGCAATTTTAATATATACTAATTTGGTTAATTGACTAAATAAACTAACAAACAAAATAAGGATGTGTGTGCACTGGACATTAAGGAAGAATGCTTTACTTGTAAATTCTCCTAGTTCAGTATTCCCACAAATAATTCAGATAATACCATGCTTTTTTTATAGGATTGATCTAGTACATTCACCAAATATGTCATGCATACAGCTCCATGCTGTTGTGCCATTGTATGGTAACTGCATAATAATAGCTTATTAATATCGGTTATGGTAAAGCTTGTGATGGATACAAATGGAGTCTGAAAAAGTGGACATGTCAAGAAAGTTGACTTTATTTTATGATTATTTATTTGGAAGTTCTTTCAGCTGGACATTTTTTGGTCTTATAATAATTCCTAAAACTTCCTTCCTAATTAAATGGCCTGTATTGTATTATAATGTTTTTATTCTTTTTTAAATCTGATAGAACTGAGGTCTAACATATTCTTTGCTATTGTACCTTACTTGCCTTTATGGCAAACCAAGGCTTTCCTTGAAATAAAATCTTTAGAACACAGAGGAATCTCTTTCTGTAACTTTTTTTTTTTTTTTGCAAAGTTTGCAAAAATAAAGAAAAATGTTTAAAACTTAAAGTCTAATAAATTATTTGGAGAAACAGTTTTCTCTCTGGAGTGTCACTGCACTGTGACTACTTATTGTTTTGTTTGAGAAAAAGAGCATTAGGTGTTGGAGTGCTTTGACGAACGGTAATATTATTAAACTACTATAGAAGAGTTATAACACTACATAAGATACGTGAAATGAAATCTGTTTGTTGTGCCCAAGGCCATGATAAATGAATGTTCCTTGTATGATTTTGTACTATCATCCTCCATAGTTCTGACTGGATTAATGGACAAGAGCCACAGACAAAGCAGAAAATATAACTTCCCATGCAGTGCTCATATACAGAATGCTACAGTGTGTTGACTTTAATTCAACTCTTGCATTTCATTACAAAAAACTTTATTTTTCTGATAAGCTACTATATCTAGATGTGAAAAGCTGAACCATGAACCAAGGAACCTGAGATGGTACTGTATATCTGTACAGTGTTAGCCCTGATTCACTATCATATGTTCCAATTCAATAGTAAATAATATTTTTAAAGTAGAGAGCATTTAAGTCATTGCCTCATGAAGAAAACGCCTTTCTAAATAGAAGCTGGCCTACCAATTGGTTGGTAATTACAAGTCTGACTTCTCTAATCCCCAACTGGGGAAGCCATATCTGGCCATGCATTTCCCTGGTAGTGCTTTATCAAGATCTGCTCTTTTGCTTCTAAAAAAGAGGTCACTTTTATAGGTTTGAGTAATAATCCCATATACGTATATGATTATTTAAAAAAACCAATCAGACTATTGTTAGCACTCCAAAGTAGACTTAATCATATCCTTAAAGGGGCTGTCTGGGCTGTAGATATTGATGGCTTCTCCTATCAGATTAGTGAGGGTCCAATTTATGGCATCCCTGCCAATCATGTGATTGCTGCGTTCTCTTCACTGTTTAACTGCTCACCATCTCCCTTGTTGAGGCAGTGCAGTGAACAGTAATTACCACTGTTCATATCATTCATTTGAATGGGAGAAGCAGTAATTACACTGGAGCAAAGCTACACTTGAGACTGTATGCAGGTAAACATTGAAGAGGATTTAGCACTTGCAAAAGCGCAATGGCCCCTTAAAACAGCTGATTGGCAGGAATGCCAGAAGTTAGATCCTGCCAATCTGATTTTGATTACCGATCTTAGGATAGATCATTAATATCTGTAGCACTGTCAACCCCTTTAATCCTCAGGATAGGTCAATATTTGATCATGGGGGAGGCAACTCTTGGCACCCCCGCTATTAGCTGTTATAAGGGGTTCAGGTCCCAAACAGAGGCTCAAATGCAGATGTCAATTTGGACTTAGGCTCATATTCAATGTATTTTGATACAATGACCTAATACTAAAAAGGGAGGGAAAAGATGCCTTTGGAAAATAATCAAGTCTAACATATAAACAATAATTTGTTTAATATGTGGAATATAAATAATGCAGATTATCCCTCTAATGCCTAGAATATATGAACATAAAAACAAATTTCAGTATGTGGCTTTTCAATGAAATACATCAACAGTTTTGTTTTTACTAAATAAAAATAGATACTGATACATATAACTTTTTTGTAATTGTTTTTTATTTTCTGGTTGTAGATTATTTTATTCTGTTCTCTGTGTTTGTGTGGGCAGCCATCTTGCCTGAGCTGCTATGAACAACATTTAGAAATACACTTTACAGTAGCTACGGGGACCATGGGCCACAGTAGACAGATGTCCATTGATATCTATGGGAGAAAGTTCCACAGTCAACATGCTGTGATCTGTGCAGGAAAATTAAATAAATAAATATACAAATAAATAACACTACCAAAAATTCTTTAAAAAATGATTAAAGTAAAAACGGAACATTTTCCGATACATTCCCTTTAAGGTTTAAAATGTATAAAAGCAAGCTGCCTTGTCACAAATCATTTCCTTTTAAGCTATAATGTTGCCAGTCCTACAATGTGCTACCAATAAGATCTGGAAGATCTAGAAGCAAATGAAAAATTATTCTTTTAATTTGTTTCCAACCAAACATAGTTCATTATCCAGTGCTTGCATAGGAGTTATCAAACATGCTGTGTATGACTAGAGTTGAGCGCAAATATTCGAATAGCGAATTTTAATTGCGAATATCGACACTTTGAGAATTCGCAAATATTTAGAATATAGCGCTATATATTTGTAAAATCGAATATTAGTTTTTTTATTTTTTATTACACAGTACACATCAGGTGATCTTCCCTCCCTTCTTCTAGCTTGTGGGCCAATGAGAGGGCTTTGTCACAGCTTATCAACATCCCTAGCAACCAATAGAAAAGTTGCCTACCCCTTACTATTGCCAAAAATTCTTAAGCGCAAATATATTGAAGCACTCTATCTGCATATAAAGCTATTCTAATGTTCTGCCGTGCCAATCATTTTCTCCAGTCTCAGGAAACTTATACCAGCTTGAAAAATGTAGCATAAGTGACCCACGCCTGTATTTCGCGTGCATTACGTGAATATTACATTGACGATTTTCGCAATCAATAATCTAATCTCGAATTTGTGAATATATGATGAATATTCTACAAAATATTGCGAATTCGAATATTGCCCCTACCGCTCATCACTATGTATGACAAGCCTCAATGAGACTCATTTTGAGAAGCCTTGGCAGCACAAGCCTATAAAGGACCCCCAGTCTTCAGATTAAGCCAACTATTCTGGCCAGGATTAAAGTGCTGATACACCTATCAACTTCCTAAAATCCTTCAAACATTATGCTTCTGTGGGTCTTTTATTTCCTTTAAGTGTATAAAGTCCTACGTATAGGTATTTCCCTGTGAATATCCTAACAATTTTGTGACTGCGCTGATAAATAGTATCTAGTCTAACAGAAAACTTACTAGAGATCAACAGCCCTACAGCACAGATGATCAAAAGTCATAAAGGCTTATTTAGTAGTATATATTCTGCAAATATTGTTATAGCAGCTTACTGAACTTGTAATGTGTTGTACTTTTATGAACCATGAATTTGTTTCCAATTAGTAGCATTCTTTGGTTATTATTTATATTTGGAGGCAATGTAATGTCACTAATATACTCTACACTTCTCATTTATAGTAATATACTGTCCAAGATATATTGCATATTGTCTCCTTCTCATTTGGGAAACCATCTTAGGGTGCATAATTATCTCATCAGTCTCTCTTAAAATTCATGGTTAATAAACCATGTTCCTGATGTAGCAAATTTTGCTCCATTTAGAATTCTTGAGCCTTAAAGAAGTACAAGAATACAGCAAAAAGGAATCCTCTGAGGAAGATTCAGAATAATCAATTTCACTGGTTTTACTTGCCTAAACCTCTCATAGAAGCATTGTTTAATAAATCTTTTCATTTTATCAGACTGGGATGTTTTCTATCCTTTAGATAATAATTTAAGGAAATAATGAGATAATGCAAATTGCTGACTTTCTTTGGTGATGTTATCTCTGTGATTATTGCCTTTTGTTTCCAGACTATACAAACAATAAATACTTGTATCATGAAACAAATTATTATCTTGCATACTTTATTAATTTGTGAAGGTTTAGCAAGATTTTGTCAAAAAGTATGAAGGACTTCACTTTCTATTTTTATTATTCTTGAGCTATCCAGATGCATACACAAAGTATATCTTGAAATTCCTGGGCCAAAATGAAAGTTCCCTAAAAGGAATTAATGAATCCCACTGGCTGATTAACATGGCTGCACATCTCACATGACCTTGATAAGTTTTTACATGTACTGTTGCTGCGAGTATTGGGGCATACCCAGATGATATGCCTACGAAAATGAATAAGCAATTGTGGATACTTCATTAAAATTTGAGCATGCAAATTTGTTGATGTAGATTCATGGATATGTCATCCATGCCTTTGCTGTAGGCATGTCATCAATATTACTTGCAGTAACGGTGTATACGCGAAATGTGCGGCCATGTTAATAGTCTATCAGAGGTATCATTTAGAGCTGTGGGGACACTCCCTCGCAAGTGTAAATTCATTCAGATAAACTAATCGATTTGCGCATCCCTATTCCATAACAAAGCTCTCAACTTATGATGTTCCTTTTGTAATACTAGTTCATTCCTATATTGGTGTGACTTCTGCTTTTCCCCAACAATCCACAAACCCACCAACCCGTAGCTATAACCCTGGATACATATGCATAATAAGACTGCTAAACATATTTAGATTGGCAAATTCACACATGTAGTAAAACCATTATGTGTACGAAATATAGCAAGTCTCATCATTTGTATTGAAGTAAGGATCATAAATTTTCTAGGTTTAGTATCCTAGAAATTCTTGTGGTTAAAAGTACATGAGCCCAATGCATTGCTAGTAAATTTGAGCGAACCCAAACTGCAAAGTTCTGGCTCGTACCGAACTTTGCGAGTTTGGGTGCCCGGACCCGAACTCAGACTTTTTTTTACTGAAGTTCGGGTTCGGATTCGGTGTTTGGGTGATTTTATTTTCCATTATAACATGGTCATAACGGAAAATAATAGCATTTTTAAAATAGAATGCTAAATAAAATGTCTATTGAGGGGTTAAAAAAAACCAAAAAACTAACCTCATCCACTTGATCGCGCAGTTAGTATCTTCTTTTCTTCGCGACCTGCAAAAGGATCTGCGGTGACATCACCGCGCTCACCACGTGGTGACGTCACTGCAGGTACGTTTGTAGGTCCTGAAGAAAAGAAGATACTGGCTGCGCGATCAGGTGGATGAGATGAGTTTTTTATTTTTATTTTAACCCCTTAATAAACATTTTATTTAGCATTCTGTTTTAAGAATGCTATTATTTTTCGTTATAACCATGTTATAACAGAAAATAATAAAGTGAAGTTTGGGTCCCCATTGACTTAAATGGGGTCCGGGTTAAGCTTGAAGTTCGGGTCAAGTTCGGGTCCCGAACCCAAATTTTGACCTGAAGTTCGGCCGAACCTGACGAACCCGAACTTCCACGGGTTCGATCAACTCTAATTGCTAGTTACAATTTTAGAAGTTCTAAGAAAGACTTGCACTACTAAAAACACTACACATGTAGAAGAGACTGAAAACTCTGCCTTCATCAAGTTAACCACTTCCAGACCGGGCCATTTACCCCCTTCCTGACCAGGCCTAATTTTGCAAATCTGACATTTCTCACTTTATATGGTAATAACTTCCGAACACTTTGACTTATCCAAGCCATTCAGAGATTGTTTTCTCGTGACACATTGTAATTCATGATAATGGTAAATTTGAGTCAACATGTTCTACCTTTATTTATAGAAAAAATGCAAAAGTTAACGAAAATGTTAATTTTTTTTTAAACTTTTTGTTTTTAAGACAGATAGTGATGCCTCATAAAATATTCAGTAATTAACATTCCCCATATGTCTACTTTATGTTGGCATAATTTTGGCAATGTAATTTTATTCTTTTAGGATGTTAGAAGGTTTAGAATTTTAGAAGCAATTTTAAAAAAAAATTGAAAAATGTACAGTCAACTTTTTTAACGACCAGTTCAGTTCTGAAGTCTCTTTGTGGGGCTTACATAATAGAACCAACCCATAAATGACCCTATTTTAGGAACAACACCCCTCAAACTATTCAAAACTGGTTTTAGAAATGCTGTTAGCCCTTTAAGTATTCGTTAGGAATTAAATAAAAATAAAATGTTCTATGTGACAAAGTCGCAGACTAAGCAGCAGTCCTGAGAATAGGAGTCGATCCTCCCTCCTTATCACATGCAATCAACAAAACCAAAGTCCAGGTCCGCGCTTCTAAGGAGATATAGTTGGAAAACGCCTTGTTGAAGGAAAGCGCAGTTAAATCGTATCCCACGCTGAAACTTCCCCACAAGCACACGCCACACTGCCGACCGAAACTTTACAGGACAGCGATAACCTTTCAAAAGATCAGCAACATAGTGCAGTACCCGTGAATATGTAAAAAAATAAAGGCTTTATTATACTCACAAAAGTACCGCTAGAAATCAGCATATAAAACCATCTGAAATATCGCTGCCCGACCCGGGTTTCGCCCAAAGGCTTCGTCAGGGGTATTTTTTTGCAGATTTTAAATTTTTATTATATTTTTTACGGGAGCATAGCAAGGGTTAACAACAAAACAAACCTCAATATTTATTACCCTGATTCTGCTGTTTGCAGAAACACCCCATATGAGGTCAAAACTCCCAAAAAGTGACCATATCTTGTAAACTACACCAGCCAAGGAATTTTAAAGGAGTGTAGCGATCACTTCACTCAACAGCTATTTCATAGAATTTTTAATACTTGGGTATGAAAATAAAAAAAATAAAAAAATATTTTACAAAAAAATGGTGCTATAGGCCCAAACTTTATTTTTTACAAAAGATAACAGGTGAAAATCCCCCTACAATTTGCTACCCACTTTCTTCTGAATACAGTAACACCCCAACTGTGGTCATAAACTGTTATTTGGGGATACGCCAGGACTCAGAAAGGAGGGATCTGCATCTGGATTTTCTAACATGGAATTTTTGAAAAAAAAATCATGTTTTTGTTTTGCCATTTTATTAGAGCCATATTTTTTCATTTTTCTGGCTATAGTCTCGTATGAGGGCTTGTTTTTTGCTGGACGAGGTAACATAATTATTTGTAACGGGGTTCCGAAGGTGCACTCTGTCTCCCATTAGCCGCAGACCTGCTGCTTAGCTTCTGGAGCGAGGATCTGTGTTTGACCTCGTTCCCAGGGCGGCTTTGCTAGCTGGGAGGCCACCTGCTCCTAAGTCTGCCTTGAGCGCCGAGCTGATCACGCGGTGCTCGACTGGTTGGTCTGTTGGTCATGTGACGCTGGCCACGTCACATAACCCTCACTCCCCACTATAAATACAGGCAGCCTGCTGGCCACAGGTTGCCTGTTAATTTAGGTTCCACCTGTGATTTTGTCTTTCCTGGCGTACTTACCTCCTGCTGAATTCCTGACGATCCTCTGCCTGCTCCTTGTGTACTTTGCTGCTCTCCTGGTATTCTGACCGGGCCTCCTCCTGACGATCCTCTGCTGACTCCTTTGGTACTTCACCACTCTCCTGGTATTTATGACCCCGGCTTCTCCTGACAATTCTCTGCTTGCTCCATTTGTACTTTGTAGCTTTCCTGGTATTGACTCGGTCCGTTCACGTTCTGTTGTTTGTCTGTCTGTCATCCCTGCACTTATTCCAAGTTAGGGATTGCCGTCCAGTTGTCCCCTGTCATTAGGTCTTGCGAGGCAAGTAGCCAGGGCCAGGGGTAAGGGGGTCACTTCCCTCCCCCCTGTGTGTGTGTGTGTGTACGCGACCGTTACATTATTGCTACCATTTCGGGGTACATACAACTTTTTGATTGATTGATATTATGTTTTTTGTGAGGTGAGGTGACTAAAAAAGCTGTTTTGGCATAATTTTTTTACATTTTTTACACTGTTCACTTGATGGGGTAGATCATGTTATATGTTTGTAGAGCCAATTGTTACAGACGTGGCGATACCAAATATATCTTTTTTTTTTTTTTACGTTTTACACAATAAGGGCTCATGCACACGACCATGCTGTTTTTTTGCGGTCTGCAAATTGCAGATCCGCAAAAAACGGACAAGAATAGGACATGTCTCATAATTTTTGCTGGGCTACGGAACGGAGCAATGAATGCGGACCCATTGAAATGAATAGTTCCGTATACGGACCGTATATGGAATCAAAATACGGCTCGTATACAGAACACAAAAAAAGTTCATGTGCATGAGCCCTAAAAGCATAAAAAAAAATCATGTTTTTGTGTTGCAATTTTCTTAGAGCCATATTTTTCTTATTTTTCTGGCTATGGTCTTGTCTGGGGGTTCATTTTTTTGCGGTATGAGGTGACTTTTTTTTATTGCTACCAGTTTGGGGTACATACAAATTTTTGATTAATTAACATTATGTTTTTTGGGAGGTAAGCTAACTAAAAAATCTGTTTTGGCGAAATGTTTATATATTTTTTTTACAGTGTTTACCTGATGGGGTAGATCATATGATATTATAGAGCTGGTCGTTGCTGATGCGGTTATACCAAATATGTCTATTTTTTTTTCTATTTTTAACATTTTTTGAATAACGGATTTGGGGGAAAAAATTTTATGCAAAACTTTTTTTTTAAAAAACACTTATTTTGTTATTTTTATTTTACACTTTGTGTCCCCCATAAGGTCATACAAGACCTCTGGGGGACATTTTACTTTTTTTTTTAACTATTGATTTCTCCTGTAACTAGGGCTGACATAGTAGCCCCAGTTAGTTTGGAAATAAACCCCCCAGAGAGGCTGTACAGAATAATACTGCACTGTACAGCCTCAGTGCAGGGATGATTGTGGTCTATGGAAGACCCGACAGCTCCTGCACTCCCCCTGCCCCGGTGGTCACATGGGACAGGGAGAGGCATATCGCTTCATGATCTGTATACACACTGCTCACTGAGCGCTGTGTATACAGTGATCTAGAAGGCAGGGGCATACATGAACTGTCTCTGCCTTTTCTCTGGGGTGTCCTGCTGTCACTGACAGTGGGCCACCCGCTCGGCAGATGCACTATTAGCGTCAGCTCCAATCTCTAAAAGGACATTCCAGAACATCCATACAGAGATAAACCCAAGGATGTTTAGAGTCAATGGCCGGTCAGGAAGTGGTTAAACAACTTATCACTTTTCACACAAGATGAACAAGATGGAGGTTATAACCAATTTCACTGTTTCTTCTGGGGATTTCCTCTAAAATATAGCATTATCCATAAAAAAAGTAGAAACATTTATTTTTATTTTATGAGATGTATTTTCTATTCAACATTTATCTGTAGATATAAACAAATCATTTCGAAACGAAACAAATTTGATACAAAATTCATAAAAACTTTTTTGAGATTTATTCCACATGAATCACTGAAAACAGCAGTTACTCTTTTACGTTTCAGAGGACAAAGAAGGCATATTCCACCAAAAAAGGATTCTTTTTGAATTTTTTTGTATAAAAAAACCCATCAAAATTAAAAAGTGCATTGTGATTTTAATCTTCTACCATCCATTTACACATAGCCATATATGCACAACTTTTCTGGCATTTCTGGCACTTTCAATTTGGACCAAAGTTATTCAGAGTTACTTAGGGCTCATGCCCATGAACGTAAGGGCTCCGTGCCGATGCTGCGGACCGCATTCGGTGCTTCCGCAATATATGGGTTGCCAGCCATGTGCATTCCGCATCAAGGATGCAGACCCATTCACTTGAATGGGTCCGCAAATCTGGAGATGTGGTGCGGAAGCACGGATCAGAACCCCAGGGAAGCACTACGGGCTTCAGCAATTTGCGGTCCACAGTATGGGCACGAAGCCCTTACGTTCGTGGGAATGAGCTCTTATTAAACTGTTTGAAGGGGTCACAGTGCTTGGACAAGCACTGTGGCCTCCTCATAGTATACCAAGCTAAGTGCCATTCAACTGAAGATGACTGGGCTGCACAAATCCTAGTTTGTGAATCGCCTGAGAGAAAATCATTTGTTTAATGGCACTATATTTTCAGGCATACCATCAAAACAAATTTTAATACAATGCATTACTGAGCTGAATTGAGGAATTAAAGCAATGAACCATTTTTCGCATGTCTCATTGGATGCTGACACGTTAACTTTTATGGGCTTTTTTGGTTTCTAAAATTGTTATAATTCTAGCCTTTTTACAACCATTTTTGGGAGTGATATTTTTTTAGTCCGACTACACACTTTTTCAAATATTTTCTTTTTCTTATAGAGAAGCCTATAGGAAAAGTCTGAAAAATTTCCACACACAGAAGCATACTGTGATAAAAAAACAAAACAAAAAAAAAACAGAGCAAACAAGGCTAAGAAACTTTCTTAAAATGCCACTGTAAAAAAAGGGCAATTAAAAATGTTCTATTGGCCAGCATATAACAAAAAACAGCATAAGGCCACCTGCACATGCTGCGGAATATGTGTGTTTTCGCAGTGTACTACAGTACCAGCAAAGTGCATGAGATTACACAAACATTATTTATACTTTGCAGAATTTCTCCATGCAGAAATTGATCTGCCACACAGATTTCATAATAGATAGCAGTTTGCTGTTTTAGTGATCTGCAGCAAAATCATCAAAAAAAGAAAACTAAAGTTAGGCCTTGTTCACACGTCAGTTATTTGATCAGTTATTTACATTAGTTTTTGTGAGCCAAAACCAGGAGTGGAGGCTATACAGAGATAAGATATAATGAAAAGTTCTTTGTTTTTCACCTGGTTTTGGCTCACAATAACTGATGGAAATAACTGATCAAATAACTGAAGTGTGAACAAGGCCTTAGACATTGTAGATTTTGGTGTGGATATGCTGCAGTAACTCACATAAATCAGCAATGTAAATTAATGCAGGTAGCCTAATAAAACATGTCATAAAAAAAGGCATGGGTTGTTTGTATCAAGCTTTGCCTGCACTCCAGAATTCTGTCTTTTGTGACTTTTTTGGCTTTAGAAACAATTTAGCATTTTTACACCACACACTCTAGCTTTGTAAAGTAGTTGAGAAAGTAGGCATGATTAGCAATGTTAGGGTACCATGACATGTTGTGGAATTTTCCTCAACAAAATACACAAGTGCAAACTTTACAAAGTTATGGATTATGCTGAAGATTTTGTTGCGTTGATTTTTCCAAAATGGAATAGGATGGGTATTTGTTTGTGATTTGTGATTATGTTGCAGATTTCTTTGTGGGTTACAGCTCAGCTCTATTGAAATTAATGGATATATTCAGTATAGGAAATCCGCGACAAAACATCATTTGTAGTTTGTGTTGCTGTGGAATTAATATTCGACAGCTGAACAGAACACAGGTATTGACACTTTTAACCCCATAGGCTAACGTAGGGGGTGACTCACTAGCCTTCTATACAAAATCATAAAAAAAAGTTCCAAAGTCAGGTCAGAAGAGGGGTGGTGTTAGGTTATAGATATGTAAAATTTAACAAACAATGTGCAAAGCTTGATAAATGTGGTGCAAAATATAAAACACAGACTCAAGTAAATCTTCAAATATTCCCCTCATAATAAAGTCCTCGCATGGTGTGAAATCATCCCGCAAGGGAATGTCCAGCATTTGAAAAAGTGTGCCCAAACACATGGACTGTGCCTGGTATGACAGTACAGTCGTGGCCAAAAGTTTTGAGAATGACACAAATATTTGTTTTCACAAAGTTTGCTGCTAAACTGCTTTTAGATCTTTGTTTCAGTTGTTTCTGTGATGTAGTGAAATATAATTACACGCACTTGATACGTTTCAAAGGCTTTTATCGACAATTACATTACATTTATGCAAAGAGTCAGTATTTGCAGTGTTGGCCCTTCTTTTTCAGGACCTCTGCAATTCGACTGGGCATGCTCTCAATCAACTTCTGGGCCAATTCCTGACTGATAGCAACCCATTCTTTCATAATCACTTCTTGGAGTTTGTCAGAATTAGTGGGTTTTTGTTTGTCCACCCGCCTCTTGAGGAATGACCACAAGTTCTCAATGGGATTAAGATCTGGGGAGTTTCCAGGCCATGGACGCAAAATGTCAACGTTTTGGTCCCCGAGCCACTTAGTTATCACTTTTGCCTTATGGCATGGTGCTCCATCGTGCTGGAAAATGCATTGTTCTTCACCAAACTGTTGTTGGATTGTTGGAAGAAGTTGCTGTTGGAGGGTGTTTTGGTACCATTCTTTATTCATGGCTGTGTTTTTATTCATGGCTGTGAGCCCACTCCCTTGGATGAGAAGCAACCCCACACATGAATGGTCTTAGGATGCTTTACTGTTAGCATGACACAGGACTGATGGTAGCGCTCACCTTTTCTTCTCCGGACAAGCCTTTTTCCAGATGCCCCAAACAATCGGAAAGAGGCTTCATCGGAGAATATGACTTTGCCCCAGTCCTCAGCAGTCCATTCACCATACTTTCTGCAGAAGATCAATCTGTCCCTGATGTTTTTTTTTGGAGAGAAGTGGCTTCTTTGCTGCCCTTCTTGACACCAGGCCATCTTCCAAAAGTCTTTGCCTCACTGTGCGTGCAGATGCGCTCACACCTGCCTGCTGCCATTCCTGAGCAAGCTCTGCACTGGTGGCACTCCGATCCCGCAGCTGAATCCTCTTTAGGAGACGATCCTGGCGCTTGCTGGACTTTCTCATACGCCCTGAAGCCTTCTTAACAAGAATTGAACCTCTTTCCTTGAAGTTCTTGATGATCCTATAAATTGTTGCTTGAGGTGCAATCTTAGTAGCCACAATATCCTTACCTGTGAAGCCATTTTTATGCAACGCAATGATGGCTGCACGCGTTTCTTTGCAGGTCAACATGGTTAACAATGAAAGAACAATGATTTCAAGCATCACCCTCCTTTTAACATGTCAAGTCTGCCATTTTAACCTAATCAGCCTGACATAATGATCTCCAGCCTTGTGTTCGTCAACATTCTCAAGTGAGTTAACAAGACGATTACTGAAATGATCTCAGCAGGTCCTTTAATGACAGCAATGAAATGCAGTGGAAAGTTTTTTTTGGGATTAAGTTAATTTTCATGGCAAAGAAGGACTATGCAATTCATCTGATCACTCTTCATAACATTCTGGAGTATATGCAAATTGCTATTATAAAAACTTAAGCAGCAACTTTTCCAATTTCCAATATTTATGTAATTCTCAAAACTTTTGGCCACGACTGTACATATCTATTCAATTGAACGGTTCAGAACTGCAATACGAGACAAAGCTCATGGACTGTCAACGTTTACGAAGAAAAGAGAAATCTGTGCTTTTTCTAATCCTGGAAACCACTTTAAGCCAGTGCTTATCAATACATTGTGAAATTAAATGCTGTTCTTTATAGCACATTGCATGCTATATACTTATCTATCTAGCATTTTAAATACTACAGTTTTATAATTATGTCTATTTATTACTTTCTAACATATCAAGAAGCTTTCAGTATTGTGCTAGGGAGATATTAGCTCAAGGAAAAATGAATTAAAAATAAGAAAAGTTGCAGAAATTCAGTCTCTGGGCTAATTATATGAAAATATGCCTTTCACTGTGTGTTGTATAATTATTGTTTTCTGAAAATGACTTCATCTCTCTAAAGTAGTAAGAGATAGGTAGAAAACATTGTTTCTATTCATGTCATTCTAATTTGGAAATTGCAAAAGCAGGTTAAGAATAAAATGATTTGTGTTTTGTTTCCAAGATGATTCATCAGACTAAGTAATTCATTTTAATAGTATTGAACCCTTTCAATGAGCTGTCTCTTTTCACGAGAAACAATGCATTGTTTTATTAATCTGGAATATGAGTTTAAAGATATTTACATAGAGAATTGAAGATTATTGTGATACATAATTTCAACATTGTTTCAGCTTTTTGTGTCAGCAAACTTTTACTAAAAACACAATTGCATCATTCACTGGTTACTAACAGTTATGCTTTTTGCTTTTTAAACTTAATATTGGGTATTATTGTTTGCCAATCATATTTTCTCTTTTTTTTATGGAAAACATATCCAGACAGAGCCAAATTGTAAAGCCAAACTAAGAAAAAGAAAACATATATAATGTTCAGAATAAACCAAAAACAGCAAAACCAAAAGTTTAGGAGCCACTTGAGAGAGAAAGAGAGACCCAGAAAGCAGTTATCATGTTATTTATGCCAAAACGCTAATGCGATAAAATTTAAAACAAGTATTGCTATTTTTTTCCCATCCACCCCAGAAAGAGTTGATAAAAGTTATTCAGTAAATTATGTGTACCCTAAAATTTGGAATTAAAAACTAGAACTTGTCCAGCAAAAAACATGGCTACATCAACAGAAAAATAAAAAAGTTGCACCTCTTGGAATACGATGATGATAAAAGAACTGCTAGGTTACTAAGGACCAAACCAGGCTGGTCACTGAGGGAGTGAAGGGTTATTCCCATCTTGGACATTGGGGGCCATAACACTAGGATATGTCCCCAATGTCTGATAGGTGTGGATCTTTTTAGGACCAACACTTATTCTTATTCTACAATACTGTGACGAATACCAAACCTTGCAGCCCTGCCAGACGTCAACTATGTCGAGCTCACGTGGTCCAATTTTGTCACTGGTTACCAAGACATGATGTTACACCCTCCCTGGGAGTGCATAAGGTCAGCTTACACAGTTTACACAGACACCTCATGTCCACATGGGCACAGGCAGGTATGAGGAGTGAGTGAGAGTGGTCCACGCTACCTCTGGCGTGGACCATACATGACGAATGCTGATGAATGCTGGGGCAGTGATGTCAGCTGATCCAGGTCTCCCCAAACACAACACATTACTCAATGTGGCCCCTTCAGAGAAAGACTGTGGCCTCTGGCATGCATGGGCCTTTTCACCTGTAGTCGGCCACTCCCCGCCTTTCCTCTGGGAGGATTCCACTCCCCCTTCCTGGTCCTAGTAGCCAAAGATCCACAAAACCCATTATAGCTCATGGCTCCATACCGGAAGGGCACAGGATGATAGTTCTGGGACCAACGGATCCCCCTTGGTTATGGATACATGTTAGGCCAAACATGGCACCATTATTTGGTTCCTATTCAGAGATCTCTGTATCTCCCCTTTCTTGGCACCCTACCCCCAAGCGGCGACTAGGGGCATGACCGTCTTGGTCCCAGGGTATGATATGTAACTGATTTATGCCTGTGATGGATGGGCAATTCATAATCCCTTATCATCTACCGGTTCCATGATGTCTGTTGGATTATTTTGTTCTGATGACCAAATCGGACCCCCCATCGGCATTTATCCTGCCAGAGAAGTTGAGGTGCCAGTGGGGCTGAGTGGGGTCTGAACTGTGAATATATGTGATCTGTTTTGAAGCCAGGCCCCCTGTGGAGTCTGCTTCCTCTGTTAGCTGACAGCAAATCGCTGGAATAGAGTATAAGGCGTGCCTATACATTTGAGGGTTTCATTTCTCATTACACAGGCTAGATCTAGTTAGAAAAGGTTAAAGCACTGTATCCATAAAGAGAAGGCCATCCTGAAGGAACCTAACCTAAGAAATGTAATTAATTATAGATGGGTCTTCCCCTAAAGGAAATGTGTCATTCGAAAATGACATATTGTTTAAATCAACTTTTTTTGTGATTTTTTTTTAGAATGTGATTTTTTTTCACGTTCCCATGTCACTATCTATAATATCTGTATCAAAAAGGAGAAGAAAAAAAACCCTGAATTTATCTAGTTTTTGCACTGGCCACTAAGCCTAATGATATGACGAGACTTCCTGTTCTGTGCAAATTACTTTTCAGCAGTCATCTTATTATCATCACAGGAAGGATTACAACAATAAAATAATCACCTATTTATCGATAATATAGGAACCAACAGTCAGAAAATATATACCCCTAAAGTAGGGAAAATTGGCTTCTACCTCACAGTTTTTTTTTTGCCTTCCTCTGGATCAACTTGCAGGATAACAGGCCGAACTGGATGGACAAATGTCTTTTTTCGGCCTTATGTACTATGTTACTATGTTACTATATATATATATATATATATATATATATATAAATAGCACAGGATCCTCTATTCATAATAGTAGAAAGAAGAAAGGTTACGGCAGCATCTCCAGTGTATCATTTATTTAAGCCATGAGTGTGTACAAATAGCAAGCAATTGCAACGTTTCGGTTACATAATAGTCTTTATCAAGCTTGATATTTGTACACACTCATGGCTTCAATAAAGGATGCACTGGAGATGCCGTAACCTTTCTTCTTTCTACTGTTCTGTGGACTGCTACGGATCTGCAGTCCTGTTGTGGCTAATGCATTCTGGGATTAGACAGTGAGGTCCGTTGATGCTGCTCTATTATTTTGTTTTCTTACTCTATTCATAATAGGTGATGATCACAGCTTATATCCTCCCCATCCCTGCACAAAGACAATTGTACAGTTCACAGAGCATGCCTACATAACTCTACATTAGAAGCCAATGAGTTCCCTTCAGCCTGTTTTGTCTATAACTCATGGGGCAGCTGTAAAGAATATCTCTTAGTGAGATAAACATTTGCCTATAACTCATGGGGCAGCTGTAGAAAACATATTTTAGTGAGATAAACAGTAGCTCATCCTTGATGGCTGGTGACATGATTTTGCAGCAAAAAAAATTTAAGAAATAAAAAATAAAAGCAAAAAAAAAAAGAGTATGTATCATTATATACTGTAGTTTGAAAGGGAATTTTCAAGATTTTTGAAATGATGATGGGTCATCAGTTTCTGATCTGTGAGGGTCCAACAATGCAGACCCACGCTGATCAGCTGTTTGAAAAGGCATTGGCGCTCACAGTAGCGCGCTGACCTTCTCTCTGCTCACCAAGCACATCGACATCCATTTGATAGCAGCTGTGCTTAGTATAGCAGCTTAGCCCCATTCATTTCAATGGGGCTGAGCTGTGCCTAGGCCATGTGACCAATGAACATGATGTCACATGGCCTATGGAAAGCTGCGAGAAGGCTGCAGAGCTACTGTGAACATCGGTGCCTTCTCAAACAGCTGATTGGCAGAGGTTCTGGGTGTTGGACCCCCACTGATCAGATGCTGATGGCCGCCCGGAAGGATAGGTCATCATTTCAAAAATCTCGGAAAACCCTTTTAATCATGGTAAGTCAAGGTAATTAGTGAAAAATCTTCTTAGATGGCATCTGTTGTCCATCTGTCTCCCACAGGCTCCATTGTTTAATGATCCTTAACAAAATTTTAGAAAATTAAATGGTCTCTTAACAACTTGTGATTGTGTATGTACCTTGAGAGGAATATTGCAATTTCAGAATTTTTCTATGAACGAGAACTAATTTCAAGAGAATGACAATATGAAACAATTGAAATGGTGATTATTAATAGAGATGACCGAAGTTATGAAAAATAAATTTGCTTTGAGGTGAATTACTTTGTCACAAAGCAATTTTTTTTGTAGTGGGCACAATGCCCCCCAATGATTGCGCCGCCCCCCATCAATGCCCCCCCGCATTCATCAGTGATCACTGCATCTGATGTAAGAATGGAGGTCTTTCATGGGTTAAAAAAAATACTCATCCATTTGAGCATGAAGAGGCCACTTGAGTGAAGATCCCATGCAAAATCTCGCACGGTGTGTGATGACATCATGAAGCTGCCCAGTGTGGAGACGTCAAACATCACCGTGCACAAGATTTCACACGAGATCTTTAATCAAGATGTCTGTAGTGGCCTGTTCATGCTCAAACAGATAAGGAGAGTATGTTTTTTATTACATCATTTCAGGGAAAATTGATTCATTACCACAAAGCACAAGGAAATTCGGCTTTGAGCAAATCAAATTTTCCCTAAAATTCTGATCGAATTCCACTTTGGATACTTCGATTCACTCAACACTAATTACCAACAACAGCTCATACAATATTATTAAGATCATAATTACCAATGACAAATTGTTTCATAGTAATATAAGGCTATGGTGCATCCATAAAACGGTAATGGCCAACTCAATACCGACTGTTAAAGAATAAGTTTAACTTTTCTAAGGTTTATTATATAACATGTGAATTCCTGACAGCTGGAGCTCAGCACCTGACAACAAAAAGTCAATTTCACACCATGTGTTGTTATTGACAAAGTGACAGTTTGTTGTCAGATATAGAATTCCTACTGGCAGAAATATAAGTGTCATCTAGCAAACCTTAGCAAATGTGGACTTATGCTATAAAGATCTGATAGGGGTTATCATCTTTAGTGCTTTACAATTGATGCTAATAATTTATTCCAGGATGTGATTACATATTTATGTTTCTACCAAAACAGGAATTTTCAGTTACTGTAAAAAAAATTGTTTTTAAAGTTTTACAAACAATTTTCTGTATATTTTTTATTAATCTATCTTTTCTATATGCTCAACTGCAAATAAAAGTAGCAAAACTGCTGTGTGATCACCAACATAAGTAGGACTAAACCTAATGTGCATTATACTAATACAAACAGCCTTGTAAGTTCACACATATAAACATCTCGATCACAATTGTGTGATGCACATATACATATAGGGGAACATTTAGTAAGACCCCGTTTTACACAATGGTCTCAATAAACCCCTAAGCTGGTGGAGGATCCCCTGAAGTTATGAATGCCTAAAACAGAAGCAGAAAGTAGTAAGTGAGATGGACCTGCCGTCCAGTCCCCTTCCACTCCCACGCCACTCACATAATTTTAGACCTGTGTGAGCTGGAAGAAGTTGCAGATAACGGATTAACTAACCATTGCTCAACCATATGGCTGATCGCATACATTTTACCCTTCAGATGCCGTGGTCAAATGTGACCTCGACATTTATGCAGTCCAGAAGCGGAAGTCGCGCTCTTCCTCTCCAGTAACAGCGTTGCCCGACTAAGATCGGGCAACCTGTTACATCACTGAAATAGCCAAAAGCCTCAAGCAAGATTTGGCGTCTATTCCAGGAATATACCAATACAGGCCACTAGGTGGCAGCATTGTATTGTTATAATCCAAATGAAATGTTCAATGATGGCTATATAGCCATTAATAAACACAATGGGCAATCTAATGATTGGCAGTTATTGTCACCCAAGGTGACTTAACCCCTTAAGGACTCAGCCCTATTTCTCCTTAAGGACCAGGCCATTTTTTGCAAATCTGACCAGTGTAACTTTAAGTGCTGATAACTTTAAAACGCTTTGACTTATCCAGGCCATTCTGAGAACATTTTTTCATCACATATTGTACTTCATGACACTGGTAAAATGAAGTTCAAAAAAAATAATTTTATTTATAAAAAAATATCAAATTAACCAAAAATTTGTAAAAAATTGCAAATTTCCAAGTTTCAATTTCTCTACTTCTATAATACATAGTAACACCTCCAAAAATAGTTATTACTTTACATTCCTCATATGTCTACTTCATGTTTGGATCATTTTGGGAATGATTTTTTATTTTTTGGGGATGTTACAAGGCTTAGAAGTTTAGAAGCAAATCTTGAAATTTTTCTGAAATTTTCAAAAACCCAATTTTTAGGGACTAGTTCAGGTCTGAAGTCACTTTGCGAGGCTTACATAATAGAAACCACCCAAAAATGGCCCCATTCTATAAACTACACCCCTCAAGGTATTCAAAACTGAATTTACAAACTTTGTTAACCCTTTAGGTGTTCCACAAGAATTAATGGAAAATAGAGATACAATTTAAAAATTTACCTTTTTGGGAAGATTTTCCATTTTAATAATTTTTACCCGGTTACAAAGCAAGGGTTAACAGTCAAACCAAACTCAATATTTATGGCCCTGATTCTGTAGTTTAGAGAAACACCCCATATGTGGTCGTAAACCGCTGTACGGGCACACGGCAGGGCGTAGAAGGAAAGGAATGCCATACGGTTTTTGGAAGGCAGGTTTTGCTAGACTGTTTTATTTTACACCATGTCCCATTTGAAGCCCCCCTGATGCACTCCTAGAGTAAAAACTCCATAAAAGTGCCCCATGTAAGAAACTACACCGCACAAGGTATTCAAAACTGATTTTGCAAACGTCGTTAACCCTTTGGATGTTCCACAAGAATTAATGGAAAATAGAGATACAATTTAAAAATTTTACTTTTTTGGCAGATTTACCACTTTAATAATTTTTTTCCGGTTACAAAGCAAGGGTTAACAGCCAAACACCCCTAGACTAGAAACTCCAAAAAAGTGGCCCCATTTTAGAAACTGCGGGATAGGGTGGCAGCATTGTTGGTACTAGTTTAGGGTACATATGATTTTTGGTTGCTCTATATTACACTTTTTGTGAGGCAAGATAACAAGAAATAGCTGTTTTTATTTTTTGTTATTTACAACATTCATCTGACAGGTTAGATCATGTGATATTTTTATAGACCAGGTTGTCATGGATGCGACGATACCTAATATGTATACTTTTTTTTTTATTTATGTAAGTTTTACAGAATGATTTCATTTTTGAAGCAAAAAAATCATGTTTTAGTGTTTCCATAGTCTGAGAGACATAATTTTTTCAGTTTTTGGGCGATTACCTTGGGTAGGGTATGATTTTTGCGGGATGAGATGACGGTTTTATTGGCACAATTGTGGGGTGCGTGTGACCTTCTGATTGCTTGCTATTACACTTTTTGTGATGTAAGGTGACAAAAAATTGTTTATTTAGTTTTTATTTTAAATTTTTTACGGTGTACATCTGCTGAGGGGTTAGGTCATGTGATATTTTTATAGAGCCGGTCGTTACGGACGCGGCAATACCTAATATGTATACTTTTTTTTATTTATGTAAGTTTTACGCAATAATATAATTTTTGAAACAAAAAAAACAGGTTTTTGTGTCTCCATATTCTGAGAGCCATAGATTTTTCAGTTTTTAGGCGATTATCTTAGGTAGGGTCTCATTTTTTGCGGGATGAGATAACGGTTTGATTGGCACTATTTTGGGGTGCATATGACTTTTTGATCGCTTGCTATTACATTTTTTGTGATGTAAGGTGACAAAAAAATTGTTTATTTAGCTCAGTTTTTATTTTTTATTTTTTACGGTGTCACGGGGGGTCACAGGGGGGGGAGTCACGGGACCCCCCCCGCGCATTTAGCCGAGGTGCCTGCTCAATGATTTGAGCAGGCACCTTGTTACAATCAACGCCCGCCGGGCGGCGGTGATCGGAACAACACATGACGTACCGATACGTCATGTGTCCTTAAGGACTCGGGAAACATGCCGTACCGGTACGTCATGTGTCCCTAAGGGGTTAAAAGAGTTAAAAAAAAGTTTTTACAAATATAATATATATTTTTTTAAACATAAAAGTTCAAAACTCCCCACTTTCCTTAAAATAAAAATAATGAACCAATAAAAAAATAAACATCATGGGCATTGCCGTGTGCGAAAATGCACATACAATTAAAATATAACAATATTAATGGCATACGGCAAATGGCATAACAGGAAAAAAAAAAAAAAACAGCCAATTTGCCATTTTTTGTCACTTCAACTATCTAATAAATTTTTTATAAAAAGTTGTCAAAAAGTCACACACGCTTCAATTTGGTATCACTGAAAAGAACAGATCGTCCTGCGAAAAATAAGTTATAGGGGTTAGAATATGGTCATACATTTTTTCCCCTCAAAAGTTTTAATTTTTTTTTCAGTATTAAAATGCAAGAAAAATTATATAAGTGTGGTATCTTTATAGCTTTACTGACCTGGAGAATAAAGATAACAGGTGTACAGTGTAAAACAAATAAAATAAAAACATTTATCAGAATTGCATTTTTTTATTAATTCTACCCCATTTTGATTTTTTTTTTTTTGCTTTCTGCTGTATGGTATGCAACCGTAAATGGTGCCATAAGAAAGCACAACTTCTCCTGCAAAGAATAAGCACTCATAAGGCCTCATGCACACGACGTTGTTCTAGTCCGCATCCGAGCCGCAGTTTTTGCGGCTTGGGTGCGGACGCATTCATTTCAAAAGATCTGTTGTTCCGTTCCGTGGCCCCGCAAAAAAAAAATAACATGTCCTATTCTTGTACATTTTGCGAACAAGAATAGGCATTTCTACAATGGGCCGCCTATTCTGTTCCGCAAATTGCGGAAGGCACACAGGCAGCTTCCGTGTTTTGCGAATCGGCAAATTTGCGGACCGAAAAAAACTGAACGGTCGTGTGCATGAGGCCTTAGGCTATGTGAATGGAAAAATAAAAAAGTTAGGACTATGGTAAGGCGGGGAGTGAAAAACTAAAGCGCAGAAAAGGAAAATCTCAGGATCCTGAAGGGGTTAAAAATTTGGCGCATATTCTAGTTCTTTCTGCAAAATAAACTTAAATTTCTACCAGTTATGAGCTGGTATAGATTTTAGCTATAGTTTACACCAGTTGATGGCAAGCCACAACCTCTGCCTGATAAGTCTTGCACATTTTCTCATCGCTTCTGAAGTATCAAGAAAATTAAATGTCACAAATATTTTATGCACCATTATTTGTGACTTTTTTTAATGCTATTTTTGTGATACTGTATATAACCTTTAATAAATGGACCTGAATGTCTTCTTAAACACAAATGGACGACACCCTATGTTGTTTCTCAAGTAAGGCAGATTATAGCACTCTGACAAGTTCCACCTTCTGAACCAGTAGTATTGTTTAGTCACCATATATGTAAGAGCATTGTTAACTGAACACACACATTTTGGTGGGACTAGAGATGTGTATGGGGAGCTCCCAACTCTGATAGCCCTGATGCCCTGATAGATGAAGTGGAGAAGTGAAGTGAAGGGTGGAGAAAGATCTAGCATGTTGAACTTTTGTGACCAATCCTTTTTTTCTCCCTGATGATAAGCTGCCAGTGCTGTTTTCTTTTTTCTACCATTGAAAACACATGCAGGCCCGGCTGAGCTGAGCATGTACATGTATAGAGGGGTTAGGGTCAGAATCCATGTACAATTGAATACTAGCTTTTAAGGAAATAGATGTGGAAGTGTTTATCGGCATATGTGGAAGTAGACTATTGTTAAGTTTATACTTCAAATGTTTAAGGTCCTGGCTTTTAGGTGATGAGCCAGTTTTTTTAATTAATCTTTTCTCACAGTCAGCTGATTTAAAAAAAAAATTAAGTTTGATTTGTGTATGAATCATTTTTACCCAATTGAAATATGCTCTAATTGCCCTGGAAATTGGTATATAACATTGTAAAGTCTCCTAGGACTCTCAACCAAATATAAATCTTAGTCTTAGGAAAAGATAGACTGATGCAAAATACTCCACTGGAAAAGAGACATGCAAAGTAATAGAGCTGTTTCACACGAGCGGATGCCATGCGCGACATCCGCTGCGTGAATGAGAGCCAAGACCTGCTGCAGACAGAAGAAGCACGGAGCATTAACATGATTGATAATGCTCCGTGTCTCTCTGTGATCTTTTTACTACAAAATCACAGTGACAATCTTATCTCACTGTGATTTTGTAGTAAAAAGATCACAGAGAGGCACGGAGCATTATTAATCATGTTAATGATCTGTGCTTCTTCTGTCCAGAGCGGGTCTTGGCTCTCATTCACGCAGCGGATATCATGCACAGGGCCGGCACCACCCATAAGCAGAGTAGGCCACCGCGTAGAGCGCACTCTTGCTGGGGGCGCCTGCGCTCTGGAGTCTGGCCGCAATAGAAGTCACAGTAACAGACTGCTACTAGCAGTGACGTTGGGAGGGGGGTGCGGCAGGTGCGGGCCTCACCGGGTGACATGTCTGATGGGGTGATCCCGGTCCAGACCCAACACGCACGCCTGCGCAGCCAGCCCCTTTAAACTTACACTGTCCCAGCTCCCTGGTGGTGGAGGCCCCGATGCTGCACGCTGTCAGGTGACAGTGCAGCGCCGGCGGGAAGACGGGAGCGCGAGGAAGAGGAACCGCAGCATTCTAGGTAAGTATTGTAGTATGTAGTTAGTTCTGCCAGCCGCAATGATTTAAGTTTTGATGTGGGGCATTGGGGGCTGAGTGGGGGGTCTTTGGGCTTATCTGAGGTCTGAATGGGGGCTGAGTGGTGGTCTTTGTCTGATCTGAGGTCTGAAGGGAGCTGAGTGGGGGTCTTTGGGCTGATCTGAGGGCGGATGGGGGGTCTTTGGCTGATCTGAGGTCTGATAGGAAGTCTGTGGGCTGATATGAGGTCTGATGGGGTGTCTGTGGGCTGATCTGAGGGCTGATGGGGCTGAGTGGGCTGATCTGAGGTTGGATGGGGGTCTGTGGGCTGATATGAGGTCTGATGGGGGTCTGTGGGCTGATCTGAGGGCTGATGGTGTCTGAGTGGGCTGATTGGGGGTCTGAATGGGCTGATCTGAGGTCTGATGGGGGCTGTGTGGGCTCATATGAGGTTCTGATGGGGGGTTGAGTGGGCTGATATGAGGTTTTATAGGGGGCTGAGTGGGCTGTTATAAGGTCTCTCTGCAGTGGCAGAGAGACTCACTGAGGCCAGCAGCAGCAGCCATTTTAGTCAGATTACAGTCACTGTTATGTTTTGCATATGAGAAAATGTTTACAATTAAAATGTTTTACTTATATTGATCTATTTTACTATTTTTATTATTTGGTCGAAAGGCTGATTGGGAGGGAGGGGGTATTGTAACGGGACTGCTGTAGAATATCTAAAATTAGCTGGTCAAGTAAAATGTTGCATGCAACAATCATTAAATAGGTGGCCAACAAAAAATAGGCAGGTCAAAGGGTGTGGTTAATGGGTGGAGTCAAGGGTGCTGCAAAATTAGCTTTTGCCTAGGGTGGCAAAAATTTGTGCACCAGCCCAGGTCACGCATGGAATCCGCTCGTGTAATACAGCCCATACTCCTTGCAAAAGGGGGAAAAAAAAGTGCCTCAAGAGAAAATTGCCCTGGTTAGCTGAGTGGTCTTTGTCAGGGTGTCGGGGATGTTTTTTCTCTTTATGGAGACTACCTAGTATGCATGAGGAGTATTGTAGGCCAGCTAATGCTGCTCAGTGTTCAGGCTTAGTGTTCTTTTCTTTTTTGGAAGTAAACCAAAAGGTATGCAAATTAACTTTTTTTCAAAGAAAAGAACACAAAGATTGTCTGATGCCAGCAGAAGTAAGATATCCTAATTTAAATATATGTTTACTACAATACTGCTCATCATGCATACTGTTTGGTCTTAATAAGAGCACCATCAAAATCCTAACAATGGACACTCAGCTAGCCAGAACATTTTTCTCCTGAGCCACTTGTATGCCTCATTCAGAGAAGTATAATATAGGGACACTCAGTATTCTTTTCCATTTGGAAGGAGTTTTGGCTTGTATGTCCCTTTTTCAGTGGAGTATTACCTATCACATTCATTTGCCCAAAACAAACCACAAGTAATTTGGGTTTGTTAGAATCCAAATTGATTTACTTTATGTCTAGTTCTGGCTTTTTAGTTGTATCTACATGATGTTTAAATTGGTTCATGATCCCAGTTTAACTAGTGGACACCTAAAATAGCATACTATCCTCACTTTGAAAATTGTGCATTTCAGTAGGTTTTCTATTTTATCTATATATCCATTGCACAAGCAGGTTTTTTAACTTGATGGATAGAATGTCAGTTGAAACCAATTCCAACTGTGGCACTACTTAACCTGGGAATATATGATATACCAATTCTTCTCTATGGTCTATAAGTCATATCTTTATTGCAGCCAGGCAATAGCCAATAAATGTAAATTTGCACTTGCGGTGAACCTTTCAGATGTAATTCACAGTGTATGAACACCATTTTAATAAAAATGACTTTCTATGCTTACTTGTGGAAAAGCTACCAATACTTACAAAAATTGGTGGATGCCTAATACTCCTATCTTTTTTGTGTTTGTTGATATTGAATTTGAGCTTTACTATAAAACTACCTATTGCAAAAACGTTTATCATGCTTTAGCTATATAGATAAGCAAACAGACAATGCAACAGCACACTGCAAACATTGAATATATAGATTGGAAATGTTCAGGGCAAACTTTACTGATTAGAAATTTAGGATGTGTTGTCTTCAAAGAAGACACTATATAGCAGTCTTATGTACATAATAACAAAATTGAATGCAATAGAGAATACAATAGAGAATGCAATAGAGAATACTTAATGCTACGGATTCAAAGCTAAACTGAAGGTTTTGTTGTCCACAGACCTTTGGCAACTCCAAATGACTCCAATTCTTTCCTTTTTAAACCTCTTCTTATTAAGTGGTCACTAACTTTTCACATAATCAGTAGTACCAGCTTCTATAAGAAACTTTCTGAAATATCTTATCAGATAAAAATGTTCCTGTTTATCCTGTCATCATCTGTTTTCCTCCCTTCTGCTTCAAACAGTTTTCTCTATAAAAAATGTTTTGAGTCAATCTCAAGATAGGCCAGCTCATAGAGGTTACAGATGTTAATGCAAGTCTATTTAGAGGGGAGTGGAGAGTGAGCAAGAGCTCTGCCTATAAAGGGTTTACCAATCTTGGAAGTAAACTGTGGCTGCAGAGAAACAATAAGAGGTGGTTTCCACATCCCCATCTTGCAGTTTTTGCCATAGAATCTATGGCAAGTTCCAGAGACAAAAAGCTCTGAGTGAATGATGCCTAAGGTTTGCTTTGTACTATCATTTTGTGGTTCTATAAACATGTAAAACACTAAATCTTTCCAGTAAATATTTTGGGAAGTTCAAACTAATCAGAAGCAGGGCATATTTCATAGTATAAATGTGGGGGATTCAGCCAGCACAACCCTGCATGCAAGTGCACATCACCACAGCGAAACACACACACAAACGCAAAACACAAATGCAATAGCACTCTGCAACCATGGCCCATAACAGGTAGGAACTAGTGTTAGGGACCACTCATAGAGGGGACCTTGACGTGGTGAGTGGCTTATTACGCTTTGGCCAAAATGTACACCAATGCCTCATTCAGCATATTTCATAGTATACCTTGAACTAATGATGTCTATTAAACCTAGACGATTATTCAATGTCTTTCTGGGTAAATATAGACACCATCTGTAACCTAACAAGATAATTCTATGATGTATACCCTAACAAGAATAAAATGCTTTGTGATAAACTTTGACCTCAGAATCTCCTGGGATCTGAATGTCACAGCAGAGTGAGCAAGAAAAAACATAAAAGTCAGACAGTAATAGGTTTGTCCACTTTTAAATGCAGACACAACAGCAGATTGATTACTTTGAGCTGTCTATAAAGAATGACCTGTTAGAAAATGAGTATGGAGGCCAGTTCACCATGTAACTCATTGTTTCAGATTTCCCAGTGGAAGGAACTTAACAAAGATCCTTGAAGTTGGATGAAGAAGATGAATTGCATATAGTGTCACTTAACCATTGAGATTCTTCCAATAAATTATAAAATGTACACCTGAACATTTCCTGATAATAAATGTCTATTATATTTTAAAACAAAAAAACATCAAAAATTGAATATTTAATAGTTTGAGATGGATTACAATCTATTATATATTGCAACTTGCTTTATTGCATCACTACATTGTCTTTCCCACCCAAAAAAATAGATAATAGTAATAATCCCACCCTAATAATGGATTAAAACATAGAAATATTTTTATATGTAGGGTTCGGAAGTATTATCCAGCATTAGAGATGAGTGAAGTTTGCCGAAGTAAGCCAATAAATTTGATTTGTTACAAATTCATTTGTCACGGATCACAATAACTCAGGTACACCCAGGCCACTCTGCCTTAGGGAAGGGCCACACGAAGCGGTCGTGCTGCAGTGAAGAACTGCGTAGCCAATTAGCCTGCAGCAGCCTTTCATTTAATAAAGACCACACTATATAGCTGGTCTTGATTGTTAATGGCAATGCGGCACCTTTAATCAGGGACAGTACCCATTTCTCCAACCCCAATGCTCTCCTGTCCTACAGGTGGGAGCCCATCTTCTGTTTTTCCTCCTTTTCTACATCATCTAATATCGATGAGAATTTATATATCAGGAACATTGAGCTCCTCCTCTTTCTGCATCTTGCTGACTTTTCTAGGACATGGAGATTTTGAAGGATGATTTGGAAGAAGTAAAGCCAGCAAAAAACGAGAATGGTCATCATTAAGACCTAACCTATCTAAGGGGTGCAGACTGGATGGTTGGTTGACACGCTGGCACTGGAATAATAAAGGCTTCCATCTTATTGGTATTGAATTATATATCTTAGTTTATGGCTGATTTAAGAATAATTAAATGTAGGAATAAATAAAATTGATTCAGAAAAAGTCTCCCTGCACTGTCCCTGCGCTGTCCCTTCAGTCTCCCTTTCCAATATTGTTCTATTAATTATTTTTAGAAACACTGTTATGAGCACTTGCCATGTCTCTCCCCATGCTCAGCTCACAAGGCAATGGTGGAGACCACGCGGGATTAGGTTTTTATAGGAATGTGACATTGCAGGGTATGGCTATCTGTGGATTGGCTGGCTGCACTGCACTATGGGTAATCTTGTGTTCCCAGGCTTGTTTCCTCTACACTTAGTTTCACTTTGTAACACGTGTAGCTGCCATTTCAGGAAAAACTAATTTATTCTCACGAAGTGCGAGAAAAATTCTGATTAGTTGCGAATCAGTGTTTTCTTAAACTTCGGACCAAAATCTGCTTCTGCTTAGTACTGTTTGAGAGTGCATATAAAATACTTGCCTGCGTTGTAAATAAGAAAAAAACTATTGTTTGCATTGTTTTTTTATTTGATTATTTGCACTGTATATATTTCACATTTTGGTCATCTGGATACCAATTTTGTTTTACTTTTGTGTAATATATGCGCAAAAATGTACTTTATACTAAATAATTGCTTATTTATTAGCAATCTTATTACAGTTGTGCTCATAAGTTTACATACCCTTGCAGAATTTATGATTTCTTAACCATTGTTCAGAGAATATAACTTATGATAACATAAAAAATGTTCTTTCACTCATTGTTAGTGGTTGGCTGGAGCTATTTATTGTCAAACAACTGTGTATACTCTTTTTAAATCATGAAACTACCCAAATGACCCTGATCAAAAGCTTACATACCCCAGTTCTTAATACCATGTATTGCCCCCTTTAACATCAATGACAGCTTGAAGTCTTTTGTGGTAGTTGTGAATGAGGCTCTTTATCTTTTCAGATGGTAAAGCTTCCCAATTTTCCTGACAAAAAGCCTCCAGTTCCCCTAAATTCTTGGTCTGTCTTGCATGAACTGCACGTTTGAGGTCTCCCCAGAGTGGCTCAATGATATTGAGGTCTGGAGACTGAGATGGCCACTTCAGAACCTTCACTTTATTTTGCTGTAGCCAATGACAGGTCGACTTGGCCTTGTGTTTTGGATCATTGTCATGTTGGAATGTCCAAGTACGTCCCATGCTCAGCTTCCGGGATGATGAGTTCAAATTTTCCTTCAGTATTTGGTGATACATTACTGCATTCATATTGCCATCAATTCTGACCAAATTTCCTGTGCCTTTGTAGCTCACACATCCCCAAAACATCAGCGATTTACCACCATGTTTCACAGTAGGAATGTTGTACCTTTCATCATAGGCCTTGCTGACTCCTCTCCAAATGTAGCGCTTATGGTTGTGTTCAAACAATTTAATTTTAGTCTCATCACTCCAAATGACTTTGTGCCAGAAGGTTTGAGGCTTGTCTCTGTGCTGTTTGGCATATTGTAAGCGGGATACTTTGTGGCATTTGCATAGTAATGGCTTTCTTCTGGCAACTCGACCATGCAGCCCATCTTTCTTCAAGTGCCTCCTTATTGTGCATCTTGAAACAGCCACACCACATTCTTTCAGAGAGTCCTGTATTTCACCTGAAGTTATTTGTGGGTTTTTCCTTCCATCCCAAAAAATGTTTCTGACAGTTGTGGCTAAAAGTTTAGTTGGTCTACCTGACCGTGGTTTGGTTTCAACAGAACCCCTACTTTCCACTTCTTAATTAGAGTTTGAACACTGCTGATTGGCATTCTCAAGTCCTTTCATAATATAGAGTTCAACTACCTTTTCCCACAGATCCTTTGACAATTCTTTTGCTTTCCCCATGACTTAGAATCCAAACAACATCAGTGCAGCACTGGATGAAAGATGTAAGGGTCTGTCAGGAGTCAAGAAAGTCATTGAACTTTTATTCACACCCACTAATTACAAGGAAACAGATCACCAGTGAAAATGGTTACCTTTATAAGCCATTGCAACCCTTTTGTGTCAAGTTGTGTGCATGTTATCAGGCCAAATCACCAGGGTACAGTATGTAAACTTTTGATCAGGGTGATTTGGGTAGTTTGCATTGTGATTATGATTTTAAAAAAAGTGTTTGACAATAAATGGTTTCAGCCAACCACTAACCATGAGTGAAAGAAGCGTTTTTGTGTTATCATTCATATTCTCTGAACAATGGTTAAGAAATCATAAATTCTGCAAGGGTATGTAAACTTATGAGCACAACTGTATTTAAGATTTTTAATTAAAAAATTTAAAATGAATTTTTATTATATTTTTAGAAATCTCATTAAGGAATTATTGTCTCGCAAAATAATTTTATACTTAAACTTTATTGGCATAATTCTGTATGCTAATATATTCTGCACTGGGTCTTTATTGCACAGGCTGTGATTATGGCAACACTTTTGAGCCCTAACAAAGGGTTACTGAACTTCTAATCCTGGGGCCCTTTTTAGGTCTGCAGGGCTGACTGCTTAAGGCTTACTCAGCCTCTGTTAAAATCACTGGGACCCAGTCAGGAGGAAAATGGTCTATGACTGGAGCAATAAAAGATTAGCACTAGTTAAAAGGGTTGTCCGAGTTATGAAAAAAAAAACATATATAGCACTGTATAGCAGCAATATATAACTAAGCTAAGCAAGTTTTAGGCAAAAAATATATATTTCCTCATTCTCCTGGTTCTCTTCTGGCCCTTTGTTTACCTGCAATAACAACAATCTCTGCCCCTCACCTGCTCTGCAAAGGAAGTGAATAAGTCTGCCCTGAGTGACATGTCTGGCTGCTGGGAGACTCAGCAGCCTGTTGTATTTGCAAGACTAAAAGTCCCAGCTGTACAATGACCCTGCTGATACACAGGATCTTCCACCTATCTGTTCTTGTGCAATGCTCTGCAGAATTCCTCTGTCAGCTCCTGTGCCCAGCATTTTTCTCCACACTGCCTGCAGCTACTCAGTAAATCCCTCAGCCCTGAGTCTGTGCAGCGGAAGGGGTTAATGTTTTTCCTCAAGATTCTAGGGGGAGAACAATAAGCAGCAGCCAGCAGTGCAGGGGGCGTGGCCAGCACAGCACAGTGACGTCTCGTGTACAGGCACATTGCTCTCTCAGGCTTGTGCACAAAACATCATGAGAGCAGGGAGAGAAGCTGACATGACAGGTCAGTGAAATCTGAGAAAGCAGCAACTAGAGATAATGTAAGTGAATTGTAAAGTCCTTACATTTGCCTAGTTAGAAACATACAAAGAACAAAAAAATAACTTAGACAACCCCTTTAAGATTGGAGCTACATCTGATCTTGGTTATAGAGTAAAAGCTGCTCTAAAATCCAAAGCTTTTATTTACAGTTTCTTCAAAGAGCAGAAGTACACACAGAAGTGCTCTGCTCCCTCTAAAATAGTGATGACAAAAGACAGTGGGTGGTCATTAAGAGTTTAACCCCTTAGTGACCAGCCTGTTTTGGGCCTTACTGACTAAGCGTTTTTCTTCCTTTTTTCATCGTTGCATTCCAAGAGCTATAACTTTTTTATTTTTCTGTCTATACAGCTTGTTTTTTGCGGGACAAGTTGTAGTTTTTAATGGCACCATTTTGGGGTACACATAATTTTCTGATTAACTTTTAACACCTCTTTCTAGGAGGGAAATGGGAAAAACAGCAATTCTGCCACTGCATTTTTACGTTATAAATTTTACTGCGTTCATTTTTTGGTATAAATAACATCATATCTTTATTCTTTGGGTCAGTACAATTACAGTGATACCAGTGATATTACATTTTACAACTTTTTTGCAATAAAACCCTTTTTTTTAAAGAAAAAAAAAATTGCATTGCAGCTTTCCATAACCCATAACTTTTATTTTTCTTTCTATGGAGTTGTGTGAGGGCTTGATTTTTGCGGGACAACTTATATTTTTCATTGCTATCATTTTTCAGTAAATGGCGCTTTTTGATCGCTTGCTATTAAGTTTTTTCGGTAGCAACTAAGAATAAATTAGCAATTCTGTCTTTTTTTTTTTATGCCATTCACCATAGGGGATAATTTACATGATATTTATGTAGACACGGCAATACCAAACATATAGGGAAGATTTGTTTTGCTATTTTTTTCTTTGAAAAGCATATTTTTAATGGAAAAAAGTGTAATTGTTTTTTTGGGGGATATTTTTTATTGAATAAATTTTTTTTTTTTTTTTTTTTAACTTAATAGTCCCACAAGGGGACTATAACGGACAGCTTTTTGATTGCTTTTAAAATGCAATGTACTATTCCTATAGTGCATTGCATTTTAATGGCAATTCTATTCTAACATTGACCAGCAGGCTGCGCCAGAGAGGCACAGCTTGCTGGAAATTACTAAAGGCTGGTCTGGGACCTACATCAAATCCTAGGCAATCTTCACACACATTGGAGCCCCGCAATCACATTTGCAGGGTGCCGATGGGAGACAGAGGGAGTCCGCTCCCTCTGTCGGCACTTAACATGCGGTGGGCACCATTGCCCGCAGCATGTAAAGTGTTAAACAGCCCGGATAGGCACTCCTACCAGTCCAGGCTATTAGAGCAGGGCCGCGGGGGACCCATGCAACGCTTAGACTCTGCCGGATTAAAAAAGCTGCGCCCCAGCCTAAGGCCCCTTAGTGACCGCTGTAAAAACACATATGGTTGGTCACTTAGGGGTTAAAGGGGTTGTCCAGGATTAGAAAAGCATGGCTAATAAAAAAAAAAAAACAGTGCCACATATGTGCACAGGCTGTGTGTGGAATTGCAGCTCAGTCTCATTCACTTCAATGGAGCCGAGTTGTAATACCAGATATTTACAACCCACGGAGAGGAGTGGCGTTATACTTGCTTATCCCTAATAATTTGCACATATAAACGGACCTTCATTATGGTATGCAACTGCTTAGGCTAATGACTAGCTGTAGCAGTTAAGTGCCGGAAAAGCATATTATTGGTGACAGTTTCTAAACAATGATCATAGGGGCTGCTGGAGTATTTGCACTGACTCGATAGGTGATTAAAAAGGTATTACTGTTTTTGTTTTTTCTTATTACTGTATCTTAGAACATCTGTAGGTCCTCTTTTATCAAACTATCCAACTAATTATTATTATTATTACTAGAGATGAGTGAATCAACTTCGGATGAAACATCCAAAGTCGATTCACATAAAACTTTGTTCTAATACTGTACTAAGCACAATAGCTTCTTATAGCTTCATAAATTAATTTGTACTGTAAAAAAAACATTTCCCGAACTCGGGTTTGGTTCCAAGAGGTACCTTGGAACCGAACCCAAGTTCGGGAAATGTTTTTTTACAGTACAAATTAATTTATGAAGTTATTGTGCGAAGTCTCGAGAGACTTGGCGAAGCAATAACTTCAGCTCATCTGAGCCAATACATTCTAATATTGTATGGAGCTCCTGCTCCGTACAATATTAGAACAAAGTTTTATGCAAATTGACTTCGGATGTTTCATCCGAAATCGATTCACTCATCCCTAATTATAATAATTACCATTAATATTTTGAACATCATGGTAACTAGAATTTTATTTTTAATCCCTATTTTTAGTGGACCCATCATAGCAAATTACTGTATAAACTTAGAGGGTCATTAACTAAGCTGAAGTATGTCTAAATTAGGCATATTTCAGTTGCAGATGGTGGTGCAATGGTTATTTGCATCGCTATCTGCAACTTTGAACTGCTTACGCCAGTTCTAAAATTGTAAACGTGGCGTGGGTGGGGAAACGTATCATTTTATATGCCTGATTCAGGTGTAGAAAATGGTTTAAATGTAAGACAGCTCGAAAGCTGTCTTAGGCCTCCTGCACACAAACGTTTTTTTTTTTTTCCATTTCCGTTTCATTCCATTTGCTGTCCCTATGCGGAACCATTCATTTCAATGGTTCCACAAAAAAAATGGAATGTACTCCGTATGCATTCCGTTTTCGTATTTCTGTATTTCCGTTCCGCTGAAAGATAGAACTTGTCCTATTAGTGCCCGCAAATAACGATCAATGGCTCCATTCAAGTCAATGATTCCGCAAAAAATACGGAATGCATACAGAACACATCCGTATGTCATCCATTTTTTGCGGATCCATGCCCATTTTGTCCATGTGTATACTGTTAAAACACATTACTGTACATTACATTAATGATTTAAAAAATAATAATTTCTGTTTGCGATCTGCAAACAACGGATGGCAGGTGGAAACCATATTTTTTGCAGAACTACGGAACGGAAACGGAAACAAAAAACTGAACAACGAATCCTTGAAAAACGGATAAAAAAATACAGAAAAATCCAACACGGTCGTGTGCAAGAGGCCTAACATTTAGAACTGGTGCTGGATGCGTCGAAGTTATGGAAAGGCCTGCGCCTCTTTATAACTTTGGCGGATCCTCCGCCAGCTATGGTCCTTTATTAATAAATAATTGTTCCCCTTAGTACTTACCTTCTAATTTCTGTGTCTTGAAAGATTTTAAACACTCAAATCTGTATGGCTGCGCCAGAGAACCCTTCGGAAGCAGTTAATTACTTAATTTGATGAACCTTACAGACAATCCTGACATACAAACCAGGGATACAGTACAAGTAAAATGTATATTTTAAGGACAGCGTGCATGCTAATATATGGAGAACATCTCAACTGCTTGTAATTGGTACTGTATAAAGCAGTATGCATACTAATTGTGCTATATGCAGTAACAGTAGATGTCTAGCATTCTAGGGAAACAAATAAATAATTTATATGTAAGAAACAATGCCTTCAAAAGCTTGTATTTTTTGGCTGAATGCATATATACAGTATCATCACACTGCACTGTGCTTTGTCACTCTGTATCCAGCCATTCTGTAAGCAGAGGCTTTTATGTCTTCAGACAGCTTATTTCTTTTATCACTCCAACTGCATTGTAGTCTCATTTTTTTCATGCATCGCTGTCAAGTATCTGTGCACAAATACTTAGCTATCATGGTTTTGGATAATAAACTCAAGGATGAGCACAATACTTATTGTAGCAAAAATGCTTTCCTTTGCTATGGCAACAAAACCTATTCTAACTTTGTGATCTACTGTAATGAAAAGAAAAAGGCTATGTTATAATTAGTGTACTTTTGCTGCCTATATCTTATTTGAGACGTGGTGTAACCTTTATCATATATTCCTAGTCCTATATTATTTTTACAGATCATTATTAACATATTTCTACATTCAGGCGATATCTGTATTGGGAGTAGTACAAACAGCAGGATGTGGAGGACCCGGTTTTAATATTTGAGTTAGATAGATACAGTAGATGGTTGGACTTCCAGTAGTGATTACATTATATTTGACTGTTAGCAACTCTGTATTACTGTAGAACCTTCCTGCTCTTTGACATATTATTATATCACAGAGCACTGGTAGTTAAGGTATTGTGCCATGACATGGTCAGGAGCTAGGCCTGCATCATTACTTGTGGGTGTTGGCGGTATTATAAAGTAGACATCAGAATTTTATTGCCAGGATAGGAGATCACTCAAATCCTGGCAGTTTAACCCCTCAGATTCTGCACTCAAAAGAGAACACAGCATCCGAATAGTTAGACAGAAGGAGCTTACTTCTGATCTCCTACAATATCCCGTGAACAGACCCTGCACCCTCTACTAAGTACTTGGCATGGAACTATTGTAAACCCAGTGTAAAGAAGAACAAGGAGTCCTGGAAGTTATCATATAGACCCCCTAATCTCATCATCAATGAGTATGATTTGATTCAATTTACATTTTTCCTTTGTTTTTTCACTTAGAATTTTGTTAATTGATAAAAATAAACTATTAACCCTTCTATTTTTGAAAGCATTTTTTCCACACTTGTCTTAAACTGTTGCATCATATTGTACTTCATAATGGAGCCATTAATAAAAAGACAACTTACTCGCCATAACACAAGTCCTCATAATGATATGTCGACAGAAAAATAAAAGGACATGGGAAAAAAAGCAAGTATGGTCAAGCCTTAAAAGGGTTTTCTGAGATGTTTTACTGATGACCTATCTTCTGGACAGGTCATCAGTGTCTGATCGGTGGGGGTCCAACACCCGGGATGGTAGCTGTGATACATTTAGCACAGCCACTGAGTTATTCAATAAAATGTTTCTGCATAGTGCTACCTGCTGTTTGTTTTTTTCTTATTTATTTGTCCTGCTCACTGAGAAGGCCACTCATACTCAGTTTCATCCTTCAGCTGCCTCCTGTGCTGTGACAGAGAGAGAGCTGCAGAAGAATGGACCCTTATCTGCAGCAGAAAAGACACTCCCCTTGAGCTGTCGGCTTGATATAAATCTAGCAGAGCAATTAATGTGGCGATCTCTGGATCCATGTGAGGCACAGGGCTGGTTCCTGCTTTGTTAGAAAGAGATTGTTATGTTCTATTTGATGTCTGATTTTCATCTTTTACATTAGTCGTGAGATAGCCCCTTTCAGTCTTAGAAGTGGCAATTCTGCTATGTGTTTTATATAATTTGTTTATAAAAAATAGCTAAAATAATTTTTGATGCATATAATTTGTTGAACAACCAAATGTATATATTGGCCATACTATTTACTGTTGGATTTGGTCAACCAGATGTTGGATGAAGAACAGAGGCTAATGCTAGTCATACAAATTAGATTCCAAATATCCAGATCTGCTGACCTTCCAACAGTATCACAATAGTATATGTTGGGGGAGGAAGCACCTGGCAGTTACATAGTTACATAGTTAATAAGGTTGAAAAAATACATAAGTCCATTAAGTTGAACCAAGGGATAGCTGGGAACGCGAATCCCAGAAGGAAGTGAGACTCGGATTTCTTAAAATTTTCATAAGCATTAATGTTTTTTACTTTTAAAACCCTTTTTAAAACTGTCCACTGTTCCTTCTATGACCACGTACTGAGAAAGTCTATTTCACAGATTCACAGTTCTTACAGTAAATACGTTTTGACGCTTCTGGAGACTGAACATTTTCTTCTCCAGTTGGAGGCAGGGCCCTTTTGTCTTTTGAGGGCATTTGACATGGAACAGTTTTTCACCGTATTTTTTGTATGGCCCATTTATATATTTGTTAATCATGTTCCCCCTTAGACATCTCTTCTCAAGACTAAATAAATTTTATGTTTTAAATCTTTCTTCATAACCAAGAAATATTATCAGTTTAGTCGCTCTTCTCTGTACTTTTTTCAGCTGCAGAGTGTCCTTTCTATGGACTAGTGACCAGAAATGAACTGCATATTTCAGATGAGACCACACTAATGCTTTTTAAAGTGGTAATATTACATTCCTGCCCTGCGAGTCCATGCCTCGTTTAATGCATGACAATATTCTGGAAGCCTTAAAAGCAGCTGATTGACATTGTATGCTGTTACTTAATCTACAAGGACACCCAAATCCTTCTCTATACGTGATTCTCCCAGTGCTACATCCCCTAGGACATATGATGCATAGGGATTATTACTACCTAGATGCATAACTTTACATTTATCCACAATAAACCTCATTTGCCAAGTTGATGCCCAATCACTCAATTGATGCCCAATCAGTGTTCAAGTCAGCTTATATTTTAAGGACATCTTCCATAGACTGCACAGCTCAACATAGCTTGGTGTTATCTGCAAAAATAAAAATGGTACTATTAATTCCGTCCTTGATATCATTAATAAATAAATTATATAATAGAGGGCCCAGCACTGAACCTTGGGGTACATCACCATTCTGAATAGGAATCATTGACCACAACTCTCTGGACACAGACCTTCAACCAGTTTTTTAATCCAACCACAAACTATACTTTCCAAGCCAATAGACCTTACTTTATCTATTAAATGTCTACGAGGGACAGTATCAAAAGTGTTTGCAAAATCCAGAAACACTACATCCACAGTTGCCTCTCCGTCCAGGCTTCTACTCACCTCCCCATGAAAACAAATCAGGTAAGTCTGACAACTTCTGTCCTTGGTAAACCCATGTTGGTTATCACTTATAATATTATTTACCATCTCATACTCCTGTATATAGTCCTTTAAGAGTCATTCAAACATTTTTCCAACATCAGAAGTTAAACTAACTGGTCTATAATTACCTGTGGAGGACCTAGATCCTTGTTTGGGCACCAAATTTGCCTTGCACCAATCACTTGGCACTGTACCAATACCTAGAAATTCTTTCAAAATTATTAACAGGGGCACATCAATGATTGAACTAAGCTCTTTAAAAACTCTTGGGTGTAATCCATCTGGAACAATAGACTTGTTCACATTTACCTTGTTTAACTTAGCTTGGACCATATCTACAGTTAGCCAATTGAGTATATTACTGGATGTACTAACAGCCCCAGCACTACAGATATCAGCTAATTTATCTTCTTTTGTATATACAGAGCTGAAAAACCCATTTAGTAACTCTGCCTTTTCCTTATCTTCAGTGACTAACCCCACATTAACATTATTTAGGAGACTTACCTGCTCAGACCTTGGTTTTTTGTAACAATTATATATTTTAAGAATTTTTGATGGCTTTGTTTTGCTCTCTTTTGCCATCTGCTATTCGTTTTGTATTTTACAGATTTTGTTAAGCTCTTTGTAAACTTCAAAGGCTATATCTGACCCCTTAGATTTGTCTTTTTTAAATGCCCCTTTTTGTCATTTATTGCCCTTTTTACAGTAGCTATAAGCCATGGGGGAGGGGGGTTAATTTTAACCATTTGTACTTGTTACCTGAAAGAATAAATGTTTAGTGCAATTACTCAATGTGGATTTAAAGCTCTCCCATTTATCCTCACTATTATGTGACAGTAGCTGCTCCCAGTCTATGCTCTGAAATGCTGCCTTCAACCCAGGGAAATTAGCCTTTTTAAAATTCTGTGTTTTTTTCTCTGCCTAACAGAGTTTGCTTGTTATAGTGTAGGGGGAATATAATTATATTGTGGTCACTGTTACCTAGTGTTTTCTCGAACAGTAACATTTCCAACAAGCTTTGCATCATTAGAAATTACCAGATCCAACAGAGCATTGCCCCTAGTGGTAGCTTATATAAACTGGCCCATAAAGTTGTCCTTCAGCAAGTTGAGGAATTTTCTCCCCTTTGCGGTTGAGGCAGAACCATGACCCCAGTCAAGGTCTGGGAAGCTAAAATCTCCCATTATGACCACTGTACCAGCCAGTGCAGCCTGCTTTATTTGTTTATACAGTTGAGCTTCTATCTCCTCTGTGATAGTAGGGGGTCTATAGATTACAACGAGTATTATTTTTTCAGTGTTTATATCCCTTTGAACTTCCACCCATATAGTTTCAACATCCTCACCATCCGCACCCACAATTGCCTCTTTCACACTTGTCTTCAGATCACTCCTCACATGTAGGCATACGCCACTGCCTTTTTTTTATTGACCCTGTCTTTCCTAAATAGTGTAAAACCCTCAATATTAACAGCCCAATCATGCGAAGAGTCCAACCATGTCTCAGCCACACCAACTACATCTATGTGTTCTTCTAGTACCATAACATCAATTTTGCTAGCTAGACTTCTGGCATTTGTGAAAATACATTTTAAATTACTATTACCTATAAAGTGAATATCCATGATTTTTTGGGTTACCTTGGTTGATGTTTGTATGTAACAGGTTCTTGTTACCAGCAGCTCTATTTTTCATTGGTGTATAGTTCTGCCCAGTCTTCTCCCTACTGTCCTCACTAACTCCAGCCCCCACCAAATCCCCACTGTCCCCTCCTATATCCCAGTCTCTATTTACACTATGTACCACTTTATTAGTATGACCCCCCAACCTTCCCCCAGATCCTAGTTTAAAAGCTCCCCCAGCCATTTAACCATTTTTTCTCCCAGAGCAGTTACACCTCCCCATTAAAGTGCAGCCCATCTCTACTGTAGAGCCTGTGACAGAGAAGTCGGCCCAGTTCTTCATGAACCCAAACCCTTCCTTCTTGCACCAGCTTCTGAGCCCCTTATTTAACTCCCTAAGCTCCCGTTGTCTCTCTGGTGATGGTCATGGCACTGGTAGTATTTCTGAAAACAACCTTGGACTCCTGGACTTCAGCTTTTATCCTAGTTCCCTAAATTAATTTTTAAGGACCTTCCATCTTCCCTTGACTTTGTCATTGATGCCAATGTGTACTATGATAGCCGGGTCTTTCCCAGCCCCACCCAGCAATCTGTCAATCTGATCCGCAATATGCCGAACCCGAGCACCCGGAAGACAATACACTGTTTGGCATTCACGGTATCAGTGAAAGATCACCCTGTCTGTCCCTCTAATAATAGAGTCCCCTACAACCAGCATCTGTCTGACCTTTGCTGCACACCTTTTCCCATCCTTCCTCCAGCGGTCATATCCTGGGTGCTATGAGAAATGCCTTGCTGCAGTGTTGCTGGCCCTCGGCTTTCATTCCTAATATCAGGCAAACAGATATATTTTCTAGGGTGTTCCAGCTCAGGACTAGCCTCCGTGGCACTTTTCCTTCTACCCCTTCTTCCTACATTAAACCAACTGCTGACTTGATAGTCCTGATCTTGCCCTTCTCCTCCCACCTCCTCAGTCAGTGCCTGCACAGTGAGGTCTAAGCCTCTCTCCAGGTTTGCAATGCCCCTAAGTATTTCAAGCTGCCTATTTCCAAGATCTGAGCTTCCAAATATGCAACATGCTTGCATCTAGTGCAAATGTATTTACTAGAGATGAGCGAATTGAAACCCTCGAAATGGAATTCAATCTGAATTTCAGGATAAATTCGATTCGCCTAGAAGCAGAATTTCCTCATGCTTCGTGTCAGCGAATCGATTAAACCAGAAATAGTATAAAAAACAAAAAAATGCTAACTTACCTCCTCCATTTGCTCGCAATGGACCACCAGCCTCCAACTTGCTTGAAGATCTTGGCCGAAATCCCGTGCAAAGCGAGATTATATTATCAGCCAGCCAGCGTGATGACATCATATATCACCATGCCAGCCGGCGTGATTACCTAATCTTGCGCTGCACAGGATTTTGGCCAAGATCTTCAAGCAAGATGGCGGCGGCCAGCCCATTGCGAGCAAATGAAGGTGGTAAGTTTGATTTAATTTTTTTTTTACTGTTAATTTTACACTCAGATGCTGCAATCATGTATGAACGCAGCATCTGAAGGGTACAATGACCGGGGCGGTGCTATCGCAGCTCCCTGTCATTCCACCTGCTACTTAGAAAAAAATGCTAAGTAATTCTTCACAAAGCAAAAAAAAAAAATTTAATTTGGCGAATCAGCCGAATCAAACTTGCTCATCTCTAGTATTCACCCTTGAATGGCTCTTCAAGGCATACATACATTGCACAGGACACACACTTAGTAGCATTGTCCATGGAGCACATGTTTAAATGGGAATATACAGTTGTGACAAACTGCCATTTGCCACTGGGCATTGTAGAGGACTTATGGCTAGCCTCCTGCCCTACGACTATGGCCCCGGGACATGTTGCCCTTCAGGAACAGTGACAGAACTGTGCCGCATGTCTGGACTGTTGGTGGGACCGAACGCGGTCAGTGGTGTATGCTGGGGATTCTGTGGAGCTGGAATCGGATGCGCGGATACACGAACGCCGCTGACCCTTACCTTCTGCCATACTGAACTTTCAGCTCCAGAGACTAAGTCCCGTTCGAAGATGGGACTTAGTCATTTTTCTGCATGGAATTGACCGACCGCACAGCCCAAATCTATGGAACTATTTTGGGCAGGAAGTTGTTCTTGCGGTCGGTCATAAAGGACTTCCACTAAACTTTTGATCCGCTGGAGGGATTTTTGGAAGTGTTTATGTTTGATGTATGCAGAGTTTAAATATGTAATTTTTATGGAGATGGAATGTATGGTTTTAAAGTTACAGTGTATGTTTAAAAACTGTATTTTTACTGTCTGTGATAGTTATGTTAATCCATAATTATATCCCAGTCAGAAGGGAGGATTTTGTGTATTTGGGTGGGGATTCCTCTCCTATTGTTCCCACATGTGTATTGGTGGTCTCCCTTTGTCCTAGGAGATAATTGAGTTGCACTTCGGGTGTCTCTAGGGCAGAGAGGAGGAGACCATGATGCATTGTGGGAACCTGCATAAATACGGGCGGGTAGCCCTCAATAAAGAGTTCATGTTTTTGTAACCCTTCAAAACGCAGCCTCGTCTCGTTATTGGAGGGAATTGCTGTGTCACGCTGGGGATTGCTATGCTCTGCATATTCCCTGGAGGAGAGATCTTTCCCACACGGTCCTGAATGCTGGAGGTTCATTCAGGGTGGAAGGAAGACGGCGCGGCTCCAGTTAAGCTACGGCGGTTGTGGAGTCGGCAGTGGTTGGGGTGTCCAGTGCGGTGCTTGTGGTCCTCGGCGCAAGCTAGGAAGTGTCCATTAACGGAAGCGGATACGTTACAACAGTAAAGAAGGAAAACAGTAAATATGAGTTAGATTTAGTTGGAGAGCTTTATAGAATCAAGCCAACAACACACAAGGAAAATCTATAAAACTTGAGTTTCTTGCTCCTTGTCTTAAACTCTGGTTCTTTAAACTTCACTTATTCAGAAGCCCACTCAGTGTAGCAAGTCCAGTAGAGCAAGCTCAGGATGAGTTTAGTGGTGCAATTAATGGCACCTGGTGCAGTGGCCGGGTTTCGGGTGGCCCCAACACTACTCTGGGTCCCCCGGACACCGTTAAGGTGAAACCACAGGTTGCTGCTCTCCTGAAGGGATGGTAAGGCGTGGTGTACCCTAATGGAAAATAAGTCCAGAGAGTCAGTGTTTGCAGTAAACCAGGGTGCTTCTTTACTGGAGGAATTCAGGTACAAAACAATACAGGCAAAACATTTGGCAGGCTTCTTCACTCTCCTCTCTGGCAGAAGAAAGGTTTGAAGCTGAGGAAAGGCCTGAGCTAGCTGTCCCTCTTTCTCTTAAGAAGTCTGGTACCCTGGTCCAAGGCTGGTGATCCAGGGTCTGTGGCAGCGTATCCCAGTCTCAGCGTCTTCTTCTGGTCCCTCAGTAGTCTGGCAGAGTCTCCTCTTCCAAGCATTGTTCCCTAACTACAGCACACTAGATGCTCTGACTGCTCTACATATATGCAGTTTTTGCTAGACTAGAACCTTCTAGTGGGAGGGGTGGAGTGGAGAAACTCAGCACAAACAGATACATTGTTTAAGCTCCCGTCTGGTATAGACTTACTTTAGAGCTTCAATGATACTAAATGGCAATTACACAGCAGGTTTTTCAGACAAAAACAAGTTTCCAGACATTATAGCCTGGGTTTTCCCTCCAAAACATGGTGGTAAACTAGTCTGGCTTCCCCCCCCCCCCCCCCCCCAAAACATGGTCTTCTTTAAACCCTATGGCAGCTGTGTAAAAATTACCAGCTTCTCAATCAAAATCCTAACAGTCTCCCCATATTCATTAACCCTTTCCATAGAGACATGTAAATACAGTGATAATGGATACATATCACAACATATATAAAAAATGCAGTTATACAGTATTAGGCCTCATGCACACAGCTGTGTTCCGTGGCCGAGAGCGGTCCGTGGTAACCCGGCCAGGATTCCTTCTGACAGCAGGAGCGCACGGTGTCATTGGTTGCTATGACGCCGTGCGCTTCATGCCGCCGCTGCTGTACAGTGATACACTCATATAGATAACTTTATTGTCCGCAGGGGACACCATCTATGGAAAAAGTGTACTGGATGTCAATGATATTTTAGGGATGCGCACACTTTAAACAGGAGATCTGTCGCAGATAATTTTACTGTCCGCAGCGGACACCATCTACGGAAAAAGTGCATTAGATGTCTCTGATTTTTTAGGGATGCGCACACTTTAAACAGGAGATGTGGCGCTGATAATAACTGTCCACATCGGACACCGTCTATGGAAAAAGGCCACTGGATGTCACTGATATTTTAGGGATGCACACAATTTACACAGGAGATGTGGCGCATATAATTTAACTGTCCGCAGCGGCCTATTACACAGTATTTTGCACAGGATGTGCTAAAAATTTATATTGCTGCTGTCACACACAATAGTCCTTAAAAGGACTTTTGGGTCTCTGAAAAGTTTTTTGTATAAAAATCTTCCTATTACACTCCCTACAGTTTCTGTCCCTTCCTATGCACACTGAGCAATTTAGCGCAGGTTGCGCTACAAACATTTATTGCTGCTATCACACACAATAGTCCTTACAAGGACTTTTGGGTCCATGAAACTTTTTTGTAGAAAATTTTTATTCAATTACACTACCTACACTCTCTGTCCCTTCCTATGCTCAGCTCTCCCTGACTAGCTAACATAGCTACTCACACTACAGTGAGGGCAGTACTTACCTGCATGTTTATTAGCTGCTTAGCAGCCGCAAAACGTGCATGGAGGAGACTCGAGCATTGCGCTCGTGCACATGTGATGCTCAAGCCGAACTGGTATTCGGCCGAGCATGCTCGCTCAAAAGTAGTCAGTACCAAAATGCAAGCACTTAACTCACAAGGACCTTTGCTATAAACTAAATGCACTTATTTGTAATCACTCCCACAAAATCACACTCAGCACCAGCACTCCGGTTCTTTAAACTCCACTTATTCAGAAGACCACTTAGTGCAGCAAGCACAGTAGCGAAAGAGTTGGATTTCATTATGCCTGATTCTTTGTTTCTTGGGAAGATAAGTTTACAACACATGCTGACTGAGCTCAATATATATGTGTTTATGGAATGTTAGGAGAGATAGTTGTCTCGCCAACTTAAGGCTAATTTCACATTTCTGTGTTCCGGCAGGCTGTTCCTGCAAAAAACAGCCTGACGGTGCTCTCTGGGTCTGGCATTGCTAGAAGGTAGCGGAATGCTCGCCAAGCCCTATTGACTATAATGGGGTCCTACAGAGATCTGGCTGCTACCTAGCAAATGTGCTGGGATATGGCCAGAAAAATACCACAGCTTACCGTCTGGTAATACCTGATCCAAAGAGCACTAGCAGACTGTTCTCTCTTGGAACAGCCTGCCAGAACACCTACTGGCAGTGGGAATCTAGACTAACACATCTAACATGTTAACCTCTTTCTTCTCTAGCCCAATTTGATCAGTGTTACAGTATAACTATAGGAATGCCATCTCATTTTCTCCTTGTATGATGAATAATATATATTAAAATTATGTCTGTAGATAAATGAATAAACTGTTTTCTTGCATACTAATTTATAGTTTCTTTTTTTTCCTGAAGCTTGAAATCTATAGAAATAAAATCAAATAAGTAATTTCCATGTGCAAGGACTGCAACAGAATTGTTTTATTACTAGTGACTTTATCTACTCAAGTTATTTGTTTTTTTTCTATATTGATAGTCAATTGATAGTCAATTGACTATCAGTATAGAAAAAAACTAAATAACTTGAGTAGATAAAGTCACTAGTAATAAAACAATTCTGTTGCAGTCCTTGCACATGGAAATTACTTATTTGATTTTATTTCTATAGATTTCAAGCTTCAGGAAAAAAAAGAAACTATCAATTAGTATGCAAGAAAACAATGTGTTTACTCATCAAAGAACTTGCAATAAACTAGAAATTCAACCTTTCCAATTTATCAGTAATATTTATGTGCTGGCGTTAGTGTAATAGCCAAGGAAAGCAGTTTGAAGGCTGAATTTCGTAACTCAGGGATGATGTGGTACACCAGCAGATTATAGTCTACAGTCTCTCTTACTTTTAACCTCTATAGTAGTCAACTCTAAATCATAGAGAAACTCTTCAGAAGAAAAAAATACTGATTGCAGCACAGGATAGTGAGTGAGCCACTTGGAGAAAGTTAAAAGAGCAATCACACATTTGAACAACATGTTCTTATCTATAGACTCAGCATCTGATGTGTGGAGTTCTAATAAGTGGCTCATCAATTACAAGGTTGAGTGAGAACTCAGGGCTAGAAACTCCCTGAGAGACAGAAGGCACATCATAGTTATGTTGCCTTTTGATTTGATGTTGTGATTGGACTGCAAGGGTGTGATAACACCTAATATCAACTTTTCATCAACCTGCCATTTTTATTGTGAGGCTTTCGTGCGTTATGTGTGCTGTGCATATAATTACAAGAAAGGTTGAAGCTTTTTCAGACATGGAGTATATTTTTGGGTATCTTTGGATATAATCTTACGAAAACAAGGGCAAGACTCTGTAGACAAACTTTCTGTGCTGACTTTAGATTTACAGATCATAGTCTCTCCCTTTAAATCAGACCTGTATCCTCTTCTGAAGTCTGTTTCCAAAGTCACAGCATTTGCTTCCCTCTTGTTCTACCAGTTCTGGACAATCCGTTCTTAAGACTCTATGTTGTGCCATTTGCTAGAGGTTATCAATAAATTGCTAGCAGTTTGCAATGAAGGTCCAGCTTGGTGTTAACAGTTGGGGTATGTCCCTGCATAGTCAGACAGTGCAGGGAAACACCCCCAACTGGTAACACACATCTGGACCTTCATTGCAAAAGTCTACCAAATCACTGATAACTTTTAGGAAATGGCACAGCACAGAGTCTAATGCATAGTTTGTCCAGAATTGTTATTATAAGGGGGGTGCAAGTACAGTATTTGCTAAAACAGACATGTCAGGAGAGGTTAAAGGTTAAATTTAAAGGCAGAGACCTTGATATGTAAATCTAAAGTCAGCACAAAACTTCCAGCAGGAGTATTAAAGGAATGGCACATGGAAGAATCATAGAAAATAGATGTTTTAATTCAAGTGGGATGCAAGAAGTTGTTAAAGTACATGTCAGGAGAGGTTACATGCCCTATTTAAAGCTGCGATATGTGATATTGAACAGGAATCTAAAGGTCAACATTCCCACAGCTCACAGTAGTACCCCAAACCACTATGTGTTCAAATCACTACTGATATATGCTGTATTTCTGTCAGAAAGCCATCCATTCTTCATATTATGGAAATGCCAAAAGGCTTGGGATTCTATTTTATAAAATTACTTGCCTACTTTATGTTTATAGCTGTCTTTGGAAATAAGAGATAAATTATATAAATATATACTGCGTGTGTAGAACTACTATGACTAAGTTTCCCCTATAATACAATTCCATAGAAGGTGTCAAATGAGATAATGGTTGATTTCACCTCATCAACAGAGTCTGCCTCATCATTCAGAAAGTATATTGTTTATGCCCCAGCCTCCTTTCAGCTTTTACAGTATGATGACCATACATATTATAGAGCATTTTAAAGGCATGATATGCCATAAAATATAAATTATTTTATTTGGGGAAGAGAAGTTATGGTGGCAAATATCTGTTCAGTATGTTCCCTTCCCATCAAAGGTTCAAATTTTGATATCTCTATAGGAGACTGGCAAGTAAAGAGAACAGTCATGCAATAAATCAGGTAGGCAAGCTTAAGAAAGGTAAAAACCAAACCAAAATAATTGACATTTATGCCTGTTTGCCATGATTCTGTGAGCATGACATACTTGCTGTTTAGGTGCAGATGATAAGGTGATTAGGTACCCCTTGTTCTTGAGGTATGCTCCCTGAAATTTGTCCTGCCAACTATGTTAAAGGGGTTATCCTGGAAATCATTATCACTTCATCGGGGGTCCAAGTCCCAGCATCAACTGTTTCAGGGAGCCACTGTGTCCACTGAAGCTCTGGTGAGCAATGTAGGCTCCAGGCAGCTTTCCAATTCTATTGCAGCTCAGACCCATTGACTTGAATGGGGGTGGGCTGTAACTAGGCCATGTGACCAATGTACAGTGATGTCACTGGCCTAGCTGCAGCACCACGCAGATCTCAGGATAAGTCACAATTACCTTTGGGTGATTGTGACAGATCTGAGGATAAGTCACAATTACCTTTGGGTGATTGTGACAGATCTGATGATAAGTCACAATCACCCATGCTCCATCCTTTCTGCAGTGTACATAAGGAATTCAACGTGACTGTGCAGGGAAATTACTTTTTGACTTTAGACTTTAGGCCACAATTGGTGTTGTTATCAATTGAGCTACTTCCTCTCTCATAAGTCCTTGTTAGACATCCCTTTAATAGGTTCACTGGTCTTGTGCTCAGCAATTATACTCATCATTTGAAACAGGGCGTAAATAATGATTGAGGAGAATTGACATGTTCTAAACAGGCTGTCTAAATTCTGCACTATTGTAAGATGTAGTCAATGTGGTTAATATTGGATATGTGCTAGGTAACACTAAGACATGTTGGCTCTTCACACCTATTATGCTCAAATATCCGAAGGAACTAGCCACAAAGGTGTGGCTAGTCACTCCTCTTCTTTGCTAGGGGGAGGTTTCTACCTGCTATGAAGATATCTGTCACAGAAAATGATGTAGCTTAATCTTGCAAGAACTGGGAGTTCACATGAGACCAGTCTGCATCGCAGCTTCAGACAGGACTGGGTATCATTCATACTTAGACTGTGAGTGAGTCGCATGATGCAGCTATGATTCAGCATGGTCTCACAAGAACTCTCACCTTTGAGACTAGTCACTCCAGATTAACATATTAAACACCAAAAATTTCAGGACACATATCTCAAGAACAGGGGGGGACCTAATCATAGCAGCAAGTAAGCCATGCTTAGTGAATCATGGCAAACTGGTATATATGTGTGTGTGTGTGTGTGTGTGTGTGTGTGTGTGTGTATATACACTCACCTAAAGAATTATTAGGAACACCATACTAATACGGTGTTGGACCCCCTTTTGCCTTCAGAACTGCCTTAATTCTACGTGGCATTGATTCAACAAGGTGCTGATAGCATTCTTTTGAAATATTGGCACATATTGATAGGATAACATCTTGCAGTTGATGGAGATTTGAGGGATGCACATCCAGGGCACGAAGCTCCCGTTCCACCACATCCCAAAGATGCTCTATTGGGTTGAGATCTGGTGACTGTGGGGGCCATTTTAGTACAGTGAACTCATTGTCATGTTCAAGAAACTAATTTGAAATGATTCGAGCTTTGTGACATGGTGCATTATCCTGCTTGAAGTAGCCATCAGAGGATGGATACATGTTCTCATTCTGTTTACGCCAAATTCGGACTCTACCATTTGAATGTCCCAACAGAAATCGAGACTCATCAGACCAGGCAACATTTTTCCAGTCTTCAACAGTCCAATTTTGGTGAGCTCGTGCAAATTATAGCCTCTTTTTCCTATTTGTAGTGGAGATGAGTGGTACCCGGTGGGGTCTTCTGCTGTTGTAGCCCATCCGCCTCAAGGTTGTGCGTGTTGTGGCTTCACAAATGCTTTGCTGCATACCTCGGTTGTAACGAGTGGTTATTTCAGTCAACGTTGCTCTTCTATCAGCTTGAATCAGTCGGCCCATTCTCCTCTGACCTCTAGCATCCACAAGGCATTTTTGCCCACAGGACTGCCGCATACTGGATGTTTTTCCCTTTTCACACCATTCTTTGTAAACCCTAGAAATGGTTGTGAATGAAAATCCCAGTAACTGAGCAAATTGTGAAATACTCAGACCGGCCCGTCTGGCACCAACAACCATGCCACGCTCAAAATTGCTTAAATCACCTTTCTTTCCCATTCTGACATTCAGTTTGGAGCTCAGGAGATTGTCTTGTCCAGGACCACACCCCTAAATGCATTGAAGCAACTGCCATGTGATTGGTTGACTAGATAATTGCATTAATGAGAAATAGAACAGGTGTTCCTAATAATACTTTAGGTGAGTGTACATATATATATATATATATATATGCACAAATTATTTTGGTTTGGTGACAGGTCCTCTTTAAAGAATCACTTTAGCGGTAACAGAAGCACTTGCACCTGATTCCTGGTATGTATGGGTGCCTAAATTCATCTCCTAATAATCCAATATTAAAAATGGCACAAGGTACCATATTAAAGAGTGTGGTTACAGGTCCTCTTAAAGGGTTTGTACAGTACTGGAACTCATGGACATGTAGCTTTTCTCTAATTTAGTGTTCATACGGTACCTGGGCCCATATTTTGTTGAGCGAACCGATCTTCAGATCATCGACCCAAAGTCGCTTCAGTCAAAACTTCATTTGAATCCTGTACAGAGATCTGTCTCTGTACAGCATTCAAATGTATGGGCTCCAGCGAGGTGAAATTTGTTATGTCCAAAGTCTTGCAAAATTTTGTTGAATAACTTCGGACTTCAATATTTAAACTTGAATATCATTTTAAAACAGGAATCCGAAGTCAGCTTCGGTCCTGGCTGGTACCTCGGTACCATAACCAACTTTGGATTCAAGTTTAAAATGGTTTTCAATATGGTTTAACAATATTTTTGTTCTACTGCAGACAGAGTGGAGGAGGGACACTCTTTCTCCAGCCAGTTGTGTTATAGGCAGACATAAAACAGTGAGGAAGAGAAGGTGGTCATGGCTGATCTCCAAGAACACATAATTTTTCATTATATATTTCTTTGTTTAATTGTAATACAATACAAAATAGCATAAAAAAGAAAAGACACAGAGTAATTGCTGGGATTTTTGTCGTTTTTTGTCATTTTAGTTTCCCAGTAAAGTAATATTTTCATTGTAGTTTTCTATGCAGCTTATGATTTACTACAGTTATCACAACAGTCTATGCTGTTACAAGTATCAGTGACAGTTCTTTTAGTAGTGATATTTGATAATTTTGTGATTTTTATATTTGCCTGTTAAATCTTTATTCAGTGTTCAAAATTTCAATTATATTACACCAAAAAGTAAAATTTCAGCTCAAGTGCATCATATGTTTTCCCTGAAATGATATCTGCAGTGTACATAAGGAATGCAACGTGACTGTGCAGGGAAATTACTTTTTGACTTCAGACTTTAGGCCACAATTGGTGTTGTTATCAATTGAGCTACTTCCTCTCTCATAAGTCCTTGTTAGACATCCCTTTAATAGGTTCACTGGTCTTGTGCTCAGCAATTATACTCATCATTTGAAACAGAGCGTAAATAATGATTGAGGAGAATTGACATGTTCTAAACAGGCTGTCTAAATTCTGCACTATTGTAAGATGTAGTCAATGTGGTTAATATTGGATATGTGCTAGGTAACACTAAGACATGTTGGCTCTTCACACCTATTAGGCCCCTTTCACACGAGCGAATATTCCGCGCGGATGCGATGCGGGAGGTGAACGCATTGCATCCGCACGGAATCCTGACCCATTCATTTCTATGGGGCTGTTCACATGAGCGGTGATTTTCACGCATCATTTATGCGTTGCGTGAAAATCGCAGCATGTTCTATATTCTGCGTTTTTCACGCAACGCAGGCCCCATAGAAGTGAATGGGGTTGCGTGAAAATCGCAAGCATCCGCAAGCAAGTGCGGATGCGGTGCGATTTTCACGCAAGGTTGCTAGGAGACGATCGGGATGGAGACCCGATCATTTTTATTTTCCCTTATAACATGGTTATAAGGGAAAATAATAGCATTCTGAATACAGAATGCAAAGTAAAATAGCACTGGAGGGGTTAAAAAAAAATAAAAAATAATTTAACTCACCTTAATCCACTTGCTCGCGTAGCCCGGCATCTCCTTGTGTCTCCTTTGTTGAAGGACCTGTGGTGAGCATTAACTATAGTTCAAGGACCTGGGATGACGTCACTCCGATCATCACATGGTACGTCACATGATCTTTTACCATGGTGAATCACCATGGTAAAAGATCATGTGACGTACCATGTGATGACCGGAGTGACGTCATCACAGGTCCTTCAACAAAGGGGACACAAGGAGATGCCGGGCTACGCGAGCAAGTGGATTAAGGTGAGTTAAATTATTTTTTATTTTTTTTTAACCCCTCCAGTGCTATTTTACTTTCCATTCTGTATTCAAGGGAAAATATATATAAGGGAAAATAATACAATCCACCGAACACCGGTGATTTGGGTACCAAACACGCACGATTTTTCTCACGCGAGTGCAAAACACATTACAATGTTTTGCACTCGTGCGGAAAAATCGCGGGTGTTCCCGCAACGCACCCGCACATTTTTCCGCAACGCCCGTGTGAAAGGGGCCTAATGCTCAAATATTTTCAAAGGGAGTTTTTAAAGATTGAAGCCGATTTACCTTTGTGCGATTTAATTGACAGATGCAATTGGACCATCACTTAGCAACAACATTGCAAATATACTTTATGGCACTTAAAGGCTATGTATACCTTTGTGGGCATTTTATTAATTATTGTATTGTACTCATTTTGAGCTAAAAATAATTTTTAAATTGGTCTTTATAAAAAAAAAAATATATGGAGCCTTTTTTCTGTACAAGGCTGAGATTCAGTAGTAGCGTAGCAGATCTGAAGTTTCTCTCTGGTCTCTCAGCCAGCTCACCTGATGGGCTCCTTATGATCTCCTAAACACTAATTATAGCTCAGGTTTTATCTTACTGATAAGAATGTGGCTTAAGTGTTTATGACCTCTTAATTAATTAGTAAAACAGGGTTATTATATGACTAACACAAAGTGACGGTGAGCGTACCATTCACATAGCTAGAAAAACAGTCAAACCTTTGTGATAGAAAGGCTTCATATTTTTAATAAAGACCAATTGAAAAAAAAAATTTTAGGACAAAATGAGTAAAACACAATCAGAAAAAATTGCCTCCGAAGGTATACATAGCCTTCAAATATCTAGTATACTGCTATTCTTTAAAATATTTTAATACCTTTTAATCAGATTTTCAGCAATTTTCAAGGACTGTTTTTTTATTGCCTATTTAGGTGAAGTAATTCTCGTTTTATTGTAATATACACTTGAAAAATGAATTCAAATGCCACCCTTGATAATGTGAATTAAGAGCAGATATGATTAAAGTGTACCTAGATTTAAAAAAAACGTAATTTAAACCTATTCTAAATGTGCTAAAATCATTTTTGCAACATACTTTTTTATCTTTTTAGTTTTCCTAGTATTACAGGCACCTGAAGTTCATGTGCGTATCATGCTTTGCAATCCATTCCTTTGTACACCACTGTGCACTGGTGTATAGATTCCCCTCTGGCCATACTGACACAGTACAGGCTGAAGCATCACTGCTTCTGCCTGTACCAGCCTCTGTCTTCTAAAGCCTGGCATTGATGGGCTATGTCAGGCTTTAACAGAGCGGAAACAGGCAGGAGCATCGATGTGCTGTGCTAATAGTCTGCATACCACATCAGTATAGGCTATTATCAGAGTGGAGCAGGCGAATACAGGGCAGGAGTTAAATAGCACATCATTCCTCCTGCCTGTTTCCGTTCTGCTGAAGTCTGACATGACCCGCTCATGCCAGGCTTTAGGACAGTGAAGCTGGTACAGATAGGAGCAGCAATGCATAGCCCTCAGTGTGGCCAAAGGGAGATCTGTATACCAGTATACAGCGCTGTATGATTGTATAGCTTGTAAGGTGTAATAGGCACCTGCACTTCAGGTGTTTATTTCACTAGGAAAGTAAAAAATATTTGAAAAAGTATTTAGAAAAAAATGTTTTTAGCACCTTTAGAAAATGTTTACATTTAATTTGAATGTTTAGGTACACATTAAGGATAAAATAAATCTTTCACACATGGCACACCCTCATACTTGTCTCTTTTCACACTTCTATTTGCATCCCTGACCTTAACAGATATTTTATTATTATTATTAATATTATTTTTATTGGTAGATCTATTGGTTTTCTTTCAGCATTTGACTTACCTATAGATCACTGGCATGCACTTATTATCCCATTGTTATAATAGGATACCTTAGACACACCAGAGGTAATTAGTCTAGTGAGCATCTACTATTTTTATCTTAAGATAGGTTAGTAGGTATGTTGTTGCTTCTCATGAGCACTGTTGAGTAAGAGCATGGAACCAACTGAAGCTATTTTAGGAACTCCCATAGAGTTCACTCACTTTAAATTTTTGTTCCATTTTCTGGGGGTTATATGTGGGTCTCAGAGGTGGAACCTTCACCGATCTGACTTGATGGCATATCCTAGTTTGATATTACACAAACCCTTTAAATATTTAGGGCATATCAACAGGATATATAAGGGTCCCATGTTTGGAACCAACCAGCAAACTCCTGTTCCAAAGCTATGCCATGAACATCTAAAATGCCAGTAACCATTTAACAAGCCAATTCTATCTTGGTCACATTTCACAAATATTCTAATCACAAATTTATCGCAAATTTATTGGGAATTTATCGCGAATATCGGCACTTAACGAGATCCCTAGCAACCAATAGGAAAGTTGCCTATAGGAGTAGTGTTGATCGCAAATTTTCGTATCACGAATTTTATGGCAAATTTTCCGATTGCCAGTTTTCACAATCAAGAAAATACTTGAGATACTAGAGATCACAAATTCTCGAATTTGCGAATATATGACAAATATTCGCCCAAATATTAGCGAAATATTGCAAATTCGAATATTGCCCCTGCCGCTCATCACTGGTCTTGATAAAATTCTTCTATTGTTTTATGTAATCCCAGACATATTCAATGACTTTGAGATCTCTTTGTGGGTCACATCATCTTTCTTCATCTTTACGCTAAGTTAATTCTTAATGACATTGGCTGTATGTTTGGTCCACTGTTGCCTTCAGACACTCATTATTGTACCCCTCTCCAGCCCTTCAGAGAAAAAACAGACAAATATTTCAAATTTTATTTAATCAGTCCAAAACACATGCTGCCATTTTTTTTGCACCTCAGTTCCTATGTTTTCATGCATGGTTGAGTTTCTTGGCCTTGATTCCACATCAAAAATATGATTTATTGGCCACAGTTCTTCCATGAAGACCACTTCTGGCTAGAAAAAGATAGATTTACCTAGGTCTCACTGGTTTTTGATAGTTATAAACTAAAAGAACTGCTGGACATTTTTTATTTCAAAGTGAAGTAAGCCTCATGTATCCTGCAAGTTTGGGGCTACATTTCAACAAATGGAGTTGTGGATTTGGTCAGGATTACTTGTTTCATCAATGTTAAGAAATGCAGGCAGATAATTATCCATTATGCAGTACCCTCATAGAGTAGTCTGGAGAGTAGTACCCTCATAGAGTAGTCTGGAGAGTATCCACATTTATTATGCAGTAAGACAATGGCCCCAAACATACTACCAATGTCATTAACAAGTATCTTCAATATAAAGAAGAACAAAGGGTCCTGAAAATTATGCTGTTGCAACCAATGTGTGCACGTGTACCTAGGGGAATTGATACTGTTTTGAACGCAAAAGGCGGTCACACCAAATATTGATTTGATTTAGATTTATTTATTGTTTGTTATATTAAAATTTTACGTTTCTATTTTTGTAGCATTTTTTTCCACACCTGACAATACTTATTACATTTTTAGGTTGTATTTATTTATTTTTTAACATTATTAGTATTGTTTTATTAATATTGATATTTGAGTATATTAAATGGCAATCCGAACTTCTGTGACAGTTCTGAGCATAATAAAAATGTTAATTGAAACACTGTATAATTTTACAAATTATGCGTCTTGCGTAAACCTCAATTATTTTGATCTTCAGTTTGTTTCCTTATAAATTCTAGCAGACATTTTATGTCACATGCATTACATATTGATAAATAGCTACCACAAGGGAGGGAAGCATGCAGACATTAAAATAAACTCATAGTTCAGACTCATTGCTATGAATAAGAGAGCATTTATTTTAAAATTTTAATCATGCAAAGTATTTTTTCAGTGTTAACTTTTTTTTATTTTGTATAATAAGGATTAACACAACTTTTCTGTACAAAAAATAAAACCTGTAGATTATTTTGCTAGACTGACCTTTTCTATACACCTTTAACCAAACTTGTTATTGGTATTCTGTATTACCTATAATCCGGCTTTATAGAGTAAATGTACTGTACGCAAGAGCATATACTGTCAGCATATGATTTAGCGTAGGTTCTCATCATGCTTGTGCCTTACATTCTGTGCAGGACATGCAACAACTTTACAACCCATACATATATCACTTCACAATGTACAGTGGCATAAGTAATACATAGCCACCTATGTATAAGAAATTAGGAATGCATAACAGATTACACTTAGTTATATTGTTAAATAAAAAGGGATATCTACGTTTATCTGCCCAGCAGATACAAAAAGTACACTCTTTTGTTATCTGATCTATACAGCTCTTTAGATATGTGTAGCACATGCATTGAGAATATCTCCCAGAGCATACTTTCTATATACACATTGAACATTGTGTGAACAGGGTCCTCTCCTGCATAACGAAAATCAGACGGATCTGTTATGCTGGCCATAAAATTTTATGATCAAGGAATGCATAATGGAATGCCTCTAAAAGCATTCCGTTATGCATTTCCTCATAGAATTGCATTATGGTCCATGGTAACGGAATCCATAACACAATTCAGCATATACCCGAACTCGATCTTCAAAACTTGAAGTTCGCTCATCCCTACTCATGACATTTCCAAAGAATCAGAGTCAAGCAGTGATAGTGATATAATTGACGATACCAAAGATTCTGGAGAGGATGATTTTTTGGGAAAAAATAAATTATTTTTACTCCAGAGTCAGTACTGTTGAATGGTGGTCAAAATGACCCCTAGTGGTATTTATTGGTATTATGAAACATGCGGTAGTTCTACTGTTAAATTTAGACCATTTTCTACACCTAAAACAGGAGTAGAAAATTATAAATGAGACAGGCCTACCGGATTGTCCCTTTAACGCCCATGCCACGCCTCCTTTTCAGACCTGCCTTGAGCGGAGAAAAGTCGCAGATTGCTGCGCAAATAACCTATGCGACAGATATATTCCAGAAAACTGGCATATATCTAACAGTAAATTAAAACCAAAGGGTAATTTCTGGAGTTTATATAACTTTTACTGACTTGATTTATTTGAAATTAATATCACATTTTCTCACAGTATTTATGAATAAGATCTTATAAAAAACAAATATATTTAAGAATACCCATCATACCTCACTCATACTTTTTCTCAGCATAAATTTGTGCAGCAGATGCTTTCCTGTAATTAACACACTGGGATTTGGGAGTTGTAGATTTTTTGCTATCAAACTTTCCATCAAGAAGACATCTGTGATTTTTATTTCTATCTTTTTAAATACATTTATATAATCATTTCTACTTAAGAAAAATCATATGTTCAATTCAGGGGTTTTGTGCACAGCATTCCTACTATCATATACACCTGGCTCCATTACTTTGTCCATAGTATGGAGGTTAGCGGTATATTTTCTGCGTGTTATATCTCTTTCCACATTTTACCTAACTCTACAGTTATCCCTTTCCTGACATATGCCATACTTGTATAGTGCTGTGGAAATAGAGCTCCTGACATATACAGTAATAGTTTGGCGTGGGCACAGGAACTATGCCTGCCAGTCCCCTACTGTGACTGCTGGCATAGGTAATAACTCAGATCCCGATGGATTAACCACTTAGATGCCGCAGTCAATGTTCATCACTGCATCTAAGGGGATTATGGGGGGAGCACCCTCTTTCCTACATCGGCTCCCTGTGAAGAAACCAGTGGCTGCTGTGGAAACCTGAATGCCTACAAATGCCATAGGACCTGTCAGTTATAAAGCCTATGACCTTAGTGTTAGAGTAAAACTGACAGTTCAATGCAGTACAATACAGCATGTATTTTATTGCATTGAAACATTGATCAGGCCCTCAAAAGTTGAAGTCCCATAGTAGGATAAAAATAAAAAGTAAAAAAATAATTTTTAAAAGTGTCTTATAAAAATAAAAGTTTCAAGTTAAAAAGTACTCTTTCACCTCAAGCCATGTACAAAAAATAAATAAAAATAGAAATAAATATATATATATATATATATATATATATATATATATATATACCGTATATATATATATATATATATATATATATATATTTATAATAGATATTGCTTTGTCTGTAATGACCAGCTCGATAAAAAAAATCACATGATCAGTTAGTTGAATGCCATAAAAAGTCAATAAAAAATATGGCTCTCAGAAAATGGCGAAACAAAAACATGATTTTCTTTCTTTTCAAAAATGTTTGCATTGTGTAAAACTGAAAAAATAGACATATTTGGTATTCCATAACGACCTGCTTTATCAAAATATCGCACAATATATCCCGTTAGGTGAACTCTGCACAAAAATTAATGAAAACTATGCCAAAGTGGCCAGTAGGAGTTGCTGCCTTTTCTTCAAAATAAAATAAAAAATTCAAAATAAAAAGTGATCAAAAAGCCATATATACCCCAAAATAGAACCAATGATAATGGCAACTCATCCTGTAAATAAATAAATCTTCCCACAGCACCATTAAAAAACATAAAAGAAAATATGGTTCTCAAAGAATGGCTGTACTATTACCCCAAGTTGTGTTCATGACAGCCAAATTTTGCAAATCTGACGTGTCACTTTATGTGGTAATAGTTTTTGAATGTTTTTACATATCCAACCACTTTTGAGACAGTTTCTCATGACACAGTGTAGTTCATGTGATTTTGAGTTGATGTTTTACCTTTATAGAAAATTTGAAAACATTTGAATTTCTCTGCTTTTAAGACGAATAGTAATACCTTCAAACCAATGTGCTAATATTTTTTTTGTCTTATGGCCTTCATTAGATTATCTGATTGTCCTAGGCTACAGGCATAATTAAAAAATGACAAAATGTACATTTGAGAAAATAATACATCAGCATTTTACCGGCATTAATAACTGCAGTAATAAGTTAAAATGATTTAGCGTAGGTTTTCATCATGTTAAAATGACATTATATGCACATTACATAGATAATTGTTAATAATCGGGCATCATAGAGGGGGTGGAGTATGAGGGGGAGGGCACTCACCAATAAAAAAAATCACACTTTATATCAGAATTAGTGTTAAGCGAATCAAAGTGAAACAAATTGACTTTGATCCGAATTTCAGGAAAAATTTGATTTGATATGAATCCGAATATCCTCTCACTTTGTTGTAACAAATCTTTTTTTTCCTTAAATGGTGGCTACGTGTGTTACAGTATGAAAGTAAGAAGCCCAGGAACGCAAGATATCCCATAATGCCATGCAGCCAGACAAATTTACAGAAAGCTATCTCCTGTGATGTCACAGCCCTATAAAAGCCTCATCCCACTCCGTTTTTCATTTCACTGCGAATTGAGCATAGGGAGAGCTGTGGCAAGCTCTATGGACAATGTTTTAGAAAGCTTTTAACTGTAGAATATTGCATAAGGACAGTGCAAAGACTGTGCAGGGACAGTGTAGGGAGATCATAGGGAGAGTCTTTACACACTGTAGGGAGAGCATAGGGAGACAGTGCAGGCTCAGTGTAATTGCCCTGTACACCTTGTTCACCTGCTATGCCATACATTCTTAATCTGTTCTGTTATACATAAACTTACTGTGCATCAAACTCATTGTCAACAGGCGGTCTAATATATAGACACATTCATCTAGTTTATTTGCTATGCCATTTTTACTTAATCTGTTCTGTTATACAGACTTACTGTGCATCAGACTCATTGTCAACAGGTGGTCTAATATATAGACGCGTTTATCTAGTTAATTTGCTGTGCCATTTATACTTAATCTGTTCTGTTATACATAGACCTACTATGCATCAGACTCATTGTCCTCAGGCGGTTAATATATAGGCGTGATTATCTAGTTCATTTCCTGTGCCATTTATACTTAATCTGTTTTGTTATACTTAGACTTACTGTGCATCAGACTCATTAATAGGCGTTCTAGTATATAGGAACATTTATCTAGCTCACCTGCTGCTCCATTAATACGTAATCTGTTCTGTTATAGATAGACCCATTGATTAATGGATAAGCAAGCAATTGTATTAGGCTGTGATTCCCAAATTGGGGTAATTCTACTGTTTGTGGCATGTCCACATTGATATTTAACCGCTTCTTTAGCCAGTTACTGTGATTTAGTATTACAGAGCAGTATTAATCCTGTGGGCAGCGCAAATAAATTGATTCTTCAAACAGCAGAGTTGCCCTCGAGGTGATCGTTTTTTTTGTCGGAAAAATTATAATTTTATCTGAAAAATTATTCTTGTAGCGAAAACATTAGTATTTTAGTGAATAAATTATTCATTTACCAAATACATGAGTCTGCTTTACTATTACAATCCCTGATTCCCTATGTAACTATGTAACTCTACCCAAATTCATTGTTGCTAATTAGTGTTGATCACGAATATTCAAATTTCGAATTTGTATCGCGAATATAGGTACTTCGAAAATTTGCGAATATTTCAAATATAGTGATATATTAGTAATTTTGAATATTCAAATTTTTTTGAATATAAATTGATTCTTTAAACAGCAGAGTTGCCCTCGAGTTGATCGTTTTTTTGTCTGAAAAATTATAATTTTATCTGAAAAATTATTCTTGTAGCGAAAACATTAGTATTTTAGTGAATAAATTATTCATTTACCAAATACATGAGTCTGCTCTACTATTACAATCCCTGATTCCCTATGTAACTATGTAACTCTACCCAAATTCATTGTTGCTAATTAGTGTTGATCACGAATATTCAAATTTCGAATTTGTATCGCGAATATAGGTACTTCGAAAATTTGCGAATATTTCAAATATAGTGATATATATTAGTAATTTTGAATATTCCAATTTTTTTTTAATCAGTACACATGATTAGGGATGAGCGAACCCGAACTGTATAGTTCGGGTTCGTACCGAATTTTGGGGTGTCCGTGACACGGACCCGAACCCGAGCATTTTCGTAAAAGTCCGGGTTCAGGTTCGGTGTTCGGCGCTTTCTTGGCGCTTTTTGAAAGGCTGCAAAGCAGCCAATCAACAAGCGTCATACTACTTGCCCCAAGAGGCCATCACAGCCTTGCCTACTATTGGCATGGCTGTGATTGGCCAGTGCAGCATGTGACCCAGCCTCTATATAAGCTTGGGTCACGTAGCGCTGCACGTCACTCTGCTGATTCAAGCATAGGGAGAGGTTGCAGCTGCGACGTTAGGGCGAGATTAGGCAGATTAACTCCTCCAAAAGACTTGATTCTGTGATCGATCTGCAGCTGTGGATCATTGAAGTGCTATTATTGACTTGCTCACTTTTTTGAGGCTGCCCAGAGCGTTTTTAGATCACTTTTTTTCTGGGGTGATCGGCGGCCATTTTGTGACTTGTGGTGCGCCAGCACGAGCTATCACCAAGTGTATTTAACCATCGATAGTGTGGTTATTTTGTGCTATATCCTACATCAGCTGCAGGCTGAGCCTGTGTCACCGAAGTGCATTTAACCATCAACAGTCTGGTTATTTTTTGGCCATATACTACATCAGCTGCAGGCTGAGCCTGTTTCACCCAAGTGCATTTAACCATCAACAGTCTGATTATTTTTTGGCCATATACTACATCAGCTGCAGGCTGAGCCTGTGTCACCCAAGTGCATTTAACCATCAACAGTGTGGTTATTTTTTGGCCATATATTACATCAGGGGCAAGTTGAGCCTGTCACCCAGCGCCTAAAAAATAGACCTGTCATTTCTATTCAACCAAATCTGCACAGTTTTAGCTGGTCAAGTTATTTGTAGTGACCGTAAAAGCAGACTTTTTGTTCTGGGTTGAAAAAGCATTCCCAAATTTGCCATTCTCAAAATAACTAGTTTGTGGTATTTGAGGCCTACTTGAAATCTATCCCAAAAAGAAAATCTTACATTGAAGTTATTGATAGTGTCATTCAGAAAAACCTAAGACACACACTAGCGTGCTGATAGAAGTGTCATTCTGTGATTAAACCTATAACTGTCACACAGCGCAAAAAAAAAAACAGGTCTCACATCTCTATTCAACCAAATCTGCACAGTTTTAGCTGGTCAAGTTATTTGTAGTGACCGTCAAAGCAGACTTTTTGTTCTGGGTTGAAAAAGCATTCCCAAATTTGCCATTCTGAAAATAACTAGTTTGTGGTATTTCAGGCCTACTTAAAATCTATCCCAAAAAGAAAATCTTACATTGAAGTTATTGATAGTGTCATTCAGAAAAACCTAAGACACACGCTAGCGTGCTGATAGAAGTGTCATTCTGTGATTAAACCTATAACTGTCACACAGCGCAAAAAAAAACAGGTCTCACATCTCTATTCAACCAAATCTGCACAGTTTTAGCTGGTCAAGTTATTTGTAGTGACCGTCAAAGCAGACTTTTCGTTCTGGGTTGAAAAAGCATTCCAAAATTTGCCATTCTGAAAATAACTAGTTTGTGGTATTTGAGGCCTACTTGAAATCTATCCCAAAAAGAAAATCTTCCATTGAAGTTATTGATAGTGTCATTCAGAAAAACCTAAGACACACGCTAGCGTGCTGATAGAAGTGTCATTCTGTGATTAAACCTATAACTGTCACACAGCGCAAAAAAAAACAGGTCTCACATCTCTATTCAACCAAATCTGCACAGTTTTAGCTGGTCAAGTTATTTGTAGTGACCGTCAAAGCAGACTTTTTGTTCTGGGTTGAAAAAGCATTCCCAAATTTGCCATTCTGAAAATAACTAGTTTGTGGTATTTCAGGCCTACTTGAAATCTATCCCAAAAAGAAAATCTTACATTGAAGTTATTGATAGTGTCATTCAGAAAAACCTAAGACACACGCTAGCGTGCTGATAGAAGTGTCATTCTGTGATTAAACCTATAACTGTCACACAGCGCAAAAAAAAAACAGGTCTCACATCTCTATTCAACCAAATCTGCACAGTTTTAGCTGGTCAAGTTATTTGTACTGACCGTCAAAGCAGACTTTTTGTTCTGGGTTGAAAAAGCATTCCCAAATTTGCCATTCTCAAAATAACTAGTTTCTGGTATTTGAGGCCTACTTGAAATCTATCCCAAAAAGGATATCTTACATTGAAGGTACTGATAGTGTCATTCAGAAAAACCTTAGACACACGCTACCGTGCAGATAGAAGTCTGATTCTGTGATTAAACCTTAACCTGTCACACAGTGCAAAAAAAAACAGGTCTCACATTTCTATTCAATGGTCTGCCGGGTGTTCACTCCAAGGTCATGGTAGTCACGCCTGCGGCCACCCCGTTCTCTGAGGGATATGTCCTGAAATCCAGCTGAAAGCTGCAGAACATCAGTCGGAGGTCTCTCCACTACTGGCGGGCCTCTCTGGCGCCCTCTTCCCACAAGCAAAGGCTCGGCTGGTGGCTGCTGGGGTCTTTCAATGCGTCTAGGTTCTTGAGCCTCTTGCTCCTGTCCAGGCTGTCCTTGGCTGAGCTGCCCCCTGGCACGTGCTCTTCCGCGGGCTCTGGCTCATCCACTCATCTTCTATTCCTGAGAGGATATAAACCGCTAATAAGGTCAATCTGCCGCCTAGCAGCTCCGCCGTGGCACAATCACCTCAGAACTCGCACACTGGTGACTTTAGGTATCTTCACTGGTCACTTTGAGTAGAATGATGACATCCGAGTCACGGCACCAAATGTAACCCTCTTTTCCTTGCACCATCTGCGACACCGCCAGCTTTCACACTCACTCGGTCACCAGCTCCTCCAGGCATAAACTCTAAGTGGACTCTAAGGGACGACACTCAGGTCTTCTGTGGTTTAAAGCTTTACTGAGGTGTAGTGCACTTGGCTGGAGCCTGTAATACAACAGGGAAACACTGCCACTATGTGGTATACAGCCAGGTCACCAGCCCACCTATATCATAACAGGCAGTCATTATATTACATTCCCACATACATGTTACAGGATATAACAAAGCATACAGAAAAATGAACAAGAGAAAATCATTTACAAAGATATTGCAGCAGGGTGACCTGGAATACAGCATGTCTTGCAGCCATTTTAGGAAGAACACATGTCTCTTTAACTGTACATCATCTACTCAGCCTAGCATGTGCTGCAGGGTTTAAAGGCTGCTAAAAAACATACAGTCACCTCTTTACATTCTACAGAACTATTATGGGTATATATTATAACTTTTTACAATAGATAAATGAACTTTAGCTTTAGAGAACTTAGACAGAGATCCTACCTCCTTCACAGTAAATCTCTGCACTGAGGAGACCAAACCAAGTAGCAGAATACACAGGGGGCTTTCTGGAAGAGTCCACTGTAAAGACTCTGTCTGTTAAAACTTTCCTCAGTTATCTAATAGCACATTTGAAGAGGTTTATTTAGCATGTCCTGACTCTCTGCTAACAGCTTATTAATATATGGAACTATATTTAACAAGTGATCATTGCTGCAGCTCCTGTATATTGGTATGACCCTATTGCAAACCTGCAGACTGGATATTTGGTGAGACTTCATGTGGTTCATATCGACTGTACTACACCACTGACTTGGTGCCTGGGCCTAAATGTGTGACAGTGGCCTGTTCCAGTGGTGGGTGACGTGATGCCTGATTCTCTGCTATGACATGAAGACAGATTCTGTGCTGACATAAGGCCAGATTCTCTGTTACGGGACCGCTCTCCTCTGTCTGGGTGCCGGGGCCTAAATGTGTGACAGTGGCCTGTTCCAGTGGTGGGTGACGTGAAGCCTGATTCTCTGCTATGACATGAAGACTGATTCTGCGCTGACATAAGGCCAGATTCTCTGTTACGGGACCGCTCTCCTCTGTCTGGGTGCCGGGGCCTAAATGTGTGACAGTGGCCTGTTCCAGTGGTGGGTGACGTGAAGCCTGATTCTCTGCTATGACATGAAGACAGATTCTGCGCTGACATAAGGCCAGATTCTCTGTTACGGGACCTCTCTCCTCTGCCTGGGCCTAAATGTGTGACAGTGGCCTGTTCCAGTGGTGGGTGACGTGATGCCTGATTCTCTGCTATGACATGAAGACAGATTCTGCGCTGACATAAGGCCAGATTCTCTGTTACGGGACAGCTCTCCTCTGTCTGGGTGCCGGGGCCTAAATGTGTGACAGTGGCCTGTTCCAGTGGTGGGTGACGTGAAGCCTGATTCTCTGCTATGACATGAAGACAGATTCTGCGCTGACATAAGGCCAGATTCTCTGTTACGGGACCGCTCTCCTCTGTCTGGGTGCCGGGGCCTAAATGTGTGACAGTGGCCTGTTCCAGTGGTGGGTGACGTGAAGCCTGATTCTCTGCTATGACATGAAGACAGATTCTGCGCTGACATAAGGCCAGATTCTCTGTTACGGGACCTCTCTCCTCTGCCTGGGTGCCTGGGCCTAAATGTGTGACAGTGGCCTGTTCCAGTGGTGGGTGACGTGAAGCCTGATTCTCTGCTATGACATGAAGACAGATTCTGCGCTGACATAAGGCCAGATTCTCTGTTACGGGACCTCTCTCCTCTACCTGGGTGCCTGGGCCTAAATGTGTGACAGTGGCCTGTTCCAGTGGTGGGTGACGTGAAGCCTGATTCTCTGCTATGACATGAAGACAGATTCTGCGCTGACATAAGGCCAGATTCTCTGTTACGGGACCTCTCTCCTCTGCCTGGGTGCCTGGGCCTAAATGTGTGACAGTGGCCTGTTCCAGTGGTGGGTGACGTGAAGCCTGATTCTCTGCTATGACATGAATACAGATTCTGCGCTGACATAAGGCCAGATTCTCTGTTACGGGACCTCTCTCCTCTGCCTGGGTGCCTGGGCCTAAATGTGTGACAGTGGCCTGTTCCAGTGGTGGGTGACGTGAAGCCTGATTCTCTGCTATGACATGAATACAGATTCTGCGCTGACATAAGGCCAGATTCTCTGTTACGGGACCGCTCTCCTCTGTCTGGGTGCCGGGGCCTAAATGTGTGACAGTGGCCTGTTCCAGTGGTGGGTGACGTGAAGCCTGATTCTCTGCTATGACATGAAGACAGATTCTGCGCTGACATAAGGCCAGATTCTCTGTTACGGGACCTCTCTCCTCTGCCTGGGCCTAAATGTGTGACAGTGGCCTGTTCCAGTGGTGGGTGATGTGATGCCTGATTCTCTGCTATGACATGAAGACAGATTCTGCGCTGACATAAGGCCAGATTCTCTGTTACGGGACCTCTCTCCTCTGCCTGGGTGCCTGGGCCTAAATGTGTGACAGTGGCCTGTTCCAGTGGTGGGTGACGTGATGCCTGATTCTCTGCTATGACATGAATACAGATTCTGCGCTGACATAAGGCCAGATTCTCTGTTACGGGACAGCTCTCCTCTGTCTGGGTGCCGGGGCCTAAATGTGTGACAGTGGCCTGTTCCAGTGGTGGGTGACGTGAAGCCTGATTCTCTGCTATGACATGAAGACAGATTCTGCGCTGACATAAGGCCAGATTCTCTGTTACGGGACCGCTCTCCTCTGTCTGGGTGCCGGGGCCTAAATGTGTGACAGTGGCCTGTTCCAGTGGTGGGTGACGTGAAGCCTGATTCTCTGCTATGACATGAAGACAGATTCTGCGCTGACATAAGGCCAGATTCTCTGTTACGGGACCTCTCTCCTCTGCCTGGGTGCCTGGGCCTAAATGTGTGACAGTGGCCTGTTCCAGTGGTGGGTGACGTGAAGCCTGATTCTCTGCTATGACATGAAGACAGATTCTGCGCTGACATAAGGCCAGATTCTCTGTTACGGGACCTCTCTCCTCTACCTGGGTGCCTGGGCCTAAATGTGTGACAGTGGCCTGTTCCAGTGGTGGGTGACGTGAAGCCTAATTCTCTGCTATGACATGAAGACAGATTCTGCGCTGACATAAGGCCAGATTCTCTGTTACGGGACCTCTCTCCTCTGCCTGGGTGCCTGGGCCTAAAAGTGTGACAGTGGCCTGTTCCAGTGGTGGGTGACGTGAAGCCTGATTCTCTGCTATGACATGAATACAGATTCTGCGCTGACATAAGGCCAGATTCTCTGTTACGGGACCTCTCTCCTCTGCCTGGGTGCCTGGGCCTAAATGTGTGACAGTGGCCTGTTCCAGTGGTGGGTGACGTGAAGCCTGATTCTCTGCTATGACATGAATACAGATTCTGCGCTGACATAAGGCCAGATTCTCTGTTACGGGACCGCTCTCCTCTGTCTGGGTGCCGGGGCCTAAATGTGTGACAGTGGCCTGTTCCAGTGGTGGGTGACGTGAAGCCTGATTCTCTGCTATGACATGAAGACAGATTCTGCGCTGACATAAGGCCAGATTCTCTGTTACGGGACCTCTCTCCTCTGCCTGGGCCTAAATGTGTGACAGTGGCCTGTTCCAGTGGTGGGTGATGTGATGCCTGATTCTCTGCTATGACATGAAGACAGATTCTGCGCTGACATAAGGCCAGATTCTCTGTTACGGGACCTCTCTCCTCTGCCTGGGTGCCTGGGCCTAAATGTGTGACAGTGGCCTGTTCCAGTGGTGGGTGACGTGATGCCTGATTCTCTGCTATGACATGAATACAGATTCTGCGCTGACATAAGGCCAGATTCTCTGTTACGGGACCGCTCTCCTCTGTCTGGGTGCCAGGGCCTAAATGTGTGACAGTGGCCTGTTCCAGTGGTGGGTGACGTGAAGCCTGATTCTCTGCTATGACATGAAGACAGATTCTGCGCTGACATAAGGCCAGATTCTCTGTTACGGGACCGCTCTCCTCTGTCTGGGTGCCGGGGCCTAAATGTGTGACAGTGGCCTGTTCCAGTGGTGGGTGACGTGAAGCCTGATTCTCTGCTATGACATGAAGACAGATTCTGCGCTGACATAAGGCCAGATTCTCTGTTACGGGACCTCTCTCCTCTGCCTGGGCCTAAATGTGTGACAGTGGCCTGTTCCAGTGGTGGGTGACGTGATGCCTGATTCTCTGCTATGACATGAAGACAGATTCTGCGCTGACATAAGGCCAGATTCTCTGTTACGGGACCTCTCTCCTCTGCCTGGGTGCCTGGGCCTAAATGTGTGACAGTGGCCTGTTCCAGTGGTGGGTGACGTGATGCCTGATTCTCTGCTATGACATGAAGACAGATTCTGCGCTGACATAAGGCCAGATTCTCTGTTACGGGACCGCTCTCCTCTGTCTGGGTGCCGGGGCCTAAATGTGTGACAGTGGCCTGTTCCAGTGGTGGGTGACGTGAAGCCTGATTCTCTGCTATGACATGAAGACAGATTCTGCGCTGACATAAGGCCAGATTCTCTGTTACGGGACTGCTCTCCTCTGTCTGGGTGCCGGGGCCTAAATGTGTGACAGTGGCCTGTTCCAGTGGTGGGTGACGTGAAGCCTGATTCTCTGCTATGACATGAAGACAGATTCTGCGCTGACATAAGGCCAGATTCTCTGTTACGGGACCTCTCTCCTCTGCCTGGGTGCCTGGGCCTAAATGTGTGACAGTGGCCTGTTCCACTGGTGGGTGACGTGAAGCCTGATTCTCTGCTATGACATGAAGACAGATTCTGTGCTGACATAAGGCCAGATTCTCTGTTACGGGACCTCTCTCCTCTGCCTGTGTGCCTGGGCCTAAATGTGTGACAGTGGCCTGGTCCAGTGGTGGGTGACGTGAAGCCTGATTCTCTGCTATGACATGAATACAGATTCTGCGCTGACATAAGGCCAGATTCTCTGTTACAGAACCTCTCTCCTCTGCCTGGGTGCCTGGGCCTAAATGTGTGACAGTGGCCTGTTCCAGTGGTGGGTGACGTGAAGCCTGATTCTCTGCTATGACATGAATACAGATTCTGCGCTGACATAAGGCCAGATTCTCTGTTACGGGACCGCTCTCCTCTGTCTGGGTGCCGGGGCCTAAATGTGTGACAGTGGCCTGTTCCAGTGGTGGGTGACGTGAAGCCTGATTCTCTGCTATGACATGAAGACAGATTCTGCGCTGACATAAGGCCAGATTCTCTGTTACGGGACCTCTCTCCTCTGCCTGGGCCTAAATGTGTGACAGTGGCCTGTTCCAGTGGTGGGTGACGTGATGCCTGATTCTCTGCTATGACATGAAGACAGATTCTGCGCTGACATAAGGCCAGATTCTCTGTTACGGGACCTCTCTCCTCTGCCTGTTTGCCTGGGCCTAAATGTGTGACAGTGGCCTGTTCCAGTGGTGGGTGACGTGATGCCTGATTCTCTGCTATGACATGAAGACAGATTCTGCGCTGACATAAGGCCAGATTCTCTGTTACGGGACCGCTCTCCTCTGTCTGGGTGCCGGGGCTTAAATGTGTGACAGTGGCCTGTTCCAGTGGTGGGTGACGTGAAGCCTGATTCTCTGCTATGACATGAAGACAGATTCTGCGCTGACATAAGGCCAGATTCTCTGTTACGGGACCGCTCTCCTCTGTCTGGGTGCCGGGGCCTAAATGTGTGACAGTGGCCTGTTCCAGTGGTGGGTGATGTGAAGCCTGATTCTCTGCTATGACATGAATACAGATTCTGCGCTGACATAAGGCCAGATTCTCTGTTACGGGACCTCTCTCCTCTGCCTGGGTGCCGGGGCCTAAATGTGTGACAGTGGCCTGTTCCAGTGGTGGGTGACGTGAAGCCTGATTCTCTGCTATGACATGAAGACAGATTCTGCACTGACATAAGGCCAGATTCTCTGTTACGGGACCTCTCTCCTCTGCCTGGGCCTAAATGTGTGACAGTGGCCTGTTCCAGTGGTGGGTGACGTGATGTCTGATTCTCTGCTATGACATGAAGACAGATTCTGCGCTGACATAAGGCCAGATTCTCTGTTACGGGACCTCTCTCCTCTGCCTGGGTGCCTGGGCCTAAATGTGTGACAGTGGCCTGTTCCAGTGGTGGGTGACGTGATGCCTGATTCTCTGCTATGACATGAAGACAGATTCTACGCTGACATAAGGCCAGATTCTCTGTTACGGGACCGCTCTCCTCTGTCTGGGTGCTGGGGCCTAAATGTGTGACAGTGGCCTGTTCCAGTGGTGGGTGACGTGAAGCCTGATTCTCTGCTATGACATGAAGACAAATTCTGCGCTGACATAAGGCCAGATTCTCTGTTACAGGACCGCTCTCCTCTGTCTGGGTGCCGGGGCCTAAATGTGTGACAGTGGCCTGTTCCAGTGGTGGGTGACGTGAAGCCTGATTCTCTGCTATGATATGAAGACTGATTCTGCGCTGACATGAAGCCAGATTCTCTGCTATGTCATGAAGAGACTGATTCTCTGCTGACATGAAGCCAGATTCTTTGCTATGGCATGAAGAGACTGATTCTCTGCTGACGTGAAGCCAGATTCTCTGCTATGGGACCTCTGTCCAATTGATATTGGTTCATTTTTTTTATTTTTTTTTTAATTTTAATTCATTTTCCTATCCACATTTGTTTGCAGGGGATTTACCTACATGTTGCTGCCTTTTGCAGCCCTCTAGCTCTTTCCTGGGCTGTTTTACAGCCTTTTTAGTGCCCAAAAGTTCGGGTTCCCATTGACTTCAATGGGGTTCGGGACGAAGTTCGGATCGGGTTCGGATCCCGAACCCGAACATTTCCGGGAAGTTCGGCCGAACTTTTCGAACCCGAACATCCAGGTGTTCGCTCAACTCTACACATGATCCCTCCCTGCTTCTAGCTTGTGGGCCAATGAAAAGGCTGCAGTATATTTGACTTTAGGAGTAGTGTTGTTTGCGAATTTTCGTAATGCGAATTTTTGTAATGCAAACTTTTATTGCAAATTTTTCAACTTACAACTATAAGACAAATTGGATTATTGCACTATATTAGCTAAATTGCTCTATATTCGTTTTTTTTTCGAATATTCGCTATATTGCTATATATTCTTGTTTTAGAATATTCCGAATATTCGAAAAAACTAAGTTATAGCAATATAGCGAATATTCCAAAAAAAAAACAACGAATATAGAGCAATTTAGCTAATATAGTGCTATAATCTTTTTTTTTAATAGTTGTAATTTTTTCCAATCTTAACTTCAGATGAGAAAAAAATTACAACTATTAGACAAAGAAAATTATAGCACTATATTAGCTAAATTGCTCTATATTATTTTTTTTCGAATATTTGCTATATTGCTATATATTCTTGTTTTAGAATATTACGAATATTCGAAAAAACGAAGTTATAGCAATATAGCGAATATTCGAAAAAATTTAATAAAAAATATAGAGCAATTTAGCTAATATAGTGCTATAATCTTCTTTGTCTAATAGTTGAAAGTTGAAAAATTTGCAATAAAAATTCGCATTACGAAAATTTGCATATTACACGATCATTACCTTGCTGATTTTTCGAGTAAAAAAATCATTGAATATAACGAATATTCGAATTTGCGAATATTTGACGAATATTCTACAAAATATTTGCGAAATATTGCGAATTCGACTATGACCCCTGCCGCTCATCACTATTGCTAATATGTTCTTTTAGCGAAACAATTAGTCTGTGTTACTATTGCAATAGTTTATGGTCGCTCCACCAACTGGACCCAAATTCATAATTTCTGGCTACCACATTCTACGTCTCTGTGCAGTGCAACAAAATTTTAGCCCATGTGGATCCCTCCATAAGGTCTAGGATCCCGCCATACTATGAACTTAATGCTATTTTGCTTTCAACATATACTTGAGTTAAAACCACATAGGCCAAACTTGCTGGATTGATCAAACATGGCAGTTACATTATTGCCATATGGGAGGAGTGTCGTTGGTTATTGAAATAAACCACACAAATCCCTCCACCAACTCGACTCTAATTAATCATAGCTAATACGTTCTTTTAGTCAGTGTTTGGTTAGTGTTTTGCATCAGTATTTGATCAGAATTTGTAAGCCAAAAACTCAGTTTTTTAATGTGTGACGATGCTGATATATCATTAGTAAAATTGGCTGTTACATTGATAAACTGAATTCATTGCATTTGCTTATTTCACTTCAGAATGTTTCACGTAGGTAAATTATTCACTTTTTTAATTGGTTAACACATTATACATGTCACACTCACTGAAGACTAGGGAAAAATATTCAGTGAGTGTATTACCGTAAATCACATGAAAGAGACTAATCATCTCTCTGTTCTGCCTATCATACCAAGTACTACCATATATCACGTTTTTTTGCATGCTGTCTAAAATCAAAGGTCAGCATTTATTTGAAGATTTCATTAATTAGCAGCTATTGTAAAGTAATAAAGACATCTTATGACTTTGAAATAGATTCTGTAGTCATATTAATTTTCATATTGAAAAGACCACTCAAAATTTGTGCCAAGTATATTTCCCTATAGAGGCTGAGTCTAATACACGGAAAGAATGATTGCATGCATGAATATGAACAGATTCACTGACCTAATACTTGAGAAAGAAACCACTTGAATTCAAATAATGCACTGAAAGAACAGATTAGTTAAGCATTTAATCCGTACTAAGTGTTATGGGCCATTTATTGTGAGCTTATAGCAAAGTGGGAAAATATTACTTTCATGCACTATACCTTAAATTAGAAATGAAACATTGACTCAGAATTGGAATACTATTTGAAATGGGGCTGATCATTTAAAGAATTTCATTATTCAATTCCTTTAGTATTTATTTGCAAGAGAAAACACTGTCTAAAAGAGCTACTTTAAAGCTACTTCTGTTCACAGTTGATCAGTCACATTAATGGATGCTTGGTATAAGATTGTTTCAGATTTCCTTTGCTAATGGTACATATTAAGACACTTTGACCTCCCTGCTTAGTTAACGTTTTATCTAAAACAAATGAAACTGACTCTCCTTAAGTGATGCCAAAAATTGGACTCAACAGCCATTTAGGACTTATTGCAGTATTTGGAATAACAATGCTCTAAAAGGATGATTAGGAAATTGAATTGGCACACTTGTCTACTCTTAGCAATGTATAGCCTCATGGAGTAGGAATGAGCACTAATACTATGTTATGTCATTCTTGTCATTCAGCTCTACTTATCAAACGCTTGTAAAGTCTATGTTAGAACACAGCAATGTAGACTTATCAACACAGAACATCTTTTGTCCATTACCTGTTAGTGAACATAAACCTCTTCTGTCTCCCTAAAAAGACAATGTAGTTCATACAGGCTGTGTTCACATATATATTATTAATTTAATTATTTAATTAACATTTTTGTAGATCTATTGTCTTAGGGCTGTAGAAACTGGGATTACATGATCTGTGTCTTTCTGGGACATTAGCTTTTACAGAAAATCAGATACGTATGCATCCCAATGAATAATATATCAAAAATAACAAAAACAAAATAATAAACCTTATTTAGAAATAACTTTTAAAAGTGGAGTAGCACTTAATTCATGCATGTACTCGTGACGAATCCCTCACATAAGAGATGTTCCCTTGAGCTGTAATACCGTCGGGGTGCTGGTGGAAGAACCAATCACAGAAAGACTCTATGCCCATAAGGAGGTTTAGATATAAATCTACAATGTGCTCCAAGAGGTACTGAAGATATTTCTTGGACCCCCACTGATATTCAAAGAGAGCACTCTTGGCCACAACTAGTATGGCCGTGATGCATGCGCTTCCCACTGGCCTTCATATGGTAGGAGACTACACCCATTGGCAGGGCGGGAGGCTCAGCGGCTGGCAGTGATGAGGAAGAGCAGGACAAACCTAACAGTAGCTCCTCCTTTGTCACTTTACAACTTTCAACCTTTGGGAGATCCCCACCCTGATGCCAATGTATCATACATGTATATGCAGGAAGCCCAAGCGGCTTAGGTACGAGACTCAAATGAGGATGTAGACTGAACATGGGTTAGACAATGATGGTATTATAAGCATTGCTATGCCAGGGCTAAGCTGGTCGCATTCATAACATAATGGTGATGACACCAAAACAGGGTGACGGGGTAATGTGGCCACTTTAATGGTGCATAATGTGGCTTGATGACATCATGGTCAACAAGTTGCAGTTTCTACGTGCGCATAAATTGCTTATGTGGGGGTTGTGAGTGCCCAGAGGAACTGCCACTAGACAATATCCCTCTTCTCCTCTGTATAGGTGGAGAGCCTGGATATGGGATATCACACCCTGGTCTCTAAGTGCGGATTCTGTGTATGGATTAACTGCTGTGTGTGGTGGATGTGTGTGCAAGGAACCGTCACTAGGAGATGCCCTCTCAGCTCCTATGTATAGATGGAGCTCATGGGTAGGGGATAGGGGACATGCAACCTAAAAAAGGGGTGTAGTGCCCCCAAAATGGGTATCTACATACATTGCCCCTGACCAAAGGTTAGAGGAAGGTGCAGCCTTCCCCCTGAACCAAAAATAATCCCACATCCTAACCCGAGTTCAGTCTACATCCTTATTTGAGTCTAGCACTTAAGCTGCTTGGGATTCCCGCGTATACCTGTTTGATGCATCGGCATCAGGGTGGGGACCACCGACAGGTTGCAAGCTGTCAAGTGACAGAGGAGGAGCTACTGGTAGGCTTATCCTCATCTCCCTTGCCATTGACGGCCACCGAGCCTCCCGTCCTATCTATGGCTGGAGTTTCCTCCCAAATGAAGATCAGCTGGAAGTGCACGCATCACAGCCATACTAGTGGCAGATACAGTGCCGCACATCACCAGTTGTCACCGCGAGTGCTCTCTTAGAATATCATTTATATGCATAAGCTCCTGATGAGACAGTAGTTGAAACACGTAGAGCGTATGCAGGGTTATACAGCTAGCGGTAATCTATCTGGCAGGCAGGGACTAGCAATAGAGTTATGCAGGTGTGGGTTAATGAGCAGTGTGTCTGTGTAGGGAGTGGGCAATCACCCCTGGTATGCTCTGTATGCTAACAAATGTATACACACAGTGCACACTGAATGTCACTCTTTGAGTTCCCAGGTCTTCTTTTTCTTGCCTACGGTGTACCTTCTCGATTGTCCACCCCTAATATCACAGTGTTTGCTAAGGAAACATACAGTGGGGTCCTGGCAACATCTCCAGTACCTCTTGGAGCACATTGAATACACTGTGTGCAGAATTATTAGGCAAATGAGTATTTTGACCACATCATCCTCTTTATGAATGTTGACTTACTCCAAGCTGTATAGGCTCGAAAGCCTACTACCAATTAAGCATATTAGGTGATGTGCATCTCTGTAATGAGAAGGGGTGTGGTCTAATGACATCAACACCCTATATTAGGTGTGCATAATTATTAGGCAACTTCCTTTCCTTTGGCAAAATGGGCCAAAAGAAGGACTTGACAGGCTCAGAAAAGTCAAAAATAGTGAGATATCTTGCAGAGGGATGCAGCACTCTTAAAATTGCAAAGCTTCTGAAGCGTGATCATCGAACAATCAAGCGTTTCATTCAAAATAGTCAACAGGGTCGCAAGAAGCGTGTGGAAAAACCAAGGCGCAAAATAACTGCCCATGAACTGAGAAAAGTCAAGCGTGCAGCTGCCAAGATGCCACTTGCCACCAGTTTGGCCATATTTCAGAGCTGCAACATCACTGGAGTGCCCAAAAGCACAAGGTGTGCAATACTCAGAGACATGGCCAAGGTAAGAAAGGCTGAAAGACGACCACCACTGAACAAGACACACAAGCTGAAACGTCAAGACTGGGCCAAGAAATATCTCAAGACTGAATTTTCTAAGGTTTTATGGACTGATGAAATGAGAGTGAGTCTTGATGGGCCAGATGGATGGGCCCGTGGCTGGATTGGTAAAGGGCAGAGAGCTCCAGTCTGACTCAGACGCCAGCAAGGTGGAGGTGGAGTACTGGTTTGGGCTGGTATCATCAAAGATGAGCTTGTGGGGCCTTTTCGGGTTGAGGATGGAGTCAAGCTCAACTCCCAGTCCTACTGCCAGTTTCTGGAAGACACCTTCTTCAAGCAGTGGTACAGGAAGAAGTCTGCATCCTTCAAGAAAAACATGATTTTCATGCAGGACAATGCTCCATCACACGCGTCCAAGTACTCCACAGCGTGGCTGGCAAGAAAGGGGATAAAAGAAGAAAATCTAATGACATGGCCTCCTTGTTCACCTGATCTGAACCCCATTGAGAACCTGTGGTCCATCATCAAATGTGAGATTTACAAGGAGGGAAAACAGTACACCTCTCTGAACAGTGTCTGGGAGGCTGTGGTTGCTGCTGCACGCAATGTTGATGGTGAACAGATCAAAACACTGACAGAATCCATGGATGGCAGGCTTTTGAGTGTCCTTGCAAAGAAAGGTGGCTATATTGGTCACTGATTTGTTTTTGTTTTGTTTTTGAATGTCAGAAATGTATATTTGTGAATGTTGAGATGTTATATTGGTTTCACTGGTAAAAATAAATAATTGAAATGGGTATATATTTGTTTTTTGTTAAGTTGCCTAATAATTATGCACAGTAATAGTCACCTGCACACACAGATGTCCCCCTAAAATAGCTAAAACTAAAAACAATAATAAAATTAATCCTCAAAAATACAACTTGCCTAATAATTCTGCACTCCCTGTATTTATCTAAACCTCCTTCTGGGCATTGAGTCTGTCTGTGATTGGTTCTTCCACTGGCACCCAGGTGGTATTGCAGCTCCAGGGGACATCTCTCTTGTGAGGGGTTAGTCGCTAGTACATGTCTGAACTGGATTTTACTTCGCTTTTAATAGTTATTTCTAAATAAGGTTTATTATTTAGTTTTTAGCATCTCCTCAGACAGTCATAATTTCTGGGACACTAGAACTCTATTGACAGTGATATGTGCATGGAGGATTGCTGAGAGTACACACATCTTGTCTTCCCAGCATGTTCATCATCTCCATGTCATGATTTGGGACCATTATGTCACCTTGATATCACGGAAAGGAAGCTTTCTGCATTTGTGTTTGAGCACTGTATTTAGCCCATTTTATGTCAAGGAGCTTGCCATTTCATCTCTCTCTCTTTGGTGGCAGAGCCTTTTGCAGTGACCAGCAATTGATATATACCTCGGCAGCATGATGTATTGGCAGCTAGGAAGTATATCTGTAGATTAGTGGTGGAAAAAAGTTAAGCCTTCTAAAGCACCAGGTTCTGGTAGCAACTATTTCTACCACTGCTTCCCCTGTTGCTATTGTTATGCCACTGTCAAGTTTTTAAAAAAGTGTTATCAATATTGAAACTTTTGTCAGTTTTTATTTTCTCAGTTCTTATAACTGACCATTGCATCAAACTCAGACAGCATTCCTTTAGCTGCAAAAGTATATTAAACTCATATTGAACATTTCCTTATGGTTGATAACAGAATCTCGGAAAAAGTTATTTTCATCTTTGTACACAGTTTGCTTTTCAGATAAATCCATTAAGGGTGATTGTATCTTCGACAGAACACTAATATATGTACATGGTTCATCTAAAGTTTAAAGAGATTTGGGCTGAATGTACACAATAGCAAAATGTTTAAAACATAGCTTATTTGGGATATGCTCCATAAAGCAGAATAAACCTCTTTCTATATCCCTCATAGTAAATGTAGCAATCCATCAGTACATTTATGTAGTCCAGAAAATCTGCAGGGCAAGAACCTTCTTTTTGATATTTCTTCTTTAACAAAGTGTCATTTCCTTTTTGTATTGTTGGATGTAGAAGGAATGTAGAATAAGGCTGTTGAACACTACATTTGCTATGTAAAAGTTTCGGCTGCTTTCTTTTTTAATACTCTAAACTAGTAATCCAATGATTAGCTTGCTTTCATGAAATGTAGAACAGAAAAGTAAAACTGCCTGGGTTGCCCATAGCAACCAATCAGATTCCTCCTTTCATTTTCCAAATGAGCTGTCCAAAATGAAAGGCGGACTCTGATTGGTTGCTATGGGCAACTAAGCCAGTTCTACTTTATACCAGATTGATAAATGACCCCAATATTTATTACTGAGGGCAGCATAAAGTAGTGACAGAAATGCTGATTTCAGCGGTGTGTCACTCATAAGATAAAAGTAAGTGGTTGCTGAGAACCAGCCTAATAATCATTGCAGCCCAGGCCTTGAAAAGAGTCAAATCTACCTGAGAAGAGTCCTGGTTATTATAATCTCCTGCTCTCCTGCCCATCTGCTGATGATTGGCAGTTCTCTCCTAGAGAGAAAGGGAGAAAACTAGGTAGAAGACTGTCCGTCATCAGCAGGTGGGTGAGGAGAGCAGGACTTCATGGATAACCAGGACTCTTCTCAGGTGGCCGGGACTCTTTTCCAGGCCCAGTCTGCCCAGTCAGGCCTTGTGATGTTGGTTCTCAGCAACAATTTACTTTTAACTAATAGATGATGGACCGCTAAAATCAACTCACTTGTCTCTACTTTATTGTGCCGTTAGTATGGACAGCATAAAGACAGGTTCCCTTTAAATCAAGTCTTTATGTTAAACAATTCTTTAGAAATGTTGACAGTTATTTTTAATTTTAAATGTTCATATCTATATAAAAAAAAAAAAAATCTTAAATTCCTGCTGTTTTTGCACTGGTCTCTAAGCCTAATAATCTAGAGACACTTCCTGTTCTGTAAAGATCATTTTCATCAGTCAGCTCATTATCATCACAGGCAATGTTGACAAATAACACCTATCTATACATAGCAAAGGATCCACCATTCACAATAGGTGATCATTTGTACTCCCTCCATATAGAATGCCCTCTGCACAGGTCACAGTCAATCTCCAAACTATTATATCTATAGCCCATGTTGTAAAGCACATATCTAAATACTCTTAAAGGGGTTGTCCGGGTTCAGAGCTGAACCAGGACATATCCAGAATTTCTCCCAGGCAGCCTCTCTGATGTTAGCATCGGAACATTTCATGCTCCGATGCTCTCCCTTGCCCTGCACAGGATCGCACAGGGCAAAGGCTTTTTTATTTACAATAACACACTGCTCTGATAGGTCGGCTTTAGTGCTGCCATAGCCGTTGTAGAGGCTAGGGCAGCGCTAAAGCCCACCCATCAGTGCTGGTGATGTCACCGGGCTCACTGCCGGGAGGAAGCCTCCGACTAGCAGCCCTATTTAGAGCCCGGTACATCACCGGATCTCCTGAAAATGCCTTTGCCCTGCGCGATTCATGAAATGCTCCAATGCTCATCTTAGTGGGGCTCCCTGGGTGAAAATATGGGTATGTCTGGGTTCAGCTCTGAACCTGAACAACCCCTTTAACAGCAGCTCAGAAGAAATAGCTGCCCTTATAACCATGTTCAGGAAATGGAATAAAAAAATCTGCAACATGAAAATAAAAACAGATTAGGTTATGAAGGATAAGCCACTATTTGACTGGTGGAAAAATGTATAGGTGAGGCAACACATTCCCTTTAAAGGGGCTGTGTCAAGATTACCTATCCAATAAATAGATAGATGGATGGATGGATGGATGGATGGATGGATGGATGGATGGATAGATAGATAGATAGATAGATAGATAGATAATAGAGAAATATATAGATAGATAGAGTTCATTTTTACACAGATCGGTAGGAGATCTGACAAATGGAACCCGCCCATTCACGAAAACATACGATGAAGCAGTGGATGAGCATGCTCACTGCTTCTCGATGCATCTCAGTGCCTGGCTATCTATGGCAATCCTATAGAGCAGGCATCCTCAAACTGCGGCCCTCCAGCTGTTGCAAAACTACTACTCCCAGCATGCCCGAACAGCCTACAGGTATCAGCCTACAGCAGGGCATTGTGGGAGTTGTAGTTTTACAACAGCTGGAGGGCCGCAGTTTGAGGATGCCTGCTATAGAGAATGGAGAGTACCTGAAATTACATGTCTATCTATTTGGTATTTCAGCTCTGATCTGATTCGAGTAAATGGAGGTGCAATATCTGATGAAGCTCATGGACAAGAATGCATGAATGCTAAATGTACCTGGAACTAGACTCAATAGGCTAGTATACAAGAGTGAGGCACACATGTTGTGCCAGTTCCCATATTCCCTCATATCTGTATTTTATTTAGTGTGTTTTATAAAAGGGAATCACTTTTTGCACCTTGTTATATATTATTTTATCATCCTTTATGTAGCGTAAATTTGATTTTTGTATTCACTTCAGAACTTCTTCTGATGCATATCTAATTTTCCTCTTTATTGAGATGTATTTAAAAAGCAATTACTGTCTATTTAAATTTACATTGCTTTTCTCTTTTTTTCATAGCAATAATCATTTATAGAGTTTTGTGTTTTACAAGCGAAGAAATTATTTTTGACTTGACTGCTTAGATACTTGCATTCATTCAGCACTTCCTTCCTCATTACAGAATTCTCAGCTTAGAATATGGAAGGTGTCATTAGATTATGTAGCTGTCTAATCAAGAAGGTGCAAAAATTTTAATTAAGGTAATGTCAGGCAGGATTAATTATTCATACGTATAAAACACGTCTTATATGGAGTGTGATATAGCTTTAACAGTTCTATGGCTAAAAATGAATGTGTTGAAGACAATTTCGCGACTGCATAGCATATAGATTTGCCTTTAAGCAAGGAGCAAGAAGGTATGTGAAGGATATTATTAAACTATGTAATGAGTGCAGGTTCTCTACATTCCACTGTTCCATATTAAAAAACCAAATTGCAATGGATTTTTATAGTGAAATGTATCCTTCTACTGGGACACAAAAAACTGCTAACTAATCAAATATTTTGTGATCTAATGATGCCTTTAGGGATTGATGTAATACATGGCAGTTTGCTCCAGGATGTGAAATTCTCCTAGTCATTAGGTTGGCAATAGATTTGGGGGTTCATTTTCTCTTACAGTAATGCAGAAATGGTTTTTGTTACATTATGTATGAATATTTATTTAATGTTCCATTAGATACCTACAGACCTATACATCTGTATGTTGCAAATATGTCTGTGTCCTAATGGATCACAAAAAGAACTGCCAGAAATGCTATGACACATTGACAGAGCCGTAGAAGAGATAGAACAGGGTTTGAAATAAGTGCATAATAAGAAATATTTACCATATATTCCATTAAAGACGTTGGACTCTTTCTGGATACTTTTGGCCAATGTGTATATAAGTTGACTATATGACAATTACTAATAATATGACCGCTGATAGAGGGTCATGTGACCAGGCAAAAATAACTCCAGACACATCACCATCTGCACTTGTAATGTTGAGACTTTAATGCAGGTTAATTGTATTTTAACAAAGGAGACTGAGTGACTTGTCTGGTCAGATGACCCTCCATCGGCAGCCATTTTATAGACAAGACCATGTGGACAGCACAAAAGACTTGGCCAAAAAGGGAAAATACTTTCTAAAATATAGAATATAGAAATTGGTGCAAAATATCAACAAAGATGTGCCATAAAGGCATTTTACAAACATACTGGTCAACAGTAGCCAGAAAGTGGCCAACCCCTTCAATCTTTTGAGACTTCTTTTAGAAACTTTAGGCCTGATTTATCCAGACCTGCATCTGCTGCATGGGGCTTGATGGGGCCAGTACCCATAAATTACATGGCTCTTCTGGAAGTCTGTGCGGTGGAATAAAATCTACAGTAGCACTGATGATGTCAATGATGCATGAGCCAGGGCCGATGGCCCCACCCATGCTCCACCATTGCCACATTGTAAAATTGGCAAGGGTAGCATAAAATGCCAATTGCACCTAGAAAAGTTGCAAAGGCATGGCAAAGTCGAAAATTAGATGGATTTTAAACTTTTCTACGTCAAAACCAGGCATAGGGGAAATAATGAATTTCTCCCTTTTTCTAGTAGATAACAAACATACTACTATGTATTCTTACCAGAACTGCATCACATATTTGAATGTATTAACACTAGTAAGGACTAAAGCCACCCAAAAAATATTTTTAAAATGCACCACGAATAAGGCCTGTAAGCTTAAAGTCTTCTTGAGTCGAATGGTAATAAATATACTGTACAGTTTCCTTCACTGCTGATACCCACAACAATTGGCTATAATTTGCAGATGGAATTTAAAGGGGTTTTGCAGGCTACTGATATTAATGATGACCTATCTTCAGGATAGATCATCAATATCCAATAATTGGGGATTGAATACCCCATTCCCCCACAATCAGCGGTTCCTTCTATCCAGAACTAGCACTTTGAATAGAACAGGAAGTACAGCTCTGTTCAAAGGTGGTGACCACTGCACTTTTAATAGCACTGTGCTTCCGGCTTTGTTTAGAATGTTACCTCCAGCATAGAAGGCTGCAGAGAACAGATGATCGGTGGGGATGCCAGATGTTGGACCCCCGCCAATCTGATATTGATGAGGATAGGTCGTCAATATAAGGAGCCTGGAAATCCCATTAACACCAAGTGTTCAATTACTCTTCTGTTGGACTCAAGCAACCGATTTTCCTCTATTAACTCAGAACACCTTCAAATTTAATTTCACACAGAATTTCTGTTTTAATGTTGCTACTAGGGCAGTTTTTATGGATTTTGGGGAATGAAGATCAAAAATCACCTCCAAAACATCAAATAATGCTGACAATGCTAATCATTTGATAAATACAAAAAGTTTTTCTCTGCATCCCCATGCCGAAAATAAGACAGGAGTCGAGGGCACTGTCAAAATAGGTGCTTCCTTGAATGCAAGGCACAGGCAAAAGCCAGAGGATGCAAGTGGGGCTGCCAGATCACATACCAAAACATGTCAGCAGGTTGAAAAGGGATTAGGTTTTGGAGTGTGACTTAATGTGGAATGTGATCTGCCATTTATATCTGGGAATTATTCATTCATAAAGAAAGTGTCCCGAAGTTGCATGCAGTATCAGGGATAAATAGCCGTATTCCACCCTGACAGCATATCTTTGATCTCAATCTCACCAGTAGTCATGGGGATTATTATTGCTATAACCCTCATACTACTGTTTTCCAACAGTGATAACATGGAAAAAGCAGTAATATGAGCCAATGTGGTGTAACTTGAAGCTCCCGGGCCCCAATTTAAGATGTGTACATGGGGCCTATCATCCATGTGCCATTTATAATACTCAACTAGCACTAGAACTACTGCTACGTGTGACTGCTACTCTTGCATCACCTATAGCTACACCCCTACCCTTGTCACATTAATCCAGGGGTGATGTAAATTAGGACCACCAAATGGTCAGATGAGCCTGATCTCAATATGGGGAAGTAACAATGCAGTTCATTGTCTTAGCTCATTATCTAGATACCCTGGCTTTCTGCCACGCATCTTGTTCCTGGGGCAAATACGGATGTAGCAGAGTTATCACTCAAACTCTTAACTCAAATTTCTTAACTCGTCATGTTATCTCAAAACAAAAGCCATTGGAAAGCAATTAAAGGTGTTTTCTAAACACATTTAGTTTAGTTAACACATCTCATAAAGCATCAGTTATCCTCTCCTAGCTATGTTACTAGGGGTTGCAGATGATGCACTGATTTCAGAGCCCTAGCCCACAAGGGTAACAGGAAAGCACTTTAATATGGCCCATAGCAGATTGTGAATTGGTGCCCCGCAGCTTCAAGCTAAGCTTCTGAGGGTCTCATTTACGTACACAATTCCCTGGTGACAATGACTTTATCATAGGATACATTAGCTCTACTACGGTCATGACCAGTGCTCCATTCACTTGAGGTGTTAAAAATAAGTTTGGAGCAGCTATTGAACTAAAACCTGAAATATTTATATCCTCTGACACTTTCTTGTGCCCCATGCTGCCAAATGAGCTTCAAATGCATCCTATTTAAAAGCATGGGGAACGGTAAAACAGCTGAAGATGCAAGAATTAAAATTATTTTTGTTTAACTGGTCAGAATAAGCTGTGCTCTGCTTTATGGAAGCCAGCAGCTTGGAGTGTTGCTTCTTCAGAACTGCAATCCTAATTGCTAGGTGGAAATGTAATTTTAAATATATGATTAAATGGGTTATCCAGGTGTTAAAAATCTGGATGCTAAATACTGTAGATGTTAAAATACTAAGAAAGACTATACTTACCCATTGAATGACTTGCAGATCCAGCCCTAATGCTCCTGGGGTCCCTGGTCAGTCTTTGTAAGTAGTGATGGACGAACATCGGGTGGGACAATTCGCGAACGCGCGTTTGCGATCCAATGTTCGCGAAACGCGCGTTCGCGGAGGGCCCAATTCACTTTTATGACAGGCGAACCTGAAAAACCTTCAGGTCATATTTGCAGCCAGCAAACACTTACTAGAAGTGCACAAATAGTCCCACAACATGGACAGTGATATACCAGAGGGGGGTCATTGTCAAAAATTCCCACAAAAAATATGTATTTTAATCAGGGGCCATTTTTATGCGTCTTAAAAGGGAAACTCTCAAAAATATGCCCTGCTGAAGCCTAGAAACATTTTATTTCCTATTGGTTTGATGTATACAAATGTGCAGCACTCCTCGTTTTTTGTATTCTGCAGAGTCTATTTAAAAAATGCATACGTTAACATTTTTTTTTTTCTACCATGGAACTGTATGGTGAACGGACGCCACTGTACGGCATCAGTCTGAGGCATCTGTTAACGCATACATTTTTGGTATGCATTAAATGGATGGCAAAAATAGGATGTGAACCCAGCCCCAGTGTCAGAATAAGCACCAGTACACAGCGAAGCAGCGTGGCGGAGAGGGGAGGCCATGATATACTGATAGAGTGCTACCTGGTCCTGGTGGTCAGGGATGAGGACTGTGCTTCCCAAGGATCATTTTCTACTGTGAAATACAGGGCACAGTATAATTCACTAGAATCTATATAATATAAAGATATTAGCTCTACCCTCGAAAAATAATTCAATAAGGTGGTCATTTATTATAAAGAAATACGTCTATGTTAGGCGTATTTCTGACACAGATTGTGGCGCGAAGGTCCTTAGCACCGCAATATGTATATTTTTCCCACTCAGGCCACGTCAAAAAAAGGATGGCGTGGGCAGGGGAAGGGATACAGTTATGGCCATACAGTTATTTGTTACCACCGCCATACATTGACCGGATAACACCTCTGTACAGTGACCAGGTAACACCGCCATACCGTTAACGGATAAAAGGGTTTAAGAGGGCACAGTACAGGGAATGACTAGGGGCACTGTACAGGGTGTGGCAAGAGGGCACAATGCAGGGTATAAGGAGGCACAGAACGGGGTGAGGGGCACAGTAAGGGGTGGGGGGCACAGTCACATGACCCTGTGACATTAAAATGTCCTTATGGTGAATGCGGTTCATACGCCACCATAATGACAGGCAGAGGAGTGAGACAGGGGTGTGATTATGTGGTTAAAGATAAAAAATTTAGCTGTCGGCCATTACAGGCCCCAAAAATTAGGCACTAGGCATTCACCTGACAGCAAAGAACTATAGATTATGTGGCTGGAGGTACATTAGGCGGTCACAGGATAAAAATTTAACTATTGGCCAGTACAGGACCAAAAAATTTGACAATAAGCATTCACCTGACAGCAAAGAACTTTGGATTCTGTGGCTGGAGGAACATTAGGCAGTCACAGGATAAATATGTAACTGTCGGCCAGTACAGGCCCCAAAAATTAGGCAATAGGCATTCACCTGACAGCAAAGAACTTTGGATTCTGTGGCTAGAGGTTCATTAGGCGATCACAGGATATATAACTGTCGGCCAGTACAGGCCCCAAAAATTTGCCAATAGGCATTCACCCGACAGCAAAGAACTTTGAATTCTGTGGCTGGAGGTGCATTAGGTGATCACAGGATAAATATATAACTGTCGGCCAGTACAGGCCCCAAAAATTAGCCAATAGGCATTCACCCAACAGCAAAGAACTTTGAATTCTGTGGCTGCAGGTGCATTAGGCGGTCACAGGATAAATATGTAACTGTCAGCCAGTACAGGCCCCAAAAATTTGGCATTCACCTTACATAAAAGGCCTTTTATGCCGCTGTATATACATAAGGCAAAGACCATGATTGGCTCTTTGTGGTGGCGGATATGCGTGGGCTGGCATGAGGAAATTCAATTACACGTGGTCATCACAGGTGTTGAATTCCTCCGAGATCCATGCCTTATTCATTTTTAAATGAGCTAGGCGACTGCTCTTATCGGTCATGATCCCCCCTGCTGCGCTGAACGTCCTTTCGGACAGGACACTCGACGAGGGGCAAGCCAAGAGTTCCATAGAAAATTGTGCAAGCTCTGGCCACAGGTCAAGCCTGCACATCCAGTAGTCAAGGGGTTCCTCGCATTTCAGAGCGTCCACATCGGCCGTTAACCCGATGTAGTCTGACACCTGTCGGTCTAGGCGTTCCCTAAGGCTGGATCCGGAGGGCAGCTGTCGATGGGTTGGCTGCAAGAATGATCTTGTATCCGAAGTGACCAACACATCTTCAAACCACCCTCTTTTTGTAGGCTCGGTAGGATTGGTACCCTCACCTGTTATGCTGTGGGTGAAAATTCCTCTGCCAGTGCCTGCAAAAGCAGAATGCAGCATCTCTCACCGTAAGGCCTTGAAATGCTACATTATGACAGCCCTCTGTGATGCTGGTAACATGTCCGACATTTTGTGTTTGTACCAGGGGACTAAGTACATTGCCAACCAGTACAGGTCCTTGACCTTTATGCTTTTTTTACGGGGGTCCCTCTCCAAACACTGGAGCTTGAAGGCCCCCATTTGCACTAAATTGGAAGCAGTGAAGCGCCCTGGCATCTGCTCATCGCCCTGGCATCTGCTCATCACCCAGGATAATGTCATCCTCGGTCTCCTCCCCCCAGGCACGGACAACAACAGGGATCCCTGAAAAGTTTAAAGCCTGCTCTTCTTGCTCCTCCTCCTCCTCCCCCAGCTACGATCCTCATCTGACTACTCTTTAGACTCCTGCTGATTTGTCTCAGATGGAGTAGCCCCCAATGGGAATTCATTCAGCATTGCGACTTCCTCATCTTCCAGCTTCTGCTCCTCGACAGCTTGATCAATGACATGACGCAATGCACGCTGAAGTAAGAAGGCATAAAGTACAATGTCACTGATGGCGCCCTGGCTGTGACTGACCAGTTTCATGATCTCATCAAATGGCCGCAGAAGTCTACATGCATCGCGCATGAGCAGCAACTGGCGCGGTGAAAAAACCAAGCTCCCCAGAACCTGTCCTGCCACAGACTTCGAACAGGTAGTCATTAACGGCATGTTGCATGTTTCTGCTGGAGCAGCCTATCAGGCATATATAAGGTGGAGTTCCAGCACGTCGGGCAGTCACAAATCAGACATCTGACGGGCAGGTGGTGTCACCGCTGAACGTCAGCAAGGCGAGCCATGGCCAATCTTCTAAAATGGCCAGAGATTTTCCTGGCCTGCCGCAAGACATCCTGGACCCCGGGGTATTTGGCAACGAATCGCTACACAACTAAGTTCAGGACGTGTGCCATGCATGGCACTTGTGTCATTTTGCCCTGTTTCAGCGTGCTCAGCAGATTGGCACCGTTGTCGCACACCATTTTACCAACTGTCATATTGAGCGGGGTTAGCCACTGATCGGCCTGTTACCGCAGAGCTGAAAGGAGTGCAGGACTGGTGTGGCTATTGGCTTCCAGGCAAAACAGCCGCAGCACAGCATGGCAATGTCTCACCTGGCACATCGAATAGGTTCTGAGGAGCTTGGAGGGTGCAGCGGAAGAGGCAGTAGCAGTGGAAAAGGAGGAGTCAGCCTAGAAGGAGATGGAGGATGGAGTAGGAGGAGGAGAAGAAGAGGCAGGCCTGTATGAAATCCATGGCGTTAACACCAAATTCACACGGGTGCCACGGGTTACATGCTTGATGGCCATCAGAAGGTTCACCCAGTGGGCAGTAAAAGTTATGTACCTTCCCTGCCCGTGTTTGCTAGACCACGTGTCTGTGGTCATATCTATCTTGGCACCGACACTGTGTGCCAGAGATATACACTCACCTAAAGAATTATTAGGAACACCATACTAATACGGTGTTGGACCCCCTCAATCAGTATTTGGCGGAAACTAGTATATATAACCCCTCAATCAGTATTTGGTGGAAATAGGTATATAGCACCGCTCAATCAGGATTTTGTGGAAGAAGGAATATAGCACCCCTCAATCAGTATTTAGCGGAAGCAGGTGTATCACAGCCCTCAATCATTATTTGGGGGAAGAAGGTACATAGCAATAGCACCCCTTAATAAGTATTTAGTGGAAGAAGGTATATGGCACCCCTCAATCAATATTTGGCAGAAACTGGTGTTTAGGACCCCTCAATCAGTATTTGGCGGAAACAGGTATATAACACTCCTCAATCAGGATTTTGTGGAAGGAGGTATATCGCAGCCCTCAAGCAGTTTTATTTAGGGGCAACAGGTATATCACACCCGTTGCAATTAGTTACTCCAATTGCGTTTGTCCTTCTATCTAGCTGCGTTATCACAGCAGAACCGCACACAACTGCTGCACAATACAAATACACTATGATATAATTTCTATGTTAGAAAGTATATTATAAGTATTACACACCCCTCTATATCACACCTATCAATAGCACACCTATGCCAGTCCTTAAAAGAACTTTTGTGGTTCTATAAGGGCTCTTTCACACTTGCGTTATTGTCTTCCGGCATAGAGTTCCGTCGTCGGGGCTCTATGCCGGAAGAATCCTGATCAGGATTATCCTAATGCATTCTGAATGGAGAGAAATCCGTTCAGGATGCTTCAGGATGTCTTCAGTTCCGGAACGGAACGTTTGTTGGCCGGAGAAAATACCGCAGCATGCTGCGCTTTTTGCTCCGGCCAAAAATCCGGAACACTTGCCGCAAGGCCGGATCCGGAATTAATGCCCATTGGAAGGCATTGATCCGGATCCGGCCTTAAGCTAAACGTCGTTTCGGCGCATTGCCGGAGCCGACATTTAGCTTTTTCAGAGTGGTTACCATGGCTGCCGGGACGATAAAGTCCTGACAGCCATAGTAGTGGGGAGCGGGGGAGTGGGGAGCGGGGGAGCGGGGGAGCAGCATACTTACCGTCCGTGCGGCTCCCCGGGCGCTCCAGAGTGACGTCAGGGCGCCCCAGGCGCATGGATGACGTGATCACATGGACACGTCATCCATGCGCATGGGGCGCTCTGACGTCATTCTGGAGCGCCCCGGGAGCCGCACGGACTGTAAGTATACCGCTCCCCCGCTCCCCGCTCCTACTATGGCAACCAGGACTTTAATAGCGTCCTGGGTGCCATAGTAACACTGAAAGCATTTGGAAGACGGTTCCGTCTTCAAATGCTTTCAGTACACTTGCGTTTTTCCGGATCCGGCGGGCACCTCCGGCAACGGAAGTGCATGCCGGATCCCAACAACGCAAGTGTGAAAGAGGCCTTAGCTAGCGTTTGGTGTCCCTAACTGTCCCTGCTCCAAAATGCAACCTATACCTACACTGGAAAAACGCATAATGTAAAATGACTGCCAGATCGGGTTCTGTTATAGGGTCGGGGGTCTGTCCATGTGCTGAAACATCTCAATTGGCTGTCCTGTCCCACCTGATGGTTGTGTCATGGGTCAAAGTTTGGCGCTATGCAAAAAAAATATGGCGCGTGCGTATATCACTATATGTTTGCATGTTCGGCGAATCACGAACTAGCAAAGTTCGCCCCGAAACGACCGCCTAGCGAACCACAAGGCCATCTCTATTTGTAAGCAGGGCAGCAGTAGTAAAATAAATAAAATACCAATGTGACATATTATATGGTTGATCCTATGTATGCAAAAACAATTGGGAACCATGGGAGTATAGGGAAGCATGGTTGAATTGCATTATGTAATTTTTTGCAGGACAAGTTAAGGTTTTTAATGCACCATTTTGGGTACATGTAATGATTGGTTAAAGCCAGCTGTTTAGCTAAAAAAAACTTTGTTAACGTCAGTAAAAAGACGTATTAGTGGTCACTAAGGGGTTAAGTCTGTTTCAGATACTTTAACCATCTCTACAGTAAACAGAGATGATCAAATCAATTCTGTAATTTTAAAAGTTCGGGTGAGAGAGAAAATGTTGTCCAGGAAATTGGAGCACTTGTGATTCAGGTAGAATTGATTCAGCTTTAAATTGAATCAGTCATCCAATTGAGCCAATTCTGACCTGAATTGAATATTAAGAAATTATTTTATTATCTCTAATAGTGAGTTCTTTTATTTATCTATAATTTTAAGTTGAATATTGTGTCGTATCTACACACTTTCTTAAAATCAGTGTATCATCTACTGTACATTATCCCCCCAACCCTATTCCGTATAAACCAAACTTTCCAGGAAGTAACTTGAAGGGCTTATAAAGAACACTAAGTTAATCTGTTGGAATTGGTACAGTAGAAAATAGAAAATATACTTGTCTGAGTGGTTTTTACACCCTTGTTATCAAGATCATCAAGAATTATGTGATTTCTTTCTACAGATTCCCTTCTGTAAAAATCTAGGTAGGAATTTATCATTGTAGGTATATTTCGGATTAGTTTTTAGACTGGAGTTGCTAGAAACATACAATGTGTCGGCAGATAAGAACCATTTGGCCCATCTAGTCTGCCCAATATACTGAATACGATTAATAGCCCCCGGCCCTATCTTATATGAAGGATGGACTTATGCCTATCCCATGCATGCTTAAACTCCTTCACTGTATTTGCAGCTACCACTTCTGCAGGAAGGCTATTCCATGCATCCACTACTCTCTCAGTAAAGTAATACTTCCTGATATTACTTTTAAACCTTTCCCCCTCTAATTTAAAATGATGTCCTCTTGTAGCAGTTTTTCTTCTTTTAAATATTCTCTCCTCTTTTACCTTGCTGATTCCCTTTATGTATTTAAAAGTTTCTATCATATCCCCTCTGTCTCGTCTTTCTTCCAAGCTATGCGTACCTGCTATGCGTACCTGCACCAAATTTATGAAACTGGTGCACAGTAATAATAAATTTGACGCAAGAGCATTGTGGTTGTGACTGTTTCTATTAAGTATCCCAGGGATGTGACTTTTTAAAGAGAATCTGTTGACAGGCTTGTAGCTGTGAAACTGGTTCTGTTGCATATGCATTTGGCAGCTGGAGGCATCTGTGTTGGTCCCATTTTCATATGTTCCCCCATTGCTGAGAAAAATAAAGTTTTACTTTATGCAAATAAGTCTCTATGAGCAACAATGGTGTTGCTGTTACTCCTAGAGGCTCAACTCCACTTTGATTGACAGGGCCAGACAGTGAAACCATCATGATAATTGGTCCTGTTAATCAAAGTGCAGAGGGTGCAGCAGTTGCAGAAGAGAGCTGAGTCTCTAGGAGTAATGGCAATGCCCCCATCCTATAGGCTCAGTTGCATATATTTAAACATAATGTTTCTCAGGATTGACGGCATATAGGAAAATGGGACCAACACAGATGTCTTCTGCTGCCAAGCATACATGCAACAGGTCAGCCAGTTTCATAGGCAAAAATCTGCTGACAGATACCCTTTAAAAAAGTTGCACTCCATAAAAGTGGTCAACTTTGAAATTTTGCCCAAATGTGCACTTTATATGTGGACGTGGCACTGGAAGGTATGGTGCTTGACAAAATTGCTAAATTTTTGTGTAAGTGACTTTTGTGTAAAAGTCACAAAGCCACTACTTTTTTTGCATTCCATTTTGATCTGTCATAATAGAAGTCAATGGGCAATCATAACAGAACCATCTGGTTTCTGTTATGCAAGATGGAAAACAAAGTTTTGCATTCCATCATAAAACTAGTATATGGGCAGCATAACGGATCCATCCTGGTTTCCGTTATGCAGGACTGGACTCCTGCATAATGGACACCAGGACGGATCCGTTATGCTGCCCATAGACTTGTATTATGAAGGATCAAAACGGAATGCCTCTTCCGTTTTGACTTCCGTCTTATGGATTCCATTATTTTCCATTATAACCATTAGAGATGAGTGAATTTCTCAAAAATTTAATTTGGCCGGTCCACCGAATTTTTTGAAAATCATGTTAAAAAACTGCTATTTCCTGGCTGCAGAGAGCCTTTATAGTGGTGTAGAACATTGTGCCTTGCAGTAACATGCTTAGGGAGTCTGTTGTGGTAGTGAAACAATACTGTGAGTCAGTATGACATGCAGGTGACAGGTGTCGCTCTTAGAATCACTGCACACTTCACTTATTTGGGCAGTTATGGGGCCAAAACTGACCAAATAACTGAAGTGTGAACTCAGCCTTACAAGTCAATGTTAGCGTCAAGAGGAAGCACACTCCTTTTACACCTTCAGCAGCTGATTCCACATAGATGTCTACAGAACCTGTTCTATTAAATGCTTATGCAAGTAGAGCCCTCCTCCGAATGAGTGGAGAGGGTGTCAGCAGTAAGCTTGTGAAGAAAAAAGAGTCCCAATATGTATGACAATGGTGTTTCGCCGCGATTCCCAAATGGGAAGTGGGTACAGATCACAGTTCAGACCATGCGTTTTTAAGGGACCACGCGTTCCCTATCCAGAAGGTTGCACCTCTTCAATCTCGATGCATCCAATATTTAAGACACAGGCAAGTAAATCAGGACCCACTGCCACCAAACTATAGGCTCCTGTGGGATGTCAGAAAATATACATACAGTGAAGCAGTGCAGATCACCAAAAATGTCCTTGTGTGATGGTACTCACAAACGCAGCTTGACATATAGGCACATCATATAGCTCCACTGCTCTCTTTTTTTTCCTCAAGCGTTTTCTCCACCACTAGAACATAGGATCACTCCAATAGTGAAGCACCGCTAACAAGATCAGCATATAAAAGTAATGTGAATGGTTCGCATTCACAGAGCGCTGTGGACATTCTATCAGCTCTCACAGAACGTACGGAGGAAGCTCCGCCAATCAGGGCATCTGTCAGTAGAACTTTTATATGCTGATCTTGTTAACGGTGCTCCTGTGATTTGTACCCACTCCTGCTTTTGGCTACCATATCATAAGTCAATTCTGATGCAAAATGGGACCATGTCATGCAAGCCTTACAGCTGTCACATAGACAGGATTCGTTGTGCGTCTAATGTTTCCTTCCTTTTAACAGATAAGAAGAAGGGTCAAATAAATGATGATGTCAGCCAGGCTGAAAGGCAAAATAGTGGCCCAGTCATGAAGTGGGAAGGGTAAGAACAGTATGAGGAGTCCAAAAAGTGGCCCTATGACATAGTAGTGAGGTGGAAGCAGCATGAGGAGACCACAGAGTGGCCCAATGACAGAGTCTGGAGGTGGCAGCAGCATCAGGAGGAGGCCAAAGAGTGGCACAATGACAGTGTAGAGGTGGCAACAACAGCAACAGGAGGCCACATAGAGGCACAATGACAGAGTGTGGAGGTGACAGCAGCAGCAGCATCAGGAGGCCACAGAGTGGCACAAATACAGAGTGCGGAGGTGGCTGAAGCAATAGCATCAGGAGGAGGCAACAGGGTGGCACAATGACAGTGTGGAGGTGGCAGCAGCAGAATTATAAGACCACAGAGTTGCACAATGACAAAGTGTGGCGGTGGCAGCAGCATCATCAGGAGGCCACAGAGTTGCATAATGACAGAGTGTGTAGGTGGCGGCAGCAGCATCAGTAGGAGGCCACAGGGTGGCACAGTGACAGTGTGGAGGTTGCAGCAGCAGCATCATGAGGAGGCCACAGGTTGGCACAATGACAGTGTGGAGGTGGCAGCAGCAGCAGCATGAGGAGGCCACAGAGTGGCAAGGTGACATAGTGTGGAGGTGGCAGCAGCATCAGTAGACTACAGAGTGACTTGGTGACAGAGTGGGGATGTGGGTGGCAATACTAGTACCAGCTGAAGATGGGTGAAAAATGGAGCACTTTGCATCAGATATGTGGCAGCATCAGAATAGTAGCTGAGGCAGGCAACCAGAAGAAACCGGTCTCTTTTGTCAAAGTGTTGGTGTGGCACCATGGATTATCTAGTCTGATGCATCAGGCATTGGTGGGTGGAAATCCTGGCTGATCCACACCTGTTTCCTCTTGACCGTAACAAAGGTCAGTCTTTCCACATTTTGGGTGGACAGGTGAGTTCTTCTTGGGGTAACTATGGCCCCGGCCGCACTAAACACCCACTCTGATGCGACACTTCTGGACGAACAGGACAGCTTTTCCAGGGCAAACTCTGCTAGTTGCGTCCACAAATCCATTTTGGCTGCCCAGTAACCAAACTATAGTAGTTCAGTTTGTCCTCCCTCTGTAAAAAAAGCCCCCATTTTGGACCGGTAGCGAGGGTACAACAAGGTGGAGAGCCAGAAGCCACCCGTCTGCCAAATGGTGACAATTCGACTGTCACTACGTAAGCAAGTGAGCATGTATCAGGCCATTTGTGCAAGTCACTCGGAGGGACTCCCTGCCTCCATCTCCAATGCATGCTGCCACGGTGTTTCTGGATCCTCTGCCTCGTCTTCCTCATCGTCCTGTAGCTCCTCTGGCTGATCCTGCTCGTCCTCTACTGTCATCTGTGTAGAAAACCCACCCATTTTGCTACTCATTGATTGTGCTCCAATGTCCTCCTCCTCCTCTTCCTCCTCCATTTTAGCCCCCAGAGGGCTCATATGACCATGAAATCTAGGCACCACGTCTCCAGTCCCCTGACCAGCTAGATATACCAGCATCTGTTACTGGACATGAAGCAGCGGAATTACATTGTTCATCCCGTAGTCCTGGCGACTGGCAAATAACGTGGTGTTCTCAAAGGGCCTGAGAAAATGGTAGGTGTCACGCATGAGCTGCCACTGGCTGACATCGAAGTTACACAGGGGAGTACTGCTGTATGCTTGGATCATCAAGAAATCGTTTATGGCCTTTCTCTGTTCGTATAGTCCATCCAACATATGGAGGGTGGAATTCCAACTGGTGGAAACGTTGCATAATTGCCTATGTTGGGGGATGCCGTTCTGCCACTGCAGCTCAAGGAGGGTGTGCTTGGTGGTGTACAAGTGGCTGAAGTGCATGCAAAGTTTACTGGCCATTTTTAGGATGTGTTGCAGATGGGTGGAAGACTTCAGGAACCGCTTGACAAACAGATTGAACACGTGTGCCACGCATGGCTCAGCCCTCCTCGACGCAGCGCTGACACCATGTTCTTCCCATTGTCGGTTAGCCTGGTTCCGATTTTGAGATGTCATGGAGAAAGCCAGGATTTGATTTCTTGATTAAGGACACGGAGCATTTCCTCCCCTGTGTGACTTCATTCGCCCAGGCAAACGAGGTGCAGAAGACCGTGACACCGCCTTGCCCTGCACATGTTGATGATGATGATGATGTATAGTCTTGTGTGCAATCAGTCTTCCCCTTAGGGCCTCGATGCGCTTAGCTGGCTGATTAAATAAGGAAGGAAAGAGGAGAAGACATGACACTTTACCATGGGCCGCAAAGGCCTAGAGGATAAGGCACCTATTCCAGAGACTAATTTCCTAGCACTTATCAAAGGGAGAATCAAGAAAAAGGGAGGGAAGGTAGCGGGATCTCAAAGGTTCAAAAGGTACGAGATATAGAGAATGTGAGAAGAACAAAATTAAGAAACGTGAGGAAAAGGTATCTTTAAAATAGAAGGGACATTACCAACCATGAATTTATAGACTAAGATTTAGGAAAACCCCCAAAATTATATGAACCAAAAATAAATGTTACATAGGAAGATCAAATGCCTGTTTGAAAAGTAGGGTTTTCAGTGCATTTCTGAATGAGAGAAGATTGGGGATCATTTACTGGGCCAGAGGTAGGTGGTTCCAAAATCTGGCCCCTTGAGCCGAAAAAGATCTACCTCCACGTCTGATCTTATTAACTTGAGGGTTATGTTATATGCTGGAGGGGCACTGTGAATTGTCCAACGGTGTGAGAACATGGAGGTGGAAGTGGCGTCACCTGGCCAAGTTGCTGGTGTGGCTGGGCAGGAACCACATTTACCCAGTGGGCCGTAAAGGACATGTGTTGTCCCTCACCATAGTTACAGCTCCACACGTCGGCGCTGCTGTACTCTTTGGAAAACACCAACAGGCTCAAGGACTGGCCCACCTTCTAGTCTATATATGCGTGTGCAGGGCTGGTACTGCCTTTTTGGCAAAAAAATGACGGCTTGGGACTCTGCACCTCGGCTCGGGACAAGCCATTAGTTCTCTGAAAGATGCAGAGTCCACCACTTGGAAAGAGAGGGACTGCAGCATCAGCAACTTGGCCAGAAGCACATTCACCTTCTGCACCTTTGGATGAGTGCTTGCATACTGTTGTCTCTTGTCAAGTCAATCTCTTCGGTGATCGATTGCTGACAGAATGACTGACAAGGAGTAGGAGGGTGAGCAGCAGGAGCATTAGGCATCAGGACCAGCAGATAATGGGAAGGATACCAACCTCCCACTGCAGCCACCCTGCTGACTCCCGCCACGCTAGCGACTTGCTGGCTTCGTCAATGTCTCACGGGTAAGCTTCCACCCTCTTCTGCCAATGATGATGAAGCCCCTAATTCACCCAGGTCCCTTGTGCGATCAGCTACATCATCATCATCAAGTATTGTCTGCAGGTCACTGATGTCCTCCTCAACGGTCTCAACACCAACTCCCATTCCACTCTCCTTATCACTACTTGCCCGCCTACTGGAGGAAGTGGCGGATGTCTCCTCCACATCTTGGCTTGCCAGCAGCTGCTGACTGTCCACTAGTAGCTCTTCCTTGCTGTATAGTGGAGCTGAGCCCACAGAATATAATACTTCTCTGGCTGAGGGAACAGAAAAGGACAGAGGCAGGTTGAGGACAGGTGAGGGCACAGGGCCTGCTCCCGGGTCATGCCAACTAAGGGTTGTGTCTGACAAACACACAGACTCTTTGCTGGGGGTGTCTGATGTCACTTGGGATGAAGTGGATGACCGAGTCAACCATTCAAGAACCGCTGGATTGCTGGTCAAGACACGACCACTAGATGACACCGGTAGCTCAGGCCTCTCACTGCAACTCCTGCTGCCATGCCCCCTTACTCTGCTGTGACCTGTGCCTGTGCCAGAAACATTTAAGCCTCTGCCACTCCACTTGCACATACTGTTAGATCAAATGAATAAACAAAAATGAAATTTGAAACACCCAAAAAAAGTCTGTAATTTCCTCACTTCACCACACAACGGCTAATAAGCCCTTTTTTCCCCCACTAAGACACGCCAAAAAGGGCTTTAAAACATATAACTGCACCGCTGGAAGGCAAATAGGCCCTTATTTTTTTCCACTTTTATATGCCATAAAAGGCTTTAGAACATATAACTGCACCGCTGACAACAAACAATCTATATATTTTTTTCCCACTGATACACGCCAAAAAGGGCTTTAGAACATATAACTGCACCACTGAAAGGCAAATAATATATATTTTTGTGCCACAAATACACGCCAAAAAGGGCTTCAGAACATATAACTGCACCGCTAAACGGCATAATATATTTTTTTGCCACTAATACTCGCCAAAAAGGGCTTTAGAACATATAACTGCACCGCTGAACAGCAAATACATATATTTTTTGCCACTAATACACGCCAAAAAGTGGTGTCATTTTCTCAATTCACCACACAACGGCAAATACTGTTTTAGGTGTAGAAAATGGTCTAAATGTAAGACAGGTCAGAAGCAGCTAATAGAGAATCTCAACCCTGTACAGAGAAAGGGGCTATAAATTATTACCCAAAAAGGTGTCCATAGCCTTTAAGGTCAGTAAACTGTACGCTGATTTAGTAATCTCCAGAATATAAAGGCTACGTAGAGTTTATAGGCATAAAGGCTGCATAGGCATCGCTGGGTATAAAATGCAATGCATAAAACTTTCTCATTTTAATACATGCCCATAGGCTTCTGGCATCTTAGCATAATATATGTAAACTAAGTACAATATCTATGTAAATATAAGACCCAACATGCTTATTAACCATCACCAGAGATAATTAACAATCAAGCCTTAGGTTTTGCATTCAGAGATGATTCTATTTTATCCTCAGTGCACAACTTATATTGTGTCGGAATATGATTGGCATACTGTATTGGTGGTGTATGAGAGAAAGTGGGAAAACATGTTTAGAGTTATTGCAGTATATACAGAGACATCAAGTTGTACAGCTCAATAAATTGATCAAAGCAAAACAATGTGTATTAGGGTTAGCAGAATATTTGTAATCAATGGGTATAGGCAGTGAAAATATACAAACATGCCATTTGAGGGATAATTAGAGTGATACGTTTCAGGTTATGCTTACGGTTAATGTCATTTTTTGAAAATATTTTATGGCTATTTTGAAGGGGTTAATATTCATGCATCATATATGACTCCATAACATTATGTATCAACAATAATTGTACAGGTAAAAATGAAGAAAATATATATACAAGAAGGAAATTATAACTCAGTAGTCAACATTCTTTTAGTTGCTCTTTTGCAAGGACATAACAGGGAATACAAAAAGGTAGCTAGGGTAGTCAGCAGTTGGGCAATAGGCAGGACACATACTGTATCTAGGTGTCTTATTGATCCATTATCTTGTAAAGTAGTGTGGTGCACAGGGCTCTGTTGGCACCTGTCATGTGACAGATCCTTCAAAGCTTCAATTTAGTTTTTCTCCATCTATGATAGAACAGTAATACAGAATTGCTAAAGTAGAGGGGAACTGATCCTTATTTTTATTTTTTACCAAAACATTGGGGCACATTTACTAAAGATTTCATGCAGCAAACATGGCTTGAAAAAGTTTCAAATTATGGTGCATGTCAACATTGCACCATAATTTGCAGCTTTTTAAGATTCTCACTTCTTTGAGAAAACTCCTAAAGGAAGCAAAGGAATGTACATCAGGATACTTGCAGCTATCACTTGGTCAGTATATCATGCTAAACCTATTCCATGATTATGTTGCTTGACTTGTTACTCTTGACTGATTGGTACTGTTGTTAGCAGTTAAACCACAATAAAGATATGCCACCTTTACACCCATATGAATTTTGGCTTTTACACTAGTGCTGGAACCGTATTTGCATGGGTATTTGCAGTCCCTTGACACATGTAATTGGAGGTATTTTTAAGTGTGCTTTTAAGGACTAGCAAAGATATATTTATATGTTCATGTTGTATGACAATGTGTCATTTTATTAATGTCAGGGTTCACAGTCTTAAGTCGGCTCTTATAGATTTTGCTATATGTGGTAAGCCCAAATTACATTGGTTTTACTCAATGACAACGTTTTATAAGAGATGTAACTGTTGTGTTGTTTTTGTACACAAAAAGTAATGGTATACCGATATGCCAGCCCAAAATATGGCAAAAATACACCCTTTTAGCATCCATCAGATGAATTGAGGACATAGATACATTTGGTCAATAAATCATGAGCTTTCCTGAAGCAGATCAATTTGTCTCATCAAGCAGGATTGTGCACCTATGGGTATCACCGATGACGCTCCCACCACTTCTTGAATAACAAGTTTGAACATTTTGCCCGGCCCTGACATTCTTGTGCCCCGTATCAGGAAATCAGATCAGACCACCATATCAGAACATCAGATCAGACCACCATGTCCGGACATCAGATCAGACCCCCATTATACCTCCATGTCATACCCCGATTAGACCTCAGATCAGACCTCCATCAGACCTCCATATCAGACCCCCATCAGTCCATAGATCAGACCCTCATCAGACTTCCATGTCAGACCCCCGTATGAGACCTCAGTTCAGAGATAAAATTCACTTACATACCTCTCCTGCTCCACCACTGTTCTCCGGGTCCGGCCGTCTCTGCAGCAGTTGCGCTCCCTTGTCTTCTCCTGCCCATGCACTACATCCTGATGCAGCACACATTCATGACAGTTTAGCGTGGCCCAAATGAAGAAGACAAGGGAGGTTGAGTATTGGTATCACTCACAGTGCTTCACTCCCCACACCTACTGCATACTAGTGAGCACCTCCCGCGCTTACTAGTATTCGCTTTATAAGACGCACTGCCATTTTCTCCCACTTTTGGGGAAAAAAGTGTGTCTTATAAAGCAAAAATGCTGTATCTATTATTTGTATTTGTATTGTTTCTCACACATTCTAACTGTTCTGTTTTGTAGCAGTAAAAAAGATGTAAGAATGGTTGAGTATATTAATTGTATATCATCTTTATGTGTTTGAGAGCAACTAAAATGTATACTAAAGATACACATAGAGTGATAGTTGGAAAATAGATAGCTTTGATACTTTCAAAATGCCATCCTTAAGCTGCGGAGATCTCCCACCATACTTTAGTGAAGATTCTTATGTTTCAGCATTGCTCTCTGCAATAGCCATATTACCCAACTACAAATTTAATGGAACAGAAAAGCTCATGAGGCTTTTTCTCCCAGATCGTTCCAGTGCAGTAACTCTAAGTGGCAGATTTATCAATATTTAACCATGTCAAGCTGAGCTGTTCTTTATCAGAAAGTGTAACATTAAGCCAACTCAAAGAATATATGTCTATGTCTTAGCGGGCAGATGACATTAAAAGCTTAATATAGTGTGTTATAGCAGTATTGAAACCTTAGTATTTTTGCTGAAAAACCCTATGTAAATGAGGTGACAAACTCCAGCATGGATTCTATTCTTGCATATTATGATGATACTTATTGGCATAATGATTATTAAACAAATAATGAAATTAAAGAATCATTATCGAAACAGAAAGATCAGTGTTGAGTAAATCAAAGTATCTGAAGTAGACTTTGATTCTTATTTCAGGAAAAATTTGATTTGCCGCAACATGCAAAGAAATTTGTGAAATTCTGCAAAGCAGCTGAATCTAATTTTCCATAACTTTGATCATCTCTAGTCATAGATAGCTATGTGGCCAGTGTTGCCTCATGAGAAAGATCTTTGTGGCTGTTATTGGTCTGTAGTTAGCTTTTTGTAGGTAATGTACAGAGGTGTAATTTGATAAATTCCTAAAGAAGTTTTAATTTTTTAAGAAATAAAATCCAATATTCATTATGTACAGTAACATTTCCCTGAATGAGAAATGTGCTGTAGTCATTTTGTTACTAAATGCTCTGTCCCATCTAGATAACCCCTTTCCATATTCCCTAAAGATGAGCGAATTTTTTAAAAATTCGATTCGCCAGTTCGCCCAATTTTTGGGGAAAAATTTGGTTCAATCCGAATATATTTGCGGCAAATTGCGTTAAAAAATGGCTATTTCCTTGCTGCTGAGAGCCTTTATAGTGGTGTAGAACACTGTCCCTTGTAGTAACACACATAGAGAGTCTGCTTTGATAGTGAAATAATACTGTGAGTACGTATGACATGCAGATGACAGGCGTCGCTCTTAGAATCACTGCACACTTCACATATTAGGGCAGTCACGGGGCCAAAGCTGACCAAATAATTCAAGTATGAACTCAGCCTTACAGGTCAATTTTAGAGCCAAGAAGAAGCGCACTCCTTTTACACCATTGCCAGCTGATTCCACATAGATGTTATCAGAACCTGTTCTACTAAAGGCGTATACAAGTAGAGCCCCCCGGACAGAGTCACTGATTAATTTGCCCTTCCTGTGATCCACCAGATCAATAACCCACAAAAAACGGATCCTATCTGTGGAGCATATGCCTTTACTCGGTCAGCATTTGCTCAATAATCTATCAGTATTGCTAATGCCCCCCCAAAAAAACAGGAGTGGATGTAAAACAGAGATGACACGTGAATGGAATATTTGCATGTCTTCTGTGTTTTCTAACCACTCCTGCGTTTGGCTACCAAATCACAAGCCAATTCTGATGGGACCATACAGGCCTTACAGCTGCTACACAGACAGGATCTGTTGTGCGTCAAATTTTTCCTTCCTTCTGACAGATCAGAAGAAAGGTCAAATAAATGATGATGTGAGCCAGGACAAAAGGCAAAATAGTGGACCAGTCAAGAAGTGGGGAGGGTGGGAACAGCATGAGAAGTCCACAGAGTGGACGTATGACATATTGGTGAGGTGAAAGCAGCATGAGGAGACCACAGAGTGGACCAATGATAGGGTATGGATTTGGCAGCAGTATGAGGAGCCCACCGAGTAGCACAATGACAGAGTCTAGAGTTGGCAGCAGTATGAGGAGCCCACCGAGTGGCACAATGACCGAGTCTGGAGGTGGTGGCATCAGGAGAAAGCCACCGAGTGACACAATGACAGAGTCTGGAGGTGGCGGATGCAGCAACAGTATCATGAGAAGGTCACCGAGTGGCACAATGACAGAGTCTGTAGATGGCAGCAGTATGATGAGGCCACCAAATGGCACAATGACAGAGTCTGGAGGTGGCAGCAGTAGGAGGAGGCCACCGAGTGGCACAATGACAGAGTCTGGAGTTGACAGTAGGATGAGGAGGCCACCGAGTGGCACAATTACAGAGTCTGGAGTTGGCAGCATTATGAGTAGGCCACCGAGTGGCTCAATGACAGAGTCTGGAGGTGGTGGCAGTATCAGGAGGTTGCCATTGTTTTCATGTACTTTTTGTACATTTGTTGTTTTATAATATACACTTTAAGACGTCGCACAACCTCGCACGACGTCATTCGGTTCATATAGCAAAAGGAGTTTTTTAGTCACCCATCATTTTTACCGGAAAAAAAAAAACACTTTGAAAGAGTGGCACAATGACAGAGTCTGTAGATGGCAGCAGTATGATGAGGCCACCGAGTGGTAAGGTGACATAAATTGGAGGTGGCGTCAGCATCCGGAGACCACAGAGTGGCAAGGTGACATAGTGTGGAGATGGCAGCAGCATCAGGAGACCACAGAGTGGCAAGGTGACATAGTTTGGAGGTGGCGGCAGCATCCGGAGGCCACAGAGTGGCAAGGTGACATAGTGTGGATATGGCAGCAGCAGAAAGATACCACAGTGGCAAGGTGACATAGTGTGAAGATGACAGCAGCATGTGGAGACCACAGAGTGACAAAGTGACAATGTGGATATGGGATCAGCAGCCGCAGGATACCACAGAAAGGCAAGATGACATAGTGTGAATATAGCAGCAGCAGCAGCATTAGGAGACCACAGAGTGGCAAGGTGACATAGTGTGGAGATGGCAGCAGCATGAGGAGACCACAGAGTGGCAAGGTGACATAGTTTGGAGGTGGCGGCAACATCAGGAGGCCACCGACTGGTAAGGTGAAATAGTGTGGAGATGGCAGTAGCATCAGGAGACCACAGAGTGGCAAGGTGACATAGTTTGGAGGTGGCGGCAGCATCCGGAGGCCACAGAGTGGCAAGGTGACATAGTGTGGATATGGCAGCAGCAGAAAGATACCACAGTGGCAAGGTGACATAGTGTGAAGATGACAGCAGCATGTGGAGACCACAGAGTGACAAAGTGACAATGTGGATATGGGATCAGCAGCCGCAGGATACCACAGAAAGGCAAGATGACATAGTGTGAATATAGCAGCAGCAGCAGCATTAGGAGACCACAGAGTGGCAAGGTGACATAGTGTGGAGATGGCAGCAGCATGAGGAGACCACAGAGTGGCAAGGTGACATAGTTTGGAGGTGGCGGCAACATCAGGAGGCCACCGACTGGTAAGGTAAAATAGTGTGGATATGGCAGCAGCAGGATACCACAGAGTGGCAAGGAGACATAGTGTGGAGATGGCAGCAGCATGAGGAGACCACAGAGTGGCAAGGTGTGACATAAGGTGGAGATGGCAGTAGCAGCAACAGCATCAGGAGACCACAGAGTGGCAAGGTGACATAGTGTGGATATGGCAGCAGCATGAGGAGGACACAGAGTGGCAAGGTGACATCATTTGGAAATAGCAGCAGCAGCTGCATCAGGAGACCACAAAGTGACCCGGTAACAGAGTGGGGCGGTGTGTGGCAATACCAGTACCCGCTGACGAAGGTGGGTGCAATAAGGAGCAGTTGGCATCAGATGTGTTTCATCAGGCGGGTTGCAGCATCAGAATAGTAGCTGAGGCAGGAAGCCAGAAGAAACCGGTCTCTTTTGTCAAATTGTTGGTGTGGCACCATGGATGATCTAATCTGGTGCATCAGGCATTGGTGTGTAGAAATCCTGGCTGATCCACACCTGATTCATCTTGATGCAGTGTCCTACTCTGTGCTATATGTGGGCACTTTAAACTCTTTAAATGTCATATCAAATGTTTTGTGGTTTTATGCTGTAATTCCCTTTAACAGGCTGGCAGTGTCATTTACTTTTATTTGCCCCTAGGAGGTGCTGGCACCACTTATATATATAGCTGGGGGGGGGGGGGTGTCAAGTCGGTGTGTTTGTTGAGGAGGAGAATGAAGAGAGGAGGAAGTTAATGGAGGAGGTGGATTTTTTTTTTTCGACCAAAATAATTCACAAAAGATTTGACCGCATATAAGTGCAGCGCTTAATGCTGAATACAATTTTTTTCCCTACGAAATAAGTCCCAAAAGATTTTATCACATATAACTGCAGCGCTTAACGCTGAATACAATTTTTTTTCCCACCGAAATAAGTCACAAAAGATTTTACAGCATATAACTGCAGCGTTTAACGCTGAACACAATTTTTTTCCCACCAAAATAAGTCGCAAAAGATTTTACCGCATATAAGTGTTGCTCTTAAAGCCAACGTGAACTGAGAATATATTTTTCTTTTTGTACTGAAATAGGCCAGTAAATGCTTTCAGCAGAAATAAATGTACCAGTAAAGTGTGTATATATTTTTCTTTCTGTACTGAAATAGGCCACTGAATGCTTTTGCCACAAATAAGTGAACCAGTGAAATGCGTAGCCATTTTTATTTTTTTCCTGTAATACTCCCCTATACGCTTTCAACAGAAATAACTGCAGAAGTGAACTGAGCATATATTTTTCTTGTTGGACTGAAATAGGCCACTATACGCTTTCACCAGAATTAACTGCAGAAATGCACTGAGAATATATTTTTCTTTTTTTACTGAAATACGCCCCTATACGCTTTCACCAGAAATAACTGCAACAGTGCAGTGCATATATATTTTTCTTTTTTCTACTGTAAAATGCCCCTATATGCTTTTATCAGAAATAACTGCAGAAGTAACCTGAGAATATATTTTTCTTGTTGGAATAAAATAGGCCACTTTACGCTTTAAACAGAAAACAATTAAATAGGGCAGTGCGTATATATTTTTCTTATTTTACTGAAATACGCCCCTATACGCTTTCACCATAAATAACTGCAACTGTGGAGTGCGTATATATTAGTATTTTTTACTGAAATACGTCCCTATGCGCTTTAAACAGAAATTACTGCAACAGTGCAGTGCGTATATATTTTTATTATTTTACTGAAATACGCCCCTATATGCTTTCACCATAATTAACTGCAGAAATGCACTGAGAATATATATTTCTTTTTATACTGTAATACGCAACTATACGCTTTCACCAGAAATAACTGCAACAGTGCAGTGCATATATATTTGTCTTTTTTTTACTGAAATACGCCACTATACGCTTTCAACAGAAATAACTACAACAGTGCAGTGCGTATATATTTTTCTTTTTTTACCGTAATACGCCCCTATACGCTTTCACCAGAAATAACTGCAACAGTGCAGTGCGTATATATTCATCTTTTTTTACAGAAAAATGCCACTATACTCTTTCAACAAAAATAACTTCAACAGTTCAGTGCATATATATTTTTATTTTTTTACTGTAATATGCCCCTATACGCTTTCACCAGAAATAACTGCAACAGTGCAGTGCGTATATATTTTTCTTTTTTTACTGTAATACGCCCCTATACGCTTTCACCAGAAATAACTGCAACAGTCCAGTGCGTATATATATTTTATTTTTTACTGTAATACGCCCCTATATGCTTTTAACAGAAATAACTGCAACAGTGCAGTGCGTATATATTTTTCTTTTTTTTATGGAATATGCCCCTATATGCTTTCACCAGAAATAACTGCAACAGTGCAGTGCATATATATTTTTCTTGCTGGACTGAAATGCGCCCCTATACGCTTTAACTAGAAATAACTGTACGTGTATATATATATATATATATTTCTTGTTGTACTGAAATACGCCCCTGTACGCTTTCACCAGAACTAACTGCAACAGTGCTGTGTGTATATATATATTTTTGTTATTGAAATACAGCCCTATACACTTTCAACAGAAATAACTGCAGAAGTGAAATACGTACAGTACAGACTGTAAAATTGTAGATTCACACTGAAGGCATCAGTGCCTTCATAGTCATGAAAATAAAGAAAACTCTTTGAATGAGAAGATGTGTCCAAACTTTTGGTCTGTACTGTATATATTTTTCTTGCAGTACTGAATAAGATGCTAAGATATAAGCCTCTAAAGGCTTTTCAACATAAGACTCGCAGCCCAATAACAAAAAGCTTGAATGACAGAGCTGTCTAATGACTATTTGGATCCCCAAATAATCGTTCCCTGCACTTGTAAATCACTTTCCTATCAATATCCCTAGCACCTACTGACGTATCTCCCTGCACTAAGATGCTGTGAAATGATTCCTCCCTATCCTTTCCCTGCACTTATAAATCATTTTTTCTGTCATATTTTTCCCACAATAGTTTTTCCACTTGCTGTCCCTAGCGCCTTCACACGTCTGTCCCTGCACTCTGAACGCTTGAAAATGTCTGACTGTAAGATGGCCGACGTATTTATAGGGCTGTGACATCACAGGACTGGCTGGCTGCTGAATGGCCAAATGTAGACATGTCAATCTTGGTGATGCCACCTTCCCAGAGTTCCTTGCCCCATGTCCTCAGTCCTGACACATGTAGCTGCCATTTTAGGAAAATTGAGATTTATTACCAGGAAGCGCGAGGAAATTTGCATTAGTTGCAAATAGATTTTTTCTGAAATTCTAAACAAATTCCACTTCATCAACTTCAATTTACTCATCTCTAATCCCTACTATTAGCCATATGGGAGAGCCTCTGGAGAAAGTGACTTCTGCTCTGAATGTAGTACTTCATTTCCCATATATTTTTGTGGGACCATGTGCAACTTCCCTGGGTTTTATAGCCCCAAAACAGTGGATAGTCAGCTGATCACTGGGACAGCTGCATTTATAATGGTGAACCATTTAACTTGATGGCATATCTGTAGATATCATCCTTGGAAAACACTGACTTTTTTTTGGCTCTATAGCACTATATAATACTTGTATACACTGGTTCCTTAAAAGCCCCCATATACATTAGTCTAATGTTTTTAAGTGGAGCACCAGAATCTCCCTGACAGATGACATCAGGGAATTTTTTCACCCCATTCTTTTGTTCTTCCAGGAAATAATCCACAGAAGAAGTGCCTGGAAGCTGATTTCTCTTCTCTCACCATTGACAACACATACACACGCAGTCAAAATGAATGTGTATGTGTATAGGGAAGTTGGGACAGCTGTCGGCCAACATCTTTTGACTGTGTATAACTACTCTTATTCATAATGGCCTCAGATTACAACATGCAATAGTCTCTTCCTGGCAAACTACAATTAGCATACAATGCCACAGATGCTGAAAATCTAAATTTTTACTGAAATGCATTTACAAATTGGTTGTTTAGTTGTACCCCTCTGTAGTACATTATTACATGACTTGTGCTGCTTTTAACTTAGCAAGTATCAGCTGTTTCTCTGGACACCAGATGAAAAAAAACTTCTGTCTTCATCTACCAGCAGTTCTTTCTTACTTTCCTATGTAAGGATTTGCTTTATCTGTAATAGTTATCTGCAAAATTTTCTTTCATTTTCTTATTTTCTTATTTTTGGTTGACATTTTGTTTCTTCAGAGCCAATTACTGGTTGCCCTAGAATTATGATCTCATGTCACAATGTTTTCAACTGACAGTGGTTAAAAATTAATATTATAACATTGTGAATCCACTCTATTGTCATTATTTTGTGTTCTGCCTCATGCAGGAAGATATTCGGAGTGGACAGCATATTAAACCCCTTCATTTTTCACCTTCAGGACCCAGCCTAATTTTGCAAATCTGACGTGTCATTTTATGTGGTAATAACTTTAAAATGTTTTTAGTTATCCAGGCCATTCTGAGATTGTTTTCTCGTCACATATTCTATTTCATAATAGTGGTAAAATTAAGTCAAAATATTTCATTTTTATTTATAAAAAAATACCAAATTTACCAAAAATTTTGAAAAATATGCAATATTTAAAATGTCTATTTCTCTGCATTTAGAACAGATAGTGATACCTCCTAAAATAGTTATTACTTTACATGTACCATATGTCTACTTCATGTTTGGATCATTTAGTAAATTACATTTTCTTTTTTGGGACATTATAAGGCTCAGAAGTTTAGAAGCAAATCTTGCAATTTTTTGAAAATTTTCAAAACCCAATTTTTAAGGACAAAACACTTTGTGAGGCTTACATAAAAGAAACCACCCATAAATTGCCCAATTTTAGAAACTACACCCTCAAGGTATTCAAAACTGATTTTACAAACTTTGGTAACCCTTTAGTTGTTCCACAAGAATTAAAGGAAAATGTAGAGGAAATTTCAAAATTTCACTTTTTTGGCAGATTTTCCATTTTAATCCATTTTTTCAATAACAAGGCAAGGGTTTACAGCAAAAAAAAACTAATTATTTATTGCCCTGATTCTGTAGTTTACAGAAACACCTCATATGTGGTCGTAAACTGCTGTACGGGCACACGGCAGGGCGCAGAAAGAAAAGGAACGCCATATGGTTTTTGGAGGGCAGATTTCACTGGGATAATTTTAAGTTGCCATTTCACATTTGAAGACCCCCTGATGTACCCCTAGAGTAGAAACTCCAACAAATGACCCCATTTTGGAAACTACAGGATAATATGGCAGTTTTGTTGGCACATATGATTTTTGGTTGCTCTATATTACACTTTTTGTAAGGCAAGGTAACACAAAATTGCTGTTTTTATTTTTTGTAATTTACAATGTTCATCTGACAGGTTAGATCATATAATATTTCTATAGAGCAGGTTGTTACGGATGCAACAATACCAAAAACGATTTATAAGTGCAGGAAAAGGATAGGGAGGAATCGTTTTAAATACTAAAGCATTTTTGAAAAAAATTATTTTTTAGTGTCTCAAGACCCATAGTTTTTTTTATTTCTTTGGGCGATTGTCCTTGGTAGAATCTCATTTATTGTGGGATGAGATGATGGTTTGATTGGCACAATTATGGGGTGTGTATGACTTTTTGATCGCTTTGTATTACACTTTTTGTGATATAAGGTGACACCATTTTTATTTTATATTTTTTACGGTGTTTACCTAAGGGGTTAGTTCATGTGATATTTTTATACAGTAGGTTCTTACAGACAAGGTGATACCTAATATGTATACTTTTTAAGTTATTTAAGTTTTACACAATAACAGCATTTTTTAAACAAAAAAATCATGTTTTAGTGTCCGCATATTTTGAGAGCCATAGTTCTTTTTTTTTTTGGGCGATTGTCTTAGATAGGGTATTATTTTTTGTGGGATGAGATAACGGTTTGATTGGTATGATTTTGGGGTGTGTATGAATTTTTGATCGCTTGCTATTACACTTTTTGTGAGGTAATTTGACAAAAAATAGCTTTTTGACATTGTTTTTTTTTTTTTTTTTTTATGCTATTAACATGAGGGATTATATCATCTGATAGTTTTATAGATCAGGTTCTTATGGACGCAGTAATACATAATATATATACTTTTTTAATTTATTTAATTTTTACACAATTAAAATCAAAAAAATCAGGTTTTAGTGTCTCCATATTCTGTAAACAAAGAAGAATTCTAGGCTAGATCTCCTGGGCTTCCATAGCTAACAGGCTCCTGTAAAAGGCATCGGGGATGCCATGGCAACAATCGGCCCCCTGTCAGCGCAGCGCAGGGGGCTGATAGAATCAGAGGGAGCCACCTCCCTCTGTAAACCATGCACGTGCCGCGGTCAGTGCTGACCGCGGCATGTGAAAAGGTTAATCCGCCGGCATTGCCGCATACAGCGATGCTGGTGGATGCAGCAGAGGCCCGGCTTTAAGTAACAGCCGGGCCTGTGCTGCGGAATTGGAACCCAAGCCAGATCACGTACATGCAAGTTGGAATGCGTTAAGGCACGTGATATTGCGAGAAGGGGTTAAAGACCACTTTTTTTTAGTAGTAATTTAAAATGTCATTTTTTGCACGTCTTTTTTATTCCTATTTTAACTGATTTTTCAGTTAATTTCTTCTCAGTGACATGTAGAAATCTGTTGGCAACTGAACATGATCCGCAAGCTAGCGAGTAATGTGGGATTTTATTATGACTTTATTTTTTTCTAATTATGGCAGGAAAGCTTATTAACACAATTATCTGATGTTCATTAACAACTGAACAACCAGACAACATGACTTTTGTAATAGCTGCATTAGGCAAAAACTGGAAAATCAGACTTTAAGATTTCACTTGCCTGTTCTGTACAGAGCCACATAATTATTACAGCCTTCTTAGTAGCCATTCCTATATTCTGCTAACATGTTTAGGATGGCAGAATTCATAGTGACTTACACAGGAACCTGTACAGGAAATAAAGCTGATCATGCATGTTAGAGTAAAGGGTACTAGTGTTGATAGAACATGCTCGGCTGAACACCAGTTCGCTGAACATCGCGTGTGCTTGAGCTCGATGCTCAAGTCAGTGTATTTAAATGTAATTTAGCATCTATTTTTGAAAGGTTTCTGCTAGGATTTGTACTCCCAACCCCTTGTACATTTGAAGCAAGGACCTTATCCCCTCAGCTATAAAGCTGAATACTAAACTGTGTCAGAAAAACCTCATAGTCGTTTCTGATGTAGTGAGTATTTCTATTTAGCAGAAGACTTATTTAATATTTCTGTGTAGGTTGAGTCTACATTCACATTCGCGTTTTGGCTTTCTGTTTGTGAGATCCGTTCAGGGCTCAAACAGATGGAATGGAAAAGGATCCGCTTAGAATGCAGCAGTACAGTCTCCATTCCGCTTTGGAGACGAACACTAAAACGCTGCTTGTTTCTGATGAAACTGAGCCAAACGGATCCATCCTGGCACACAATGTGAGTCAATAGTTTTTCACTGACACAATCTGGCACAATAGAAAACGGATCCGTCCTCTATTGACTTTTAATGGTGTTCAAGACGGATCTGTCTTGGCTATGTTAAAGAAAATACAAACGGATACGTTCTGAACAGATGCAGACGGTTGTATTATCTTAATGCATCCATCCATGACGGATCCGCACAAAATACGAGGGTGAAAGAAGCCTTACATGTAGTTATATAGTGTAGTGGTTAACATCCTTGCCTCTAATGTGCAAGGTTGAGAGTTTGATTCCTGGCAGAAAATGTTATGTATATATATGATTTTAGCCATAATATATTTGCATACATTATTATATATTTAGAATATATAATATATGTAAACATCAGTAGTAGTTTCTTACATATTATGCATTCATATATATCAGAAGTATGATTTTATATATATATATATATATATATATATATATACAGTACAGACCAAAAGTTTGGACACACCTTCTCATTCAAAGAGTTTTCTTTATTTTCATGACTATGAAAATTGTAGATTCACACTGAAGGCATCAAAACTATGAATTAACACATGTGGAATTATATACATAACAAACAAGTGTGAAACAACTGAAAATATGTCATATTCTAGGTTCTTCAAAGTAGCCACCTTTTGCTTTGATTACTGCTTTGCACACTCTTGGCATTCTCTTGATGAGCTTCAAGAGGTAGTCCCCTGAAATGGTTTTCACTTCACAGGTGTGCCCTGTCAGGTTTAATAAGTGGGATTTCTTGCCTTATAAATGGGGTTGGGACCATCAGTTGCGTTGAGGAGAAGTCAGGTGGATACACAGCTGATAGTCCTACTGAATAGACTGTTCAAATTTGTATTATGGCAAGAAAAAATCAGGTAAGTAAAGAAAAACGAGTGGCCATCATTACTTTAAGAAATGAAGGTCAGTCAGTAAGCCGAAAAATTGGGAAAACTTTGAAAGTAAGTCTATTTGACCATGACGGAAAAGTGATGGGGTGCTGCGCCAGATGACCTGGCCTCCACAGTCACCGGACCTGAACCCAATCGAGATGGTTTGGGGTGAGCTGGACCGCAGAGTGAAGGCAAAAGTGCTAAGCATCTCTGGGAACTCCTTCAAGACTGTTGGAAGACCATTTCAGGGGACTACCTCTTGAAGCTCATCAAGAGAATGCCAAGAGTGTGCAAAGCAGTAATCAAAGCAAAAGGTGGCTACTTTGAAGAACCTAGAATATTACATATTTTCAGTTGTTTCACACTTGTTTGTTATGTATATAATTCCACATGTGTTAATTCATAGTTTTGATGCCTTCATAGTCATGAAAATAAAGAAAACTCTTTGAATGAGAAGGTGTGTCCAAACTTTTGGTCTGTACTGTATATATATATATATTAGTGTTGAGCGATCACGCTCGGCCGAACACCACGTGTGCTCGAGTCAGTGTATTTAAATCTAATTTAGCCTCTATTTCTATGCAGAAGATCGCTGTACAGTGAGGGAATCTCTCAGTGTGAGTCCCCAGCTTAGGAGTCCCTGCTCTGACTCCATATATAGCTATGTCCATATATGGAGTCAGTGATTGGGGACACCCCAGTGTATTTAAATCTAATTTAGCCTGTAGTTCAGAAAAGGTTCTGCTGGGATTCAAACTCACAACCTTCTGCATTGGAGGCAAGGCACTTAACCACTCAGCTCTAATAGATGCTTAGCAAGTTACTTAAAAAAAAAGTTGAAGTCTCATGTTTTATTTTTTATTTTTTTAAGTGAAAGGCTATGCAGCTATATAGTGTAGTGATTAAAGTTTTTTAGTAATTGTAAAAATTGTATGGTACAAAAAATGTGTAATTACTAGGAAAAAAAATAATATAGATTTATATATATGGTAAAATCATACTTCTGATATATATGAATGCATAATATATGGGGAACTACTACTGATGTTTTAGCCATAATATATTTACATATATTATAATATATTATATATTCTAAATATATAATATGTGTAAATATATTATGGCTAAAAACTTATAAAATTATATATATATATATATATATATATATATATTAAGTTTAGCATCTATTTCTGAAAAAGTTTGTGATAGTATTTGAATGCACAGCTTCTGCATCACAGCCCAGAGCCACTACACTATATACAGTAGCTGATGAATATAAATATGAATACTCACTACATCAGAAACTGCTATGAGGATTTTCTAACACAGTTTAGCATTCAGCTTTATAGCTGAGTTGATTAGGTCCTTGTTTCTAATGTACATGGGGTTGGAAACTCAAATCCTGGCAGAAACTTTTCTGAAATTAGATTTAAATACACTGGGGTGTCCCCAAGCACTGACTCCATATATGGAACCGAACTAGAGTCCCGACACCCTCCCCTCTTCAGAGCAGGGGGTGCCTGGGGTTCTACCATTTGAGGAAAGAGTTGAATGGCACACCTCCGTGGTGAAGGTGGTGCTCAGTGGTATGCAAAGTTTATGCAATAGAAGAGAAAACCATGGCACTCTAGTTGCTGTTTCGTTAAATGCTTATTTTTATTATTATTGGAAAGCTCTTTTGATTTTTTTTTACTTTTTTATTTATCCAGGGAATAATATTTAGCCACTAGTCAACAATAGACCTTGATCATGGCCTTAGTCATGGTGCAAGTAGTTTGTCAGGATGAAGTTTGGGTTCTCCCATTGACTTCCTTTGTGCTTGGTAGAACACCCGAGCACCATGAAGTGTTCTACCCGAGCACACGAGCACTTTGGTGCTCGATCAACACTAAAGATATTTGAAGAGGCTGTGACTCTCTAGTGAGCACTGCTGCCTCCACACAGCATACCAAGCATAGCACTGTCCATTTGATAGTGATTGGGATTGGTATGGCAGCTCAGCCTCATTCACTTGAATATGACTGACCTGTGCCTAGGCTATGTGACCAATGAACATGATGTCACTGGCCTAGGAAGAGGCCACAGCACTCATGGAGTGTTGTGCTTACTTCAAACAGCTGATCTGCTGGGGTGCCAGGAGTCGGACCTCCGCCAATCGGATACTGATGACCTATCCTAAGGATAGGTCATTGGTATTAAACACTCTGACAACCCCTTTAACGTCAGTTGGTCCCGCCCCCATGATGTTGGTCAGACTGGCCAGCCATCTTGGAAGGGAAATATCTGACTGCATCTTACTCCCATTCAGAAGACATGTATGTTCAGCCATGCTGAGCATTCATGTGTATGGGGAGGTCAGACAAGATAATTTGTTGGCGGAACAAGTGATTGAATGAAATCTATCTAAAATATATGGGAGTCTAATATCAGAAGCAATGCCAATAAACCAATGACATATAGGCTACGCTCACTTGAAGAAAACACAGCCTTTTATTTCAAAATTGTTGCCTCCTACAGTAGGTGCAGGAATAAGAGTTTTAAACTTTATATAAATTATTAGTTCTGTGCACTGAGGGCATTCCTACTTCCCTCAGTGCACATAAGATTCACTTCTTCAGCCACTGAGCTGTCCCTCTGAATGTTGATTAATAGGGCCCTCTATATCGCGTCCCAGGTTTGGTAGGAATGCTGACCGGTGTAGTGCGGCCTAAATGTCTCTTTATGTGTGTCACGGTGCTCCTACTTGTACCCCAGGCTTTGTATCCGAAACAATAAATAGGGGGAATAATTGAGGGATTTTAAAGAATAACTTGAGTGCAGACCTTGAAATGAAGTTTAATGGCAGCTTTACTTGAATAAACGTTTCTTCAAACAGTTTTGAGACTTTGTCTTGTTTCCAGCAGGCTTTATCATATAACTGACAGGCAAACTCAACTCTGCTCTCTTTCTCTTTCACTCTGCTGTACTGACAAACTTAAATAGTATCTTTGCTTTCTTTTTGATGCTGCACTTTCTCTCTGTAGTCTGACTCTAGGTTATGCCAGGGAACTTTCCTCCTGGCTCCTTAGGCTTCAATCTTTGGCCTCCATGGCCAGCAGAGCTTAAGGTGCTCTGGCTAGCAAGGGCATGTCCAGCAGAGATGTGCCCCTGCTCACTCTTCCCTTAGCTGGGGGTGAACTAGACTAACTTCTAACTGGTCCCCACCCTTCCTGCAGGAAGTAGGGCTATCCCATTTCTCTCCAGAGGTAGGTTAGAATGGAATGGAGAGTTCCATTCTACCTAAGTACAGCTCTGCCGTTTTGCTGCGACCTGGTGGTGAACCAGGTAAATAACATGAACAGTTATACAACATTATTAGGAATGCACAGTTTTGAGAGACCTGGAAATAAATATACAAGATGACATGATATTAGACCATTAAAGACAGTAGCAGGGTGCTGGAGTGGTGGGGTGTGACAGATGCATCAACTTGACTGACCCTGTATTCTCGTGCACGAGCAATATGATGTGATTAAGCATTGGTATATGGGCAGTGGACTTTTTTTTACAGAGACCCTGAGCTTTACTGTGCCATTGTGTAGTGACATGGCATTTGTGCGATAAGACAGGGCCAGAGCCTGTTACTCAACATTTAGAGGACCCTGGTGACTGAGCATATATTCTGTGCACTGTAGCAAAAAAATTGAATACCTTCAGTGCACATAACTGCTAGTTTCCATAAAATTTAAAATTATTGTTTATGCACAAAACTATTTATTTATAAACATTTTAGAAATAAAATACATTTTCTTCAAGTGAGCATATCCTATATGTCAATGCCATTGGTTTATTAGCACTGCTTATAATGGCAGGCTTCCATTAAAGGAGTAGTCTGAGTTATTTTTTTGTTCTTTGTATGTTTCTAACTAATAAAATGTAAAGGCTTTACCATGCACTTACTGGATCTGCAATTGCTGCTTTCTTAGATTTCACTGAGGGTCACATGACCTATGATGTCAGTTTCTCTCTCTGCTCTCATTATGTTTTGTGTACAAGAGAGCAGATATGTGTCTGTACACGAGATGTCACTGTGCTGGCCATGACCCCCCATGCACCTGCTGCTTATTGCTCTCTCCCTGGATTCTTCAGGAATATTTTTAACCCCTTCAGCAGCACAGACTCGGGGCTGCAGTCTTTACTGAGTAGCTGCAGTTAGTGAGTAGACAAATGCTTGGCACAGGAGCTGACAGACTAGAGGAGTTCTGCAGAGCATTGCACAAGAACATGTAGGGGGGAGATCCTGTGTGTATCAGCAGTGTCATTGTACAGCTGGGACTTGTAGTCCTACACATATAACATGCTGCTGAGTCTCCCAGCAGGCAGACATGTCACTCAAGGCAGACTTATTCACTCTCTTAGCAGAGCAGGGGGAGGGGCAGAGATTGTTGTTATTGCAGGTAAACAAAGGGCCTGAAGAGAACCAGGGAAATGAGGAAATAAACATTTTTTTTTTTGCCTAAAACTTGCTTAGCTTAGTTATATATTGCTGCCCAATATATATAACAGAGTCACTAATAGGTTTCTTTAACCGCATATTGTAAAAATAAAGCAATGAGCAAGAATACTTTTCCATCGTGTGACCATATAATGACAGTTCATCAAATACGGATCTTCATTTATTATCAAATATGCAGGCTGCCCTTTTCTTTATTCATGTTTCTAAGGTTATGCTGAAAGTTATAATGGAGCAGAAAAAAAGACTTTACAAAGTATGACACAGGAAGGTAATAGGAAACTGTGGAAAATTATTGTTAACAGTAAGCCATATCAAACCTAAATGCAAAACTGTCCCCTTCAAAGTGCTGCCGTTCTTTGTGCATGGTAATAATAGTAAAAAGTGAAGCCAAATCTAAGTATATCAGGAGCAATTTCTGTCCACTTTGATAAAATATCAGATATTTAGCTGTTTTCCGAATGATCTTAGATCACTGGGTGCAGGCAGCTGGTGATTGTTCGTCTTATGGTTTTCCAGGCAGAGAGATTTTATCCAAACTTTCACTTTGTCTGCACTTGCAATGAAAGATTCACTTCAGTGACTTGGCCATTTGCCATCTGCCTTAATCATTATTTCAGTTACTTCAGGGACTAAAAAGTCTATTTTTCCAAAATGCTGGTAAACTTTCTCAACATATTCTTCCGGTTTTCCTTATTGAGAAACCCTTTTCTTATTCCTTGTAAAGGATTATGATAAAACTATTAGATAGCCAGTGGCTGTTAGTGTTGAGAGATAACAAAGTATCCGAAGTGGACTTCGATCCAAATTTCTGAGAATATTTTATTTGCCGCAAAGCCAAATTTCCTCATGCATCGTAGTAAGGAATCAATTTTCCCTTAAATGGTGGTAAAAAAATAAATAAATCATGCTCACCTTATTCATTTGAGTGCAAAGCGGCCGCCAAGGCCATCTTGATTGAAGATCAAATGCAAAATACCATGCCGGCCGGCGAGATGACGTCATCACACGCCGTGTGAGAGGCCAGCCTATTCGCACTTAAATGGATAAGGTGAGCATGAATGCGGCATCTGAGGGGTTCAATGACGGGGAGTCGGTGCAATTTCCATTCCCCGGCATTGCGTCCACTACTAAAGAAATGCACTTCGTAACAAAGTAATTTGTCACAAACCAAATTCCTCAGTAAAATTCGGTGCGGTTTAAGTTTTCCAAACTTCGCTCATCTCTAGTGACTATAATAGAAGATGCATCCACTTAAAGGGGTTGTCCGGGTTCAGAGCTGAACCCGAACATACCTCCATTTTCACCCCTCATGCTCCGATGCTCTCTTTTGCCCTGTGCTAAATCGCTCAGGGCAAAGGCATCTTTTGGAGATCCGGTGACTTACCGGGGCTCTCCATGGGGCTGCAATTAAAACGGCTAGGGCAGCGCTAAAGCCCGCCCATCAGAGCCGGTGACATCACCGAACACACTGCCGGGCGGAAGTTTCCGCCCGGCAGTGTGTTATTGAAAACAAAAGAGCCCGTGCCCTGCGCGATTTAGCACAGGGCAAGGGAGCGGATCGGAGCATGAGATCTTCCAATGCTAGCCTCAGGGGGGCTGCCTGGGTGAAAATAAGGGTATGTCCGGGTTCAGCTCTGAACCCGGACAACCCCTTTAAGGACAGAGTTCTTGTTCCAGGAGAATGACTGCAATCTATATATATAGAGAGAGAAATATCCATGATCATGAAAATTACTTAGTGGAATTAGGAATAATAGATGTAATGCAAAAGCATCAGGTTGATTCCATCAGCTATTTAAAATACACAAAATACCCAGAATAAACTAACATGGAGGTCCCATGGGCCTTCTCTCGTAGAGAGTGGTGGAATCCCACCCCCCGTGAATGGACAGCAGAAACCGCTTGGCACAGGAGATGCTAAGCCTGGACCCCTTTGTGCATGTTAGCTATACATTTTGATATGAGCACTGAATGCAACAGGAGCTGCTGTGCACAAAAGTAGGTGACCCACTGGCTTGTTAATACCCACATTACGCTGTACATCCCTTTATAGAGCTTCCATGTGGGCGGTGGATGAGTAGAGGCTGGCCACAGGTTGGTGAAGCAGGAGCAGCTGAGCCAAACATGTAGGTTAATGTAGGGGAAGCTACTCTTCTCTACACTGCTGAGTGCAGGGCACGGTGGCATAAGTTTAGATTAGACGGCTTCCTTCTCCCATGCTCCTTCCCCGGTTTAGTACCATCTGCGTCATACTGTACATTCCTGTTCATCGCTTTGAAGTGGGCGCTGACTGTAAGTGTAGCAACAACCACTCTCCACTACACTGGTGGAGTAGTGTGGCATTGCTCTCCGTTAACCTCTACCCCCTGGCTGGTGAGTGGGGTCAAGTATAAACAATTAGGTGTAAAGTCCCCCTCTATTAGCCCATATACATAATATATTTTCCAGACTATAACATGCACCTGACTATAAGGGTACCTGTATATGGGTACTGGTAAACACACAGAAGATCTGTATGATTTTCTGTGCTGATTTCTGTGTATTTTTGCACCCAAACCGCACCAAAACCCAGCAATTTCTAACAATGTTTTTTGTTACGGATTTGATGCAATTTTTCCACAAATCTCTCCCTTCATTTGAACAGGGTGAAATCCACAATTAAAACGACAATAATAATTTACATGCTACGGATTTGAAAATCCACACAGCAGGTCAATTTCTGCATAGAAAAAGATCTGCAAAGTGTACATGAGATTTATGTGATTTTATACACTTTGATGGTACTGTACTAATCTGCCTTTTTTCCAGGCAGAAAAACCACTTCTAGTGTACAAGACGCACATCAGAAAATATCTAAATAGTATTGGACCGGCACTCAGAAAAATGGGTTCACGCAGAGAGCCAGTACGGTATGATAAAATAGTGCAATTTAATAAAACATAAAATACATAAAAACATACATACACGTAATAGTGGGATGGATGAGGTGATGGCTCGAATAACTCATACAAAGTCCATACAATACATATTATTGCAGTCAATGTCCCATGTTTGTACAGATATTATTGAATAATCGATTGCAAACTCTATCCAAATGGTGAATCAGAAAAATCGATAGGAAAAAATCAATAGGAAAAAATCAACAGTGTACAGTCTTAAACTGTAATGAGTATAGTACTCACTTTTGCGCAGTCCTGTGGCGTCCCACGTGTAAGAGCGCTTACCTTGGTGTCGGTTTAGTCCGATGCAAACGGCAAAGTGTGATTACTTAACTGACGTCATAAATTCGGATCTCCGTATGATCGCTTCAATTATCGCGAGATGAGCTGTTTCTTTTCTTTCTCTTTCAAATAGTACAGACTCTATTAATCGCTGTTGAAATTGTAGTGAAGCTTCGATCTTTTTAATCGTGGATCATTGTCAGTCACCAGCCGTTGAATAAAATCGACCACCAGAAGCTTTGCTTACTTTTGTTTCAGATAATAATTTCCTAGGTCTTTTTTCAATATTGCATGGCCATGCTTCAAATTTCGGACTCTTTATAAATATCCCATCGATTTCAGACGCGTTTCGAAATAGATCCCTATTTTTTCCTCACAAACCCACTGAGGAAGAAATAGGGATCTATTTCGAAACGCGTCTGGAATCGATGGGATATTCATAAAGAGTCCGAAATTTGAAGCATGACCATGCAATATTGAAAAAAGACCTAGGAAATTATTATCTGAAACAAAAGTAAGCAAAACGTCTGTTAGTCGATTTTATTCAACGGCTGGTGACTGACAATTATCCACGATTAAAAAGATCGAAGCTTCACTACAATTTCAACAGCGATTAATAGAGTCTGTACTATTTGAAAGAGAGAGAAAAGAAACAGCTCATCTCGCGATAATTGAAGCGATCATACGGAGATCCGAATTTATGACGTCAGTTAAGTAATCACACTTTGCCGTTTGCATCGGACTAAACCGACACCAAGGTAAGCGCTCTTACACGTGGGACGCCACAGGACTGCGCAAAAGTGAGTACTATACTCATTACAGTTTAACGCCTCATGCACACGAACGTTTTTTTTTCACGGTCCGCAAAAACAGGGTCAGTAGGTCCGTGATCCGTGACCGTTTTTTCGTCCGTGGGTCTTCCTTGATTTTTGGCGGATCCACGAACATGAAAAAAAAGTCATTTTGGTGTCCGCCTGGCCGTGCGGAGCCAAACGGATCCGTCCTGAATTACAATGCAAGTCAATGGGGACGGATCCGTTTGACGTTGACACAATATGGTGCCATTTCAAACGGATCCGTCCCCATTGACTTTCGATGTAAAGTCCGGAGTCCCTTTTATACCATCAGATCGGAGTTTTCTCCAATCCGATGGTATATTTTAACTTGAAGCGTCCCCATCACCATGGGAACGCCTCTATGTTAGAATATACTGTCGGATATGAGTTAGATCGTGAAACCTCATTTCCGACAGTATATTCTAACACAGAGGCGTTCCCATTGTGAGGGGGAAGCTTCTAGTTAGAATATACTACAAACTGTGTACATGACTGCCCCCTGCTGCCTAGCAGCATCCGATCTCTTACAGGGGGCCGTGATCAGCACAATTAACCCCTCAGGTGCCGCACCTGAAGGGGTTAATTGTACTATCATATCCCCCTGTAAGAGATCAGGGCTGCCAGGCAGCAGGGGGCAGCCCCCCCCCTCCCCAGTTTGAATATCATTGGTGGCCAGTGCGCCCCCCCCTTCCTCCATTGTAATAAATCGTTGGTGGCACAGTGTGCGCCCCCCCCCCTTCCTCCCTCTATTGTAATAATTCGTTGGTGGCACAGTGTGCCCCCCCCGCCCCCCCCTTCCTCCCTCTATTGTAATAATTCGTTGGTGGCACAGTGTGCGCCCCCCCCCCCCTTCCTCCCTCTATTGTAATAAATCGTTGGTGGCAATCATTGGCCCCCCTCCCTCTATAGCATTAACAACATTGGTGGCCAGTGTGCGGCCTCCCATCTTGCGCCCCCCCCCCCCCCCCCGATCATTGGTGGCAGCGGGTTACTAGCAATAGTACAATAGTACAAGATTCATACTTACCTGGGAGCTGCGATTTTCGTGTCCGGCCGGGAGCTCCTCCTACTGGTAAGTGACGGTTCATTTAGCAATGCGCCGCACAGACCCTGTCACTTACCAGTAGGTGGAGCTCCCGGCCGGACACGAACATCGCAGCAGCAGGTAAGTATGAATCTTCTACTATTGTACTATTGCTAAGTAACCATGGCAACGAGGACTGTAGTAGCGTCCTGGTTGCCATAGTTACCGATCGGAGCCCCAGCGATTAAACTGGGACTCCGATCGGAACTCCGCTGCCACCAATGATGGGGGGGGGGGGGGAGATGGGAGGCCGCACACTGGCCACCAACGTTGTTAATGCTATAGAGGGAGGGGGGGGCAATGAGGGGCGCACACTGTGCCACCAACGATTTATTACAATAGAGGGAGGAAGGGGGGGGGGCGCACACTGTGCCACCAACGAATTATTACAATAGAGGGGGGGGGGCCGCACTGGCCACCAATGATATTCAAACTGGGGAGGGGGGGGGGTTTGCCCCCTGCTGCCTGGCAGCCCTGATCTCTTACAGGGGGATATGATAGTACAATTAACCCTTTCAGGTGCCGCACCTGAAGGGGTTAATTGTGCTGATCACGGCCCCCTGTAAGAGATTGGGTGCTGCCAGGCAGCAGGGGGCAGTCTTGTACACAGTTTGTAGTGTATTCTAACTAGAAGCGTCCCCATCACCATGGGAACGCTTCTGTGTTAGAATATACTGTCGGTTCTGAGTTTTCACGAAGTGAAAACTCAGCTTTGAAAAAGCTTTATGCAGACGGATCTTCGGATCCGTCTGTATAAAAACTAACCTACGGCCACGGATCACGGACACGGATGCCAATCTTGTGTGCATCCGTGTTCTTTCACGGACCCATTGACTTGAATGGGTCCGTGAACCGTTGGCCGTGAAAAAAATAGGACAGGTCATATTTTTTTCACGGCCAGGAAACACGGATCACGGATGCGGCTGCAAAACGGTGCATTTTCCGATTTTTCCACGGACCCATTGAAAGTCAATGGGTCCGCGAAAAAAAAAACGGAAAACGGCACAACGGCCACGGGTGCACACAACGGTCGTGTGCATGAGGCCTTAGACTGTACACTTTTGATTTTTTCCTATCGATTTTTTCCTATTGATTTTTCTGATTCACCATTTGGATAGAGTTTGCAATCGATTATTCAATAATATCTGTACAAACATGGGACATTGACTGCAACAATATGTATTGTATGGACTTTGTATGAGTTATTCGAGCCATCACCTCATCCATCCCACTATTACGTGTATGTATGTTTTTATATATTTTATGTTTTATTAAATTGCACTATTTTATCATACCATACTGGCTCTCTGCGTGAACCCATTTGTCTGAGTGTCGGTCCAATACAATTTAGATGTTTACTGTTTTGAAGGGGTGATTCTATTTTTGGACATTGGCACCAATTCGTGTACATAGTGAGTGAGCGAGCCGTCCCATTTCTATTCATTTATTTGACTTTTGCACATCAGAAAATATATATATATATATTTTATTTATTAAACCTTCCCTAGTAGTTTAAAGTGGAGGGGTTAAGGACAATAACTTACCCACAGCACTGTTGCATACACACCTGACAAACACAGCACTGCTACAAAGCTGACATATATACAGTATACACAGCGCTCTATACACACCTAACAAGCACAGATCTGCTACACAGCTGACATATATAAACAGCATTGCTATACACACCTAACAAACATAGTATATACACTCACCTAAAGAATTATTAGGAACACCATACTAATACGGTGTTGGACCCCTTTTGCCTTCAGAACTGCCTTAATTCTACGTGGCATTGATTCAACAAGGTGCTGATAGCATTCTTTAGAAATGTTGGCCCATATTGATAGGATAGCATCTTGCAGTTGATGGAGATTTGAGGGATGCACATCCAGGGCACTAAGCTCCCGTTCCACCACATCCCAAAGATGCTCTATTGGGTTGAGATCTGGTGACTGTGGGGGCCATTTTAGTACAGTGAACTCATTGTCATGTTCAAGAAACCAATTTGAAATAATTCGAGCTTTGTGACATGGTGCATTATCCTGCTGGAAGTAGCCATCAGAGGATGGATACATGTTCTCATTCTGTTTATGCCAAATTCGTACTCTACCATTTGAATGTCTCAACAGAAATCGAGACTCATCAGACCAGGCAACATTTTTCCAGTCTTCAACAGTCCAATTTTGGTGAGCTTGTGCAAATTGTAGCCTCTTTTTCCTATTTGTAGTGGAGATGAGTTGTACCCGGTGGGGTCTTCTGCTGTTGTAGCCCATCCGCCTCAAGGTTGTGCGTGTTGTGGCTTCACAAATGCTTTGCTGCATACCTCGGTTGTAACGAGTGGTTATTTCAGTCAACGTTGCTCTTCTATCAGCTTGAATCAGTCGGCCCATTCTCCTCTGACCTCTAGCATCCACAAGGCATTTTTGCCCACAGGACTGCCGCATACTGGATGTTTTTCCCTTTTCACACCATTCTTTGTAAACCCTAGAAATGGTCGTGCGTGAAAATCCCAGTAACTGAGCAGATTGTGAAATACTCAGACCAGCCCATCTGGCACCAACAACCATGCCACGCTCAAAATAGCTTAAATCACCTTTCTTTCCCATTCTGACATTCAGTTTGGAGTTCAGGAGATTGTCTTAACCAGGACCACCCCCCTAAATGCATTGAAGCACCTGCCATGTGATTGGTTGACTAGATAATTGCATTAATGAGAAATAGAACAGGTGTTCCTAATAATTCTTTAGGTGAGTGTATATATATATATATATTTATACACACACACACGGGTTTAGAAATAATAGAAAGTAAACATTCTTCAAAGTATTTTTTTGTATTAAATTCACATTTCAGGAAAATATATTTTTAAATCATTAATGACAGATCGATGTTAAAAAAACAACACATATTTTTGTATTACACTTTTGCTCTAATTAAATACTAAGGGTGACAGCTACAGATTGAGAAGAGATATTAGTCTGTTGTAAAATATAAGGTCTGAAAATGAAAATCTGTCATGTCTTTGGATTTGAGATTATGTAAGGCAGAGATATTCAGCAATAATTAGTTTACAATTGATTTACTGTATCATTGTAGTTAAACTGTCCAACACAGAATGGGCTTCTATGTGAGGCAGTATACTGTAAAACAGCAACTAATTGGGTTCATTGTCACAATCCAACATATAATTATAACATGTATATGTCATAATGCCCTTTTCATTAGCTGCTATTAGAGATTAACTAATGAGTGCATGGAAAATAATTGCAATTTAATGTGCCCCCTTAACCAACTGCAAGCTTTGGCATCCGCTTAAAATATGCAATTTGTTTGTTATGTCCTTTCAAGATAGAAGACATTAGGGCATTCAATGGATAAAATGAATATTAAAATCTGGGCAAAATGGTCATTTATTATTAACATTATCAATGTACAGTCAGAATTCTTCGCAGCGGCTTTGCTGCTGCTGTTGGAGTCTCCCCCATTCCTGTGTGATGATGGCAGGTCAGGTAGTCATGGCCTGCTGTAATGATGTCACTATGTTTAATATGTCACTGTAGCGACCTACTCATCAGGTGTCATCACAAAAGAGTACAAATATATGTAGCAGGGGACCCTAACAGTGTCAGCAAGGGAACAGTGAAGAAATCTGTAGGTAAGGATATTGAAAGTGTTATTATTATCTTAGCATTTTGGGCTAATTAAAGTTTTCTAGTTTCGATACATATATTGAAAAATTTATTATTTTAGAATTTTGAGCAGTTTTTCAGCTCATTTGTTTAATTTGGTCTATTATTCTTTCCTATATGATCTTATTGAGTCTTAGCTTTAGATTTTTTGTTAATCTATAGTCATGTTAATATAACAATAACTGTTGTGATCCATTCAGTTCCAAGCAATTTTAACAATTGTTGTCAAGTCTAAACGCACAAAGAGCTAAACAATAAAACTATTGTACATACATAAATTCATGGTTATAGTTAGTGATATCTGTAAATGTCAGTTTTTCAACATTTGCAATCCACATGGGTTTACAATGAGATTTGCAATTGAAAACAATGACATATGCACAATGATTCTACGACTGGAAATGTCTATCAGATATTCATAGCATTGTTTGTTGCTGGTTTGAAAACTTGCTACATACTGTATAAATGCAACTTAGGAAATTGGAATGTTAATGAATCCAATAAAAAAAAAAAATGGTTGTGAATATCTTAACCCCTGCTATCCCCAGCAATTTTTCATTTTTTCATTTTTGTTTTTCACTCCTTGCCTTCCCAGAGCCTTAACCTTTTTATTTTTCCATACATGTAGATGATTGAGGGCTTGTTTTTTGTTGGACAAGTTGTAATTTCTAATGGTACCATTTATTATTTCATACAGCATAGTGAGAAAAAGAAAAAAAGAAAAAAAGATAAATACTTAAAAAAATAAATTTGGAAAAATGTTTTTTTCTTTTCTTCAACATATTTTGACCTATTGTCACGGACGTTCCCGCGACAGGTGTCAGGAGATCGATGAGAACTGACATGTTTTCCGCTTGAATCAAATTACGTCTGTGTTGTTTCTGGTGCTTCCACATCTTCTTTCCCCAGGTGTGGCTATTAAGGTAATTTAACCTTCTCTATAGTTGCTTCTCCCACAATGCTGTGCGGTTTATAGCTTTTGTTTGGACCTTTGGATAGATTGTGGTTGGATCTCGGCTGAGTTCCTAGTGCTTCCATTGCTCCTTTGAAGTTAAGTTTTTCCTTTCCCTTTTGTATTTTGTTTGGGTTTTGTGTGCTGCATTTATCTATTGTTTGTATTAGGCCTGAAGGAGAATCGTCCTTCTTTTTGGAGGAACAGGTAGCATCGTCCCTGCCATTAGTTCCAGTGTCCTATAAGGCTAGATAGGACTCTAGGTATTCCTGCATATGAACTCACCTACCTTTGGGGTCTGTTCATACTGGTAGTCAGTCAGGATTTTGGTTAGGGTTTTCACTAAGAGGTGTCCATCTTCCTTCCCTAGTTCTCAGGCCTGATTCCCTGTTCCTCCCTTCCCTCCTATGCTCGGTGTGGTGTTTCCCTCTCACACCGAAGCATGACACCTATATAGATTTTTTTATAGTTATGTCTATGGAGATGGGCTAAATTTTTTGTGGGGGTATATGTAGTTATTTTTTTAATTTGGGGTATGTGACATTTTGGTTACTTTATATATTTTTTTTTGGGGGGGGGGGGAGGGGAAGTAAAGGGAAGAAATGGCAAATTGGCCACTTTGATGTTTTTCCTGTTACGCTGTTCACCATAATGGATAAATATTTTTTCTATTTTTATAGTAAGGGCATTTTCACATGTGACATAATGTATATTTGTTGTCAAGTTCACACATTTTAGAAAATAAATGGTCATTGGATACAGCATAACTGTCATGAGATTACACTACCCATCATTTTTGCACTTGGGTAGTATAATTTCATACCAGTTATGCTACATCCAATGAACCCTTTTTTCCCCTAAACTGTGTGACTTTGATGTTATTAATCCATATGCATTGACGTTAGATTACACCATGTGAATGTGTTCTATAGCTATTGTTCTTCATATTGTTTAAATATGGTTTAGCTCTACTATGTCCACAACTATGAATAAGAGCCTGTCAGCCTGAAATTAGCAAGAAGATTACCCTGCCAAATGGAGATTTCTAACATGAAAATTCAGCAAAAGATTGTGATTTTACTTTTGCACTGCTGAACTATTAATCACACTTTCTGTTTTAATAAAAAAAAATTATTAACCTGGATATTAAGCCAACAGCAAAAACCCCAAATGTCATGCTAGGACTTATGCACATGGCAGAGCCCTGACAGATGCTCCCTATATCGAATGGCCAAATGCACATGGCAGAGTCATGTTCAGGGAGACTGTATGGTGACCCTTTAATTTCTGACTATGTCACTGTATTATGACAGTTTTCCTTCCCTTAAGAAGGAATGCCCCCTGTATCTTATGGCTAAACAAATAAACCGGTATATTCTGTCAAAATAAGTATGATTTATGTTAATCTAGTTGTCTTAATTGAGTTTTCCAACTAAGTATGTGATCATTAAGATACAGTGTGCCTTATTGATCAAAAGGGTTTGACAGATTCCCCATAATTAGTGTTGAGCGAAGAATTCGAAGCGCAATTCGGTGCAAGGTTTTGGAAAACTTAGATTCTAAATTAATCTCAATTTTCTATTGCTTTGTGGTAATGAACCGGTTTTCCTAAAATGGCGGCTGCTTGTTTTACAAAGTGAAACTAAGTGTAGAAAAGACAAGCCTGGAAATGCAAGATCACCCATAATGCTGTGCAGCCAGCCAATCTGTGATGTCATAGCTGCATAAAACTGTCATTCTGTGAGGTCTCCGCCATGGTCCTGTGAGAGGAGCATAGGGAGAGACATGGCAAACACTCAAGCGCTAGGGACAGTGTTGCTGAAAATGATTAATAGAAGAATATTGGAAAGGGAGAGTGCAGGAAGAGTGCAGGGACAGTGCAGGGAGACTTATTCTGTGTCAGTTTTATTTATTCCTACATTTACTTATTCATATATCAGCTATAAACTAAGATATGTCATTTAATACCAATAAGATGGAAACCTTTATTATTCCAGTGCCAGCATTCCAACCAATACCATCCAGTCTGCACCCTTAGGGGGACCAGGTCATAATGATGACCATTCTCATCTTTTGATGTCTTCACTTCTTCCAAATCATCCTTTAAAGTCTTCATGTCCTAGAAAAGTCAGCAAGATGCAGAGAGAGGAGCTGAATGTTCCTGATGTCATATTCTCATCGATATTAGATGTGGAAAAGCAGATGGCAGAAGTAGGGCAGGAGAGTGCTGGGGTTGGAGAAGTGGGTATGCCAGAGCTGATTAATATTGTGTGAGTACTGTCAAATAACCTGCAGGAGATTGGCAAGAGCAGCAATAATACCCCCACCTAATCAGCCAAACTCAATACCAGCAACAGCCCCTGTTTAACGGTGCATTGAAAGTGCAGTGTGACCATTAGCAATGAAAAAGGACTATACAGTGTGCTCTTCATTATTAAATGAAAGGTAGCTGTGGGCTAATTGGCCATGCAGTTCTTAACCGCAGCATGGCCACAACATTCCCATAGCATGGCCACTCCGTGTGGCCATACCCTAAGGCAGAGTGGCCTGGCTATACCTGATTTATAGCGATTTGTGACAAATTAATTCAGAACGAATCACATTTCTTGGCGAACTTCGACGAAGTTGCCAAATCAAATTTGTCTAAACTTTGCTCATTTCTACCCATAATCCTTAGAACGAGGGGTAAAGCTGTCCATGCACATTCAATAAATGTAGGCCAAAACCACCAATTTTGACATGACCGAGCGACCTTCTAATAGCTCTGGTGGGGTCTTAACTCTCCATTGACGACAGATGTTGGAGAAGAAAAGTAATATGCAGTTAGCTAACACCAGTGCCTTTGGTAATTTTCTCTGCACATCGACACTCCCAGCCAATGACTATGCAAGTAACGGCAATACAAGTCTATCCACTTCAAGAATTTCAACTCTCTTCACAGGTAGTGAGAAAAATGGTTTTCAGCTGTGCAGGAGAAATACTGAAGGAACATTATTATAAAAATATAATGATGAAGGCATGAATTATAAGGATTTAAACATTTGAACAATGAATATGTGGGTCCAAATGTCATGCAAAATGTGTTTTCTATTGCATTGTTAAGAGTGTAAGAGCTTTGCAGTAGTCTATGAGAAAGACACCGTGTGACACTTTCCTGCATGGCATTTCTCTCGCAAACATCTTTACTTGACCTTTAAATGAGATTAGGTCACATATTTCTCACTACATTCGATATTTATCAATAAGCTAACCCTGTGTTACAGTATCCATTGACTTTCAAGAATGTGTCCAATAACCTGCAGGAGATTGCAGGCACAATTCTCTACTAATAAGAACTGAAGGTTTGCTAATGGACCCTAGTTTCACTGGTGCATTAAGAATATTAAATTAACAGGTACAATGATGCCATTGCCACCTATATCTAGTATTCAGAGTACAAAAAATAAACAATATTAAATAATAAATAAATAAATCAATTGAATTGTTGGTTCTTTGTGAGCATCATCTAATCACCAGTCATGAGTTTATGATATATACAGAACCCAGCATAAATGAATACACCCCCATTGAAAAGTAACCTTTTAACCAATATCTTACTAAACAGAAGAACAATTTTCCAAATTTGGACAAGACTGGGTTTCATAGAACATTTGTTTAACCCATAACATGAAAGTAAGTTTAATAATATAAGTTAGATTTCAAAATCTTCAGTTTTACTCAAATTAATTGATGCAAAAATGACTACACCCCACATCAAAAGCTAGTACATCTAGTATTTTGTATGACCTCCATGAATTTTAAGGACATCACCAAGTCTTCTAGGCATGGATTGAACAAGTTGGTGACATATTGTATCTTTTTCCATTCTTCAAGAACATTTTTATTAGAGCATGGATTCTGGATGGAGATACTCACCTTGTCTATTCAAAATTCCCCCTATGTTTCACTGTAGGCACCATGCATTTTTCTTAGTACTTTTTACCTTTGCAAGACCATACAGTCTTGAAGCCATCTAGTTCCCCAAATTTTTTATCTTGGTCTCATAACTCCAGAGTATAGAGTTCTGGTAGTCGTTATCTTTTTCTGCCATGGGCCATGGCAAATTGCAATCAGACGTTTTTGTGAATGGGCATGACTATCCAGTAATCATGAAATTACTTGATTCTATCAATATGCTTGTCAGTACGTAAACAAGCATGCATTGAGCTTGCCATGCTTCTCAACATGCCCGAGTATGCAATTATGTTTGGCTCCAACGCCGCTAGGATGATTTGTGATCAAGGATAGTGTTATCATCATCATCTGACTCGTCTTCCTCCACCTCATGCTCCTCCTTCTCCATGGGACTTTGTCCATGTGGGTCTCCGTCAGCTACAGGACAGCCAGTAAGATGTGGAAGTTGTTCTTCTTAAACTATTCCTTGTTGCATCAGTGTGAGTATATATATATATATATATATATATATATATAAATAAATAAATAAATAAATAAATAAATAAAATTGTTAATGCTACAGTTGTCCCTACTGACAAATCTGGTGGCCTCTTTGAAGGGTACACAACATGAGTCCCTGATGAGCTGCTGCTACTTAACCACAAAATAACACTCTGCTGCCGTGTTCTGCTGTAAGATATAAACATTCAATTTATGCTGCTCGTACAGATGCTCCAGCATATGCAAAGTGGAATTCCAGCGGGTTGGAACATTGCTGATCAAGAGGTTCAATGTCAGAAACGAATTGTCAAAACTTTAGATTCCTTTGGCAGAGGATTTTTTGTGAATGAATAATGAATCCAAATCTTTAGAATCTATTTGCTTCACCACTACTCCACAATTATGGTTATTTAGGACTCTACCTTTTTTTTTTTTTTGGAGTGTCATGTGTTCCTATCCTTGCTTACAGCAGACAGAAATATTGAATATAGAGGGAAAGTATAAAAAGTGCTACAACTTTTATAATTTTAAAATTTTCTATTTATATAAAATAAAAAAAATAAAAACTCCTTTTTAGTTGATAGACATTTTCAGATGATGGATTATTTAGACTGAAAAGTCACACACAGAGTCCAAGGCAGAAATCCAAGGCTAAGGATTCACACATATTTCAAATATGCATCATTTTGAAAAGCAATGCAGATTATCCTTTGAAATTAAGGGGATATCAATTTCACACAAATTTCATATGCAATATGTTTCTAAATCCACATGAAATGTCCTTAACTTGAACATGTCCTAAGAATCACATTTGATAAATGAAGTTTAGGTTATGTTTAGAAAGCCCATCTTCAAGTATGCCATTAGTAAATTCTGCATAAATAGTGATGAGTCTCCCATTCAGGACCCTCAGAACATATAGCAGCTATAAAGAGCATATTTTGCTGTGGAGAACCAAGCTTGACCTTGCATTGACAGACAGCACAATGAGGTATGTAATCCTTCATTTCTACTATGGTGGCAATGCAGGAATATTGAACACTGGCTAGCAGGTTCTCCCCCAGATTATAGCTAAATACTAGGGGAACCAGCAACAGGCACAATCTCATTAATTTAGGATTTAAAAAGATTCCCCAAAGCAGACAGCTCATTGAGCTACAAAATGTATTGAAAAACAATCAATTCTATGACATCTGTCAAATATTTTATGCAAAAATAAGAAATTCTGTTAAACCGTGTTATATAAAAATGACTTTATTCAGTAACCTACATAGTATAAAACAAGGCAGACACCGTGAAGTTTCGCTAAATGGCTTTATATAAGGTCAACAATGTTTAAATTAAATTGTTTTCACATTCCTATACTTTATAAAGTACAAGTTTCTCGACGTACCGCCAGTTGACATATTTGTCGATTTTTATCTTTGTTGTTCGAGCTCTGCCTACAACTTCCCTTCCCCATTTCTTAATGCTGTCAAATCAGAAACTTTGATCTTGTAACAGCACTACTAGGATCATTAAATGTTACCTGAGTGAAATTCTTTACTGCTGCTCTCAGGGTGGGTCTATTGAACCAGTAAGGCTTTAAATGCATTTAAAATGGTTCCATGTGGAATTGTTTTAAAGCTAGGGGGATCTAATCATCCAGCCTTACCAAAAGAGACAGGAAATGGCTTAATTTAATTTATTATTTGTAAATGTATAGCACTGTCATAATGGATTTTGAACAGAGAAACTTATTGAGCGCAGAGCTACAGTCAATGTGAATTTTACCCAAAATACACCATAAAGCTATATCCAAAAAGCTGATAAAGCAGTTTCTATGAAACATAAAATAATTACAGCGTGTTCCTTTTAGTAAGTACAGACTCTAAATGCCTTAAGATAAGCGACTCTGTCTACTTATATGGTACTAGATGAGAAAGGCATCAGTGAAGAGTAAATCAGCCTCAGAGGGTGACATATGGAAATTATATACAGACACAATACAAAGGATGAAACATTGATCCCAGACATTATGGATTTGAATTTTTTTTTTTTGCAAAGCCTTTATCTTAAAGACATAAGGTCATTGTGCAACAATTTGTAGAAGGGAAATAACAGTTTATAATAAGACAGCAAGCAATTTCTTAATGTTATTTAGCTCCTTCCTGATGCACAGATTTTTTTTTTTTCATTCCTGCCTTTCCGGAGCCATAACTTTTTTGTTTTTCCATTCACATAGCCATATGAGGACTTGTTTTTTGTGGGACAAGTTTTATTTTCTAATTTCACCATATATTTGAAAAAATATGGAGTTACACAATTGTTTTATGGGTTTTGTTTTTAAAGTGTTACCTATGCAATAAAATTAACATATTTACTTAATTCTGCGGGTCAATATGCGCCTGTGTTAGTTGTCCATAACATACGCTTGCCCATACCTTAACCCCACCGCCACCATGGGCCACTCGATCCACAACGTTGACATTAGCAAACCGCTCACCCACACAACGCCACACACGTTATCTGCCCTGAACAGTGAAATCCGGGACTCATCCTTGAACAGAATGCCTCTCCAATGTTCCAGATGCCATCGAATGTGAGCATTTTTACAGTCAAGTCAGTTACGATGACGAACTGCAGTCAGGTCCAGACCCCGATGAGGACGACGAGCATGCAGATTAGCTTCCCTGAGACGGTTTCTGACAGTTTGTGCAGAAATTTTTTGGTTATGCAAACCGATTGTTGCAGTAGCTGTCTGGGTGGCTGGTCTCAGACGATCATTGAGGTGACCATGCTGGATGTGGAGGTCCTGGGCTGGTGTGGTTACACGTGGTCTGCGGTTGTGAGTCCGGTTGGATGTACTGACAAATTCTCTGAAACGCCTTTGGAGACGGCTTATGGTACAGAAATGAACATTCATTGCATGAGCAACAGCTCTGGTAGACATTCCTGCAGTCAGCATGCCAATTGCACGCTCATTAAAACATTGTGACATCTGTGGCATTGTGCTGTGTGATCAAACTGCACATTTCAGAGTGGTCTTTTATTGTGGGCAGTCTAAGCATACCTGTGCAATGTTCATGCTGTCTAATCAGCACCTTGATATGCCAAACCTGTGAGGTAGGATGGATTATCTCGGCAAAGGTGAAGTGCTCACTAACACAGATTTAGACAGATTTGTGAACAATATTTGAGAGTAATGGGTCTTTTGTGTATGTATAAAAAGATTTCAGATCTTTGAGTTCAGCTCATGCAAAATGGGAGCAAAACCGAAAGTGTTGTGTCTATATTTTTGCTCAGTGTATATATATATTTTATTTTTAAAAACATTTTAAAACATTTTAAACACTGACTTTTAGCCCCCTTTGAGGACTTGAAAATGCGATTGATTGTTTCTCCCCTGCAATGATTTACAATTGCAATATAAGATAGAAAGGATAGGAAGTTTCCTATAGCAGACTTTGGACCATTAGTTGACTACCATAGCAACTGAACGGCTACTGCAATCTCATTGTAAGGGAGCCATTCAGGACTGAGTGCCTTGTGCTCCAGATAATTGACCCCTCAAATATTGTGGTCACAATTGACCATGGCATCTGAAGGGTTAAAAGTCCATGATCGGCATTACTTGCACAGAGTCTGCCACCGAGTATCTGCTTTGTAAAACAGCATGCACTTGGTGACTGTGGTACCCACTTAGCTCCTGAGTGGAAGCCAACTTAAAAGACCTGACATCTGCCATACATATACATAGATGTGAGGAAGGGATTAAAAAAAGTCTGCTATAACTATATTCTAAAATTCTAATGGTCAAAAATATATTCAATTAATCTAAAGTGAATGTCCTCAAATGTTTGAGTTGCCAAAAAGGGTTATGATGAAAACTTGTTAGAAGCTTAAAGGTTTTTTCTGGAAATTAAATATTAATGAACTATCCTCTGGATAGGTCAACAATATCTGATAGTTGGCAGTCTGATGATCAGCTGTTAGAAGGGATTGTGGCACATGAGTATTTCAGCTTCTTTTTCAATTTATGACGTTACATGCATTGTTCACATAGCCTTTCTGCAGCTTAGTCGAGAACTACTTTCACACTAGCAGTACTGGACTCCGGCAGGCTGTTCCGGTGAGTGAACAGCCTGTTGGATCCGTACTGCTGCTAGTTAACGCATGCCCCCGGACGACTGCTCTTGCCCCATTGACCATAATAGGGACAGGGCGAAGTTCCGACGGTGGCACGGTAGCGCATGCCGAGAAGCCGCCGTCGAAAGTCCGCTTAGCCCCCATTATAGTCAATGGGGCCAGAGCTCTGGGTTTATCCATCCAAAGGAAAGGGGAATGTGTCCATAGATCGGGACCGAGTGAAAATATGGCTGGAGGTCAGACAGAAAGTAAAGGGAGACCTTTTAAAGCGAGGCAAGTCATCATGAAGTTTTTAGACTTCATGGATAAAGAAGAAATTGTACGTGCTTTCCGAGCTCGTAAAGAGCCACTTAAGTTTCAAGGCTGCACAGTCATGCTATTTAACGACTATTCAGTGGCAGTAACCAAGAAGAGGAAAGCTTTTAGCGGCATATGTACATCTCTCTTCAAGCGCAACATACGTTTTCAATTATTGTATCCGGCATTATTGCGAGCTACATGTGCGGATGGATCTTATAAAACCTTTGACTCTGCCTCGGAGGCCGAGGTATTTTTTGTGCAAGGCCCCTATCTCTCAGAGCAGGAGGGGAGTGAAGAGATAGAAAAAAAGATCAAGATTATCGCAACGTACTCTGGCTGACACTTTACAGGGTCAAGAGAAATTGGAAGCGACACGGTCAGCTGCCAAGGAACAGCAGAGACAGCACCGTTGAGAGTCTTCGTTTAGGCCTTTTAGCTATCCCCTTAGGGGATGGCATGATAAAAAGGTACTGTCGCTTGAGATGTCTTCTCCTTCTCTGATTTCTTTGACCTTTCTAAGATGGGGGGGAGCAGAGGGATGCAAGGTACCAAAAAAAAGAGAAGTCCACAACCTGTTTGTTCTTATCCATTTTTATGCGCAGTGGGATTGTTTTGAGAAACACTATGTGTTGGTTTTCTTTTCTTGTTCATTGTTGTTTTATGCCTGTTTATTTTAGTATCATCATGAGCTATAGTAATGAGGGTAATTCACACTTTGTAAAGCAAAATGGTCAAACTAATTACTTGGAATGTCAAAGGCCTGCGTTCCCCACAGAAGCGTATGATGGTTTTGCGCCATCTCAAGCGTCTAGGCGCTGATATTACTCTTCTGCAGGAAACACACCTTGAGAAATCAGATTTTCAGAGCATGGCTAAGCTCTGGGTGTGTGAGGTATATGGTTCTCCAGCAATTCGGGGCAAATCTGGCGTACTTATACACAGGAGGGCTGATACACAGGAGGGTTGTTCATCGAGTGCAGGTTCAATTCACAGATACTAAAGGTAGACTGTCAGTAATTAAACTCTCGGGCCAGGAAGGCGAACTTAGTAAATACAATATATACGCCCCAAATGTGACCCAGAAGCCATTCTTTACGGCTTTGAGAGATAGGGTAATGCAAGACCCGTTAAGAGACAAACTAATAGGTGGGGACTTTAATGCTGTGGTAATCCCAATACAAGATTGAAAACAGGCAAAGGGTCCCGGGTCTGTCACAAGGGCAGGCAGAGGGGCATTGACAGTCTTTGTGGAAGACGCAAAAATGTTAGACGTCTGAGGGTTCTACACCCTGATGACAGAAATATACTCACTTTTCACATGCACAAAACTCCTGGCCTAGAGTTGATTACTGGCTTATTTACCCACAACTGCTGACATGGGTGCAGGAGGTCCAGATTGGGGACTTGGTGATATCGGATCATTCACCGATTGTTTTGACGACGGCTGAGTGGTCCCAAGGGGTGCAGAGTTCTTGTGGAAATCTCCATCCTTTAGGGAAAAGGATGAATCTTTTGCTGAGTTGGTGCGGGGATGGTGGTTAGAATATAATTCTCTGTCACCAACCCGATACTGTTATGGGAGGCAGGTAAGGCGGTGTTACGCGGCCGTCTGATTGCATATATGTCAGGGCTCAAAAAATCCACTAAGGCAAAGTATGTCAAAACTAGCATGATGGTTCAAAGGACATACAGGGAGTTTGTACAAATACACTCGTCTTAGCATAAAAAAGCTTGGATTGAAGCTAGGCGAGACTTTGCTATCTGGGCTGAAAGGAAGGAGAGTTTCTACAGGTCTCCATTGGAATTGGAGCTTCATAAGTTTGGGAATAAGACAGGTAGACTACTGGCCAATATGGCTAAAGGGCATCACCCAAACTGTCCCTTATATCAAATACGTGGCCCTGGAGGGGCGGTGCAGTCTAACCCTGTGGAAGTCCTAAAGATTTTAAGGGAATATTATTCCAAGATTTACTGCAAGCCCGATGTTAGTAGAGAGGGAGAAGCAGACTTTTTAGAGGGTTTTAACCTTCCAACTCTCTCTTCTGAGACGCTGAATGGCTTAAACGCACCTATCACGGAGGACGAGGTTTAAACCACAATTGCCCAACTACCGGGAAACAAAGCACCTGGACCTGACGGTTACTCAAGGGACTTTTACAAATTACTGAAGGTACAGGTATCCCACCTTGTCATCTGTGGGAAATGCAATTTTCCAAGGGGGGAAGTGGGTATCACCCACCTTGTCATCTGTGGGAAATGCAATTCTCCAAGGGGGGAAGTTATTGTCGCAGATAAATATGGCTCATATTAGATTGTTGCCCAAAGAGGGCAAACCAGCTGATGACTCATCCTCTTTTCACCCAATTTACCTGATAAATCAAGACCTGAAAATCATCTCTAAGTTAATGGCCAGTAGGCTAGCCCAGCTTCTTCCAAATTTGATAAGCCCTACACAGGTTGGTTTTGTCAGGGTAAGATCGGCAATCACTAATATTTGTAGAGTCCTGGCAGCACTGGATGAGGTAAATCATGGGGTTGACAATGTTTTCACCCCCGCCCTGGTCACTCTGGATGCTGAAAAAGCTTTTGACAATGTCCATTGGGAGTGGCTGGGGTGGGTGTTATATAAAATGGGGTTTATAGGTTCAGTTTGAAGTTTCTTAACGCAACTGTACTTTGGTCCCCAAGCTAGAATGAGCATGCAGTGTTTTTTTTTATCTGAGCCTTTTATTTTGCATAGAGGTACCAGGCAGGGATGCCCGCTGTCTCCTCTTTTATTCAACCTGGCAGTGGAACCCCTGGTAAGGTATCTCAATCTACGGAAACAGTTTGCAGGCATTAGAGTAGGGAAGACTGCACTAAAAGCAGCTTTTTTTGCAGATGATATCATTTTGTTCATGGAGAAACTTCAGGAGGAATACAGACAGTATTAGACAGTATTAGAGGCAAACTTTAAGGTTTCAGAATTAATGTTGCAAAATGTGCACTCCTACAGTTAAGGCGAGGGACAACTACGCCCAGTCAAGAGCTGCAGTTGTGTGGAATACCGATAGTGTCCAATAGCATAACCTATCTGGGAATCAAGGTGGAGCATAGGGAGGACTCCCTCTACAAACTCAATTACACCCCTTTTTTTTGTAAAATATCTCAAGAATTACAAAAATGGCACAATTTGGGTCGAGTGCATTTAGTTAAGATGATGAGCTTTTCGAGACTCCTATATCTGCTGCAAACTTTTCCCTTATTAATTAAGCATGTGGATATTGTGAGGTTACACAGCGAAATTACGCATTTTATGTGGCAAGGGAGGAGCCCCTGGATAGGTTTTAAAAAACGTATGGCCCTCAAGATCATAGGGGGATTGAATATGCAGGATATTAGGCTATATAGCCTATCTTGCCTTTTCAGACATATCATAGATTGGATACGAATATCGAGCTATTATTCGGACTATATGTTAGAGAGAGACCTTTGTTCTCCTTGGGACCCTTGCACCCTACTTCATACGAGTTTGAAAGACCTGCCTATGCACCTTAGGAATTCAGCTTTGTTCAGACATACATGGGCAACCTGGAAAACTCTTAGGAAAATTTCTAAACATTTTCATTTGTGGGATCACTCGGAGTTTGATTATGGCAGGAGCAGTGGTCTCTTCAGAGAATGGAGAGAGAATGGGATCATGATGGCTCAACACATGATGCATGAATCAGAAAATACGTGGTTGACACAACAAGAGACCAGGGATAAATACAACGTAAGCCCCTTTCAAACCATCCAATATGCACAAGTCAGGAAATTCCTTAATGATAGGTTGTCTAATCTGTCGGGTGAAATTTTTCACAACAGTTTTGACAAGATCCTATTTAGAGGGACGGTCCACAGTCCATATCCTCCACATACTCCCAAATTAGAGAAGCATTGGGAGATGGATTACCCCAACAAGCCTTTATACCTTGGGCTCGATTACTTGAAGATAGAGAGGCGGGGGATAAAATTCAGAAAGTTTGGTGGGCTTTGAGAAACTCCATCTTAAATGAAAATTGGAGGGATATGCATTTTAGAATAATGCATAATGACATATATGTTTTTCATCTTCCTCCAGCTCCAAATAAGTCGGATAGATTAACAGGCTGGCCGAAATGTCTTACACCACATACAAATTTATTTAATGGACTGTGGAAACATATAGCAAGCATAGTTAAGGACATTTGGAATTCTTGAGGTTCCTTTGAGTCCTATGACCTATCTCTTTTATTACTGGGAAACATCAGGAGATGAGGGACCAGTGGAGCAGAGACTACTGGTTTTGTTTCATAACATTCCCACCAAAGAGGTGGTCATTCAAAACTTGAAAAATCTGTTGGCTTTGGAGCGAATAGAAGTAGTGAGATGTAAGGAAAAGAAGATAGGGAATTTCATTAAGAAATGGTGTAATTTCCTACTACAACTCCGTACTAATTCAGAGATTGAAAGCATTATGAGACCCTTCACTCTCATACAGTGGTACTTGACAGAACAACTTAAAGGCACACTTGGTGGACTACAATTGAGGCCATGATGACACATTGCTATGGCACCATTATTAGGCTGACGCATAACATCACGTGGGAGGCACTCGCCAGAGACCAGGCCCTGTCAATGGCTTCAGGACTAAAGCGGGTTCATGGATGATACAATTATTATTTTATTTTTTCTTCATAAAGGACGCTTTATTTGCCACAGCCGATAACACAATGTCATGGCTACCAAGGCAAGGATTAGAGCAACGGCCTTGGACTGGAGGGGATTTAAATGGGTGAATATAATTTAATTTATACTTTTAACACCTTCTCTGCCTTTTACCATTTTCTTTAAGGCCTCTTTCACACTTGCGTTGTCCGGATCCGGCGTGTACTCCACTTGCCGGAATTACACGCCGGATCCGGAAAAACGCAAGAATTACAAGACGGATCCGTCTTCAAAATGCTTTCAGTGTTGCTATGGCAGCCAGGACGCTATTAAAGTCCTGGTTGCCATAGTAGGAGAGGGGAGCGGGGGAGCGGTATACTTACAGTCCGCGCGGCTCCCGGGGCGCTCCAGAATGACGTCAGAGCGCCCCATGCGCATGGATGACGTGCCATGTGATCACGTGATCCATGCGCTTGGGGCGCCCTGACGTCACTCTGGAGCGCCCCGGGAGCCGCACGGACGGTAAGTATGCTGCTCCCCCGCTCCCCGCTACACTTTACCATGGCTGCCAGGACTTTAGCGTCCCGGCAGCCATGGTAACCATTCAGAAAAAGCTAAACGTCGGATCCGGCTATGCGCCGAAACGACGTTTAGCTTAAGGCCGGATCCGGATCAATGCCTTTCAATGGGCATTAATTCCGGATCCGGCCTTGCGGCAAGTCTTCAGGATTTTTGGCCGGAGCAAAAAGCGCAGCTTGCTGCAGTATTTTCTCCGGCCACAAAACGTTCCGTTCCGGAACTGAAGACATCCTGATGCATCCTGAACGGATTTCACTCCATTCAGAATGCATTAGGATAAAACTGATCAGGATTCTTCCGGCATAGAGCCCCGACGACGGAACTCTATGCCGGAAAAAAAGAACACAGGTGTGAAAGAGCCCTAACTCAGACAACCCATGTAACTAAAAAAAATAATTTTAAAAGTTTGCCAAACTGCCATGCATAAAGCCAGCAATTTAATATCATGTATATGACTTTTTAGGATTAAAAATAAAGCAAAAATTTTCATTTGTGTGACTGGCAGCATGTATAATATACTCATAATTGAGTGAATCCACATAAAATAATATAGCAGCATAGTTTAACAAATACTATCATTGGACCACTGTACAAAACAGCTACTATACCTATCAGAATATAGATTTTGCTAAACATTTTTGGAAAAATTCATTATTCCCCTATGCCTGTTTTTGTCGTCGAAAACTTTGCAATGCCATTGTGACTTTTTTTTGTCGCAATTGGCATTTTACACCATCCTCGCCAGTTTTACAAAAAGGGGGATTGACAAGGACCATTGGTTTATGCCTGAAACTGATATAAATAATGAGTGAAATCTACGGCAGCATCAAGCTGCCTGAGATTTCATTCCGGAGCACAGAATGTCAGAGAAGACATGTAAATTATGATGTATTGTAATAAATTACGTAGCTCCTCATACAGGGCAGTCTCCATCAAGACAGGTTTAGCAGTCTTTGACCCTGATTTATCAAGTTTGGCAATATAGTACATGAGCTTTGATAGGGCCTGCGCTGCTGGAGGAGGCATGTCATTTATGGACAGTCACTGTCCTCATTATAAATTAATTGCCTTTTTTGGTGGTCTGTGTATGAGAATGAAATCACCTAGGAGCAACCATAGATTATAATAAACAATTAGTTGGTGCTGATGGGGGCATAAAATGCATAGTTCGACAAGAAAAGTCACAAATGCATTAAAAAGTTGCAAATCTGGTGGAAAAACAGATGTAAGGGGGATGATAAATCCCTTTAAGATTTATAATCTGCGTGATATGCAGGAAAAATATGCTTGATCCATGGAGTCCCCACCTCAAAACAATTAAGAATCTGCTGCTAATGTCCTGGCCTGACCAGATACCACAAGACACCTTCAGAGGTCTTCTGTTATAGTGGAAAAGTATAGTGGAAAAAATAAATATGCAAAATACACTCAACATACCTTCATAAATGAGTTGTCCTGACTTTTTAAGTGATGACCTTTCCTGAGGATAGACTATCACTAGCTGATTGAAAGCGGTCTGGGACCATGAACTCTGCTGATCAGTGTTTCTATGTAGCTCCATGTCTGAAAGTTGGTGTTGGAACTACATAGCAAATTTGTAGTGGACAGCACTTGGTACTGCTTCCATTAAAATCAATTGGAGTAGCGCAGCAGTGATGAGCACTGTCCACTACAATATTGACAGTGCCATGTAGTTGTGACATCTATTTTCCAGCAATGGAGCTTTACAGACCCCTGTTGGACAAAACGCTAGATTAAGTCTTTAAAATACTTAAAGGATTAAACCACAGCAATCACTGTCATAACTCTTGCCCTGATCAGAATACCCTAAAATAGACATGTAGTATATAAAAATTAATGGTATATGATGATGAACTAAAATAAAAAATCTTGTTTAGAGTAAGCTATATGATTCTGAGAGAGGTTAACTACAATAAAATCATGCATATTTTTATAAGTTTTAATTATAAATAGGGATGAGAAAATCGACTTTGGATGGGTGTCATGCCCCGTCCTGACGGTGTGCGGAGGTCGGCCAGAATAGCAGCACGAGTTTAGTGTTTTGTTTTGGAGCCGTGCTGGATCCACCTCCCATCAGGTGCACTGGGTGGGGTTATGAGTTTAAATAGCACTCCACCCCAGTGCTCTGAGCGGATTATATTAATCACTTTGGTCTTGGAAGCTAGAAAGGAAGGTTGTCTGTTCCAGAGCAGAGAGATATATGTGGTTTCTTGTTTGATTGTTTGGTGTCATCTCTCCCATCCAGGTTCTGTGCGAGCAGGCTGCTCCTATTTCCCCTCTTCACCATCTCAGGGAATTTAGGGTGTTTCAGTCCAGGCACGGGGACACATCATACCTACCACAAAGGTCTGCATGTGGGCTGAGCAGTGCAGGGAGAGAGGTCAGGGATAAGTTAGGAAGTGACCCTTACCCTGCCTCTCGCCTAGAGCCTGGTTGGTGGTTTAACTGTTAGTCTGAGTGCACGTCCGTCGTGACATTATAATCCGCCCAAAACTTTGACTGTCATTGCTCAGCGGTTTTGTAATGGCGTCAATTGAGGCATTAGTTGACCGCATGCAGGGGCTATCCCTAGAGGTTGCGGAGCTGCGTGGTTCGGTCGCACGGTGTCAGAGTGATCTGGCATCAGTAGGAGGTCAAGTTTGTGTGGAGCCTAAAGTGGCTCTTCCGGATCGATTTTCAGGGGGTACGGATGACTTTGTCCGTTTTAGAGAGTCCTGCAAATTGTACTTTCGGCTGCGTCCATCTTCATCAGGTGATGAGGGTCAGAGGATAGGAATAATTATTTCTCTGCTTAAAGGGGACGCGCAATCCTGGGCCTTTTCTCTGCCGCCTGGTTCTCGGGCCCTCCGGTCGGTGGAGGAATTTTTTTAAGGCTCTGGGATTGATCTACGATGACCCAGATCGTGTCTCGATGGCAGAGTCGAGATGACATAATTTATTTCAGGGGGAACATACTGCAGAGGCTTATTGTGTTGAATTCAGGAGATGGGCTACTGAATCAGAGTGGAATGATCCTGCGTTACGTAGTCAGTTTTGTCAGGGGTTATCTGAAAGACTGAAGGATGCCCTTGCTTTTCATGAATACCCAGACTCTTTGGAGAATGCCATGTTGTTAGCAGTACGGCTAGACAGACGTATCAGAGAGAGGTATAGGGCTTCTCCTGCACGAGGAATCCCTTCTGTGAGTGGTTTTGTCTCTACTGCCTCCCCGGGTGATGTTACAGGTAACGCGGGGGTAGCGGAGGAACCCATGCAATTGGGTCAGATTTCTTTCCATTCGGATAGTATAGACTTTAGGAAATCGCACAAACTATGTTACTATTGTGGAAAGAGTGGTCATTTTGTTTTTGCTTGTCCTTATGTTAAACCACAGGTGGTAGAGAAAAAGAAAAAAAAAATTCCCTGACACTTGGTAGCATGAATGGTGTGGTGGAGCAGGCAGGTATGCAAGCTCCCTGCAGTTCCCGTTTTCTCCTTCCAGCTATGGTGGCGCTGGAGTCAAGAAATGTTTTTTTAGAGGTGTTCCTTGATTGTGGTGCTGGTGTAAACCTAATTGACTTTCTTTTCCTTCAATATTTAGGACTAAGTACTTGCACTTTAGAGAACGAGAGTCGTGTTTTTGCAATTGATTCTTCCCCTCTTTCTCAAAGAAGCCTTACTCACATTGTTCATGGTATTTACTTAAGAGTGGGTGTATTTCACATGTGGAAATTATTTCTTGTTTTGTCTTGAAGGATTTTCCAGCTCCTATAGTTTTGGGGTTGCCATGGTTGACTAAACATAACCCAATTATAGACTGGCAAGCGATACAAATCATCGGTTGGAGTGAGTTTTGTTCGGATAATTGTTTTGGCACTTCTATCTCTGGTGTGTCCACTTCAGCTTTACCTCCGTATCTCTCAGATTTTGCAAATGTCTTTTCGGAGGGTGGGGCTCAGGAATTGCCCCCTCATCGTGACTATGATTGTCCAGTCAATCTCGTCCCAGGGGCTAAGTTCCCAAAGTCTCGGCTTTATAACCTTTCCCAACCCGAAAGAGAGGTCATGCGAAAGTATATCTCCGAGAGTTTGGCAAAAGGGCATATTAGACCATCTAAGTCTCCAGTGGCAGTGGGGTTGTTCTTTGTGAAGAAAAAGGATGGATCACTGAGACCGTGTTTGGATTTCCGGGAATTGAACCGTATTACAGCCCGGGATCCATATCCCCTGCCTTTGATCTCTGACCTTTTTGATCAGATTGTTAGAGCCAAGGTGTTCTCCAAGTTGGATTTGAGAGGGGCCTACAATCTGATCAGAATCAAGGAGGGGGATGAGTGGAAAACTGCATTCAATATGCACGAGGGTCATTTTGAGAACCTGGTTATGCCTTTTGGGTTGACGAACGCGCCAGCAGTATTTCAGCGATTCGTCAATTACATTTTTCATCATTTGGTGAAGAGGTTCGTAGTAGTTTACCTGGATGATATTTTAATTTATTCTCCTAATCTGAAGACCCATCAGGATCATGTGAGACAGGTTTTGACGATCCTTTGAGAGAATAAATGATATGCTAAATTGGAGAAATGTTTGTTTGCGGTGCAAGAGCTTCCGTTCTTGGGATACCTGCTTTCTGATTCTGGTTTTCGTATGGACCCCGAGATGGTCCGGGCGTTTCTGGAATGGGACTGACCAGAGAATCAGAAAGCCTTGATGCGGTTCTTGGGGTTCACAAATTATTATAGAAAATTTATTTCAAACTATTCTACCATAGTAAAACCTCTCACTGATATGACCAAGAAGGGCGCCGACGTCTCTGTTTGGTCGGATGAGGCATTGCAGGCCTTTTCGGCTATTAAGGAGCGTTTTGCGTCCGCTCCCATTCTTGTGCAGCCGGATGTGTGTCAGCCATTTGTAGTGGAGGTTGATGCATCAGAGGTGGGGGTTGGAGCGGTACTGTCACAGAGTTCATCCCTGGGCAAGTGGGTCCCGTGTGCCTTTTTCTCCAAGAAGCTCTCGGTCGCCAAGAGGAATTATGATGTTGGAGATAGAGAGTTGTTGGCTATCAAGTTGGCCTTTGAGGAATGGCGCCACTGGTTGGAGGGGGCAGTTCACCCCGTTACGGTATATACAGACCATAAGAATTTGGCATACCTGCAATCTGCCAAGCGTCTGAACCCTAGGCAAGCCAGATGGTCACTGTTTTTTACCAGGTTCAATTTTGTGGTTAACTTTCGCCCAGGGGTCAAGAACATCAAGGCAGATGCCTTGGCTCACAGCTTTCCTGGGGGAGGTGATTCAGAGGATCCTGCGCCAATTTTAGTGGATGGGCTGGTGGTCTCCGCTATATACCCTGAATTGGAGATGGAGGTGTTGGGAGCCCAGGAGGGGGCTCCTGGTTCTTGTCCCCCAGGGAGGTTGTTTGTTCCTGAGGGCCTGCGATACAAGGTGTTCAAGGAACATCACGATACTGTCCTTGCTGGACATCCTGGTGGTAAGTCCACCTGTGATCTGGTGTCCCGGAGGTTCTGGTGGCCAGGGTTACGTAAGAGCATTGAGAATTACGTGACAGCCTGTGAAACCTGCCCCCGGTCAAAGGTTGCTCATACTCGACCGGCTGGTTCACTTCTTCCATTGTCTATTCCGTCTCGTCCTTGGACGCATTTGTCTATGGATTTCATTACGGATCTGCCGAGTTCCTCCGGGAGAACAGTGATTTTGGTGGTGGTTGACCGTTTCAGTAAAATGGCTCACTTTATATCACTAACTAGTCTGCCTAACGCTAAGACTCTGGCGCAGATTTTTGTGGATAATATTGTGAAATTGCATGGTATTCCTTGGGATGTGGTCTCTGATAGGGGCACGCAGTTTGTCTCCAGGTTTTGGAGGGCTTTCTGCTCTCAGCTTGACATTCAACTTTCTTTCGCTTCGGCTTTTTATCCGCAGTCGAATGGTCAGACGGAGCGTACTAATCAAAACCTGGAGACCTACTTGAGGTGTTTTGTGGCTGAGAATCAGGAGGACTGGTCCTCATTCTTATCCTTAGCAGAATTTGCGTTGACTAACCGTAGGCAGGAGTCAACGGGTAAGTCGCCATTTTTTGGCACATACGGTTTCCATCCTCAGTTTGGTACCTTTTCTGGGACTGGTTCCTCTGGCCTTATCCTCCATCTGGCGGAGGATTCAAGGGAATTTGGAGAAGATGGGTGAGAGGTATAAACGAATGGCTGACAAGAGACGTGTGACTGGTCCGAACCTGTGTGTGGGTGATCTGGTATGGTTGTCCACTAAGAATATCAAGTTGAGGGTGCCATCTTGGAAACTGGGTCCAAGATTTATTGGTCCGTATAAAATTTCTGCGGTGATCAATCCTGTAGCGTTTCGGCTGGATCTTCCGCAGACTTGGAGGATCCATGATGTGTTCCACAGGTCGTTACTAAAAAAATATGTGAAACCAGTGGAACCATCGCCATTGCCTCCCCCTCCTCTTCTGGTCGAGGGAAACTTGGAGTTTGAGATCTCCAGGATTCTCGACTCTAGAATTCTTTGGGGTTCCCTTCAGTACCTGGTGCACTGGAGGGTATACGGCCCTGAGGAGAGGACATGGGTTCCGACGCTAGATGTCAACGCCAGCCGACTGGTGAGGGCTTTTCATAGTCCCATCCGGATAAGGTTGGTCCGGGGTGTCCGGAGGTCACCCGTAGAATGGGGGTACTGTCATGCCCCGTCCTGACGGTGTGTGGAGGTCGGCCAGAATAGCAGCACGAGGTTAGTGTTTTGTTTTTGAGCCGTGCTGGATCCGCCTCCCATCAGGTGCACTGGGTGGGGTTATGAGTTTAAATAGCACTCCACCCCTGTGCTCTGAGCGTCTTATATTAATCACTTTGGTCTTGGAAGCTAGAAAGGAAGGTTGTCTGTTCCAGCGCAGAGAGATAAGTGTGGTTTCTTGTTTGATTGTTTGGTGGCATCTCTCCCATCCAGGTTTTGTGCGAGCAGGCTGCTCCTATTTCCCCTCTTCACCATCTCAGGGATTTTAGGGTGTTTCAGTCCAGGCAAGGGGACACATCATACCTACCACAAAGGTCTGCATGTGGGCTGAGCAGTGCAGGGAGAGAGGTCAGGGATAAGTTAGGAGGTGACCCTTCCCCTGCCGCTCGCCTAGAGCATGGTTGGTGGTTTAACTGTTAGTCTGAGTGCACGTCCGTCGTGACAATGGGTCTTCCCAAGTTGATTCACATAAAACTTTGTTGTAATACTGTACAGAGTGGGAGATCCTTACAGTATTAGAATGTATTGGCTCCGATGAGCCAAAGTTATTACTTTGCGAAGAACCACTTGGAACCGAACCCGAGTTCGATATCAAGGTTTTTTACAGTAATAATTAATTCATGAAGTTATTACATGAAGTTTTGCGAGACTTCACAAAGTAATAACTTTTGCTCATCAGAGCCAATACATTCTAATACTGTATGGAGCGTGAACGCCGTACAGTATTACAACAAAGTTTTATGCAAATCAACCTCAGATGAGGCATCCGAAGTTGATTCACTCATCCTTAATTATAAGCTTAAATATCCTATAGCCCAACAAATAAAAAAGTTATAGCAGTAAGTGTGTAACTAAACATTGCTAAACTGTGCTTGGTTATAAAGACCCGACCCGTAATACCTTGGTTCTGCACTGGGTAATATAAGTAATCCAGCTAGGTTAGTGGAAGATATATTAGATTGGTCCTGCTTACAACCAAAAGAGAAGCTCCAGAGATAATATACAACATTTATGTTTTTGAAAGCATTAACTATTTTTCATTTCATTTTTATGGACTGATATGAACTAAACTTAACATTGTATAACTCAATTTCAAACCAATAAAATTTACCAAGTGGAACCAAATTATGGCAGTACATTTTGTCACAGCAATAAATTGGTAAACGGCTTCGTTTAAAGTGTTCCTATCGGTAAATTTTCTTATTAGAAATTTAAGTTTTTTTGTGTAGACAAGTGTCAAAATCTCAAATGTTATTTTAGCAGTACATCCCAAAAAACTGTGCTGAAATGCTTTCCCTGTATATACTAAAATTATTGGCATATGTTCTTGTGAACTGAAGATAATAAAGTCAGACCAGTGTAAAATGTCCCTGTTCAAGCCATATATCCTTAGAAGCTAGTCGCATATGCCAGAGAATTAATGAAACCCACAGCATAATTTTTCTATCCCGTAGAACTATCTGATAAGGTAATATTTGATGATAAATTGAGTTTATAGTCAACTGCTAGATTGAATCTATGGCTTTAAATCTCTCAAGCTAACTTCTCTTTACACCCATGACAAAGTCAGAGCAGAATACAATAAATGTCACTGGCATAAAATCTATCGTGACAGTGTTTGATCTCTGGTGAGACCTGCCTTCAAATAGAGGTTAGATCAGTCCCCAATAAAAGTATATACTTTTTTTATAGCAGCTAAATATGAATTTTACTTATTCCTCTGCACATTTGCAGTTTATTTTGAAATTGCATAGTAAGCACACCTTAATATTTTATTAAGCTATATAGTTTAGACATGGTTTAATATCTTAAAATCAAATATTCCCTGAAGTGCAGTGTGTGTGTTATTGCTTGATGTGAATTACTCTGCTATGAAGCAAGAAAAGCCATGTGATCTTTATAGATCCAATGAAAGAAGATTATTAGCAAAATTTTATATAATCATAGCCTCCCAGGGTATTAGAAATAATGCAGACTGAAACAGTGAGTGGAGGTTTATTTCATCAATTTGAATAACATTGAAAGATGCTAAATATATTTTCAGATCTATAAATGAAATCAGCGTTGCTGATCTGTATTGAGATTTAGATTAACACACATTCTGTTCTGTATATGGCACCCAAGGAATTGATAACGGAATTTGCTAATGTGTTTCCATTATGAAACAATGTTAAGTAAATTCTAAGTTTTTTTGATGTTGTGATCCAATAAGTTTAAATCGAAGAACTGCCTGTGATATGAATATAGGTACAGACTGGGCTGGCCATAGGGAATACAGTACAACCTGTACAGTTACAAAGAGCACATTTGCTACTTCAGAAGGAAGTGCCTCAGATGCCCTGAGGCAATTGGTTTTTATTAAAAATATTGAACCATTCTGTCACAAAGAGTTAACTTTCTAGATGTGTGAATCATACTTTTTACTTTCACTTATCTCTAAATTATCTCTAATTTACTAAGGGGTCATAAACACTTATTTAAGCTACATTCTTATCACTTAGATAAGAACTGAGCTATAGATAAAAACTGAGCTATAAACAGTGTTTATAATGTCAGAGAGCAGAGGTAAGGAGACGTCAGATTAGCTGGTTGACGGAAGAGAGAAAAGAGAAAATTCAGTTGCCTCTGTTAGAGCATATCAGCCCTGTACAGAAAAAAAGGTTCCATATTTGTAATAAATACTGATTTAAAAAATTTATTTTAGCTCAAAATGAGCACAAAGCAATAATAAAAAAGGTGTACATAGCCCTTTATAGCAATTTATTTAGACAGTATAGGACAATTATTAGCTTAATTTATATATGTCTGCATGATCTGATATTTGGTCATTTTGTATTTTTGAGCACAGTATTGTGACATTTGCTTAGGCATTTTATAGCACTGCTACTTGGAAACTGCATAGTACATGGCGTGTATATACATGCAATATGTGGTGGGGGAAGCATGTATAGAAGTATTATTTGGCACATGTATTGGGCACCATACTGTCTGAAGCTCGCAATTATGACCTGTTTGATATTATTTGTACAATGTATGACAGAGGAACATATGATATGGTGCCATCCAATTTGTAAAGCTACATATCGACATATTAAAGAGGTTTTCCAAGTGTATTTTACTGGTGACCTATCGTCTAGTACCCCCGCTGACCAGCTGTTTGAAAGAACTTGCAACAACTGCCCCAGTTTTTCCTAGGCTGTATGATGTAAAATTCATTAGTCACATGGTCTAGGCGCAGCTAAACCCTATTCAATAAATTCTCAAACAGTTGATCGGTGGGAGTCCCGGGTGTCTGACTCCCACCGATCAGAGGATAAGTCATCAGTAAACTATACTAGAAACCTCCCCTTTAAACTTGCTGTTTACACAAGCCTGTGATTATTATATGGAACATTTGTTTCTAACCAATTATGCAGCTGTTAGGGCTAATATATTTTATTCAACATTAAGTCAATTGTACAGGATTTTGGAGTATGGAAGTGAAACTTTGAAACCAGCATTAACGAAGTCAAGGCAGTAATGTTGGCCAGTAAGGCTTGACCTACTTTAAGCCTTCCAATTCATCCTAGATATGTTTGATTGATTAAATGGAATGTCCAGCCATTTACAAGAGATAGCCCATCCTCAGTATATGCCCTCACTATCTGATCAGCAGGGGTCTGACTGATTAGCTGCTCTGCAATAGATCCTGCCAGTACCATAAACGTCTAAGCTAGGAAAGTATTAATTCACTGTACTATGATCATCTATAGGAACCAGACCCATGACAGCATATGTGTAGATTTTAACAATGTATGCTTCCTTTAGATTATATGTTATATATCAGTATATCTGAGCATATGACATGAGTGTTTGACATCTGAAACCTTCACCCAACAAGAGAATGATTTCCTCAGGTGTTTTAATAACTTCTATAGAACCATGTACCTCACTGATTACAATCTCCAGCCACCTTACCTAGCAGAACAGTGGTCAGAAGACCTCTAAATGATGGTGACACAAATATCAGACATTAGTGTCATATACTATGGCTTTTTTTTTATATATACTGGATTGTGTAAATGAATATGAACTCTTTTTTAACATTGTAAGTTTGAATCCTTTGCTTCTCCAGAGCTCCCATCTACTTTTATCCTCCTCATGATGTTTGCCATAGTTTTTGCTTTTTTTGTATCTGTATTATGCTTTTAGGTGTCCATACAGGAACTTCAGCCAAACTCACCTATTTTGGCAACACTGGCTGACCATCTAATGTGTATGGCTTTGTCCTGACTCTCCACTGGAAAAAATGAAATCCAACGTTACCAATCTTTTTGTTCTTAACATTAGCTGCTCTAGTGGTATTTAGCAGCTGCTTGTTCTCCTTTTCCTATTGACAGCACATTCCATTCAGCTGAGAATGAACAAGCATTCAGCTGACAGATATCTAAGGTTTATAGTCACATTTACTCCATTTGCCCCAGAGAAAATAGTGGCACGGACAATACAAATGAAAACAATGATGCTTATGTTAAAAACCTACAGATGGCGATAAAGCTAAAAAAAAAACTAGATATTAAAGTGTTAAAAAGAGGCTATTATTAATACTAAAAGAAATAAAAAAATGACATCTTTCTCCAATGCCCTCTAACCGTTAAAGATATCATTAAGAAATATTTATGCATCATGAATAAATAACATTTTCTCAGCAGTGTAAATAATGTGCAAAGTTTATTTTATTATATACAGTACATCAATATCCTTTAGTTATGACCCTGAGGTAGAAAATATGCAAAATGAACTCTTAGTGTACTAGAACATTTTTGTAAGGAACCTAATACAACAGGAGATATATAATTTAATCCTTTATAAAGTTTCAAAATATCATTTACATTTTTTAAGGATTATCTTATGTTAAAAAATGTACCTTACAGAAAAAAAAAGGCATTTAAAAGTTTACATGGATCATTGTTTAGGGCGATTATTGAGAAGGAGTGTTCGTAGGAAAGCTTCTTCCTGTTACTGAGGAGTGTTAAGATGACACTGATCACCCAATGAATGCGCAAATGCTGATGCGATCACTTATATCATTGCTTCGGGGCATTAGATCATGTTGTTTAGGCTTCATGCACACTGCTGTTGTTGTTGCAGTCCTCAATGCACGGCAACATCTGTGCGGATTCCGCATTAAATTTGAATGGGTCCATGATCCGTCCACACTACAAAAAAGTAGGTCATGCACTACTTTTTTCTGGTGCAGAGGCACAGACAGAAACCCCACGGTAGCACTCCATGGTGCTTCCGTAGGGTTCCGTGCCTCTGTTCTGCACTGACCTCCCAGATTGCGGACCCATTCAAGTCAAAGGGTCCACATCCGTGATGCAAGGCACACATGGCCGATGCCTCTATATTGCGAAATGCTGCTTGCGAGCCGCAATACGAGCATGTCCAGGCAACGGCCGTGTGCATGAGACCTTAAACATTGACATTTCTGCTACCCAGAAACAATGAATTTGTATGGCGATCATTTGTCTCTATAAAGCAGAGGTGATTAATGTAAATGTAGCTGTCATCTCCTGCAATTAGCAGGCAGGGCCGGTGCAAGGATTTTTGTCAACACAAGCAAATCTACATTTTGGCACCCCCCCATCATTTCACATTTCTGCCCCTCATGATTCATGTCCATTTCTTGCCCCCCCCCCATCATTTCACATTTCTGCCCCTCATGATTCATGTCCATTTCTTGCCCCCCCCCACCCATCATTTCACATTTCTGCCCCTTCCCCCCCTCCCCCGTTGCAGTAAAGTAACAGTCTGGTATTTAAAAAAAACACTTTTATACTTACCTCCATGTCAGCGATACGATGCAGGCCTCTACCGGCCTGTGTTCCCACCAGCCTCTAGTATTGAATATTTGGTGCTCGTGTTCCTATTTAGCCTGTCTTTCAGAAAAGGTTATGCTGGGATTCGAACCCATGACCTTCTGTATCAGAGGCAAGACATTTACCCACACAGCTATGAGAGCTGTATTAGCCAGTTACTTAAAAAAAAAATATTATATATATATATATATATATATATATATATATATATATATATATATATATATATATAACTTCTACTGTAGATAACTTTGATACCTAGTGTACATCCATACACATGACAGCTGCCCCAGTACACTGTGTATGGATGTAGCAGAGCTGGGTATGTTGGGGCAGCTGCCATGTATATGGATGTACACTAGGTATCAAAGTTACCTACAGTAGAAATCTTATTATTATTTTTTATTTATTTATTTATTTAAGTAACTGGCTATACAGCTCTCATAGCTGTGTGGATAAGTGCCTTGCCTCTGATGTGAAAGGTCGTGAGTTCGAATACCAGGAGAAACATTTCTGAAAGACATGCTAAATGAGATTTAAATACACCAGGGTCTCGTAGCTCACAGTGTGTTTTGTGTTGTTGCGGCTGCTCCCTCAGCCTGTCAGCTGCGTGCCGCTCGCTCTGTGACTGAGACAGTGAGGGCCGGGCTGCGGGGCAAGTGTAAGTTAGCAAGTTAATTGTTTGCCTCTGCACCCTCAAGCAGCCGCTTGGGATGCCTTATGATAGAACCGGCCCTGTTAGCAGGCAAGCAGGAAATAATTATCTTACTATAATTGTCTTCTGTGTAAAGGGGCATTGATGCAAAGACCATTCTCATTTTATGTTAACCATAACAAAAAGATAATATCTATATCAATCTACAGTAGCTACACAGATTACTTGTATTGCTCCTGTTTTCTTCTGTACAAAACACAGCTCATGTACCATTCAGGACATATATACAGACATGCAAGAAACTGCATGGGTATGATTTCACAAGCACAACCTTATAAGGAAGGTATTATCAGAACACTACCTACTGTTTAAATTAAAGATGAGCAAAGTTTTTGAAGTTTGTTTCATGTCTGATCTGGCAAAATTTTCAAGAAAATTTGTTTCCGGCCTGAGCAGTTGCTCTGAAAATTGGTATATGAAAATATCTGGTGTCCTAGGATTCATATATTTTCTGATAGTAATAAAAAATTGGTCCAAAACACAAGACAAACATAACACACTTCTAGAAAAGAGATGTGCAAGTATGCTCTCTTTCAAAATGACAAGAAAACTGAAAGCCCCTGCATCATGCTTTTCTGAAAGAGATGTGCAAGTCAGCTGTCCTCAGAAAATGTTGGTCTGGAAGAGACATGCAAATCAGTTCTCCTTTCAAAAGGACAGAAAAAATAAGTGGATCACACCAGCAAAAGAAATATGAGTGACCTTTGCCAGGGTTCGGGGCTGGGGGGGGGGTGCTATTTCTCATTATGGAGGTCATTTAGTACTCATAATAAGTATTGTATGCTAGGCAGCACTGTTCTGTGTTTTTGGAAAAATATATGCTAATTAGTATATATTAATACTGCTAGCATATCTTCCCTGGAAACTCAAAGATATGCAAATTAGCTTTTATGAGGAAAATAAAAAGAGAGGTATGCTTATCTTATGTTCCCAGTAGAAATAAGATACGCTAATCTGAATATATTTTTCCCAGAACCCCAAAGCAGTGTTGCCTAGCATATACAGCCAGGTCCACAAATATTGGAACATCAACACAATTGTAACATTTTTGGCTCTATACACCACCACAATGGATTTCAAATGAAATGAAAAAGATGTGCTTTGACTGCAGACTGTCAGCTTTAATTTGAGGGTATTTACATCAAAATCAGGTGAACAGTGTAGGAATTACAACAGTTTGCATATGTGCCTCCCACTTGTTAAGGAGCCAAAAGTAATGGGACAATTGGCTTCTCAGCTGTTCCATGGCCAGGTGTGTTATTCCCTCATTATCCCAATTACAATGAGCAGATAAAAGTTCCAGAGTTCATTTCAAGTGTGCTATTTGGATTCTGTTGCTGTCAATTCTCAAGATGAGATCCAAAGAGCTGTCACTATCAGTGAAGCAAGCCATCATTAGGCTGAAAAAACTGTGTTGCTGTCAACTCTCAAGACAGGCTGAAAAAACAAAACAAACCCATCAGAAAGATAGCAAAAACATTAGGCGTGGCCAAAACAACTGTTTGAAACATTTTTAAAAAGAAGGAACGCACCGGTGAGCTCAGCAACACCAAAAGACCCAGAAGACCACGGAAAACAACTATGGTGGATGACCGAAGAATTATTTCCCTGTTGAAGGTAACACCTTTCACAACAGTTGGACAGATCAAGAACACTCTCCAGGAGGTAGGTGTATGTGTGTCAAAGTCAATCAAGAGAAGACTTCACCAGAGTGAATACAGAGGGTTCACCACAAGATGTAAACCATTGGTGAGCCTCAAAAACAGGAAGGCCAGATTAGAGCTTGCCAAACGACATTTAAAATAGCCTTCACAGGGGGGTGGAGCTAGCGCCTGAAACTGATGGTTGCCTGAGGCTGCTGCTCCGTGCTTAACATCACCCTAACAGCACTTATAATCCGCCTACAGATTCAGACATGGTCAAGATCGGTGGCTCAAAGGCCGGTGACACCTCGGAGCAGAACAGGCAGTCAGCAAACAAAGGTGACATGGATAAATTTGTCAAAAAAGCTGCCGCAGCCTATGTGGCTCGAGACCACAAAATGGCGCTGGTCTCTCCACGCACCGCCGGCCGCACACAGAGGGATCCAGAATCAATACTGGAGGGTGAGGACACCTCAGATACCCTACCTATCTCTAGATCCTACCTCAAAGAAGCCCTGTCTTCTACCCTTGCTGCCGCACTGGAGCCCCTGAGCACCGACCTGTCAGCAATCAAGCAAGATGTCCGGCAAATCGGAAGGAGAGTCGAGACACTGGAGGACTCACAAGCGGTGCTGGTGAAACATCAGATGCAAGTCGCGAATCATCTAACCTCCAACCAGAGTAACTTGAACTCACTATATTGCGCTGTGGAAGGTCAAGAAAATCGCGGGAGAGGCAACAATTTGCGATTCCGCGGTATACCAGAAACAGTAGCTGCAAGCGATATTCCACACACGATCGCTCAAATCTGTCTATCTATACTGGGCCCGGACTCCGCTCATGAGGTAATCCTGGAAAGGGCACATAGAGCCCTCAGACCTAAACCAGCGATAACAGCCCCTCCCAGAGACATTATCTGTAAATTCTTGAGCTTCCAAGTGAAAGAAGCAATACCTTCTAAAGCTCGATCTGCCAGGGAGATTTCCTGGGATGGATTCAATATCTCTATATTCCAAGACCTGGCCCAGTCCACGCTAAAAAAAAGGAGATCACTGAAGCCCTTGACAGACTGGCTCCGGTTGCATAGTACACCATATAGATGGTCCTTTCCCTTCGGACTATCCTTTTTCTATGAATGCCGCAGGATGAACATCACCTCCTTCACAGATTTGGAACAAGTCTACGAGCAGCTTAATATTGGCCCCTTGGACATCCAAAATTGGGATGTGGTCCAGGACTTACCATCCCTTCCAGATCTACCTGCTCCCATCCCGTAGGAAAAACAATGCACCCCACGAAATTCCAGAGCCAGAAGAGAACCCTCACACTCCGCTCCAAGGAGACTACCCATGGGAGACTAAAAAGATCACTCGATCCCATCCTCTTTCATAGGATCGTTTCATCACATCTCTGTTTATTCCCTCTAGTAAGGTGTATGCGAATATTATTAACATCCCTCCTCTCACCCCTCCAAACAGGCCGTATCCTTCTGCCTTTATCTCCTTCATCTCCTCTTACCTGAAATCCTTCCCCCATACTTTACCAAATTCTCCTTGTTTTTACTCACGTCTTTGAGTCTGATTTGTCCTTGCCTGGATCAGCATCCTGGCACAGGGTGATAACTACAGGTTTCTAACATTCCCCCTTCACTCACATACCTGAAACTGTGCATATCAACGCTACAATGCTCTAGCATAAGGTTCTGATTTTTTTCTCTTTATTTTAGTTTATGTTCCACATACTCGTTATGTAGATGTCTCCAGATTTACTGTACCATATTCCCTCAGTCAAACTGCTTTATTCTAGCAGACATACCGCTATTCTGCATGTATATAGGGATAATGTCCATATTGCATATTTCCCAATGCTGGGGTCCCGGATGGCAGTGGTCCCGCACACAAAGTGAAGCGATATGGCGAGCCTAACAATTGCATCATTTAATGTTAAAGGCTTTAATGCCCCTTCCAAAAGGTGTCAAATTTTCTCATTATTAAAAAAAGGGACACCTCCATATTATTTTTGCAAGAAACTCATTTCAAGTTCAATCGCTATCCTGACCTATCTCGCTCCAGCTTCCCTGTGTGGTTCCACTGCGGTTCGGACTCCTCCTCCTCCAGGGGAGTTAGTATTGGTTTCAATAAAAATACCTCATTTCAATATGGGTCACATATTCAGGACCCAGAAGGGAGGTATATAATGTTAAAAGGGTCTATAGCCAACCAAATGTATACTCTTATCAACGTGTTTACTCCCAACGTCAATCAGGCTGCCTGGTTTAAAGATATTTCTCCAATTATAGATTCCTTCCAAGAAGGTATAGTTATTTTGGGCGGTGACTTCAATGTTACCCTAAACCCGGCCTTAGATTCCTCGAAATAAAACTCAGCCCTATCTCGTAGATCTATTAACTCCCTCTGTGACAAGCTCCACAGCCTGAACCTGGTTGACGTTTGGAGAGTATTTAATCCCAATGTAAGAGACTACACATTCTTCTCAAATCCCTATGGCTCATACCAAAGATTAGATTACTTACTAGTATCTAAAGAACATCTACAAATGTGTACTAAGGCCCTCATAGGTTCTATTCACTTGTCAGACCACTCCCCAATATATATCACTATGTCTTTTCCTCAAGCATCACCAAGAGTAACCAATTGGAGACTCAAAGAACAGCTAATATCCTCATGTAAGAATAAAACTTTAATCCGAAATGTCCTTAACGATTTCTTCTCCCTGAATGCCCTTCCTGATACCCCCCCCCCCAAATCCTCTGGGACGCCCACAAGGCCTATATCAGAGGACAGCTCATTAGTTTAGGATCCCATCTCAAAAAACCTAAGAAAGTCCAAATTGATGCCCTCCTACTGGAAATAAGGAATTTAGAGCCTCTCCACAAAAATTCCCTCTCTGACCACCACCTATCCAAGCTTAACTCACTACGCTATGAACTAAAAAAACTCCTGAACTCAATGTCAGCCAAATTCTCCCTCAACTCTCAATTCAAATATTTTGCCCATGGCGATAAGGCATCCAAATTTGTAATAAACAAAATAAAACAAAGGAAGGCACACAACTACATATGCAAAATCCAAAAGGAAGATGAAGGGACAGCTATTAACTCTAAAGATATTGCCGCCCAATTTCAATCCTACTACCAATCATTGTATAACCTTCCATAAACTACCTCCCTATCTGAGGCCCCTTCCAACATTGAAGCCATCAATAGCTTCTTAGATTCAGACTCACTCCCCAAACTCTCCCCCTTCACCAAAAGATGTTAGAAACTCCCTTTTCAATGGAGGAGCTAAAAAACGCAATCAAACAACTCCCAAAGAATAAAGCTCCAGGCCCTGATGGTCTCTCCGCTGTCTATTATAGTACATTTAGTGACGCCATTGCCCCCTATCTTTTGAATATATGCAACCAATCACTTAAAGGGTTTCCTCTCTCCCAAGATATGACTAGAGCTCTTATCACCATCATTCCTAAAGAAGGAAAGGACCCATTCCACTGCGCGAACTATCGGCCTATCTCTTTACTAAATCTGGACCTAAAACTTTTGGCCAAGATGATGGCCAACCATCTTTCCCCTCTCCTACCATCTTTGGTACATGGCGATCAGACAGGCTACATGGTTGGAAGGGAAGACGTCATCGGCGCAGGCGCACTGAGGGAGTGCTGAGGAGGCGAGCCTCCTTATCTCAGAGCGCCTGCGCCGAATCAACACAGGCGCACGATTTTTGAAATGCTGACAGGGGTGGCCAGAGGAGGAGATCGCGGCTGGCCCTTTTTCAATCAACAGAAGGAGGGGGCTGTTTTCTGCGGCTGCTACCAGCAAGTAGATGCCCTACTTGTTGGTAGAAAGGTGATTAGCATATCATAAAAGTACGTTTTTTGCTAAATCTACTGAACGAAAATTATTAATAACATAATGTATGGCAATATGGCAGGATAGCGATTATAAGTACACAAATAAAAAATGAGTTTAGTGGGGTGACAGAAGCCCTTTAAAAAAGGTTGTGACTATTGGATTTATATAAAAAAATATAATATGTCTCTTTTCTTTTTTTTCAAACTTTTTCCATTTACTAATTTAAAGTGCTAATTGCAACAAAAAACTGAATTTAATATTTAATGTTCTACAGTTCAGTGCTACTTTTACTTTCTCACTCCTAGCTATGAATATGTTATTTATTCTCTTTATACAACTAGATGATGACAGATTGTTAAGTCCAGGGGACCATCTACATTGTTTCTAATGTGATTTTTTAAATTTATATTTGTTTACACTTTGTTTTAAGTCCATGATTGGTGTTAACACCAGTCACAGACATTGCCTCCAGGTGTCTGCTGTGTAAAACAGCAAAAAACCCAATGCTTCTAAGTGGATATCATCTTTAAAGTCCTGGCTTCTTCTTAGGTCAAAAGTTGTTTTGTGAATCTGGTCATCCCGGAAGATTACTAGCTAGAGTCATCCGCAATCAGGAGCCCATAAAGGATGTTAGCAGGATTCATTCCTCACAAGATATAATTGTAGAGGATCAGTGACAAATGAGGGAGGAATTCTATAGATATATTTCTGAGACATATCAAACGGTGAATAACATATCTATTAGTAGTGTAGATTCTTATTTGAAGGCTTTTGCATTGTGAGTAGTATCAGACATCCAGAGCGAAATGCTTGAATAAAATATTAAATTGTGGGAATTACATACAGCAATTCAAGCGTGCACAGGGATTTCTTCTACTGGCTCTAATTGCATTCCATTTGAAGTGTATCAAAGGTATGGCAACATAACCCTTCCATGTTTGTTGGAGGTATTTTGAAAATCCATTAAAAGTGGAAGGCTATCAGACTCTATGCTGGAAGCAGTTATTACTCTAATTCCCAAAAAAGGTAAAGATACCTTGGAAAAGTGTTCCTACAGACCAATATTCTTATTTAACACAGATGTTATATTGTTCTCAAAAATACTTGCTTTAAGGCATGGTAAAGTAATAACTTAGTTGGTTCATTCGGATCAAAATTGCTTTGTCCCTTCCAAGGATAATCATAATTTGCCTTGTCTTTTTGCAAACATACAATTTTCAGGGGAGTGTTCATGCTCCATCCTATCAATTGATACCACTAAGGCTTTTGACAGGATGGAGTGGGAATTTCTCTAGAATGTGAAGGGTAGATTTGGATTTGGGGTGAGGTATATTGATGAGTGAAGTTATGAAAAATTTGATTTGGCTGGTTTGCCAAATTTCACAAAGAAATTGATTTAATTCCAAATTACCATGTCACAAATTTCATTCCTTTGTAAGTAGCAGGCACAATGTCGGGGAAGGGCCATCGTGACTCCCCCGTCATTGAACCCCTCAGATTACGTGCTTATTGCTGAATTTTGAGCGTGCAGAAATTTGGCTTTCAGTGAATTGATCAAAATCAATTAAATTGGCTTCAATTCGCTCAACACTAGTGAGGTATATTGATATGGTTAAGCTTCTGTCAAACAGCAAAATATTTCCAGCTCACCTGCTTCACTCCATAGGCGTGCAAGGAACCCCGGATCAGGGAAACAATTTATTCAAGAACAAAAAAATCCAGCACTATGGATAAAATCCAGCCTTTTTATTGTGATTCTTTTAAAAATTTCATGAGCTGATCAGAGCGCTTTACGGTCTACGCGTTTCGACAAACCGTCATATTCATGACCATGAATAAGTCATGAATAAGACAGTTTGTCGAAATGCATAGACCGTAAAGCGTTCTGATCAGCTCTTGGAATTTTTAAAAGAATCACAATAAAAGGCTTGATTTTATCCGTAGTGCATGTGCTGGATTTTTTTTGTTCCTGGTTAAGCTACTGTATAACCATCCAACGGCTAGAGTTAATGTTAACAAGGGTCTGAATTCCTGCTTTAACATAACCAGAGGTACCCGTCAGGGTTGTCCTCTTTCACCATTATTATTTGACATCTATATTGAGCCCTTGGCCATTAGTGTTAGACAAGATGGTATTATTAAGGGCTTTGCAATATGATTAAAAAAAGAGCTTCTATTTTTGTACGCATATGATTTATTATTTTAAATAAACCATACTAATAACACATTACCAATAAATATTTATGTTGTAGAATATTTTGGGGAAGTATCAAGACTACATATTAATTGGCCTAAGACTTCTTTTTTGCTGTTGGATGGTTTTGAATTAAAGTCTAACATTACGTCATATTTCAGATTACTGTTATCAAGAGCTCATAGAATATTGCTGGTCAAAATTGTGCTTTTGCCGCGATTTTTGAATGTCTTGAGAATTTCACCTATTTGGATTGAGGATAAGTATTTCAAAATAATCGAGAAAATTATTAATGATATAATCTGGAAAAGAAAATGTTTCAGGATAAAAAAGGAGGGTTATTCATTATGGAGGAGGATTATTCCTTCCCCCACTTCAAGGGATACTTTCTACCTTCACAATTACAGATTTGTTCTGATTGGGTACAAAGCCCTATGCTGGTAAGACAATCTTCCTTTGATAGTATATTTACTTTGTTAGAATCTAGGCATTTGAGGTATGCTGAACATAAATCTTGAGCCATTGGCATGTTTCTTAATAGGTGCTGGATTACAGTAAGGAAAATGTTGGGGATTAAGGAAGCACTTCTTTGTACTCTGCTCTTGAATAATTATTATTAGTAAGAATTTTTTAAATGTCTGATTATCTATTTTGGGTGGAAAAGAATATAAAGTATGTTGCATAGGTATTTTTAGATATTACTAGCTGCATTCTGCATTTACTCAGACTTGGGATAAATCCCTGCTAAGTACTGAAACAAGCGCTTTTGTGGAACTTCTTATTAAGAATCAAAGTTGCAAGGTTACGCGCTCAAAAATATATAGGTTGATCATTAAACAGTCTTCAAAAGCTCTCAATTCCCGTGGTCAGAGAGCATGGAGTTTGGAGATTCCGGCCATTTCCGGAATTGGGACAGTATTTACGAGAACTTGGTGAATGTGTCACATACATTTAGTCATGTTTTAGTTATGAATAGGATGAGAATTAGTGATTATTGCTGAGCAAACCCAAACTGCAAAGTGAGTTCGGGTACCCAGACCCGAGCCTGGACTTTTTCAACGAAGTCCGGATTCAGATTCAGTGTTCAGGTGATTTTATTATTTTCCGCTATAACATGGTTATATCGGAAAATAATATTCTTAAGACAGAATGCAAAACAATATGGCTATTTAGGGGTTAAAAACACAACTCACCTCATTCACTTGATCCCGCTGCAGCAGCTTCTTCTATTTTCACTGAACAGGACCTGCGATATGTGTGATGTCGTCACAAAGTGGCCATATTGTTTTGCATTTTATCTTAAGAATGTGATTATTTTCAAATATAACCATGTTATAACGGAAAATAATAAAGTGACGTTTGGGTCCCCATTGACGTCAATGGGGTTCACGTTCGGGGTCAAGTTTGTGTCATGTTCAGGTCCCAAACCTGAACTTTGACCTGAAGTTCTGCCAAACCTGGCGAACCCAAACTTCTACTGTTTCTTTCATCTCTATTAGAGATACTTCTACTTGTCCACAGTGTAATTATTGGAGGTTATTAAAGATAGACTGAAACTACAGATCCCATTTAAGTGCCCAATGTATGATTCTTAATGATCTCTCAAAAGTTAATTGTAGCATGTTGAAGGGAGAACAGCTTAGTAAGTTAATGTATTTGGCTAGATTACTAATTCTATGTGTTTGGTTTTCAAAAGATACTCCAAATATTAATTTTGGCTCAATATGGTAAATAAAGTAAAGGAATATAAATATATTCTGTAGAATGAAAGAAACAACTTGAAACAGGGGAAAAACTAGGCTTTTTGGATATAATTAGGAACTTTGCCTAAAGAGTGAGGTTTTGGTTTGTTTTCTCTTTTTTTTCTCTTTTCTTTCCCTGGCATGCCCTCAACACTTGGCCATATAAGTCAGTCAGCATCTTCAGTACACCATTTTCTTACTTTTTTTTGTTTTTTAAAAAGGTTACTTACCAGAAAACTGCTAGATCTTCAAAGTTACAATTAAAATTACTGATTTTAGCAGAAATTTTAAGATTTTAAGTCCTTGGACATGTCAGCTTATAGTTATCTTAATATAATTATAACTTAGTAAAGTTTTTATGTTCAGATTTGCTCCCTGTGATCTTAAATGACTGGAAATGACATAGGTTCTGCTTAAGAACAGATAGTACAAGCTCTGTATAATAAATGACAGCACTTTCTATAAATGGCAGTACATTGGTTGTGGCCAAAAACAAGGAATGATCATTGTGTTAATCTGCAAGATAATGCCAGTTGCCTTGAGAAAATAGTAAACACCTTGGGTACTGTCATGTGTAGAAAACAGATTGTCTCATGGCAAATGAAAAAATCAGACTCTTTCTGATTCTTATTGGTACCCCCACACACTTCTTACTAAATGAGACATACTTTCCCGGTGCTGTTATTCAATTGTCTTCATTTAAGTAGATTTTTTTAGTTAACATTCAAGCAGCTGCAAAGTACAGAGCACCATCGAGTTCCTCGCTATCCATTAAAATGAGTCCAATGCCAGACTGGACACCATTTCAGCCCTACATTCATTGTTTCTATGATACAGTATGCATGCTCTTAGGACAGATAAATGGTAGACACAGACTGTCTTCTGGCACAATGTCAAACATATAAAGAATATTATTGTTAAATAGCCCCTTCCCCCCAAATGATTAAAGTTAAATGAGCTATTATATTGTATTTTATAGGGAAGGCTTGTGGAATGTTATGAGAAGATGTTAATAAAACAGCTATTAGTAGCTAAAAAACTGTTTGCAATTATAAAAACCATCTCTATGTTCTCGTTTTCAGTCCTATCTAAAAAATAGTTTAATTTTAATTAACTTGTTCTATTTCTAATTAGCAAAGAGATAATCAGTAATTACATTTAGAATAAGATGCTAAAAGTGTTATTTAGCCACTAGATTCTGTTAAGATAGATTTAATACATCTATAACATGTGCATTAAATGCAGGACAAAATATAAAACGCAGCAAACTATATATATATATATATATATATATATATATACATATATTTTTTATGCTTAAATGCATGTTGTTAGCCATTGCTGTAACAAAAAAAATCTTTAAAAAATTAGGTTCCACAAAACATTTTTTATATTCGGACTATAGAAGCATCCCGCCGTTCACTGACCCTTAGTCTCTGTAGATAATAGTCTCTAGATTGTGTGGTATAATAGATGATAAAATGAATGATATAACATGTTCAGGAATTCAAAGAGAGCACAAAGCCAGCATATTGTACATTTGTCTGCTTTTATTGGACATGTGGTGTATGAGTATCTATTAATTATAACTTTTTTTATTGCTGAAAAATTCTTGCTGAGTACTGCACCTGCAGTTCCAGAATTTTGTAATGAGATCTAGGAATATTTGATTCCAGTCAACAAAGAACTATTTTTCACTAGAAAAAAAATCTGCAGAAATGAACTAAATGGGATTGTAATTAAATAGCCTGTTGAGATCTTAACAACTTCATCTTTGTGCTACAAATTTCCTCAAGAGAAATGTGATCACACAGAAAGTTTAAATCTAATTATTGTAATGAAGATGAATGATTTTAGTATTGGTAAAAAGTTGCACCAATTATGACCTCTACTGCAGCCATTTATGTTCAAGTTGGGTCATGTGGTGAATAATATATCCATTTAATCCAGTCATCCATTATCTGCATTTTAAGCAAACACATGGTTATCCAGGTGGTTGAGAAGGTTGTCTGTTTTTGGGAAGCCCATTGTTTTTGATGTTTTAGGGCATATTTGGATAACATATGGCTACCACAAATAAGACCATTATTTAGTCCAGGGAAGTGTCTGGAGGCTTTCTCAGTAGTAAAATACACGTCCCTGCCTTGCCTTTCTATGAATTCCCCTTTTCTAAAGGTGGCAATGCCTAGAAAAGTAGCATAAGCATTGAAACTCTCCTGCTACATAGAGCTTACATATAGCTCCTTCTATGGCAATTTAAAGATTACATTAGCCCATACTTTTTAGTTTTTTGCTCAATAGGGGTCCTAGGATTTAGATCCACTTATTATATATTTTTCCTAATGGAATTAATGGTATATTAATTGGTTAAAGCGGCTTTATATTTATGTCATCCTTAGGCTGCTTTCACATTTGCGTCGTGCGGTTTTGAGATCCAGAACAGGGTCTCAAACTGCAGCAGAATGCTTCAGTTTTACTTATTTTGGCTTAGTTTTTTTTGTTTTTTTTGGTCTATATTAAAAATTTTCAGCAGTTTTTTGTGATATAGGGTTAAATTTCAGCCTAGCTATAGAGTGTCTTAGTTTCAGTTTCACATTGAGCATCATGTTAATGTTCTGATGGCTATGTATAGCCCCATCTCTGAACTTCTGACCACTCAAAAATATTCTTTTTAGTTTGATAAGAGGAGTAACATAATGCTTAATGTGAAACTGAAACTAAAATATTGTATAGCTAGGCTGAAACCCTGTAGCACAAAAGCTGCTAGAAAATTTTAATAAAAACCCATTGAAAAAATTATTTTGGTCTCAAAATGAGTAAAATGCAGTAATAAAAAATACCCCAAAGGTGTTCACAGCCTTCTTGACATTTGACATACTATTAGATCACATGTCGGGTCTTTAAATATTGCACCCACTTTGGAGCACAGCAGGCACCATAGCAACCGGGAGCCTGCTGTTTCACACATGGCATCTGAGAGGCCAAAAACCCGGAAGGCATCTAGGCTTATTACTTGTATATTACAATTCAGGCCAGCAGTGGAAGCACTGAATTGTACTTTAATAAAATCTTTGTATATGGTAATGAAATCATGCACACCCTAAAAATAAAAAAAACACCCAGGCACACCCTAAAATGGTATGAATGAAAAGTAAAGGTCAACCCACAAAAAAATGAACCCTCACACAGTTCCATACACATAACTACAAAAAGTTATAGAGGTCAGAACATGGCAATGAAAAGAAAAAATATATATTTTAATCAAGTTTTTTTTTTTGCATTATTAAAATATAAGAAAAACTGTACAAATTGGTTTCACCATAATGATACTGACCTGGAGAATGAAGAGCACAAGCCAGTTTTACCACATAGTGGACACCATAAAAACAAAACCCTTAAAACTAAGGCTACTTTCACACTAGCGTTCGGGGCTCCGCTTGTGAGCTCCGTTTGAAGGGGCTCACAAGCGGCCCCGAACGCATCCGTACTGCCCTAATGCATTCTGAGTGGATGCGGATCCGCTCAGAATGCATCAGTCTGGCAGTGTTCAGCCTCCGCTCAGCAAGCGGACACCCGAACGCTGCTGGCAGCGTTCGGGTGTCTGCCTGGCAATGCGGAGGCAAACGGATCCGTCCAGACTTACAATGTAAGTCAATGGGGACGGATCCGTTTGAAGATGACACAATATGGCTCAATTTTCAAACGGATCCATCCCCATTGACTTTCAATGTAAAGTCTGGACGGATCCGTCTGAACTACTTTCACACTTAGAATTTTTTCTAAGCTATAATACAGACGGATCCGTTCTGAACGGATCCAAACGTCTGCATTATAGGAGCGGATCCGTCTGTGCAGACAGCAGACGGATCCGCTCTGAACGCAAGTGTGAAAGTAGCCTAAGGCGGCATTCCATTTTTTCTTTCCAATTCCACCACATTTGGAATTTTTTCCAGCTTGCCACTATATCCTATGCAATATTAAATGTTACTATTAGAAAGTACAACTTATTTCTCAAAAAACATGCCCTCATACAGCTATGTGAACAAAAAAATAAAAAAGTTATGGCTCCAAGAAGGCAGGGACTAAAAAAATGCAAACACAAAAATGGAAAATCATTTAATCGGGGTTAAATAAAAATCTTTTAAGGGGTTAAATAAAATACCAAACCATGTTTTGGTGCAAAGTGTAACCATGAAATAAAGTAGGTGCCACAATTTTAGATACAGTATATAAACAGACTCTTTGAAAACAGTAGTATGCCTTTCTGTCTTTATCTCTAGTATACTGACAGTTGTTAGATACAGAAAAAGAACACCATTTATTTAAGGACTTGGCCAAGCATGCATGAGTTCTCAAAGAGGAGAGGTGAATGGGCCAATACCAGACATCTCTAGCAGGAAAGCTTATATCCCCTGAGAGCGAAAGGCACTGATTTTTCCAATCTTTTTTTCCCCATGACATAATCTGTTGGAGGAGAGTTGGGAGGCCTTATATACACAAGATAGTTGGCTGGTCCCAGGGAGTTAAGATTACTTTTTCTTTATGCATATGGGAGCCTCGTGACCATTCTTATACGAGTCATTTTTTAAACAATTAATTAATAAATTACAAAATTTCTTCAAAAAGAATTGACACAATCATCCCAGGCTCATTAACCTCTGGATAGAGATAAGCAAAATTCAACATAAATCTAATTTGTAACACATTTCCAAATGATTCTAATTTCATGAAATGTGAAGCCGCCATTTTACAGATCAGAAGCCAGAGAAGAAGGCATCTGCCACCAAAAAGGCATTTTTGCCCATTTTTTCAACCTATCTAAAGTGTGTTTTTAAACAGGCTGTTTGTTATCATGCATTTATCCATAGCTACAGCATATATGTCACTGTCACTTTGACATTAATGCTGTCTTGAACTTAAAATGAGCTGTATACAGTCCTATGAGACCCCATAGTATTATACACAACGTTTCAGGGTAAAAGGAGCACTTTTAATTGTGACTATATTTATTCAGACCAAATCTAATCTAAAGGCCGATTAGCATGATTTTTTTAACCCAATTTTTTTGGGGGAAATTCACTAATCTATTCTATACCCCTGGACTATTGAAGACATATTTTAGCAGCTTTCCCATTTTAGTCTCATAAAATATGATTATTTCATATTATATTAAAAAGTACGCTGATTGGGAATTCTCATCATGTTCCAAGCACAAATGAAATTCTTGTTTTGCTTTGTTACAAACTGGGCAGGGCTGCTTTATAAAATGTCTTTACAAACAAGTCTTTTACCTTTGCTGGTGCCTTAGGGAAGGGAAGGAGGAGGGTGGAATACTCTAATGTACATCCAGATGCAATTTAAAGGACATTGATACATGGCTGTCTTTATTTGCTGAGTCAAATATAGTCATTGGAACTCTTCTACACGTTCAATTCATCTGTCCTGTCCTGTTATCCAGAACATATTTTCTTTTAAAAACACTTCTATTTCAAGGCTGTTTCCTCCAGAAATCTATTCCTTAGTTATAAATTGGCCTCTGAGAAGAATTATAGAATTGCATAAGTTTTTATTTAAATGTCTGTTTACTCGATTTCATCCCCATGCAATTTCCTTTGGAAGAAGAAAGGTTCGAAACTTAGGTCAAATCATCATTACTGAAAATTGTATTGTCACATTTTTTAACTTAAACAGAGGAAAAGCAGTGATTTAGGGCTTGATAAAATGTCTCAGGATCTGTCAATATTTGCAACACATAAAACTATTTCTAGATTTTCAAAACGACTTCTTGTCATGCTTGACATGAACACAATGGGTCAACATTTTTTTTTGTTCATGCATTTCAGTCCACTGTGAAATAAAGGCTATATTTATCACATCATTGACAGGAAGATTCTCACAGTAGATGACATCATTCTTTGTGTGAATAAAAAAATCTACTTTCCTTTCAGGCTGTGAAAAACAAAGATACACACAGTTGTATTACACTTAGGAGATAAGACAGGGGACAGGGAATGTTCTATAACACATCAGGGAAGGAGTGAAAGAATTCCATATTTGTGTGTTGAGACTAGAAATGAGAGATACTCCACCTTTTTGTGAATTTTACAAAAACTATGCATTGTGCTGTTTCTCTGTTATTCTTCCTCGAAATCCATAAATAAATTAACAACTTGCCGATACCTTCCTCATCACCCCTACACAGTCTGAAACTGTTTAATGAGTACTGACTCTGGAAGGCTATATAGGACACACTCCTTTCAAAAGAGGAATGTAACATCCAGACATTTCCAAGGGGAATAAAAGAGTTACAACACAGAGTTATAAGAAAAGAGGCTTCTGCATTTTTATTTCATGGAGAATACACATTATTATTAAAACAGGTAAAATAGGTGCTCTTTAAATGTTTAAAACAGTAAGGGCCGGATGCGGTCATAAGCCGTTCAGTGCGTGGCCCTGCTGTGGTCCAGTACCGTGTAGCCAATTAGGCTGCAGCTTCCTCTTGTTTAACTAATGAAGACAGCACTTTATAGCCGGTATGCTTTGTTATTGGCCAGGTGGCATCTTCAGTATTATATGGCCATTAACAATGTGGACCAGCTATAAAGTGCAGTCTTTATTAGTAAAATAAGAAGCATCTATAGCCTATTTGGCCATGTGGTACTCGACTGCAGCATGGCTGCAACCCAAACTGCTCATGACTGCGCCGTATGGTTGGAGGTTAAGGGGCTTCCCTTCTTAGTCTTATGGTATGTTTTAGGAAAATATCAGAAAAATGCATGTTACATACAGTAAATATTGAATAAAAAACCCCCACCAAAACACTAGTAAAACATTATGAAAAACTCATGATATTCAAAGTTTCTGTAAAACAAAATAAAAAACAAATGTTAAGGAGGCCTTAGGGCAGAGATTGATCCATGTGGCACAAGCTAAAAGTAGCTTCAAAGTCAGTCAATTAAAGCTTCACTCTTCACTGAATGGCAAAGAAACTTTTCGCTCAAATCTACTAACTTGGAAGTGCTACACTGTACATTAGATAGAGGGAAAATACCCATTTTAGAACAGGTTAATTGCACTTAAGGAAGCGGTACAATTAAAGAGTGGGCTTGTCAGAAGGTCGGTTTCTGATGTGTGGTCTTTGACCCTGACATAGTTCCTCACTCAAGGATATTGTAATATTTGAGGCTGACACAAGAGATCAAAAGAACAGAAATTTAACCCTATTGGAACAACAAACATAGGGGGTCATTTATTAAGACCATGTTTTAGACACTGGTCTTAATAACCCCTGCACTGGCGGTGGATCTGCCAAAGTTATATAGAGGTGCTTCCTTGCTGGCATAGATTTAGAACATTTTCTATGCCTAAAACCAGCCTGATGGCAGTCCCCACCACAGATTATGCCACACCCCCTTTTTAGGCTTGGTGTGAGTAGGGAAAAGTCACAGATTGAGGCACAAATAACCACAATCTACAACAGATATAAACCAGAAAACTGACAAATATAATTTAGTAAATAACCCCCATAATGTTTACAAAGTGGCTCATAGCTTGGTAGTTACAGTCATAATTAGGCACATACATTATCTTGGTGGTTACAGTCTTTAATAGACATACAACTCTATACAGTCTCTGCTGTTTTCACAGAGCAACTCAAGGTACAACTCCATGCAGTGTCTTTGCAGCCTGGCACTGATTGCACTCTTGACTACTACTCACTTTGGTACACTGAAAGTGGCCTACTACAAGCCTACTCCACCAGCCTTAGACTGCTTTATTTGTCAGGGCCCCACTCCTCTCCACAAATGCACTCAAGTGCTGCAATGTCAGTCTGTCAGACTCATTTGCAATGCTCTCACATCTGACAGGTTCTCCGCACAACACACTATCATACTAGTGACTTCCTACAAAAAAACATTGGATGTGGCAAACATCTCATTATATACTCTAGCTCTTTCATTTCACTGACCACATGTGATGTGATGCTCCTTTATCCACACATATACAGCAGGTGCTGGCTGTATAATATGGCCAGCAATGACCAGGATTGGAGATAATGCCAATCCTGGTCAAATAACCCCCTCAAATGCCACTGTCAAAAGCTGCCAGAACTATTTCTGCTTTGTATACTGTGTACAGTATCCACTATATGTGAACATAGCTATAAACATCTTCTAAGCTACTTACAATAAGATTGGTAATTATAACTGGGATGCAGTTTGATCTGTCAAGACCGTTAAATGACAGACAGCCCATTTAATTATTCCAATGTCATATTGTTTACCTCGGTGTACTGATTTTACATAGTGTCCCTATTTCTAACTTTGTTAATCCTTTTAAGCACTTGGAAATAACTGTAACTTGCTCCATAAAGCGCATGTGCCACCTGGCAGGGATCAGAGGTAAATCTAATCCCAGCAGTTTATCTGTCCCCTCAGATGATGCGGTCAATGTTACGGATCAGTGGTAGCACGAAACCACTGTGCCAATTAACCAATTTGACATTGGGCCAAACACTAAGGGTGCATTTCTAGTGTCTGTAAACTTTATTGTGAGTTAACAGCCTCCTAGGATGGTCCCGATTTACTTGGCAGCATACGCCTATGATTTGAGACACTGCTACAAAAAACCAAGTACAAGCATGGCAAGACTCAGAATCAGACAAAATATAGGCAAGATCCAAAACATGGAGCACTGGTAGACAGGCAGGACAAAAACCCACACAAATAGACCACTGGCACATAGACACATGAACTTCTGGAACAAACTAAAAGAACTAAAACACTTGGACTCCAAACAGATAAAAGCTATGGAAAGACAGGCATAGAAAACATGTGTAATAACTTAACAAGATGGACTACAGGAACCCATACAGACATTCAGACTTTAAGAGACTGTTCAGACACAACATACATTTCAGGAACTATACAGACATGACAAGAGCCTCAGGAACTGTTCAGACATGACAAGAGACTCAGAAACTTTAGGAAACTTTTCAGACAAAACAGGAATCTGCATGCACTAAAAAAGAGCATAAAAAAGGAACCCATGCATACATAGAAGGTGTTTCATGAACCCATACAAGCACAGCAAGCAAGGAGGAACCCATTCATACCCAGCAAGAGCTACAGGAACCCGTTCACACTTTACAACAGCTACAGGAACCTGTGTACACTTAGCAAGAGCTACTGGAACCCATTTACACTCTGCAAGAGCTGCAGGAACCTGTTAACACTTTTGTAAATACTGGGTGACTAGGCAGAAAGATGCACAAGACACACATACTGATGTTAAAGGATACAGTACAGACACAGTGGTTACAGGAATAAGGACAACAAATGCACACACAGACAAGGATCTAATTAGACTCAAACTAGAGAGCCCAGGCAAGTGAGTGCACAATCAAAGACTACATATTAAGCTTGTGCAACCAGGGAAGGCTACAGAACTCAAGACATACGTAGCAAACAGATGCACAGCTCAGCAACATATAACAGTGTTGCACAGAACTATGAACATACCACAGACACAGGAAACTGGAGCATTATAACAGACTTAACAAATTCATGACAACAGGTGTAGAATAAGATATGTTCAGGCACAGAAAGGAGAATTAATCCAATAAAGACCAGAGTGGAGAAATTAACATCACAATGGTTCAGTTCACAACCACAAGCAACTGCTACCAATATGCACAGATCGAAACGAATGTGCACTGTGATACTGAGAAATGACCCAAGCTAAACATCCACAAGTATCTAACAATCTATATTGAACAGACATTGTAACAGTACAGTTCACACTCATAAATATCTGCGGCCAGTGCACACGGAACATGCAAAACAGCCCAACTATCGCAGAAAGGAGCCTAGTGAAGGCTCCCAGGCCTGCCATTCTGTCCCTAAAGTGCTCATAGACTGCAATAGCAAATAAAAAAATATATATACAATAATCCTATACTATATACTAAAATATAAACTATAAACAATAGTAAACTATTAAAATATAAAAAAATGTCAGTCATGTCAAACTAATTTATTCAGTTTCTATGAGGAGGTAAGTTCCGAATTTGGCGTAAACAGAATTAGAACATGTATCCATCCTCTGATGGCTACTTCCAGCAGGATAATGCACCATGTCACAAAGCTCGAATCATTTCAAATTGGTTTCTTGAACATGACAATGAGTTCACTGTACTAAAATGGCCCCCACAGTCACCAGATCTCAACCCAATAGAGCATCTTTGGGAGGTGGTGGAACGGGAGCTTCGTGCCCTGGATGTGCATCCCTCAAATCTCCATCAACTGCAAGATGCTATCCTATCAATATGGGCCAACATTTCTAAAGAATGCTATCAGCACCTTGTTGAATCAATGCCACTTAGAATTAAGGCAGTTCTGAAGGCAAAAGGGGGTCCAACACCGTATTAGTATGGTGTTCCTAATAATTCTTTAGGTGAGTGTATATGTGTCATCCATAGATGCCCCCATAACAGTGCCATCCACAGATGCCCCCACAATGATCCCCCATAACAGTGCTATCCACATATGCCCCCATAACAGTGCCATCCACATATGCCCCCATAACAGTGCCATCCACATATGCCCCCATAACAGTGCCATCCACAGAACCCCCATAATAGTGTCATCCACAGACCACCATTACGGTAGTTCAAAACCCACCAAAAGAACACCTTTTGGTTCAAAATATTTTTTTTCTTATTTTCCTCCTCAAAAACCAAGGTGTGTCTTATGGGCGAAAAATACGGTATTTATTAATGATCTTGTAGAAGGCTTGCACAGTAAAATAGAAATTTTTGCACATGACACTAAACTGTGTAAAGTAATTGACACGGAAGAGGACAATTTACTGCTACAGATGGATCTGGATAGATTGCAGGCTTGGGCAGAGAAGTGGCAGATGAGGTTTAACACTGACAAATTTAAGGTTATGCACATGGGTAGGAATATTGCAAGTCACCTGTACATACTAAATGGTAAAACACTGGGTAACACTGTCATGGAAAAGGACCTAGGAATTTTAGTGAACAGCAAACTAAGCTACAAAAACCAGTGTCAGGCAGCTGCTACCAAGGCCAATAAGATAATGGATTGCATCAAAAAAACATAGTCCTACCACTTTACAAATCACTGTTCAGACCACACATGGAGTACTGTGTACAGTTCTGGTCTCCTGTGAACAAGGTAGACATAGCAGAGCTGGAGAGGGTTCAGAGGAGGGTAACTAAAGTAATAACTGGAATGAGTGAATTACAGTACCCTAAAAGATTATCAAAATTAGGGTTATTCACTTTAGAAAAAAGACGATTGAGGGGAGATTTAATTACTATGTATAAATATATCAGGGGTGAGCACAGAGATCTCTCCCATCATCTATTTATCCCCAGGACTGTGACAAGGGAGTATCCTCTGCGCCTGTAGGAAAGAAAGTTTGTACACAAACATACAAGAGGATTCTTTACGGTAAGAGCAGTGAGACTATGAACTCTCTGCCTGAGGAGGTGGTGATGGTGAAATCGCTAAAAGAGTTTAAGAGGGGCCTGGATATATTTCTTGAGTGTAATAATATTACAGGCTATATCTACAAGAGAAGGGTTGTTGATCCAGGGAGTTATCTGATTGCCTGAATTGAGTCGGGAAGACTTTTTTTTCCCCTTAAAAGAGGAAAATTGGCTTCTACCTCACAGTTTTTTTTTTGCCTTCCTGTGGATCAACTTGCAGGATACCAGGCCGAACTGGATGGACAAATGTATTTTTTCGGCCTTATATACTATGTTACTATATGTGAATATAACAAGTTCTGGGTTTCAAAATATGGTAATATGAAAAACATTTTGTTGAAAAGCATTTATTAAAAAATAGTCAATTATTATTAGAGATAAGATAATTTCTTACAATTCTAAGTATAGATGAGCAAATTTCTTGAAATTCATTTTGTGTCTGCTTTGCCAAATTTTTCAAAACCTGAACCTTTTGTACCCAAATCAAGTATGCTCCAAATGCTTTGAAAATGTATAAATAACAGTCTCTGAGAGAGAGAGAGAGAGAGAGAGAGAGATTTGCCTGAAATGAATCTTGGGTTTATAAGAATCTGAATTTTTCTGAATTTTTTGAGAAATTTAGGACAAACTCCAGTCCTAAAAAAAGTTACTAGATCAAGTCTGATTGTTAATGTTGTTTAAATACTCTTGACTCGAGCATGTTATGCAGCCATTTTAGAAGTCAGTCTACAACATTTCCAAAAGCAGGTAACATGATTATTACATTTTTCCTTTTGTTCTAATAGATTCAATTTCTTTTCATATTTAGAGAAAACAGGCTTTCAAATTTATCCAATTAGCAGTAAATGCTATATAAAAACATATTATTGCTTCCTTTGTAATTAATTACTGTTTTCATTTAAAATTTAATGACCTGGGGATATTTTAATTGAATGTTCCATGTATATTGATCTCCAAATTTAAAGAAATTATTTCAGTTGCATGTTATGGATAGTGTCTAATAGAACACCTGCTTCTGCACACAAAATTCAAATAGACAGACATTGGGCTGTGAATAACATCTCTTGGTAATTAGCAGTAGAAATGTTTACGAGACATAAATTACTGTTTTATTTTCTAAAAATGTTTTCCTATGACTCATGTGCATAGTTGTGTGCCAGAAATGTGCTCATGATTAAAATTAGATGATAAAATGCATGTTTTTTTTATTTATTTTTTTCGTAATTGAGATATCCTCCAGAAGAGTAAAATACATCTATGGATGGAAAATATAGTCTAATTCATTGTAAATGCATTACACATAAGCATTGGTAATACAAAATATTATTCCATTTATTAAATATTTATGTGCTTTTAGATGTTGTAAATGCAAATGTACTAAACAATATGCAATGTTTTGTAGTAACATGAGTGAGAAGCTGTAACCAAGGGTAATTTAACTAGTTTAGATATTCATGTTTTATCAAAGCATGGCTTATATAATGTGATGCTGTATAATTGAGCTTTAGTTACTCTTCTCTTGTAGTTATTTTTTATTTATTAAGTGGGTAATAAGGTATAAATAAATAACATGAAATTACACAGCACAAAAAGTCTAATTATAGGCACAACATTTGTATTCAAGTGTGGATCTCAGGGATCATTAGTTTCATATTTATACATGTCCATTTGAGTTGCTTTTAGTCCCTCAGTAATGATCTGTTGTATGAAGGAGGATAAAGGGTATTAATATCAGATCTGCAGGGGTCTGACACTTGGCACCCCTGCCGATCAGCTGTATCAGGAGATAGCATTCACAGTGCGCGCGTGCCGTCTCCCTTCTCTCTTCCTGTTCACTGCTGCTGTCTATAATATGTGTGGATAGATAGATAGATAGATAGATAGATAGATAGATAGTTGAAAGTTTGCTTGTTTTTTGGGTTGTTTGATCTTCATAGGCTCATACAAGTTTTGATAGATCTCAGTCAACCTTGGTACCATAGATATACTCTTTATGATCCAACTTAAAATACTAGGGGGTTGTCAAGTCTAGCTGACAGGGTTCTGGAAGGTTTTAAAAAAGCTATTTATTTTTGATCCAGCATGCATATACACTTATGTAACTGTAAATGCTGAAACATTGCTTCTCACTCTGCCTCTCATCTCCCCTGCATTTCAGTCTGCCTCCTATCCCCATATATGTACTGTCTAAAAGACCAATAGTTTGTTTGTACATCAGAACCAATTACAGCAAAGGTTTCATTTTTGCCAACAGCAACCAATCACAGCACAGCTTTTATTTTACTACAGCAGTTCTCAGAATGCCTGTCCCTGCCTTTTGTCAGAAAATAAGGTCCTTTGTCAGAAAATAAGGTATTCAGAGTAGTAATCTCCCTACATGTGTTGTCTAAAAGACAAACTGTTGCTCATAGCAAGAAATTTGCAGCATGCACTTTATACTCTCATGTAACTGTACCTGCTGAGGCAATGCGTCTCACTCTGCCTCCCATCACTTTTTGAATTTTAGTCTGCCTTTCATCTCCCTGTATGTGCTGTCGAAAAGACCAACAGTTTTTTTTGTCCACAGTGACTAATCACAGCTTTCATTTTGCCCATAAGAAACCAATCACATGTTTCATTTTACTAAAGTGCTTCTTACAGTACTGTAGACCTATGTTCCCCAACCTGTGGCTCTCCAGAATTTTCGAAACTGCAAATTCTATTATGCCTCAATGGCTGCAATCTGCCGGAGCATGATGATAGTTGTAGTTTTGAGATGAGCAAACATGAAAAGTGTGCTATGGGCAACAAACTTATTGGTGGTTGGTTGCTATGGGCGACAAACGTATAAAGAGCACATGCAGGAAGATGAGGGGCAGACTGAAATGCAGGGGAGATTTGAAGAGAGAACAAAGGGGGTAATTTACTAAACAGAAATACGCTTAAATTTGGCATATTTCTGGTGAAGATTGCGGCACAAAGGTCCATTGTGCCGCATTCTACAACTTCTCCCCACTCACGCCAGGTCTAAAAAAGTCGTGGTGGCATTGGCCAGGAAGGGAACAGTCCGGCAGGCCCGTCTCTTTTACCATTTTCTTTGCCTGTTTTTAGGCCTATAAAATGGTCCAAATGTAAGGCAACTAGGAAGCTGTCTTACATTTAGAAGTGTTGGTGGATCCGCCGAAGTTATGTAGAGACCAGCACCTTTTCATAACTCCGGCGGATCCACCACCAGTGCAGTGCCTTATTAAGACTGATATATAAAATGCTGGTCTTAATAAATGTGCCCTAAAGTTTTTAATTTTAATCAATATATTTTTTGACTGAAATAGAACCGTTGACTACCAGGTTGTAGACTCTCCATCACTGTTTTTTATTTCTTTGCTGTAGGGCAAAGCCTGGAGCTGGGTTGTACTCCTGAGATATGGTTGACTGTGATTCCTCCATGCATTATAGAAGGCAGATTGTAAATGAATCCATTATTGTTAAGTCCTATTAGAGCAAATAAACATTGCATGGTTTTAGATTAACTTATTGCTAAAAATTCTATTCTGAGTATTTGAAAACAAAAAAAACAAAAAAACACAATATAAGGATGGTTGACTTTATCAAAAGGAAAACATATAAACCTAGTACATTCACCTAACAGCTGGTTAGGGTGAAACAAGGGACAGGCTTCTGCACTCAGGTCAGACACAAGCTCAACAGTAATCAATCCCTGCAACCAACCTAACAGCTAAAGAGCTGCAAGTCTAAACCCCCACAAAACCATATATCGTATGATTGGTTCGTGTAAATGCAGTATGTTTTCAGAACCTGCAGGTGATCACTTCTGTGCCTGTGCTATCACTCTAAGATACATTAATGGTGCTAGTGGTGCTAGTCACTGACTATTTGCTACAACATATAAAAAGTCACATGGAGCTTTCACAAATGCATTGTGCCCTGTGCAATTATTATCCAAAAGAATGGTGGGATACCTTGCCGACCAAGTCAAGGAAGTCCAATGTACAAAGTGGAATATAAGTTGAATCCTGCATACGTTGTAAGATAAAAACTTCTATCTTTATTAAATATCCATTAAGAAAGATTGTAGCGTGTATCCATAGGAGAATGTCTATAGATATATAATGCAACCTTTTTAATGGATATTTAATATAGCTGGACGTTTTTTATCATACACGATGTTCAGGATTCAAATTATATTCATCTTTGTAAACTTGCTAGAAGACTCTACCTCCACCACCGCAGTGCCATCAGTAGCCCTATACCCCATAATAACCCCTTTTTTAGGCTCTCTTGCTACTCTCCTAGATCATTATATGACGATGAAGTAAGGAAAGTTAGCTGTATAACGTGGGGGAGCAAGATATAAAGATTTAATATCTATAAATTTAGGTATTAGGATGTCACTATGTCGATTATATGGAAATGATTTGCATGATTTTATGATGTGTATTATATGCTAATATTTACTGTAATTGCATTTCTGTTTTCCTGTCTAGTCCTTGATGAGGATTAATTCAGGAATTCAAGTCTGACACAGATAATTGCTTATCTTATATGCTTTCCAAATTCAAGTGATAAATATCATTATATGCTTGCATCAATAATAATCCAAGCATGTAAATCACTGATAGCAAAGGCACGTTAGTTACTGTACAGTTATTCAGTGGAACTAAATTTCAGTACTACAGTATATATTCAGAAGTTATTATTTAAATGGTAAATTGCTTTTTATTGTCAGACTGCAACTAATGTGATGCAGTAGGTCTGTAGATATTAATGGTAGCATGGATTATGCTGCTACATATGCATCAGTAATTTATGAGAGTTTGTAAACATAATCAGTCAAATATACATAAGTAATGTATTTATATTGAAGATAAATTGCTTGTTTAAGAAATATTTATACCCTCAGTGCTATTTAAATTAGCACTCCAAACTGGTCTGTACTACAGAGATTCCACTCACTACTGTAATCCAGAGAGAATACCAGTCCTTCCTGTAAGTCAGGAAGGGAAAGACCTATAGCATACATACTATACACTGCTGTTAATTGCTGTCTTTCCAAATACCAAATTTGCCAAAAATTTGGAAAAATTCGCCAATTTCCAAGTCTCAATTTCTCTTCTTCTATAATACATAATAATACCTACAAAACAAGTTATTACTTTAAATTTCCCATATGTCTACTTCATGTTAGGATCATTTTGGAAATTACATTTTATTTTTGGGGGACGTTAAGAAGTTTAGAAGTAAATCTTAAAATTTCTCCGAAATTTTCAAAAACCAACTTTTTAAGGACCAGTTCAGGTATGAAGTCACTTTATGAAGCTTACATAATAGAAACCACCCAAAAATGACCCCATTCTAGAAACTACACCTCTCAAGGTATTCAAAACTGATTTTACAAACGTCGTTAACCCTTTAGGTGTTCCACAAGAATTTATGGAAAATAGAGATACAATTTCAAAATGTTACTTTTTGGGCAGATTTTAAATTTTAATATTTTTTTTCCCGTTACAAAGCAAGGGTTAACAGCCAAACAAAACTCAATATTTATGACCCTGATTCTGTAGTTTACATAAACACCCTATATGTGGTCGTAAACTGCTGTACGAGCACACGGCAGGGCGCAGAAGGAAAGGAATGCCATACGGTTTTTGGAAGGCAGACTTTGCTAGATTGTTTTTTTTGACACCATGTCCCATTTGAAGCCCCCCCTGATGCACCCCTAGAGTAGAAACTCCATAAAAGTGACCCTCATCTAAGAAACTACACCCCTCAAGGTATTCAAAACTGATTTTACAAACGTCGTTAACCCTTTAAATGTTCCACAAGAGTTATTGGGAAATGGATATGAAATTTCAGAATTTAAATTTTTGGGCAAATTTTCCATTTTAATCCATTTTTTCCAGTAACAAAGCAAGGTTAACAGCCAAACAAAACTCATAATTTATGGCCCTGATTCTGTAGTTTACAGAAACACCCCATATGTGGTCGTAAACTGCTGTACGGGCACACGGCAGGGCACAGAAGGAAATAATGCCATACCGTTTTTGGAAGGCAGATTTTGCTGGACAGTTTTTTTTTACACCATGTCCCATTTGAAGCCCCCCTGATGCACCCCTAGAGTAGAAACTCCAAAAAAGTGACCCCATTTTAGAAACTACGGGATAGGGTGGAAGTTTTGTTGGTACTAGTTTAGGGTACATATGATTTTTGGTTGCTCTATATTACACTTTTTGCGAGGCAATGTAACAAGAAATAGCTGTTTTGGCAAACTTTTTTTTTGTTATTTACAACATTCATCTGGCAGGTTAGATCATGTGGTATTTTATAGAGAAGGTTGTCACGGACGCGACAATACCTAATATGTATACTTTTTTTTATTTATGTAAGTTTTACACAATGATTTCATTTTTGAAACAAAAAAAATCATGTTTTAGTGTCTCCATAGTCTGAGAGCCATAGTTTTTTCAGTTTTTGGGCGATTGTCTTAGGTAGGGTCTCATTTTTTGCGGGATGAGGTGACGGTTTGAGTGGCCCTATTTTGGGGTGCATATGACTTTTTTATCGCTTGCTATTACACTTTTTGAGATTTAAGGTGACAAAAAATTGTTTATTTAGCACAGTTTTTATTTTAAATTTTTTATGGTGTTCATCTGAGGGGTTAGGTCATGTGATATTTTTATAGAGCTGGTCGATACAGACGCGGCGATACCTAATATGTATACTTTTTTTATTTCTGTAAGTTTTACACAATGATTTTATATTTGAAACAAAAAAAATCTTATTTTTGTGTTTTCATAGTCCAAGAGCCATAGTTATTTTCAGTTTTTGGGCGATTATCTTGGGTAGGGTATGATTTTTGCGGGATGAGGTTACGGTTAGATTGGTACTATTTTGGTGGGCGTACGCCTTTTTGATCGCTTGCTGTTGTACTTTTTATGATGTAAGGTGACAAAAAAATTGTTTATTTAGCACAGTTTTTATTTTTAATTTTTTACGGTGTTCATCTGAGGGGTTAGGTCATGTGATATGTTTATAGAGCTGGTCGATACAGACGCGACAATACCTAATATGTCTATATGTCTTTTCCCTATTTTTTTTACTTTATTGTTGGAAAAGGACACATTTTTTTTCTTTACTTAAAACTTTACTTTTTTTTAAAAAACTTTAATTTATAATCTTTTTTTTTTTTTCACTTTATTATTTGTCCCACTCTGGGACTTCAACATTACAGGGTCTGATCCCTGTTTCAATGCAGCACGATACATCTGTATTGTGCTGTATTGAACTGTTAGTGTCTTACACTGTAAGATGCTAACAGTTGCCTAGGAGACCCAGCCTTGGGGCTGGGCCTCCTAGGCCTCCGTACATGCCAGGCCCCAAGCCTTGGAATGGCTTGGGGCTGCCATGGCAACCATTGATTTCCCGCCACAGCAGCACTGAGACCCGATGTATGAGGTGAGGGAGCGCAAACCTCCCATATGCCGCGGTCAGCGCTGACCGCGGCATATGAGGGGTTAATCCACTGGCATCGGCGTTATCGCAGATGCTGGTGGATGCAGCAGGGATACGGCTGTCAGTAACAGCCGGATCTCTGCCGCTGATTGCGGTACCGCGTGCGCGGGGGAGGAACGACTGCAGGACGAGAACGCTCGTCCTTTAGCGTTAAGTGCCGGCGATTTTGGATGAGCATTCTCGTCCTGGGTTGTTAAGGGGTTAAAGGGTTTCTGTCACCCCAATTTTTGCTGTTAAACAGGCGGACATTATAGATGTGAATATGTCACCTTAATTTTACTCCTGCCGGCCCTTCTGCCGTGTAAATCTCACGTCTGCGCCTTCCCATTCACTATTCGGCACTGGTGCAGTGAGAAAGCCGCTGAGTTAAATTCAGGTGACATTTTCACCTCTTTCAGCCTGTTTAATAGCGAAAATTGGGGTGACTAAAACCCTTTAGATTATCATCTGCCTCCAAAATACTCCAGTTGTCCCTTATCACACGTTTAATTCTATCTGCCATCGGTCTATATTTAAAGGAAAATACAAAATATTTCTGATTGGCCTCCTTTCTATAAACCTCAGTGTTTTCTGATGCTGGAGTATTTTGGTACATAGAGAAGGCCTTATCCATTGCCTGCTCTAACAGGTCCAAAGGGTATCCTTTAGCTAAAAGGCGTTTTTTTCAGCTCAACGGACTGTCTCAAGAAACTTTCATCTGTGCCATTGATCATTCGCAGCCTAATAAACTGGCCATATGGCACTGACCTTTTGACACACTTTTGTCTCGGAAGTTGGGTCAGTGACTGAACCAATATTCAAATATGTCAACTGGCTGCTCAGACCTGTCCTAAAACATGTACCATCATATTTTAAAGATACGGGGGACCTGCTCCTGGCTCTGAGATTTTTTCAGTGGCAGGAGGGGTTCCATCTAGTGTCTCTGGATGTAGAAAGCCTTTACACCAGGATTCCCCAAGATGAAGGCATTTAGGCAATAAATGAGGTACTTATGTGCACCGAAAAAAGTATAGTATTTAGGGACTTTATCAAGGAAGCCTTGGCCTTGGTCCTAAAAAAAAAATGCCAGATTTGGGAATAGGTGGTATAGGCAAAGTTTGGTACAGCCATGGGCACACGAGTCACATATACTTTTGCAAATAATTTTTTTCAAGCACCTACTTAGGCAAGTTATATATAAACTGTAGTTTAGATTATCCACGGCACACCAAGATGTTTTTTTTATACTTGCAAATTTATTGTGTACAGAGGTACATAAATGTCAATATATGACAGAGTATATACAATATCATAATTAGGCCATAATATGTCCCAACATTTCGGTCTTAATTAGACCTTTTTCAAGGGATCTGAGGCCATGATGTGTGAAGACGCTTACTGGAGGCGCTCACACATCTTCACACATCATGGCCTCAGATCCCTTGAAAAAGGTCTAATTAAGACCGAAACGTTGGGACATATTATGGCCTAATTATGATATTGTATATACTCTGACAATGGCGCGTTAAGTCATATATTGACATTTATGTACCTCTGTACACAATAAATTTGCAAGTATAAAAAAAACGTCTTGGTGTGCCGTGGATTATCTAAACTGAATTACTTGACTGAAGTCCTCCACGAGCACCCTCCTATCCAAGCATGTGCGGACTCCACAATCCTCCCTATATATAAACTGTAGGCATAGATTAGTGTCAGGATTACATACAGCATAAAGTGGTTAATGAAGACACAAATTCTGATTTCCTGCAGTAATAGCAAAGCATGTGCGGACAATTTTCTATAAGTACCTAAACAATTCTAAGAATCATTTAGAATTCATATATAAATGCAAACAGCTGTGACAACAATCTTTTTTTCATTAAAATATTAATCCTTGTAGAAAATGATTATTTGTAAAAAATAAATAAAAAAATAAAACACATGTTTAGATTGTTGGGGAAGAAGAAAAGTTGGTGGAGAAAATCCTGAGTTTGCCTTCATTGCCATGCAGCATTTCTTTTTAATGGGATTATTCCATGAATTATGGAATAAAATAAAAGATCAGGAGTAATACACACCATAGTTTTAACTATATTCGTGCAAAAATGCTGCTCTCTAGTGTAATTTTCAGCGTTTTTTGCTTCTTTATTCACCCCTCTGCTTCTTGATCTCTTCACTTTCTGTGGGTGACAGCAGCTTATCCATCAAACACCTCCATCTTTCAGGAGTGCATTGTAGTTAGCTCTTGCTATCCCTAGACCCCAGTTCCAGAAGCTCTGTTTTATTGTCTTCCTTCCCTCCATAGAAAATAGTCCCTCACACACTACCCTAGAAAATCCACTAATAAGTAGCACAATGGTATCCAATACTTCCCTTATTTCCTTATTCATTTTTTTTTCTTTTCAATGAAATACAAATAACATTTCAGTCTGACTTATCTGAGACACATACATTTCCATTAAATATATGTAACAGTGAGTTTTAAACCAGCTGTGTAGGATAATAATTGTAACAACCAGTGTCAAATGTACAACAGTAGAAACGTCTTATAACATCAAGACAGCAAATACATCCATCTAACAAATGTGAAAAAAGGGAACAGATGCACGCTACCATGGCTGCAATTTAAAAGCAAACAAGGACTACAAGTAGCAACTGCGTGCATCTGAACTCGTTTTGCATATTATCTGTAGGTGCTGGTCTAACTTTGCTTTTTGCATTGTACATTTGGGGGCAGTATATTATAGCTGGTATCTACATTGCTCTAAGTTTTGGAAGGCAAAAGCCCAGGAGAGGCAAGTCTGATAGTGTAGGTCCCATCTGTTAGCCACCTTGTCATTGGTAGATGGGCCTGACATAATTTTGATAAAATAGTCTATAAAGATCAATCCAATGCATGGTACTTACCATACAGTAAAAATCATCTTTATTTCACTTGTATAAAGGATGTGGAGGATAAGGTCTAGTGTGCAGTGTGTTTGTAGAAAGGAAGGGACATTTTAATTGCACATCTGTCTTTAAATTACAGAAAACGCACTTGCAATTTTGCTAGTACTGTTTTAAAATCTGTGTACAAAACCCATGACTATTCATTTATAGGCCTTATAATAAAATGTCTGGAAAATGGAAGGGGGCAAATATAAAGACTTTGGCCTCATTATCCAAGAGTCATAATGTGGGAAGCAGCAGCAATAGCAGCACCAACCATCTGGCCAGTAATAATAGTAGGCCACAATTCTCCCTGGCTTCTGATAGACACCACATTACTATTGAGGATGAAGAGGATGCAATTGTGGACTGGATGTTCTAGACGCTCAGTTCTTCTCTCACAGCACAACAAGATGATGTGGATATCACCTCTGGGTTTTGCCTTGTAGCAAGAGGTCACTGCATTTGTCCTGCTCCTTCATGCAGCCCCAGAGGAACACTTTTAGTTATAACACCTTTATTCGCTGACCCCCTCCCCAGTGGGGAGGATGACTTCATTCTTCCTAAAATTAAAGCCCCATGTGCTATGTAAGAAACTTAATATAGTCTCCCTGTTGATGACTTGTGTGAGAACATTTCTCGTTTGGACTGCCATGAGGAGAAGCTTCAAGCATAAGTGGGGGACACTATGCATACCTCTGTTGGTGGTAGTAGCCATGTAACCTGTAGCCATGGTGGTCACAGTAGGGGCAGTGGTAGCAACAGTGGCACTCAGTGTGGATGAGACTTGGGAGTCACTGAGGAGGAGTAGACATCAGAGGAGGATGGTGGTGGCAGAGGCAGCAATAAAGAGCAGAGGCATTGTACGGCTGGAACTTCCCAAAAAAGTGCCAGGTCCAGATCTTATTCTTTTAAGGCCAGCTCGTGAACGGTTGGGCACAGGCTCAAAATGTGCCAGACCTAAGCATGTCTCAAAATATCAATTTTGTCAAAATGAAGGAGGCATGTAGCTGTGAGGATTTTCAGACTCCTCCAGCTGAGGATGATGAATAGATCTGGCCTTGCTGACAGTGCCCCATCATGCCACTTTTGCTGTCTGTCTGCCTGTCTTTAACTATATTCTCTATCCTATGGCTACTGCTGCCATAATGCCACAGGTACACTACTCAAAAATAAACAGTGGGTACATTATAAATAATACATAACTTTTATTATTCTACTTTTAAAATTTGCCCTACTAAATCTATAACCATGTTCCACTTGTGCAAACCCACATTAACACGCAGCGCCACTTAGTACCTAGTACTGGGGATCACAGGGTCTCTGATACTGGGTCTCTGACATCTTCTTGACCCTGTCAACCTTAGTATACCTGTGGTGTTGTAGCTCACCCTAAAAGAGCGACCCCTCAGGACCAATGTACTAACTGACTGTCCCTCCTTGTCCCTACACCGCAAAGGTGACTTCCCAGCTTCGTCAAAAGCTAAGGTGGGGGACCCTAATGCCAATATGTGATAATTATCTGCAATTTGTTCCAACTGCATCAGCAATTGGAGAACCCTAATGCCAATATATAAAAATTGTCACAAAATGTTCCAACGCGTTTCGTTGGTTGAAGGCCAACTCATCAGGGGAATCATCAATCAATAAGTGCCTAAGTGCCTAAGACACCAACTCAAAAATTACATTCAATTACTCTCAACCAGGCTAGCGATGATCAGTCGCCACAATCCTGGATTTATCAACACATAGTCATATGTAGTCAGATAAGACTATAATACATTAGAGTTAGCTCAGTGTTTAGCATAGGCTCAATGATGGAGATCACTGCTGCATCCAACATGGGTCATGTGATGCACACATCATCCAGCCAGAGCACGTGACCGGTCACGTGGTGAGTCACACGACGGCTCAGGGGGGGGGGGGGCGGAACCGGCATCCCGGGCAGCCTGAAAAGGTGCCAATGTGGGCGACGACTTTGCTGCTGCCACATACCGACTCTGCCATACACTCTATGTATTATTTATAAGGTACCCGCAATTGTGTAGTGTAATTGATTTCTGGGTTACCCTCAGCTATCCAAGCATTGACCACTGCTAAACTGGTTGTGTGTATAGACATAATGCCACAGGCCATTGTCTGCCTGCCTACGATTATGTTTTGTACCATAAGGCAACTGCTGCAGTCATCATGCCACTGCCACTGTCTGCCTGTAATTATACTTCATATTATATGGCTTCTGCTTCCACCATCATGCCACTGACGCTGTTTTCCTGCTTACTATTATGTTCCATACCGTATGGCTGCTTATGCTGCCATCATGCTGCTGCTGCTCTCTGTCTGCCTACCCTTAAGATCCATAATACATGGCTGCTGGCAATGCTGCTGCCACCAGCGCAGCTGCTACTCCCTTCTACTAATCTCTACTGCACTTCCAGAACCCCTACTGCCACTACCTTTACTGCTCCACAGCCTTCATTAAACAGGGCAAACTAGTTTTTTTTTTCCATAACACAGTGTATGTTTAACCTATTGACCATATACAATATATATATATATAATTTTTTAAATTTCTTTTTTGTTATAATCCGGTGGGGGGAAAAAACTGTATAAATACAGCATATCATTACAATATCTTCAGCCATAACTGTGCCATATGATCTTCTCAGTCACCAGATAAATTATTTTACGTTTTTATTCTCCCCATAACTTCCTACCCTAACCCCAGCAACAACTAACAATATAGCTCCACGTTGATTGCCATATAATGTACAAACCGGATTCCAAAAAAGTTGGGACACTAAACAAATTGTGAATAAAAACTGAATGCAATGATGTGGAGATGGCAAATGTCAATATTTTATTTGTAATAGAACGTAGATGACAGATCAAACGTTTAATCTGAGTAAATGTATCATTTTAAAGGAAAAATACGTTGATTCCAATTTTCACGGTGTCAACAAATCCCCAAAAAGTTGGGACAAGTAGCAATAAGAGGCTGGAAAAAGTAAATTTGAGCATAACGAAGAGCTGGAAGACCAATTAACACTAATTAGGTCAATTGGCAACATGATTGGGTATAAAAAGAGCTTCTCAGAGTGGCAGTGTCTCTCAGAAGCCAAGATGGGTAGAGGATCACCAATTCCCACAATGTTGCGCAGAAAGATAGTGGAGCAATAGCAGAAAGGTGTTACCCAGCGAAAAATTGCAAAGACTTTGCATCTATCATCATCAACTGCGCATAACATCATCCGAAGATTCAGAGAATCTGGAACAATCTCTGTGCGTAAGGGTCAAGGCCGTAAAACCATACTGGATGCCCGTGATCTCCGGGCCCTTAAACGACACTGCACCACAAACAGGAATGCTACTGTAAAGGAAATCACAGAATGGGCTCAGGAATACTTCCAGAAACCATTGTCAGTGAACACAATCCACCGTGCCATCCGCCGTTGCCAGCTGAAACTCTACAGTGCAAAGAAGAAGCCATTTCTAAGCAAGATCCACAAGCTCAGGCGTTTTCACTGGGCCAGGGATCATTTAAAATTGAGTGTGGCAAAATGGAAGACTGTTCTGTGGTCAGACGAGTCACGATTCAAAGTTATTTTTGGAAATCTGGGAAGCCATGTCATCCGGACCAAAGAGGACAAGGACAACCCAAGTTGTTATCAACGCTCAGTTCAGAAGCCTGCATCTCTGATGGTATGGGGTTGCATGAGTGCGTGTGGCATGGGCAGCTTGCATGTCTGGAAAGGCACCATCAATGCAGAAAAATATATTCAGGTTCTAGAACAACATATGCTCCCATCCAGACGTCATCTCTTTCAGGGAAGCCCCTGCATTTTTCAACAAGATAATGCCAGACCACATTCTGCATCAATCACAACATCATGGCTGCGTAGGAGAAGGATCCGGGTACTGAAATGGCCAGTCTGCAGTCCAGATCTTTCACCTATAGAGAACATTTGGCGCATCATAAAGAGGAAGGTGCAACAAAGAAGGCCCAAGACGATTGAACAGTTAGAGGCCTGTATTAGACAAGAATGGGAGAGCATTCCTATTTCTAAACTTGAGAAACTGGTCTCCTCGGTCCCCAGACATCTGTTGAGTGTTGTAAGAAGAAGGGGAGATGCCACACAGTGGTGAAAATGGCCTTGTCCCAACTTTTTGGGGATTTGTTGACACCATGAAATTCTGATTCAACATACTTTTCCCTTAAAATGGTACATTTTCTCAGTTTAAACTTTTGTTCCGTGATTTATGTTCTATTCTGAATAAAATATTAGAAGTTGGCACCTCCACATCATTGCATTCAGTTTTTGTATAGTGTCCCAACTTTTTTGGAATACGGTTTGTATATAGATAGTTTATGAGAAATCGATCGTCTTATCTATGGATCTAGTTTACCCAGCTTTCCTTTAATTTGGGCATCCAAAGTTTGAGTTCGGTGTTCGGGCATTTAATAAAGCTTTTGAATGGCTGCAGGGCAGCCAATCAACAAGCTTTTAAGCTATAGGCACTTAAAAGCCATCACAGCCATGTCTAGTAATGGCATGACTGTGATTGGCCGATGCATCATGTGACCCAGCCTCTATACAAGCTGGATCACATGTAGCACCGCCCATCAGCTCTGAGTAATGCAGGGACAGAAAGCAGGCAGCTGAAGTGAGGGAGAGAGTTAGGAATCTGGTTATTTATTTTGTGGCTGACCTATAATGATTTTTTTATGGGTGTAATAGATTAGCTTTGCACCCCTGACACAAAAATATAATAATAAATCTGGCTGTTAATTCTGTTTGTGACCTAAAGCAATCTTTTGTAGGTGCAATGCACCATCTTTGTACCCCTGGCACAGAAATATAATAATTAATCTGGCTGTTTATTCTGTGGGTGACCTATAGTGATTTTTTTGTGGGTGCAATGCACCATTTTTGTACCCCTGACACAAAAATATAATGGTTAATCTGCCTGTTAGTTCGATGGGTGACATATACCCATTTTTGGTGTAAGATATACGTGCACTTTATACGTGACAGCTAAATTAATATAGTTAATATGACTGTTAGTTCGGCAGGTGACATATACCCTTTTTTGGTGTGAGGTACACGTGCACTGCATATGTGACATTGAAATTAATATAGTTAATCCATCTGTTAGTTCGGTGGGTGACATATACCCATTTTTGGTGTGAGATACACATGTGCACTTTATACATGAAAGGGAAATTAATATAGTTAATCTGACTGTTAGTTCGGCCGGTGACATATACCCATTTTTGGTATGAGATACACGTGCACTGCATATTTGAGAGGGAAATTAATATAGTTAATCTGTCTGTTAGTTCGGTGTGACATTTTCCCATTTTTGGTGCGAGGTACACCTGCACTGCATACGAGACAAGGTAAATTAATATAGCTAATCCGTCTATTAGTTCAGTGGGTGACATATACCCACTTTTGGTGTGAGATACACATGCACTTTATACGTGACAGGGAAATTAATATGGTTAATCTGACTGTTAGTTCGACCGGGGACATATACCTACCCATTTTTGGTGTGAGATACACGTGCACTGCATATGTGATAGGGAAATTAATATATTTAATCTGTCTGTTAGTTCGGTGGGTGACCTCAAAGAATGATAAGAGCATCAAATAAAGGATGTGGCCCTGGTCGTGCTGCTGCTAGAGCTTCTGTTTCAGGGAGAGGACCTGGTCGATCTGTGCCAGTTACACACCAAAATGAAACACCTTCCTCAGGTGCACGTAGGTGACAAGACGTTCAGCATCTTTTGTAAGCCCGAATACCGGTGTACGAATGGTGAGGCCAGAACAAGTAGAGGCGGTAGTAGATTGCATGGCTGACAGTGCCTCCAGTTCCTTCACATGCAGAGTTGGCACCTGCAGCCCATGGGCATCCGTCTTTCACCTCACCCCCTTGCAAATCAGCCAAGCAGTCTAAGCCCCAAGTCATGCAGCAGTCTCTTATGCTTTTTGATGACTCTGCTGGTGGGGTTTCCGTGGGCCATCCACCTAGTCCTGCCCCAGAAGTGGAAGAGATTGAGTGCACTGATGCCCAACCACTTATGTTTCAGGATGTGGACATGGGAGGACCACCGCAGCACGTCTCGGATGATGATGAAACACAGGTGCCAAATAGTGTTGAGCACGAATATTCGAATAGCAAATTTTTATAGCGAATATCGCCACTTCGAGAATTCGCAAATTTTTAGAACATAGTGCTAAATATTCGTTATATCAAATATTCAGCATTTTTTCCATCTGAACATATGATTCCTCTCTGCTTCTTGCTTGTGGGCCAATTAGAAGGAAGCAATGTCAAGTTCACAACAATACTTAGTGCACCAATCAGTAATCTGTAGTCAGACCTGCTAAAATGTGAAGCTGCACGTAGTGTGAAAAAATATTCTGCCGATTAGCGCAATCGCAAATATATTGGAGCACTTGACTCTATCTGCACATAAAGGTATTCTAATGTTCTGCAGTGCCAACCATTTTCTCCAGTCTCAGGAAACTTCTACCAGCTTGAAAAATTTAGCCAATTTGACCCACGCCAGTATTTCGTGTTACAAATTCGCATTTTTACATTGCCGATTTTTTGCATTCAATAAAATAATCTCGAATTCTCGAAATTCGCGAATATATGATGAATATTCTACAAAATATTGGTGAAATATCACAAATTCGAATATAGCCTCTGCCACTCATCACTAGTGCCAACTGCTGTGGCTTTCTGCCATGTGCAGACCAGCAAGGAGGGCAGGGGTGAAGAGTGGGTGGAAGATTATCCTAGTTCAAGATTATTATTTTGATTTTTTTTCTATTCTATGTTATTTTAAGTCATTTTGTTTGCAGGGCAACTGTCCTGCTCTTATCCCATTTTGCTTCCTTTTGCAGCCCTCTAGCCCTTACTAAGACTATTTTACAGCCATTTTAGTGCACCAAAGTACAGGTCCCCATTGACTTTAATCGGGTTTGAGTTCGGTTCAAGTTCGGGTCCCAAACCCAAACTTTTACCCAAAGTTCGGCCAATCCCGGCTAACCCGAACATCCACGAGTCCGCTCATACCTAGGAAACATCAATTTCTTTATTTCCACATCTGTCAAAGCGAATTCAATAAACTTTCTCCATTTTTTTTTATATATCTGTCTGTGGCTTTTTCTTTATCACGCTCAGTATTCAGTCTTTCCATATATAATAATTGTTTCATAGTCCCTATTACTTCTTCCCATGAGTGGGCCTCTGGTTGCAACCAGTGCCTTAATATACATTTTTTTACCACCATAAGTAACAGATGTATCCCTCCTTCTGCCACCAAGGCTGGTGCCTCGGTGTCTTGGTCTCTCATGATTTAGTGGAAGATGCATTGTTGCGGGTTTTGCCGGACTGAGATTCCCCACACCGCCTCTATGGCTGCAGATCTGGGCATGCAGAAGCCCAAATCTTGGCAATTCGCACTTGGGATACTGTCTAACATAGTGTGCTGGGGCTCCCCTATAGGTAAGGTCAAATGCATAAGTTGCCTTGTGCATTATTCTCAGTTGTGTCTCTCGCCATTGTTCATTAGAGATCGCCCGTCGTATTAGATCTATATCATCTCTCATTTTTCTTGCTAGGTCCCTATCTCCCAGTTCCCTTTTCCCATTTGTCAAAGGCTCCCTTCACTAAGCCTATGGATTGTATGTTTTGAGTCTTCTTGTATAATTCTTAGAGCTCCACAATACTATTGTCAGTGCCCAACAGGGCCTCAAACCATGTCAGTCTATCTTGCTCTCCCATCTCCACCGACTGTGAGTTGCAAAATGATTTTATTTGTTGAAATGGGAGAGTGTGACGTTGCTAATTGGTGCTTATCCTAGATGTCTTTCCAGGACATAATCTGATATCCTGATGTGGCCAGTATATACTGTATTGATTGTATCCCTTTTTCTCTCCAAGCCTGGTACATTATTCTGCTAGCCTTGTGGAAAGACCGGCAAATACCATAATGGTAGTTTGGGGGATAAGTAAATTGGTATCTTATATAGTTTCCTAATTGCCTTCCAAGACATAATCGTATCCCTTAGAAGTATTGAGCTTTTGATCTCTTCCGGGATATCCCTAAGCCTAGTGTGTAAAATTGCAGGCATTTTCCATGGACAGACCATCTCCATTTCTAGGGGTTCAGTTGAGAAATGGGACATGCCCCATATCTAGTCCCCACCCTACATATATTATGGATGTTGTCTCTTTAAAGATGGTGCCTGCCCCACTCAACACACATCACGCCCTCTCTACTCACACAGTGGACACCCAGGGCTAATGTCGGCGTTGCAAGGGTCTCAAAAGATCCGTGGCAGGCCCAGCCCCAATGAATATGTCCCAGTTCTCTAAGTCACCCCCCCCACACTGCATTTTGCATTCTGCATACACATACCTCTTACATCCTCTGCCTCCCAGGTGATGTCTCCTCTGATGTAGATCTTCTCTGTCATCATCTTCTCCATTTGGTCAGTACAACTTCTTTCAGTCGCTCCTTGTCTCTGTTGAGTGTAACACACAGACATCTTAGCTTCCTCACATTTCTATCATCATACCACAACCTGGAGTCCCCACAGTGTTATCCTGCTGCTCGCTGTGCTCCCCAATAGCCCCAAATACTATCCTGAAGAAAAATGAGTGCCCCCCATAGTAATAGTGCTCCTCATAGTCCAACCAATAATAATTCCCTTCTAGAGTGCCCTCATTTTTTTTTTTTCTGTAGAAATATCTTTATTGCTTTTCTTACATAGAAGGGACATAGAAGGGACAGTATAAAACAAATATCTAATCATAGAGAATGAGCACGTATGACAGGTACATTTAAGCGATATATCGCTTCAGTACTAAATAACGTATATACATACAAAAACATCTATATCCAGGATTACCCTGGATTAATAACAACTTTCTGTCATATATATCAAAAACCCAAAGGCTTTTTTATTATTATTATTATTAGGGCATAGCCACAACTCATGGGTGGTCATCAGTTCCAATCAAGGCGTTGCCTCTCGCCATTTCCCCTCTCAATGCTCCCGTCTCTGTAGGATAGCTCACCCCACGCCGTTTCATGTCCTCAAAGTCGGTTATTCTTGCCATTAAACTTTGCCATTCCTTTATTGTTGGGGATCTATCTTTCACCCATTGTCGCAGAATCATTACCTTAGCCAACAGGAATCCCTTCAGCCAGTAGATCTGTTCATTTTTGGTAGCTCTTTTTTTATACTCAGGAGGGAGAAGTCCTAGCACGACTACTTCGATAGTTAAGGGGGGGCTATTCCCACTTCGTACCGCCATCTCCTGAAATATGCTACCCCAAAAGGTCTTAATAACTGGGCAATCCCACAGCATATGCACAAAACCGGCAGCGACAAAAGAGCATTTCAAGCAACTAAATTCCTGACCCTTATTACTATACATTTTAGATAGAAGACTCGGAGTAACGTATAGACGATGTATTATTTTGAATTGTGTCAACCGGTGTTGTCGTGAAAGGGAGGCCTTCTTGATATTTTGATATATTTCCCGCCATTGTGAAGGGTTACATTCCCCTATATCCGCCTTCCATTTATCTACACTTTTAAATTTAGTAACCGTGCTTAATTCCTCAATAAATCTCCTATATATTAGTGAAATCTTAACTTTATTCCCGACTATATTATAGCAAAGTGATAAAAACCTCTGAATAACTGTTATCAAAGGTATTTTTTTAAGCGTGCATGCTAATGCATGTTGTAATTGATAATATCTATAGTGTTCTAATGCCGTTATTGGTGTATGTTGAAACAGTTCCCCTATTAATTTAATTTTCCCTTTTGTGCATATACAATATGTGAGACTAACGTAATACCTCTTCGAGTCCAATATTCATTTTCATTAAGTGTCGAGAATTCAGTTAACGCCGGGTTATCCCATAACGGGGAAAAATCCAACACTTGAGGGGCCTGGATAAGCACCTTAATTTTATTCCAGGTCTTCTGTAGCGCCGCCCCGATGGGGCAGGGAAAATCCACACACTCAAGAAGCCCGGATTCCAGTATACTGAATATATTATGTGTCTGCTGTTGAAGTTGCCCTGAAATATGGGATAATAATACTCCATCCCCAGTATTGATGCACCACTGTAGTTGTGAAGACAGGTAATAAATTTGGAAATGGGGCAGGCCTAGGCCGCCATCACTTGCCGCCATTCGCAAATATTGTAACTTAATACGGACCCTTTTTCTGCCCCATATCAGGTCATTTATCAATCGATCAATCAGATTGAAAACACTATCCTCAATCCAGGCGAGGCAGGAACTAACCGTGTACAATATCCAAGGCAACAGAACCATTTTAATCAGCGCGATCCTATTAATCTGCGAGAGCGGAAGTTTCTGCCAAACCCTTATTTTTTTCCTTATTTTCGCAACTAAAGGGGTGATATTTAATGTACTATAGTCCCTGATGGTATTGCTAATTTTTATCCCTAAGTAGTCTAAATGGTCTGTTGGAGCGATAATTCTGACCCTGAGATCGTTAGGTGGAGGCATCCGATTCAGGGCGAAGAGCACAGACTTTACCCAGTTTATCTCATATCCGGCAATTCTACCAAATTCCTCTGTTATCCGCATGAGTGCCCTCATTAGTAATAATGCCCCCTACAGTGCCCCCAACCGTCATAATGCTCCCTAAGAATGCCTCCATTAGTAGAAGAGCCCCAGTATTAATAATACCCTCACAGAGCCACCAGTAGAAATAGCGCCCCCTTTTGTTACCCCAGTGGTAGTAAAGCTTTCTACAGACCCTTCAGTAGTAATAATGCCCCCCCATAGAGCTCTTAGTAGAAATTAGGAAGATCTATAAGTCCCTCCTTTAAAGCCCCCACTAGTAAAAGGATGCCTAATGTCCCCTGGATTTATAATACCCCTACAGTGCCACCATTATTTATACTGCCCCCTACTGTTATAACGCTCACCCTGAAGTGCCCCCAGTATTTATAATGCCCCATGCAGTGCCCCATGTAGTTATATTCCTCTCTACACCATATAGTCTCATATAAATAACATCACACCATCTCTCCTGCCCCCTCCAAAATACAGTCCTTTGTAAATAACATCATTTTCCTCCCTTTAGCCCCTCAAATATATAGTCCCATGTAAATAACACTATTTCCCTCCCTCCGCCATAGAGTCCCATGTAAATAACATTACACCATCTCTCCAGCCCCCTCCAATATACAGTCCCATGTAAATATCATCCCTCTCCACCTACAGCCCCCTCCAAAATACATTATTGTGTAAATAACATCACCTTCTCCCCAGCCCCCTCCAAAATACAGTCCCAAGTAAATAATATCACCCCCTCCCCAGCTGCCTCCAACATGCAATCCCATGTAAACATCACCCCCTCAACATTCAACCCCATAAAAAATACATACTGTAATTCCCCTCACCAGCCACCTTCAACATACAGTCCATTGTAAATAACATTGCCCCCTGAACATTCAGTCCCATGTAAATAACATCACTACCTTCCTCAGACCCCTGTAACATTCAGTACTATGTAAATAACATCACTGCCTCCCACAGCCGCCATCAACTTACAGTCCCATGTAAATAACATCACTGCTTCCCCCAGCCGCTTCCAACATACAGTCCCATGTAAATAACAAAATCCCCTCCCACTGCCGCCTTCAACATACAGCCCCATGTAAATAACATCACCCTGCCCCAGCCCCCTCCAACATTCAGTCCTATTTAAATAACATCAGTCCCTCCCACACTTGCCATGAACATACAGTCCCATGTAAATAACATCACTTCCACCCCCAGCCCCCTCCAACATACAGTCCCATGTAAATAGTATCACTCCCTCCTACAGCCACCATCAACATACAGTCCCATTAAAATAACATGACCCCCTCCCCAGCCACCTCCAACACACAGTTCCATGTAAATAACTTCCCTCCCTTCAGCCCTAACATACAGTCCCAGTTAAACAATCAGAACCCCCAGCATTGCTCTGCCTCTCCCTTCACTTCCTTCTCATGTAACAGACCTCACCACAGCTTCTTCCCCCAGGACTTCTCCTCTTCACTGCCGTCCTCTCCTGCACTGGTCACATGATGGTGACATCATAACAGGTCCTTCTCAACCACTGCCTCTTTTAATGGTCACATGACCTGTGATGTCATCATAGGTCCTTCAGTTCTTCTGGTTCATTAGATTCAATTGCATTGCCATCCAGAGGAGGGCAATACAGTTCTATCTAGCAGGCAGGCAGGCAGGACATTCAGGGCCTGGGACAAAACATCAGGGGCCCAGGCCCCAAATGTTTTGACCTAGCAACGCTCCTTATTGAGGTCAGAATATGGTGATGCAAAGAAAAAGGTTTTTTTTAAGGATTTTTAGTTTGTTTTCATTATTAAAACACAAGAAAAACTATGTACCGTAAATATATTATTCCTGTAATTTTACTAATCCACAGAATGAAGAGAATTTTTTTTTTCCCATTTCAACCCATTTGGAATTTTTTCCCAGCTTTCCAATACATCGTATGCAATATTAAATGGCACCATTAGAAATTACAACTCTTCCCATAGAACACAAGCCCTGCTATACAGTAGTATGGTTATCTAAATGCAAAAAAAATGAAAAATGTCATGTATGTCCTCAAAGGGTTAACACCATCTGCTACTCCTTTTTAGAAGCTTTCTAACATAAAAAAAGTTTAACAATTTTGATGGTGCAGTGTGTTATTAAAACAGGCTGTTTGTTAACACAGTCAATAGTAATGAGTGAAGTTTTCATAAATTCGATTTGGTTGCTTTGCCGAACTTCAACAAGAAATTAGATTTGTTATGAAGTACTTCATCACAAATCTCATTCCATTGTATGTAGCAGACATAATTATGGGGAATGGCGATGGCGCCCCCCCCCCCCATCATTTAACCAGTCAGATATTCATGGGTGAAAAAAATACATACCTCATTCATTTGATAGCAGAGAGGCCATCTTGATTGAAGAAAACGCCTTGGGCGGAAGTGGTGATGGTTAATTTAGACGCCTGGGTAGCGTGCCAATGTGGTGACGTCACACGTCAGTGCATGCAAGATTTGGCACATTTTCATCTATTAAGATGGCAGTGACGGCTTCTCCACAATCATGAGGTGTGTATGTATTTTAGGTTTTTTAAACGTCATGTCAGGTAAAATGTATTCATTACCAAGAAGCATGAGAAAATTCGACTTTGTGGCAAATAATTTTTTTTAATGAAATTCCGATCAAAGTCCACTTTGGATACTTGGATTTGCTCAACACTAACCGTCAATCATGCGTTTACCCATAGCTATATATGTCAGTGGCACGGTGTGATCACAGTGTAATGCCTCATTCACACGTCAGTGTTTTGGTCAGTGATTCCCATCAGTGATTGGGAGCCAAAACCAGGTCTGGATCCTCCACAGATATAGGGTATGAGGGAAAGATCTGCACCTGTTCTGTGTTTATGGAAATCACTGACCAAACACTGACTGTGTGAATGAGTCATTAGTCTCCATTCATTTTAAATGAGTAGGGGGCCTCCACATGTTTTGTCCAGGGAGATCCAGCCCTGCTTAGTGATACTCAAATTTGTTAAAGCTCTTCATAAAACTTGTAGACTTAAATAATCAAAAAACATGAAGTATCTGTACTTGTGTTATCACACATATTTATTCTGAATGAGAATATATTTTTATATATGGACTGTGACATACAATGCTGGTTGAATCACGCTAATTATTAAGCATGTTAAATATAAGCTACATATTATAGATCTATATAATATAGAATATTAGCAGGGTTATATTTACACAACAGTGGTGAAGAACAGATGTTAAAAACAGCAAAGTGGTCTTTTTTTCACAGCTATCTTTTCACGGATGCCTTTCTTAAAAAGATCCATTGAAAACGGCCTTGAATTGTTTGAGAGCTGTTGGGTCGTGAAAAACTGACAAAATAGAACATATCCTATTTTTTTATGGCTGGTATTAACAGTATGCTGCAAAAATGGACAGATGAATACACTCATAGTCTGTCATTCTTCTGAACATGACCATGTAATGGTCATTAAAAAAAACGGTTGTCATGCTGCCGTTTTTCACTGTCATGTGCATAAGGTCTATATGTCAACAAAATGTCTTTATTGCTTATCATTTCACTATAAGCTGAAGAAAACTATACTGCATGCACTCAAGTAAAAAAATGGATGTAGTACATTATAGTAAACGCTAAATGATTACCTCTGGATGGACTCATTATTCTTATTTTTGCTGTTCATGCCATAAATAAAATTGAACTATTTCCCAGATATGGAACTGAGTCTGTAGTCAGAGCAAACATCATGTCTTTGTGTTGCTTGTGTCTGCATCATGCACTTCAGTGGGTGGCAATAAACCAATTGGCATTTTAGAATTATATGTCACGTATTGCTTAATTTAGACAACAATATAGTATAAAAAGCTTGGTGACTGGCGAGATAGCTGGCATGAGCCACTGCCCATCTTCATGAATTACATTTGTTAGGATTACACAATATATATGTTAACTAAGGAGGACATTTATAAAGACAAGCATTTTTATCACCGGTCTTGACTCCCCTTGCTCAGCCTCTGGCGCAGGCCTCTGCATAGATTTGGAGCATCTGTGACAAACTAAATATGGCGGCATCCTAGCTGCCGTTGATTTCTAGCTTCATTCACACCAGAAAATTGGCATGAATGGTGATAAATGTGCTGGCCCTGCTGGCCGTGCCCCGTGCCCTTAACACGCTACTTTTCTCACCACTTTAGAAAAGTGATGAGAAGGAGGAAAAGTCGTGAGTAATTCTCAAAAATGGTGTGCAGCATAAATTGTGACTTTTTAATACCACAACAGTCGAGTAACTAACATGTAGAAGGTAGATTGTAGACATTCAGATTCAGTGAACAGAGAAAATAATTTTTAAAGGGATTGCCACATGGAAAACATTCTACATTATTCAGACCAGCAACTGTATCTGAATATTTTTGTAATTGCATGTAATTAAAAAATTCATATAGCCACCAAGTAATTTTAGGTTATTTCCCTCCTCTGACCCAATATGATGGCCTCCTGTGCCTCTGCCTAATTCATGTGCCTGGCATGTTGAGAGGTAGTGTAGCTGTTTTGTGTAGAGACAAGTTCCATATCAAATTGCCACTGATAAGATGAGTGTCAAAGTACAACAAATTTAATTACCTACCCTTAAAAGGAACTTGTCACCTTGAACATATTAAATTCAGCAGCGTGTTATAGTGCAGATGGAACTGAGCAAACCGATATATAATTCTGTGGGAAACACTATATAATCCTGCTTATTTTGGGCCCAGGAGTGCAGTGGGTTCTGTTACACAGTGATTAACAGTTGTCTTTGTGTTCACTCTTATATGGGGTTGTCAATCATTTAGTAGGACCACCCGCTAAACATAGACATAGAAAGAGCAAGGATTTCATGTAATACATTACAAGCTGTACTGAATATTTTTTCTATCAAATTCAGTGACCCAACCAGGAAGTATGGGTTTGCTACTGTATTATACAATTGACCCTAGGGCTTCCAATCTCCCAACTCAACCACCCTTGTGTATATCCTGTATTAAAGTATACTTTTTATTATATGATATGAAAGAACTGAATTAGTGCTTTAAAATGACAAGTATCTTTCAAAGTGTCAGGTACCCTTCAAGGGTTGTATATCATGGGTTGGCCACTTATTCCTTTCAACCTCATGTTGCCTCGGAATTTATTGGTCCACTCTAGCCTGATATTGTATTTGTAATATAATCTACTTTTCCCCATATCAAAACGTATTCCTTTTACCTTTCTTGTGTACTTCTCATTATTTGATTTGTAGGGCCTGCATAGGCCCAGTGCTTCACCTATTGCTTCTCTTGATAATATGCTTGCTATCTAAGCTATTTCCTAACTACCCCTGACATGTTTCACCATTACACACATTATCCTCAGGGGTCTCAGAGTGATTACTTACTATGCTAATGACCAAGGAGACCCCTTCATTCCCTTCTGTACAACAGTTGCGTCCCCTGATGCAACATTTCTTTAATGGCTCCTCAGTAACATAACTGATGCTTTAGGCCAACCTGTCTGGGACACCCAAATTCTGACAAAAGTGCAAAGCATTTGTTGTTATTTATGAACATTGCTAATGTATTCCCTAATTTCTAGATAAAAACATTTTCAAACAATGCTGTGTATAAATTGAGTGTTACAGTTAGAATTCATACTCAACACAAAATAAAGCTGCAATGTTGTGTTCAGCAATACCTGTGCTTGTCCATTATGGTAAAGGAAAAGTGCTTCATCAGGACCCTATCTAAAACAGATTTTTAATAGAAAGAAAATGTTTACAGTCATAAATCATGTCTGTTTATGTAGGAATAGTGTAGAGAAGGCTACTCCACTGGGATTTCTGTGAAGACTATAAGCTCATTTTACATCCAGCTACATAAACTCTTATATAGTTTCAAACTGCAATTGAGGTCAGTGCGGACAAACTGAATAAGCATATATATAACGCAAAATCTACTTTCATAAGCTATTCTAAAAAGTAATCTGGTCCGGTGGACCACCGTACTTATGGCTTGGACTGAATTATGAATAATTATAATAATTACTATTACTACTAGTACAATGTAACCTGTTACTAAAAAATCTTTACATAATATTCTTCAGGTTGTGAGATAAATACTGCCTAGGCAGTGTACAGTGGGATCTTGCGGGGATTCTGCCACTTTCAGGTGAAATGCTGGCTTTTAGCCGGACAAAAAATATGTGCATGAAATGGTCTGGCCAAACCCTGGCACTCATGTGGGAAAATGGCTGGATCCCTCCCACACCTCATTATAGTCTATGGGGTTTGGCATTGAACTGTAGTATCCCGTACTGCCATATCAGGAAAACTCAAACAGGCCATTCTGATCTGGAACAGCCTGCCGGATCTGGCCTAACAGAGATGTGTCTGTTGCTTTAAGGTCCCTTTAGATGGTACAATTCAGCCGGCGATTGTCGGGAAAGAAACGTTCCATCTTGGCAATCGCCCATTATTTACATGCAGCAATCTCCTCCTCTGTATGGGGCAGAGTGATCACTAATGCCATCACTTATCCCCATACAAGCTCATTATTTGCTAGAAGCAGAGCGTGTTTAGACAGTACAATCTGATGCTGGCAACGGACGATTTAGGTCCAAAGCACAAACGATCCAATTACTCAAAGAACAAACGTTTGGCTCGTTCATTGTGTAATCGGCAGCACCTTTACACAGCCAGATAATACTTAGCGATTATCTTGGGGATTCTTGGCCTGTGTAAAGGGCCCATTAGCTGTATATATAAATTCCATTGACTGTATGGGTGTTTTGGATTTATATTGATATCTCAGCATTTCTGAGGTTAATTAATGGTGTTATTCATAGTCAGTTAACAATTACGTTACTGTGATTCAATTTAGGGCTAATGCACACAACTATGTTGCTACACTATATAACCTGTGTATGTATAAATAAGCTATAATATTGCACTCATATAGATTTTTGGAACCCTACTGTACTTCCATATTCCATATACCTCTGATTTCATTTAAAGGCACATGGAGGCCTTTTCCGTTGGATTCTCCATGAATCAAAAAAAAAGACATGTTAAATTGGATTCTGTATTATAGAGACATTTCTCCCTAGACGTAATGCTTCCAGAGGAAAGCATCTCCATAATATGGAGCTTATGGGGACAAAATATGACATTCAAGGTGGGACTGGCCCACCAGAGCTTCAGTGATTAGTAATGGGCCTGGAGAGAACACATGACTCTTGAAACTCAAATGTACAATTTTACACAATCTGCTTGTCACAAAAAGGTTTTGCATAGCCATTATGTGCTCGGGAATTCTTATGTTCTTGTTAAGCAGAATGGGCAGCACTGTGGCTTAGTGGTTAGTAGTGTTGCTTTGCAGTGCTGGGGTTCTGGGTTTGAATCCAACTGAGGACAACGTCTGCATGGAGTTTGTATTTTCTCCCCATGTTTGTGTGGGTTTCCTCCGGGTACTCTGACTTCCTCCCACCCTCCAAAGACATATGGATAGGGAGCTTAGATTGTGAGCCCCATAGGGAACAGCTTGATGCTATTGTCTGTAAAGCGCTGCAGAGTATAATAGCACTATATAAGTGGGAATAATAATAATATTTACACTCACTGACAAAAATAACACACAAGGAGTTATCGCAATCGAATGAAAATGTATATGTGTGAATGTAATGATAATATATGTAAGTGACTACAATATTAAAGCAAATGGATATTTATTGTGGAAAATTGTACAATTGAAAGGAAGCTAGTACCCTGCTTAGCTGGCTCTAACTTAGATACATGATAAGATATGGTTAGGCATCAAGGCATATAGGTTCCACATGGTATCCTGTGGCATATGTGTCCATAGATGTTGCAGCTGGAGATTCTGCACAAATCCCAGTTGACCCCCTATATGCTCAACTGACAATAAATCTGGTAAATGGGAAGACCAAGAAAGTGTAACACTGTGGTTGAGACATTCCTGGGAAACCCTTGTTGTGTGTGGGTGAGCATTATCCTGATGAAAAATGCCAGTTGGAAGCTTTGCCTTAAGGGGCATCATATGTTGTCGCAAGATATTGTGCAGTTATCTTTGAGCCATTAGTGTTCATCCTATCACTACTAGGGGTGACTAACTGTTGTACGTGATGGCTCCCCAGATTATAATACTGTACCAGCAGTTGAGATAATGTGTCGCTCCACAGCAAAGGCAGGATTGAAGCACTCATTATGCATCCTTCATACTCCAAACCAATCGTTGTTGGATTCCAAACAAAGCCTGGATTCATTGCTAAAGATAATATGGCCCCAGTCCATAGCAGTCCAGGTTTCTCATTTATAACAATACTACAAATAAAGGTGACGATGGCTGTCTGTCAATGGCAGGACATGTAATGTGCACACTAAATTTCCTTATGTTGAGTGCCTTAAAAGGCAGACACAAGGGTGTGTAATGAAGGTTACACCTGTGTCTAGATAGTGGACAATGAAACTGTGGTTGTTGCTTGTGCTTGTCAGTGGATCATCTCTACTAAGGGTATGTCTGGGCTATCCGGTGCCTATGTGTGCCCTTACATAACCACTGTTCTCAATTCATTCTAACAGCTAGATCAGACAGTCAGCAATGAACCCCCTCTCAAAGTCTGTCAGTTGGTCAAAAGCATGTCTTCCAGTGCATCATACAGGCATGTCTAGAAGTCAATGATCTCAACAAGAGGCACACTACCCAAAAGTACCACTGAGAGCCTTTATATACAGCAAAGGGTTAAGCACTTTTACACCCTCTTGTAGCAAGACCCAAATCTAATCAGACCACACCTGCATTTAGAGATGAGCGTATCCAAATTAACAAAGTGGAATTCGATCCGAATTTCAGGAAAAATTTGATTCACATCGAATCCAAATTTCCTTACGCTTCGTGGTAACGAATTGTATTTTTTCCTAAAATGGCTGCTGCACATGTTAGGACATGGAGCAAGGAACTCTGGGAATGAGGGATCACCCACAATGCCATGCATGCAGCCAATCAGTAGCCAGCCAGCCCTGTGATGTCACAGCACTAAAAATATCCTCAGCCATCTTGGATTCAGCCATTTTCCAGTGTACTTAGTGCAGGGAAAGACGTAAGCAGGCGCTAGGGACAGTGGTGGAAGTTCAGGGAAAGGTTAGGGAGGAATCATTCCACAGTATTGGAGCAGAACAGGGTTCAGTAGGGGAGTTTACAGCCTGGGTAATAGGAACAATCTTATTACACCTTGCTGCACTGACAGGGGATCCAAATTGCCATTATACAGCTCTGTAATTCCAGCAAACCGTTCTTGTTAATGCGGGGCAAGTGCTGTTTCAAACAGCCATTAACAGGGTTTATTACAAGGAAATATTTATATGTCTTACCTGCCCTCGTGCGGTGCAGTTTTGCGTTCTAAAGCCCTTTTTGGCGTGTATTAGTGGCACAAAAAAAAGTATTTGCCGCTGTGTGGTGAAGTGAGAAAATGATAGCACTTTTTGGTGTGTATTAGTGGCAAAAAATAGATATTAGCCGTTTAGCGGTGCAGTTATATGTCTCAAAGCCCTTTTTGGCGTGTATTAGTGGAAAAAATATATATTATTCGTCGTTCAGCGGTGCAGTTATATGTTCTAAAGCCCTTTTTGGAGTGAATTAGTGGCAAAACAATATATATTATTTGCTGTTCAGAGGTGCAGTTATATGTTCTAAAGCCCTTTTTGGCGTGTATTAGTGGCACAAAGAAAGTATTTGCTGTTGTGTGGTAAAGTAAGAAAATGACAGCTCTTTTTGCCGTGTATTGGTGGCAAAAAATAGATATTTGCCGTTCAGCGGTGAAGTTATATGTTCTAAAGCAATTTTTGGCGTGTATTAGTGGCAAAAAATTCATATTATTTGCCGTTCAGCGGTGCAGTTATATGTTCTAAAGCCCTTTTTGGAGTATATTAGTGGCAAAAAAATATATATTATTTGCTGTTCAGCGGTGCAGTTATATGTTCTAAAGCCCTTTTTAGCATATTTTAGTGGCAAAAAAATATATATTATTTGCCGTTCTGCAGTACAGTTATATGTTCTAAGGCCTTATATGGCGTGTATAAGTGAAAAAAAGTAAGGGCCTATTTTCTGCTCAGCCGTGCAGTTATATGTTCTAAAGCCTTTTATGGCGTGTATTAGTGTAAAAAAAAAGGGGTTTATTAGCCGTTGTGTGGTAAAGTGAGAAAATTAGACTTTTTTTGTGGTGTTTTAATTTGCTTTTTATTTATTTATTTGATCTAACAGTATGTCAGACAGAGAAGTGCCAGGCCCTGCACAGGGGAGTGGCAGAGGCCTAAATGTTTCTGGCGCAGGCACAAGTCACAGCAGAGTAAGGGGGCGTGGCAGCAGGAGTCGCAGGAAGAGGCTTGAGCTCCCGGTGTCATCTAGAGGTCATGTCTTGACCAGCAACCCAGTGGTTCTTGAATGGTTGACTTGGTCATCCACTTCGTCCCAAGTGACATCAGACCCCCCCAGCCAAGTGTCAGTGGGTTCGTCAGACACAACTCTTAGTTGGCATGGTCCGGGAGAAGGCCCTGTGCCCTCACCTGTCCTCAACCTGCCTCTGTCCTTTTCTGTCCCCTCAGCCAGAGAATTATTGTATGCTGTGGACTCAGATCCACTATACAGTGAGGACAAGCTACTAGAAGACAGTCAGCAGCTACTTGCAAGCCAAGATGTGGAGGAGGCACTAGGCGGGAAAGTAGTGATGAGCAAAATGGCATGGGAGCTGGTGTTGCGAGTGGTCAGGCTCCTGACCTAGGGACGGTTGAGGAGGACATCAGTGACGTGCAGACAGTACTTGATGATGATGATGTAGCTGATCGCACTTGGGAGCTGGGTGATGAAGGGACTTCATCATCATCGGGAGAAGAGGGTGGCAGCTTGCTCGTGAGGCAGCAGCAGAGCCAGCAAGTCGCTATTGTGGCTTTGAGTCAGCAGGGTGGCAGCAGTGGGAGATCGGGAGCCAAACATGCCTGGGGTAGACCACCCGCTTCGCAGGAGCCTACCTGCCCGGTTAGTAGCGGTGCACAGGTTCACGGAGGCAGCGGTGGTAGCAGTCAGTCAGTGCGTAGTGTTGGCGGTAAAATCACCTACTCGGCGGTGTGGCAGTTTTTTGCACTTCAGCCACTCATACACCGCAAAGCAGACCCTTCTTGAGCTGCTGCAGCAGAACGGCATCCCCCAATATAGGCTATGTGACGTTTCCACCCGATATATGTTAGACCGACTATACGAACATAAAAAGGCCATCAACTATTTCTTGATCCAAGCGGACAGCTGTACTCCTTGCGTAACTTTGATGTCAGCTAGTGAAAGCCCATACGTGACACCTGCCATTTGCTCAGGCCCTTTGAGCAGTCCACGTTATTTGTCACTTGGATACGTAGAACTACAGGTAACAGCACTCTGCTAGTCAATTGCGCAAAGATATAAGCAAACACTAAAAGAATAAATGCTTGGGGGTCATACTTACTGCAAATGCAGCTAGAAGCTTTTTGCGAATATAATTGATCAAAAATATTTCGGGCCCATCTACCGGTCGTCAAGGTCGCTTCTAATCAGATGGGTCCTACTCTGACATGCCTCTCCTGGGCTTACAGCCTACAATCTGGGCAAAGTAGTACCAAGCTGCATCCTACACATGCCTCTCCCAGGTTGTGAGCCTGCAGTATGGGCTGGGTAGAATACAGCTGTACAAGCTATCTAATTAAAAGCACATGGTGGTGAGATTGAACCGTGCACCACCAGCCCATTTACCATGTGCTTTTAATTAGATAGCTTGTACAGCTGTATTCTACCCAGCCCATACTGCAGGCTCACAACCTGGGAGAGGCATGTGTAGGATGCAGCTTGGTACTACTTTGCCCAGATTGTAGGCTGTAAGCCCAGGAGAGGCATGTCAGAGTAGGACCCATCTGATTAGAAGCTGCATCCTACACATGCCTCTCCCAGGTTGTGAGCCTGCAGTATGGGCTGGGTAGAATACAGCTGTACAAGCTATCTAATTAAAAGCACATGGTAAATGGGCTGGTGGTGCACGGTTCAATCTCACCACCAGGGGGAGCCACTCCCCTAGTGGCAGTGAAAATGGGGAAAAAATAAACGAACCAGCACCTCCACAATAAGTGAATATAAGAACGCAGGTGCACGCTACCTTGGCTAAAACACACTTGGATACGTAGAACTACAGGTAACAGCACTCTGCTAGTCAATTGCGCAAAGATATAAGCAAACACTAAAAGAATAAATGCTTGGGGGTCATACTTACTGCAAATGCATCTAGAAGCTTTTTGCGAATATAATTGATCAAAAATATTTCGGGCCCATCTACCGGTCGTCAAGGTCGCTTCTAATCAGATGGGTCCTACTCTGACATGCCTCTCCTGGGCTTACAGCCTACAATCTGGGCAAAGTAGTACCAAGCTGCATCCTACACATGCCTCTCCCAGGTTGTGAGCCTGCAGTATGGGCTGGGTAGATTACAGCTGTACAAGCTATCTAATTAAAAGCACATGGTGGTGAGATTGAACCGTGCACCACCAGCCCATTTACCATGTGCTTTTAATTAGATAGCTTGTACAGCTGTATTCTACCCAGCCCATACTGCAGGCTCACAACCTGGGAGAGGCATGTGTAGGATGCAGCTTGGTACTACTTTGCCCAGATTGTAGGCTGTAAGCCCAGGAGAGGCATGTCAGAGTAGGACCCATCTGATTAGAAGCGACCTTGACGACCGGTAGATGGGCCCGAAATATTTTTGATCAATTATATTCGCAAAAAGCTTCTAGCTGCATTTGCAGTAAGTATGACCCCCAAGCATTTATTCTTTTAGTGTTTGCTTATATCTTTGCGCAATTGACTAGCAGAGTGCTGTTACCTGTAGTTCTACGTATCCAAGTGTGTTTTAGCCAAGGTAGCGTGCACCTGCGTTCTTATATTCACTTATTGTGGAGGTGCTGGTTCGTTTATTTTTTCCCCACGTTATTTGTCAGTCGCCAGGACTACGGGATGAACAACGTCATTACACTGCTTCATATCCTGGAACAGATGCTGGTTAATCTGGCTGGTCAGGGGACTGGAGATGTGGTGCCTAGATCTCACGGCCACATGAGCCCTGTGGGGGCTGAACTGGAGGAGGAGGACATTGGAGCACAAGCAATGTGTAGCGAAATGGGTGTTTTTTTTATACACAGTTGACAGGAGAGGAGGAGCAGGAGCAGCCAGAGGAGCTACAGGGTGATGAAGAAGACAAGGCAGAGAAACCAGACACACCATGGCAGTATGCAGTGGAGATGGACACAGGAAGTCCCTCTGAATAACTTGCGCAAATGGCCCGATGCATGCTCACTTGCTTGAGTAGTGACAGCCGAATTGTCATCATTCGGCAGAGGGATGGCTCCTTTCTCTCCACCTTGTTGAACACTCGCTACCTACGGTCCAAAATAGGGCTTTTTTTTACACCCGTTGAGAGGGAGGACAAACTGAACTACTATAGAGACATCCTATGTAGTCAGTTGGCCGCTGCCTATCTGCGTCATCGTCCATAGCAGGTCTGACGGGGGGGCCCTCTGCGCTCACGTTCCTCAGTTGAGTATAGAGTCGCTGATGACCAGCTTTCTTCACCCGCATAGTGAAGAAACTACTCACCAGCAGCAGCAGCTAGACTTGGAGCAGGACCTGAACAAGCAGGTGGTGGCATACTTGGACAGCACCCTACCACCCCACATTGAAGATCCGCCTGAATACTGGGAAGCCAAACTGAATTTGTGGCCGCAACTGAAAAAGCTGTCCGGCCCGGCCAGTAGTGTGGCATTAGAGCGGGTGTTTAGTGTGGCAGGGGCCATAGTTAACCTAAGAAGAACTCGCCTGTCCAAAATGTGAAGAGACTGACGATTAATCAGGCATGGATCAGACAGTATTTCCACCCACCAATGCCTGATGCATCAGACTAGATCATCCATGGTGCCACGCCAACACTTTGACAAAAGAGACCGGTTTCTTCTGGCTACCTGCCTCAGCTACTATTCTGATGCTGCCACCCACCTGATGCCACACATATGATGCCAAGTGCTCCTTCTTTCACTCACCATCTTTAGCTGGTACTAGTATTGCTACCCACCTCCACACTCTGTGAACGGGTCACTCTGTGGTCTCCTGATGCTGCTGCCACCTTACCACTTAGGTCTCCTGATGCTACTGCTGCCACCTCCACACTTTCATTGTGCCATCCTGTGGCCTCCTCCTGATGCTGATGCTGCCGCCACCTCCACACTCTGTCATTGTGCCACTCTGTGGCCTCCTGCTGCTGCTGTTACCTCCACACTGAAATTGTGGCACCATGTGGCCTCCTCCTGATGCTGCTGCTGCCGCCACCTACACATTCTGTCATTGTGCCATCTGTGGCCTCCTGTTGCTGCTGCCACCTCCACATTTTCATCGTGCCACTTTGTGGCCTCCTCCTGATTCTGCTGCCACCTCCAGACTCTGTTATTTTGCCACTCTGTGGTCTCCTCATGCTGCTTCCACCTCACAACTGTGTCATAGGGCCACTTTGTGGACTTTTCATGCTGTTCCCACCCTCCACACTTCATGACTGGGCCACTATTTTGCCTTTTGGCCTTGCTGACATTATCATTTATTTGACTCTTCTTCTGATCTGTCACAAGGAAGGAAAAATGAGACGCACAACAGATCCTGTAAGGCCTGCATGACATGGTCCCTATTTTGCATTAGAAATGACTTATGATTTTAATAGCCAAAAGCAGGAGTGGGTACAAAACACAGAAGACATGCAAATATTCCATTCACGTGTCATCTCTGTTTTGAATCCACTCCTGTTTTTTTGGCTTTAGCAATACTGATGTATTACTGACCAAATACTGACCGAGTGAAGGCAGCTGCTCCGCAGACATGATCTGTTTTTTGGGAGTTATTGTTCTGACGGATCAGAGGAAGGGCAAAATAATCAGTGATGTCAACACAAACTTACTGCTGACACCCACTCCACTCTGTCTCTACTTGCATAAACATTTAGTAGAACAGGCTCTGTAGAAATCTATGTTAAATCATTGAATTGGTGTAAAAGGAATGCGCTCTTTCGCGCTATAGTAGGATCTTGGGCCTTTGTATGTTTCTTTATATCTGGTGCTAGCATTGACCTGTAAGGCTGAGTTCACACTTGAATTATTTGGTCAGTTTTGGCCCCGTAACTGCCCAAATAAGTGAAGTGTGCAGTGATTCTAAGAGTGACGCCTGTCATCTACATGTCATACTGACTCACAGTATTGCTTCACTACCACAGCAGACTCCCTATGCATGTTACTGCAAGGCACAGCGTTCTACTCCACTATAAAGGCTCTCTGCAGCCAGGAAATACCTGTTTTCTAACACAATTTGCCACAAATAAATTGGTATCAAACCAAATTTTTTCGGAGAATTCAGCAAATTTTTTAGAAATTCACTCATCTCTACCTATATCTAATTACATATCTGCCTTTTTTTTTTGTAAATGAGTGTATTATGTCAAACATGTAACAATTATTCTTAGCTACCAATTTTTGTGTATTCTCATCCACCATATCTGCTTTAGGGTACTTTCACACTTGCGGCAGGACGGATCCAACAGGCTGTTCACCCTGTTGGATCCGTCCTTCCGCTATTTGGCCGTGCCGCCGGACCGCTGCGCCGTAACCATTCACTATAAAGGGAACGGGGCGGAGCTCTGGCGCAGCACGGCAGTTCGAGGTGAGAGGCACGGCCAGATAGCGGAAGGACGGATCCGACAGGGTGAACAGCCTGTTGGATCCATCCTGCCTCAAGTGTGAAAGTACCCTTGGCTTGTTTGATGGAATATTTCTGTGCTTGGATGTTTATTGTCCTCGTACAAAGGCTGTTAAGGGAGAATCATGTAAAGCTAAAATAGCATTTTTCTTTTTGCCCCTATAGTAATGTCATATGTTACACAATTTACACATATTTGACATTATTATGGCTGGGGATTTTTTTAATTTTATTTAAACTATCTTAAAACAGCGTCAAAGAAATAGGTAAACTGTATTTTCTCCTGTTGATGACCCTTTTTTTCTGAATAAAACTTCTAAAATGTTTTGTCTTTGTTTTGGGGTAGACTGAGAAACAAAACAAATAATGCAATATTTTCTCTTGTTATGAAGACCCATAACATCCCTAATCATAGACATATTCATCCCTGGACTTGTGTCCGGGTATTCACACAAACTCCTATTATTCGGGTTTTTATAGCAGAACAGTGAGTTCTTCACATCTGTTGATGCATTTTTGAGAATGACAAAGCAATAAATGTCTGTCTGATCTCTGGAGTAAGAAAGAATACGTAATAGCAGTCACTCTACAGATTTTCACTAATAACTTAAGTACACGCTTTCAGTAGAATATCTACAAAAGATGTATTCTATCATGAATTTGCAAAAGTGAAGGGTGGTAGACCTGTCTATTTCCGTAGTCGCAACGTTTCAGCCCAGCCCAATGAGGCCTTTGTCAAGCAGTAAAATGATGTCAAGTACAGACTTAAATCCCCACAATGTGATTAGAATACATGATTGCATAATTAATAACCAGTAAACATAATTATGTGTATGTACATTCATAAAGGTAATTACATGATTGCAGTGTCTCATATTAAATATTAAAAGTTAAATGAAAAAATATAATAGTTAAAGTGACCAGTGCATAATTGGTTAATAACCTCACCTGTGTGTAGTGCAATTTTTACAAGTCAAAAACAGCAACAGCTGTATTGTACAGATAAATCAAAAACACCTACTACATCATTGGTGGTTCCAGTGGAAAGGATGGCATCCCCAGCTGTGCAATGTGCATGTCAAAGCGATCCTGACGTGTCAGACCACGCTCACCAGGACATGCATCACGTGACTCCGGAATGTGAACATGATTATCACGAGAATGTTCAAAGAGGTATTGCAGCAATGTACAGGGGAGGAGGGAGAGACGCAGGCGGTCACCTGACCGGAATTATCACATGACTCGGACTAACATATAAATAAAAATAAATATAAATACTATAATCCACCATTTCCTAACCTGTGATAGTATATATGTGATCTATCATCTTCAGTGCCCTTGTAACCTACTCTATGTTGAAGAGACCACATGGGACCTGAAGACAAGATTAAATCAACATAGATATACAATACATCAGAAAAGAAAAGATCTACCAGTTCCTAAACACTTTGTTGAGTTTGGACATAAAGAGAAGGACCTCAAATTTAGAATTTTGGATCATGTTCGACCCCTAAAGAGAGGTGGGGATTGGGAGCTGATACTCAAACAAAAAGAGCTCCAATGGATTTCCAGGCTACAAACTCTTCGAACCAAGGGTCTCAATACAGAATTAAAATGGGGTATTTTTGGTTAGAATTATTTGGTATGCCATGGTCTGTTGCGGTAGAACCTCTTCATTGAGATATGCTGTTGGATACTATGAATAATGTTATGTTTTTTCTATTAATATATTGATTTTACTGATTTGTGGCTTTTTATTTTGTAGTAAAAACTTACATTATTATTTCTTTTTTCTATTAAGAAACATATTATCTTTGTCTTATCATCACTGCTATATCTTGTTGGTTCCATTTTGGGATTCACACTTGATCTACATCTATGATCTACTTGTTTTACCTTCTAAGGACCACAATTGGAACACCTTCAGGACTATCACTTAAAGGCACATGAGTTTTGGACTAGAGAATTTGTTTTACATTAATGTTCTTTTGTAATTTCTGGATAATGGGTCCTTTGTCATAGCTTCACCCTGACCGGGGAAGCTAGAACCTATTAAACAGGGAGTGCAGAATTATTAGGCAAATTGTATTTTTGAGGATTAATTTTATTATTGAACAACAACCATGTTCTCAATGAACCTAAAAAAACTCATTAATATCAAAGCTGAATATTTTTGGAAGTAGTTTTTAGTTTGTTTTTAGTTTTAGCTATTTTAGGGGGATATCTGTGTGTGCAGGTGACTATTACTGTGCATAATTATTAGGCAACTTAACAAAAAACAAATATATACCCATTTCAATTATTTATTTTTACCAGTGAAACCAATATAACATCTCAACATTCACAAATATACATTTCTGACATTCAAAAACAAAACAAAAACAAATCAGTGACCAATATAGCCACTTTTCTTTGCAAGGACACTCAAAAGCCTGCCATCCATGGATTCTGTCAGTGTTTTAATCTGTTCACCATCAACATTGCGTGCAGCAGCAACCACAGCCTCCCAGACACTGTTCAGAGAAGTGTACTGTTTTCCCTCCTTGTAAATCTCACATTTGATGATGGACCACAGGTTCTCAATGGGGTTCAGATCAGGTGAACAAGGAGGCCATGTCATTAGATTTTCTTCTTTTATACCCTTTCTTGCCAGCCACACTGTGGAGTACTTGGACGCGTGTGATGGAGCATTGTCCTGCATGAAAATCATGTTTTTCTTGAAGGATGCAGACTTCTTCCTGTACCAGTGCTTGAAGAAGGTGTCTTCCAGAAACTGGCAGTAGGACTGGGAGTTGAGCTTGACTCCATCCTCAACCCAAAAAGGCCCCACAAGCTCATCTTTGATGATACCAGCCCAAACTAGTACTCCATCTCCACCTTACTGGCGTCTGAGTCGGACTGGAGCTCTCTGCCCTTTACCAATCCAGCCACGGGCCCATCCATCTGGCCCATCAAGACTCACTCTCATTTCATCAGTCCATAAAACCTTAGAAAAATCAGTCTTGAGATATTTCTTGGCCCAGTCTTGACGTTTCAGCTTGTGTGTCTTGTTCAGTGGTGGTCGTCTTTCAGCCTTTCTTACCTTGGCCATGTCTCTGAGTATTGCACACCTTGTGCTTTTGGGCACTCCAGTGATGTTGCAGCTCTGAAATATGGCCAAACTGGTGGCAAGTGGCATCTTGGCAGCTGCACGCTTGACTTTTCTCAGTTCATGGGCAGTTATTTTGCTCCTTGGTTTTTCCACACGCTTCTTGCGACCCTGTTGACTATTTTGAATGAAACGCTTGATTGTTCGATGATCACGCTTCAGAAGCTTTGCAATTTTAAGAGTGCTGCATCCCTCTGCAAGATATCTCACTATTTTTGACTTTTATGAGCCTGTCAAGTCCTTCTTTTGACCCATTTTGCCAAAGGAAAGGAAGTTGCCTAATAATTATGCACACCTAATATAGGGTGTTGATGTCATTAGACCACACCCCTTCTCATTACAGAGATGCACATCACCTAATATGCTTAATTGGTAGTAGGCTTTCGAGCCTATACAGCTTGGAGTAAGACAACATGCATAAAGAGGATGATGTGGTCAAAATACTCATTTGCCTAATAATTCTGCACGCAGTGTATTAAGGTTGTGTTTGGATGATGAATTTGGCCCCGTGTGAGGGAACATGAACCTGTGGCCCCCACCCCACCCTCATGGAACCATAATAGTTGTGGTTGACTTTGCCACTGATACTGGCCAGCCACTCCACCCAATCTCTACATCCTTATTGATACAACCTAGATAGGAGGAGCTTGGCTATTGACAGTGGTCAGCACCTCCCTCTTATCTTTCTTTGAACCCTCAATATATAATGATCTATTTCTTAATATGGAATTGAATTTTCACATCTCTATTCAAAATTTGTGTGCCTTGTTTTTCTTTAAATAACAGCTTTTATATACAACATATTTCACTTGAATATCATGTCCTATAAAGCTGTTTCCTATTTGGGCCATTATAGTATTTATATTTACTTTTATTTATATGTGTGTCCGAGTCATGTGATAATGCCGGTCAGGTGACCGCACGCGTCTCTCCCTCCTCCCCTAGACGTTGCCGCGATACCTCTTGGAACGCTCACGTGATAAGCGTGTTGACGTTCCTGGAGTCACGTGATGCACATCCTGGTGAGTGCGGTCTGACTGATCAGGATCGCTTTGAAATGCGCATTGCACAGCTGGGGACACCATCCTTCCCGCTAGAACCACCAATGATGTAGTAGGTGTTTTGATTTATCTTTACAATATAGCTGTTGCTGTTTTTGACTTGTAATAATTGCACTACACACAGGTGAGGTTATTAACCATTTACGTACTGGGTACTTTACATATTTTATTTTTTCATTCAACTTATCTGCACTATATGGCGTTTTATGAGATATTTAATATGAGACACTACAATCATGTAATTTTTGAATCATGGAATTAGCTTTATGAATGTGCATACACATAATTATGTTTATTGGTTATTAATTATGCAATCATGTGTTCTAATGATCATGAGGGTATTTAAGTCTGCACTTGGCATCATTTTACTGCTTGACAAAGGCCTCATGATCTGGGCTGAAACATTGTGACTGGGGAAATAAACGGGTCTAACACCCTTCACTGATACTGGAGTGCTGCCTCATCATTTGATTTTTGAATATTGTCTATGGATGTTTGCCTATAATCCAGGAGGGATTGTACCCATTTTCACTACTGACTGTGCTGCTGCTTCTTTTTGTTTATTCTATGAAGAATTTGAAGATCTAGCCAACATTAATGGGTTTTGTTATTATAGAAAATGTACTATTCTAAAGTTGCCTATTATTTTATTCCATTAGGTATGAGCCCATCTGTGGACCTGATTGCAATATATTTCTGTTAAGTCTTATTTTGTAGCTTAACAATAGTGCACCTGTACTTTAAAATTTAGATGAAGAGCTAGTGCTGTAATTTCTGATAGCAATTTCTCATGAACTATTAAAAGAATAAAAAAAAATGTAAATGTGACCAGACTAATGATTCTTGCATCTAAACATATTTACAAAAATTTATTTTGTCTTTCTTTACAGATGTGAGAACATTTCAGACTAAGGTAAGTGTATATACCAAGTATATGCATTTAAATCTATTATTTCTCGTCAGTGATTTTATGTTTGCACTATGTGAAAACAATGTTTTTTTTTTCAATTTGGAGTTTAAAATCCACTTTGTTGACCAGGGATCAGCATTCAGCAACCTTCAGCACTCTAGCTGCTGTGAAACTTCAACTTCCAGCATGCACACTTACTCAGCTATTGTTCTAACTCACCTAGAAGTGAAAGGAGGATTCTGGGAGTTGTAGTTTCAGAACAGCTGGAGTGACGGAGGTTTCTTATCTCTGTTGTAGACAATCAATTGAATCACATATTGTTGAATTCCTACTTAAAATATCTTAGGCTGAGTTCACACTTCAGTCATTTCCATGTTATTGTGAACCAAAACCAGTAGCGAAGCCTACTCAGAGATAAGGATTAATGGGAAGACTTTCAATTGTTTTATGTTTTTGACCCGCACCTAGTTTTGGCTCATAATAACTGATGGAAATAACTGACCAAATAACTGAAGTGGGAACTTGGCCTTACTTGATAATAAATTGGGTGCCTATAATATGGCTTACTCTGAAGGCAGCAGATGTAGAGCCAATGGAGATGTTTGCCTTCTCCAGCAATTGTTATAAATAAGCAAAAAAATTGTTAATAATATGTGGATGAAATACATTTCTGGGAATCCCCTGAAAAACACAAATAAGTTCATTTACTTCTTCTGGCAGCAAGAGTGGATAGCCAAAGCATAATTTTTGAAAATGTTTCTGTGTTTCATTAGTTTAATTGATGTAGTTTCTATTGTTTATGAGATTATGTTTTACTACTGTCATCTAGTGAATTATGATAAAATGGAACTTTTTTTGGGAAGGTCGCTAAAAATTGCATTGAAAAATGGACTTCTGGAAGAGTGGCTGTCTCAAAGAAAATGATCAATATGCCTAGAATATGATGGATTTCAAAGCTGCCACAGCAAATCTAGTATAGTTAATGGGGTAGTCTTCTCAAAGAGGTAGTCTTTTGAAGAGGTTCCACTGTGTTGTGTTTTGCGTTTTTATTGTACCCTAGCAATGATAGTCTTTCATCCAGTATTCTGCTAATTAAAATCACAAATTATAGGTGCCTAGTCTACAGATTGAGAGGAGCTTGTCAATGTAGCAGAACTAAGCTGTTGTCTAAAAGGCTGACTTGACTAGTATTTGATCAAAATACCTGTCGATCGTGCCTTTCAATGCAATTGCATAAAATGCAAAAGTACAAATTTTTCAAACCATGCAGATCAATCGGTCATTTAAAAATCACTATGACTATCACATTTTGTAAAGGCATACATATTTTCAATGTAAATTACAGCTCTATCAGCAAAAATATACAGTGCAATCTGTAGGAAGCATATTATAGAGCAGGAAGAGCTGAGCAGATTGATATATAGTTCTATGAGAAATGTACATTTATACATTTAATTTCCTGCTCACTCTGAGCTTTCAATAAGGCGGTCCTGTTAGTGACAGCCTTCCCTCTAGGGCTGTTCTCACAGAGATTTACATATTTAGAAATAAATTAGATCTGCACATCCTCTAGTGGTGGGTGCTCATAGAGGACAAAAGTCAATCCAATATAGAGAGGAATATCTATGGCACAACAAAAGATTATTTTTTCAAGCGATGCTTTAATACATTTTTGTGCAATTATATCAACATCATTTTGTGTTTAATTTTCATCGAGAGTATGTAACAATACATGGGGCTGTAGAGAGAAGTCCCAATGTTTCGGTCGAAAGTGACCTTTATCAAGGGTTCTTGGCCCATATGAGGAGTGTTTTTCTCTGGATGCATCCAGATATTCCTCTCTATGTTCTCACAGAGATAGCTGATAAATCAAATCCAAGTTATACTGAATCTTTTCCCATAAAACTATATATTAATCTGCTCTTCCTGCTCTATAACAAAAGTATACATATTTGGTATCTCTGCAATCGTATCGACTGGCTCTCTAAAAATATCACATGATCCACCACGTCAGGGGAACGCTGTAAAAAAAAAAAAAGCCATTTTGTTCATAAAAAGTATAATACCAAGTGATCAAAAAGTCTTATGTACCCCAAAATAGTACCAATCAAACCATCATCTCAGCCCACAAAAAATGAGCCCTAATTAAGACAAATGCCTAAAAAATAAAAAATAGGGCTCTCAGAAAATGGTAACACAAAAACAAGATTTTATTCTGTTCAAAAATGATTTCACTGTGTAAAACTTAACAAAAATAAAAATTATATACATATCAGGTATTTCCACATCTGTAACAACCTGTTCTATAAAAATATCACATTATATGCCCCCTGAGGTGAATGCTGTAAAAAAAAAAACTATGCCAAAACAGACATTTTTTTTCACCTTGCCTAACAAAAAATGTAATACCAAGTGTTCAAAAAGTCTTATATACCCCAAAATGGTGCCAATCAAACAGTCATATCATTCCGCAAAAAATAAGCCCCCACATAAGACAATCACTTAAAAAATAAAATCCAATGGCACCCATAAACCTATCCATCAAAATCTGCGCTGCAAAAGCCATATGGCGCTCCTTCCATTCTGAGTCCTGCCATGTGCCCCCACAGCAGTTTATCACCACATATGGGGTGTTGCCGTATTAAGGAGAAAATGGATAACAAATTATGGGGTGCTTATTCTCCTGTTACACTTTGTTAAAATGAAAAATTTAGGGCTAAAGCAACATTTGATTGGAAGAAACAAAACTTTTCATTTTATAGCCAAGTGTTTCCTAATTCCATAAAACACATAGGGGGTCAAAGTGCTAAATACCCCCCCTTAATATATTCTTTAAGTAGTGTAGTTTCTAAAATAGGGTAACTTTTTGAGGTTTTCCACTGTAGGGGTACGTCAATGTTTCTTCAAATACAAAATGGTGCCTAAAAACCATTCTAGTGAAAACTGCCTCCAAATTCCATATGGCGTTCCTTTCCTTCTGAGCACTGCCACGTGCCCATAGAGCAGTTAACCATCACATATGGGGTATTTCTGTAAACTTCAGAATCAGAGTAATATATATTGAGGTTCATTTTGCTGTTTTTGTTGCAAAAAAAATTTGATTAACAAAAAAATCTACCAAAAAAGTAAAATTTTGAAATTTCACCTCCATTTTCCTTTAATTCTTGTGGAACACCTCAAGGGTTAACAAAGTTTGTAACATCAGTTTTGAATAATTTGAGGGGTATAGTTTCTAAAATGGGATCATTTATGGGTGGTTTCCATTATGTAAGCCCCTCAAAATCACTCTATAACTGAATTGGTGCTTAATAAAATTGTTTTGGAAATTTTGTTCAAAATTTGAAAAATAGCTTCTAAACTTCTAAGCCTTCTAACGTCCTAAAAAAATAAAATTGCATTTACAAAATTATGCCAACTAAAATGGGGAATGGGGAATGTTGACTGATGAGGTATTACTATATGTCTTAACAGTAGAGAAATTCAAGTTTTTGGTAAATTTTGGATTATTTTATAAATAAAGGTCAAATATATCGACTCAAATTTACCACTGTCATGAAGTACAATGTGTCATGAGAAAACAATCTCAGAATGGCTTGGATAAGTAAAAGTGTTCCAAAGTTATTACCACATAAAGTGACACATGTCAGATTTGCAAAAATCTGCCTGGGATTTAAGGTGAAAAGAGGCCCGGTACTGAAAGGGTTAACTACTTATTGTTTGTTTGTTGCAATGCTGATGATAAATAATGTAACATTTAACTTAGCTTTCCTTTTTACCCAATTTGTCATAAACGAGATATGGGGATTGTTCAGATCAGTATTCAGGCCTATATTAAAGTCAATAGAGGAGATAGATTGCAAAGAAATCAAGCATTTACATTCTAAATCATTGTGATAAACAGCGAGACCCTCCATATTCAACGTGAAAGCAGTTATTCAAACTCTAAGAAATTCTTTGTATGTTGCAGAAAGAAGTTTTGGGAAACATACTGAAAGAGATTTATCAAGCTTCTATGCCAGTTTTTTTTTGTGTCGAAAAGTTGCAAATTGTGTCACAAATTTTTAGCATATCACTTTTCCAAAAAGTGGGTTGAGTGTGGGTAGATGGCCCAACTCATTTAACAACATGTGCATCAGAAATCTGGTGCACATTACACCAGAAATCTACTACACACTACTCTCTGTCACTTGCATATACTACATATTGGTGAGTTTTCCTGAAAGCCTACTTATATGGCAGGATCATTATATCATTACCATCTATTGTAGAGCAGTGTAATTTAGTGTTGAGGCCCCGCTCCCACACCCACCTAAGCATCTCTGCAGGTGCGTGGCAACCAGTTGTGCTCAAATACAAGGAAAAGTTGCTTGCAGCCATAATTTTAGTAATTTCTGAATAACCTCTAAATAATTGTGGAGCCTCTCACATCACCACAAGACAAATTAAGACCGGACTACACAATACCGGTGTTAATAAATCTCTCCCACTGGATTCTACCCAGTTCTGTTAATTGACCTGAAAAAATATAATAAATGAAAATGTTATAGAATATTTGAAAAGAAAGTGCATTTTGAGATACGCAGTATTATGGGTAACATTTTATCTAAGCAACATGAGTTGTATTGTTCTTTTAAACAGGCCCATTGAAATCTAATTTATTTTAACAATAGAACAGTTAATAGAAAAGCTGTTCCAACAATAGACAAGTGTATACATTGATCCACAATGATACTTGTACACTGTTAAATTGCTATGCATTATATTTGTAGTTCAATTTGCATTGTAAATAAAGTTACATTGAAAATGCTTTGATTATGAGCAAGATAAAAAATGTCAGCTTTCATTCAATTATGAACTAGATACTGGCATCCAGCTCAGGGAATTTGTTAGAAAGCAAATGTGTACTAAAATATTAAGGTGTGGTGCGGCATAACAGTTGACATCTACTTGTGTATACATATGTTGGAGCTGATATGTTAGGGCTAATACTAGACTTTCTGCTGTCTGAGATAAATAATTAAATTGTGCCCCCTCCTCCATATTGGCTGCGTGCACAGCATTTAAAGCATGGTTTTCAGATATGGCCTCAATCATTAAATACCCTTTCATAATCAGGAGTTGATTTGGAATTCAAAGTGGCCCTGGAATTTTTTTTAGAAGTGGTCCCATGTTGTAGGCAGAACCAAACTGGTAGAAGGTATGGCCAAGGCAAGTGGGCAGGTTTTTTGGGTTGCAATCTGTAATTTTTATTGATACCATTTTGGAATGCAAATGTTTTTTTCTAACTTTTTTTTTTTTTTGGGAGATAAAGCAACCAAAAAACTGCAAATCCACCATTTTGATTTTTTTTTTCTATTACAAAGTTCATCATATGGAATTAATAAGTTAATATTTTAATAGTATTGGCAGTTGGTATGCAACAATGACAATGACCATTATTTATTATAATTTTTTATTTTATTTGGGGAAAACTTTTTCCCCCACTTATTTTAAGTCCCCTTAGGGGACTTTAACATGTTTTCATCTCATCACTTCTCCCATAGACAGCAATGATTTACCATTGCAGTCTATTGGATATTTACTGATTTCCTATGGACCTCTGCCATTGGAAGGCCTCCATAGGAGGCTATGGCAGTCCTTAGAGTCCTCTAAAGGCCCTATGCTGCAATAGCAATTGATCATCTCCCTCGATCTCAATGCGGGGGATCTGTTCAGGCTCCAGAAGTGCAGAGCTCCAGGGAAAAAATGCCTCTGATGCCGTGGCAATTGACCATAACATGTGAGAGGTTAAATGTCAATGGTTGGCGTTATTGCAGATCAAGGACAATGCTTATAGGTGGAAAACGTATCTTAGCTTGTCACTGTGGGGTGATCAAGCTGGTAGACGATCATAAGGCGCATTACCACGACCCGGTACAGGATACAATAAAGTTTATTTTGAGACAACGCGTTTCGGGGTCTCGACGGCCCCTTTATCAAGTCTGTGTCACCCTAGTTTTTTGTGCAGCTGGGTGTGTACTGCCTGGTTTCTTCTAAAAAAGGTGCATGTCCGTACCTTCTTGCTGTTCTCCTTCGTTTGACATGTGCTGCTGTTGCACCTCGACTTACTTACCCTATGAGCGCCTTTCTCACCCTTTGGCCGTTACCTTAATGCTTATAGGTGTCTGTGGTATCTGCCAACTATGGAGCCCACTTAGCTTCTGAGTGGGTACCATGTTTAAAGTCCTAACTTTAAATGTATGGTAGAGGATGGGGTTAAAATAAAAGTCATTACCAGATACTGTATATAACTAGGGCATTCAGTATTATATAATAATAACCTTTATTCATATAGAGCCAACACATTCTGCAGCGATTTACAGATCAGGGGTTCATGTACAAAAAGTCATAAATAACATAGCAACAGACTAGTCAGTAATTACAAGAGGAATGAGGACCCTGCTCGTAAGAGTTTACAATCTATGAGGAGGTAGGGGGGACACAAATATTATAATCATGCTTGAGAACACGATAGTTTGTTTGGTGTGTTTGAAAACTTTAATTCCCTTTTTATCCAAATTTTCACTTTTTGTTCTTAAACCCAGGGCCTTCTGTATGGTTGCCAAGAATGTTACCTGCTGAGCCACATGCTCTGTGTATGAACTGTATTATTCGCCCGATAAGACGCACTTTTCCCCCCAAAAGTGGGGGGAAATGGCAGTGCGTCTTATAGGGCAAATGCTGCCATATATAAATATATATACATATATATATATATACTGTATATATATATAATTTTTTGTAATTACTAAATAAATTTACTTTTGCTGCTATGCCAATGTCCAGGCATACAGTATACAACACTGTATTAGTGTTGGTAGTTTGCAGATTCTTCTTGCTTTGGACAAATCCAAATCTTTGTTATTGTTCCGCTAAACATCATGAGTTTGCAATCGCCGTTGGTGTATTATATTATTATGGATTGCGGTGTAATCATCTGTTCATAATTACAAGTGGTAATTATCAATCTCAAGAAAATACTGCAACTACACCCACATTTCCAGTCCTATTGTTGACCCTGAACTCAAAATCTAATGTTAGTATAGCAGGTGATCCCTGCAGTAGTGTTTCATAGCATCTACATTATGGTATCCATTTATGCACATTAGAGAAAATAATGTTGCTCAAAGATGGGTATCATTGACAAATCAATGCAGATTAACCCTTTAAAGACTAAGCAATATTTTTTATTTTTGTACTTCCATTTTTACTCCTGGTCTTCCTGGAACAATAACGTTTTATTTTTCCATTCATATATGAGAGCTTATTTTTTTGTAGGACAACTTGTACTTTCTAATGGCACCATCATTTATTGCACACAATGTAGTGGAAACTGGAACAAATGGGGTGGGCCAACTTACTAAATAAGTCTATGGGAGATTTATTATATTCATTGTGTGCCACAGACAGGGCTCCATATGAGCTATCAGTGTGGTAGTCTCTGAAACTTCCTAAGGATCGTGGCTACTACAGCGTACAAACAGCACCCTAAATCGCCATGTGGAGCCATTTGTGGGAAAAGCCTCTCAAATGCTGTGTTCCCAATTGACCATGGCATCTGAAGGGGTTAGATTTCTGTGACCAGCAAAACTGCCAATCACGGACATTGTTTCTGGGTGTCTGCTGTTTAAAACCCTGGATTTCTTCCGTACATGTACAGTGTATAGTGCTCATGTGCGATGGTTGTCCTTAAGAGGTGCTCAACATATAACAATTACTAAAATGTAGTGTCTTTCATGGCAGTGCCATCCTTCTATTAGTGCCCATGGTGACTCCCTCATAACAATGGAGTAGCCTGCATTGAGTACCAATATCCTCCCCGCCAGTGCCCCAAGATGTCGCATGTATCTTTTTCATCTTCCAACCCTTCTTTCATTGTAGACAAGTGACTTATTTGTTTCATATTACATACAGTTATATATAAGTCACCCATCTATAACTACTTAAAGCACTTGCATTTAGCGTTTGCTTCCTACTAACTATGTAAGTATTTTATTGCTGCCAATACACGTTGAAATCAAATCTTGCATGTTTCATGATTATAGGGAGGTAGCATGCAATAAGGCAATAAATTAGCAGTACTTATTTTGCACCGTCAATAAAAAAAAATGTAAGTGGCACATTGGTGTAACAAATTTTCAACTTTTCAAGATTTTTGCTTATGCAAATTTTTTTAAAGGGTGGTGCTTAGTGGAAGGGGATGAGACATCCTTGCCAAACATATTTAACGTATTTTGGCAAATCTTACCCCAGTAGACTTTATACTACAAATGGCATGTGAATTTCCAGTCTTTAGCAAATGTGCCCCGATGCATTACAATCACACTAATTATGAATTTCAAGCCAAATAACACCAGGCACAACCAGGTATTTTAAGGTAGCCTATAGAATATTTCCAAAAATGTATTCTTTATTAGGGTATATTACCCACAGAACACTGAAAATTGGTGATTGATGCACTTAGGAGCAGTATGCCAATGATAATAAGTATCCCCTTTAAGATATAAACATGTGTGAAGTTTAAGCATTCCAATAAGGAGTTCAAGGCTATGTACACCTTTAAGGGCAGTATTATTATTCCATTGTACTTATTTTTAAATAATACTCATTTTTTCAATTGGTCTTTATTAAAAATATGGAATCCATTTTTTTTTTTGGTGTACATCGCTGAGATGCTCTAGTAGCCGCCTGCAGATTTTCTGATTTTTGGGGAGCAGACAGACTCCTTATCTCTGCTCTCTGACATTATAAACACTCATAAAAGCTCAATCATTATGTTAAAGGGTTTCTATCACTTCGTATGACATAATTAGCTCTCAGACACTAGCGATCCGCTAGTGTCTGCTCTGGCCAACCATCCTAATATAACAGCTTTTGGGGCAGCCGTTTTGCTAAAAAAATAACTTTTATAAATATGCTAATGAGCCTCTAGGTGCTATGGGGGCGTCATTAGCACCTAGAGGCTCCGTCTACCTTCATACACAGCCACCGCCCAGCGCGTCCCTCCAGCCCGCCCATCTCCTGCTGAATGCGATCCTCCGTGTGACGCAATGGACGAATTCTCGCGCATGCGCCGTGCGCGGCTGTATTCGGCGCATGCGCAGTGAATGTCTGACCGCTTCCCTGCTCAGACATCTCCACTGCGCCTGTTCCTTGGAGCACTATGACGTCATCGGCGCAGGCGCAGTGGAGATGTCTGAGCAGGGAAGCGGTCAGACATTCACTGCGCATGCGCCGAATACAGCCGCGCACGGCGCATGCGCGAGAATTCGTCCTTTGCGTCACACGGAGGATCGCATTCAGCAGGAGATGGGCGGGCTGGAGGGACGCGCTGGGCGGTGGCTGTGTATGAAGGTAGACGGAGCCTCTAGGTGCTAATGACGCCCCCATAGCACCTAGAGGCTCATTAGCATATTTATAAAAGTTATTTTTTTTGCAAAACGGCTGCCCCAAAAGCTGTTATATTAGGATGGTTGGCCAGAGCAGACACTAGCGGATCGCTAGTGTCTGAGAGCTAATTATGTCATACGAAGTGATAGAAACCCTTTAAAGATTAGGAATGTGGCTTAAATAATAGTGATGAGCGGCAGGGGTCATATTCGAATTTGCGATATTTCGCGAATATTTAGTAAAATATTTGACGAATATTCGCGAATTTGAATATTAGTTATATTCTACGATTTTTTTACTCAAAAAATAGACAAGGTAATAATCGCGTAATATGCGAATTTTCGTAATGCGAATTTTTCTCGCGACTTTTTCAATTGCCGAGCAAAAACATGATTCCTACCTGCTTTTTGCTTGTGGGCCAATGAGTCATAGCACTATATCGAATATATTAGTTTTTTCAAATATTCGTAATATTCTAAAACAAGAATATATAGCAATACAGCGAATATTCGAAAAAAAACTAATGTGGAGCAATTTAGCTAATATAGTACTATAATCTTGTTTGTCTAATAGTTGTAATTTTTTTCTTATCTGAAGTACAGATTGGAAAAAATTATAGCACTTTATTAGCTAAATTGCTCTACATTCGTTTTTTTTATATTTGCTGTATTGCTATATATTCTTGTTTTAGAATATTACGAATATTCGAAAAAACAAATATATTTGTTTTTTCGAATATTCGTAATAGTCTAAAAGAAGAATATATAGCAATATAGTGAATATTCGAAAAAAAAAAAATGAATATAGAGCAATTTAGCTAATATAGTGCTATAGTCTTTTTTTTCAATAGTTGCATTTTTTTTCCAATCTGAACTTCAAATAAGAAAAAATTACAACTATTAGGCAAACAAGATTATAGCACTATATTAGCTAAATTGCTCTATATTCGTTTTTTTTTCCAATATTCGCTATATTGCTATATATTCTTGTTTTAGAATATTACGAATATTTTTTTCTAATATTCGTAATATTCTAAAAGAAGAAGCAGGGAGGAATCATGTTTTTACTTGGCAATTGAAAAATTTGCGATAAAAATTAGCATTACGAAAATTCGCAATAAAAAAAATCTTGAATATTCAAAATTACGAATATATATCACTATATTCTAAATATTCGCGAATTTTTCGAAGTACCTATATTCGCGATAAAAATTCACAATTTGAATATTCGTGATCAACACTATTAAATAAGTGTTTATGACTTCTTAGTAGTTTAGATATAAGGGTAATTAGATGACCAACACCACGTGAAAGTGAAAGTACCAGTCACACGGCTAGAAAAACAGTTAACCCCTTGTAAAATAATGGCTCAATATTTTTTAATAAAGTCCAATTGAAAATATGATTTTTAACCAAAAATGAGTAAAATGCAATCATAAACAAAAATTGTCTCCAAAGGTGTATATAGCCTTTAAGCACTTTCATGTAGTAACCAATCATACCATGGGAAAATAAGAGTTGAAGTATTATTGGTTTATAGAAGACCATTGACTGCATGGAAAAAGGAAAAAAAAATAGACAGCTTTAATGTTCTGCACGACTCCATCACACTTTTACCCACCAGTGACAAGAAGCCCTGGTGACCGCACCTCATTTTCATTACCTGATTACATTTTCATCTTTTTTTTAACAATGCAGCATCTCTGGATAAAACATCCCTTTGCAGATTGTAACTACCCATTAAAAAGATGATGAGGCTAACTTGGTAAAGACCTTTACTCTCCAATGGCCTCATAGCATGCCTATATGGTGCATGGCTTCAGTAGGGCCACACTGGGCCAGGCTTAGGCTACAACTACAGGCAGTGCGTGGGCTGCGCTCACAGTGACGTCACGCGCCTGGCCTAGTGGGAGGAGCAGGCGCGCCGCCTGCACTGCCCCAGTTGTTACCAAATCGAGCGACAGCGAGCGGCGCGCTGATTTCTGCACTGGTCATACTGTGGGGAGAGGTCCGGTCGGATACGGAATCAGAGTTTAGAAGTACACTCCTGTGACGCTGATGAGCGGTCCAGTCCGGCCCTGCTGGTTGCTGCCTGTAGCACACCAAAATGAATGCGGGCACATTTTAGATGGGGGGGCACATGGGGGGCACAGCTTGATGTAGGGGGGGCCGTAGTCACCTCTGGCCCCCCCTTGGCGACGCCACTGTGCATGTGCGCTTGCATGTGAGTTCTATAGTCGAGGGAAACATATCCAGCAAATGGTAGATGTGTCATTTTGACCAATAAGAAGATCTCTGCACATTACATTTTTATAAAAGGTGATAAATCCCTGTTACTTGATAACTGAAATCATTTGTTTGTATCATATTTTTTATTTCAAGGTAAGTCAGCTTGACAAAAAGGCTTTAGCGTTTTCAGGTTACATTTTGCTTAAAAGTCACTTTGCAAAGCCATTACTACCCTGAAACAATTTCTGCAGTGTAGCCTGGCACATTTACCAATATATATAACATAATCTATAGTTATATTCCCATAAATATTATATATAACATTATATATTTGAAGTCCTCCTATTGAGAAAATGGCAAAAACAAGATAAATGCTCCTTTCCTGGCTTTTGGTGCAATATAAAGGGAAATATTTGTCTATTTGAGGATCAGACTACCAATGCACAGCTATAAATGTCATAAAGGAATGGTGAATGGCATATTAAAATCTGCATTTACTGGGTAATAATGAGAGTGGCAGCAGTCAAGGTAATTCTTATGTGACTTATAATTTCAACAATAAAAATATTGTGAAAGGTCTATTAAAATCATATTTTCTGACCTTGGTTACTGTAAGCTTATAGATGCACTGTATAAAAACAAGATTTTAGCCTTTATAATTGTTTATTAAGGGGCTGTAGTTAAAGATTCAGTTTTCTCTTTGAAATGCTTACACGAGTCAATGATATTGAAAGCTTCAAAAGATGTTTTGTATGTTAAAACAGGCTAAGGAATAAATTTGGGTGGGGAAAGGTTCTGACTTTGTCTCCATTTATTGATGATTGACCTACAAACTCTTTTTTAAAGTATCACAGTCTACCGAAACCTTCATCAAAGAAGCATTTTGTCAAATGTCAAGATAGAAGTTTAAATGCAGACACGTATAAAAGCTTTAGGCGGTTTAGGAACATAATAATACTGTATTCTCGGAGCTGTGCACTGGCAGCACATATTGTAAGTGGGATGTGGAGTGCATATGCGTCATGTCTGTGTGATCCAAAAGAGATAAATTCAATATTTAGATGCGTACCATAATTTTATGCATCATGCATGCCATTGTACATAGCATAGACAACATTTATTCTGCTGCATATTCATATATAAGGGCACGACAATGGAAATAAGATTGTAGATATAGTATTTATTATTACCTCTACCAGATCTAGCTACTATGTATCCAGAGGCATTGCTCCAAGCCTTTGAATCCCCTCAGTCACCAGGGCTATCTATCCGTTACATTTGATTAGAACATTTTACTTGATCATCAATGAAAACACATTTTCCTTTATTTTATTCAACAGATTCATAGGGATCAATTGGACAGTCCAAAACAGCCCAGTATTGTTTAGGACTAACCAATATATCTCCATGTAGTATAGCTCATGCTCATCTTGCGCTTTGGTTGAGAGTAGACATCTCATTGTAAATGACCAATGGCGTAGGTAGGTTTAGAGTAGGATCTGCCTGACTGAGACCACTTGGCACTGGTAGGCAGGGACAGATGTGTTTTGATCAAAATATATTGGCGGAGAGTCTCAGATTTTATCATACCAGAGTGAGGGCTTAGTCCATATATAATGTTTGCATCTATTGTGCTAGTGCATTACTTTCCGTCATTTTTTCCTTTATAAATGTTGCCATGGACATCCGCATATCTGGGGTCCCTCATTTTCAGTGGTGGTGGAGGTCCCAGAGATCCCAATAAACTTACATTTATAACTCGTCTGCCAGGCCACACCATAATGAACAAAGATATAATTCAGAGGGAGTTATCTTCTAATAAGAGTGAAAACTGTTCTGTCGCACTTAGGCCTCATGCACACGACCGTTGTTGTGTTCCGTTCCGCAAAATGGGGTTCCGTTGTTCCGTGACCCGTTTCCGTTTTTGTTTCCGTGTGTCTTCCTTTATTTTTGGAGGACCACCAGAAATAAAGGAATGTAAAAAAAAGTCTAAGACAGGTTTGCCATGCAAATGATAGGAATAAAAAGGACGCGGACGCGTGGACACGGATGACAATATTGTGTGCCTCCGCGTTTTTTTGCGGTCCCATTGACTTGAATGGGTCCGCGAACCATTTTCCGCAGAAATAATAGGACAGGTTATATTTTTTTGACAGACTGGAACCACGGATCACGGATGCGGATGGCAAACGGTGCATTATCCGCATTTTCAACGGCTCCATAGAAATGAATGGGTCCGCACCTGAAACGCTAAAATCGGAAGAACGGACGCGGAAGCAAACAACGGTCGTGTGCATGAGGCCTAAGGGTGCATTCATGGTCCACCAAATATGGATCAGCAAAAAATATGGAAGAGATCCATGTGACTGATTTATTTTTTATGGACCCATTGTAACAATGCCTATTTTTGTCTGCAAAACAGACAAGAATAGGACATGTTCTATCTTTTTTGCTGGACTGCAGAATGAACATACGGACGCGGACAGCACACTGCACATTTTTTTGCAGCCCCATTGAAAAGACTAGGTCCGCATCCAATCTGCAAAAAATGTGGGTCGGATGGGGACCAAAAATATGGTTGTGTCAAAGAGGTCTTAAAGGTTTTTAAATCCTGTAATTAATAATTATCATCCATTCCCAGGAAAGGTGATAAATATCTGATCATTGGGTTCCAACTGCTTGGACCCGAATCTATCATGAGTACTCAGTCCTCAGTGTAATGGAGTGCTAGTGTGCGTGCATGGCCACCACTCCATTTACTTCTATGGAATTGATGAGAGATAGCCCCATAGAAGTTAATGGAGAGATGGTCACACATGTGTACCATCATAACACTTACACAAGGGACTTGTGGATCTCTGTTCTCATGATCACTGAGGATCCAAGCAGTCACGCCCCACTGATCAGACACTTGTCACTTGTCACTTATCTCCTGCATTGGTGATAAGTAGTGTTTAGCAAAGTATTACAAAATTACTTAATCACAAAGCATATTTTTTTGTAAGTAGTGGGCACAGTGACAGGGAGTGGCAATTGCGATGCTCCTCGTCATTGTACCCCTCAGATGCTTCGTTCATAGCTGATCACTGCATCTGATAGCAATATTACAGTGTAAACTTGATTTTAAAAAATTAGATCATACTTACCTCATCCATTTGCTCATGAAGGGCCAGCTGCTGCCATCTTAATTGAAGATCTGGCGCAAAATCATGCGTGGCCTATAATGATATCACTTCGGCCGGCGTGGTGACATTATATGTCACCAAGCACAGGATTCTGTATGACATCTTCAATCAAGATGGTGGCGGCCCACCCATCAAAAGCAAATGGATGAGGTAAGTATGCCATGAGGAAATTAGGTTTCGTGGCAAATCAAATTTTACCTGAAATTAGGATCGATGTCAATGTCCACACTAGTGATACGTTTTGATTACAGGGAACCAAAGAACCTTTAAGCTAGCAATACATATTACATTAATGTTGGCCAAATTCACTGGAGGGACAAGCTAACCACTCAATTGAATAGGGATGCCTGACTCTCCCCAATGGGAGATATTGAGGAAACGAGGGAACAGACCAGGGCCAGCCTTAAGTTAGATGGCATCCTGTGTTGAAAATTTGATGGTGCCCTATCTTTTTTCTCCAGAATGAGTTCATGCTTATTGCACTTGTTTTATATGAGTGTATGTATGAATACCCCCATTTTACATTTACTGTCCCCTGGAATTAATGGTGCTTAAAAAGAAATAAAAACAATATACTTTACCTACCTTATATTTACTATTAGTCTTAAACTAATAACTAAACCAATAATAGTAATATTCCAGAAACAGGAGATATTAAAGAAGTCCTGTACAAGCAATGTTAATGTGACTGCATTTATTAATATGTGTGACCAATGTTAAATATAAAAAGATTTCAAATTGCTTGTGCAGCATATGCCAGATATAGCTATTGTTTCTAAAGCAAGAATCCATGTTTCAGACAATCAAGGACATTTAGTTTGCAGTGAGACCCGTTACTGCAGTTTAGAAATATTTGCTTTGAGGGTTTTTCTTGGTGTTTAGAGCTACATTATGACACAATACTATGACATGACTACAATTTATTAACTAGGAGAATATTCTACACAAAGATAATTAAAATCAATTCATTTAAGACGATATATTGAAATCCATTGTAAGATTGTAGTGGGGAAAATATAATCTAGTTTCCCCATCTTCAAAAAGACAATGGACCTCTTTTTTCAAAGATACTGTATGTAAGGCTGGGTTAACATTTATGCTGTGAACTCCGGCATTGTAATCTGGTCCCTACTGGCGTACGGTACATGCCGGCTTTCAGCAGGACTAAAAATGCTACATGCAACATTTTTTGTCTTGCTGAAAGTCAGCATATATGCCAGAATGCAGTTGGATTACCGCCAGATCCCATTGCTGTGAAGATGGGTTCAATGAAATTCTAGCAAATTCCAAAAGCAAACATAACATCAACTATAAAAAAGCAGAAGTTCAAAAGAGGATGGCTTCTACAAATGAATATTGATCCTAATCACACCTAAAAAAAAATCGTAGCAGACTACCTTAAAAGGTGCTAGCTGAAGGTTTTATCATGGACCTTACAGTCCCCTGATCTCAAAAGAGCACTGCAAGCAAGACAGCAAGATTTTTGCAAAGAAAAATGAATGAAAATCCCTCAAACAAGAATTGATAGACTGGCTGGTTGCAAAAAGCATTTACAAGCTCTGAGGGTGCTACTAAGAACTAATTATGCAGGGTGCCCAAACCTTTCCTTCAAGCCCCTTTCCCTTTTTGTTATTTTGAAAATGTAAAAAATAAGAATGAAAAAAAAAAATGTTTTTGCTTAAAATACAAAGGGAATGTGTCATCTTTTACCTTGTGCCTGTTTTAAGATTATTTCATCTTCATCTTGCTTCACTGTTCACAGCAACAGTAATTTTGCCGAGGAGTGCCCAAACTTTTGCATGCTACTGAAATGCAGTACTCTGACATCCTGTGGACTGATGTTATAAAAAAGTTTAAAAGAAAAGTTAGAAGTTGACAGCTTTACTAAGTGCTGAGGCCTACTAAGGAATTACCAAGATATTAATGTAGGAGAGCTGTGGATGTAGTGTTCTTGGATTTTGCAAAGGCATTTGGTGCTGTCCCTAATAGACATTTAATGGTAAAATAAGGTTTGTAGGCTTAGAAAGTAGAGTCTGCAATTGATGGACTGTGTCCAGTGTTTCCTATTTAGAATGGTTCTGGGATATAAGTGGTGTACCCCAAGGTTCAGTGCTGGGTCCCCTATTATTTATTTTATTTTTTAATGTTATAGAGCATGAAATTAGTAGCACCTTTTCTATTTTTGCAGATACCACCAAGCTATGTAATACTTCCCAGTCTATGGAAGATGTCCAAAAATTGCAAGCTAACTTAGACTCTCTGAGTGATTGGGCAACAACTTGGCGAATGAGGTCCAACATGGATAAATGTAAAGTTATGCATCTGGGTAGTAATAATCTACACACATCATATGGGAATAACACTGGGAGAGTCACTTAGAGAAGTATTCGGGTGTCCTTGTAGATCATAGATTATATAACAGCATACCATATAAATCAACTGCTTCTAAAGCTAGCAGGATATTGTCATGCATTAAACGAGGTGTGGACTCGCAGGGTAGGGATATAATACTACCACTTTACAAATCTTCGGCGCAGCCTCATCTGGAATATGCAGTTCAGTTCTTGGTACCAGTCTATAGATAAGATGCTCTTGAGCTAGAGAGAGTAGAAAGGAGACCAACTAAACTGATAAGGACCATGGAGGGTCTTAGTTATGAAGAAAGATTAAAATAACTAAATGTATTTAGTCTTGAGAAGAGACATTTAAGGGGGAAATGATTAACCTATACAAATATATAAATTGCCCATACAAAAAGTATGTTGAAAAACTGTTCCATGTAAAATTCCCTCAAAAGACAAGGGGGCACTGCCAACATCTGAAGAAGAAAAAGTTCAGTCTTCAGAGGCGTCAAGACTTCTTCACTGTGGGAACTGTGATTCTGTGGAATATTATACCTCAGGACGTGGTCACAACAGGAACAGTGGACAGTTTTAAAAAGAGCTTAGATGAATTCTTAATAGTAAATTACATTAATGCTTATGAAAATATGTTGAATTCTAGGTCTCACTCCCTTTTCTAAAATTTGCGTCCCCTCATATCCCTTGGTTGAACTTGATGGACTCATGTATTTCTTCAACATCAAGCTTGTTTCCACAATAAATATAAAGCTTGAATTTTATGTATTCCATGTCCACAATGTGTCTTTGTGCAATATTATATATAGATCATGGGGTGCTCTAACTTAACCCATGAGGAAACATGAATTGATAGAGCTGTTTCAAAATTTTAAGCTAGTGAATATATCTTAGTTTTATCCCAACGGGACTACATAAGATAATCATAAAAAGTAGATAGATGCAGTCCATAAAATCTAAGGGCCATTTTTCATGGGCCAAGGCTCGTGCAAATTGTTGGGAGCGAATGTTCATATCAATGCTCATTCCCAATTCTTGGTCCATGTAAATGTGCTACCAATTATTCAGCATCTAAAATCTTTGTTCTTTGGCAGCATACCACCCTGTGTAAAAACACATGTCCTGACAATTAAACTGTATGGGGACAAATGATCATGTTAATAGTAAAGAGGGGATGATTGTTGCATGTTAATGTAGCTAAATGAGCGAGTGATGATCAGGAATGAATGTTTCTTATTAGTGTTGATCGAGCATACTCGGCCGAACACCAGTTTGGCTCGAGCATCGTGATGCTCGGCACATCGCGGTGTTCGGCTGAATACCGCGTGTGCTGGAGCGCGATGCTCGAGTCTCTTCCCCACATGTTTGTTGGCAGCCAATAAACACGCAGGTAAATATTGCCACTCACTGTAATGCCGTAGCAATGTTGGTTACTGGCATTACAGTGATTGGCTGGCCAAAACGCGTCATCGAGTGCTATAAAGCACCCGATGACACGTGGTTTGGCCAGTCTTAGTCAGGGAGAGCTGTGCTGTAGAAGGGGCAGAAAGTGTAGGGAATTGAATTGAATTTTTTTGTTAGGCAGGGTTGGTATTAGAGATCCAAAAGTCCTTTTAAGGACTATTGTTGTGTCTGGCAGCAATATATATTTTTTTAGCGCAACCTGCGCTAAATTACGTGTGATTAGAGACCCAAAAGTCCTTTTTTTAGGACTATTGTTATATCTGGCAGCAATAAATATTATTAGCACAACCTGCGCTAAATTGCGTGCAATTGTTAGAGACCCAAAAGTCATTTTAAGGACTATTGTTGTATCTGGCAGCAATATAGATTTTTAGCGCAACCTGCGCTTAATAGCTTGCAATTGTTTGGCCGCTGCAGACAGCGGCACTGCACTACATCTCCTGTGTAACGTGTGCTCAGCCTAAAAATATCAGTGACATCCAGTGCACTTTTTCCGTAGACGCTGTGGACAGTGACATTACCTGAGCTAAATATGTTGTATAACATATGCACATCGTAAAAATATCTGTGACATCCAGTGTACTTTTTCCATATATGCTGCGGACAGCGACATTATCTGCGCTACATCTCCTGTTTAACGTGAGCTCATACTAAAAATATCAGTGACATCCAGTGGACTTTTTCCACAGACGGTGTCTGCTGCGCTACATCTCCTGTATAACGTTTGTGCATCCCAAATAACGGTGACATTCCCTGTAATTTTTTTTTAGCCACTGGTGACAGCAGCGATATTACCTGCACTACATCTCCTTTATAACGTTTGCGCATCCTAAAAATATCTGTGACTTCCAGTGTACTTTTTCCGTAGACGCAGTGGACAGTGACATTACCTGCGCTAAATCTCCTGTATAACGTTTGCGCATCCTAAAAATATCTGTGACATCCAGTGTACTTTTTCCATAGACGCTGTGAACAGCGACATTATCTGGGCTACATCTCCTGTATAACGTTTGCTCATCCTAAAAATATCAGTGACATCCAGTGTACTTTTTCCATAGACGCTGTGAACAGCGACATTATCTGGCCTACATCTCCTATTTAATGTGTGAGGATACTAAAAATATCTGTGACATCCAGTGTACTTTTTCCGTAGATGCTGCGGACAGCGATATTATCTGTGCTACATCTCCTGTTTAAAGGGTTTCTGTGATAAAAAAAATTGTTATGTAGTTGGCTGACATTAGCGATGTACTAATGTCAGCAGAACATAACTGTATGACTTATATCTCTCTGCCTGCCACCGTTCGTGCAAAATAATGACTTTTATAATATGCAAATGATCCTCTAGGTGCTAGTGGGGTGTTGCTGCAGCACCTAGAGGCTCCATCATCTAACCATTTGGCACGCCCTTGTAAAGGTGATTGACATCCTCGGTCTCCTCGGTGCCCCGCAAATCCCGCGCCTGCGCCGTCCATTTTAGTATTGGGTGCAGATGCAGCGAGTGAAGGACGGCAGCAGGTGAGCGTCCTCCACTCACTGCGCCTACGCCTAATATTAAAATGGACGCCACAGGCGAGGGATTTGCGGGATACGGAGGAGACCGAGGATGATAATCACTTTTACAAGAGTGTGCCAAACGGTGAGAGGACTGAGCGTCTAGCGGCTGCAGCAATGCCCCACTAGCATCTAGAGGCTCATTTGCATATTATAAAAGTCATTATTTAGCGCGACCGGCGGCAGGCAGGGAGATATAAGTCATACAGTTATGTTCTGCTGACATCAGCAGACAGCTATACAACGATTTTTCTGATGACAGAAACCATTTAATGTGTGTGCATACTAAAAATATCTGTGACATCCAGTCTACTTTTTCCGTAGACGGTGTCCACTGTGGACAGTTAGATTACCTGCGCTACATCTCCTGTATAACGTTTGCACATCCCAAATAGCTGAGACATTCCCTTTAATTTATTTTTTTTCCGCTGGTGACAGCAGCGACATCAGCTATTCTACATCTCCTGTATAATGTTTGCGCATCATAAATATCTGTGAAATTCAGTAAAAAAAATTGTGCCGCTGGTGGCAGCGACATTAACTGCGCTACATCTTCTGTATAACGTTTGCGCATCATAAATAGCTGTGACATTCAGTTTAATTTATTTGCTCATACATTTACAAAACCTGCGCTAGTGTACGTGTGACATACTTGAAAGCATATATACCATTTAATATGCAGAAGGCGAGTATTAAGGGACGAGGCAGTAGCACCGCCTTGTCTTCCACAAAGTCCAGACTCAGTAGCCAAGAGTCTGGTCAACAGAATACTCACCATGATACTCCTTCCACCAACCATGTAGAGTCTTGGCAAACAAGTGATCCTACACTCGGATATTCTAAGGAGCTGTTTTCATCGCCATTACTTAATTTGGGCCTCTCCCCAAGCCTGTTTAGGCCTCATGCACACGACAGTATTTTTCACGGTCCGCAAAACGGGGTTCCGTTGTTCCGTGATCCATTTCCGTTTTTTTTTCCGTGTGTCTTCCTTGATTTTTGGAGGATCACCAGACATGAAAAGTGAAAAAAAAATCTAAGTCAAGTTTGCCTTGAAAATGATAGGGAAAAAACAGACACGGATCACGGACGCGGATGACAATCTTGTGTGCCTCCGTGTTTTTTGACGGACCCATGGACTTGAATGGGTCCGCGAACCGTTGTCCGTGAAAAAAATAGGACAGGTCATATTTTTTTCACGGACTGGAAACACGGATCACGGACGCGGATGACAAACGGTGCATTTTCCGAGTTTTCAACGGACCCATTGAAAGTCAATGAAATCACGGAAAACGGAACAACGGACACGGAACCCAACAACGGTCGTGTGCATGAGGCCTTAAAGAGGGACATGAGGAGATCTTGTGCCTTATTCCCAAACTCTGGAGCATCCACAATCAGAAGAAGATGACGGTGGGGAACGGCAATTAGTGTTTCACGAGGTGGATGATGATGATGAGACACAGTTGCCAATAAGTCAACCGCAATTGGTGTCTCAAGAAGTTCATGATGAGGATGAGACACAGTGGTCAATAACTGGGGTTGTTGTTAGGTCAACAAGTCAGGAGGATGACCAGAGTGAGGAAGTGGAAGAGGAGGTGCTGGATGATGAAGTCACTGACCCAACCTGGGAAGGTGGTAAGCTGGGACAGAACTACAGAGGGGGGATCCGCAGCACCGCAAGAGGCTGGAAAAGGCAGTGGGGTGGCAAAAGGGAGAAGGAGGGCTACACCTAGCAGGCCCGCAACTGTTCCCCGGAGCACCCCCTTGCGGAAATCTCCCTTGCCAAGGGGTAGGTGTAGTCTGGCGCTTTTCTGAGGAAAGTGCGGATGATAAAAGAATTGTCATTTGCAGCCTGTGCCGTACCAAAATGAGCAGGGGCGTGAACACTAGCAACCTCACCACCACCAGCATGATTCGCTGCATGGCATCAAAGCACCCTAATAGGTGGGCCGAATGCCTGGGTCCACAACCAGTGTCTGCGGATCACACCACTGCCTCCTCTTCCCCTGTGTTATGTGCTGGCCAATCCCCTGTCCAAGACGCAGGCCCGGATGCCTCCTGCCATGCACCTGGACCTTCGCAAGCACCATCAGCCAGCACATCTACTTCTGTGTCCCAGTGCAGCGTACAGATGTCCATGTCCCAGTTTGCAGGGCGGCATAGGACCCCACTCTCAAAATCACATCAGTGCTACCAGGTGGTCAGTTGGATTGCAGCAGATAATGCTTCCAGTCGGTTAAGCACCACCCTGTCTTCCACAAAGTCCAGTCTCAATAGCCAAGAGTCTGGTCAACATCTGCGGGTCACACCACTGCCTCCTCTTACCCTGTGTTATGTGCTGTCCAATCCCCTGTCCAAGACGCAGGCCCGGATGCCTCCTGCCATGCACCTGGACCTTCGCAAGCACCATCAGCCAGCACATCTACTTCTGTGTCCCAGTGCAGCGTACAGATGTCCATGTCCCAGTTTGCAGGGCGGCATAGGACCCCACTCTCAAAGTCACATCAGTGCTACCAGGTGGTCGGTTGGATTGCAGCAGATAATGCTTCCAGTCAGTTAAGCACCACCCTGTCTTCCACAAAGTCCAGTCTCAGTAGCCAAGAGTCTGGTCAACAGAATCCTCACCCTGATCCTCCTTCCTCCCACCATGGAGATTCTTGCCAAACAAGTGAAACCACACTTGGATATTCCGAGGAGCTCTTTTCATCGCCATTCCTTGATTTGGGCCTCTCGCTAAGCCTGCTTGAAGCGGGACATGAGGAGATCATGTGCACCGATGCCCAAACTCTTGAGCATCCACAGTCACAAAAAGATGATGGTGGGGAAGGGCAATTAGTGTTTCAAGATGTGGATGATAATGATGAGAAACAGTTGCCAATAAGTCAAAGGCAATTGGTGTCTCAAGAGGTTGATGAAGAGGATGAGACACAGTTGTCAATAAGTGAGGATGTTGTTAGGTGAACAAGTCAGGAGGATGACCAGAGTGAGGAAGTGACAGAGGAGGTGATGGACGATAAAATCACTGACCCAACCTGGGAAGGTGGCAAGCCGAGTGAGGATAGCAGTACAGAGGGGGAGAGATCTGCAGCACTGCAACAGGCTGGAAGAGGCAGTGGGGTAGGAAAAGGGAGAAGGCGGGTCACACCAAACAGGCACGCAACTGTTTCCTGGAGCACCCCCTTGCAGCAATTTCCCTTGTCAAGGGGTAGGTGTTCCACAGTCTGGCACTAAGGGAAAGTGCAGACAATAAAAGAATTGTCATTTGCAACCTGTGCCGTACCAAAATGAGCAGGAGCGTGAACACCTCACCACCACCAGCATGGTCCGCCACATGGCATCAAAGCACCCTAATAGGTGGTCCGAACGCCTAGGTCCACAATCAGTGCCTGCGGGTCACACCACTGCCTCCTCTTCCCCTGTGTTATGTGCTGGCCAATCCCTTGTCCAAGACACAGGCACAGATGCCTCCTGCCCTGCACTTGGACCTTTGCAAGCACCATTAGCTATCACATCCACTTCTGTGTCGCAGTGCAGCGTACAGATGTCATACCCAAGGTCTTAGAAAGAAAGCGCAAATACCCAGCCACCCACCCACAGGCCATAGCACAAAATGCTGGCCCTGGAAATGTTGCCATTTAGGCTTGTGGACACTGATGCTTTCCGCAGCCTGATGGCGGTGGCCGTCCCTTATTACTCAGTCCCCATCCACCACTATTTTTACCGCTATGCCGTCCCCGCCTTACACCAGCATGTGTCCCATAACATCACCCATGCCCTGACCAACGAAGTTATTGGGAAGGTCCACTTAACGACTGACACACGGACAAGTGCTTGTAGCCAGGGACACTACATTTCCCTGATGGCACACTGGGTGAACGTTGTGGAGGCCGGGAGCGAGTCGTACCCTTGGATGGCACAGATGCTACCGAAGCCAAGGATTGTGGCCCCTACTTCCATCAAGATTTCCACCACCACCTACATTAATGGCTGAAACTGCCCTTCTCCTCCTCCACTTCCTCCTCCACTTCCACCTCTGAATCATCATCTTGCAGCACCAGTCAGCAATCAGTCAGTAGATGGAAGCAGTGCAGCACTGCAATGGGGAAGCGGCAACAGGCCGTGCTTAAACTAATATGTTTAGGTGACAAACAGCACACCTCCACAGAGCTATGGCAGGGTATAAGGGACCAGACTGAGCTGTGGCTCTCACCACTCAACCTACAACCAGGCACGCTCGCTTCTCACAATGAAGGTGGACACATTGCATGTGAAAGAGGTGGAAATGGGGGAAGACAGTACACAGGGTGATAACCAGACCACCCTCAGTTCGTCTTCTCAGCACAAATTGGATGATGAGGAGGAGGAGCAGGAGACAGTTGCCTCCGCTACAGAGGGTAGTACCCACAGCAGGTTTATTCCATCTGTTTAGCGTGGATGGACTGAAGAGCACGAAGAGGATGAGGAGATTGATAGTCATCCTCCTGATGAGGACAGCAAAGTCTTTTCTGTTGGGACTCTGGCACACATGGCTGACTTTAACACCGATTACTGGTTGTTCACCCTTCTCTACCCCCACTACAAAGAAAACTTTTCATCTCTCATTCCTGTGGTGGAGAGTACTAGCAAAATGGTGCAATACCAGAAGGTCCTTGTGGAAAAATTGCTCCAAAAATTTCCATCTGACAACGCTGGTGGCAGAGTACGTAGTTCCTTGGGCAACCAAGGAGGGGAGACTAGAGAACACAGCAGTTCCAACAGTGGCAAGGCAACACTCTCCAAGACCTGGCACAGTGTCATGACACCCCACCATCAACCACACCCTGATGCGCGGCTTAGTGTCACAATAAGAGAAAAGTTTTGGAAGATGGTGAAGGAGTATGTAGTAGACCGTGTCAGCATCCTCAATTATCCCTCTGTGCCTTACAACTAATGGGTGTCCAAGCTCTACGCCTTGGAGGTGCTTGCCTGCCCTGCCGCCAGCATTTTGTCAGAGCGTGTATTTAGTGCTGCTGGGGGCATAATAACTGATAAGAGTATCCAACTGTCAGCTGAAAATGCTGACAGGGTGACTCTTATCAAAATGAACAAGGCCTGGATTGACCCTGACTTCTCTACTCCACCAAAGCAAAACTGATGAACATAAAGGTATAATGTACTGAATACACTGTATTCCCATGCACCCCTTCCACTACAAAAAAGGGTATATGGTTCAATCTTCCTTTTCTCGTCCTCCTCCATCTTATCAACATGCTTATTACGCTGCCCTCGCTTCTAATGTTTTAGAGGGTCATCTCAGCAGCAGGCCCTCAACTATAATATTTTTGATGGTTAGATCAGCAGCAGGCCCTCGCCCCTAATGTTTTAGAGGGTCACCAGCAGGCCCTTGCTCCTAATGTTTTTGAGGGTCACCAGCAGGCCAATCATAATTTTTCAAGGGTGTGTATGATGCCCTCCTTTATGTGTAATAAAAGGTGTATTGGAGTGCCGGTTCCTTGTAATTTTTGGCAGCCCTTTCTCTTAGTGCATAGGCTTTATGAGTGTAGGAGTCCCACTACCTAAACAATTGTACCACAATGTGAATGAGGCCCACCTTTATGTGATATACAGGTTGTATCGGAGTGCCTCTTCCTTGTAATTTTTGGCAGCACTTGCACTGTATATACATGTACATTTACAGGAAAGAATGTTTCCTATCAATTTTTCCTCTAAAATCAATTTTATCTTCAGTTTTGTGAGCATTATTGTCAGTCTGTAAAATTGGCGTACTTCTCAGACCACATCGTTCCCAGCACCGACCTGGGAGTCCAAAATGCATCCAGACATCCTCCCCATGCTTTCCCGAACAATTTTGGTGGTGTTTCCATCAATTTCTGACCTTTTTATGTGAACCAGACACCCTCCCCTCTTCATTGTGCATGGGTATTCTTAAATACCCTACTCGAGCACCTGAGCACTTTGGTGCTCGATCAACACTATTTCTTATCTGTAAAAGGGCTTTTAATTCACATTTGTCTGTTAACCTATCTAAAGGTTATCTATAATGTAGATATATAATAGTGATCATGAAGGTGGCAGTAAATGGAGATAAGATAAATGTTATGTTCAGAGTGGTTTCTCTTTAAGGGTGACATTTTGGTTTGTTGTTACTGAGTATTCACTGCAAAACAATAGGAAATGAGATCAGATATAGACTTGTACATCTGGCTAGTGACAGGTGCCCATTTACACAAACCACTATTCACATCTTTGGTTTTATCAGTGATTGCTTCTGCAATCACATTTTGTTTGTGCTGCCTTCCTGCATTAGACAACAGTAAAAAGAACAAAAGATCCTATGTGGCGAAAAAAAAAAGGCTGAGGGAAACACGGTAGACAGCATAGTTTTACTAATTGTGCTGTACTTGTACTTTTAAAATTTCAAAGATTGCAAAAGAGATACAATTAATGCGCAGTATCAATTGAAGCGCCCTGAACAATGTGTTCATTGGCTTAGTACTGAAATAGTTCATTACACTATTACATCCTGTGGTTAAAAAATAATGAGGTCAGCTGCAAAATACTTACATGGCTTCAAGATATTGTGGATTTCCATTGCAGTGCGTTATCAAGGTATTGTGTTGCTCACCTATAAAATTCACTTTGATGAAGATGGAGAGCTGAGATTACACAGAATATAACCCTGACAGTTGCTTCAAGATTCTGCTGAATATAGTTCATATGAAACTGGTAAACTACAGGGTGGGCCATTTATATGGATACACCTTAATAAAATGGGAATGGTTGGTGATATTAACTTCCTGTTTGTGGCACATTAGTATATGTGAGGGAGGAAACTTTTTAAGATGGGTGGTGACCATGGCGGCCATTTTGAAGTCGGCCATTTTGAATCCAACTTTAGTTTTTTCAATAGGAAGAGGGTCATGTGACACATCAAACTTATTGGGAATTTCACACGAAAAACAATGGTGTGCTTGGTTTTAACGTAACTTTATTCTTTCATGAGTTATTTACAAGTTTCTGACCACTTATAAAATGTGTTCAATGTGTTGCCCATTGTGTTGGATTGTCAATGCAACCCTCTTCTCCCACTCTTCACACACTGATAGCAACACCGCAGGAGAAATGCTAGCACAGGCTTCCAGTATCTGTAGTTTCAGGTGCTGCACATCTCGTATCTTCACAGCATAGACAATTGCCTTCAGATGACCCCAAAGATAAAAGTCTAAGGGGGTCAGATCGGGAGACCTTGGGGGCCATTCAACTGGCCCACGACGACCAATCCACTTTCCAGGAAACTGTTCATCTAGGAATGCTCGGACCTGACACCCATAATGTGGTGGTGCACCATCTTGCTGGAAAAACTCAGGGAACGTGCCAGCTTCAGTGCATAAAGAGGGAAACACATCATCATGTAGCAATTTCGCATATCCAGTGGCCTTGAGGTTTCCATTGATGAAGAATGGCCCCACTATCTTTGTACCCCATATACCACACCATACCATCAATTTTTTTGTTCCAACAGTCTTGGAGGGATCTATCCAATGTGGGTTAGTGTCAGACCAATAGTGGTGGTTTTGTTTGTTAACTTCACCATTCACATAAAGTTTGCCTCATCACTGAACAAAATCTTCTGCGTAAACTGAGGGTCCTGTTCCAATTTTTGTTTTGCCCATTCTGCAAATTCAGTGCGCCGATCTGGGTCATCCTCGTTGAGATGCTGCAGTAGCTGGAGTTTGTAAGGGTGCCATTTGTGAGTAGCTAATATCCGCCGAAGGGATGTTCGACTAATGCCACTCTCCAGTGACATGCGATGAGTGCTACGCTGTGGGCTCTTGCTGAATGAAGCTAGGACAGCCACTGATGTTTCTTCATTAGAGACAGATTTCATGCGTCCATATTTTGGCAAATCCAACACTGAACCAGTTTCACGAAACTTAGCAAGCAGTTTGCTAACTGTAGCATGGGAGATGGATGGTCTCGTAGTGTGTCTTGCATTGAAATCTGCTGCAATGACCCGGTTACTGCGTTCACCAGACATCAACACAATTTCTATCCGCTCCTCACGTGTTAACCTCGGCGACATGTCAATGGCTGTAAACAAAGAGAAACTTGTAAATAACTCATGAAAGAATAAAGTTACGTTAAAACCAAGCACACCATTGTTTTTCGTGTGAAATTCCCAATAAGTTTGATGTGTCACATGACCCTCTTCCTATTGAAAAAACAAAAGTTGGATTCAAAATGGCCGACTTCAAAATGGCCACCATGGTCACCACCCATCTTGAAAAGTTTCCCCCCTCACATATACTAATGTGCCACAAACAGGAAGTTAATATCACCAACCATTCCCATTTTATTAAGGTGTAGCCATATAAATGGCCCACCCTGTATAAATTGTGAATTTATTTAATATGTTTTCTTTTCTAAATTAGAATTAATAGATAGAGGGGCACACCTACATCCGGAATACACAGAACACTAGCCAATGATATTGCTAAATATTTATTAATACATATAGATCAATTGTGATACCTATATAAAAAATACTACTAAAATGACATAAAATAACACTGTATGCATACGTAGATGATAGCTAAAATGAATGCAACCAAATGAGATATTCAATACGTGCACGATTGTATTTGCTCACAGTCTGCTGGGTTACTGTTGGACCGTGGCGAATATACTGTTTTGTCAGATCTCAAATTTAAATGCACCTGTGGAGTACGTGGTTCCTCTTTGTGTCGACAGTTTTTTTACAACGACTTTTCAATGTAAAAAGTTCCAGTGTAGCCAATACCTATGAAACTTTCGGCAGCGCTCCAAAAGTTTGCAGATGATCCGCAGGTTGTATGCTGTGTTTTTTTTTTTTGAGACTTGTATACACCAGACGCGTTTCGGAGTTAACACAGACTCCTTCCTCAGTGGTCAATTCTAAATTAGACCTAAGCAAAGCAGAGAATTGTTAATACTTGACCATGAACTCTGATAGGTCTTCATCTTTCAGGTATGAAACAGTGTATAATGTGTGCACATATTTGATTGTGCACTGCAAGGGAATATATCAATACTAAGGGGGAGATTTATCAAGAAGTATGCTACGCCAGTCTTGATATTCCCTGTGCCACCAGAGCATGCATTTAAAGTGGCTGTGGCCAGGAAAAAGCGAAGCAGACCAGCGATCTGTTGTTTCAGTGGCTCCTGCTGCAGTGCATGGCAGCTACAAAAAAAACAACATAGCAAAACAAGCTATGTTGTTTCCAGGCCTCAGGGTGGTCAGATTGTCAAATCACAGCAAAATCTTTGGTATGACTGTATCATTTCAATACACACTCATTCTTACAAAGTAACAAACATTTTCATTCCAGGAACTCGTATTCCCATCCCCACCTAGTAGTAGCTTACAGTAGGGGGTAGCTAAAGTATTTTATAAATCTTGTACTATCTTCTGGCTGAGATGTGTTGATTCGTTTATCACCAGTCTCTTTCCTATAAAACTGCTGTGTCTTCAAGCCGTTATAACCTTTGACTAGGTTCTAATACATTGTAGGGTTCAGATGAACTCTGGTTGGGAATTTATGGTTTACAAGAAAATATGAACCTCAGAAATGTATCTTGGGGCTCGTGTACACTGGCATGAAGTCTGCAGTACATAAAACCTGTATGGCTCCTTAGTTGTATAGCTTCAGTGTACTGATGTACAGGCTAACATAGAGCCCTTAAGAAATTGTAGGCATACAAAAGTTCAGTATATATTGTACCTCTATACCTCTAGGCAGCCCTATTTATGACAAAAAATTTAGTATGAACATGTGCATGAGCAATTATTATAATTCTTCTCCAGAACATTGGAAATGGAAAGGGAAGTGCCAGGTAAGGCCCATAACCGACCTGTATAGAGTTGAACATACTCCATTGACTACCATTTGTCCGGTCTTTTTGCCTGTGATGAAGACCCCAAATGAAGGTTTTGACGCAAATGTGAACTTAAGTGTTAGGAATGCTAGTGATTTGAAATGTACCTTTTTGGAAATGTTCAATGGGTGCAACACCAGCATTGGTCCCATCATGCTCTCTGATTTACATAACTTAGCTGTCTTTAAACTGGATCTGTCTTTAAACACATCAATTCAAAATAGCCTTGACATCCATCTTATGCAGCCTCATTAGTTATACTGGCTGTCTGTATCATTTGCCAACTCAATTTTCCTGCTAAGCAAAGCACCAAAGCACTCACCTGGCTTACCCATCCTCTGTGCCAGAGGTCTGGACCCACTGCAGACCCTGCTTTGTTGGTATGTCCACTGGAGTAGCACTGCTCTGTCCACTCAACACAAGCTGAGGACTGTTTCATGCCTATATTCTTTCTCTGACCATAGAGCATACACATGCTCTCTCTGGCCCTTAAATGGTCAGTGACGACATCCTAATATCCCCAGGCCTATGGCTATCCATCCTAGGGTATTTAAGAAACCTCCCCGTCGGAGAGTGCCTGAGTGGTAGGTTTTAGTAAGTTAGTGTCCTACTAAGGTGCACCATTGTTTTTTTTGTTTTTTTTACCATCCATGCATTGACCATTGCCTCACTTCTGGATTTGGCCCTTTGCTGCTTGTCCTGATCTTTGCCTATTCCTCATACTGAGCCTGAGCTGGTTTCCCTGACCCTCAGACTGACATTAGATTGCAAATGTCTGGACAGAGACTAATCCAGGAGGTAGTAGCCTGGCGGTTCCCCTGTGGATGAGTGCAGATTCTTGTATATGGTTTAAAGAGTGAAGACCAGGGGGCTGCCAGGATAGCACCCTTGTGAGTAGCCCCAACCAAATCTGTTTAATCGATTCATAGTAATTATTTGCAGCATTATTTACACATAACCTTTTAAAAGAAATCTTCAACATAAATGATTGGAGGTATTTTGCTTATATCAGGGTTGTGCAATGTTTTCTTGCCAAAGGGACTCATTGGCATAATAAACAACGACCCCCATATGAACACACTTATGGCCTATCCAAAGTATAGGTTCCACTCTCCTAGCCATAACAAGAATGGGCATCATCTTCTACCTGAATCAGCACACCAGTGAAAAGAAGATTGTCCCTCCATGTGACTCTCTCCATTAAACATTATGGCTGTTGTGGCCATGGCTTAGCATTTCACAACTCCAATAAACTACCATGGAGAGACCTGAATGATGACCACCTCTAACTCATATACTCCTTTTCTGGAATGCCAAAGAAGGGGTCAAGGGAACCAATTCTTTTGAAGGTTACATAGGGAACCAAACATGTATTTATTTGTTTACATGGTTGGGGACCACACAGAATGGCACCCCCTGGCTTATATTCTTATGTCTTAAAATGGTTGTCTAGCTCCTTTTTTCCCATCATACTATAAAACACTAAACAGAGTGATGCTTATCTTACCTAACCCTGCCACCTCCATGTCGCTGATTCCTGGGTCCCCCAGAAATTTCTACATCTCTGCATGTTCAGCTGTGTTGACACGGACCTGTGACTACTGTAGCTAATCAGTGCCTGCAGTAGTATCCACAGTGATTGGATGCAGCAGTCACAATCCCAAATGATATGTCATATCTGGAAGTCAGGATACAGAGATTAGCTGGGAACACAGGAAATGGCAGTGCAAGAGAGATGGGAGTTTGGTAAGTTGAGCGTTTCTTATGTGCATTCCAAGAATTTTATAAAAAGTTTGAAATGGCTGGATAATTCCTATATAGCATAAGGCTTCAGTGAATCATTTAAACATATAAATACAAACATGTGCACGCATACAAACTGCATGCAATCAAACCATTGAAGCCTTTGGCCTCAAAACGACAACTAGCAACACTATATCAGGTCAATAAGAGTTGCATACACCAATTGGCACACACTGTAGAAAAATCTCCAGCGTTTAAAAAATAATAAAGAATCCAGTTTTTATCCATAAACTTCATACAACAGATACTGCACTCCTAACACATTTTGGACCGATAGTCCTTTCTCTATTGACAGCTGATTGTTTCATCTTTATGTGTGTGGGGGATCACAGGAATGGTGCTCTATACCAACCTAATCAAGTGCATTAGGATAGACTCCAATGAAAGATAAATGTATGCTGCTAGTTCTAAAAAAACTAACCATAATTGCAGTTATATAATAGACTGTTATCCTAATAGCTATGTACAGAACAATATGAGGCATTTAAACATCGTCTAGGATACCACAGAACTGAAATACGCTTTTTTTTTCCCTTCTTGTAAAGAATGAGTCTTTTCAGCCTACTCAATCATTTAAAGTTAGAGGATTTTCAAATGTGCTAAAATATCAATTTTACATCGACAGCAGAAAAGTTAGAGACATCATTATTTGTTATATGTCATGCAGAGGTATTGTTTGTGGAGGCTCATTATTATACTGGGAGTTGCTGACACTACATCATGCCTGAAAACCACTGCATTCAGCACCTGCTCCCACCCTTAATTATTATGTTGTGTTTCGGTATGAACTCGATAATCAATCACTAGTTAAGTGCCTGAAAATCTTCTCCTGTGCCTCCTCCCCCAACAGCCTTGTACATGCTTTCATTAGACATATATATATATATATATATATATATATATATATATATATATATCTTAGCTCCATATACCTTAGCTCCACTCCATATGCTTTTCACATGTGGGAAAAAATGTATAATCACATCAACTGGAATCTTGATATTCCAAAGAGCAGAGGTTTTACTGTGTAATATGACACAGTAATTCTGTATATTTGCCGTTATTGTATTTCATAAATCTTTCTTAGGTTAAGGAATGTTGCTTCTGTTGCTGATGAGATTAGGAAGAATATTGGAGAGTGTTGTTAGTTATATTAAATATACTGATTGTTAAAAAATGGTGCCTACTTGACACATAACATACAACATGTGCTACAGCTATGTGCTTACATGTGCATAAGCCCGAAATACAAATCTCAAACATAATAGTAAGTCAAGTAAATTGGGTCCAAAAATAAATTGGAAGATACATAGACATAGAGCAAATACCATAAAACAAACCCATTGATATATAATAAAATAATTCATGTATATTAGTTGGGTCCAACAATGAATTGGAAGATACATAGACATAGAGCAAATACTGTAGCACAAACCCATTGAAATATAATAAAAGAATTCTAATTTAGGTTGGACAGTCTGATAATACTTGGCTTATAACTTGAACTAAACAATGGTTTATATTAAAATCATCTTTTTTTTTGTAATTAAAGAAGAGCAAAGTTTTAAAAAATGTAATTCTGCAGCTTTGCCAAAGTTCAACAAGAAATTTGATCTGTTACTAAATAATTCATCACAGATCGCTATGAATCCAGTATACCCAGGCCACTCTGAGTATGGACATGCCGGGTTGGAGAACTGTGTGTTCAATTAGCCCGTAGTTGCCTTTCATTTAATAATGAAGAGTCTACCGTACTGTATAGTCGGTCTTCTTTAATGCACTTTTAAACAGGTGCTGTACCCACTTCTTCAACCCCAGCACTATCACATACATGTGGGAGCCCTTCTTCTGCCATGTTTCTCCTTTTCCACATCATCTAATATCGATGAGAAAATGTCATCAGGAACATCCAGCTCCTCTACTCTTTGCATCTTGATGACTTTTCTAGGACATGGAGACTTTGAAGGATGATTTGGAAGAAGTAAAGCCAGCAAAAGATAAGTAGTGATGAGCGGAAGGGGTCATATTCGAATTCGCGATATTTCGCGAATATTTTGTAGAATATTCGCCGAATATTCGTGAATTTGAATATTCGTTATATTCTACGATTTTGTTTCTCGAAAAATCGACAAGGTAATGATCGCGTAATATGCGAATTTTCGTAATGAGAATTTTTATCGCAAATTTTTCAATCGCCGAGCAAAAACATGATTATAGCACTATATTAGCTAAATTGCTCTATATTCATTTTTTTTTTCGAATATTCACTATATTGCTATATATTCTTGTTTTAGAATATTACGAATATTCGAAAAAACTAATATATTATATTTTTTCAATAGTTGAAATTTTTTTCCAATCTGAACTTCAGATGAGAAAAAAAATTACAACTATTAGACAAAAAAGAATATAGCACTATATTAGCTAAATTGCTCTATATTCGTTTTTTTTCGAATATTCGCTATATTGCTATATATTCTTGTTTTAGAATATTACGAATATTCGAAAAAACTAATATATTCGATATAGTGCTATATATTTGTTTTTTAGAATATTCATCATTTTTCCCATTTAAAGTTATGACTCCTCCCTGCTTCTTGCTTGTGGGCCAATGAGTCATTGGCCCACAAGCAAGAAGCAGGGAGGAATCATGATTTTACTCGGCAATTGAAAAATTTGCAATAAAAATCTCGAATATTCAAAATTACGAATATATCACTATATTTTAAATATTTACGAGTTTTCGAAGTACCTATATTCGCGATAAAAATTCGCAATTCGAATATTCGTGATCAAAACTAACGATAAGGATGGTCATCATTAAGACCTGACCTACAGAGTACAGACTGGATGGTATTGGTTGGCACTCTGGCACTGGAATAATAAAGGCTTCTATCTTATTGGTATTGAATTACATATCTTAGTTTACAGCTGATGTAAGAATAAGTATATTTAGGGATAAATAAATAAAACTGATACAGCATGTCTTTTTGAAGTCTCCCTGCAGTCTCCCTGTGCTCCCCCTTTCCAAAATTCTTCTATTAATCGTTTTCAGTTAGACTGTTCCTCGCGCATGAGTGCTTGCAACATCTCTCCTTATGTTCAGCTCAAAGGACAATGGTGGAGACAGTGCAAGATTAGGGTTTTATAGGGCTGTGACATCACAGGATCTGCAGATTGGCGGGTCGCAAAGCATTATGGGTGATTTTGCATTCCCGGGCTTGTGTCCTCTACACTTAGTTTCACTTTGTAACACGTGCAGCGTTTTTTGAAAACCTGATTCATTACCCCGAAGTGCAAGAAACTTCGGATTTGTTGCGAATCGAAGTTTTACTAAACTTTGGATGGAATTCCACTTTGAATTCTTCACTTCTTTCAATGCTATTTGTAATAATTTGCTACACAACATTCTTAATGTTGCTATGTCTGTTGATCCAGGATGCTTCAAAGAGCCAGCTTTAAGATGATAATACCAGTCAAATTGCCTTCGAATGAACTTACACATTCTGTTTTCAATACTAACAAGTTAGGGATCATGCATTTGTGAGCCATTTATTGGGAACCAATGATAATGTCTGATCCTGTCCTTTGAGGTGAGGAAAGCTTTTTCATAGGAAGTTTTAAAGCCGCTTTACACGAGGTGATAATTGGAAGGAGCATTCCCGGGAATATTCGTTCCTGATAATTAACCTGTGTAAAGGTGCCGCTGATCATCTGAAGTGCGTGCTAACTAGCACATAATCATCCATCCTGTAAAAGCATTGTTGATGCAGACACCAAAATCAGCATTTCCGCAACACAATCTGCTGCCCAGAAGCAATCATTCTCTATGGAAATGAGTGATAGTAGTAGCCTATAGGGCAGAGATAAATGAGGGATAAATGCAGCTTTCACCTCCACTCATGTTTAAGCAATTTGGGGGAATGAATGGTTAAAGGGGTTGTCCAAAAATATTTTTTCTACAGTTTTCAAAGCAGCACCTGGATCTGAATTATTTTGCAATTGCATGTAATTATAAATTTAGCATAGCCAGTGAGTTATTCAATAAAATGTATCTGTATAGCACCACCTGCTGTTTGCACTTTTTCGTAGTTCTTTGACCTGCTCACTCAGATGGCCGCACATACTCAGTTTCATCCTTCAACTGCCTCCTCAGCTGTGATAGGGAGAGAATGGACACACCCCCTGTACTAAAGCAAAAAAGACACTCCCCTTGAGCTGTCAGCTTGATATAAATCTAGCAGAGCAATTGATCTCTGGATCCATATGAGGTACAGGGCTGGTTCTAACTTTGTTAAAAAAGAGGTGGTCACGTACTATATGATGCATTTTCATTTTTACATTAGTCATGGGATAACCCCTTTAATTTCTGGTAGATGTCTTAACAGTTAGCCCACATAAAGGTAATTTTAGGCTATGTTTCCACATTCAGATTTTCTGATGCAATTTTTGAAACCACAACTAGGAATGTATTAAAAAAAGAGGTGTGGTGGTATCTGGCCTTTATATTATGATCAGAACTGATTTGGCCTTCAAAAATGTAATAAAAAAGGCTAAACATGGAAACCCAGCCTTAAAGAAATTCTTTCCTAATCTCACAGGATTGGATCCGATCATGTTCTTGGCTCTAAATACATAGCTCACATTTGTACAATATAGATGAGCCACATAATTGAGAACTACCAATATAATGCAGGAAACAATAGAAAAATCATTTGCAGAGGACCAAATACACATGCTTTCATATTATTATAGCTAGTGTTGATCAAGCACCAAAGTGCTCGGGTGCTCGGGCCGAACACCTCAGGATGCTCGGGTGCTCTACCAAGCAACCGAGCACAATGGAAGTCAATGGGAGAACCCGAGCATTAAACCAGGCACCCCTTGCTCTGAAGAGGGGAGGGTGTCTGGTTCACATGAAAAGGTCAGAAATTTATGGAAACCACTGAAATGGTTTGGGAACAGCATGTCTGGATGCATTCTTGAACTCCCAGGTCGCTGCTGGGAATGATGTTGTCCTAGTAGTACGCCACTTTTACAGACTGATAATAATACGCACAAAACCAAAGAGGAAATCGATTGTAGAGGAAAAACTGTTAGGAAACATTCTTTCCTGTATATTTACTTGTATTAAAGGTGCAAGTGCTGCCAAAAATTGCAAAGAAGAGGCACTCCGATACAACATGTATATCACATAAAGAAGGGCCTCATTCACATTGTGGTACAATTGTTCAGGTAGTGGGACTCCTACACTCATAAAGCCTATGCACTAAGTCAGGGGTGGCCAACCCGTGGCTCGCGAGCCACATGCGGCTCCTTGCGCCTTCATTTGCGCCTTCAGGTGCGGCCAGTGATTACTCTCCTCTCTGCAGCGCGTAAGTGAAGCGGTGGAAGGCTGTAACGAGGTGGAAGAGTGTAGAGGACTCATAGCGCTGAGAGCGGGCACGTGACTCAGTCACTCACTGCAGCTCCGCCTCCTCCTCCGGCAGAGAAGATGAAGCTGCAGTGCTTATCCCCGCCACCAGCTGCCGATGTGCCCGCCCACGGCCCCACAAGCCCATCTGTGAGTGTGTTTGTGTGTGACCTAATGCCTGTCCCCAGTTTTCTCAGTGCCAGCCCAGCAGCCAGATTCATCAGACCGCAGGCTGGGTCTAGGGGCGGCAAGAAGTGGCGCAGCAAGCAAGGAGGACCTGCTTCCAGCTCCATAGTAAATTTTAATGAACGTTAATGGTGGACAGCAGGGCAGGACAGTGGGCACTCAATCAGAGCAGCAGTGGGGGAGAGACTCACTGAGGCCAGCAGCAGCCATTTTAGTCCGATTAAAGCCACTCTGCAGCTTTGGCTCTAATCTGACTGAAATGGCTGCTGTTGGCCTCAGTCTCTCTGCCACTGCTGCTCTGCCTTTTTTTTCCACAGGTGCCACTGCCCAGCACACCAAGTGTGTTTGAGCATATGTTCGGTCGTCTAAGCATGGGCGGTCATCTGAGCATGGGGTGTCATCTGAGCATAAGGCGGTCATCTGAGCATGGGGCGGTCATCTGAGCATGGGGCGGTCATCTGAGCATGGGGCGGTCATCTGAGCATAGAGCAGTCATCTCAGCATGGGGCGGTCATCTGAGCATGGGGTGGTCATCTGAGTATAAGGCGGTTATCTGAGTATGGGTGGTCATCTGAGTATAAGGCTGTCATCTGAGTATAGGTCAGTCATCTGAGCATGGGCGGTCATCTGAGCATGGGGTGTCATCTGAGCATAAGGCGGTCATCTGAACATGGGGCGGTAATCTGAGTATAAGGCGGTCATCTGAGTATAGGGCAGTCATCTGAACATGGGCGGTCATCTGAGTACAAGGTGGTCATCTGAGTATAGAGCAGTTATCTGAGCATGGGCGGTCATCTGAGTATAGGGCGGTCATCTGAGTATAGGGCGGTCATCTGAGTATAGGGCAGTCATCTGAGTATAGGGCAGTCATCTGAGTATAGGGCAGTCATCTGAGTATAGGGCAGTCATCTGAGTATAGGGCAGTCATCTGAGTATAGGGCAGTCATCTGAGTATAGGGCAGTCATCTGAGTATAGGGCAGTCATCTGAGTATAGGGCAGTCATCTGAGTATAGGGCAGTCATCTGAGTATAGGGCAGTCATCTGAGTATAGGGCAGTCATCTGAGTATAGGGCAGTCATCTGAGTATAGGGCAGTCATCTGAGTATAGGGCAGTCATCTGAGTATAGGGCAGTCATCTGAGTATAGGGCAGTCATCTGAGTATAGGGCAGTCATCTGAGTATAGGGCAGTCATCTGAGTATAGGGCAGTCATCTGAGTATAGGGCAGTCATCTGAGTATAGGGCAGTCATCTGAGTATAGGGCAGTCATCTGAGTATAGGGCAGTCATCTGAGTATAGGGCAGTCATCTGAGTATAGGGCAGTCATCTGAGTATAGGGCAGTCATCTGAGTATAGGGCAGTCATCTGAGTATAGGGCAGTCATCTGAGTATAGGGCAGTCATCTGAGTATAGGGCAGTCATCTGAGTATAGGGCAGTCATCTGAGTATAGGGCAGTCATCTGAGTATAGGGCAGTCATCTGAGTATAGGGCAGTCATCTGAGTATAGGGCAGTCATCTGAGTATAGGGCAGTCATCTGAGTATAGGGCAGTCATCTGAGTATAGGGCAGTCATCTGAGTATAGGGCAGTCATCTGAGTATAGGGCAGTCATCTGAGTATAGGGCAGTCATCTGAGTATAGGGCAGTCATCTGAGTATAGGGCAGTCATCTGAGTATAGGGCAGTCATCTGAGTATAGGGCAGTCATCTGAGTATAGGGCAGTCATCTGAGTATAGGGCAGTCATCTGAGTATAGGGCAGTCATCTGAGTATAGGGCAGTCATCTGAGTATAGGGCAGTCATCTGAGTATAGGGCAGTCATCTGAGTATAGGGCAGTCATCTGAGTATAGGGCAGTCATCTGAGTATAGGGCAGTCATCTGAGTATAGGGCAGTCATCTGAGTATAGGGCAGTCATCTGAGTATAGGGCAGTCATCTGAGTATAGGGCAGTCATCTGAGTATAGGGCAGTCATCTGAGTATAGGGCAGTCATCTGAGTATAGGGCAGTCATCTGAGTATAGGGCAGTCATCTGAGTATAGGGCAGTCATCTGAGTATAGGGCAGTCATCTGAGTATAGGGCAGTCATCTGAGTATAGGGCAGTCATCTGAGTATAGGGCGGTCATCTGAGTATGGGGCGGTCATCTGAGCATGGGGCGGTCATCTGAGCATGGGGCGGTCATCTGAGCATGGGGCGGTCATCTGAGCATGGGGCGGTCATCTGAGCATGAGGCTGTCATCTGAGCATGGGGCGGTCATCTTAAAAATCTTGAAACACATTGTGAAGAATAAAGATTGCCAGAAGTCTCACTAAAGCTGTCTACACTACAGGTAGGAAAGGTGGTTTAAATGCACTTTTAAATGTTTGATAACTCAATTTCAGTAATACTGTCGTGTGCACGCATATTTGTGTAAAGGGATAGCTTGTGGCTCCTGGCAGTCATACCAGTGGCGTAGGGATCGCCATAGCAACCATAGCAGTGGCTATGGGGCCCTACGCCACTGGGGGCCCGTCCGGACCGCATAATTTTTTTTAATTTTTTTTAAATTTTTTTATTAATACGTCACACTCACATGCAGCCAGGCCCGACCGCCCGCCCAGTGTAGTGGGCGGGGCGGGGCGTGGGCGGTCCGCGGCTCGGGCCTGGCTGGGGCCCTGGGGGAAGTAGGCTGTAGCACTGCCGGCTGCCGCACAACTTAAGGAGTGTCTGGAGTCCTGGAGAAGGTAGGTGGACGCGGTGGAGGGGGCCGGAATGGGGGCGTAGCGGAGGCGGAGCCACGAGCCAGGCTGGCACCAGCGCCGCAGACTGCAGTGCAGGAAAGGAATGAATTTCCTCCGGCTCCGCCTCCTACTAACTAGAGGGACTGGTGGGAGGACTCAGGAGGCGGACTCAGGCGGTGGAGGGGGCGGGGCGAGCCCGGGGGGGAGGGGGGCCCGGTGTGGGGGGTGTCACGGCTGAGGATGGGGGAAATCCTCAGCCGTGTGGAGCCCGGTGATGTTTCGGCTGCTTGGCCATGAAGACAGGATTAGGGAGCAGGTCACCTCCTAAGGCATCCCTAACCTGACCCTAGCTCCTAGTTACATGGGCCAACCTTGATGGTAGGAGGGCCCATGCTCCGGAACCTAAAAGTCCCTGCTGGCCCTCAAGATGACCCTCACCTAGGAGCTGAGTAAGACAAGCCCACTCCTCCTAGACACGGAGGAGCAGGAGTCTCAACGGCCAAGCTGCAGGAAAAGGGGAGACATAAACAGCTCTATGGATATGGCAGGTGAACTAGAGTTCCACCTACCTGCCACAGCCTTGCTGACTGGATCCCTGTGTTAGCAGGGTGCAGATCATAAACGCATTCCCACACAGGGACCCAGATCCATAGCTGCACAAAGGGAGACATATAAAACATCACACGGACATCTCACATAACTGGAAATAACTTAAGCACAATATGGTTATGACATTAAGGTTTATGACCACAGGGGTGGCTCTTACTGGCAGGTAATAAATACATGAGGCTGCTCTCAGCTAAGCATGGCTGAAGCAACCTGAAGGCCTGCAAAAGCAGTGAGGCTTTATAGGCCAAGAAGCCACACCCCACAGTCGGACACACCCAGTGATCACACACACTAGGAAGGGGATTAACCCTTCCAACACCAGGGAAGGGAAAACACCACTTAAAGGGAACATGCACACAATAACATAAAACACAGTGCACACATCCACACATCACACACAAAACCGCATGCGCAGCGTAGCGAGCTGCATGGCACAGCTCCGCCTGCTACGCTGCCACATACATACTGTTGCCAGCGGCAACCACAGGTGAGGCCAATACCACAGCCCTCACCTGTGATTGAACACCAATGAAAACCGCTGACAACCGCATGCGGTTCAGGAGTCACGGTCATAGCCATGGCCGTGACAGGGGGGGGGTACCTGCTGTGGAGGGAGTGGGACTAGGACTATGGAGTGAGTGGTCCCGCCGGCCGCACTGGCGCCAGTCAGAGGCGCTATCTAAATCTGATATACTGCTGACTGAGTGACTGCCCAAAACCAGTCTGAGGGCCAGAGAGGAACCGGCTCACAGTCAGTCACTCCTCCATTCCAGTCCTCAGTGGAGTCAGTGCCTGGTCTCTCCAGTCCAGTGACAGTCCTGCCGTGTGTGTGCCGTTGGTCGTGCCACTCCAGTCTGTGCGACTACAGTCAGTGACTCTAAAAGTAAGTGATGCATCATGCATGTGAATATGTGATTCATTTGAATTTAAAGGGAACCTGTCACCATGATTTTGTGCATAGAGCTGGGGACATGGGCTGCTAGATGGCCACTAGCACATCTGCAATACCCAGTCCCCACAGCTCTCTGTGCTTTTAATGTGTTAAAAAACAGTTTTGATCAATATGCAAATGAACCTGATATGAGTCCTGTGTCCGGAGATGAGTCCAGCGGAAAGGAGTCCAGCACCACCCCGCGTCCTCCTTGCTGGCTGACGTCACAGAGCTGGAGCGCCGAAATCTCGCGATGCGAGCACAGGGAATGAACATGATGCCAACACTGCACATGCGCTAGCTCGCGCATCGCGAGATTTCGGCGCTCCAGCTCTGTGACGTCAGCCAGCAAGGAGGAGATTCGGAGGACGCGGGGCGGTGCTGGGCTCCTTTCCGCTGGACTCATCTCCGGACACAGGACTCATATCAGGTTCATTTGCATATGGGTCAAAACTGTTTTTTAACACATTAAAAGCACAGAGAGCTGTGGGGACTGGGTATTGCAGATGTGCTAGCGGCCATCTAGCAGCCCATGTCCCCAGCTCTATGCACAAAATCATGGTGACAGGTTCACTTCCTTTAAGGAAGTGAGATTATTGAGAATTTATGATTTCTGAGATAATCTAAATTCTTAAGTTAAAAAGAGCTGCCTGCAGACTCAGAGTGGGGCCCAAGAGAAGCCATTGCAGGTCTGCAGGCAGAATTCAGATCATCAGACTCTCACTAATTACAGCACACGCCCTGCGCCCTGGCCTGTAGTGTCCACCATCAGACGGGGGAGGGAAGAAACCCTGTGGCCCCCAACACATTGGGGGGCACACTGACACTCTAGTTCTGGGGTTTCTTTTCTTCCCTCCCCTGTCTGATGGTGGACACTACAGGCCAGGGCGTGTGCTGTAATTAGTGAGAGTCTGATCATCTGAAGTTAAAAAGAGATGCCAGCAGTGATAAGGAGGGCGCCCCTTCCTTCTTTTGGGGGGCACACTCTTATATGACAGACACAGACATAAATGTACTTTTACACTTGCGGCAGGACGGATGAATTAAAAGGTTCATATACTTATTTGTTTTTCCTCTGACTTTTCTATGCTCATGGCGGTGGGAGATCTATGATGGGTGTTTGCGTGGGAGCTCTGGAAGGGGTGGTGGGAGGCCCGATAGATATGTGGGGGGGGGGGGGGCATAATTTTTTTTTGCTATGGGGCCCATGCATTTCTAGCTACGCCCCTGAGTCATACGATTTTTTTTTTTGGCTCTTTGTGTCTGTAAGGTTGGCCACCACTGCACTAAGTGATAGGGCTGCCAAAAATTACAAGGAACTGGCGCTCAAATACACCCTTTATTACACATAAAGGAGCGCATCATACACCCTTGAAAAATTACAATTGATGGCCTACTGATGAGCTGACCCTTTAAAAAATTATATGCAAGGGCCTGCAGGTGAGGTGGCCCTGTAAAAGATTGTAGGTGAGGGCCTGCTGGTCAGCTGACCCTGTAAAACATTATATGCGTGGGCCTGCAGGTGAACTGACCCTCTAAAAAATTATATGCAAGGGCCTGCAGGTGAGCTGACCCTGTAAAACATTATATGCGAGGGCCTGCAGGTGAGGTGGCCCTGTAAAATATTGTAGGTGAGGGCCTGCTGGTCAGCTGACCCTGTAAAACATTATTTGCGTGGGCCTGCAGGTGAACTGACCCTCTAAAAAATTATATGAAAGGGCCTGCAGGTGAGCTGACCCTGTAAAACATTATATGCGAGGGCCTGCAGGTGAGGTGGCCCTGTAAAAGATTGTAGGTGAGGGCCTGCTGGTCAGCTGACCCTGTAAAACATTATATGCGTGGGCCTGCAGGTGAACTGACCCTCTAAAAAATTATATACAAGGGCCTGCAGGTGAGCTGACCCTGTAAAACATTATATGCGAGGGCCTGCAGGTTAGCTGACCCTCTAAAATATTATATGCGAGGGCCTACAGGTGAGCTGACCCTATAAAACATTATATGCGAGGGCATTATATATGACAAATAAGCATGTTGATATGATGGAAGAGGAGGAGGAGGATGAGAAAAGGAAGATTCAACCATATATCCTTGTTTGTGGTGGAAGAGGTGCATGGGAATACAGTGTATTCAGTACATTATAAACATATTTAAAGTTTGTTCATCAGCTTTCCTATGGTGGAGTCGAGAAGTCATGGTCAATCCAGACCTTGTTCATTTTTATAAGAGTCAACCTGTCAGCATTTTCAGTTGACAGGCGGATACGCTTATCTGTTATAATGCCACCAGCAGCACTAAATACCTGCTCAGACAAAACGCTGGCGGCAGGGCAGGCCAGCACCTCCAAGGCATAGAGTGCCAGTTCGTGCCAAGTGTCCAGCTTCGACACCCAATAGTTGTAAGGCACTGAGGGATCATTGAGGGCACTGACACAGTCTGCTATGTACTCCATCATCATCTTCCAAAAATGTTCCCTCCTTGTGACAGTAGGCCACGCATCAGGGTGAGGGTGCATGACGTGGTGTCATGAAAGTGTCCCAGGCTTTGGAGAGTGTTGCCCTGCCTCTGTTGGAACTGCTGTGTGTTCCCCTTGTCTCCCCTCTTCGGTTGCCTAAGGAATTTTTGGAGCAATTTTACCACAAGGACCTTCTGGTATTCCACTGTTTTGCTCGTCCTCTCCAACAGAGAAATACGAGATGAGAAGTTATCTTTGTAGCGGGGGTCGAGAAGGGGGAACAACCAGTAATCCGTGTTGTCTAAAATGCGTAAACCGTGCGGGTCGCTGGAAAGGCAGCTTAACATGAAGTCAGCAATGTGTGCCAGAGAACCAACAGGCAAGACTTTGCTGTCGTCATCAGGAGGATGACTCTCAATCTCCTCATCCTCTTCCTCCTTTTATGCCCACCCATGCAGAACAGATGGAAGTAAACTTCCATGAGTACTACCCTCTGTAGCGGAGGCAACCGCCTCCTGCTCCTCCTCCTCTTCATCGTCCAATTTGCGCTGAAAAGACGAACTGAGGGTGGTCTGGCTATCCCCCTGTGTATTCTCTTCCCCCATTTCCACCTCTTCCACATGCAAAACGGTGTCCTTAATTGTGAGCAGCGAGCGTTTGAGTAGACACAGAAGTGGGATGGTTACGCTGATAATAGCGTTATTGCCGCTCACCATCTGTGTTGATTCCTAAAAGTTTCTTAAAACCTCACAGAGGTCAGACATCCATGCCCACTCCTCGCTTGTGAATAGCGGAAGCTGACTGGAAAGGTTGTGTGACGTGAGCACACGCTGGAACTCGACTTTCCACATGTTGGCCTGGCTTTCTGAGCAGCAGAGGGCAGTAGTAAATAATAAAGTAGAAAATAATTTCTGTCCACAGCGACCTATTACACGGTATGTAGTGCAGGATGTGCACACAATAGTCCTTAAACTGACTCTGTACCTTCCTATGCTCAGCTCTCCCTGACTACGGATCAGCCGAACATGTGCCATCAGGTGCTAGATGATGCGTTCCACCCAGCAAATCACTGTAATGCCAGTAGCCAACATGGCTACTGGCACTACAGTGAGGGCAGTTCTTACCTGTACGTCTATTGCTTGCAGCCAATAAACGTGCGCCACATCACCTGTGTAAAGTGTGCGCATCCCTAAAATATCACTGACATCCAATGTACTTTTTCTGTAGACCGTGTCCACTGCGATATCCAGTGTTATTTTCCTTAGATAGTGTCCACTATGGACAGTTAAATTATCTGTGTCACATCTCCTGTGTAACGTATGCGCATCCAAAAAATATCTGTGACATTGAGTGTACTGTTTCAATAGACGATGTCCGCTGCGGACAGTAAGATTAGCTGTGCAACATCTCCAGTGTAAAGTGTGTGCATCCCTAAAAGATCAGTGACATCCAGTGTACTTTTTCAATAGATGGTGTCCGCTGCAGACAGTGAGATTAGCTGCGCCACATCTCCAGTGTAAAGTCTGCTCATCCAAAAAATATCTGTGACATCCAGTGTACTTTTTCAATAGATGGTGTCCGCTGCGGACAGTGAGATTAGCTGTGCCACATCTCCGGTGTGAAGTGTGCGCATCCAAAAAATATCTGTGACATCCAGTGTACTTTTTCAATAGATGGTGTCCGCTGCAGACAGTGAGATTAGCTGCGCCACATCTCCTGTGTAAAGTGTGCGCATCCAAAAAATATCTGTGACATCCAGTGTACTTTTTCAATAGATGGTGTCCGCTGTGGACAGTGAGATTAGCTGCGCCACATCTCCAGTGAAAAGTGTGCTCATCCAGAAAATATCTGTGACATCCAGTGTACTTTTTCAATAGAAGGTGTCCGCTGTGGACAGTGAGATTAGCTGCGCCACATCTCCCATGTAAAGTGTGCACATCCTTAAAATATCAGTGACATCAGATCACCTGCAGGCCCTCGCATATAATGTTTTAGAGGGTCAGCTCACCTGCAGGCCCTCACCTACAATCTTTTACAGGGTCAGCTCACCTGCAGGCCCTCAACTAATTATACATAATAGGTAATTTGCGTGCATGCTGCCTTGCTTGGATGTGGTAGCCGTAGCCGTTTCTCAGGATCCCTCTCTGTAATCAAAAATTGATTTCACCTTACCAGTGGTCACCGTGGTTGGCGCTGAAAATAACATCAAAAGTTGATAGGGCAGACATCCGAATGGATGGTCACCGTCAAAGGGACGTGCGATCGGCCCCAGGTTATCTAGAGTCAGCCAGCCCTCGCCCATAATGTTTTAGATGGTCAGATCAGGGCTGTGTATGATGCCCTCCTTTATGTGTAACAAAGGGTGTATTGAAGTGTCGGTTCCTTGTAATTTTTGTCAGCTATTTCACTTAGTGCATAGGCTTTATCAGTGTAGGAGTCCCACTACCTGAACAATTGCACCACAATGTGAATGAGGCCCCCCTTTTTGTGATATACAGGTTGTATCTGAGTACTTCTTATTTGTAATTTTTGGCAGCACTTGCACTTTACATACAAGTAAATATATAGGAAAGAATGTTTCCTTACAATGTTTCCTCTAAAATCAATTTTGTCTTCGGAATTGTGCGTATTATTGTCAGTCAGTAAAAGTGGCGTACTACTCGGACAACATTGTTCCCAGCAGCGACCTGGGAGTCCAAGATGCACCTCCCCATGCTGTTCCCAAACCATTTCTGACCTTTTTGTATTAATTAGGCACCCTCCCCTCTTCAGAGCAGGGCCCGAGCACCCGAGCACTATTGTGCTTGATCAACTCTAATGCGCACACTTTACACTGGAGATGTGGCCCAACTAATGTAACTGTCCGCAGCGGACACCGTCTACGGAAAAAGTACACTGTATGTCAGATATTTTTTGGATGCACACACTTTACACTGGAGATGTAGCGCAGCTAATGTTGCTGTCTACAGCGGCCTAACTATTGCACACTATTTAGCACAGGATGCACTAAAAATAGACATTGCTGCCACACACAACAATCCTTAAAAGGACTTTTGGGTCTTTGAAAAGTTTTTCTAATAAAATAATTCCTATATCACTCCCTACACTGTCTGTCCCTTCCTCAACACTTCTCTCCCTGACTAAGACTGAACCGAACATGTGTCATCGGGTGCTATATAGCACACAATGACGCGTTCCGGCCAGCCAATCACTGTAATGCCAGTAACCAACATGACTACGGCATTACAGTGAGGGCAATACTTACCTGCACGTTTCTTGGCTGCATAGCAGCCAAGAAACGTGCAGGGAGGAGATTCAAGCATTGCGCTCGAGCACACGCAGTAATCGGCTGAATACTGCCATGTGCCTAGCATCGAGAAGCTTGAGCCGAACTGGTGTTCGACTGAGCATGCTCGTTCAACACTAATTATAGCCACTCAGAGGTTTATTTTTCCTAAGCAGTCGTAATGATTTCCAAGTGAATAAACAGTCAATGGTTGTACACAAACCATTCCTGATAAAGGCACATTGCAGCTATCAAACTAATATACTGATCTGGAGGACATGGAAGGAACATATGGATGCAGCATATTTTTAGATTTTTTATTTCAATAGCTACAATTATAAGCATTGTTCTTGAAAAAATCATTTCTAAATATACACATTGAGTAGCTCTCTAGTTTATTCTTGTCATTCTACAATGCATCCTACTACTTTTGTTGTAACATAACTGCCAAATTAATACATATTGTATCAGTCGCTATTCTTTGAAGTTGCCATTTACAACATCATTCTGTCTTTTGTGAGAGGGATAATTATTCTCTCACAAACAGACAGCATAAGAAACATGATTTGAGGATCACTTCTAGTTACAGTATTAAAAATAACACATTGAATAACAGACATATTGTTCTAATTACTGTACTTGATATGATTTTATTCTCATTGACACAATGAAGATTTTGGATCCGGACCATGCAATGTTATTTTGCAGCCAAGGAATTGATTTTGCTTCTAATGCTAAGATAAGATAGAACAGTGCATGAATGAAATTCACAGAATCAGCATGATCACACTGAAATATAGCTCAGTTTATAGCACCATCTTAATGGCAGTCTGTAGCCCTTAGCTCGTAAGGTAAATAAAGGCTTTCATAATGGTAGCTGAGGGGTGGGGGATGAGCGAAGCCTAAGAAAAAACAATCTGTCAGTTGGTTTCACTAAGTTAAGGTAGGTAGGGACTAGAAAGCGTAGTACAAGCATACATTTTGTGGAGTTTTTTTTATTTTTATTATTATTATAAGCAGTAGTGTGAATATGAGGTCTTATTCTGCCCAAAAAGGAGTGCATCACTGTGAGGTGCCCTTTGGATTGAGCTGTTTCATAGGCCCTCCACTCTGTTAAGAATTTTAGCTGTAGCATTCAACCAGGACATCACTACAGCCACCACAACCACTTGAACTACACAGATTACTAAGTTGGATATCTAACCTTATGCTTTTTTTTCCAGTTGAAGTGCACTTTCATGCTAGGCCATCATCTGATCTTCTCCACTTTTAGCTTACAGTGAAGCCTTGGGGCACTAGACCCTATGTTCATAGTCCTATCATAGAGAGCACCAGTAAAATTGAAGGGAGCAGTACTACATGTGTATGCCTCTGATTTTCTATTGAGGTTTCTCACATCATAAAGTGATAAGAGAATTTTCAAAAATTTGTCTCAACTCGATTCATCCGACCAAGAAATTTGATTCAGAAACTAAATAATTTTACCCAAAATAAAAAGTGCTTTAAATGATTAGAAACTATCTCGCTCAAAATTATATTAAAATGAATCTGAAGAAGTTCTAATTTTCCTGAATAAGAATTAAAAACAATAATAAAATTTGGTCAAGTTCTCCATCAATGGCATCCTCCCTACATGGCACAGTACAGAGCATCATGGGACTCTGTGTGCCACTGTACACTAATCACTGCTTTGTGCATGAGGCCTTATCCTATTGCTAACTAAATCCTTCAGATTTTCATTGCTCATTTATTCTTTCAACTATGAGATCACTATGATCACAGTGTGCTACTCTGTATCCATGTAGTTTAGGTAAAAGATAGCTTTATTGTTGTCCTTTTCATTGTATGGAAATGTACTGCTTTTATGACACCAAGTGCATTATCCTGTTATGAATAATTTATATGATTAATCTCAGTATTGGCATATCAGTTGTTTTGATTGAGCTGACCACACACACTTTTCAATTACAAAGAGCTGCATGGATTATTTTAAGTGAAAGCAGGAATATATCCATAAGCTGTGTCATCTTTCTACATCATTCAATTGTAAATGGATTCAGATCTTTCAGAAGAACAGCAGCACATTTAAATGCCATCAAATGGAAAGTGGCTATGTGATATTGATGTGTTTTGTTCCTTATTCACAGAGAGTAACACAATGTAAGAGAGTGCATGTTGTCTTAAAGAGGCCAATAAATATTCTCTACCATGTCAGTTACTATACGAGAGACTTTTTCTGAAAGATTCTAAAGCTTACTGTATAATTGTAATATGTTCATAATTATATTTGAATATAGAAGGTGCATATTTAAAGGGCATCTGTCAGCAGATTTGTACCTATCAAACTGGCTGACCTATTACATGTGCACTTGGCAGCTGAAGGCATCTATGTTGGTTCCATGTTTATATGTGCCCGCATGGCTGACAAAAATGTTGCTGAGAAAAATGCTTTTATATATGCAAATGAGCTTCTAGGACAAGCAAGGGCTTTGCCATTACACCTAGAGCAGTGATGACTAACCTCCGGCACTGCAGCTGTGGTGAAACTATGACTCCCAGCATGCTCCACTCATTTCCGTGGAGTTCTAAGAACAGCCCAGTAAGTGTACATCTTGGGAATCTTAGTTTTACCACAGCTGGAGTGCCGGAGGTTAGCCATCACAGCCCTAGAGTCTTAGCTCTCTCTACAAATGTCATGTCCTCTCCACTTAAATTAACAGGGCCAGGTACTGAAAACATCATCATGCCTGGCCAATGAAAGAGCCGAGGGTGCGGCAGTTCCAGAGAAAACAGTGCCTATAGTTGTAATAGCAACAACCTCATTGCTCCTAGAGGCTTATTTGCATATATTAAAACATAATTTTCTTTCAACAATTTGGGCGCGTATGAACATAGGACCAACATACCGTAGATGTCTTCAGCTGCCAAGTGCATATGCAACAGGTCAGCCAGTTTCATAGGTACAAATCTGCTGACAAATGCCCTTTGAATATCTAGAAACTGAACAATATGTATATAGACTATACATCAAATTGAAATTTATGACACATAAGCCATTGTCATTACTACAGTCACATATGAAATTACAGAAAAGAAATCCCCCTAAAACTTTTATTAGGATAGCCATAAAATAAAAATCAGACGTGTAAAAATGACCCCATTGTAAGGACTTCTTACCTGGCACCTAGGTGTCTTCGGAAGTGACCCTGAATGAACATATCATCTGCTTATTTGGTCACTAAAACCCACACAAAACAGGATGAAACAGAGGGATTTGAGGTTTGATATTACAATTTCAAGAGCATTTCAGTCCCCCAATATATTCAAGGTATTCCAACAATAACATCAAAATATTCCACTATTCAGAGACCTATTAGAACTCTAATATCACAAAAAAAATCTACGCATTTCCCTACATCGATGAGGTTCATGAGGGTCTATGGTGGCATACAACATCAAAATGATATCCTATATGGACAATCGATGATTTCAGTGAAAATATTAATGTATCAGAGGCTCCCCAGTACAAATTATAAGCCCTAATCTCCAACATGCACACTACCCAAAAACCCAGAACTAGATGTTTATATATATATATATATATATATATATATATACACTATATAGTTTCACATGAAACTGTATGTAAATTTTCTCAGCTCCTCCTGCTATATAATATGCTGTCCACAGATTGGATTGCATGTAAAATGTTAAAGCTTTTCTTTTAAACTGTACCTAGCCTTTCATTGTATTATTCAATAGTACAGTGTGTGTACATGAGGATTAGCACTATTTCTGGCCATTCATATGACTTGTACCTTTTTAGCAGTTTTCACTGGGCATCATAAATGTCTAGTTTGCTGTTCTCCTAGACCTGGTGGGTGGAAAGTAGCTGCCAGCTGCATGGACAAAGTACAGGCGAATCTTCTCCCTAACTTTATCTTACTCAGAAGCAGCACATGATCATGGAGGACATTGCATAGAGGACCCACATGGATATGAATAAAGCACATGGATTGAGACAGAAACTGTCTATGCAGTCTCTCTTGCTATGCCTGTCTCTGTGTTCCTGCTCACTTTTCCTCCTCTCCATAAACTTGCATTGACATGTGTCATCTAATCCTTCAGTTATCTGCCCCATCCCGAACGGTTTCAAGAAAAATTTCAAAGAGAAAAGCATTTAGAAAATGGTGAAGGGGTAAACAGTGGATAACAAGAGAATTAGACAAGTTTTTTAAATTGCTGGTCCTATTGATTTGTGTGAAAAGTTGGTGACCATTTAGAGCTTTAAACCTGTTGTTAGAGTAGCATTTCTAGTATTGTGTTGAAGTAACAATATGTAAACAGATTATCTCTACATTTTTTATCATGCTAATTGGCAGAGCTGAATGTCAATCACCCAATTATAGACAATTAACTTATAACTCTAGAAATGGACATAGTTATATGTAATTACTGTGAAGATTCTCCATTGCCATTCTTCATCCGATTAATCCATTTCAATATTCTGCAGCAGGAGTAGGTACCGATAGGGCTTTAAAATCCAGCAGATTCGGGGTCAGTGTTTTTTTATGCTCATATCAAAATATAGTTAGGTGTAGAACATTTTGTGGTATAGATTCTAAGACTTTAGAGCTTAAAAGTGCTTTAGAAGACATATATACATGGTACATATTTTCTCTAGTACTTACGCTAAATTAAAATATTCATAATGCAATGTATGTTTTTCTGGCTTCACTTCTATAAGAATTTCAGTTATTTTACTTGTCACTTTGATTTAGCGTTTTGTTCTAATATGGAACCTGCATAACTAAATTTGTAAACTCCAAGACACTAAGAGCATAATACACCAAAATTGCATCTTACTAAATATACACCATTACCACACATGTAAACTATCTTGATTTGTCACTAAAACCCAATTTTCTTGCAGTGATAAATATAAAAGTGCCTTCTTGAGATTATACTAGCACATTCTTATGCTGTGGTTACTCTACTAGCCTATTGTCGCTTATTCTTGTTGAATTGATCTGTAACAAAGAATTGAAATAAAACTTGCCTGATCATAAAAATAGATTTTTGGTTGACTGTTATGCTAAAGCAGAGGGTCAAAGGCACAGTGACAGGTTGCATTGAAAAATGCTATTTTAGGTTAGTGAGCCCAGTCTTAGAATAATTTTTGTGCTCACAAACGAAGGAGCGCAAAGCGGCAGATAATGCTGACAGTAGATTGCAGAGCTATTGTACTCTGGGAGTGAGAGCAATAAATCAAATCCTGTCACTTGGATCACCGGATATAGTTGGATAATTGGGCTCTATTGGGAAGGAAAGGACATCCAGTCAGTGTACTGCAGATTTCATTTTTCATGGCGAATTAAACTTTGATCAAAGCAACTTTCTTTTGGTGAGAAATTGAGACTTAAGGATTATATCTAAACATAAACACTCTGTTTCCCCAAAGTAACTTTTGTAACATGGAATTGTACATCTTTCACCCTACATGAACCAAACTTTTTATCATTCTTTCAAAGGTTCAGTAGGCAAGGGTTAACTTATTAGACAGCAAATACATAGACAAAAGCTACAGCATTTAGAAATGTGATGTTGCATTAAATGACCTAAATATAGCTAATATTAAAAGGAACATAGCACACTGGATTTCATAAGAAATATCCACACTTTTGAATAAGACATACAGTGATTTCCTTTTACTTTATACTATTATTGGAGATGTTAGGCAACATTCCCAGTTTCGTTTCTAAATCTCACAGGCTCTTGTGGTAGCCTGTTCCGGCATAAATGCTGACTACCGGCCAGAAAAATAAAAATGCTGCATGCAGTGGTATTTGTCTGTCCAAAATCCAGAATTTATGCCAGAAGGTGGCTGGATCACCTCCAGATCTCATTATAGTCAATCGGGATCCGGTGGTGAATGGTAGAACTGGCAATGCCAGATCTGGTAAACTCCAGCAGACAGTTTACTGCCCGATCAGGTTACTGGAGATGTGAACAAAGCCTTAATGTGTAATAATAGGACAGAGAGAGTGTTTAATTTCCTTCAGCATTAGGCCACTTTCACACAGTCGGTATTTAGTCAGTCAGTATTTGTAAGCCAAACAAGTAGTGAAACCTACAGAGAAAACATATAATTGAAAGAGTTGTGCCTCTTCTGTGTTCAAGACTCACTTATGGTTTTGGCTTACAAATATTGATAAAAAATACTGGCCAACCTCAGAGCCTTTCAGTGGACACAGGGGCCAGATTTACTAATATGCTATGCCTAGAATATGTCTAAAAAGGGGCTCAAATTGGCATAATTTGGGGCAACTATTGTTTCTGCGTTTGTTCTTATTTGCTCAAAAAGGTAGGTGACATGGTCTTATATGCAACATTTTTGTGCCAAAATTACGCCAGAGTTGTGACATTGAATTTTGTCTCAAAGTAAGCAAATAAATAGTTGGTATAGAGATTCCTCCCCCAGATTTATCATCCAGCCAGAGCCACTGTGATGCATCTGTGATCAATCTGATGCATGTTTGTAAAATCTGTTTAAGTGAATAATTTATGAATATACAATCTTCTGTCTTTTTTTTTTTTAAATGTCTGCTTGATTTGAAGCCATTTATTGCCACAAATTTACCAAATGTATGCCATTTAGCAAAGGGATATTCTGGTTAGAGAAAGTTATCCTCTATTCAAAGGTGGGAGTCCTACTTCTGGGACCCACACCGATCATGAGAACGAGGGACCCATAACCTGTGGAGCCCCCTGAAATAGATGGAGCAGCTAGAGGAAAATGTGCACTGTTACTCCATTTATTTCTACGGGAGCGCCAGAGATGGCAGAACACTGTACTCGGCTATCTCCGCACTCCTATAGAAAAGAATAGAGTAGTGGCATGCTTTTCTGACCAGCTGCACCATCCATTTCAGGGGGGGCGGGGGGGGGGGGACCCCTCTGGAGAAGGGATAACTTTCTCTAACCATAACACCTGTTTAAATTTGATGCATGAATAACCAATATATTTTTTACTTTAAAATCTAATCATATTTATTACAAAGGTTCCATCGGTTTGTATTCCATCAGGGGAGTCACAAATGCATCTGGATAAAAATATAGCTCTGCCCACAAACCATCTGGTCATCCTTTAATAAAGGCAAAGTGCCAGGCATGGTAAAATCCACCCCAAAATAGTGCAAATGCATCAGAAATTTGGCACCATTTGGCCCAACCTTGAGGAATTGGATTTTTCTGCCTTACTCCTTTCTACTTTGTGAAAGGGTTGTTGTTTTATAGTTTATGTTTACTTTTTATAGATGCATATATTTATAATATCATTCTCCAGAAAGATGCCAGACACAAAACCTTTGCATGGTGCTTGATATGTAAATGGATTATTTAATCTGTAAAGCTTTTGTGCAAAGACATGTAGTATACTTTCTTCTCTGACTGCTAGTCATAGCACAGGCGATATGGACCCTTGAAGTCTGAGATAAAAAAAATTAAGCTAGCAGCAGGAAATGTAAAAAAAAAAATACTCATCTATACTATCCCATGAAGCTTCAGTGCCGATACTCCAGTGGTATCTCTCATACCATCATTTAACTGCTGCAGCTAATCACTGGTCACATCTGTAATACTAACATGTACTGAAGTCTGTGATTCGTTGCAGTAGTCAGTTGTGAGTAGAGTTGAGCGAACCCAAACTGTAAAGTTCGGGTTCGTACCGAACTTTGCGATTTTTGGCACCCAGACCCGAACCCGAACATTTCCGCAAAAGTTCAGGTTCGGGTTCGGTGTTCGGCGATCTCTTGGCGCTTTTTGAAATGCTGCAGGGCAGCCAATCAACAAGCGTTTAACTACTTTGCCCTAAGAGGCCATCACAGCCATGCCTACTAATGGCATGGCTGTGATTGGCCAGTGCAGCATGTGACCCAGCCTCTATATAAGCTGGAGTCACGTAGTGCTGCACGTCACTCTGCTCTTGTCAGTGTAGGGAAAGCTGCTGCTGCTGTGAGGGAGAGATTAGGGCAGAATTCTGGTGTTGCACAATCTGCAAACTACAGCGATAATTGAGGGTGCTATGCTACAATATTGTACCCAGCCCTGAGCCCAGTGATACACCAAAAGAATTTTTAATCCATCTGTTAGTGAGGTTGGCGTTGGTGGCCATTTTGTTAAATGCAGTCACCTTGAAACTGCATGTTAACTGCCTGTGTGCCAGGGACATTAGTCTACTTCTGTTCTGGTTGCTCAGTGGAGGTGAAATTACCTTTTTTGGCAGGTCAAGTACCCCTACAGCCGGCAGTGCATACCTGGCATTGAAAATGATTCAATTACATTAGTCTGTCAAACTGTCAGACATTTTTGTGACCTAAAGCAAGTTTTTTTTATCTGTCTGCCACAGGCACTGCATATCTAACAGTTTAATAAAACCGTTAAATAGTGCCGTCACCTTGCTGCTGTAAAAAAGCACAATTTTTGTGCTAGATAGCACTTTTGCATACAGCGCAGTATTACCTATTTTATAATTAAGCAGTGAAATACTGCATTTCTAGAGTTGTTTGCCCAAAAAACTGTTCTAGTGCCACAGTGCACATTTGCGTACAGCGCAGTATTACCTATTTCATAATTAAGCAGAGAAATACTGCATTTCTATAGTTGGTTGCCAAAAAAAATGTTTTAGTGCCACAGTGCACTTTTGCGTACACCTCAGTATTAATACCTATTTTATAATTAGGCAGTGAAATTCTGCATTTCTATAGTTGGATGCCAATAAAAGTGTTCTAGTGCCACAATGCACTTTTGCATACACCTCAGTATTAATACCTATTTTATAATTAAGCAGTGAAATACTGCATTTCTATAGTTGGTTGCCAAAAAAAGTGTTTTAGTGCCCCAGAGCACTTTTGAGTAGAACGCAGTATTACCTATTTGATTAAGCAGTAAAATACTGCATTTCTACAGTTGTTTGCAATAAACACTGGTTTCGGCCTACATAGCAGATCTGAGGCCTACCCTGTATTTATTTCATGTGAAGTAACCAGTGGAACTCTGCATTTACACAGTTGGTTGCCAAAAAACACTGTACTATTGCCCCAGAGCACTTTTGCATACAACGCAGTATTACCTATTTTATAATTAAGCTGTGAAAAACTGCATTTCTACAGTTGTTTGCAATAAACACTGGTTTTGGCCTATATAGCTGATCTGAGGCCTACCCTGTATTTCTTTCATGTGAAGTAACCAGTGGAACTCTGCATTTACACAGTTGGTTGCCAAAAAACACTGTACTATTGCCCCAGAGAACTTTTGCGTACAACGCAGCATTAGCTATTTTTGAATTCACCTGTGAAATACTGCATTTCTAGAGTTGTTTGCAATAAACACTGCTTTTGTGGTAGATTGCACATTTTCAGTGTACACTGCATTTCTGACAGTCAAATTAAAATGTTATCTTCTGCAGTTGAATTGTTGGTTTTGAAATTCAAACTTTTGGAGATAGTGAAGTAATTGTATTCAGTTGCTCTGTCACACTGTTGTGTGACCTAAAGAAATGTATTATGTTTATGACACGGGCACTGCCCTACTGTTAAGGAAATTTATGTTTGACTATTGGCAGTTTAATTGACACCTGGTGGGTGAACGCAAATAATGAGGAGAACATCAAATAAGGGACGTGGACATGTTCTATTGCTGGGTGACATGAACTCCCTTTTGCCATGAATGAACCCCTGCTCTGCATTGCTGTTACTGATCGGAAGATGCGCGACTACAAGCGCACGCTGGTAGACGCACTGCTGATGGCACTCCCACCTGACAGCGGGGCACAGTGGAAGCACAAGGCAAAGGCAGAGGAAGAGGTCGCCAACGCAGCTGGGGCACCACCAGCACCTCAGAAGGCAGGGTCTCCAACTTGGGCACATGGCCTGAGCTTACCCTTTATGCCTTGGAGGTGCTTCCCTGTAGCCAGTGTAATGTCTGAACGTTTGTTTAGCACGACTGGAGGGGGTTATCACAGGTTATATTTCCCAATGTTCTGGGGTGAACCCTAATAAAAATAAATAAAAATAAATTTTAAACCAAAAAGCAGTGTAGGCTACCTCCTCCTCCTCCACCGCCGCACTTCCACCTACACCGCCACATCCACTGCCTCCTCAACCTCCTACTCCATATGGACCTCGTCCTCCTAGATCAAGATTATTATTTATTATTTTTATGTATTTTATGTTATTTTAAGTCATTTCCCTATCCACATTTGTTTGCAGAGCACTTGCCATGCTCTTAACCACATTTTTCTGCCATTTTCAGCCCTCTAGCCCTTTCCATGACTTTTTTAGAGCCATTTTAGTGCTCAAAAGTTCGGGTCCCCATTGACTTCAATGGGGTTCGGGTTCGGGGTCAAGTTCGGGTCCCGAACTCAAACTTTTTTGTGAAGTTCGGCCAAACCCGTCGAACCTGAACATCTAGGTGTCCGCTCAACTCTAGTTGTGAGTACATCATCATCATAAAACACTGCTTGAGAAAAATAAACAAAAAACAGAGGGAACCATCAGAGCACTGGCACTGGAGATTAAATGTATTTTACATTTAAATAATGCTTGTTTTTGTGTTCTAACATTTCCTGCAGTTTAATTTACTAAACTCTAGAACAACCCCTTTAAGACTGCCTATGCTGGCTGTAGCTGACATGTGGAACAAGCCAATTTTAGCACAACGGCATAAATATCTTTAAAAAGTTTTTTTAGGTCTGAACTTGTGTTGTGTGCAGATGACCATTGGTGTTAAAATTATTGTTAAAGATCTGAACTAGTTTATGGTTATTATAGGGGTTCTCTGGGATTTTAATGGTTTTGTTTTTAGGAAGGGTCATCAATATGAGATTGTCGGGGTTCCCACTCCTGGCACCCCTGCTAATCAAAGAGGCTAGTGTTGCGCAAAGTATCAAAGTATCCAAAGTGGCCTTTGATCCGAATTTCAGAAATAATTTGATTCGCTGGGAAGCTGAATTTCCTTGTGCTTAGTGGTAATGAATCAGTTTTCCCTGAAATTACGGTGAAAACAAAAAAAAATACATACTCTTCTCATTCATTTACACACAAAGAGGCAGCCATGGCCATCTTGATTGAATATTTCACGAGAAATCTCGTGTGTGCTGACGTATGATATTACCATACTGACCATCATGATGATGCCATCATGCACTGCGCGAGATTTCGAGTGGTGTCTTCAATCAAGATGGCCACTGTGACCCTTTCGCGATCAAATGTATAAGGCGAGTATTATTTATTTACTTTTTTTACTGGATTAACTCCCGAAAGCCCTCACTATTATTCGCAAATGCCGCAATCAGTGATGAATGTAGCATCTGAGAGTTTCAATAATGGGGTGTGTTTCCTATCATTGCGCCCACTACTTACAAAGAAATGTGCATCATGACAAAGTAATTTGTCACAAAGCGAATTTCTTTGTGGAATTTGGCAAAGCAGCCAAATCTAATTTTGAATAACTTTGCTTATCTCTAAAATAAACTTTGCTCATCTCTAAAAGAGGCCACAGTGTTCCGTGAGTCATATGATTTCACATTCATCAGTCACATGGCCTAGATGCAGCTCAGTCTCCTTTAAGTGAATGGGACAGCCATACCAATCAAAAATGCTATCTAATGGACTGTGCTATGTTTGGTGAGCTATGAGGAGGCCACAGTGCTCATTGGAGGTCTGGGGAGCGTTGCGGCTTCCTGAAACAGTTGATCGGCCGGGATGTCAAGAGTCAGACCCCTGCTGATATTATAGTGATGATTTATCCTGAGGATAGGCCATCAATATCAAAATCCCAGAGAACTCCTTTAATAATCATAAACTAGTTAAGATCTTCGCCATAGTGATGTGTACCTACATACAGGTTGTGCTGACTCAATCCCCCACATTTTTTCTTTGTAGTTAAGATCTTTAACAATAAAAAAATAATAAAATTTTTCACACCAATGGCCATGCACGCAACAAAAGTTCAGTCCTGTATACCACCATTCAAGATTTAATGTCGGGAAATGCTGTTTTGATGTTGCACACTTCCTTGAAACTTGGCTACAAATCCAAATTTTGATGCTATTGTGTGGTTGTCTGGAGCAATTAATTTATCTTGTATTAACATATGTAACCACAGTTCACTTTGATGGCTCTTTTTGGAAGCATATGCCCTCAAAAATGTCCCTTTTGATCAGCATGAATTTGCAAAAACCAGGAAAATTATCATCTGTTTGTAGAACATCTTCTAAAATACACAGTCACTTTGTCTTGTAAATTGTGGGAGCGTACCAGATGGTTTTCAGACATCTGTGTATAGGACACATAGACTACATGGTTTTTAGTACTCAATCCCTTATCCTAGTAATAATGTAAATATAATGCATGATATACTATACTTTTTCCTTCTACGATTATGAAATGTTATTTTCTAAACTTTTATGATGAAGAAATATTTAAAAAAATGAAATGACATGTTAGACATTGCTGATGGAGACTCTGGCTGCAGTGTAATTTGAGTTAGTGGAAAGGACACATGAATTTGCCAGTGTTATTTCCTCCCCAGCTGTCCTCAACCATGTTCTGATAAACAGTTAAAGCTCAGTTAAAGCTTGTTAGCATAACAGGAGTTTGCAGTTTTATAATAAAGAAGATAGATCAAAAGAACAACTTTCTAACAGCTGTGACAAAAAGCATTTCTAAAAATAAGTGCAAAAATTTCATTGGACTAACCACAACTAGTACATATTTAAAGGATAACTTTACCATTGCAATGATAAATATTTTGTTTCCTCTAGTTTCTCAACTGGGATGGTTTCTTGCCTAGACTCTGGAGGATACTATATCTCCTTATGGAGAGCGCTTAAACGGCGTGAGGAGTCTAATAGGCCAGGCAATGCTCCTCTGGGAATTCAGGGAAGAGAGTATGCAAATGTGTCTGCAGATGAATTGCTGGCTTAATTATGATCCAAGTCATGTCTAATGGCCTGTTTTAAAAGTCTACATCTGGTGGCATCAGAGGCAAAACTTGCTAAGTGCTCATTTGTCTACTATCTTGCCTGGTCTCCTTTAAAGCATGTTTCAGCATGTAGGCAGATGCCTTTAGGCCTCTGTATGGTAAAGTGAATAAAGTCTGATTTGGAGCCAATGTATTGATATGAGGGAACTGCAGGCTAAGCAATTCTCTAGTATAATTGCATTCTAAAAATTCCCTATAGTAAAAGTGGATCAATAATAACCTGCAAGCTCCTGTTCAGTCTGTACTCTAGCTTTTTTTCCCCTGTAGCCATTAACAGAAGTGGTTAATATATGATTCCTCTCAACTTAAATAAATAGTAATATTCGATTATGAAATTACTTCTGCAATTTTCTAATAAACTCATTAATCATTCCAAAAAGGAATCATAAGTGTACGTTTTTAGAGCATTTAGAACATTTAATTTTCACACAATAACATTCTATCTATGAACAAAGTTTATTCTTTAACAGCAGTAAAAATAGCTAGTGCTTCCCCTATGGGAGGGTTCCTGAGCAATATGGTTTCTAACTTGTCTAGCTATTCTGCTATTATGTATTCTGACCTCCCATAAGTTGACCTCTGCCTGATAACCACATAGAACCTGTCCTGACCTTTTGCTTGTTTTACCGTGTTGCAAAAACTTTGCCTGTCTTGACCATAACTTGCCCTCTGAACATGTTTTTGCCTGACCTCTTGGTTCCATGCAGTGGTATCTTTTGACCTGATGAGGTCAGCAACCACTGAACAGAAACTAGAGGTAGTGGTCTGGTGGAACACCTTATAGTCTGTTTCTTCATAAAGATATTTTACAAATATGGCCGTGAATATAAAAGTGCCGCATTTTTTTCCAGCTCCATTTCCTTATTTCCAACACAGACGATAAATACGACTGAGTAAATGAGGCTTTAAGGTTTTCTATAGTATTACTATTTTAAAATTTTATATGATCCACTTATCTGGGTACTTTTACAATTTATGTTTACTTTCACACCAGCAGAATAGGAAAGTTCTTGAAAACCACATTGTATTGCACATAAAATATCTATTAACTTAAATATGCATTGCTTGTAATGTGTAGAATTTTTCAGAACTCTTAATAGACAATTTATTTCTCCACTGAATGTGAAAATTATTCTTGGCTCCCTCATAAACTGCTACTGGTAAGTGTAGTCCACTGTGAGAATATGCTTCCCACCATCCTTTAGTATAATAACACACCATGTAATATAAATACTCTTATATCACGGTGTATGATTACTTACAGCAATATAAGCTCAAGTATATTCCTAGCAGTAAAAAGCACATAACAAAGCACTTTAGCTGCCATCCTCTAAAACAAAGATACATGCTATACTGTATATGCTCTCTCTGTTTTTGGAATACAAGCATATGAGGTGCAGTTATCAATGTATATTCTTATAATAAAAATAATCCTATTAAATAAGAAAATACATCAAGGTCAGTAATAACTGGTTCTATAATATATGACTATAGAGTATTGATGGATGTTTGGCCATTTGTCCAAAAGAGTTGACAAGTGTTCTACCTTGTTAGCAAAAGAAGTGCACCATCCATCTGGTGTAGGTATGTGACAGGGTCTGACATGGATAAAATCAATCAATGTACTCTGTCATATATTTAATTTTTTATTTTTCCATTGAAAAAACAATAAAAATAGTCTTGAAAATTAAAGTTCTTTCCCCACCCCCTACTCACACACTTTTCGAGCCACAGATATAATAAAATTTAATTTGCAGAGGTCAAAACTGTAGAAATGTGTGCACTTTTACCCAAATGTTTTGTATGACTTTTAGGCCATGTTAACACCAAATATGTGATGCATATTTTGCATATTTGCCAAACTTTTCCATCGAGTATAATGGGCTCAATGTAATTCATGTTCATGCAGCCTGTTCATGTTCATGCAGTGTGCCCTGATAAAACTTTTTTTAAAGGGAACCTTTCATCAACTTTATGCTGGCCTCACTGAGGGCAGCATAAAATAGTGACAGAAATGCTGATGTCAGCGGTGTGTCACTCATGAGCTAAAAGTAAGTGGTTGCCGAGAACCAGCATCATAATCATTACAGCCCAGACCTTGAAAAAAGTCAAATCTACTTGAGAAGAGTCATAGTTATTCATAATCTCCTGTACTCTCACCCATCTGCTGATGATTGGAAGTTCTCTTTTAGAAAAAAAAAGGGAGAAAGCTAGGTAGAAGCCTGTCATTTATCAGAAGGTGGGAGAGGAGGAATTCATGAATAACCATGACTCTTCTCAGCTGGCTATGACTCTTTTCCAGGCCCAGTCTGCAATGATTGTGATGTTGGTTCTCAGCAACCACTTACTTTTAACTTTTAAATGATAGACCTCTGAAATCAACTCACCTGTCTCTACGTTATGCTGCCATTAGTATGCACAACACAAAGTTGATGACAGGATCCCTGTAAGTTGTTTTAAAATGGGTCATGTATCTGCATTAGAGATTAGTTAAATTCAGTTTGGGCCTTAATCGATTCTACATGAATGAGAGAGAGAGAATAGGCCAGCCAATGTGTAACATTTCCCATGGAAAGAGACGTGCAAATCAGTTTCCCTTCCAAATGGAAAGGAAAACTAATTGGTATATCTTATATCTGGCGGCATCTGAGAGACTTAGCTTTCTTATCCTTTTGGAAAGAAAGCTCATTTATAAATAAATGCAAATTAGCTTTTCCTCCAAAATGAAATCTAATCATCTTTGATGACACCAGATGTAAGATATGCCAATTGGAAAATATTTTTTTACAGAAAATCTGAAAGGTGTTTCTTGACCTGCAAAACTTCGCATGCAACTAGGTACTCTCCATAATGAGAAAGAGTACCCCCCCCCAGACACCCAACAAAGCCCTCTTACCTAGCAAACCCACTTTTATCTGCTTTCATCTTATAAAGGCTAATCATCTGGGAAAAGTTGAATGCATATGAGGTGATGGCTTCACTGTTATCCAAGTTATAATTTGGGCCTGTTTAAAAGGATGAGCATGGATTTTGAATAGCTATGTTACACCTGGTGCTGTGAGATATACAGTTTTCCTTTGTATTTGGAAGATGAACTGCTTTGCCTATCTCTTTCTGTGGGGAATATTATGTGTTATCTGGCTGTTTCTCTCTCTCATTTGCCAAAAAATGAACCCTAAGACACATAACCATGTTCCCTTTGAGGTAATAGTTTACTGCACCTAGCCAGATAAAGTGTCTTTTTTATACAGGCCATTATAGTATTCTGACAAATATGGTTTAAAGAGGTCCTGAATATGTAGATTTCATGAGATGATGTAGTAGAGAGGTGGTTTTCATTGACAGGATTTAGGTTAATGTGTGGCATGGAAACTGCAAATTGCAGAATGTAAAAAAAAAAGTATGGGCCAGAATTAGAGAGGGGTTAGCAAGATTGAGGATTTGAAATTAGATTTTATTTTATTTTTTGATGGACAGCGATTGGAGAACATGACAGAGAGCTGACATTAGAGCTAAATGTTGGAGAACCTCTGACTCACCGAAATGGATTTTGGGTTTCCATTTGAAAACAGGTTTGGCAGTAACAGCAAACAATTTGGCAAACCTAACTTAGTCTACTTTCACACTCGCGTTTTGGCTTTCGGTTTGTGAGAGGGCTCCTGTGGTCCAAAACGGATCAGTTTGAATTCTAATGCATTCTGAATGGAAAAGGATCCACTCAGAATGCATCAGTTTGCATCAGTTCAGTCTCCATTCCGCTTTGGAGACGGACACCAAAATGAGGACGGATCCATTTTCACTGACACAATCTGGTAGCTTTGTGGTGACAGAAAAGGAAAAACATCTTAAGTAGCTGTAATTGGGCATCAATATCTGTGCATAGGGTATGACCCAACTGTCATACACATCTGTACATCGCCTACATTTTATAAAGAATTTAGAGTTGTGAACAATACTAGAAAGAGAAAAATCTTTTTATTTAGTGGCAGCCATAATATATAACAAGCTGGTACCCCTTTAAGGAGACTAACATGACATCCCCCATGGTGGAAAATAACACACAATCAGCAAACTATCAGCCAGCAATCAAGATAATTATTACAGAAACATTAGAGATGTCAAAGAACTGGCTTGTCTTCTCAACCTTTATTACATATGATGTTAAAGTATGAGGAATGTAAATCTCATCTGTAACTGGACTGTATGTTCAATGGACCATGTTAATTGTTGTCAGCCTGGGATGAAGACACTAGAAAGATCGATCATGCAAGTGAGATGCCAAAATGTTTCCTATCAAGGAGATTCCTATCCAGGGATACACATCTGAGAAAATTGTTGTAGGCAGCTCACACATAGTCTGACATAATCTCATCCGTAAAGCTCAAGCAGAAGAATACAGTCAGACAGGTGAATTTCTATACATAGCGGAACATAGGATGAAAAGTAGACGCTAAACGAATACATTATTCATAGCTAGGAATCAGGCGTACTTATGACAGCATGCATTGTTTCTCTTTACCTAATTTCAAAATGAGAAACTTTAGCAACTTTTTAAAGATACATGAGCCATGTACATTGTTACTTTAAAGTTTACACTTTTAACTGATATAATCAATTTTTCCATCAGAGAACATGTATATGTATATGTTCCATTAGTGTTGAGCACGAATATTCGAATTGCTCATTTTAATCGCGAATATCGCCACTTCGAGAATTTGCTAAGATTTTGAACATAGTGCTTTATATTCGTATTTGCGAATAGTGTTGATCGTAAATATTCTAATCGCTAATTTCTATCACGAATATATTACATTGCCGATTTTTGCAATCAAGTAAATAATGATTGGAGATCATGAATTCTCGAATTTGCAATTTTATGGCAAATATTAGGCCAAAAGTTTGCAAAATATTGCAAATTCAAATATTGCCTATGTTGCTCATCACTATGTTCCATCTGCATTTTTATATATACTTTGAAATCGTCATCTACTTACATTTTCATCTATGATATATCACTGAGCAGTTTGGTTGGAAGATTTGGATGACAGCTGCAGTCAGTTTAATGCACAATGTCATGAAAGGACAGAACAATGAAAATCTAAAGCATTGAGCTTGTTGCATATGTATGGCCTTTTCAGAGTGCCGTCTAAATTTTGTCATTTTGTGAAGCCTAAAATACATTTAGGATTACAGAAGATTTACCCTTCAACATATGTATGAGACAATGCACAATGCAAAATGAAACTCATTCTTAAGCACCATGGCCTTGTTCTACTTTCATATCATCTGTGTTCAAAAGCAATTGCTGTCTTTTTTTACCTATAGCTTGGAGAATGAGTTCTCATCTGTGGGCACTGGGCATGTGATAGTGTGGCATACTGATAATTTATAGTTATGGTATTCACATTGTGCACAATATCTTATATGTGTTATTTATATAGCAGAACTACATACATGACCACTGTCAAATAGTGTCTAAAATCCCAAGACTTCTCAGACTCCAGTGGTGGGTACCTATAAGAAAAGTTATAGCCAGTCAAGGAGCACTGTTGATTGTTTATTAAGCATTATACAGTGGACCTTCAAGATACCATGGAATCAAGATATCATATTTTCAACATATAGTGGTTTTCCTGAGCCATCATAAGCTGAAACTAGACTCAACATACAATGCCTCCCATCCAACCAATCACCATAGCCATTTCACTGCTAAAACACCTTTATTGGTTGTCTAGTAGCTCCGTACTGTTCTCTGTCTGTGCCATGAGGAGCTCCTGCTTTTGATGTCAGATGAGAATGGCTTCATTTTACTTTTCTGGTACATGATGTGGTATATAGGACTTACTTTTATCTTATGATGACATTTTGGAACTTTGGAACCAATTGTTAGTTTTTCATAGAGTTATCGTCTCTAGTTGCAATGGTATACAGTAAATGTACAATGATCATCCTAGAACCATTTAATATAGTAATGTGAGGGAACACTTTATAATATTGTTATTTGAGCATTGTGTAGTAATATTTTTTGGGCAATCTCCATATACCTCAAACTAGCACTGCAGGGCAGCAATTCTCACTGATGAGCCACATGGTGAGACCATTTGAGGTATCAGATGTAAGCTAATGGATTTAATAAAATAAAAAAAAATATCAGATTAAAAATGGTGCTGTTTAATAATGCATTTAATAGTTTATTTTTTTAAGCACTATTATATGCTATCCAGTTGAAATGAATGACCCCCATTATCTCTAATTCGAATAGACCAATTTAGAGGCTAATTAAAAGGCGGTAACAAGCTTCATACCACTTTGTTTATAGCAGATGCTTCATTCCTAGGAAGAAAAAGATCTTACCGACTTTATTTTTCCTTTTTTTTATGAAAACCACAGTATTGTTCAAGCATTTACTAAGCCAACAAAGAAAAATGTGTGCAGCTTATGTATTAGTAGCCCTTTTAATATGCTGCAATTCTGTAGAAAGTGTGATGAATTGTAAAGATTTTTATACATCTATCTACTTTTATTTCTTTCCATTATCCAACATGCCTTTGGATCTAATGGCACTCACATCAATGCATGACATCTGCCTACAGTAAGAATGAAGAAGCGGTTGTCTTATTTTCCGGCATCTATTTCATGCTGAAGCAACATTTTTGATATTACCTGACATATGAAAAGAAATCTATGTGTCAGACACTTTTTCTGCTGCACTTTTTTTAGTTTTAAACTTGTCTTGCTTACAATAGAACATAAAGAAAACCACACACAACATTTTCTATCCACTATGTTATTACCCACACAGATGATACTATACTGCTATAATCATAAAAGGCCTATACATTGGGCACTATGGGGGTCATTTATTAAGACTGGTGTTTTAGATGCCCTAAAGCTGGCGGAGGAGCGGGCCTTTACATAACTTCGGCAAATCCACTGCCGCTTCTTAGCTGTCTTACATTTAGACCATTTTCTACGACTAAACCAGGCACAGAAAATGGTAAATGAGATGGGCCTGCCGGTCCGTCCCCTTCACTGCCCACAGCCACTTTTTTAGACCAGGAGTGGAGTGAAGTGAGCTGGGAGAAGTCGCAGATTGTAACACAAAGGACCTTTGCTCCACAATCTGCACCAGAAATGTGCCTAATATAACCATATTTCTGGTTAGTAAATGACCCCTTATATGTGCACCAATAGGGAAATGTATCACTTGAGAATTTATATTTTAGCTACTTAGTAGCGTTTAATGAATTTAGTTTTACATTATTTTTTTTTTATTATTCATTGTTTCTTTATATGTGTGTGCATAGCCTTGTGTGTGCAAACTTTAATTATAACCAATCAAGTCTTAAGAGAATATTTAGAATTCTTGTTTGAATTATCGCCCTAAACGCTCTAAAATTCACTAGGCCCTTTTTTAGTTTTTACTTTTAGGACAGATTAGCTAATGTCTTCTTCAGTATCAATGGGGGTAACAGACAGGGAGCATCCATAATTCATATGGCTACTTAAATTTTTATTGATACCCCACCCTGAAATCGAAGACATATGTAATTATTGTTTAATAATTTAACCATAGTACAAATCGGTGAGCTGTAATATCAGCTATGTTGATGTGTCATACTGCAAGCATAAGGGGTAGGAGAATTGGGATGAAAAACATCCCAACAAGTCATATTTTCAGATGATACTTTATGTTCCCATTAAACTGGTGCTCCGCCCTTGGCGATTTACTCTAAAATAAAATTCTCATAAATATAAATTACAAAGTTAAATGTCTAGTGAGGGGCTGTGTGGGTGGTATATGGCACAAAGATTCTCTGGTGGCTCTGGTGTTCTTCAAATTTTTGCACTAAGCATAACACAGTGTATATTTCACTACATCCCCATGTCTCTGACTAACATCTCTTTTCCCATAGCAATCAGGGGTAGGAGATCTTGGAGCTCATGAACCTGAGTACTCCTAAGCTTGTGAAGTGCATTGAGTGGACTCTAGTGATCGTCTCACACTGGAGCTGGTCAATACTGATTTTAGCAATATGACTGGGTTAAAAGGAACCTGTCATCAACTTTATGCCGACCTCACTGAGGGCAGCAAAAAATAGTGACAGAAATGCTGATTTCAGCGATGTGTCACTCATGAGCTAAACGTAAGTGGTTGATGAGAATCAGCCTCATAATCATTGCAGCACAGGCCTTGAAAAGAGTCAAATCTACTTGAGAAGAGTCATGGTAACACTCGGTAACACTGACATGGAAAAAGGACCTAGGAATTTTAATAAACAGCAAACTAAGCTGCAAAAAACAGTGTCAGGCAGCTGATGCCAAGTCCAATAAGATAACGGGTTGCATCAAAAGGGGCATAGATGCCCGTGATGAGAACATAGTCCTACCACTTTACAAATCAATAGTCAGACCACACATGGAGTACTGTGTACAGTTCTGGTCTCCTGTGAACAAGGCAGACATAGCAGAGCTGGAGAAGGTCCAGAGGAGGGCAACTAAAGTAATGACTGGAATGGGGCAACTACAGTGTCCTGAAAGATTATCAAAATTAGGGTTATTCACTTTAGAAAAAAGACGACTGAGGTGAAATCTAATTACTATGTATAAATATATCAGCGGTCAGTACAGAGATCTATCCCATCATCTATTTATCCCCAGGACTGTAACTGTGACGAGGGGACATCCTCTGCGTCTGGAGGAAAGAAGGTTTGTACACAAACATAGAAAAGGATTCTTTACGGTAAGAGCAGTGAGACTATGGAACTCTCTGCCTGAGGAGGTGGTGATGGTGAGTACAATAAAGGAATTCAAGAGGGGCCTGGATGTATTTATGGAGTGTAATAATATTACAGGCTATAGCTACTAGAAAGGGGTAGTTGATCCAGGGAGATATTCTGATTGCCTGATTGGAGTCGGGAAGGAATTTTTTATTCCCCTAAAGTGGGGAAAATTGGCTTCTATCTCACAGTTTTTTTTTGCCTTCCTCTGGATCAACTTGCAGGATGACAGGCCGAACTGGATGGACAAATGTCTTTTTTCGCCCTTATGTACTATGTTACTATGTTACTATGGTTATTCATAATCTCCTGCTCTCTCACCCATCTGCTGATGATTGTCAGTTTTCTCCTAGAGAGAAAGGGAGAAAACTAGGTAGAAGATTGTCAATCATCAGCAGATGGGCAGGAAGAGCAGGAATTTATGAATAACCATGACTCTTCTCAGATGTCCGTGACTCTTTTAAATGACAGACCGCTGAAATCAACTCACCTGTCTCTACTTTATGCTGCCGTTAGTATGGGCAGCATAAAGTTGATGACAGGTTCCCTTTAATTCCAGTAAGTGACTCAGTGTTTTTCCCAGGGTCTCTGTCACCAGTTTATGCTGCCCTCAAATAGGGCAACATAAAACTGGTAAAACATTTCCTTTAAGAACTTATCACCTATTGAATAAGTGGTTGTTTAGTCCCCTCAGTCAGACCTCCGCAAACTAGATAATTATCACCTACTTATGATGAGAATGGGGTCCAAGAGGCTACTTATTCTGAATGGGACTACCAATAATATTTGATTACTGTACTTGGTTGTCACAGTCCCATAATGAATAAATGGAGTGGCAGCGTATCTGCACGACTGTCACTCCATGGACTTCACAACCCTATTTTCATGATTGATTGCGGTCCCAGCAGTTGTGGCCCTATGATATACTTACCACCTATCCTGTGTATAGGTTATTCTGTAAATTCTTGTGGTGGGACAACCCTTTTAAAGTAGTGATGATTGAATTTATTTTAATGAATTGATTAATCTCATCAGCAGCACTTCACCTGTGGTGAGGTGTTCCTGCAGATGAAGAAGTACCCACCTGCAGCTAGATTGACAGGGCAGGACATTTATCCCAGTCTAGATAGTTTCCCGCTTGTGCCAATGCTCTGATTAGCAGAACAAGGGCCAAGACTCTGCTTTGGATTCAGAGCTGCTGTAGAGACACCTGCACAGATGCAGAACTTCTGCCCTTGCTCTGCTAATCAGAGCAGCAGCACAGGCAGGAAATCGCCAGGGTCAGACTAAATGTTCAGCCGTGTCAATCTAATAGCAGGCTGGTGCTTCTTCACCCACAGAGATAGATTTCGACAGGTGAAGAATAGTGATGGCTTTGCGGTTCGCCTGGTGGTCAGTTCACGGAGAACTTTGATTTTCACACGCCGTATTCTTTTGCATTGTGCCGAACTTTGACCCATGACACATCCATCATACGGGACAGGACAGCCAATTGAGATGTTTCAGCACATGGACCCCCCCCCCACACACCCTATAACAGAACCTGATCTGGCTGCCATTTTACATTCTGTATTTTGTCAGTGTAGGGAGAGGTTGCTTTGTGGAGCAGGGACAGGCTGGTAGGGACACCAAACTGTACTTAATAGGGCCATAAAAGTTCTTTTAAAGACTGGTATAGGTGTGTTATTGATAAGTGTGATATACTGAGGGGTGTGATATACAGTCAGGTCCATAAATATTGGGACATCAAAACAATTCAATTTTTTTTGGCTCTATACACCGCCACAATGGATTTGAAATGAAACGAACAAGATGTGCTTTAACTGCAGACTGTCAGCATTAATTTGAGGGTATTTACATCCAAATCAGGTGAACGGTGTAGGAATTACAACAGTTTGCATATGTGCCTCCCACTTGTTAAGGGACCAAAAGTAATGGGACAATTGGCTTCTCAGCTGTTCCATGGCCAGGTGTGTGTTATTCCCTCATTATCCCAATTACAATGAGCAGATAAAAGGTCCAGAATTCATTTCAAGTGTGCTATTTGCATTTGGAATCTATTGCTGTCAACTCTCAAGATGAGATCCAAAGAGCTGTCACTATCAGTGAAGCAAGCCATCATTAGGCTGAAAAAACAAAACAAACCCATCAGAGAGATAGCAAAAACATTATACATGGCCAAAACAACTGTTTGGAACATTCTTAAACAGAAGGAATGCACCGGTGAGCTCAGCAACACCAAAAGACCCGGAAGACCACGGAAAACAACTGTGGTGGATGACGGAAGAATTCTTTCCCTGGTGAGGAAAACACCCTTCACAACAGTGGGCCAGATCAAGAACACTCTCCAGGAGGTAGGTGTATGTGTGTCAAGGTCAACAATCAAGAGAAGACTTCACCAGAGTGAACACAGAGGGTTCACCACAAGATGTAAACCATTGGTGAGCCTCAAAAACAGGAAGGCCAGAATACAGTTTGCCAAACAACATCTAAAAAAGCCTTCACAGTTCTGGAACAACATCCTATGGACAGATGAGACCAAGATCAAATTGTACCAGAGTGATGGGAAGAGAAGAGTATGGAGAAGGAAAGGAACTGCTCATGATCCTAAGCATACCACCTCATCGGTGAAGCATGGTGGTGGTAATATCATGGCGTGGGCATTTATGGCTGCCAATGGAACTGGTTCTCTTGTATTTATTGGTGATGTGACTGCTGACAAAAGCAGCAGGATGAATTCTGAAGTGTTTCGGGCAATATTATCTGCTCATATTCAGCCAAATGCTTCAGAACTCATTGGACGGCGCTTCACAGTGCAGATGGACAATGACCCAAAGCATACTGCAAAAGCAACCAAAGAGTATTTTAAGGGAAAGAAGTGGAATGTTATGCAATGGCCAAGTCAATCACCTGACCTGAATCCAATTGAGGGATGCATTTCACTTGCTGAAGACAAAACTGAAGGGGAAATGCCCCAAGAACAAGCAGGAACTGAAGACAGTTGCAGTAGAGGCCTGGCAGAGCATCACCAGGGATGAAACCCAGCACCTGGTGATGTCTATGCGTTCCAGACTTCAGGCTGTAATTGACTGCAGAGGATTTGCAACCAAGTATTAAAAAGTGAAAGTTTGATTTATGATTATTAGTATGTCCCATTACTTTTTATACTTGCTTCCACCAAATATTGATTGAGGCCTGCAATATACCTGCTTCCACAAATACTGCTCTTTTCTAGGGACGTAGGCACAGGGTCATTTTGAAAATGACAGGCAAAGGAAGAGGCAGGCCTTTCCGCAGGGGTGGTAGGGGTTGGGCAGTTGTACCAGGCCGGATCCTAAGTGATAAGTTGGAGAAGGCGCATGCGATTACTTCAAAGAACACACCAAAGTTGGTTAAGTGGCTCTCTCACCCTTCCGCTTCTGCACCTTCCTCATCCTCTTTAACTGCACCCTCCTCACTCTCTGCTGTGTGCACCCCCAAATCCACCACCACCATAGCCCCCCATATGTGTCAGAGGAATTATTTTCCCATCCATTCCCAGACCTTACAGATGCGCAGCCATTCTTGACATGAGGAAGAGGAGGTAGCAACGGCTGCCACCCAGCAGTCTGACAGCAATACCCAGATCAGCCCAAGGAGGAAGGTCCCCGCTGTTGCTGCCTACTCCAAGATCTCAAATGTCAGTGGTGGTGAAGGTGAGGACGATGACGTGTCGATGGTTGTCACGTGGGTTCCCACAAGAGAGGAATTGGAGGGGAGTTCAAAGGGAGAGACGGGGCAGCAGAGAGGGAGGAGAAGGAGGAGAAGCAGGCACAACTCGCAGGGCACGGGAGGCTAAATCAGACTGCAAATGTATCTGGAGCTAGCCATCCACCATGCACGGTCACTTCTGGTGGTTCCAGGACGCTGGCACATGGCTCTGCAGTGTGTGACAAAAGCACCTTCGTCACTCGGAGTTGGAGAGGCCTGCTTGCCAGCCTCTTGCCCTGTGACTATAGCCCCTGGGACACTATTTGGGCATATTGGATTTCAAAGGCTCTGCTTCTGCCACTTGGACTTTTTACTGGAACTATTTGGGGCATGTGACCATGTGCACGGTGGGGCAAAAATAAGACTTCCAGGAAATTCCTGAACCCTTGAACCAATCTGGGTGATTTTTGGATAGGTTGTTCACCCAGATCGAGGTTATCAGGGGATGTGACTTTTATGGGGATATGTGGTGTTTTGGGGTGTTTTCTGTGGCTGGGAAAAATGTGTATTTTATGCCTGTGAGTAATTAAGTCCATTGTGTTTGTTAAATATATCACAGGCAGAGTCCATTGTGTTTGTTAAATATGTCACAGGCAATGCAATTGTGTTGTAAATGATTGGCTGCTATGTTATGTCCTCAGTTCCCAGCCAGGTCCACGGGGGTGGTAAACTTGTTGTAAAATGTGTATAAAAGGCAATGCTTGTGTTGTCAATAAAGTGAGTTCCTGTTTTGCCTTCAACATAGAGCCTCGTCTCATGTGTGAAGGGATTGCTATACGCTGTATACTCCCCTGGCTATAACCCTAGCTCTTGTAAGAGCTGTTCCTATTCCTTGTTCCTGTGGTGGTTATGGTGTCGAGCAGGGTACTTGGAGCCCTCGGGAAGCACTAGGAGCATCCATCAACGGAGGTACCCAGTGTGCCATTTCTATGTTGCCAACCCCTGTGCAGTAGTATACTTAATGAGGGAATTTATGAAGCAATCTACGCATCTAGTTTGGCATAGAAAAGTTGCAAATGATAGTTCATATCTGCAGTAAAATTTTTAACTTTTTTCACCAATTACCAATTTTGGGTCGGTTATTTGTGAGAAGGTGTGGACAACATGTTACCAACAGTTTTAGGAAAGTGGTGCAAATGTTAGTGCAAATCTATGCCTGTTCATGCATAAATATCATTCTTCAGGACAGCCTGAGATGTGCCAAATTTATTAAGAGTTGTGCATTTTCTTAAATGTGCCACTTTTTACTCCAACAAACTAACAAATTAGGAACAGATATGAGAAAATCAATTTCACACTAATTATTATCTGAATTTCCCCAAAATTTAGATTCCAGCTAAATTTGAATCTTTTGTGATTCAATTCAGGTGAATCTCTCAAAATTTTGGCCACAATTTTAGAGGTCAGAATGCATATATGAATAACCCATATACCAAAAAAGGATAATTTGTGGACTATGTTTTCATTTAAAAATAGAATCTGACAGTGCAGTGCAGTTTTAAACAGGGTATTTGTTACCACTGGCTATCACGTGTTACCGTAGGCATATATCACTTTCACTTTGACATCATGCGGTGTTGGCAATAAAGAGCTTGAAAGGGATTGGATACAGTCCTAGGAGACCTCAAAATATTATACACAACTTTTTCAAGGCAATCTTTGATTCAGATCAAATTTATTCGTACCCAAATAAATCTTGCTAACCCACAATAAATGTCAAGAAATTTGATTTCTATTTGGGAAAATTAAACATGTGGATCTCATAAGGGAAGCGGGTCATTTTCAATAAATATAGATAATTTACTTTTCCAACTGCTGCAGAATCCAACTAGAGGGACAGCCCTACTGGACTTAATATTAACAAGTAGACCTGACAGAAAAATAATGGAGCAGCAGGGAGGGACCTGGAAAATTTCCACTTTCAATAAGACATTTTGTTGGGGAGCCACAAAAACACTGGTGAAATGTGATCTTATTAGAGATGCCTTTAAAGGTGTTGTCTGAGATAATTAAAAATCTTATACAAATCCTTTAATGTGTTAAAATTATATATATATATATATATATATATATATATATATATATATATAAGTCAAAAAATGGGCAGCACTCCATAAGATAAAAAATAGAAAAATGTTTATTCACCCAGACAGGACATGCAACGTTTTGGCTCTATGCTGGACCCTTCCTCAAGCAGTGGATCCAGCATGTCTGGGTGAATAAACATTTTATTATTTTTTATCTTATGGAGTTCTGCTCATTTTTGGACTTTTACATATTGGGTTTGCTCAATCCCAACTGGGCCAGCTGCACCCCCTTGTCTTCTCAATAGACGGTGCTGCCACTTTTTTTTCTTTTTTATATATATATATATAGATATATACAGTACAGACCAAAAGTTTGGACACACCTTCTCATTCAAAGAGTTTTATTTATTTTCATGACTATGAAGGCATCAAAATGATGAATTAACACATGTGGAATTATATACATAACAAACAAGTGTGAAACAACTGAAAATATGTCATATTCTAGGTTCTTCAAAGTAGCCACCTTTTGCTTTGATTACTGCTTTGCACACTCTTGGCATTCTCTTGAATGAGAAGACACAAAAACCATGAAGGAAAAAACATATTAAATTAGGCAATAAACAAAAAAGTGTTAAACAAACCAGAATATTTTATATTCTTCAAAGTAGCCCCCTTTTGCATTGAAGACAACTTTTCACTCTTAGTTTAGTAGTCGCCTGGAAAGGTTTTTAAACTGTTTTGAAGGAGTTCCTAATGGTGCTAAGCACTTCTTGTCTCCATTTCAATCACTTTGCAGTCCAATTCATCCTAAACCATCTCAACTGTGTTAAGGTTGGGTGATTTATGGTTGCCGTGTCATGTGATGCAGCACTGCATCACTCTCCTTTTTGGAAAAATAGCCCATAGCCTGTAGATGTGTTTGGTGTCAATGTCCTGTTGAAAATCAAATAATGGTCCCACTAAGCACAAACCAGATGGCATTTTGCTACAGACGGCTGTGGTAACCACGTTGGCTGTGTGCCATAAACGTTGATTTAATCACCAACAATGTCATCTGCAATAGACCCTTACACAATCACACCTTCTCCTCCATGCTTCACTGTGTTTTGAAAAATTTGATTCGGAAACTTCATCAAAGTTAGCCAAGAAATTTGATTTGTTACGAATTCATTTGTCACAAATCACTATAGATCAGGTATTCCCAGGCCAATCTGCAGCCATACTGTGGGCGGGTTGTGGCTATGCTGCGGTGAAGAACCGCATGGCCACTTAGCCCACATCTGCCTCTCATTTAATAATGAGGACCACACTGTATATTCCTTCATTGCTAATGGCCGCATGGCACCTTTAAACAGTGGCTGTTGTTGGTATGGGGCTTGGCTGGTTAGGTGGGGGACAATATGCATATTATTACTGTTCTTGCCTTCTCTGGCATACCCACTTCTCCAACCCCAGTGCACTCCTGCCCTACAGGTATTATTGTGCCATCTGCTTTTCCCCTTTTTCCATATCATCTAATATCGATGACTTTTCTAGGACATGACACAAAAGAAGTGTTGTAGGGCAGTACAAACGAACCTCTCGACCAATCCCGGAATGCACCAGCCGCGATGGGACCACAGATCCAAAGCAGTCCAAAGAACACTTTACTTGTGTGTGCACTCTAGGCTTCCAATAAACAGACGCACCGGACATGCTGCTGTGATTTTTCCTATATACTATTTTTCTAGGACATGGAGACTTTGAAGGATGTTTTGGAAGAAGCAAGCCAGCAAAAGATGAACATGGTCATCATTAAGACCTGCCCCCCCGAAGGGGTGCAGACTGGATGGTATGCTGGCAGTCTAATAATAATATAGGCTTCCATCTTATTGGTATTGAATTACATATCCTAGTTTATAGCTGATTTAGGAATAAGTAAATGTGGGAATAAATAGAACTGATACAGCATATGTCTCCCTGCAGTTACCTGCACTCTCCCTCTCCAATATTCTTCTATTAATCATCTTCAGCAACATTGTCAATAGCGCTTGCCACATTTCTCCCTATGCTCAGCTCACAGGACTATGGCGGAGACTATGTTGGATGAGGATTGTATAAGGCTGTGACATCACAGGGGATGGCTAGCTGCGGAATGGCTGGCTGCACAGCATTATGAGTGATCTCGTGTTCCCGGGCTTCTTACTTTCACTTTGTAACTTGTGCAGCTCCATTTTAGGAAAACTGATTCTTTACCAGGAAGCATGAGGAAATTTGGATTTATTGCAAATCAAATTTTTCCTAAACTTTGGACCAAATTCCTCTTCGAATGCTTCACTTTGGTCAACACTAGTGGGAACCACACATGTAGAAAACATCTGTATATCCTTTCTGCATCTCAGAAAGAGACGGTCGAAAAAAATTGCATTTTGACTCATCAGACCAAAATTTCCACTCATCTAATGTCCATTCCTTGTGTTTCTTGGCTCAAACTATTTTCTTCTTGTTGTTGTTCCCCAGTTGTGACTTTTTTTTGTAGCAATTTGCATTACTTATTTAATCTCTAGTTTCAGGCGCTGTTAATTCATGGTTTTTCAGACTATTAACTCTAGAGAATTTATCCTCTACAGCAAAAGTTAACTTTTGGTCTTGCTTTCATGGAGCGGTCCTCATAAGAGCCAGTTTCATCATAGCATTTGATGAGTTTAATGACTGCAATTGAGAATACTTTCAACGTTCAAAAATTTTTCCAGACTGACTGACCTTTGTGTCCTAAAATATTTACTTAAATGTGTGATTCTTGCTATAATATTTATTAGAAAAGCAGTAGAATAGGGCTAAACTCTAGAACTGTACCAATCCTTCCTCAACAAATATTCCTTCTTAACATGTCATACCTGTTAATTGAAAACCATTCCAGGGAACTACCTTGTGAAGCTGATTGAGAGAATGCCAACAGTGTGCAAAGCTGTCATTAAAGCAAACTGGGGCTACGTTAAATGTAAAATATAAAACATATTCTGATTTGTTCAACAAGTTTCTGTATACTACTTATTTCTATATGTGTTCCTTCATCATTTTCATGTCTTCAATATGAATTAACTATGTAGAAAAAAAAAAGAAAAAAACGTGGAATGTAAAAGTGTATCTAAACTTTTGACTGATATTGTATACTCAACTTTTTCATTCTCTGTGGCACTTGTTGGATACTCCCCACACTGCTTTCATAAGGCACATGACTCCTGCAGCCAATCACTGTATGCAGCAGTGATTGGCTGCAATGGTGAAGTGCTGAATCCGGGCATATACTCTCTGTTTTTGTCTCTCTTATTTTGCAGTTAATAATACAATTATTCCCCAAAAACTTTATCGTTGTCAGCAAATGTGGGTTTCCAGTTTTGTGCAGCTACAACTCCCAGCATGGCTGCAGCATAGTTAGAGTTTCACAGAAGCTGGAGAGCCACAGTTTAGAGACCAGTGCTTTGGAGTGTAAAAGATGCATTTATGTTCTTTAAAGTATAAAAAGTATGTTTGTCTGAGGCATATGTGTAGGGCTACAGCTAAGTAAAGAATTCAGGTTGCCACATCCATCTGTATTGAGTAATTTATGCACTTAGATCAACATTACATATTAATTTGTCCCAAAGATTACAAAACAATATTCCCACTTGCAATAAAAATTTAGACAGCTTGGTCAATGCTTTTCTTCTTTCCGCTGCCAGATGAAATACTATTTATGTTGTGAAGCTATGAGAAGCATAATAATTTACTCCTGGATGGAGTTTAGATTCTAAGTACTGAGTCTCTTTGTACTTGTGAAAACAACCATATTTGTGCTGGCTATTTTTACTTATTGATAAAGCAGAACTGTCATCAGCAATTAAGTTGTTTTAATGTTAAAACAAGAAAATGAAATGTCTTCAAACTGAAAATCGGAGAGCTCCAATATCCCATTAAGAGAAGAGGCAAAATGTGTGAAAATAGATATGAGGAAAAATGAAGCTTTCCGGCATGATATTTATTTAAAGTAAATTTAGCTTCACATTTGTTCTTTAGCCCGTGTCCTAACCTGTGTGCTTGATACAGATAGTATTTAAAAGCACCTTCCCCGATTTTCAGTGCCAGTATATACAGTTGCTGGTTTTTAGATATTAATAAAAAGAAGGCAACTATATTTTTAGCTAATTATATATGTTGATAATATTAATACATTATTATTTTAGACTTTTTAAATAACACCATCATAATCCGCAGTGCTATAGATAGATTGCAAAGACTCTCATTAGTCCCAATAGATTTCCCCTATGAGTATGTTTTTGAGGTGATGAGGAAACCCATAGACATAAAGGGAGAGCATACAAACTCCATGCAGATGTTGTCCTTGATTAGATTTAAACCCAGGACACCAGAGCTATAATAGAACAGTTCTCATAACTGAGGCACCATGCTATCCCAACCATCAATGATTTATGGCTTGTTCACACATATTGTATGAGTTGCTGGTCTTATTTCTAAAGGAGTCAAGTCCAAAGCTTTCAGATGCATTTGGTGCTCTACATAGAAAACACAAAATGTTTACTACTTTCCCTTGAGACAGAACAATAATGTTGAATTAAGTTTTCCGAAAGGCTACAAGAAGTGGCTTTGGATGCCTGATTTTTTTTTCTGGTATTGTCATTACTAGGAAAGGTCAAAAATAAGAAACATAAAGATACTTGCCAACAAACCTTGCAAACAAGTCAAGTGAATGTTCCACCATAGGGATTTCAGTGAAGGGCTTATCTTTTATTTATTGAATTGAATATTGAAGAAATGTCTGGTTGACCTAGTGCACATGATGATCCTGCGATGCACCAGCATTCCATTTCACTATGAAAACGGCAAACACTAGTACTAAGACAAATTCTATGAAATTCCTTAACCAACATATCTAAAAGTGTTTCCATTGTGGCTTTGAGTTACCATAACTTATTTTGGTAATTTCACATTAGAAGCGGAAGTTAAAAAAATGCCTTAACAAATATTTTATTTGTATGTTTCATCGAACTTTAATAAGGAAATTGTGGATCCATGAAGTATATTAAGGAGGTTGGACAATCTAAGGACAATCTCTTTCCATGTACCTTATTAGGAAATTATAGTGAACGAATCCATGTTTGTAGCCTCTCTTCAGTAGCTATATGGTAGACAATTCATTTGGAAAGTGAGCATATAATGCTATATTTCGGCGACTGCAGATGAAATGTACTGAATGGCTAGGTCCTATTGTCCAAGCAAAAACAGTTGGTAACTGTTGAGTTCTAACCAGTGGCAATTAGCTCTTCACAAGCTAAGCTTTAATTTAAGCTCTTTTAGGAACACCACCATACATATACGCTGGAAGTCTAAGGTTTAAAAATGGTGCCCGCTCCTAAGTGCAGCATGCACCACAGTGGCTGGGTTTCTGTTGTTTCAAATGGAAAATGGTACATTCCGGAAAGGGTTAAGAAAAAAAAAATGCATAATTCATATTTTATTCTATTCATTACAGAAAAAAATAAATATTGAATAGATTCTTATGAGCAGGTCTATAAAATTGATGCAGTCACAAGAAGTCCGGTGTGAACATTATAATTGATGTTTATCACACAATATTATAAAAATCTACTGCTTTGCTATGTCTAGGTGTAAATGAAAACAATCAATAATGCGTAACATTTATTAATAATAGATAAGAATAAATGAGAAAAAACAATGCTGATAACAGTAATCTAACTCTGTTGGGACTGATAAACTACAAGTATTGTATAGCACAGAAGATTAGTAAACCATTTTTATGAAAGGTATTAAAGGGCAAATAATACAAAAAGGCAAAATGTCAATGATTTCTTGACTAAGTGTTTGTTTTAAAATGAAAATGCCAACATACTAAATTAGTAACTAAGAGTTTGAGCAAGCTGTGGATGGGATCATAGTGTTATTTGTGATATATTAAAGGGGTTTTCCAGCCATGAAAAACAATTTAGAAAATGTCTTTCAAATTAGTACAGTATGCTATAAAACAGTAAAGGAAGTCATACTTACCTTGTGTTCCCTCTAAGGGTATGTGCATAATAAAAAAAATCAAACATGTCACTTCTTGATGAAGATTTTAAATCGGCACATAAGAATCCATGGCTATGGAAAAATAAATGAATGGCTGGACAAGATTCATTAAACAGAGCACTATGAAAGAAGCTAATGATGATTTGATTAGTATAAATTGATTATATCTATCTATCTATCTATCTATCAAAGTTAGAGCAGCATAATAAATGAAAAAAAAAATAAAACAGGTACAAGTCCTCTATAAGTCTTTAGCCTGGGAGCCTTATAGAAAATGCAAAAAAATTATGCAGCACGCCAAAATTAGTGAAAAAAGAAAAGTGAAATACCTTTATTCACCCTCACTGTGATGTTTTAGCCAAGCACAATGAGGCCTATGTCAAGTCATCAATATAGGTCCTATTACATGAGCCGATACAGATAGTAAAGAAGTTCCAAGTCCATCAACTCCCATTCAAAGGGCCATTAATACAGCCCAATATATAGTGCACAGGGGAAAACAATCATTATTGCGATCTTTCATCCCCCATTCACTTTGCATATTGTTAGAGGTACATATCTGCATAGACATGTGATGTGCCGCCAAGAATCCAAGACTTTTGGTGCCGCGTGAAAGATGTGATCACAAGACAAATTTCTCATTTCTGTCCATATTCCACCAAGTCAACTTTTCTAGCAAAATTAAATTGTTTCTGTTTTAGAAAACATATTCATTAGCCAGACTGGCGAGCTACTGCAAAGTGTGTCTCTAGGACCTGGCTTAGTGAGTCATTTCACTGACAGCTGATTTATTTCAAGGGGAGGCCTACAGTGCTTTATTGCTCCTGCCCCTATTTACTGTAGGTGATATAGGGTTTTGCCAAGGAAAAACACTTTACCATAAACAGGTCCCTGCTCTGCAACCAACTTATTGACAAGGGACTTTGATAAGATGTTGTTCAAGCTGAACATCCTCTGCCTTTAAAAATCAAACATAACTTCTACAAGCATTAACCAGTTAAACAGGCTTTGAATGTATATAATTGAACCATAAACAGGCTTTAAATGTGTTTTTATATTTACTATGCCTATCATATATGTAAATGGATGGAGTGAGAAAAGCAACTAACCTATACATGGATCAATTAAAAGAGGGCACTTTAAAAAGTAAAAGTTTCCCATTATAATTATTTATTAGTTAGACCTAATATATAAGATAAATAATACACAATACACAAATAATACAAATAATACAAATAATACACATACATAATAATGACACAAATACACAAATATAATAACAAATAAAATACACAAATAATTAACACAAATACACAAATAATAATGACACCACATTTTGTATTTATTTTAAAGAGGGTGTGCCACTAATATAAATGTATTACACCCAACAGATATTGCTGTTGTATTGCTTTCCCCAAATACCACCATTTATCAAAACTCCTTTATTCTAGAGTTATAAGCCTACCATTACATTCTGTGGCAAATCAGTTTTGATATTCAGTTGCTGCTGGTTATATGACGGATTGAAGCCTTATAATGTAGGAAGCAACATTAGTAAGAAATGGATTCTAATTAGTGTCACATGTCCTGCGGATGTCAGGACACATTTCAGTGCCCTAAGGCATGATGGACTGAAGAAATGACAAACCAGGAAGTTAAATTCAAGCATGGGGGATAAGAAAAAAACCTGTAAATTAGTTACATTTGAAGAAAAATCCAAGGAGGCATGGAAAGTAGAGTATTTGATCAAAATAAACTTTAAAGTGAAAAGTAGTTTATGGCACAACCCCTTAAATGGTGTATATCTTTTATAAGCTATAAGAACAATATAAGATATAGAGCCTATGGTATAAAATTGAGTAATCCTACAAATGTAAATTGTGCAAATGGATATAGAAATTATTGTAGAACACGGACACATTAGGTGAGTACTAAGACTTTTCCCATTGTAATAGCATGAGTCCCATAGGTAACTAAACCAAATTGCAACATAATGTGATACCCTGCAGGCCTTTATACAGTAAATGAAATGAAAATTGTTACAAATGACAAAGCCTAAATGTCAAGCACAGAAGCTCTGACTTGGGTAAAAGCTGGAGATTTGCCTTAGATAGCCTTTAAAGTTCATCCAGGATCTATAAAATGGGATGTTGACATAAAACCCATTAGTACCTACTGAAAGAGGATATGAAATGTTAGAGTTAAGAAAGATATGGGATGAAAATGGCCAATTTACTACTGCATTAAGTTATGTTATTATTTATTGAATGAAAGCACACTTTATTCATTTATGTTTATTTCATTTTAGCCAAACTGTTGCATGATAACACTAAGACCATCTTTACTACCATTATGAAAACACACATTTTAGAAAATAATGACATGTGGCAAATGTCCTTGGAAGATGACCTATTTTTCTGTAAAACTTTACCATCTAGTGCTAATCATAGTTTTATGACATCTAGCACTTTACTCTATGAGACATTAACAAAAAGCGTATTGAGCGTATTTTTCTTTTGCAGTTACTAGAGAATAGGAAAAGGTAATATTTTATATAAATGGGTATAAGTTATATGGGGAATATTTTGGTAATATAAGATGTGTGGAACACATCAGATGTCATTATTATAGATGTTTTTTGTTTTCATTATCTGTGTATGTGCTTAGTGTGGCTGGCTGGCAGAGAACAGAAAACATCTATTGAAATATAGAGTTATCGCCATGGGCTAGTTTCTTACTTCTGAATCCTCAATGCTCCACTTATAAGCGTTGTCAAAATGAGTGTGCTGGTTGTAAAAAAAAAGATGGATAAGGCTGCATGCCATCCAATATAGTATTGTTGATTGAAAAGACATGTTTAACTTCTAAGTCAGTGTCAAACAGAGGTTCTCTGGACACACCAGAGGAAATTTTGCTGAAGGTCCAACCTCCATCAAAACACAACATATACATGTCTGATATAAATAACATTGTACTCTTTGCTGTTATAGTTGCTTACACAGGACACGTACTGGCTTTAAAGTCAGCTTCAAAATGTAATAGTCTTCTACTTGACCATGGGGACTCATTATTGTGTCAGAACTTGAGCCAACAGGAGTTTTTTGAATATAGTGTTGAATATAGGTATGTTATAAATGGGAGCTGAATACCACATTTGATTCCATGAATTTGAAAGTGCTTAGACCGCTGGAAACTGCTCATAAATGTGGGTCCTACATACATATCAGAAGGCACTTGTACAAATAACTAATAAAAAACCAGAGTACATATTTTTTTGGCTTACAAAACCAATCAATTTAGTCATGAATGATTAGGATGGCTCATCAAAAAAGAGGACATTTTTCAAATCTGAAATTCCTTTCAGATCTGATTCGCTCAAATCAATTGTCAGATTTGATTAGGTCCAAATAAATTTAATTCAAAGTGTCCTATTTGCCATAAAAAGTTGTGCATGATACTGCGAGGTCTCCTAAGACTGCATCCAACCTCTTTTGAGCTCTTTAATGCTAAGACAGTATGAGTAAAGTCAAAGTGACAATGACATATACGACTATGGGTAAATGGATGGTAGCAGATGGTAACAAACAGCCTGTTTAAAAACACCATCCACTGTTGTTGTTTATTTTCTTTCCATTAAAAAATGGGCCAAAACAATCCCTTTTTGGTGGCAGATATCTTCTTCTCTGCAAAATTATGCCCACCATTTGGAACAATTTTTGTGGGACAAATCACAAAAGTTTTAGATTTGCTGAAATTAGAATTAGTGTTGAGCGAATTGATCCGAATTTCAGGAAAAATTTGATTCACCACAATGCCAAATTTTCTTGTACTTTGTGGTAACAAATAGATTTTCCCTGAATGGTGGTAAAAAATAAAAACAATCATGCTTACCTCATCCATTTGAGCGTGAAAAGTTGGCCGCCACCATCTTGATTGGGGATCCCACGTAAAATACTGTGCACGGGGACATATAAATTCCCGCTAGATCTTTAATCAAGGTGGGGATGAACAGCTCTTTACGATCAAATGTATGAGGCAAGTATGATTTTTTTAATTTATTTTTTATTTTACACTTTAATGTTAATGTTAGATGTCGCGATCATCTATGAACGAGGCATCTGAGGGGTACAATGACGTGGGGTGGTACAATCACCGCTCCCTATCATTGCACACACTACTTACAAAGAAATGCACTTCCTGACAAAGTAATTCATCATGAAGCAATTTTTTAATTTTTTTATTTGGTGAAGCAGCCAAATAATCTCTAATTATAATATTTTGGGAAATACGTAAAGAATTTGACTAGTATAGAATAGAAGCACTAATCTCTAATTGCAACCAGTTAGAGCACATCTTTCATTTTACTTTCAGATGTTTTTCATAAATCTGCCCTGATATTTTTTCTGGGAAATAATTGAAACAATCAATTGATTTTATGCTAATATATTTTCATCTATAGAAAAACATGCTCAGAGCTTCACATGAGCTTTTATTCCACTAGACTTATATTATCAAGTGGTAAAACAGATAGTGCTAGGAGTATGTAATACAATAATAACCATTAGCAGGAAAAATGAAGAAAAATCCATCTCCAAAATAGCGGAAGATCGTAGCTTTATTAGCGGTTTTTAAAATCTAAATACAGGATAAGTTCAGTTACGCGTTTCAGACCATAGGTAATTTGCGGTCCTTCCTCATGACACATTGAACTTCCAAATGCCTGCACCATATATGCCATTTTCACACCTGGCCATGTGATCTTTCTGATTACATGGCCAGGTGTGAAAATGGCATATATGGTGCAAGCATTTGGAAGTTCAATGTGTCATAAGGAAGGACCGCAAATTACCTATGGTCTGAAACGCGTAACTGAACTTATCCTGTATTTAGAAGATTTTAAAAACCGCTAATAAAGCTGTGATTTTCCGCTATTTTGGAGATGGATTTTTCTTCATTTTTCCTGCCACATAATTACTGCATCCAGGTGCGTCATCCGAGCTCAGCTAGTGGAGGGGAAGGTGAGAGCTGCCTTACATTTTTCTTGTGACTAATAACCATTAGTGTCCATTTCATAGGAAAAGTCCTAATTTTTCTCTGAAGAAGGGATGGACTCCAGAATTGTCGTACATTTCCCCCATGTTATTCTTTGTCTCTTGATTACTACATGGATAAAAAAGTTTAGACTTTTCCTGTAGAATGGAAAATATGGATGATTATTGCATTACATACTGCATGTTCTGTATGTAGCTGTTATACTGCTTGATAATCGAAGTTTAGTGGCATTAAAACTAAAGTTGTGTGTATTTTGTCTACAGTGGATATAAAAAGTCTACACACCCCTGTTAAAATGTCAGGTTACTGTGCTGTAAAAAATGAGACAAAGATAAATCATTTCAGAACTTTTTCAGCCTTTAATGTGACCTATAAACTGTACCACTCAATTGAAAAACAAACTGAAATCTTTTAGGTGGAGGAAAGAAAACAAAAAAAAAAAACTAAAATAATGTGGTTGCATAAGTGTGCACACCCTCTTATAACTGGGGATGTAGTTGTGTTCAGAATTAAGGAATCACATTTAAAATCATGTTAAATAGGAGTCAGCATACACCTGCCATCATTTAAGGTGCCTCTAATTAACCTCAAATAAAGTTCAGCTGCTGTAGTTGGTCTTTCCTGAAATTTTCTTAGTCGCTTCCCACAGCAAAAGCCATGGTCCACTGAGAGCTTCCAAAGCATCAGAGGGATCTCATTATTAAAAGGTATCAGTCAGGAGAAGGGTACAAAAGAATTTCCAAGGCATTAGGCTACTTTCACACTGGCGTTCGATGAGGATACGTCTTGTATCTGCACAGACGGATCCGCACCGATAATGCAAATGCTTGTATCCGTTCATAACGGATCCGTTTGCATTATTTATAAAAAAAAGTCTAAGTCAAAACAGATCCATCTTGACTTACATTAAAAGTCAATGGGGGACGGATCCGTTTTCAATTGCACCATATTGTGTCAGTGAAAAACGGATCTGTCCTCATTGACTTACATTGTAAGTCAGGACGGATCCGTTTGGCTCCGCATCATCAGGCGGACAGCAAAACGCTGCAAGCTGCGTTTTAGTGACCGCCTCAAAAATGCAACGGAGATCAAACACAGCCAACTTGATGCATTCTGAACGGATCCTTATCCATTCAGAATGCATTATGGCTGAACTGATCCTTTTTGGGCCGCTTGTGAGAGCGCTGAAACGGATCTCACAAGCGGACCCAGAAACGCTAGTGTGAAAGTAGCCTTAGATATACCATGGAACACAGTGAAGTGGAGAAAATATGGCACAACAGTGACATTACCAAGAACTGGATGTCCCTCAAAAATTGATGAAAAGACGAGAAGAAAACTGGTCTGGGAGGCTACCACAAGGCATACAGCAACATGAAAGGATCTGCAGGAATATCTGGCAAGTACTTGCTGTGTGGTACATGTGACAACAATCTCCCGTATTCTTCCTATGTCTGGGCTATGGGGTAGAGACGAAAGCCTTTTCTTACGAAGAAAAACATCCAAGCCAGGCTACATTTTGCAAAAACACATCTGAAGTCTCCCAAAAACATGTGGGAAAAGGTGTTATGATCTAAAGAAACCAAAGTTGAACTTTTTGGCCATAATTCCAAAAGATATGTTTGGCGCTAAAACAACACTGCAGATCCACCAAAAGAACACCATAACCACAGTGAAGCATGGTGATGGCAGCATCATGCTTTGGGACTATTTTTCTTCAGTTGGAACTGCGGCCTTAGTTAAGCTAGAGGGAATTATGAACAGTTCCAAATACCAGTCAATATTGACACGAAACCTTCAGGCTTCTGCTAGAAAGCTTAACATAAAGAGGAACTTCATCTTTCAGCATGACAACGACCCAAAGCATACATCCAAATCAACAAAGGAATGGCTTCACCAGAAGAAGATTAAAGTTTTGGAATGGCCCAGTTAGAGCCCAGACCTGAATCTGATTGAAAATCTGTGGGGTGATCTGAAGAGGGCTGTGCACAGGAGATGCCCTCGCAATCTGACAGATTTGGAGTGTTTTTGCAAAGAAGAGTGAGCAAATCTTGCCAAGTCAAAATGTGCCATTCTGATAGACTCATACCCAAAAAGGCTGAGTGCTCTAATAAAATCAAAAGGTGCTTCAACAAAGTATTAGTTTAAGGGTGTGCACACTTATGCAACCATAAATTTTTACTTTTATATTTTATCTTCCCTATACCTAAAATATTTCAGTTTGTTTTTCAATTGAGTTGTACAGTTTATAGGTCACATTAAAGGTGGAAGAAGTTCCTTTTACATCACAGAAACCTGACATTTTAACAGGGGTGTGCAGACTTTTTATATCCACTGTACATACATATATTACTGCAGAGAGAAAAGGGGATCTTAGACATGCACAGTCAAGATATCCAAAGGAACAATCCTATGATCCATGAACACCTTTGTATTTTCAACTGCTATATGTCAATTACCATACATGTCAAAGATTATGGAACATACAAACAGTTCTAAAATGCATTTGTAGAGTTTTTTCATCTCTCTCAGATGGGGCTGTGGTAGATGTGGCTGCTGATGTATAACAAAGTATCACTTTCTCAAAATCATTATCATTTGCAGTCAATTTTATTCAATTCATGTTCGTTCTAATACATGTATGTTAAGAGAGTATGCAAAATGCAGGTATCGAAGACTATTTAGGCTTCAAGGTGGCATGAAATTGTTTTTTTTAGCATCTGAACAAGCACAGCAGAGGATTTATAGTAATCTTATTCATTTCTTCTTCATTTTCTCCTGTGCTCGAGTCACAATATGAATTACCATGTATATTCTGCAGAGTACAAATTTAAAAATCATTAGATGTAGGAATTTTTGTACTTGCCTATAAAGACAGGCACACAAATACACCCTTTAGTAGGGCATACCAAAAATGATTTTCTCCAGTAGGAAAATGGTCCCATATCATTCTTGTTACTGTAGCCAGCTGTTGGCAATCCCCTAATTGATTATTTTGCTTGTAACAAGCAGTACTTTGTCAGTAAAGGGTCATTTTCCATTGATTATTTTAATCTGTTTTCAGGGGAAAAAAGCCTAATCTACAATCCAAAAATGCTTACAAATTGCAATGTATAGGAATTAAACTTATACATCTTGAATCTATAGCAAAGTGTGACATAATGATGTTTCATTAAGTTTAATAGGTAATAAAAAGCATTTGAACTTTGACATATGCCTGCATACAGATATATACATATGGTATAAAGTACTTGGCTCACTGGCTGAAGGCTAATAAACACATTAGGCTATGTTCACATCTTTGGCACAAACCCCGGCATATCTAGAAACCACTTCACAACAGCAGGCATTGCCTGATCCCTAGTGACTAGAATGAATCCAATAGGAATTGGGCGGCATAAATGCATGGTTAGATAACTATATTCAACTGAAAGCCAGTATTTATTCCAGAAAGCCACCAGATCTCTGTCAGATCCCATTATAGCCAATGGGGTTCAGCAGTGTGGTCTCCTGCTATGCTGGATACGATAAACTTTGTTAGCCTGTTCTGCCAGAGTTTGTACCTACCCTTAGTGTGGCAGTGTCTGGCTATGCTGGATAATAGGGATTAGCGAAGTGAGCTTCAAATCCTATATCCGAAATTGCTTCACTCAAAACTTCATTTTAATGTTGTATGGAGATCCGTCTCCGTACAGAATTAAAATGTATGGGCTCCAGCAAGGCAAATTTGTGAGACTACAGTGAATAACTTCGGGATTTGATTTTTCAACTTGAAAACCATTTTAAAATTTGGTTCCAAAATTGGGCTTTGGTATCGAGGTACCGGTCGGTAAAGCCAACTTCGGACACCTGTGTTAAAATGTTGTTCAAGTTTAAAAATCAAATGCAGAAGCTATCCACCAAAGACTCATGAGATTTCGGTGATAACTAGGGATGAGCGAACACGAACTGTATAGTTCGGGTTCGTATCAAATTTTGGGGTGTCCGTGACACGGACCCGAACCCGAACATTTTCGTAAAAGTCCGGGTTCGGGTTTGGTGTTCGGCGCTTTCTTGGCGCTTTTTGAAAGGCTGCAAAGCAGCCAATCAACAAGCGTCATACTACTTGCCCCAAGAGGCCATCACAGCCTTGCCTACTATTGGCATGGCTGTGATTGGCCAGTGCAGCATGTGACCCAGCCTCTATATAAGCTTGGGTCACGTTGCGCTGCACGTCACTCTGCTGATTCAAGCATAGGGAGAGGTTGCAGCTGCGACGTTAGGGCGAGATTAGGCAGATTAACTCCTCCAAAAGACTTCATTCTGTGATCGATCTGCAGCTGTGGATCATTGAAGTGCTAATATTGACTTGCTCACTTTTTTGAGGCTGCCCAGAGCGTTTTTAGATCACTTTTTTTCTGAGGTGAACGGCGGCCATTTTGTGACTTGTGGTGCGCCAGCACAAGCTATCACCAAGTGTATTTAACCATCAATAGTGTGGTTATTTTGTGCTATATCCTACATCAGCTGCAGGCTGAGCCTGTGTCACCGAAGTGCATTTAACCATCAACAGTCTGGTTATTTTTTGGCCATATACTACATCAGCTGCAGGCTGAGCCTGTGTCACCGAAGTGCATTTAACCATCAACAGTCTGGTTATTTTTTGGCCATATACAACATCTGGTGCAGGCTGAGCCTGTGTCACCCAAGTGCATTTAACCATCAACAGTGTGGTTATTTTTTGGCCATATACTACATCAGGGGCAAGTTGAGCCTGTCACCCAGCGCCTAAAAAATAGACCTGACATTTCTATTCAACCAAATCTGTACTGTTTTAGCTGGTCAAGTTATTTGTAGTGACCGTAAAAGCACACTTTTTGTTCTGGGTTGAAAAACTATTCCCAAATTTGCCATTCTCAAAATAACTAGTTTCTGGTATATGAGGCCTACTTGAAATCTATCCCAAAAAGGATATCTTACATTGAAGGTGCTGATAGTGTCATTCAGAAAAACCTAAGACACACGCTACCGTGCAGATAGAAGTCCGATTCTGTGATTAAACCTATACCTGTCACACAGCACAAAAAAAAAACAGGCCTGACATTTCTATTCAACCAAATCTGTACTGTTTTAGCTGGTCAAGTTATTTGTAGTGACCGTAAAAGCACACTTTTTGTTCTGGGTTGAAAAACTATTCCCAAATTTGCCATTCTCAAAATAACTAGTTTCTGGTATATGAGGCCTACTTGAAATCTATCCCAAAAAGGATATCTTACATTGAAGGTGCTGATAGTGTCATTCAGAAAAACCTAAGACACACGCTACCGTGCAGATAGAAGTCTGATTCTGTGATTAAACCTATACCTGTCACACAGCGCAAAAAAAAACAGGCCTGACATTTCTATTCAACCAAATCTGTACTGTTTTATCTGGTCAAGTTATTTGTAGTGACCGTAAAAGCACATTTTTTGTTCTGGGTTGAAAAACTATTCCCAAATTTGCCATTCTCAAAATTGTGGTAAACGGGAACAATGAGGAAAACATCTAATAAGGGACGCGGACGCGGACGTGGACATGGTCGTGGTGGTGTTAGTGGACCCTCTGGTGCTGGGAGAGGACGTGGCCGTTCTGCCACAGCCACACGTCCTAGTGAACCAACTACCTCAGGTCCCAGTAGCCAGCAGAATTTACAGCGATTTTTGGTGGGGCCCAATGCCGTTCTAAGGATGGTAAGGCCTGAGCAGGTACAGGCATTAGTCAATTGGGTGGCCGACAGTGGATCCAGCACGTTCACATTATCTCCCACCCAGTCTTCTGCAGAAAGCGCATAGATGGCGCATAAAAACCAAGCCCATCGGTCTGTCACATCACCCCCATGCATATCAGGGAAACTGTCTGAGCCTCAAGTTATGCAGCAGTCTCTTATGCTGTTTGAAGACTCTGCTGCCAGGGTTTCCCAAGGGCATCCACCTAGCCCTTCCCCAGGGGTGGAAGAGATAGAATGCACTAACGCACAACCACTTATTTTTCCTGATGATGAGGACATGGGAATACCACCTCAGCACGTCTCTGATGATGACGAAACACAGGTGCCAACTGCTGCGTCTTTCTGCAGTGTGCAGACTGAACAGGAGGTCAGGGATCAAGACTGGGTGGAAGACGATGCAGGGGACGATGAGGTCCTAGACCCCACATGGAATGAAGGTCGTGCCACTGACTTTCACAGTTCGGAGGAAGAGGCAGTGGTGAGACCGAGCCAACAGCGTAGCAAAAGAGGGAGCAGTGGGCAAAATCAGAACACCCGCCGCCAAGAGACTCCGCCTGCTACTGACCGCCGCCATTTGGGACCGAGCACCCCAAAGGCAGCTTCAAGGAGTTCCCTGGCATGGTACTTTTCAAACAATGTGCTGACGACAAGACCCGAGTGGTTTGCACGCTGTGCCATCAGAGCCTGAAGCGAGGCATTAACGTTCTGAACCTTAGCACAACCTGCATGACCAGGCACCTGCATGCAAAGCATGAACTGCAGTGGAGTAAACACCTTAAAAACAAGGAAGTCACTCAGGCTCCCCCTGCTACCTCTTCTGCTGCTGCCGCCTCGGCCTCTTCTGCTGCTGCCGCCTCGGCCTCTTCTGCTGCCGCCGCCTTGGCCTCTTCCTCTGCCTCTGGAGGAACGTTGGCACCTGCCGCCCAGCAAACATGGGATGTACCACCAACACCACCACCTGCGTCACCAAGCATCTCAACCATGTCACACTGCAGCGTTCAGCTCTCCATCTCACAAACATTTGAGAGAAAGCGTAAATTCCCACCTAGCCACCCTCGATCCCTGGCCCTGAATGCCAGCATTTCTAAACTACTGGCCTATGAAATGCTGTCATTTAGGCTGGTGGACACACACAGCTTCAAACAGCTCATGTCACTTGCTGTCCCACAGTATGTTGTTCCCAGCCGCCACTACTTCTCCAAGAGAGCCGTGCCTTCCCTGCACAAACAAGTGTCCGATAAAATCAGGTGTGCACTGCGCAACGCCATCTGTGGCAAGGTCCACCTAACCACAGATACCTGGACCAGTAAGCACGGCCAGGGACACTATATCTCCCTAACTGCACACTGGGTAAATGTAGTGGCGGCTGGGCCCCAGGCGTCCTTCCGCCGCCAAGGATCGCAGGGCAACATTCTTTGCCTCCTGTCTCCTCCTCCTCCTACTCAGCTTCCTCCTCCTCTTCTTCCACCTGCTCATCCAGTCAGCCACACACCTTCACCACCAACTTCAGCACAGCCTGGGGTAAACGTCAGCAGGCCATTCTGAAACTCATATGTTTGGGGGACAGGCCCCACACCGCACAGGAGTTGTGGCGGGGTATAGAACAACAGACCGACGAGTGGTTGCTGCCGGTGAGCCTCAAGTCCGGCCTGGTGGTGTGCGATAATGGGCGAAATCTCGTTGCAGCTCTGGGACTAGCCGGTTTGACGCACATCCCTTGCCTGGCGCATGTGCTGAATTTGGTGGTGCAGAAGTTCATTCGCAACTACCCCGACATGTCAGAGCTGCTGCATAAAGTGCGGGCCGTCTGTTCGCGCTTCCGGCGTTCACACCCTGCGAGACCTGTGTGCCCTGTTGCGTTGTTTCGAGTACTCCACCAACATGGCCAGTGGCGATGACGCCGTTATCAGCGTTACAATACCACTTCTATGTCTCCTTGAGAAAACACTTAGGGCGATGATGGAAGAGGAGGTGGCCCAGGAGGAAGAGGAGGAAGATGGGTCATTTTTAGCACTTTCAGGCCAGTCTCTTCAAAGTGACTCAGAGGGAGGTTTTTTGCAACACCAGAGGCCAGGTACAAATGTGGCCAGACAGGGCCCACTACTGGAGGACGAGGATGAGGAGGAGGTGGAGGAGGATGAGGATGAAGCATGTTCACAGCGGGGTGGCACCCAAAGCAGCTCGGGCCCATCACTGGTGCGTGGCTGGGGGTAAACTCAGGACGATGACGATACACCTCCCACAGAGGTATAGCTTGTCCTTACCTCTGGGCAGCCTGGCACACATGAGCGACTACATGCTGCAGTGCCTGCGCAACGACAGCAGAGTTGCCCACATTTTAATGTGTGCGGACTACTGGGTTGCCACCCTGCTGGATCCCCGGTACAAAGACAATGTGCCCACCTTACTTCCTACACTGGAGCATGATAGGAAGATGCGCGAGTACAAGCGCACGTTGGTAGACGTGCTACTGAGAGCATTCCCAAATGTCACAGGGGAACCAGTGGAAGCCCAAGGCGAAGGCAGAGGAGGAGCAAGAGGTCGCCAACGCAGCTGTGTCACGGCCAGCTCCTCTGAGGGCAGGGTTAGCATGGCAGAGATGTGGAAAAGTTTTGTCACCACGCCACAGCTAACTGCACCACCACCTGATACGGAACGTGTTAGCAGGAGGCAACATTTCACTAACATGGTGGAACAGTACCTGTGCACACCCCTCCACGTACTGACTGATGGTTCGGCCCCATTCAACTTCTGGGTCTCCAAATTGTCCACGTGGCCAGAGCTAGCCTTTTATGCCTTGGAGGTGCTGGCCTGCACGGCGGCCAGCGTTTTCTCTGAACGTGTATTCAGCATGGCAGGGGGCGTCATTACAGACAAACGCAGCCGCCTGTCTACAGCCAATGTGGACAAGCTGACGTTCATAAAAATGAACCAGGCATGGATCCCACAGGACCTGTCCATCCCTTGTGCAGATTAGATATTAACTACCTCCCCTTAACAATATATTATTCTACTCCAGGGCACTTCCTCATTCAATACTATTTTTAATTTAATTTTACCATTATATTGCGGGGCAACCCAAAGTTGAATGAACCTCTCCTCTGTCTGGGTGCCGGGGCCCAAATGTGTGACAGTGGCCTGTTCCAGTGGTGGGTGACGTGAAGCCTGATTCTCTGCTATGACATGAAGACTTATTCTGTGCTGACATGAAGCCAGATACTCTGTTACGCGACCTCTCTCCTCTGCCTGGGTGCCTGGGCCTAAATATGTGACAGTGGCCTGTTCCAGTGGTGGGTGACGTGAAGCCTGATTCTCTGCTATGACATGAAGTCAGATTCTGCGCTGACATAAGGCCAGATTCTCTGTTACGGGACCTCTCTTCTCTGCCTGTCTACAGCCAATGTGGACAAGCTGACGTTCATAAAAATGAACCAGGCATGGATCCCACAGGACCTGTCCATCCCTTGTGCAGATTAGATATTAACTACCTCCCCTTAACAATATATTATTCTACTCCAGGGCACTTCCTCATTCAATACTATTTTTAATTTCATTTTACCATTATATTGCGGGGCAACCCAAAGTTGAATGAACCTCTCCTCTGTCTGGGTGCCGGGGCCTAAATGTGTGACAGTGGCCTGTTCCAGTGGTGGGTGACATGAAGCCTGATTCTCTGCTATGACATGAAGACTTATTCTGTGCTGACATGAAGCCAGATACTCTGTTACGCGACCTCTCTCCTCTGCCTGGGTGCCTGGGCCTAAATATGTGACAGTGGCCTGTTCCAGTGGTGGGTGACGTGAAGCCTGATTCTCTGCTATGACAGGAAGACAGATTCTGCGCTGACATAAGGCCCGATTCTCTGTTACGGGACCGCTCTCCTCTGTCTGGGTGCCGGGGCCTAAATATGTGACAGTGGCCTCTTCCAGTGGTGGGTGACATGAAGCCAGATTCTCTGCTATGGCATGAAGAGACTGATTCTCTGCTGACATGAAGCCAGATTCTTTGCTATGGCATGAAGAGACTGATTCTCTGCTGATGTGAAGCCAGATTTTCTGCTATGGGACCTCTGTCCAATTGATATTGGGTCATTTTTATTTTTTTAATTTTAATTTTAATTCATTTCCCTATCCACATTTGTTTGCAGGGGATTTACCTACATGTTGCTGCCTTTTGCAGCCCTCTAGCTCTTTCCTGGGCTGTTTTACAGCATTTTTAGTGCCCAAAAGTTCGGGTCCCCATTGACTTCAATGGGGTTCGGGTTCGGGACGAAGTTCGGTTCGGGTTCGGATCCCGAACCCGAACATTTCCGGGAAGTTCGGCCGAACTTCTCGAACCCGAACATCCAGGTGTTCGCTCAACTCTAGTGATAACTAATTTCTCCTTGCCGGAGCCCATACAATTTAATCCTGTATGGAGAGAAATCTCCGTACAACATTAAACCAAAGTTTTGAGGGAAGCGACTTCGGATGTAGGATCCGAAGCTCGCTTTCCTCATCCCTACTGGATACAGTAACTCTGGTAGTCTGTTCCTCTTCCGAAGTTTGTGGACCTACTAGCCAGACATGTGAATCTACCCTTGGTATATTTACTATATTATGTCTTATGTACAAAAGGCCAGGAATTTATGACACTTTAAAGTGCAACTGTGGTTTTGAGCAATAAATCACTCACAAATTAGCAACAGTTTCTTAGTCTCTGTGACTGTCTCCAGCTGACCTTCCCTGCTCCTCCTCCCCCTTTAGACTTCTATGTAATTTGATCTGTCAGTGAGGAGGCAAACCATTTGTGGTGAAGACAGATTTGAGCAGTGAATTGAGAGTAAAGCTGGATTTACACTGCCTGATTGTCAGGCAAATTATTGGGAACAAATGTTTGTATGAACTCTCGTTCCCGATAATCTGTCTGTGGAAAGATGCCACAAATCACCCCAGTGAACAAACAAAACCCTCATCATTGCATGAAACAATCTTTTATGCAAATCCTTAATCATTATTACAGATCAGCAGATGCCAGAAACAAATTACTCTGTATGAGGAGGAGTGATTGCAGTAGTCATTGTTCATCCCCATACAGTGGAGATGATTACTGTATGACATTGCAACTATTCACCTCTACTGAGGAGCAAGAAATTATCAGGAAATAATGCTTCCTTTCCTATAATCGCCTGCTATAATGAGTTGTGTAAATATAGCATTTGTAAAGAGGAGAGGGGAACAGGAGATGAGTCTTATAAGAGGTCAAGGAAGGCCTTGACCTCATAAGATATAATGCAAAGTTTCTTATATTCACCTATTCTACTTTTATGGGGGGGAAATGGATACAAATAATAATAATACAAAATAATTTAAATAAAAATTTTAAAATATAAAAATTGGACATTTATTTTAAGCATCTACTTGGAAGTTCTATGAAGGACAGAGTGGTATTCTACAGTGAGGAACAGAAGTATTTGAACACCCTGCGATTTTGCAAGTTCCCCCTCTTAGAAATCATGGAGGGGTCTGAAATTCAGATTGTAGGTGCATTCACACTCTGAGAGACAGAATAAAAAAAAATAGGAAATCACATTGTATGATGTTTAAAGAATGTATTTGTCTTGCACTGTTGAACATAAGTATTTGAACACTTGAGAAACAGCAAAAATTCTGGCTCTCAAAGACCTGTTAATGTGCCTTTAAAAAGTCCACCTCTACTCCACTCATTAATCTAACTTAGTAGCACCTGTCTGAGCTCTTTAAAGACACCTGTCCACCCCACAGTCAGTCAGACGCCAACTACTACCATGGGCAAGACCAAAGAGCTGTCAAAATACACCAGAGGCAAAAATTGTTGACTTCCACAAGGCTGGAAAGGGCTACGGGGAAATTGCCAAGCAGCTTGGTGAAAATAGATCAACTGTTGGAGCAATTGTTAGAAAATGGAAGAGGCTATAGACGACTGTCAGTCTCCCTTGGACTGGGGGTCCATCCAAGATCTCACCTCGTGGGGTATCACTGATGATAAGAAAGGTGAGGAATCAGTCCAGAACTACAAGGGATGAGCTGGTCAATGGCATAAAGAGAGCTGGGACCACAGTTTCAAAGGTCACTATCAGTAGAACACTACGCCGTCATGGTTTCAACATGCATTGCACGGAAGGTTCCCCTGCTAAATTAATCACATGTCCAGGTCCATCTGAAGTTTGCCAATGACCATCTGGATAATCCAGAGGAGGCATGGGAGAAAGTCATGTGGTCATATGAGACCAAAGTAAAACTTTTTGGTCTAATTTTCACTTGTCGTGTTTGGAGAAAAAAGAAGGATGAGTTGCATCCCAAGAACACCATCCCTACTGTGAAGCATGGGGGTGGTAACATCATGCTTTGAGAGTGCTTTTCTGTGAAGGGGACAGAGCGACTGCACTGTATTAAGGAGAGGATGAATGGGGCCATTTATTGTGAGATTTTGAGCAACAACCTCCTTCCCTCAGTCAGAGAATTGAAGATTGGTTATGGCTGGGTCTTCCAACATGACAACAACCCGAAGCACACAGCCAGGATAACCAAGAAGTGGCTCCGTAAGAAGCATGACAATGTTCTGGAGTGGCCTAGCCAGTCTCCAGACTTAAATCCAATAGAACATCTTTGGAGGGAGCTGGATCTCTGTGTTGCTCAGCGACAGCCCCGAAACCTGACAGATCTAGAGGAGATCTGTGTGAAGGAGTGGCCCAAAATTCCTGTTGCAGTGTGTGCAAACCTGGTCAAGAACAATAGGAAACGTGTGACCTCTGGAATTGCAAACAAAAGCTTCTGTACCAAATATTAACACAGATTTTCTCAGGTGTTCAAATATTTATGTTCAGCAGTGCAAGACAAATAAATTCTTTAAAAATCATACACTGTGATTTCCTGCATTTGTTTTTTTTTTATTCTGTCTCTCAGAGTGGGAATGCACCTACAATGTGAATTTCAGTCCACTCCATGATTTCTAAGTGGGAGAACTTGTAAAATTGCAGGGTGTTCAAATACTTCTGTTCCTCACTGTAGAGGATTATATCTAATGACGAAAGGAAAGGAGGAAAAGGCAAAGCATTTTTGGATTACTACATTAGAACGAGGACTCAGGAATCAAAAAGAGAAACAATTAGTTATAATTAATTTGAATTAGATTTTCGAACTGCCAGACCAAATGTAAATGTCTAAGAACCCTGAGAAGGTATAGAAGGCTAAAGTAAAGTTTTCATTCACTAATAATTGCAAGGTCAAGGACAAACCCAGCACAATGGAATTGTATCTTGAATAAGTGAAAAAAATAATAAGCCATTATGGTTGGATTTTACTCGCAAGTTGCATGAAATAAATCATGTGCATATGTTTTCCAGATACCTGGTTATATTTTTGCTACAAAGGTCAAATCAAGGTCATTTACTATAGTATGGCTTCCAACAAGTTCAATTTTACTGACTTGTAGATGATTTCCAAAAGCTTTTCACTGGCTTTTTAGTAACTGTTACCAGGTCCTATTGACCAATGTGTCAAGCTAAGCTTTCTAGTTTTGCAATGTGTATTACTCTATTATTTACTCAAATAGATCTGCTAATCACAATTTCACACGTGTGTATTTAGTCCGTGAAATATGTACGAGGTAACAGAGGTAATTCCCTGAGTATTCCCTGAGTATAATTCAGTAAAGCCAAGATCGGGCCGGAGCATATAGCATATGTTCTCTTTTATTACTAACATATTTTATCATAACCCCTCACAGCATTCAATGTGTGGTAAAGAAAAATAAAAAGTATATGACAGACTTGAAGGAGATATATGTTAATGTGTTATAAATATATGGAGTAGAGAAAAAAAGACTTGGCTGGTAGCTATTATTAAAATATTGAACAATTGCTAAATATGCTTTGTAGACGCTATATGGGTACATCTAAAACATAAAAAACAGACATATAAAAGTAATCCAAGGATCAAATGGGATAGAATGGTTTAAAGTAGAACAAAGTATGCACTATGTAACATGGAGTTTGAAATTTCTGTGAAGTCTGGGATCTATATTTGTACATCACCTCCAGGTTAAAGGTCTTTACTTAAAAGACTCATATTATAGTGCTGAAAATGATTGCTCTATGAAACATAATTATTCATTTGCATCCCTAATTCTTACTTTTGCACAAAATGAACTATTAAAATCACTATATGATTTCTGAACTTGTAGCTTCTGTCATAATGTTTTTTTTTTTTCTCACATGAACTCTTTTACTCATCTTTAATTTTTGTTATGTATATAACAGGTTACTATTACTAAGAAACTGTGACTATTAATGTAACTCATTCCAGCCTATTCGAGTAAATGGAATTAGCTGTAATACCAGGTCCGTATGAATGAGCCACTGTGCTTGTGAAAACAACAATAGGGGGCGTTACTCACAGAAGGGCTTCATTGTGCTGAATGCCAGTACCTGAGGAAATTCAACATTTAAAGGGGTTGTCCCACTTTTACATGCTCCCCCAACCCAGCAAGACTTTTAGAGGGACACATATTTAGCTGATCCTAGATGCTTGGGTCGACTTAACTGCTCTTCAATCTCACATGCAAATTTCTGGCATGAATGAGGATCATATGCACCAATACAGCCAATAATTGGCTGCAGCAGTGATATGTACCCCACACAAGACAGTTGTTATATCCGTGTCTCTTCAGCACTTCTGTTTTAATAAAAAAGATTAAAACAAAAACATACCGTAGACACCTTCTGACTATTAAATAAAAGGACCTTTGTTCCATATACTCGCAGAATTAAAATTAAAAACTCCTTATCATAATTAATTAAAAAATTATTGCGGCTTCTTGCAAGACATTATGTTAACATTATGAGTCAGATTATACTCAGTAAACTACGAGCATATCTAATAAAATAATTTTTGGCCTTTCCCTTTGTATACTCAGACACACATTACTGCTACATATCTGTTTCATGAGAGTTAAAGGGGTTGTCTGGCAACATGTGATCAATACAGCCAATCACTACCCTAAGGCCCCTTTCACACGGGCGAGATTTCCGCGCGGGTGCAATGCGTGAGGTGAACGCATTGCTCCCGCACTGAATCCGGACCCATTCATTTCTATGGGGCTGTGCACATGAGCGGTGATTTTCACGCATCACTTGTGCGTTGCGTGAAAATCGCGGCATGCTCCTCTTTGTGAGTTTTGCACGTAATGCAGGCCCTTTAGAAACGAATGGGGTTGCGTGAAAATCGCAAGCATCCGCAAGCAAGTGCGGATGCAGTACGATTTTCACGCACGGTTGCTAGGTGATGATCGGGATGGGGACCCGATCATTATTATTTTCCCTTATAACATGGTTATAAGGGAAAATAATAGCATTCTGAATACAGAATGCATAGTAAAATAGGGCTGGAAGGGTTAAAAAAATAAATAAAAATAATTTAACTCACCTTAATCCACTTGTTCGCGCAGCCGGCATCTCTTCTGTCTTGTTCTGTGAGGAATAGGATCTTTGATGACGTCACTACGTTCATCACATGGTCCGTCACATGATCCTTCACCATGGTGATGGATCATGTGACTGACCATGTGATGAGCGTAGTGACGTCATCAAAGGTCCTTTTCCTCACAGATGAAGACAGAAGAGATGCCGGCTGCGCGAACAAGTGGATTAAGGTGAGTTAAAAAAAAAATTTTTTTTTTTTACCCCTCCAGCCCTATTTTACTATGCATTCTGTATTCAGAATACTATTATTTTCCCTTATAACCATGTTATAAGAGAAAATAATACAATCTACACAACCTTGAACCCAAACCTGAACTTCTGTGAAGAAGTTCGGGTCTGGGTACCACAGTCAGTTTTATATCACACGAGTGCAAAACACATTGCACCCGCGCGATAAAAACTGAACAATGGAACGCAATCGCAGTCAAAACTGACTAAAATTGGGTACCTACTCGCCCCGGGTTTGCCGCAATGCACCGGGACGCATCCGGACCTAATCCGGACACGCTCGTCTCCAAGGGGCCTAAGTGGTGCACTGAAATGGCCAGTAATTGGCTACAGTGATCACGTGTTGTCGATCTGACATCAGTGCTCCAGTCGGGTAAACAGACCCCGGGTGGGAAAATCAGAGTGGCAGCATGGGAATTGTTAGATGAGTAATCAATTTATTTTTTATTGTAGGTGGATTGCACATGTTGCCTGTTTTCCTTTAAACTTTAAGTCATTATTTACCATGCCAGTCTTCAAGTTATTTCTTACTAATTTTCTTAATGTTCATAGGTGATTAATTTCAATAAATCAATACATTTTCTCAGTGACTTTTAGACGTGTCATGTTGGGGTTCCCCGAGGATAGGTTTGGAAAGCCCTTCTCTACGTGATGATTTACATTTTCTTAATAAAAAGAATGCAAAGTATGAAAGTTTTCACTTTTAGTTTACTGTATATATGCGTTCCTCATTTAGTTTTAGCTAAAGAAAGCATTAAACAAATGCAATTCCATTTATGTGACAGTGAAAAATGTCCTTACAGTCCAGCAGTGAGCTTTGGAAATATGTGCAGCAGAGCTTTACAGTGCTTTACAGTGTTTAAAATGTAATCTGCACAATTGAGTTTACTCACAATAAGTGGAAGCCGTGAACTGCAATGTATCACGCTGCTCCAGTTCTGTTTTGAAATTATGATGTAATGTGATCTATTTCCATGTTTGAGTGATGGCATAGCAGGATAATTACTTTTTTGTTGCAGGGAATTTTATTTGCTCACGCTATTAGACAAAATGAGGCTGCCAGAAAAAAAATAGAAGACCTATAGCCACTGCACTAAATCATAAAAACCCACATCTAGTCTCAATTCTTAAACAAAGAACAAATTGCTTTTATGCTCAGACATGTACTGTAAGTTTTCTCACAGTAATAATGAAAGATTTGACTAATGCATTTCGATACACGTGAACTTTCCTTCAAATCTCTCCTGTCATTGATTGTGAGGGTAAACAAGTGACAATAAGTACTACAGTGGAACTAGGACTGCCCTATGATTAGTTTTACCATATATATTTTTTTATTTCATTGCTTAACATTTAATACAACTGTTTTAGGACTATATTATATGTAATATATCAATATATTATAACTGTATCACAATATAATAATGCCAGACATGCAATGCTACTGTCTGGCATTCTTTAAAGGGTTGTCCCATCTCACCATTTCCAAGGCAAAATGGGTCAAATCCCCAGGTTGGCCAGGCTCAGTGGAGCAGTCGAATGGGCAGGCACTACTCTGTTTCTGAAACTCTCAATTGTAGTGAATGGGATCCACGCAAACAGTTTAGCAGAACAAGCTATGCTGCTTCCATAGCTCCTGGGAAAGGCATGATGGGACAACCCCTTTAAAGTGGAATCCTAAAATGTGCACTAACTACTATGCATTATATAAATTATGAGGAACAACTCTTGCAGTACCTTCCCTCACCACTATCATCCACTCTAAGAGGAAATAGGACTAGTGAGAAAATCATTACTTTTTTTTTTACTTCTTAGACCATGACTGGTCTTAAGACCATTTGTTCTCAGTCTTGGACAAACCCCTTTAAAGAGGACCTGTCACCAAAAAATGCAATTCAATCTGAAAACAGCATGGTATAGAGCAGGCGGAGCTGAGCAGGTTGATTTATCTTTTTGTGGGAAAAGATTTGGTATTACTTGTATTTTTAAAATTTACATCTACAGCCCTGTAAAGTACTATCGGCACAGGGAGGAGAAGTTTTCAGTGACTGAGTTATCTTTTTATGCACACTTATATACTTAATGCTATCAGTCACTGACAACATCTCCTCCCTAAACCGATAGGTGTTCACAGAAGGTAGAAAAAGCAGTAATATAAATGTATAAATTAAAGGTTTTACTGAATCTTTTCCAACAAAATATATTCATCTGCTCAGCTCCTCCTGCTCTACAATATGGTGCTGTCAGATTGCACTGCATTATTTGTTGACAGATCCTCTTTAAGTTTTACAAATTAATGATTTAAATCAGTTGTATATGTACCATACTAATTGGGTCTCCCAGATGCTGGCCCACTGATTTTATCAAGCTCACACTCTAGATTCTATAAACAAGTGGCCATGCATGAGGTTGCATTGTATTACATCCTAATAGAACAGATGGATAGAGGATATCTATCAATTTTTATTAATATTTACTGTATCTATCTATCTATCTATCTATCTATCTATCTATCTATCTATCTATCTATCTATCTATCTATCTATCACAGCCCACTCATCAACCAACCTGTCCATTCAAATGACAAAAGCAACCATGTAACATAGTAACATAGTACATAAGGCCGAAAAAAAAGAAATTTGTCCATCCAGTTCGGCCTGTTATCCTGCAAGATGATCGAGAGGAAGGCAAAACCCCCTGTGAGGTAGAAGCCAATTTTCCCCACTTAAGTGGGGAAAAATTCCTTCCTGACTCCAATAAGGCAATCAGACTAACTCCCTGGATCAACGACCCCTCTCTAGTAGCTATAGCCTGTAATATTATTACGCTCCAGAAATACATCCAGGCCCCTCTTGAATTCCTTTATTGTACTCACCATCACCACCTCCTCAGGCAGAGAGTTCCATAGTCTCTGTTTGTGTACAAACCTTCTTTTCTCCAGACGCAGAGGATGTCCCCTCGTCACAGTCACAGTCCATGGGATAAATAGATGATGGCAGAGATCTCTGTACTGACCCCTGATATATTTATACATAGTAATTAGATCTCCCCTCAGTCGTCTTTTTTCTAAAGTGAATAACCCTAATTTTGATAATCTTTCAGGGTACTGTAGTCCACCCATTCCAGTTAATACTTTAGTTGCCCTCCTCTGTACCCTCTCCAGCTCTGCTATGTCTGCCTTGTTCACAGGAGCCCAGAGCTGTACATAGTACTCCATGTGTGGTCTGACTAATGATTTGTAAAGTGGTAGGACTATGTTCTTATCACGGGCATCTATGCCCCTTTTGATGCAACTTATTATCTTATTGGCCTTGGCAGCAGCTGCCTGTCACTGGTTTTTACTGCTTAGTTTGCGGTTTATTAAAATTCCTAGGTCATTTCCATGTCAGTGTTACTCAGTGTTTTACCATTTAGTATGTACGGGTGACTTGCATTATTCCTTCCCATGTGCATAACCTTACATTTGTCAGTGTTAAACCTCATCTGCCACTTATCTGCCCAAGCCTTCAATCTATCTAGATCCTTCTGTAGCAGTATACTGTCCTCTTCCGGGTCAATTACTTTACATAGTTTAGTGTCATCTGCAAAAATTGATATTTTACTGTGCAAGCCTTCTACAAGATCATTAATAAATATATTGGAGAATAGGGCCCAATACTGACCCCTGAGGTACTCCACTAGTACTCCACTCCCAATCTGAGTGTGTACCGTTAATAACCACCCTCTGTTTTCTATCACTGAGCCAGTTACTTACCCACATACAGACATTTTCTCCCAGTCCGAGCATTCTCATTTTATATACTTACCTTTTATGTGGTACAGTGTCAAATGCTTTGGAGAAGTCCAGATATATGACATCCATTGATTCGCCGCTGTCAAGTCTAGAACTTACCTCCTCAAAGAAACTGATTAAATTAGTTTGACATGGCCGATCCCTCATGAAACCATGCTGATATGGCGTTATTTGCTTGTTTTCATTGGGATCCTCCAAGATAGCATCTCTCAGAAAACCTTCAAACAGTTTACCAACAACAGATGTTAAACTTACCGGCCTATAGTTTCCGGGGTCTGCTTTTGCCCCCTTTTTGAATATTGGCACCACATTAGCGTCATTCTTTTCCAGTATTGCGTTCCGTCATAGTGGCACAATGCCGGAAAAAAAAGCTTTAGTTTTAGACTAATGCATTCTGAATGGAAAGCATTCCATCTAGTATGCATCAGGATGTCTTCAGTTCAGTCCCTCTTATGGTATTCGGCCGGAGAAAATAATGCAGCATACTGCAGTATTTTCTCCGGCCAAAATTCTGGAACACTTGCCGGAATGCCGGATTTGGCATTAATTCCCATTGAAATGTATTAATGCCGGATCCGGTACCAAGTGCGCAGACCTTTAAAAATGTGAAAAGAATTTATACCGGATCTGTTTTTCCGGATGACACCAGAGAGACGGATCCAGTATTTTAATGCATTTGTCAGCCGGATCCGTATCTGGAAACAAATGCTATACGTTTGCATACGGATTTCCGGATCCAGCAGGCAGTTCTAGCAATTGAACTGCCTGCCGGAATCCTCTGATGCAAGTGTGAAAGTACCCCTATATAGCAATCTTATCAGATTATTAACCTGAAGGAAGTAACTTTCTGAGCATTGTATTGAGTCAAGTCAACTTGGATGGCAATTTTTTTCAATCTTTCTCATCAGATAACACTCCTGTTTAGGTGTAATTTTCATGGACGGCCTGGACATGAGATGGTTTCTGTTTTATATTTTAAAGTCTTTGTATCACTTTTGCTACAGTATTCTGACCTATAAGTAAAGCTTTGCTGATCTTCTTGTAGTCTACACTTTTCTTGTGTAAAGAAATAATTTTCTCTCGCAGGTCTTGTGACATTTCTTTTCCATGTGGTGCCATTGCCGACAGCATGAAATGGGAAGAGGTTCTCTTTGTTAAGTAATGCCCTTTTATAGTCCACTGTCTGCTGGACACCAGTTTAATAAAGAATTAGACTCACCTGGGGTTGAATTTGTGTAAATTAGAATTTTATAGACTAAACTTTAGCTTTGCTCCTAACACTTTCATTGGGGTGTACCCATTTTTACAACATGGTCTTGAATGAATTTGTCAAGATAATTACTTTTTTGTGTGTGCAAATTAACAAATCTTGTTTGCAATCAATGGCCCACAATTGTGGGAGTACTGTGTAGTATGATATCCCATAGAAAATGTTGATTCTGAAAGGACACTAAAGATTTTCTGACAGATCTGTCAGGGTATACTTATTTACTGATTTGTGCTATATATATATATATATATATATATATATATATATATATATATATATATATCATATACAGTTGCAAGAAAATGTATGTGAACCCTTTGGAATGATATGGATTTCATAATGTCAACTGATCTTCATCTAAGTCATGACAATAGACAATCACAGTCTGCTTAAACTAATAACACACAAATAATTAAATGTTACCATGTTATTATTGAACACACCATGTAAACATTCACAGTGCAGGTGGAAAAAGTTGGTGAACCCCTAGACTAATGACATCTCCAAGAGCTAATTGGAGTGAGGTGTCAGCCAACTGGAGTCCAATCAATGAGATGAGATTAGAGGTGTTGGTTACAGCTGCCCTGCCCTATAAAAAACACACACCAGTTCTGGGTTTGCTTTTCACAAGAAGCATTGCCTGATGTGAATGATGCCTCACAGAAAAGAGCTCTCAGAAGACCTACGATTAAGAATTCTTGACTTGCAGAAAGCTAGAAAGGGTTATAAAAGTATCTCCAAAAGCCTTGCTGTTCATCAGTCCACAGTAAGACAAATTGTCTATAAATGGAGAAAGTTCAGCAATGCTGCTACTCTCCCTAGGAGTGGCCGTCCTGTAAAGATGACTGCAAGAGCACAGCGCAGACTGCTCAATGAGGTGAAGAAGAATCCTAGAGTGTCAGCTAAAGACTTAAAAAAGTCTCTGGCATATGCTAACATCCCTGTTAGCGAATCTACGATACGCAAAACACTAAACAAGAATAGATTTCATGGGAGGATACCACAGAGGAAGCCACTGCTGTCCAAAAAAAACATTGCTGCACGTTTACAGTTTGCACAAGAGCACCTGGATGTTCCACAGCAGTACTGGCAAAATATTCTGTGGACAGATGAAACCAAAGTTGAGTTGTTTGGAAGAAACACACAACACTATGTGTGGAGAAAACGAGGCACAGCACACCAACATCAAAACCTCATCCCAACTGTGAAGTATGGTGGTGGGGGCATCATGGTTTGGGGCTGCTTTGCTGCGTCAGGACCTGGACGAATTGCTATCATCGAAGGAAAAATGAATTCCCAAGTTTATCAAGACATTTTGCAGGAGAACTTAAGGCCATCTGTCCACTAGCTAAAGCTCAACAGAAGATGGGTGTTGCAACAGGACAACGACCCAAAGCATAGAAGTAAATCAACAACAGAATGGCTTAAACAGAAGAAAATACGCCTTCTGGAGTGGCCCAGTCAAAGTCCTGACCTCAACCCGATTGAGATTCACACCAGACATCCCAAGAAAATTGCTGAACTGAAACAGTTCTGTAAAGAGGAATGGTCAAGAATTACTCATGACCGTTGTGCACGTCTGATCTGCAACTACAGGAAACGTTTGGTTGAAGTTATTGCTGCCAAAGGAGGTTCAACCAGTTATTAAATCCAAGGGTTCACATACTTTTTCCACCTGCACTGTGAATGTTTACATGGTGTGTTCAATAAAAACATGGTAACATTTAATTCTTTGTGTGTTATTAGTTTAAGCAGACTATGATTGTCTTTTGTTGTGACTTAGATAAGGATCAGATGACATTTTTTGACCAATTTGTGCAGAAATCCATATCATTCCAAAGGGTTCACATAATTTTTCTTGCAACTGTATATAAAAATGAGTTTCTGTCTGTCTGTCTATCTGTCTGTCTGTCTGTCTAGACGTTCTTTATGCGCAACCAAACGACTGGACCGATCTTCACCAAATTTGGCACACAGGTACATCAGGTGTCTGGGAACATTTTAGACCGAGCTCAGCTCACTAGGACGTACTGTTCCTGAGATATTCTCAAAAAATGAGCCCCCCCCCCCAATACAAGCCTGCAAGTCTTTCTCTTCAAATCCCAACTGCTATAAACACAGTTTTACTCCAGGTTTCCATAACAACCCAGCCATGTTTACTGCTTAAAGGGGCAGGCAATGTGGAGGTCACTGTTTTTAAAGGAGCGGGCACAGTGGAGGTCACTGTTATTAAAGGGGCGGTCACTGTGGAGGTCACTGTTATTAAATGGGTGGGCACTGTGGAGGTCACTGTTATTAAATGGGTGGGCACTGTGGAGGTCACTGTTATTAATTGAGCGGGCACTGTGGAGGTCACTGTTATTAAAGGGGCGGGCGCTATGAAGGTCCCTGTTAAAGGAGCGGTCACTGTAAAAGTCACTGTTAAATGGGCGGTCACTGTGAAAGTCACTTTTAAAGGGGCGGGTGCTATGAAGGTCCCTGTTAAAGGAGCGGTCACTGTGAAAGCCAATGTTAAAGGGGAGGTCACTGTGAAAGTCACTGTTAAAGGGGCGGCCACTGTGAAAGTCAATGTTAAAAGGGTGGTCATTGTTAAAGGGGCGGTCACTGTGAAAGTCACTGTTAAAGGGGCAGTAACTGTTAAAGGGGCGGTCACTGTGAAGTCACTGTTAAAGGGACGGTCACTGTGAAATTCACTGTTAAAGGGGCGGTCACTGTGAAAGTCACTGTTAAAGGGGCGGTTACTGTGAAAGTCAATGCTAAAGGGGTGGTCACTGTGAAAGTCACTGTTAAAGGGGCAGCCACTGTTAAAGGGGCGGTCACTGTGAAAATCACTGTTAAAGGGGCAGGCACTGTGAAGGTCACTGTTAAAGGGGCGGCCATTAAAACGGTCAGTGTTAAAAAACTGTTGATTTCTTTTTACGACACACGGAAACATAAAATGAAATAGATGAAATATACACGTGTTAACCCGGGTCCTTCTGCTAGTAGATATATATATATATATATATATATATATACAGTACAGACCAAAAGTTTGGACACACCTTCTCATTCAAAGAGTTTTCTTTATTTTCATGACTATGAAGGCATCAAAACTATGAATTAACACATGTGGAATTATATACATAACAAACAAGTGTGAAACAACTGAAAATATGTCATATTCTAGGTTCTTCAAAGTAGCCACCTTTTGCTTTGATTACTGCTTTGCACACTCTTGGCATTCTCTTGATGAGCTTCAAGAGGTAGTCCCCTGAAATGGTCTTCCAACAGTCTTGAAGGAGTTCCCAGAGATGCTTAGCACTTGTTGGCCCTTTTGCCTTCACTCTGCGGTCCAGCTCACCCCAAACCATCTCGATTGGGTTCAGGTCCGGTGACTGTGGAGGCCAGGTCATCTGGTGCAGCACCCCATCACTCTCCTTCATGGTCAAGCAGCCCTTACTTTTAAAGTTTTCCCAATTTTTCGGGTGACAGACTGACCTTCATTTCTTAAAGTAATGATGGCCACTCGTTTTTCTTTACTTAGCTGCTTTTTTCTTGCCATAATACAAATTCTAACAGTCAATGTTAAAGGGGAGGTCACTGTGAAAGTCACTGTTAAAGGGGCGGTCACTGTGAAAGTCACTGTTAAAGGGGCAGTAACTGTTAAAGGGGCGGTCACTGTGAAGTCACTGTTAAAGGGGCGGCCACTGTTAAAGGGGCGGTCACTGTGAAAGTCACTGTTAAAGGGGCGGGCACTGTGAAGGTCACTGTTAAAGGGGTGGCCATTAAAACGGTCAGTGTTAAAAATGGTCAAGCAGCCCTTACTTTTAAAGTTTTCCCAATTTTTCGGCTGACTGACTGACCTTCATTTCTTAAAGTAATGATGGCCACTCGTTTTTCTTTACTTAGCTGCTTTTTTCTTGCCATAATACAAATTCTAACAGTCTATTCAGTAGGACTATCAGCTGTGTATCCACCTGACTTCTCCTCAACGCAACTGATGGTCCCAACCCCATTTATAAGGCAAGAAATCCCACTTATTAAACCTGACAGGGCACACCTGTGAAGTGAAAACCATTTCAGGGGACTACCTCTTGAATCTCATCAAGAGAATGCCAAGAGTGTGCAAAGCAGTAATCAAAGCAAAAGGTGGCTACTTTGAAGAACCTAGAATATGACATATTTTCTGTTGTTTCACAGTTGTTTGTTATGTATATAATTCCACATGTGTTAATTCATAGTTTTGATGCCTTCAGTGTGAATCTACAATTTTCCTAGTCATAAAAATAAAGAAAACTCTTTGAATGAGAAGGTGTGTCCAAACTTTTGGTCTGTACTATATATATATATATATATATATATATATTTGCTAGTTTGTCATTAACTTGTTAATTGGCAACATTAATATGCATTGGAGAAAATACATTTTCTGTGCAAACCATCACTTAATCTCCTGTGAATGATAGAAAGTGAGAATATATGCTTAAAATAATCATCTGAGGAGCCGGCAATATGCATCTGTTAACATGCTTTCTCCACTGTTTTATCAAAGGTGGTGGGGAGAGATTTTCTTTTTCTTGTTATAGTTGCCTATGATGATCTACTTTTTTTTAAGTTTCTTAAACTTTTTTAACTTATTTTTTTTTTCTTTCTCAATCTATGGTAATATAATCCATGTTGTTTTAGGTAAAATATAATCAATTAATTTTTGTTTCTGTGCTAGCAGAGATTGGCATCATTAGCAAGTGCATTTTAGCTATGCCAGCTTCTAGTGAGATAAGTTTTGAGCTGTCTATGGATGTTGCTAGACAGATAAACTGTACCAGAGAACATGATTTTTCTTCAGTTTTTTTTTATGTTGTTAACATCTGTGTATTTTTTTATGGAATTTGATAAACCCCATCCCAGAACATCTATGTTGGACCTCAACCCATCTCAGAACTTCCATGTTCGACCTTTGTTATCTGTTGCCTCTTTGGTCATGATTTTTTTACTTAGTGGTACTATTTGTGTTGCAAATGTTTGTATCTTTCAGCTTCATCTCCTGGTTCTGACAATTGTATATCATTATCTGGTTGTATCTATGTCAATCAATAAAGAGTGCTACAACCTGAGAATCCTCTTGCAGTTCATTCCACCTTACAGGTGTTAAGAATGAACATCAAATAATTCTATAGAGTCTCTGGTAAGAAAAAGTAAAATTTATATATATATATATATATATATATATATATATATATATTTGAGTCATGTTACAAACCTGAAATGTGCAAGCAGTCCTTTGGATGTTTATGCTGTTTTTAACGTGACTCAATAAACTTTTTTTCTTTTACTTTTTAATACCTTAGGATATTTTTCCTAGAGATTCCTTTGCATTGGTGCCTTCTACTCATGCAGTGCTCCTAAGAAGAGTGCCTGAGCTATCTTTCAGATTGGACCTATATGTATGAAATGTTTCTATAAGATGTCCTTACTTAGGTTTGAACAAACAGCATGTGCCAATGCATCACTGCTTATGACACTTTTTATTTTACATTGCATATATATAAAGTACACAGTGGTACTTGAAAGCAATTTTCTATATTTCTGCATAAATGTGACCAAAAACTATATTATAAGATTTTGACACAAGTCCTAAAAGTAGATAAAGGTAACCAAATCAAACAAATGACTTAAAACTATTAGAATTGGTTGTTTATCTATTGAGCAAAATTATCCCATAACAACATGTCTATGAGTGGCCAAAGTCTGTGAACCTTTACTTTCTGTACCTTATGTATGAATAACTGCAACTGAACATTTACAATAATTGTTAATTAGTCTTGCACATTGGCTTGGAGGAATTTTATCCCATTCCTCTGTATGAAACAGCTTCAACTCTGTTATGTGTCAGAGTTTCCTCCCATGAACTGCACACTTCAGGCCCTTTCATAGCGATTCTATGAATTAAAGTCAGCACTTCGACTTTGCCATTTCCCTAATTTTATTTTATTTTTTTAGTTTTACTTTTGTGCTTAGGATCATTATATGGATTAATGACTAATGTTCTCTTGAGATTTAGCTCATGGAAAGATATTCTGACTCTTCCTTTATATTCTTCTAGTATAATTCAGAATTCATTGTTTCATCAATAATGGCAAGCTGTCTTGACCCAGATGCAGAAAAACATGTCCATATCATCATTCAACCACAGTGTTTTACAGATATGGTGAGGTTTTATGCTGGAATGCTGTGTTCTCTTTTCTCCGAACATACATAACCTTTCGCATTTAAACCCCAAAAATTTTTGCGCACATCTGCCCACAAAACATCTTTCCAATTGTCTTCTGACTTGTCCAGTTGATCTTTAGCAAACTGCAAACAGCAATGTTCATTTTGGACAGCAGTGACTTTCTCCTTGCAACCCTACCATGCACACCATTTTTGTTCAGTGTTTTCCTGATGGTGGACTCATGAACATTAACAGTCTTTAGGTGTTTAGAGATCACTTTTGGTTCCTTTGTGACCTCGCAAAGCATTATATACCTTGCTCTTGTCGTTATACAGGGAGTGCAGAATTATTAGGCAAATGAGTATTTTGACCACATCATACTCTTTATGCATGTTGTCTTACTCCAAGCTGTATAGGCCTGAAAGCCTACTACCAATTAAGCATATTAGGTGATGTGCATCTCTGTAATGAGAATGGGTGTGGTCTAATGACATCAACACCCTATATTAGGTGTGCATAATTATTAGGCAACTTCCTTTCCTTTGGCAAAATGGGTCAAAAGAAGGACTTGACAGGCTCAGAAAAGTCAAAAATAGTGAGATATCTTGCAGAGGGATGCAGCACTCTTAAAATTGCAAAGCTTCTGAAGCGTGATCATCGAACAATCAAGCGTTTCATTCAAAATAGTCAACAGGATCGCAAGAAGCGTGTGGAAAAACCAAGGCGCAAAATAACTGCCCATGAACTGAGAAAAGTCAAGCGTGCAGCTGCCAAGATGCCACTTGCCACCAGTTTGGCCATATTTCAGTGCTGCAACATCACTGGAGTGCCCAAAAGCACAAGGTGTGCAATACTCAGAGACATGGCCAAGGTAAGAAAGGCTGAAAGACGACCACCACTGAACAAGACACACAAGCTGAAACGTCAAGACTGGGCCAAGAAATATCTCAAGACTGATTTTTCTAAGGTTTTATGGACTGATGAAATGAGAGTGAGTCTTGATGGGCCAGATGGATGGGCCCGTGGCTGGATTGGTAAAGGGCAGAGAGCTCCAGTCCGACTCAGACGCCAGCAAGATGGAGGTAGAGTACTGGTTTGGGCTGGTATCATCAAAGATGAGCTTGTGGGGCCTTTTCGGGTTGAGGATGGAGTCGAGCTCAACTCCCAGTCCTACTGCCAGTTTCTGGAAGACACCTTCTTCAAGCAGTGGTACAGGAAGAAGTCTGCATCCTTCAAGAAAAACATGATTTTCATGCAGGACAATGCTCCATCACACGCGTCCAAGTACTCCACAGCGTGGCTGGCAAGAAAGGGTATAAAAGAAGAAAATCTAATGACATGGCCTCCTTGTTCACCTGATCTGAACCCCATTGAGAACCTGTGGTCCATCATCAAATGTGAGATTTACAAGGAGGGAAAACAGTACACCTCTCTGAACAGTGTCTGGGAGGCTGTGGTTGCTGCTGCACGCAATGTTGATGGTGAACAGATCAAAACACTGACAGAATCCATGGATGGCAGGCTTTTGAGTGTCCTTGCAAAGAAAGGTGGCTATATTGGTCACTGATTTGTTTTTGTTTTGTTTTTGAATGTCAGAAATGTATATTTGTGAATTTTGAGATGTTATATTGGTTTCACTGGTAAAAATAAATAATTGAAATGGCTATATATTTGTTTTTTGTTAAGTTGCCTAATAATTATGCACAGTAATAGTCACCTGCACACACAGATATCCCCCTAAAATAGCTAAAACTAAAAACAAACTAAAAACTACTTCCAAAAATATTCAGCTTTGATATTAATGAGTTTTTTGGGTTCATTGAGAACATGGTTGTTGTTCAATAATAAAATTAATCCTCAAAAATACAACTTGCCTAATAATTCTGCACTCCCTGTAGTTCTTGGTCAACCATTCCTGGGGAGAGTAATGACGGTTTTGAATTTCTTCCATTTATACAATTTGTCTGACTGTGGAAGAGTTTAGACTCCACCAAAGTGGTGGAGTCTAAACTCTTGTTAGAGACAGTTTTGAAACTTTTTTCTTTCTGATTACCATCAAACAATTCTTCTGAAATCTACTTTCTTCATGGCATGATAAACTTCCACAAATAAGTGTTATGAAGATCAGACTTTGATAAATCAATGTTCTTTAAGTAAAACTGGTTGCCCACTCATCCCATTAATTAAAACACCTGACTCTAATTTCACCTTCAAATTATCTTCTAAACCTGTGATATTCGATTATTTTTCAAGCCTAATGTTTTTTATTTATCAGTTTGATTTGGTAATCTTTATCTGCTTTTAGGACTTATGTGAAAATCTGATGTAGTTTTAGGTCATACTTTTGAAGAAACTAGCTGAAGGACCCGGCTTCGGTCGGGTATATTTCATCTATTTAATTTAATGTTTGTGTGTGTCATTAAAGGATATCGACAGTATCTACTATAACTTAACAGTAACCTCCACAGCCCCTCCTTAACACTGACCCCCCAGTGCCGTGTCTCCTTAAAATGGGACGTCCATAGCAGCCCACCCCTTAACTTTGACCTTCACAGCAGCCTGCCCTTTTAACAGTGAGTTCCACAGCACCCCACCGCCTTTACAGTAACCTCCACAGGAGCCCACCCCCTTAACTGTGACATACACCATTCCTGGCCTCCTTAACAGAGACCTCCACAGTGACTGGCCTTTTAACAGTGACTGCCACATTACCCCACTCCCTTAACAGTGACCTCACAGTACCCCGCTGCCTTAACAGTAACCTCACAGTACCCTGCTGGCCCTTTAATAGTGGCCTCTACAATCCCCTCCTCCCTTAACAGTGACCTCCACAGTGCCCGCCCCTTTACCATTGACCTCCACAGCGGCCTGACCCCTTAACAGTAGAATCCACAGCGCCCTCCTCTTTAACAGTGACCTCCACAGCAGCCATCCCTTTATTAGTGACCTCCACAGTACCCTGTCTCATCAATAGTGATTTACACAATAACCCGCCCCTTAACAGTGACCTCCACAGAGCTCCATTCCCTTAAAACTTGACCTCCACAACACCCTTCCCCCATAACAATGACCTTTACAGCACCGAGCCCCTTAACACTGACCTCCAGAGCGGACCGTCCCCTTAACTTTGACGTCCACAGTTCTCTGCCCCTTAACAGAAACCTCCTCAGTGCCCGCCCCTTTAACAGTGACCTCCACAGCGGCCAGCCCTTTATTAATGACTTCTACAGTACCCTGTCTCCTTAATGGTGGCCTCTACAGCAATCTGCCCCTTAAAATTGACCTCCACAGCAGCCTTCCCCTAGGGTGGCCAAAGGTCCGGGTTTAGGAAGGAGAGTCCGGCTTTTAGACTCCCTGTATTCCATCCGGCCCAAGGCCTGAATGGACACAGGGATTTCCTTTTGAACAGCTCACTCAGACAGCAGCACTGTGCTGTCTGAGCGTGATCTTCAGGAAGAAAGTCAACCTCCCTCCCAGCTCTGCAGCTGACAGAAGTTGATTTTTACCATAATTTTTTCAATCCCCATCAGCTGAGGAGTGAGAGGGGGCATGACCTAACCGGGTCAGGAGCATGGCTTAGTGGACCTGTGGGTGGAGCTTTTAAGTCCACCCTGCCCCTTTAAAGGAAATATGTCACCAGGGCTTATCGCTATTGAAGTAAAGCCATAGCCAAATAGCACTTAGTACTTTATTTCCAGATGTGCCTTTGTTTCAGCAATAGATGTTTTCTATCTTCTGAAAATCCAGTTTATTTGGTTTTCAAATGAGCCACTAAGGTTCCCAGAGGGGCGTCACTCTTGCAGGAAGGAGCCCAGGCACACCCTCATGCTAGGAGCAGGCAAAAGGGGGGCAGAATTATGGCTTGAATGTGATGTAGGAGGGGTGGGTGGACATATTGTGGCAGGAGGCATGCCTGGGATTAAAAACATCTATTGCTGGAACAAAGGCACATCTGGAAATAAGGTACTAAGTGCTATTAGGTTATGGCTTTACTTCAATAGTTTCTTAATATGTACTCTTATTGGGTCTGCTTGAGTTACACCTCAACTTGCACCCAGAAGAACCTGAAACTATCTGTTGATGCAACCACTATATTCCAAATCTGTAATGTGCATTGCATAAAAGATTCTATAAAACATTTTTTATATCTTTACATGATTTGTATATTTGCAGTTGAAGATATATAAAAAGCATCTAGGTCACTGAACACATTCCTGGTAATAAATCACAGCACTATTTAAAGCTGTGTGCATGTGCTTCAATGTAGCATGAAAATAAAGGCTTTTCATATACTAACATTTATTACTACAAACATATAATGCTCAGATGAAGCAAGGGAAGAAACGGATATGTACCTTATTATTTAGCTTGAAGGCAAATGACAATAATATTTGAACATGTATTATTTAAATATGTTGTCTTCCCAGAATTTAATCTAAAAAGAACTTGTATTTTAAATATAAATTCAATAAAACGTATATTATTGTTATTTGTTAAAAAATATTCTGGAAGAATAACGGTCATTCCATGTACTGTATAGAGCCAAATTTCATGTACCGTATTCTAAAATAGCATAGATGCATGTGTTACTAAGACTTGATGAAAGCCAGCCATATGCATTAGAATAATGTTGGCCAGACCAATTGTTTTGGTAGGATAAGCCAATCATATATGGAGGCCTCTAAACTCTCCCTTAATGGCAGATGTCAGGAAGAGAAGTATTTAAGGATGCCTAGTCCTTTTGTTTGGGCCATTCAAAACATTTTTATACTCAACTAAGCAAAGCATACATGTGTATGGGGGGAGATTGGGAGAGATAGCTCTTGACCAAATACTCATTACCTTAAGCCAGACATGCTCAACCTGCAACCCTCCAGCTGTTGCAAAACTACAACTCCCAGCATGCCCAAACAGCCTACAGCTATCAGCCTACAGCAAGGCATTGTGGGAGTTGTAGTTTCACAACAGCTGGAGGGCCGCAGGTTGAGCATGCCTACCTTAAGCTATCTAAAGTGCTTGGCCATCCTTTTATCCCCTTTACATGACCCAATGATTAGGTCTCAATCATTGTCCATGTGAACATGCGGTCAATCACCCTACAAATGGTAATAAACAATTTTGGGTGATAGCATCTTTTATGCAGCACTAAAAATCTTTGTTTGCCCACGTGCCCACAAATGAAAAGTGTATATAGATGAATGATCATATTAAAGAAGCACTTTTTTAGCAGGGTAATTTGTTACACCTTAAAGAGGACCTGTCACCGCTCCTGACATGTCTGTTTTAATACCTTCATGCATTCCCCATGTAATAATAATTCTGGAACATCTAATCTTATGGCTCTATGTTGTACCATTCCTTTATTATTTCTACTAGAAGTTATGAATGAATTGCTAGCAGTCTGCAGTAAGGGAACAGGAAGAGAGAAGGGAGATGGAACGTATGCACTGTGTGCATCGTCTCCTCATGTAGCCGATTAGCTTGAGTGCCAGAAAATTGAAACTGAACTTGGCTTCGGTTCCAACTAGTACTTTAGAACTGAAGCTGAGTTCGGATTAAAGTTTTAAAGTGGTTTTCTACTTAAAAGATTAACTACCAAAGGTAATTAACAAAGTCAAGCACGACTTTGCGAATAACTTACTTTGGATCATCAGGGCCCATACATTCTAATACTGTACAGAGATGGATTTCCGTACTGTATTATTCCAAAGTTTTGAATGAAGCGACTTCGGATGAAGCATCGGAAGCTCACTTCGCTCAACACTAGTAAGTATGATTTAATAATTTTTTATTTTACACTTTGTTATTACTGTCAGATGCCGCAATCAGCTATGAATGCGGCATCTGAGGAGTACAATGGCGGGGAATGGCACAATTTCTGCTCCCTGTCATTGCACCCATTACTTACAAAGAAATGTGCTTCATTACAAAGTAATAAGTCACAAAGCAAAATTTTTTGTAAAATTTGGTGAAGCAGCCGAATCTAATTTTTGAATACTTCGCTCATCTCTAATCGCAACCTTAAGGAAATATCTATGCTTTTGTCATACATGCTGTCCTGTCTTCTTCGGACAACTTTGCAAGCCACCTACACTGCCCCTGATCGCAACCATCACTGTAGCATGGAACAGAGTGGGAGCTGTGATAGAGGGAAGACAGATACTGCTAGATCAAGGTCCGGTAAATTTATAACTATTTGATTTTATGAATATATGTACATATCATTGGCCAAGTATTGTCAAACAGAGAAGGAAGAGGCTCCATGCTACCTAAGGCTGTTATATCACTTTCCCCAAAAAACATTTATTAAAACTGCCTTATTATAAAGTTATTAGCCTACCATTGCATCCTATGACAAATCAATGTTATTCTCAGTTGTTGATGGTAACATCCTGTAGTGCAGCCTTGTCATATGCTCTTAGAAAAAAAATACAAAACATCCTGCATGATATGATAGTAAATATGCAGATATGCATGGCTACATTTATAAAGTCATGGCAAATAATGCACTAAAACAATAGATGCAAACATAATATATGGACTAAGCCCTCACTCTAATAATAAAATCTGAGACTCTCAGCCAATATTTTTTAATTAAAACACATCTGTGCCCGCCTACCTGCACCAAGGTAGTCTCAGTCAGACAGGACCTACTCTAAACCTACCTATTCCATTGGGCATCTATATTCAGGAGAGAAGACCCTGCACATATAGTGTGCTGCTCCTAGTTACCTCTATGTGCCCAAAGCAACCAATGAGAGGAGGAGCATGCACAGCTACATGTACCACCTAGTCAAGGTCACCTGTGGGCTAGGCGGGGCAAAAGTGCACAAAAATGGTACTCCTTGTTATATGCTCCTTTCTTTTAATAGCCGCTCTTGTATGCGCAGTGTCAGCTATATGTTCAGTCAGTGTCATATTGTGTCTTTTATAAATCAAGTTACACAAAGCATTATGAATATATGGAGGTAGGAAAGGAACTGGTTTGTGTCACATGTCCTGCCAGGACACATCATATTGCCCTAAGACCAGTGTTCCCTCTAAGCCTTGGAAGCTGCTGAACAGGGTCGGCCCAGAGCTGGGCACAGTGCCATCAAAGGTAGGCGATAGGAAAACCTTAGATTATTGTCACATCAAAGAGCATACAGTGTAACCCCTGCACCATCCCGTACAATATACAGTATAACCCTTACACCATGCTGTGTAATTGATATTATAATCCATACACCATGCTGTACAATAAACAGAATAATCCCTACATATTGCTGTACAGAATACATTATAATCCCTGCACCATGCTGTGCAATATACAGTATAGTTCATGCATTTTGTATAGTATACAGTATAATCCCTGCACCATGCTGTATAATATACATTATAATCCATACACCATGCTGTACAAGATATATTATAATTCATATACCATGCCATAAAATATACAGTATAATCCATACACCATGCTGTACAGTATACATTACAATTCCTTCACTATGCCGTACAATATACAGTATAGTTCATACAACATGCTGTACAATATACAGTATAGTTCATACCACATGCTGTACAATATAACCCCTACACCATGCTATACAATGTACATTATAATCCATACACCATGCCGTACAATATAAAGTATAGTTCATATACCATGTTGTACAGTATACATTATAATCCCTGCACCATGCTGTAATATAAAGTATAATCCCTACACCATGCTGTATAAAATACATTATAATCTATACACCATGCCGTATAATATACATTATAATCCATACACCATACCGTAAAATATACAGTATAATCCATACACCATGCTCTACAATATAAATTATAATCCCTGCACCATACTGTATAATATACATTATAATCCATACACCATGCTGTACAGAATACATTATAATCCCTGCACCATGCCGTACAATATACAGTATAGTTCATACACCATGCTGTAAAATATACAGTATAGTTCATACCACATGCTGTACAATATACAATATAACCCCTACATCATGCTATACAATGTACATTATAATCCATACACCATGCCGTACAATATAAAGTATAGTTCGTATAGCATGTTGTACAGTATACATTATAATCCCTGCACCATGCTGTAATATAAAGTATAATCCCTACACCATGCTGTATAAAATACATTATAATCTATACACCATGCCATATAATATACATTATAAGGCATACACCATACCGTAAAATATACAGTATAATCCATACACCATGCTCTACAATATAAATTATAATCCCTGCACCATGCTGTATAATATACATTATAATCCATACACCATGCTGTACAGTATACATTATAATCCCTGCACCATGCCGTACAATATACATTATAATCCATACACTATGCTGTACAATATATAGTATAATCCATGCCCCATGCCGTACAATATACAACATAACCCCACAGTGTAGGTGTTATACTGTATAATGTACAGCATGGTGTATGAACTATAATGTATATTGTATAGCATGGTGTATAAACTATACTGTATATTGAACGGCATGGTGTATGGATTATAATTTATATTGTATAGCATGCTATATGGATTATAATGTATACTGTACAGCATGGTGTATGAACTATACTGTATATTGAATGGCATGGTGTATGGATTATAATGTATATTGTATAGCATGGTGTATGGATTATAATGTATACTGTACAGCATGGTGCAGGGATTATAATGTATACTGTAGATCATAGTGCATGGATTATAATGTATATTATTCAGCATGGTCCAGGGATTATAATGTATATTATACAGCATGGTACAGGGATTATAATGTATTCTGCATAGCATGGTGCAGGGATTATAATGCATATTATACAGCATGGTAAAGGGATTATAATAAACATTGTATAGCATGGTGTATGAACTATACTGTATATTATACAGCATTGTGTATGGATTATAATGTACATTGTATAGCATGGTGTATGAACTATACTGTGTAATGTACGGCATGGTGTATTGATTATAATGTACATTGTATAGCATGGTGTATGAACTATACTGTGTAATGTACGGCATGGTGTATTGATTATAATGTACATTGTATAGCATGGTGTATGAACTATACTGTGTAATGTACGGCATGGTGTATTGATTATAATGTACATTGTATTACATGGTGTAGGGGTTGTACTGTATATTGTACGGCATGGTGCAGGTATTATAATGTATAGTGCATAGCAAATGTATGGAGGTTACCCCATGCTGGACAATATAACCCCTGTGTCATGCTGTACAATATATAGTATAGCCCTTACACAGTGTAGAGGTATACTGTATATAGTGTGACACAATGTATGCTATATGTTTATAACATAAACATATTCAATTTGAAAACTTACAATTATTTGACATGGCCCTTGGGGATCGGACACCACTTCAATGCTTTTGCTGGGGGGCTGGGTCTAAGAACATGCCCTCCTCTTCCCCCCTCTTTTGCCATGCTGCACGCAATTCTCCTCTTCCAGTAGCAGCAGCGCATGAGGAAGAAGGTGGGGCCAGCTTGGAGCGCTGCACAGGAACGTCCTGACACTGGACATTGTCAGGATTTTAAGGGCACTGTGGGCAGTATGGTGAGTGCCTATGCCGAGTTCTAGGGCCACTCACTACAGCAATGCACACAGTGAAAATTGTGTGCATTGCCAGGACGGGCTTCCCCAGAGTACGGAACAAGCATACACCATTATATGAAGTCCGGGCTGCAGTGGTGAGTGGTCCTGCGAGGTCCTGAGCGGAGGCATAAAGGAAGCTGTGCGGCCATGTGCCCATGCAGCTTACAGGGACCACTGCCTAAAGCATGATGGGACAGCAGTCATATGACAAACCAGGAAGTAGGACTCTAGCATGGGGAATAAGAGAAAACTGCAAGTGAGGTAAATAAAAAAAAAAACAATCCAAGGTGGAAAGGGAGCTACAGTACTTAATGAAAATATACCTAAGAGTGAAAAGTAATTTATCACTCAACCCCTCTAACAGAATGCATCTAAACTGAACCGAGTAACCATAGCTGCAGTTTGGCGTTCATGCAGATTTTAAAATGGAAGTATATTTATTTGTAAGTTGCTTTATTTTGTATATACACAATAGTTTTGGATAACCCATTGTTAAACTTTGCGAATTATTAAGAGGATATTTACTAAACAATATCCTCTTAATAATTCACAAAGTTTGCTAATTTCGTAGCTCCTGTTTGAAGAACCAAAGTTTTTAGTACAATCAATATAGCTGCTTTTGAAATTGAAATGAATCTATTGTCATACTGCACATTTATAAAGAAAGATTAAACTTGTTAGTGTAATTAGAGCAGATTTCAAATGCTATTAAAAGTTCTAGCACTGTATTCAAAATAAACACTGATCAAGGGGAGGAACCTTAAACTATGTTGGTTGAGATTATGGTAATTAAATGAGAACAAAAATAATCACAAATAAAAGTAAAACAAAGACACTTTCTAACTTGTTTAATTAGATTATTATCATGACACAGAGATTTTAATTAAAGAAATAAAAACCTATTCCTTTAACTAAGTTCTACTTTAATATTGTCTTATCTTTAATTAAGTTATGTTTTATTATAGCTTCATCAATTTCAAATCAAATATATTATTGAAGGATAACTTTTCTCCTAACAATGCTTATTTTCTAGAGTTCCATTTTTATGAGCTTTCATGTGTCTGCATTTGTAAGATTATTATCACATTAACATGACCGTAACTAGTTTGAGCTGTGTTTATTCTCCTTTGAAGATATGTCTAAAGATCCAATACAATGCAAGTGCCTAAAAAATTATGTAAAGGATATATTCTAAATTCCATAGAAGGAATGGAAGAAAGTTAAACTATGGACCAGTACAAAATGTTGTAAACCAGTTAAACATATCATTAATTATTCTATATACACAACCTATAATAACAAGTGTAGAGTGAAAATTCAATTAGCAGCAAAGCAAAATTCTTTGTGCTTTGTGGTAGCGAATTGATTTTCCCTGAATAATGGTAAAAACAATAAAAATCATAAAAATCATATTTACCTTATCCATTTTATCTTGACGAGCACTATCATTACTGTCAGATTCCACAATCAGCTATGAATGCGGCATCTGAGAGGTGCAATGATGGGAAGTGGTGCAATTGCCTCTCCCTGTCATTGCGTCCACTATTTACAAAGAAATGTGCTTTGTGACAAAGTAATTCATCACAAAGCAATTTTTTTATTTGGCAAAGCAGCTAAATTGAATTTTACAATACATCGCTCATAACTATTGATAACATTAGTAATCATGACAAACTATTATTTTTTGGAACACTTATTTTCTGACCACACTGCCACACAGAAGTACTCTAGGTGGTTTTATTGCTATAGCTATATCTATTCTAGTTGCTTCAGCAAAGTGTAGTTTGCTGAGACACTTTTATTAAAAGTGTTTTATTGGCTAGATTTTTTTTTTAAATGGTGGGTAGGTTGGTAGCGGGTCCTGCTATTCCCTCCCTACTCCAGTACAACACTTTCCTCTAGCCCGAGGTAAACCCAGGTGTAGCTACTGGGATTATTACTGGGAGAATAAATACAGTACTGAAAAGTTCATTCAATGTTTGGTGAGTTAATAGACAATGATCTTGGCTATCTCATACATAAATTAAACTTGAAACTATTTAGCATATGATTAGTTATGCAGATTCTTGTCATGTAACTGCATTGCTACTGTTTTGCTCCTGGTAGTGGAACAATATTTTTCTTCTTGTATACTACAAATTACAGCCTGTTCTCACATTTCATAACAGCTCAGTATGTTATTAGGTTGACTCCCAAGAGAAAGATCACTGGTTTGAATCCAGGAGCAGCTATGAAGAAGATCTCCCAAGAAAAGAGAAAAAGCATCATCGAGCTCATCAATAGCGGTATCTCGTCCAAGAAAATTGCCAAACTGCATAATTTGAGCACAATGACAGTTGGAAGATTACGAAACAAAGACTGTCCATCCGTTCCAAAGCCAAGAAGTGGACGTCCAGGCAAAAAATTGGATTGGAGTAAATAAGTCATCACAAGGTCTATCAGTTCAGACAGAACAAAAACGGCAATGGAGATGGCTCATATGCTTTGTTATAGTGAGATCAGAGATGTCCATGCAAGCACCGTGTGACGCGCTTTACACAGGTCTAGAATGGTGGCCTGAAAAAAGGTGAAGAAGCCTTGACTTCGATATTATCATAAGAAGCATTGGCTCGAGCTTGCAAAAAAGTATGACCAGTGGACAGTAAAATATTGGAAATGGGTGATTTGGAGCAATGAGATGAAAGTCGATAGATTGGGCTCTGATGGGTGCAAATGGATCTGAAAAAACAAGTGAAAAAGGGGCAAATGAATCTAGAAATTAAAGGAACTATGAAGTTTGGTGGAGGAAGCCTGGTGATATGGGGTTGTTTAATAGCCAAAGGTGTTGGATACTTGACCAGGATTGATGGTGGTTTCAATGCTGAGCTATATGTGAGTATCCTACAAGATGAGTCACTTCGTACACTTCGGTACTATGGGTATGAAAAGGACGATAGTGTTTCAGCAGGACAATGACCAGACGCATGTGTCGAGATTGGTGAAGAAATGGTTTAATGACAAAGAAATAGAGGTGCTGGGTTGGCCCCCACAAGTATCCAGTCCTTAACCCAATCGAACACTTGTAGAATTGAAGAAAAAGCTGTATTCATTCCCAAGCTAGTTGACGAGTAAGCACCAACATTAAGAATGTGTAGTAGAGACCTGGAAACAGATTTCAGTCGAGGCATGCTTGAATCTGATGCCTGGAAGAATTCAGTAAGTGTTGAAAGCCAAAGGATAATTTACAAAATACTAACAAAATAATAAAAATTCAAATTTAGAATTTTAGGAGAAAAACAGTAACAATGCAGTTGCATAACAAGCATATGCTAAATAGTTGCAAGTCCAATTTATGTATGCGATAGTCAAGATGTTTGTCTATAAAATGATAGTAGTCTCATGTTCAAATCTGCAGTGGATGGTGAGATATGGAGTTCAAAACATTTTTACCCTTTTTCTCATATACACTGCTCAAAAAAATAAAGGGAACACTTAAACAACACAATGTAACTCCAAGTCAATCACACTTCTGTGAAATCAAACTGTCCACTTAGGAAGCAACTCTGAGTGACAATCAATTTCACATGCTGTTGTGCAAATGGGATAGACAACAGGTGGAAATTATAGGCAATTAGCAAGACACCCCCAATAAAGGAGTGGTTCTGCAAGTGGTGACCACAGACCACTTCTCAGTTCCTATGCTTCCTGGCTGATGTTTTGGTCACTTTTGAATGCTGGCGGTGCTTTCACTCTAGTGGTAGCATGAGACGGAGTCTACAACCCACACAAGTGGCTCAGGTAGTGCAGCTTATCCAGGATGGCACATCAATGCGAGCTGTGGCAAGAAGGTTTGCTGTGTCTGTCAGCGTAGTGTCCAGATCAGGAGACGTGGAGGAGGCCGTAGGAGGGCAACAACTCAGCAGCAGGACCGCTACCTCCGCCTTTGTGCAAGGAGGAACAGGAGGAGCACTGCCAGTGCCCTGCAAAATGACCTCCAGAGGGCCACAAATGTGCATGTGTCTGGTCAAACGGTCATAAACAGACTCCATGAGGGTGATATGAAGGCCCGACGTCCACAGGTGGGGGTTGTGCTTACAGCCCAACACCGTGCAGGACGTTTGGCATTTGCCAGAGAACACCAAGATTGGCAAATTCGCCACTGGCGCCCTGTGCTCTTCACAGATGAAAGCAGGTTCACACTGAGCACATGTGACAGACGTGACAGAGTAATGGTGTGGGGTGGCATTTCTTTGGAGGGCCGCACAGCCCTCCATGTGCTCGCCAGAGGTAGCCTGACTGCCATTAGGTACCGAGATGAGATCCTCAGACCCCTTGTGAGACCATATCCTGGTGCGGTTGGCCCTGGGTTCCTCCTAATGCAAGACAATGCTAGACCTCATGTGGCTAGAGTGTGTCAGCAGTTCCTGCAAGACGAAGGCATTGATGCTATGGACCGGCCCGCCCGTTCCCCAGACCTGAATCCAATTGAGCACATCTGGGACATCATGTCTCGCTCTATCCACCAACAGACTGTCCAGGAGTTGCACCACAGACTGTCCAGGAGTTGGCAGATGCTTTAGTCCAGGTCTGGGAGGAGATCCCTCAGGAGACCGTCCGCCACCTCATCAGGAGCATGCACAGGCGTTGTAGGGAGGTCATACAGGCACGTGGAGGCCACACACACTACTGAGCCTCATTTTGACTTTTTTTAAGGACATTACATCAAAGTTGGATCAGCCTGTAGTGTGTTTTTCCACTTTAATTTTGAGTGTGACTCCAAATCCAGACCTCCATGGGTTGAAAAATTTGATTTCCATTTTTTTATTTTTGTGTGATTTTGTTGTCAGCACATTCAACTATGTAAAGAACAAAGTATTTCAGAAGAATATTTAATTAATTCAGATCTAGGATGTGTTATTTTTGTGTTCCCTTTATTTTTTTGAGCAGTGTATATATATATATATATATATATATACACTCACCTAAAGAATTATTAGGAACACCATACTAATACGGTGTTGGACCCCCTTTTGCCTTCAGAACTGCCTTAATTCTACGTGGCATTGATTCAACAAGGTGCTGATAGCATTCTTTAGAAATGTTGGCCCATATTGATAGGATAGCATCTTGCAGTTGATGGAGATTTGAGGGATGCACATCCAGGGCACGAAGCTCCCGTTCCACCACATCCCAAAGATGCTCTATTGGGTTGAGATCTGGTGACTGTGGGGGCCATTTTAGTACAGTGAACTCATTGTCATGTTCAAGAAACCAATTTGAAATGATTCGAGCTTTGTGACATGGTGCATTATCCTGCTGGAAGTAGCCATCAGAGGATGGATACATGTTCTCATTCTGTTTACTCCAAATTCGGACTCTACCATTTGAATGTCTCAACAGAAATCGATAATCATCAGACCAGGCAACATTTTTCCAGTCTTCAACAGTCCAATTTTGGTGAGCTCGTGCAAATTGTAGCCTCTTTTTCCTATTTGTAGTGGAGAGGAGTGGTACCCGGTGGGGTCTTCTGCTGTTGTAGCCCATCCGCCTCAAGGTTGTGCGTGTTGTGGCTTCACAAATGCTTTGCTGCATACCTCAGTTGTAACAAATGGTTATTTCAGTCAACGTTGCTCTTCTATCACCTTGAATCAGTCGGCCCATTCTCCTCTGACCTCTAGCATCCACAAGGCATTTTTGCCCACAGGACTGCCGTATACTGGATGTTTTTCCCTTTTTACACCATTCTTTGTAAACCCTAGAAATGGTTGTGCGTGAAAATCCCAGTAACTGAGCAGATTGTGAAATACTCAGACCGGCCTGTCTGGCACCAACAACCATGCCACGCTCAAAATTTCTTAAATCACCTTTCTTTCCCATTCTGACATTCAGTTTGGAGTTCAGGAGATTGTCTTGACCAGGATCACACCCCTAAATGCATTGAAGCAACTGCCATGTGATTGGTTGACTAGATAATTGTATTAATGAGAAATAGAACAGGTGTTCCTAATAATTCTTTAGGTGAGTGTGTGTATATATATATATATATATATATATATATATCCTTTGAACAGTAAATAGACTGTAGTTTTATTTGCCTCTGTCTTCTAATATTATGCTGATGAAAATAGTAAATGAGAAAATGAGCCATAGACCTCTGGCAGTTGTAAGGAATTTACTCAATATGAGTATAAATGATAATCTGGTCTAAAGACATGAGAATAAATATGCAAATTTAGTAATTTGAAAAAGAATATTCTTTTTGTCCTAAAAAAGAAAAACCCAAGATGAAACACCTGGTTTCTCAATTGAAATGAATTACTGTCTTTTACCTAAAACTTGTATTTTTGTATAACAGTCTACATTACTATAAGTATACATATTCCTTGTACTAGATATTGACCTGATTTAAACCACAGAGAATAGATAGGTAAAAATGCAATAGCATTAACGCAGAAAGCTGGGATTTTAATAGGAACATGCTGATACCAAATACCATCATGTCTCTGCAGTGCATACTATACTAAAACTTCACATTGTCATGTGGGACATTTAGGATACATCCCCATGAGATGGAAAATATAGCTTGCTCTCTCAAGGGTTTCCCTCTCGTGGGTTGATAAAATCAACACTATAAAAATGAACATCTTATCAATTATCACATTCACCAAGCACGTTGTCTAGGAAATTCTGAGAGACATTAATTCTTATGTGTGGTGCAATAAGAGCACAAGAGAGGCAAGTATAAAAGAACCGTCAAAGCTGGGTGAGCTGGACACCCCATATGTGGCTCTACGTCAAAAATCATCCCTGCTTGAACCAGTAAAATTGCATCAGATAAATGTGTTAGATCGCTCTGGGTACAACTTGAATTATTTCAGTATATCCCTGGTTTAATTCTGGGTTTAAATCTTGGAGGAGACTGGGCATCTCATCATTAAATGATCTGTGTGCAGGGTAGACTTAAATGGATTGGCCCATCTTGTACATTTGCTAGGATATGCCCTGTCTGATTGGTGCAGGTCCCAGAGACTGACTCATGCTCAGAGTGGTTTATGTATTGGTTTCTCCTTACAATACTATATCCTTTAAGGATATGGGTGCACTACTATGCATGTGCAAATGGAAGAGTGATTTAAATAAAAGCTTCCCAATGTCTTGACACCAAACATTCAAATGTTCTTGAAGTTTTCACATTCTATTCATCATATAGAGGCCATAAAAACTTCAATGAAGGTGTTATTTAACCCTTGTTTGGATGGCAAGTATCTCCCCAATTCACTCTACTTTATTTTGGATAAACCGTAGTCTGTCCTGTGTCCTTATACACATTTGGTGGAACTGCTCTAAATTAGAGATTCAGGGAGGAGGTCTTTGGGTTAATAGACAAACTCTGCTCTGTGAATATGTTACCGCTCCAAGTACTGGTAGTTTTGGATTTATGAAGATTATACCACCCAGTTGTAGATAGGTGGTCAGCCACCTTTTAATGATAGTGAAAACATGGAAAGTTGAGAGTATACTTTTATAGGAGGCTACTTGGTTGTTCAATTACTACTATTACCTTGGAATGGACGATAATGATATCTTTCATGTTAAATATTTGAGAAAGAGATTGAGGGAATAGAAAGAGTGAATGATGGCTTTAGCTTGGTGTGTTTTTATGAGATTCTTTACCACGGTTATTTTTTTTTTCTGTATTGCACATTATAATAACAATAAAAAAAGGAAAATACAATGAAAGAGTTGCAACAAAAACCACATGTATTGCAATGTGTTTTTGCCATAGAAATATCTGTGGATTTTATCCTTTTCATTGCTAAGTATGAAATCTGTGGTGGAGATCTGCCACATAAATAGACATGCTACAGATTCCAAATCCACACTGTAGGTCAAATTATGCTGTAGGCTTTTTCAGCATCATGTGCAGGTTTAGTGGACAAAAATGCATGATGCAAAAAAACATGTTAAGATACCTTTAGGGTATGTCCACATATGACTGATATGCAGTAAATTTTCTGCTTGATATCCACAGCAAAAAAATAAATAAATCACCAAAACACCTTTTTTGTTGAGAATTTTGTTGTAGAAATGCAACTGATTTCAAATCCACAATGAAATTATACGGCATAAATGTACCACAGGTCAATTTCTACTATGGATTTTTTCCAAAGTGTGTGGATCAGAATATCTAAAACTTATTTGCTTGACTTTCATATAGAACACTACAGATTTGCAGCATGAAGATACTCAACAGCAAATAAACAGCATTTCAGTCACATGTAGACATATCCTTAAATTGAGCGTTTACAAGTGCTCTAAGAATATTCCTAAATATGGCCGCACACTCAGTTCAAAGCCACCTAAAGAGGTCCTATTACCAGGTGATGGGTCCTCATTTTAAATCTGTCTGCAGTTAAACACCAGAAAAACTAATTGTTAGCCCCAAAGTGACTGGCCGATTTTGAAGCTTATTGACCAACCATATTTTTAAGTTTTTGCTTGTTCAAATTTCAAATACAATACTGCTTCTATTTTTCTGTCGACAGAGCTGTATAGGGCATATTTTTTGCTTGATTTGCATGAGCTTTAGATGTAGTTTTCATTGGTTTGGTCTAAGAGGCTTCAGCAGTTGGCAGAACCAAAGGTCATTTTAAAGCCTCTTGCTGCCATAGAAACAACTGGAATACCACAATCAGATCCCAGGGGAAAGTGGTCAAAGAGGGTGCCCCCTCCTTCTGAAACCATCTGGATGCTGCAGTTGCTATTGACTTCAACATCTAGCCTAAGGCCCTCTTAGTAACTTCCATGAAAAGGCATATTGATGGTCACTAGGAGACTTAACATACATGATTCAAAAAGTCAATAATAGCCTATTTCAGGATTAGGGTGGGCAACTCTCTTGTAACATCAGCATGTGCCATATCTCATCAATCCTCCTAATTTCCAGTGGTATACACTGAAACCTGAGAAATCTCTGAAATTTAGGTGTAACTAAAGAAGTAATGTTTCATTTGAATAATGATGATATGATTCATAATGCAGTAATACTATAATTTGAACTATAGCACAACTGCAGTGTTAGTTATACCTTGTAATATCTCATGGGTCTCTATATGCTGGAGATTATGGAGGAATTATGCAGAACGAACATCAGCATTATGAGACTGGACATGTACTGTTTCCACTGAAGAACTAGGCAAACTGAGTTAAAAGGTTTTTCATGACTTTTTTATCACGTTTATTAAAATATATTTTTTGCAGTGACTAGTAAGAAATTAAACAGTGACCTTCATATACTGATAGGTCCAGTTTAAAAAAGTCATCAATCCATTCAATTTGGGCATTAATTCATTAAAGAGAGGACATTCAGAGAGGGTGCAATGCCCCTTAGGCTACTTTCACACTAGCTACTTTCACACCAGCAAAAACACTTCCGTTACTGATGATACAACCATCTACATCATTTGAACAGATACGGTTGTATTATCTTTAACATATTTTTAACATTGCCATAACCCTTTAAAGTGGTTTTCCTATATACAATACTTTTCCCCTATCCACTGGATAACACAGGTAGGTTTATGGTTTGTGGGGGTCTGACCACGGATTACAGGTATGGGTGGTCCTGCACTCCCCTATTTGCGTGGGATGGAGGCTACGCATGTCTGCTGCTGTTACTTTATGGGACTACCCAACTGGATTGAAGTCTGGGATTTTTGGAAGACAAGTAAACATCTTGAAATCGTTGTCATGTTCCTTAACCATTCCTTAATTTTTGCAGTGTGACCAGGTGAATTATCCTCTCTCAAATAGGGAAAATAGGAAAATTGTGTATTTGACCTAAAACAAATTTTAAGGGACACATTCAACAGAAAGACCCCTTTCAGATGAGCGAGTTCTGTACTCTGGACTTGCAAAATGTGTATGTGACAGCTCCCCTATTGAACTCAGAGCACTGGTGAGGTAGCATAGCATTATACTAAATTATGATCCTATGTAACCCTTACAGTTCTGGAATGTACTGGATAACACTGCCATAATGCTGTCAGTATTATCCAATACATTTCAGAACTCTTAGGGTTACATAGCATCATAAATCAACTTAATGCTATGTGACCCCATCAGTGCTGGGAGGTCAGGATGGGAGCTGCTACATACTCCTTCTCCGAGTGTGGAACTCACTCATCTGAAAGGGACAAAAAAAGTATTTTTTTTAAACTTTTTTATTTTTTATTTGTGGATACCTTCTTTTTCAGATCGGCAGTACTATGCCTTTGAAAATTTTATATAAAATATGGTCTTTCTTTAGCAGTCTGCACAGAGAGAAAAAATCTCCTACTATATATAGATTAGAGATGAGCAAATCAAATCCCACAAAGTGGAATTCGATCCGAATTTCAGGATAAATTCAATTTGCCTCGAAGCCGAATTTCCTCGTGCTTCGTGTCAGCCAATCGATTTTACCTGAAATAGTGTGAAAAACTAAAAAATTCAAACTTACCTTCTCCGTTTGCTCAAGACGGACCGCCAGCCTCCATCTCCTCCATTTCCATCATCGAAATCTCGTGCATGGTGGTGTACGGTATGACGTCACCATGCTGGCCGGCGCGATTATGTTATCTCGTGCCACGCGAGTTTTCGCTCCAGATCTTCAAGCAAGATGGCTGTGGCAGGCACGAGCAAATGGAGGTGGTAAGTTTGATTTATTTATTTTTCAATGCTAATTTTAAACTGTTTTTACACTCAGATGCCGTGATCGTGTATGAATGTGGCATCTGAGGGGTACAATGACGGGGTCAGCGCTATAGCAGCTCCCTGTTATTGCACCCGCTAGTTACGAAGAAATTAGTCACAAAGCAAATTTTCTTGTAAAATTCGGCGAATCAGCTGAATCGAACTTTTCAATTATTGGCTCATCTCTAATATAAATAGTTAATCTATTGTCAGTTTACTACTGGTGTAATGGGAAGATAATCAAGGTAATCATTATGATAATAGTAAGTATATACAGTATAAGAGCTCTATTGTCTTATTAGACCTAGATAAAAGGTGTCCACAGAAGAAAAATATATTGTGATACTAAAATTTTGTCACTACAGCTGGCACTGGTTTCAGTAAATAATTTGACTGCCTTCATTAAGCAAGTCTGTTTTCCGCACTAAGAGTCCAACTAAAGTGTAAGTTAAAGAGCAAGGACATGAAATAGAATGAATGGAGTGATATCTAGAAAACCATCCAGCCACCTGTTTTTACAAAAAACAAACAAAAGAAACAACAAAAAAAAACTGTTAAACTGAATGTTCACAAATAGGCAGTTAATATGCAATTTTAAAAAAAGTGTTAATTGAAGTGTACCTTTGAGGGGGGCTCACATAGACGTTTTCAATGCCATAATAGCCTCCCAGCATAACATGTTTATAATGGAAAATAACAGAATTGATATACCGTAAACCAAATGGAAACCTTTCCATTTTAATCCGTCCTTATCAACGGAGAATAAATAATGGAAACCAGCACCCCACCGGCGCCTCTACATAACTTCAGCTGGTTTACTGCCAGCTAAAGCGGCTATTAAGACAGGCGTCTGAAACGCCGGACTTAAAAAAATCACCCTCATACTTTTTGGGAATAGTGATGAGCGGCAGGGGCAATATTCAAATTCGCGAATATTTGGGCGAATATTCGCCATATATTTGAGAATTCGCGAATTCATGATCTCCAGGCATTATTTTCTTGATTGCGAAAATTCTCATAAAATTTGCCTAAAATATTTGCATAAAAATTGGTGAACTGGTATTTGAAAAAAAAAATCGAATATTTGCGATTACGAATATATTTTGCGATATTCCAAATATTCGCAAATTCTCGAAAATGACGATATTCGCGATAAAAATTCGCAATTCGAATATTCGTGATCAACACTATTTGGGAATGGTGTGACTTAGTCATCTGGCCATCATAATTTGGCTTTTGTCAAAGTCACTCAGGTCTTTGAACTAATGTTTCACTTGCTGCCTAATATATCCCAGCCACTAACTGATGCTATTGTCATAAGATAATCCAAACTTCACTGCTTTTAATGTTATATATGGTTCATTTTGCCATTTGTTCAATGAATTAATCTGGCTATAATATAGTTATACCTCCTTGCCACAAATTGCTAGGTGTTGTAATGGATTCATGGCCACCCTCTATGTCAGGGACTGTTTTATCAAATAGCAAAATGATCCCTAACTACCTGAGAGATCACAGAAATGAAAGAATTTCAAACCGAATATAGTTTAATGAAATTTTTTTTTCACGATTCTATTGTACAGAAGACAATGTTGAAGAGAAGAGCAAAACTCTCAGGACATATTTGAGTAACAGAGCCATCCATAATCTGGTATTGCTGCCCCGGGCTGCATCTTCAATATCCTTTCCTTATGTGTATGATACAACAATACCCATACCACCTTAGGCATCCACATTGCAGCAGACATTAAAATAGCACAGCTGATCGGAAAACACAAAGCTTGCACATTTAATATCTAACACGCTAGTAATGGAAGGAGGATCAAGGATCATATTTCTTCACACTGATGCAGAAGGTCACTAAAAAAAGATTTCAAACATACCATCATAATCTAAAATCTTAGCAATGTGCCTGGTTTCTCATGCTGTGATTAGACTTTGTAAAAGGCAATGTCTAGTAATGCCAGGTAATATAAATCCATTACGACAAGGCGTCCATGAAAAGCAAGTTTGCATTACCATAAATGTAGTCTAGCAAATTATGAATCTTCTGACTGGTGACCCTCAAAATGATAAGTAGAGAATGATAAATATAATACTATTTAAAAAATGATACCAACTAAATATACATCAGATACACTATGGTAATTTTATCTGTCCTTTTGAGCACAAAAGTAGTAAAAGAATGGTTTCAAGGAACTACATTTTTAATCTATCGGTCTTATCTGCATTTCATTGCTTTATAGATGTTAAACAGCTTTAAGTATTCAGGAACTGTGTAAAAGTGTAATATTAGTTAAAGACATATTCCTCAGCTATTTCTCATGACCTAGTTTTAACACAAAGCAGAAAAATCTGTGCTGACCTACCTATAGAATATTTTATCTTTGTACTTTTTGCTTTTAAGTAAAACTTGCATATTGAATTAAAAATCATCAACTTTATAAATAGTCCTTTAACTCCAAGAAAAACAAGTAAATTCACTCAATGTTCATTTAATTTTGCATACCTGTGTGTTCAGGCAAGCATCTAATGTTATGCTAACTCAATACATTTACCTAGGGTTACACACAAGACTTTGTGGTCAGATTATTATTTTTTGCCTTAAAGGGGTTGTTCAGGATTTTGATATTCTTGGCCTACCCAAAGGATAACATATCAATATCAGATTGGTGGGAGTCCAGCACCCCCCTCACTGATTGGATGCTTTGTTGTCGTTCCTGTGTCTGGAGTCGGTACCAGGACTAAACAACTCTTTATATGTAATAGTGGACAAAGCTGGTAACTGCAGTGATGCTTCCATTCACCCATTCAAATCAATGGGAACAGCATTCTAGTTAACAGATCCGTCCACTACACAATGGACAGAGCTATGCAATTCTGGTGCATTCTTCTGTTGCTATGGCTACAGATAAACAGCAGATCTGCAATGGTATAGGGTTGTTGGACCCCAGCTAATCTTATATTGATGATCTATCCTGAGACCATCAATATCAAAATTCTTGACAACCCCTTTAAGCTGGCCATTCACATACAATTGCCATCTATATGCAGACTAATGATCCAATCATCAACACGCCAAACTATTCTGGCAGGTAAGGAAGATATAAAAAATGGAAACTAAGGCTGGGGGCTTATGCAGTATTGACAAACAAATATCAAACAAACGTGAAATATCACTTTTTGGCAGATGGCCATTGGAACAATTGTTTTCACATCATTTTTATATCGTGAGTGATCAAAATTTGCCATTTTGGACTACTTTTATCTTGAGTGTTTGCCAGTTTTAATGCAATTGCATTTTGCTGTCTGTATTACTTTCATCCCCATCTTTACCCGTATTTTTCCTTCCCCTGTCCTTTCCCTTTGCAAGGTATATAACATTTTGGTCTTGTATACCTTACTGTGATGGCCGAATACCAGTAGACGGGTTCCTTTTGAAGATTGTAGGTCATTCAAACCATAAAAGCAATGGCAAAATTGGTGTTTTTTCATGCTGTCACCCCCCCCCCCAATGTTTTATTTTTTTTTACAATATATTAGATGTACGCCAAAATGAAGTAATTTAACATGTAACCGCTGAGGCAAAAACATGCCCTCATATGGCTGTGTCAGTGAAAAAACTAAAGTGTTATGGCTTTTGACCTTAGAAAATATATCATATTTTTTTTCTTATTAATTAAAATGGGATAGTTATATTCTTTCATATCTGTTTATATTTTCTGATTTCAGACTTTTTAAATTCTACTTTCTGTACATAATTATTGAGGTGGTCATTTTGTATGAGCTGCTACACTGCTAACATAAATTCATATGGATCATAGGGAGCAGTAGAATGGAGATGTTTATTGACTTATATGGGAATGTTTTCTAGACAGCTTCTGTAACCTATGCAAAGAGGGTGAGGAAATTAGCTGAGGTAATCACCAATTGTTATTGGTGGGTCCTGTGTTATCTGCCTCCAGATTTATAATAGAGGTTTAAAGAGGCCTAAATTAATCCCCACAGAACAGGAAGTGTCAGACTATTCTGATACTGAGTAGCCAGTGTGAACACTGCAAGATTTCACATTTTTTATAAATTTATGATTATGACATGGCAAAAATCGCAAAAAATGTATCCGAAATATGTTTAAAAATAAGTACATTTCTGATAACATTGTAAAGTGGGAATCTAGCAAAGTGCTTATCTGTTGATATTACAAAAACAGTCTATTGAGTTTGCCTAATCTACTATGCAAAACAAAAAATCCTGTGAAGGCCATTGCTATAGGTGAAAATGTCCAGTTAATGGGAGAGGTTAGAGAAGAAAAGTTAGTCTGGTTGTAGATAACAAGAAGGTGTCATAAATTCAACTAACCATGTGCTATTTGAAACAGTTATTGTTATGTCTTTAATAGGTCATACTGGTAGTGATGAGCAAATTGTGCATTAATTCAAGATAAACCCTTGTCCCAATCCCAAAGAATTATTAAAGGAATTGTCTGCTTTGCACAGTTATTTTATTTTAGATGGATCCTTCAACAAAAGGATAATCATAGGCTGCCCTACATCTGGAACCACCAATGATCAGCTACTGTAGAGGAACCCTTTAGGCTACTTTCACACTAGCGTTCGGAGCGGATCCGTCTGATGTTTCATCAGACGGATCCGCTCCGATAATGCAGACGTTCGCATCCGTTCAGAACGGATGCGTCTGCATTAAAACGTAGAAAATTTTCTAAGTGTGAAAGTTGTCTGAGCGGATCCGTTCAGACTTTACATTGAAAGTCAATGGGGAACGGATCCGCTTGAAGATTGAGCCATATAGTGTCATCTTCAAGCGGATCCGTCCCCATTGACTTACATTGTAAGTGTGGACGGATCCGCTCGCCTCCGCACGGCCAGGCGGACACCCGAACGCTGCAAGCAGCGTTCAGGTGTCCGCTCACTGAGCGGAGCGGAGGCTGAACGCTGGCAGGCGGATGCATTCTCAGTGGATCCGCCTCCACTGAGAATGCATTGGGGCCAGACGGATGCGTTCGGGGCCGCTCGTGAGCCCCTTCAAACGGTGCGCACGAGCAGACACCCGAACGCTAGTGTGAAAGTAGCCTTAGTAATGTACTATACCCCTGCAGCAACACCACAGGGTACATGAGGCACTCATTGAGTCGATTTACATGAGTGGTATTTTCATGCTAGGAGTTAGCACACGTCCTCACAATCAACAAACTGTCTTGGCAGTTATCTAGCTAATAGCTGAGGTCCTTAACATGGCACTCCCTTCTATTAACTCTATTATCCTAAAATATTACTTGAAAATAGTTTTTCTATGCCAGGTAATGCTTTCAGTGGCCCGTATTGCCAACAGACCCAGAAAAGCAGTAGAGTTGGAGAGTCATATCATGGAGTATAACCTCCAAGAAATATAATCAGCTGATTGAATCCATGCAATGAAAAAAAAAAACATAAAAAGTCAGAATGTCATATGGATAATAGAGTGACAATAGGTAAATAAACAGAGATAGATAGATAGATAGATAGATAGATAGATAGACAGACAGACAGATAGATATTTCAGTCTTTTTGCCTGGAAATGCACAATGGTGTTTATGTGATGATAGTCTCAAATTGTTACAAGGAATTATTTGATCATGCAAACTGCATTATGAAATCTGCTGAGGCTTTTAAAACTATATTTTAGCTTAGCTCTTGTAATTGCTGCAAGATAAACAATTAGCATTAATTGCACCCTCTGCTAGACCAGATTGTGATCCAAGTAGTAAATTGAAAGTAATTTGATCTACTATTTACTCAAATAACAGTTAAACAAATTTTGGAACATCTATTATTGCATTTGATTCAACTTTGGGTATGCAGAACATTATAAATGTCACAAAATACAAAATTTGGCATATTTTATCAATGACTGGTTAACATCCAAAGAGAGTATCAAACAGAGCAGAGTACTCTATAAACACCTGATATATATATATATTTTTTAGCATTTTACTTGGTACAGTATCTATATAAATCTAAAGACAAGCCTCAAGAAAAACAATTTGTGTTTATTAAAGTTAAGCTGTGGTTAACAACACTCAGCCCTTATAGTTATACATGAGGATTATATTGTTTTGCTTATAAAAGGTGTTTATATTACAAATTCATCTTATAAACCAGTTGGATCTATGTGGTAAGGATCTGTCATGAGGTGCCCATAGAATCTGATAGGTGTATACTGTATATTTATATGCCTTCAGTGTCACAAGGAGAAGCATTGCTTCTAGTTAGAAGATAGCATAGTTCCTTTTGGAGACAACACACCTGAACAATGAATGCCTATGTGTAGGCACAGTTAGGCTTTCAAGACCCAGCTTGAAATGTTTCCAATATATAGCACACCTAAATTAAATAAAAAATATAACTGCAATGATCCACTGGTTCACTGCTAAAGGGTTACTGCCATGCTTTATTGCTAATGGGTTAATACTATGGTCTGCTCCTTAAAGTTATCAAATAGTTCACTACTTAGCTGTTAAAATGTTTACTGAGATATTAACATCACACTTCCAGTGATATAAATGGTTAATATGACTTTACAATGTACTATGTCTTCAAAAAGACTGTATATAGATAGCAAATAGTTTACTGACAGTCCTGGCTAGCAGTGGGTTCCTGGCAGAAAGGTGAAGAATTAAAAAACATCTAAATCAAAGCCTAATATGTGATATCCTGGAGAACTTTGCCTACCATGTGTATCTGCACCATGACACCTATCATTTATTCAGTAAATGAGAGACTTTATTTTACTGTAACCAAACCAAGCTGGCCTGGTCATTGGTCTTTATCTCCAATTTGTGCCACTGTTCTCCTGCCTTGCACCCCACTGCTCACCTAATAGGAAGGGGATCCCAGCCACCACCAGGCAAGAGACCCAAAATTCCAATATAAAATAGCCATAGATCCCTCGTAGGAGTAGCAAGAAATCATAAAGTAACTAATGCTAATATAATGCGGCCTTCAAGATGCATACTGAAGAACACAGTGAATCGGGGAGGTGCTTGGAAACACATAGACCAAAAACATGATTAAAACCTGTTTACAGATGAAAACAACACATAGTTTCCTCAGACATCATGCAAAAAAACTGTGAAATAAAATTTGTTCCATCTTCAACAGAGGAGAAATGTTTCTCCCTGAATTAAATCTGTAGTTGTGAAAGTCTAACAAACTTGTCATGTATTCCTAATTACTAACTAACTGAAAAATGTAAACCATTTAATCCAGTCTTCAATTGTACAGGGATCTTTCGCTTCAATGATGTTAGCAATCTAGCCGATTTAATCAAATATGTAACTATCATCATTTTTGGTTTGGCCACGCATAGGTTGAGAGAGCCAGAAAAGAACTGACTCAAGAGTCAGTTTAATAGAAGGATAATATATGACCCTTTTCAACTTGCAGGATAACAGGCTGAACTGGATAGACAGAGGTCTTTTTTCAGTCTTATAAACTATTTTACCATGTTATAATTTGATTTATGTTTTTTTCCAGAAAGATCTTAAAACCAGGCATAACTAGAAAACATTAAACCTATGTTAGACTCAGAACTCCAGATTACCCTATTTGATTCTAAAGGAAAGTGGTCTTATCCATACAAAAGCACAATCTGATTGTTGCTGGCTAATAAGAAGTGTGTAGTTTCTGGTATTTCCTTGGGAGTTCCTGTATTCACCCTTGAATTCTTGTATAGGTATCTGGACTTCGCTGCAGTTTTGCAACCCCTAGAGCAACCTTGGAATGGTATCTGTGGTACTGGAGACACAATGCCAAAGCCAAGAACTAAGCCAGGGTTCACCAACAGAAAAGCAAACTTGACATGGCAAAGTATTCTAGAGGTGTTGTCATAGGCCAGTGGTGGCAAACCTATGGCACGGGTGCCAGAGGCGGCACTCAGAGCCCTCTCTGTGGGCACTCACACCCTGGAAAAAGTCTATGGTGTACCAATATTCCTTAGACTTTTCCTGCCGTTCTTCAGTGCAGGGCGCACTATGATCAGCACAGGCAGTGCACTGAATGTAGGCAGGCTATTATAGCTAAATGATAAAGTACATGGAATATATACTATATTGGACTGTAGTATTCAGGTTAAATTGCCGTGTTGGCACTTTTCAATAAATAAGTGGGTTTTGGGTTGCAGTTTGGGCACTCAGTCTCTAAAAGGTTCGCCATCACTGTCATAGGCTATCTATGATCAGTAGTGGAGGAACGCTACCGTACCAGGTTAAGGTATCTGAGGTATTAGGCTGGGTTCACACCTGAGCGTATTCGATAAGCGCTGTTTACAGGCATTTTTATCGGGAGTTTTTGAGGCGTATTTTGGGTCGTTTTTGTATTTTGGAAACGCGCATCGTACGCGCGTTCTTGCTATTGAGCACAGAGGCGTACAATGAAAAACAGAGGTGTTACGCGTGACAATACACCCCAAAGAAGCTCCTGTACTTCTTGGGGCATAGGTTGTTTTACAGCGCGTTCATACGCGCTATAAAACGCTCAGGTGAGAACCATGCCCATAGGGAATCATTGGTTTTTGCCTGTTGAGCGTGTTACAGCGCGTAGGAACGTGCTGTAAAACGCTCAGGTGTGAACCTAGCCTTAGACAGCAGTGAGATCAGCCACAAGGCCGAGGTCAGAAAAGAGGAAGTAGGACAACTACCAGAAGATTAAACAGGTGTATTAGGAAAGGGCAGTATCAGGAACAGGACTGAGGTTAGAAAACTATGTTAATACAGCACAATGCACAATAGCAAAAAGACAGGAGGCAGAAAGATTAATACCTTGATCACCAGGCAATGATCTAATGCAAAGATTCAAATAGCCTGCTGGTTCTGACATTGGAATTTACCAAATAAACTTGATATGGCAGCCACAGGAGACAGGGTTGTTGTGAGCTGAAATTGAAGACCTGCTACCTAGCTCTGGAGAGGCCAAGGAAGCAGAAGAATCAAGTTGCACAGCTACCTGATTTGACAGATGATCAAGACCATGATCACTAGCAATAACAAAAAGGAGTTAAACATGTTAGTTTTCACAGATACAATATGTGATTTATCACACATTGGTTGTCAATTTATACATTGGTGGTGTCTGAGTGGGTAATATGATCGATTTATCTTTAGTGAACAAACATGTTCCACACAGAAACATGGCTGACTGATTGCAAAAATGAAGATCAATTGTATTTATTTCCCCAGATTACTTTAAAAAAGCAACAACACATTTGCTGTCCTGAAAAAAAATAAACTTTAATTCACATTGCTCAATCAAGGTAGTGTTTAGCTGACTGTTATGAGAAAAATGTACTGAAAGTGCTGTTCTCTAGCATGGTTATTGGAAAATAATTGTACCAGATTTGTCAAAGCTTATGATTTTATAAGACTCAGTTGACCCTTTGACAAATTTGATGCTTTGTGTACTGGCCCCCGATGGATCATAAAAGTTTAAATTATGTTCCATTAGAAAATATTCTCAGCAGGGTTTATTCACAATGTCCATAGTGCTGTCATACGACACTAAATTGTTATGTAATTCAACCTGTATTTGTTCCTTTGCATATAGCTACCTTAAGAAATAAGAAATATACAGTCTAGTTTTGGAGATGTCTACCTGTGTCTCCATCAGTGTAGATGGTATGTAGCAACAATTAACATTTTTAGTCTGTAAAATTTTTGTCTTAGCAGGTTTCTCCACATTTTTGTTTTACAAAAAAAATATCTGTAATTTGTGAAAAGGCCTTTTTAGTAAGCATTCAATTTCTGTGCAGCATCACCACAGGGGAAATTAAAGTAACCTTCTAGTTTAAAAAAAATATATAACATTAATTGGGGAATGAACAGACCACTTACCAGGTGACCTCTTTTTCATCTTTTCAGCTGCAAATCTACTGATTCCGAGTCTCCCCTTCTGTTATCCAAGATAATCTCATAACTTGTCATGCTACCTAATACAGACTGTGCATTTGGTACTCCAAAACACTTACTGCTTGTTCAACCCTGCTCTTGGATTGGCCAGAACTGCTCATGCCAGCGGTTCGGACCAACCCAAGTGCAGCAGGAAGTGTCTTATGCTACCAAATGCACTATGCGTACCAGGTGGCCTGAGAAGCAATGTGGCCATCTTGAATGATGGTAAATAAGCCTTGAAATTGGTGGATATGCAACTAAAAAGTTGTAGTACAGCAGGTTAGTGTTGTTTTTTGTGCTCTGTGTGTAATGCAGGACAGGAAAGGTCCTCCAGAGATGTCATTAATACAAAAATAATGATTTAGTAATTTCCTTCTCGCATATATGTTTGTTTAATTAAGTACTGAAATAAAAAAAAAATTCTACTCACATTACCATTATCATTATATGACTATATAAAGATCGAATATTACTATTTCTACATTTTTGCATAGCCAAGTTGATACATGAATTAATCCTCCTGTTCTCTGTATTTTGCAGAAATTATTAGTCTTCATATTCGAACCATAGAAATGAATTAGCCAGATCCTTTGCAAATCTCCAACCTAGTGAATCAATAAATGGAGAAATCCAAAAATACATTGAAGTACCTCTTTTTCGGAAGGACAGTACAGCCAATTAGGCATTTAGTTTGGTCAGTTTAACAGGTTCTCATTTGCATTTGTACTTCATTTGTATTACTGTTTTTCAGATAAAAAGGGCTAAGGTTGGATTCATACTTTCAGAGTGATAGTGTGATCTCTAAAAATATAAACTTCCCTTTTCATTACTCATATATACTTCAGAAGTTGTATTAGCTCTTGAATTAAGTTTCCAATAGAAGACTTGGAACCGCTTTATTATTGGAGAGAGAGAGAGCAGATGCATTAGTGCTAGATGATGAATACAGGTTCACAATGAAATTACGAGTGTATTGTGTTGTGTCCGGCTCTTGCATCTCTATGCATGAATTAAAAAACAGCTGAATAACAGACAACCTAATAGAATTAAATAGTTTACAGATCAGTATATGAATATGAAAGGAAAGGTAAAAGAAAACCTTGCAAACAATTATAAAACCAATAAAGCTGGAGTTATCTTTTCCAAATCACTTACCATTGGATAAAACTATGCTTTTCTGTCATAGAAAAAGATGACACATGAATTAAGATCCTTGATATGTGCTTCATGGATAGATCTGTCCCATATTAGGAGAAAAATACCCTATTTGTCTTTTTAGATCCTCACAACCCAGTTAGCACATACAGTATTGAAATACACATCCTCTAATGATGAATAATAGTTTTTTTTATGATAGACAACAGTCTAATCTGGGTTATTTTAGGGAATATTTAATGAATCTTTGCATGGAGTAAAGCGTTATGGTCTATTATAAAATGCAGAATGCCTCCATAAAATGTATTGTATGACTCTTGCCAGCTCGTTAAACATGCCCAAAAATTTTGCATATAATTGATACTTAACCACTTCCCATCTGGGCCCTTTGCCCCCTTCCTGACCAGGCCAAATTTTGCAAAACGGACATATCTCACTTTATGTGGTAATAACTTTGGAACGCCTTTATTTATCCAAGTCATTCAGAGATTGTTTTCTCGTGACACATTGTACTTCATGATAGTCATAAATTTGAGTCAAAATATTTCACCTTTATTTATGAAAAAATCCCAAATTTACCCAAAAATTTAAAAAAATCGCAATTTTCTAAATTTCAATTTCTCTGCTTTTAAAACAGAAAGTGATACCTCATAAAATATTTATTATTTAACATTCCCCATATGTCTACTTTATGTTGGCATCATTTTGGAAATGTCATTTTATTTTTTTAGGACGTTAGAAGGCTTAGAAGTTTAGAAGCAATTCTTCAAATTTTTAAGAAAATTGCCAAAACCCACTTTATAAGGACCAGTTCAGGTCTGAAGTCACTTTGTGGGGCCTACATAGTGGATACCCCCATAAATGACCCCATTGTAGAAACTACACCCCTCAAGGTATTCAAAACCGATTTTACAAACTTTGTTAACCCTTTAGGCGTTCCACAAGAATTAAAGGAAAATGGAGATCAAATTTTTAAATTTCACTTTTTTGGCAGATTTTCCATTTTAATCAATTTTTTTCTCTAACACATCGATGGTTAACAGCCAAACAAAACTCAATATTTATTACCCAGATTCTGCGGTTTACAGAAACACCCCACATGTGGTCGTAAACTGCTGTATGGGCACACGGCAGGGCGCAGAAGGAAAGGAACTCCACATGGTTTTTAGATGCCATGTCCCATTTGAAGCCCCCTGATGCACCCTTACAGTAGAAACTCCCAAGAAGTGACCCCATTTTGGAAACTAGGGGATAAGGTGCCAGTTTTATTAGTACTATTTTTGGGTACATATGATTTTTTGATAATTCAATATAACACTTTATGGGGCAAGGTGACCAAAAAATTGGTTGTTTTAGCACAGTTTCTATTTATTTATTTTTACAGCGTTCACCTTAGGGGTTCAGTCAAGTGACATTTTTATAGAGCAGATTGTTACGGACGTGGCGATACCTAATATGTATACTTTTTCTCATTTATTAAAGTTTTACACAATAATAGCATTTTTGAAACCAAAAAATTATGTTTTAATGTGTCCATGTTCTGAGAGCTATAGTTTTTTTATTTTTTGAGAGATTTTCTTATGTAGGGGCTCATTTTTTGCGGGATGAGGTGACGGTTTTATTGGTACCATTTTGTGGGACATACGCGTTTTTGATCACTTGGTGTTGCACCTTTTGTGATGCAAGGTGACAAAAATTGCTTGTTTTGACACAGTTTTTTTTTTTTTTTTTTTTTTACGGTGTTCACCCGAGGGGTTAGGTCATGTGATATTTTTATAGAGCTGGTTTTTACGGACACGGCAATACCTAATATGTATACTTTTTTTTATTTGTTTCACTTTAACACAATAATAGCATTTTTGAAACCAAAAAAATTATGTTTTAGTGTCTCCATGTTCTAAGAGCTATAGTTTTTTGATTTTTTGAGAGATTTTCTTATGTAGGGGCTCATTTTTTGCGGGATGAGGTGACGGTTTTATTGGTACCATTTTGTGGGACATACGCGTTTTTGATCACTTGGTGTTGCACCTTTTGTGATGCAAGGTGACAAAAATTGCTTGTTTTGACACAGTTTTTTTTATTTATTTTTTACGGTGTTCATCTGAGGGGTTAGGTCATGTGATATTTTTATAGAGCTGGTTTTTACGGACGCGGCAATACTAAATATGTCTATTTTACTTTATTTTTTCTATTTTAATTTTTTTTTTTTTATTCCTAACTTGGGAACTTTTTTTTTTTTACATGTGAAACTTTATTTTATTTTATTTTTTCAACCCTTTATTTTTTTTATTTTTTTTTACACTTTTCGTCCCCCATAAGGTCATACAAGACCTCTGGGGGACATTTGCTTCACTTTTTCTTTTTTTTTTCACAGTTGATTTCTCCTGTAACTGGGGCTGAGATAGTAGCCCCAGTTACAGGACAAATGCACCCCTATAGAGGCTGTACAGCAGCAATCTAGCGCTGTACAGCCTCAGTGCAGGGCTGATCGAGGTCTCTGAGAGACCTCACACAGCTCCTGCACTCTCCGGTCCCGGCGGTCACATGACCGCTGGGCCGGAACAGGAAGCGCACAGCGCTTCCTTCTCTGCAGACACAGCGCTCGGTGAGCGCTGTGTCTGCAGCGATCGTGAAGGCAGGGACACCTGGGCACTGTCCCTGCCTTGTCTTAGGGTTGCCCTGCTGTCACTGACAGCGGGCAACCCGATCAGCAGCTGCACGATTAGCGTGCAGCTGCTATTTCTGACAGGACGTTTTAAAACGTGCTGTCAGAAATAGACGTCCACCCATAGGACGTTTATATCCTATGGGCGGACGTGAGGCGGTTAAAAAGTTATAATTTGGCACCTCCATCAGCAAGTGGTAATATATCCCTAGAGATGTTGCCAATGCACTATATAAATCCAAATGGCTTTGTGCAATTTAAAGTGCAATGTCAAAGAATGAAACACAGGACATAACATAGATTTGGACAATAAGTTCTAGTGTTTAGTAATACTCAGTTCCAAGACTTTAGGGTAGATTTTAAATTTTAACGTTTAAATTTGTTCCTATCATTCTTTCCTCTTTTAGTTGAACAACTAGCCTAAGCCTGGTGTTATCCCTAAAAGGGTTAAACAGACTTGATTCAAGCCGTGACATATATGTAGGCTTTCATTATATTGTATACTAGCTGAAGGACCCGGATTCAGTCGGGTATATTTAATCTATTTCATTTAACTGGCCTAGATGGGCAAGCACTCAAAACATCATGGATCAAGCGGAAAATGTATTGGGTGCATTGACATTAACACTTCATAAAACATTAAAATGCATAAAATTATGACAATAAAATAATAAAATAAATGAGCCACCCTAAGCGTCTAATATACTATTTCATTTAATGTTTGTGTGTCGTTAAAAGATATCAACACTATCAACTATAACAGTGACATCTACAGCACCCCGTCCCCAAAACAGTGACCTCCACAGCCCACCACCCCTTAACACTAACCCCTCACAGTGCCCAGTCCCTTAAAATTGGACCTCCACAGCAGCCCACCCCCTTAACTTTGACCTTTACAGCAGCCTTCCCCTTTAGCAGTGACTTTCACAGCATACCACCCCCTTGACAGTGACCTCCACAAGGGCCCGCCCCTTAACAGTGGCCTCCGTATTTCCGGAACGCGGGCCCGATCTTCCGGTCCGCAGCTGCGGAAAAAAATAGAGCATGTCCTATTCTTGTTCACAATTGCGGATAAGAATAGGCATTTCTATGGGGGTGCTGGCTGGGTGTATTGCGGATCTGCAATTTGCGGATCCGCAATTCACTGCGGACGTTTGAATGGAGCCTAAGACAGCAGCACTGCGCTGTCTGAGTTTAAGCTGCAGGGAGAAAGTCACCCTCCCTCCCACCCCTGCAGCTTACAGAAGATGATTTTTACCTTAATTTTTTTAACCCTTGTGGCCTAATCAGATCATGGGCGTGGATTAGCAGGACCTGGGGGCGAGGTTTTAAGTCTTTTGAGGATGGACACATTGTGGCAGGGGGCATGTCTGGGCTCCTTCCTGCAAGAGTGACGCCCCTCTGGGCACCTCACTGGCTCATTTGCATACCAAATAAACTGGATTGTCAGAGGATAAAAACATCTATTGCTGGAACAAAGGCACATCTTGAAAAAGGTACTAAGTGCTATTAAGCCATAGCTTTACTTCAATAGCAATTATGCTTGTGACAGATTTCCTTTAAAGCTCACCTACAGCAGTGAAGAAAAATGGCTGGGTTGTTATGGAAACCTGGAGCAAAACTGTGTATGTGGAGGCTGGAGGACCTGCGAGCTTCTATTGGCTAATGCATTTTTTGAGAATATCTCAGGAACGGTACATCCTAGAGAGCTGAGACCTGGTCTAAAACCTTCCCGGACACGTGATGTACCTATTTGCCAAATTTTGTGATTGTAAATGCGATGGTACAGATTCCTTTAGCGGACATACACACACACATACACTCAGCTTTATATATTAGATGTATTAAGTTTTTGTCATAAGGTTTTGTAATTAAAGGCTCAGTCGAGAACACCAACAGAAAAATCTGGGACCTATATCTGTATGGGCAAACAAACGGTCAAGGCCCCAAACTATATGCCCATCATCCGCCATCTTGTTTCATATTGTGTACATTAGGTGAGAACCTATGGAAGGCTATTATGCTTTATTTCAAACACTGTGATTTTGAAATGTATGGGGATATGATATATTTATGCAGCCTTTTGGGCTCATACCATATCTTTACTTGGTCCAAAGGGGAGGGGAACAGATTACTTACTTCGTTCATTAAAGGACACCATGTTGGAAACCAGGTTTGCACATCCTTGCATATGGCCTGTTCATATCATATGTGAAACCTGACAGCTTTCATGCTGAAGGCGGTAAGTAGTGAGTGGATGGCCCCTTATTTGCCATATAGCAGAACCACTTGTACAGCCCTGTTGATAGACAGAGCCTCAGCCCATCTTTTTATAGCTAAATCTTCAGATTTACCCTTTTTTTTTACTACTTTGACTATAGGAATTTGAATCATAGCATTTTTTTCTCTTCTGTTCTTTTGGGATACTGATTTTTAAAAGACCTGGAGTTATGTTTTTCCAGTATTTTTTACGGTACAACATCTGTACAAATAGTGCAATATCTGTCTGAAAGAATAAATGTGAAATTGATAAATTTTGAAAAACCATCAATATTCAGTTTCATATTAACACTTTATTACTCACTATTGAGTTTTTATAAGCAACACCCGGTACTCCTGTATTCAACTGTAGTATAGGAGGAATTTATACATTTTTCTGCTTAAAGAGGCATTCCCATCTTCCATCATTATCACTAGCTGCCGCAACTTTTGGCTCCACTGCTGTACTTGCTTTGTGGACGGGACCATGCTAATGTGTCAGATGACAATCATGAATATTTGCCAGGTTCTTTGCACGCTCCCGACGCTTTCATACAGTAATATATGCAACATTTTTGTGTTTTCAGACATATTGATGACAGGGTACATTCACTTTATATGTACACTGCCTGCTTCTATCCATATACACGAGGCAGCGCTTTAAGGCCCATTCACACAATTTTTTGGAGTTGTTTTTCACGCATTTTCTCAGCAGATGCTGCTCCAAAAAACGCCTCTAAAAAGTCTCCCATTGAACTTGCTTTTTTCCACGCTGAAATGCTCCTTCTTGGAGTAGGATCCATACTGATTCTCCCATTGAAATGAATAGAAAGCTGAAAAAAATAAAACATGCCAAATCATTATTTTCAAAAATTGTCATGTAAACGGCCCAGGGGTGGACTGGAAAATTAAAGTGAGCCTGTAATTTTTTTTTAATAAAAGTGGCCCCATGTTGTAGGCAGGTCCAACTTGATAGAAGGTAGGGTAAAACAAGCAGGCAGGGGTCAGCAAGACCATAGCAAAAATACTGACTCATCAGATACATATACCAGAGTACAGCACAATACATTGACCCTAAAGTTGTCCCTCTCTGGTGGACATCAATAGATGTCATTTTCTGTCCTCTTCCAATTGTCTCTGATAAGATATGGAGCAGGGAGATTAGGAGGTGAGATGTGGGCCATAACAGTTGAATTCGGGAGGGCATGTGCGGCATCTGGCTGGGTACATAAGTACCTGGTTCTCACAGTGTTAATTACCACCAACAGCTCATTATATACTCGGCCAGCGGCAGAGAGGAGGGATTAGTCAGCCAGTTTGTCATCGGCCCACCGAGAAATTTTCCTATAAGGTCTATGACCAATCCGCCCCTGGAATAGGCCCTTTGGGAAGCTGCAGGTACATATCACACTATATAAGGTTATGTGTGAGTGTTTCATTATAATACTGTTTCAGACTAATTTGGCAAGGAAGGTGTCAACACAAAGCAAAAGCAATTTCACCATACTCTGTACCAGTAATTTATGGCAGTGATGCTGCAGGACTCCTATCTGTAAACTATTTCACCCATGCAGATATCACTCTCCCCACAACCCTCTTGTCAATGTGCCTGTGTAAAGCTTTCCCCCTCCATGCCCTAGCCGCTGGGTGAGAAAAGAAACACCGCTTTGTGCATTTTGCTCCTGTCCCGTTTAATTCCGTGCTCCAAAGATCACACTGAAATCACAAAGATAACAGTGTTCTTTAGAGCAAAAGCACGGTCACATCACCTATAGGGACTCTGGTAGCTCATGTCTGCTAGTACATAAGATAAGAATAGGACACTCAGATGCTACTGAACATGCGCTAGTGCCATCATAATCAGCTCTATTGAGCTACTGCACATGCTCCATTTTTTTTCCATATAAAATATCTAGTAAGAGAAGTGCAAGTGTGACCACCACGACTGGAGTGCAGCAGTGGCCATAACCATGGGCAACTGTGGATGTACAAGGAATTTATTTGCCGAAATTTATATTATTACAGTCCAATGTCTATCATATTCAATAAGATGTGAGAGATGGGAATACTCCTTTATACCTACTTCCACCAAATAGTGATTAAGGGCTGCAAAATACCTTCTTCCACAAAATACTGATTAAGGGCTTATATACAGTATACCTGTTTCCACCAAATATTTATTGAGGCCTGCGATATACCTGCTTCCACAAAATACTGACTAAGGGGTTTGATATTCCTTTTTCCACCAAATATTGAATGAGGCATGCAAGATACCTGCTTCCACAATATACTGATTAATGGGTTTGATATACCTGCTTCCACCAAATAGTGATTGAGGGTTGCAATATACCTACTTTCACAAAATGCTGATTAAGGGCTTTGATATACCTGTTTCCACCAAATATTTATTGAGGCCTGCGATATACCTGCTTCCACAAAATACTGATTAAGGAGTTTGATATACCCTTTCCCACCAAATATTGATTGAGGCCTGCGATATACCTGCTTCCATAAAATACTGATTAAGGGGTTTTATATACCTGCTTCCACCAAATATTGATTGAGGCCTGCGATATACCTGCTTCCACAAATACTGCTCTTCTCTAGGGACTTAGGCATAGAATCTTTTTGAAAATGACAGGTAGATGAAGAGGCAGGCCGTTTCGCAGTGGTGGAAGGGTCGGGCAGGTGCACCACGCCGGAGTATAAGTGGGAAGTTGGAGAAGGCACATGCGATTACTTCAAAGGACGCACCAGAGTTGGTTGAGTGGCTCATTCAGCCTTCCGCTTCTGCACCCTCCTCATCATCTGTATCTGCACCCTCCTCATTCTCTGCTGTGTGCATCACCAAAGACACCACTACCATAGCCCCTCCACTCTAGTCAGAAGAATTATTTTCCAATCCATTCCCAGACCCTATCGATTCTTAGCTATTCTTGACATCGAATGAGGAAGAAGAGGTAGCAACGGCCGCCACCAAGCGGTCTGATGACAGTACCCAGATCAGCCCAAGGAGGGTGGTAAAGGTGACGATGATGACGTGTTGATGGACGTCACATGGGTGCCGAGAAGAGAGGAAGAGGAGGGCAGTTCAGAGGGAGAGATGGAGAAGCAGAGAGGGAGGAGAAGGAGGAGAAGCAGACAGAGCTTGCAGGGCACAGGAGGCAAATAGCAGACTACAAATGTATCTGGAGCGAGCTGTCAACCATGCATGGTCACGGTCACGGTCACATGGCTCCGCAGTGTGGGCTTTTTTAAATTTTAACGTGTCAGCTGCTGACAATAGTGTTGCCATCTGCCTGTTCTGTCAACGCATAAGTCGTGGTAAGCCCAACACTCACCTAGGAATAACCGCCTTAAGAAGGCACCTGGCATCCCATCACCGAGCCCAGTTTGAGCAACGCAGTTAGAACCCACAAAGCCACACTCCCGGCGCTCCACATCCTGCCTCTTTTACTTCTCCTACTCTTCTCTCCTCCCATTTGTACACCACTCCACCTTCCACCGTGCCATTGTTGCGTTCATCTGGGCCACAAAAGTCCTTTTAAGGACTGGTATAGGTGTGCTATCGATAGGTGTGATATACTGAGGGGTGTGATATACTTATAATATACTTTCCAACATAGAAAGTATATTATAGTGCATTTGAATTGTGCAGCAGCTTCAGGGAACGCCTAGACCGACAGGTGTCTGACTACATCGGGTTAACGGCCGATGTGGACGCTCTAAAAAGCGAGGAACCCCTGGACTACTGAGTGTGCAGGACTGACCGGTGGCCAGAGCTGGCGCAATTTGTCATGGAACTCTTGGCTTGCCCCTCATCGAGTGTCCTGTCCAAAAGAACGTTCAGCACAGCAGGGGGGATCGTGACCGATAAGCACACTCGCCTAGCTCACGACTACGTCACATTTCTAAAAATTAATGAGGCATGGATCTCTGAGGAATTCAACACCTATGACGACCACGTGTAATTGAATTTCCGCATGCCAGCCCACACATATCCGCTACCACACAGAACAAAGAATGGTCCTTGTCTTATGTATATACACCTGCATAAAAGGCCTTTTCTGTCAGGTGAATGCCTAATTTTTGGGGCTTCTACTCCAGTGGCCTACAGTAAAAGTTTTATTCATTGAACACCTAATGTACCTCCAGCCACATCATCACAAGTTATTTTCTGTCAGGTGAATGCCAAATTTTTGGGGTCTGTACTGTGTACTGGCCTACAGTAAAATTTTTATCCAGTGACCACCTAATGTACCTCCAGCCACATAATCCACAAGTTCTTTTCTGTAAGGTGAATGCCTAATTTTTGGGGCCTGTACTCCCGTGGCGTAAAATAACATTTTTATAGGCTCCAGCAGGACACATTTTTGAGAGTTTCCCTTTAAGAAGCATAAAAATGGCCCCTGATTAAAATATATATGTTTTGTGGGAATTTTTGTCAATGATCCCCCTCTGGTATATCACTGTCCATGCTGTGGGACTATTTGCGCACTTTTAGTAAGTATTTTGTGGCTGCAAATATGACCTGAAGGTTTTTCAGGTTTGCCATTAAAGTCAAGGGCGCCGTGAACGCCAAATAATTCTTTTTTTTGGCCACTAATACACGCCAAAAAGGGCTTTCATTTTCTCACTTCACCACACAACGTCTAATAAGCCCTTTTTCTTTTTCCCTACTAATACACACCAAAAAGAGGCTTTAGAACATATAACTGGGGCCATGAATGGCAAATAAAGTTTTTTTTGCCACTAATGCACGCCAAAAAGAGCTTTAATTTTCTCACTTCACCACACAATGACTAATAAAATAAGCCCTTTTTCTTTTTCCCCACTAATACACGATTGTTCCTATTACCCAGGCTGTAAACACCCCTATTGAACCCTGTTCTGCTTCAATACTGTGGAATAATTCCTCCCTATCCTTTTCCTACACTTCTAATGCTCTTTCCCTAAAGTTCTATTGAGCAAAATATCAGTTTTCAAGTCTTTCCTAGCACTGTCCCTAGCGCCTGCTGATGTCTCTCCCTGCACTAATTACATTGGAAAAATGGCTGAATGCAAGATGACTGAGGCTATTTATTGGGTTGTGACATCACAGGGCTGGCTGGCTGCTGATTGGCTGCATGCATGGCATGGTGGTTTATCCTTTGTTCCCAAAGTTACTTTCTCCATGTCCTAACATGTGCAGCAGCCATTTTAGGAATAAATGTGATTCGTTACGATGAAGCGTGAGGAAATTTGGATTTGGTGCGAATCGAATAATTCCGGAAATTCGGATCAAATTAACTTTGTCAGCTTCGATTCGCTCAGCTCTAATTATGAACTACCTATTGTAACAATTGTAGAATCATAATTGAGTATAAACTTTTCTGCCCTGGTGCTGAAAAGTTAATACCATTTTGCTTTTACTTCAGTATGGCAACATATTTGTACCAGATCCAAGAAACACATTGATAAACAGCATTGACTAAACTGCTGTACTAAGTTTAGATTGTATTGATTACTGTTCTCTATATGAGATCATGGCCTTTACATGGTCAATCTATTGACAATCATATTGACAGTCAGTAGCTTTTACCAAAAGTTCCTTCATACCTTTCTTCAAATAAGTTATCTAAAATATACAAACACAGTGTGAACTGTATGAAATACATTATTGTCAGAATACAAATATAGTTCCTTTAAAGAAATTCAGGATGTATTGTATATGTTGTGACAAAGAAAACAATGTGGGGTAAAGCCATCACGATTTCTTGTGTGTCCCCAATTATTGATCTATAAGCTTAAAGGGTCTTTCAGGGGATTTACAGTTGATTTATTCTTAGGATATCAGATTTGGAGAATCCATCTTCTGGCAACCCCCCCCCCCACCCCGATCGGCTGTTTACAGCAGGTAATGTAGGCAGAAACAGTACAGAGTGTATTATGGACTTCTGATGTTCCAGTCCTTTGGTTCCAACCATAGAACCTCCTGAAAATGGCAAATCTGACTCCTGCTAATCTGATATTAATGACCTGTTCTAAGGATAGGTCCTCAATAGTAAATTCCTGGAAAACCGCTTTAACACCTTTGTGACCACCTATACGCCTTTTTACAGTGGTCACTAAGGGGCCTTAGACTGGGCTGTCGCTTTTTTGCAGTGGCCCAGTTTAAGCGCTGCACGGGTCCCTGCCGCATGCAAAGTGCTGACAAAGGAAGAGGACTCCCTCTGTCTTCCATCGGCACCCTGCAAATGCGACCGTGGGGTTCCGATGTATGTAAAGGCTGGCAGGGGTCTGATGTAGGTCCCAGACTAGATTTGAGTAATTTCCAACAGCCTCTGGCACAGCTTGCTGTTCAATGTCAGACTAGCACTGACATTAAAATGCAATGCACTATAGGGATAATGCATTGTATTTTAAAATCAAATCAAAAAGCTGTCTGTTATAGTCCCCTTGTGGGACTATTAAGTGGTAAAAAAAAGTTTAAAAAAAACATTTATTCAATAAAAAAAATCCCATTAAAAAAATGACCCTTTCCATTTTTCAATGAAAAAAATTGCAAAAAAAATCTTCCCCATATGTTTGATATTTCCACATCCGTAACAACCCGGACTATATAAATATCACGTAAATTATCCCCTACGGTGAACGCCATTAAATATATTTTTTTAAAAGCCAGAATTGCTAATTTATTCTTAGTTGCCACTGAAAAAAACATAATAACATGCGATCAAAAAGCGTCTTTTACTTCAAAATAATACCAATGAAAAATGCAAGCCGTCCCGCAAAAATCAAGCCCTCACACAACTCCATAGAAAGAAAAAAAAAAAGTTATGGGTCTTGGGAAGCGGCAATGCAAAATACCTTTATTTTCAGTTTTCTATTGAACACTTTCTTTCTGGATATTGAAAATATTCAAGTGCTGATAAATTTATATGAACATCATACCCAATAAAATCATACTGCAAATTTACTAATATTGTCTAAAAGTAAATCATACTGAAAATTTATTAATATTGTCTAAAAGTAAAATAGTGTAAATTGAAGGGCCCTTTATACCGGCCAAGAATTGAACAGATCATCGTTAACGAGCGATCATAGTAACTCTCATTAGAGATGATCTGACGGTGTAAAAGTAACGAGCGAAATACTTGTACATTGGGTGATTAGATTGTTTATGCAGCACAAAAAAAACTTGTTTCCCAGTGACAGATTGTGCTGTGTAAACACCAAATGCTGCCGGGAAACAACGAGACAGTTTGGGGAAGAGTGATGGCATTAGCGATCGCTCCTCCCCATACTCTGAAGGAGCTGGAGAAGATCAGTGCATGTAAATGCACCGGTCTCCTCCACTAGTGATCAGCAGATCACTTCTTACCCGACAATCTGCTAGATCATCGAACTATGTAAAGGGACCTTTAGACAGACAGTCTTAAACTGCACCATATTTTTCTAAGTGGATGATGCTGGATAATAAGGCTGTTGTATCTTTAGGGTGTCTAGTCTAAGTTTTCTCCACCTACTAGTTGGCTTAGTTTTACTCCAGAAATGTGCCAAAATGTGGGTGAATTTTGTGGCCCACATTTAAGCCACACACTTCCCTGAAAAGTCGTGACCCCTTTCCACTAAGCCATGCTCCTTTATTGGATGACGCATAAAAAGGGTGTCTAAAACACTTGAATAATGCAGTGTAAAGCATGCACGTCAATTTTTGGCGCAAATTGAACCAAAAAAATGCCGCATGTTCAATAATACATCTGCCCCATTATTTGCACATGAACATTCTGCTTTACTAAATTTTTCCTGTCTTTGTATTCACTGCTATAAATTTTGTTGTATTAAAAGACACCTTTTTGAAGCTAAGGTGCAGAAAAAACAAACATATATTTATATAGAATCAACCTTAAAAATATTCACCTGCCAATCCCATAATCTCTTCTGAAGTATCTGAACGTGTATTTGTTCTATTAGACATATATCCCTAATAGCGATTTTATTTTTTTGTTATTCTTAAAAGTTAATGCATCTAAACATAGAAAAAAGCCCAAAATAGATTTTCAATTCATGTAGAGAGATGACTTAAAGTAGATTAAATAGAAGCAAGCAGCATTTTTCATTCCTGTAAAGTGAGGAACAGTCTCCTTTTCCCTGCAAAGCACGGGTATTTCTTTCATTAGTGAAACATGCAGAAGCAAATACAATGACTTTGCCTCACAAAGACGTGTCAAAGGCATATAGTCATTGTTGGCTGCTTGTTAGCAGAGGCTCATTTCTAGGGAGAATAAAGCTGACAATAGAAATTGTAGCCACAATTGTCCCACATTGCATTGTTTGTACATTATATTGCTGGTTTCATTGTGGTTTACCAAATGCAGAAGAAATATAACCTGTCTTCTTTCCATGTTCAGTGGATTTAGAAATCTAGATTGTCCTATGGATTAAGATACAAGATTTTAAAGAAAAAACATCACAATGTGCATTTCAATGAAAGATCTGTATTTAACAGTGAAGCAGTATTTATTTCCTTACTTTCATTCATGGCATTTTCCCTCTCACATAAAACTGATAATATCATACTTTTGGACTACATAGTAACATAGTTTATAAGGCTGAAAAAAGACATTTGTCCACCCAGTTCGGCCTGTTATCCTGCAAGTTGATCCAGAGGAAGGCAAAACAACCCTGTGAGGTAGAAGCAAATTTTCCCCACTTTAGGGGTAAAAAATTCCTTCCCGACTCCAATCAGGCAATTAGACTAACTCCCTGGATCAACGACCCCTCTCTAGTAGCTATAGCCTGTAATATTATTACACTCCAGAAATACATCCAGGCCCCTCTTGAATTCCTTTATTGTACTCACCATCACCACCTCCTCAGGCAGAGAGTTACATAGTCACACTGCTCTTACCGTAAAGAATCCTCTTCTTTCCTCTAATTGGCAATGTAAACTAAAATTCCAGAAAGCCTGCTGATATTGCAACTACTATAAAGCCCAAATAGCCAGTTTAAGCCATAAAAACCCAATGATATGTAAATGATATGACAGCCTCGTATTAATAGATAGAAAAGCAATGCCATCACAGTTTTATGGGTTTTGTTTTTATAGCATTTCCTATGTGATAAAACTGTCCTGTTACCTTCATTCTTCGGGTCAATAGAATTACAATGATACCACATTACAGAGTTTTTCTTGAGTTTTAATTCTGAAAAATATAAAGCAAAATAAAAACTATGCAATCCATATTCTGACCCTCATGACTTTTTTTTGTTATGTCTATGCAACTTTTTAAAGGCTGATGCATTGTAGGATGATCTTTAGTATTTATTGATTCTATTTTGGATTGTGTATGAGTTTTTAATCACCTGTTTACGCCAAATTCGGACTCTACTATTTGCATGTCTCAAGAGAAATCGAGACTCATCAGACCAGACAACATTTTTCCAGTCTTCAATAGTCCAATTTTGGTGAGCTCGTGCAAATTGTAGCCTCTTTTTCCTATTTGTAGTGGAGATGAGTGGTACCCGGTGGGGTCTTCTGCTGTTGTAGCCCATCCGCCTCAAGGTTGTGCGTGTTGTGGCTTCACAAATGCTTTGCTGCACACCTCGGTTGTAACGAGTGGTTATTTCAGTCAACGTTGCTTTTCTATCAGCTTGAATCAGTCGGCCCATTCTCCTCTGACCTCTAGCATCTACAAGGCATTTTTGCCCACAGGACTGCCGCACACTGGATGTTTTTCCCTTTTCACACCATTCTTTGTAAACCCTAGAAATGGTTGTGCGTGAAAATCCCAGTAACTGAGCAGATTGTGAAATACTCAGACCGGCCCGTCTGGCACCAACAACCATGCCACGCTCAAAATTGCTTAAATCACCTTTCTTTCCCATTCTGACATTCAGTTTGGAGTTCAGGAGATTGTCTTGACCAGGAACATACCCCTAAATGCATTGAAGCAACTGCCATGTGATTGGTTGACTAGATAATTGCATTAATGAGAAATAGAACAGGTGTTCCTAATAATTCTTTAGGTGAGTGTGTGTGTATATATATATATATATATATATATATACACAGTACAGACCAAAAGTTTGGACACACCTTCTCATTCAAAGAGTTTTCTTTATTTTCATGACCATGAAGGCATCAAAACTATAAATTAACACATGTGGAATTATATACATAACAAACAAGTGTGAAACAACAGAAAATATGTCATATTCTAGATTCTTCAAAGTAGCCACCTTTTGCTTTGATTACTGCTTTGCACACTCTTGACATTCTCTTGATGAGCTTCAAGAGGTAGTCCCCTGAAATGGTCTTCCAACAGTCTTGAAGGAGTTCCCAGAGATGCTTAGCACTTGTTGGCCCTTTTGTCTTCACTCTGCGGTCCAGCTCACCCCAAACCATCTCGGTTGGGTTCAGGTCCGGTGTCTATTCAGTAGGACTATCAGCTGTGTATCCACCTGACTTCTCCTCAATGCAACTGATGGTCCCAACTCCATTTATAAGGCAAGAAATCCCACGTATTAAACCTGACAGGGCACACCTGTGAAGTGAAAACCATTTTAGGGGACTACCTCTTGAAGCTCATCAAGAGAATGCCAAGAGTGTGCAAAGCAGTAATCAAAGCAAAAGGTGGCTACTTTGAAGAACCTAGAATATGACATATTTTCAGTTGTTTCACATTTGTTTGTTATGATTCCACATGTGTTAATTCATAGTTTTAATGTCTTCAGTGTGAATCTACAATTTTCATAGTCATGAAAATAAAGAAAACTCTTTGAATGAGAAGGTGTGTCCAAACTTTTGGTCTGTACTGTATATATATATATCTCTTTTAAAAACTTTTTTCTTTCTTTTACACTTTCCCTAGGAAACTTGAACATGTGATCATCATATCACCTCCCCCATAAACTCCAATGCCTTAGCATTGGAGTCTATGAGCATTTCACAGGATCTCAATAGGAACATAGCTACAGCAACCTTGGATCCTTCAGGAGGATCGAGGCTGCCGCAGGGAATGAATGAATGAGTAGCTCGAGTTTTTGGCTTTCAGATGTCATGGTAAAATTTTATCGTCGGTCACAGACATTAGCCCTAAGTTCTGTGCTTGCATGTGGGTGCCATATTTAAATATCTGTCTTCTGCAATAAATGTGTGGTTGGTAAGGTGGTTAAAGGGGTTTTCCAACACTTTTTAACTGATGACTAGGGATGAGCGAACCCGAACTGTATAGTTCGGGTTCGTACCGAATTTTGGGGTGTCCGTGACACGGATCCGAACCCGAACATTTTCGTAAAAGTCCGGGTTCGGGGTTCGGCGCTTTCTTGGCGCTTTTTGAAAGGCTGCAAAGCAGCCAATCAATAAGCATCATACTACTTGCCCCAAGAGGCCATCACAGCCTTGCCTACTATTGGCATGGCTGTAATTGGCCAGTGCAGCATGTGACCCAGCCTCTATATAAGCTTGGGTCACATAGCGCTGCACGTCACTCTGCTGATACAAGCGTAGGGAGAGGTTGCAGCTGCGACGTTAGGGCGAGATTAGGCAGTGATTAACTCCTCCAAAAGACTTCATTCAGTGATCGATCTACAGCTGTGGATCATTGAAGTGCTGATATTCAATTGCTCACTTTTTTTAGGCTGCCCAGAGCGTTTTTATATCACTTTTTTCTGGGGTGATCGGCGGTCATTTTGTGGCTTGTGGTGCGCCAGCACAAGCTACCACCAAGTGCATTTAACCATCAATAGTGTGGTTATTTTTTGCTATATACTACATCAGGTGCAGGCTGAGCCTGTGTCACCCAAGTGCATTTAACCAACAATAGTGTGGTTATTTTTTGCTATATCCTACATCAGGGTCAAGCTTTCATCAAGTGCATTTAACCATCAATAGTGTGGTTATTTTTTGGCCATATACTACATCAGGTGCAGGCTGAGCCTGTGTCACCCAAGTGCATTTAACCATCAATAGTGTGGTTATTTTTTGCTATATCCTACATCAGGGTCAAGCTTTCATCAAGTGCATTTAACCATCAATAGTGTGGTTATTTTTTGGCCATATACTACATCAGGTGCAGGCTAAGCCTGTGTCACCCAAGTGCATTTAACCATCAATAGTGTGGTTATTTTTTGGCCATATACTACATCAGGGGCAAGTTGAGCCTGTCACCCAGCGCCTAAAAAATAGGCCTGACATTTATATTCCTCCAAATCAGTACTGTTTTAGCTGGTCAAGTTATTTTTAGTGACCGTAAAAGCACAGTTTTTGTTCTGGGTTGAAAAACAATTCCCAAATTTGCCATTCTCAAAATTAGTGGTTTCTGCTGTATCAGGCCTACTTTAAATCTATCCCTAAAAGGGTATATTAGATTCAAGGTGCTGATAGGGTCATTCTGAAAAACTTAACACACACGCTACAGTGCAGATACAAGTCTAATTCTGTGATTAAACGTATACCTGTCACACAGCGCCTAAAAATAGGCCTCACATTTATATTCAGCTAAATCAGTACTGTTTTAGCTGGTCAAGTTATTTTTAGTGACCGTAAAAGCACAGTTTTTGTTCTGGGTTGAAAAACAATTCCCAAATTTGCCATTCTCAAAATTAGTGGTTTCTGCTGTATCAGGCCTACTTTAAATCTATCCCTAAAAGGGTATATTAGATTCAAGGTGCTGATAGGGTCATTCTGAAAAACTTAACACACACGCTACAGTGCAGATACAAGTCTAATTCTGTGATTAAACGTATACCTGTCACACAGCGCCTAAAAAATAGGCCTCACATTTATATTCAGCTAAATCTGTCATTACTGGTGTGCCTGTATTAGTGTAATACGGTACCTAAATAGATAGCCAGACAGTGCTGGGAGAGGACGTGGCCGTTCTGCCACAGCCACACGTCCTAGTGTACCAACTACCTCAGGTCCCAGTAGCCGCCAGAATTTACAGGGATATTTGGTGGGGCCCAATGCCGTTCTAAGGATGGTAAGGCCTGAGCAGGTACAGGCATTAGTCAATTGGGTGGCCGATAGTGCATCCAGCACGTTCACATTATCTCCCACCCAGTGTTCTGCAGAAAGCGCACAGATGGCGCATGAAAACCAAGCCCATCAGTCTGTCACATCACCCCCATGCATATCAGGGAAACTGTCTGAGCCTCAAGTTATGCAGCAGTCTCTTATGTTGTTTGAAGACTCTGCTGCCAGGGTTTCCCAAGGGCATCCACCTAGCCCTTCCCCAGGGGTGGAAGAGATAGAATGCACTAACGCACAACCACTTATGTTTCCTGATGATGAGGACATGGGAATACCACCTCAGCACGTCTCTGATGATGATGAAACACAGGTGCCAACTGCTGCGTCTTTCTGCAGTGTGCAGACTGAACAGGAGGTCAGGGATCAAGACTGGGTGGAAGACGATGCAGGGGACGATGAGGTCCTAGACCCCACATGGAATGAAGGTCATGCCACTGACTTTCACAGTTTGGAGGAAGAGGCAGTGGTGAGACCGAGCCAACAGCGTAGCAAAAGAGGTGGCAGTGGGCAAAAGCAGAACACCCGCCGCCAAGAGACTCCGCCTGCTACTGACCGCCGCCATCTGGGACCGAGCACCCCAAAGGCAGCTTCAAGGAGTTCCCTGGCATGGCACTTCTTCAAACAATGTGCTGACGACAAGACCCGAGTGGTTTGCACGCTGTGCCATCAGAGCCTGAAGCGAGGCATTAACGTTCTGAACCTTAGCACAACCTGCATGACCAGGCACCTGCATGCAAAGCATGAACTGCAGTGGAGTAAACACCTTAAAAACAAGAAAGTCACTCAGGCTCCCCCTGCTACCTCTTCTGCTGCCGCCGCCTCGGCCTCTTCCTCTGCCTCTGGTCGAACATTGGCACCTGCCGCCCAGCAAACATGGGATGTACCACCAACACCACCACCTGCGTCACCAAGCATCTCAACCATGTCACACGGCAGCGTTCAGCTCTCCATCTCACAAACATTTGAGAGAAAGCGTAAATTCCCACCTAGCCACCCTCGATCCCTGGCCCTGAATGCCAGCATTTTTAAACTACTGGCCTATGAAATGCTGTCATTCAGGCTGGTGGACACAGACAGCTTCAAACAGCTCATGTCGCTTGCTGTCCCACAGTATGTTGTTCCCAGCCGCCACTACTTCTCCAAGAGAGCCGTGCCTTCCCTGCACAACCAAGTATCCGATAAAATCAAGTGTGCACTGCGCAACGCCATCTGTGGCAAGGTCCACCTAACCACAGATACGTGGACCAGTAAGCACGGCCAGGGACGCTATATCTCCCTAACTGCACACTGGGTAAATGTAGTGTCGGCTGGGCCCCAGGCGGAGAGCTGTTTGGCGCACGTCCTTCCGCCGCCAAGGATCGCAGGGCAACATTCTTTGCCTCCTGTCTCCTCCTCCTCCTACTCAGCTTCCTCCTCCTCTTCTTCCACCTGCTCATCCAGTCAGCCACACACCTTCACCACCAACTTCAGCACAGCCCGTGGTAAACGTCAGCAGGCCGTTCTGAAACTCATATGTTTGGGGGACAGGCCCCACACCGCACAGGAGTTGTGGCGGGGTATAGAACAACAGACCGACGAGTGGTTGCTGCCGGTGAGCCTCAAGCCTGGCCTGGTGGTGTGCGATAATGGGCGAAATCTCGTTGCAGCTCTGGGACTAGCCGGTTTGACGCACATCCCTTGCCTGGCGCATGTGCTGAATTTGGTGGTGCAGAAGTTCATTCACAACTACCCCAACATGTCAGAGCTGCTGCATAAAGTGCGGGCCGTCTGTTCGCGCTTCCGGCGTTCACACTCTGCCGCTGCTCGCCTGTATGCGCTACAGCGTAACTTCGGCCTTCCCGCTCACCGCCTCATATGCGACGTGCCCACCAGGTGAAACTCCACCTTGCACATGCTGGACAGACTGTGCGAGCAGCAGCAGGCCATAGTGGAGTTTCAGCTGCAGCACGCACGGGTCAGTTGCACTGCGGAACAGCACCACTTCACCACCAATGACTGGGCCTCCATGCGAGACCTGTGTGCCCTGTTGCGCTGTTTAGAGTACTCCACCAACATGGCCAGTGGCGATGACGCCGTTATCAGCGTTACAATACCACTTCTATGTCTCCTTGAGAAAACACTTAGGGCGATGATGGAAGAGGAGGTGGCCCAGGAGGAAGAGGAGGAAGAGGGGTCATTTTTAGCACTTTCAGGCCAGTCTCTTCGAAGTGACTCAGAGGGAGGTTTTTTGCAACACCAGAGGCCAGGTACAAATGTGGCCAGACAGGGCCCACTACTGGAGGACGAGGATGAGGAAGAGGTGGAGGTGGAGGAGGATGAGGATGAAGCAGGTTCACAGCGGGCTGGCACCCAACACAGCTCGGGCCCATCACTGGTGCGTGGCTGGGGGGAAACACAGGACGATGACGATACGCCTCCCACAGAGGACAGCTTGTCCTTACCTCTGGGAAGCCTGGCACACATGAGCGACTACATGCTGCAGTGCCTGCGCAACGACAGCAGAGTTGCCCACATTTTAACGTGTGCGGACTACTGGGTTGCCACCCTGCTGGATCCCCGGTACAAAGACAATATGCCCACCTTACTTCCTACACTGGAGCGTGATAGGAAGATGCGCGAGTACAAGCGCACGTTGGTAGACGCGCTACTGAGAGCATTCCCAAATGTCACAGGGGAACCAGTGGAAGCCCAAGGCTAAGGCAGAGGAGGAGCAAGAGGTCTTTAACGGAGCTGTGTCACGGCCAGCTCCTCTGAGGGCAGGGTTAGCATGGCAGAGATGTGGAAAAGTTTTGTCACCACGCCACAGCTAACTACACCACCACCTGATATGGAACGTGTTAGCAGGAGGCAACATTTCAATAACATGGTGGAACAGTACCTGTGCACACCCCTCCACGTACTGACTGATGGTTCGGCCCCATTCAACTTCTGGGTCTCCAAATTGTCCACGTGGCCAGAGCTAGCCTTTTATGCCTTGGAGGTGCTGGCCTGCCCGGCGGCCAGCGTTTTGTCTGAACGTGTATTCAGCATGGCAGGGGGCGTCATTACAGACAAACGCAGCCGCCTGTCTACAGCCAATGTGGACAAGCTGACGTTCATAAAAATAAACCAGGCATGGATCCCACAGGACCTGTCCATCCCTTGTGCAGATTAGACATTAACTACCTCCCCTTAACAATATATTATTGTACTCCAGGGCACTTCCTCATTCAATCCTATTTTTATTTTCATTTTACCATTATATTGCGGGGCAACCCAAAGTTGAATGAACCTCTCCTCTGTCTGGGTGCCGAGGCCTAAATATGTGACAGTGGCCTGTTCCAGTGGTGGGTGACGTAAAGCATGATTCTCTGCTAGGACATGCAGACTGATTCTCTGCTGACATGAAGCCAAATTCTCTGTTATGGGACCTCTCTCCCTTGCCTGGGTGCCTGGGCCTAAATATCTGACAATGGACTGTTCCAGTGTTGGGTGACGTAAAGCATGATTCTCTGCTATGACATGCAGACTGATTCTCTGCTGACATGAAGCCTGAATCTCTGTTATGGGACCTCTCTCCTCTGTCTGGGTGCCGCGGCCTAAAAATATCTGACAGTGGCCTGTTCCAGTGGTGGGTAACGTGAAGCCTGATTCTCTGCTATGACATGAAGACTGATTCTCTGCTGACATGAAGCCAGATTCTCTGTTACGGGACCTCTCTCCTCTGCCTGGGTGCCTGGGCCTAAATATCTGACAATGGACTGTTCCAGTGTTGGGTGACGTAAAGCATAATTCTCTGCTAGGACATGCAGACTGATTCTCTGCTGACATGAAGCCAGATTCTCTTTTACGGGACCTCTCTCCTCTGCCTGGGTGCCGGGGCCTAAATATATGACAATGGACTGTTACAGTGGTGGGTGACGTGAAGCCAGATTCTCTGCTATGGCATGAAGAGACTGATTCTCTGCTGACGTGAAGCCAGATTCTCTGCTATGGGACCTCTCTCCAATTAATATTGGGTCATTTTTATTTTTTTTATTTTTATTTTAATTCATTTCCCTATCCACATTTGTTTGCAGGGGATTTACCTACATGTTGCTGCCTTTTGCAGCCCTCTAGCTCTTTCCTGGGCTGTTTTACAGCCTTTTTAGTGCCGAAAAGTTCTGGTCCCCATTGACTTCAATGGGGTTCGGGTTCGGGACGAAGTTCGGGTCGGGTTCGGATCCCGAACCCGAACATTTCCGGGAAGTTCGGCCGAACTTCTCGAACCCGAACATCCAGGTGTTCGCTCAACTCTACTGATGACCTGTCCTTTTTTTAATTTTTAATTTTAATACATTGTAGGCATTGTCCAAGATTTTTAATGATCTTTGACAATCCTTATAAAGAATATTTTTTTCCCCTAGTCCAGATTTTAATGGAAAACATAATTTGTATGTTTAACATGGTTTTAAATGATACGTGCATAATACATACAAGTCTAATGCTATCTACCTTACAGAGTGCATGCTGTGTAAAAACATAGGAAGCCATTTACAGCTCACAAAACTGCTGAAGCACAGTGTAAAAACCTTTTAGTGACATCACTTTTCTGTCAGCTAAATGTACCTTAGCGAAAAACTGAATAGGTTTGCAGATGACAAAAATGGCATTTGTGCAGGAGGAAATCGTACACCGTGTGATCGAAGTATCAGGCACAAGAAAGGCTTAACTGCAGACAATACACAATGCATGGCCACCCTGGGATTGGCAGACCTATAGTGGGTGTATATGGAATGTTTAACTTGCCTGAATAATCTCGGAGTACGATCACTGTATTACATTATTCCTTTTCTGTCGACTTTTGTGTCCAATATACAGGTATAGCAAGGCTGTATTTGTCATGTAACCCTTTGTGTTCTGTATGTATATCTAAATGCAGATAATGCAGTAGGAATGTATGATTTAGATAAAACATAGATGGTCGCTATTACATCTAGAAAAAGTCTATACATAAAAACTGTTGTAGCATTATTATAAGAATTTCATTTTACATGAGTACTCATCTTTGCTTAAGTAATCTTTATATGAATATCGGTTCACAGTGGTGTCATAGTTATAATAATTTGTCATGTTTCTGTTGTGGTTCCTTTGAAAAACAGAACCCATACTATGATGCCAATGTATAGACATACAGCTTTTTCTCTCATGAGATCCTCGCCTTGGGTTTATAAAAGGGTTTTTCTTATGCCACTACCTGCTTGTGTATGGTCATACACAATTTGGCCAGCCTTTTTTAAATGATGACCTATCCTTAGAACAAGTCATCAATAGCTGATTAGTAGAGATGTGACATCCCGTGCCGGCACTGGTCAGTGGTTCTGAGTAGCTCCATTGAAGGAAGTTGGTGCTGGGACTTGTAGTGGACAGTGGGGACTTCTGAATTCTAAATTCTGTGGAATATAAATTCTGTAGATATCATGTAGCACTCATAGCTCAAACGTGCATGCCAGGCAGCTTTTGTGCAGAATTTGGTTGTTACACCAACCAGGAGATCCAGTAATGACATATATAACTATAGGTTGTACAATGAAATAAGATCAGTCTCTGCGGACCTCCACAAACCACTGACACTGATCTTCCGTGAACTCCCAACTGCTAACTGCTACCTTTCAATGGCAACAGTCCTAGCTGCTCTCCTGTAGCTGTGCTGTCTCTAACCCTGGTCACAGTCTTCTTATCTTTCTCTAGATGCTGCTCTCCTTAATGACTCTCCTCTCAGGGATCTCTCCACAATCGTTCCAGACTCTCCTCTCATAACTCTCCATAACAGTTCCTCACAGCCCCACATCTTGTCAGCGTCAAGCTCTGTCCCCTCCTTTCTACAGTGTCTGACATAGGCTGTCTGAGCATGCTCAGTACATGTAAAGCAAAAAGGGGAAAAAAGGAAGTTAATTCAACCACTCAAGGATCTGAAGGAATCCCCAGTACCTTTTTTTGCCACAGTGTCTGTCCTAATCCTGTTTGTGTTTGTACCCCTACACCACCGGGACAGTACTCTCTCCACTTACCCTTAGCTTGGATTGGCGCTTTCTCTTTTTTCTCCCTTTTCCCCCACCCCTTGGTCAGTTGATCCCCTTTCAACTCACCTCCTCCTATGTGTATCTCATGCTCAGTACACTCAGTTACATATAGTAATATATTCACTCTACCTAGATACTGTAAATGCATAACTTAAAACCAACTTTAATTATATATCAAACATAGTAAACAATAGAATACAGGTTATGCAAATAATAGAAAAGGCTACAGTATGTACTACAGACATGCTTACTTCTCTTATATCCACTGTACCAACTAACCAGTTTGATTTAACTCTAAGGGCATTATCCTGGCAGCCCCCTGGTTTTCACCTGGAATCTGGTCTTTGTTGCAGAGGAGCCACCAGACCGCTATCTCTTGAGATAGTCCTGTTGTAGTCGGTGACTGACCCACAGGGCCAGAGACACAGGTGAGAAACAAAAGCAATATAAGTAGAACATTAACTGGCCAAGGTTGGGACAGGCATTGTAGAACAAAGCTAAGAAACAAGTCTATGGTCTGGGAAAGCAGCAATGGGGCAATACAAGAAACAGATTAAGGTTAGGGCAGACAGCTAGGAGTCAGGATCGGTTGTCAGGCATGTCATTGCTGTGTTTTTTCAAGCTGTAACACCCCAAAATGTTTTAAACATTATATAATACATGAGATGTACCACAAAATTATTCCATTAAAAATACAACTCATCTTGCAAAAAACAAGCCCTGTTTACAGCTGTGTCTAAAGAAAAACTTTTGAAAAAAACTTTAAAACTCGAAGATTAAACATTTTTTAAATATCTCTGTTACTTTAAAGGGGTTGTACAGGCAAGTTTATATGGATGATCTATCCTCAGGATAGGTAATCAATTTCTAAGCAGCGGGGGTGCCGGGTGTTGGAACCCCGACGATCAGCTGTTTGAAGAGGAGGTAGCACTCATTACACTGCCCGTCATCTTGGAATTGCTGTGTAATTACAATAATCGCTCCATCCACTAGAATGGAGCAAGTACTTGTAATTAAACTTCACCATCACTTCAAGGGAAATGACGTGCAGTGTAATGAAAAGGAAGCAGCGCTCACATGGAGCACCACCTCCTCTTCGAACAGCGGGGGTGCCAGGTGTCAGATCCCTCCGATCATATATGGATCACATATCCTGAGACAAAGCCATCAATATACACTGCCTGCACAACCCCTTTAGGCACCAAGGTAGGCTGCTTCCTGAAAGGGTTATAAACTTTGAGACGTGAGTAAGAGGCTCTTTTATTTCTTTAGCCTTGTCCTTATGTTCTGGTAAAGCATATGAATAGGCCATTATACATTATAATAAGTACCAAATAGTTTTAACCAACTTTATTTAGATAGTTCACAAATTTTCCCATACGTTGATGTTACCTACTGTAGACCTTGCAGTCATGTTGCCAGCAATAATACAATGTTTTATCACTTGAAATATGTAGTCTGGAACCAGTAGTTATTAGCTAGGCAAATCATATTCTATTACATTTGCCAAATTGGCATAATCACATATCACCTAGTAAGCAATGCGCTAAATCTGGAAACTATTCTTGAGTTGTTGGAAATTGTTCTTAAGAACAGAATACATCTCTGTACGGGCACTGTTTCCAGAAGTACCTGCATGCTAACACTAGATCAATCCTTCATTTTCACATCTGCTGGTTCAGCCTTTCCTTACCACGTCCCATCACTCAAGCATTATCCCTATTTCTATCATTTTACATATATGGAGATACAGCCCATTCAATATATGTTTTAGGTTTCATAATTGTCCTAATAAATCATCTAGGAGTTAAAGCCACTGCCATCAATACAGTACATTACAATGTCTCATGCGTTATATTAGACATTATCATCCACATTCTGAACCATTATCTCGCTCCAGTTCCTTTATGCTGAACTGGGTTAAATACAACACCTACTTATCATTTTTTGTGAAGTGAATTGTTCTTGTGAATGATTTTTCACACTGCTACAGTATTTTATTACAGGGAAGTCTTGAGGTATAAATCAAACAACAACCTAAATTCCCAGTAGCTTGAAAGGTGAAGATGAGTAATTTACACTTCACTTATTCAAAAGTTAGTCAGACACTTTTTCTTCACTTTCTTTGCACATTTTTCTTTTAGTATTGGAGGGTATTTCTACCATATCTAATTTATTACAGGACAGTGATAACAAATAACCATAGAAAACATTTTAGAACTTTTTGGGCTGTTTTTATTCACATTTATTTTATTTATGAATAAGAAGGTGTTAGGAATGGCATTGGATATAAGTACACTTTGTTGTACTTTATTGAAAATTTAAAATTGACTGCATTTCACTACATATTTCTATAATACAGCATCTAGTAAAGTGATTAAGTGAACCATGGTTTGTTTTCAGTCAGATTCATTCGGAATATGACAGTGTATGTTTATAACTAGGCTTGAGCAAATCAACCTTTGGATCATAGATCCAAAGTTGATTCATTCAAATACTTAGCACTGGCTGGTACCTCGGAACCAAAGCCCAGTTTGGATTGCTATTTTAAATTGTTTTACAATTCGAAGATATGCATACAGTAGGAATTAACCAAACTCTTGCGCGACTTCAGGTGTTACAAACTTGTGGCTCTACGGAGCCAATACATTTTAATGCTGTAAGGACCAGCCAGCACCAAAACCCAGTTGAGATTGCTACTTTAATGAGTTTTTCAATACACTGATATGCATACAGTAGGAATTAACTAAAGTCTTGTGCGACTTCAGGCGACATGAACTTGTGGCTCCACGGAGCCAATACATTTTAATGCTGTATGGAGAGAGCATTAAAATGTAAGTATTTGAGAGAATCGAGTTTGGATCTATAATCTGAAGATTGATTCGCTTAAGCCTATTCATAATGATACCACATGGTTAGGTTTCTTGATGCAGCCAAAACCAGGAGTGGATCATATAGGGGAGAAAGTATAAAAAGTTACAACTTCTCTTTTTTTAATACATTTCTAGCTTTCACTTCCAAAACTGCATGCAGAAACCTGACCATGTGGCTATAAACATTATATAACAGTTAAGAGTATCTAGAACCGCTTTTCTTCATGTAGTCATGGTGCTAGATGGGGTCAGATATGGTCAGATACAAAGCTATGCTACTCATCTGTGGTAAATATCATAGCTTGTAGATTTCAGTTTGACCAACCTACTATCTTATCTGCATGTGCATGTGCACTGACTCTGCCACAACAGATCATGCTGGTGGAAAAATAAGATCAGGAATGAATTTAGAAAAATAACTGAATTAAAGTGGCCTAAATGGGAGGAAACGCTCAAAAACCCCAAATACTGTGGCGTGTTTATAACCGGGGGAGCAATTCCTCTGCATGTGATCCGTTGCTAACAGCAATCCCAGCAAAAATGCATACAATGGAGGATGTCGGCAGCGGACCACATGCACCACAATGGCATCCTACACAAGATGGAATAGTGTGTGGATGAAAATATACAAATACATAAATCACTGGAAAAGGTGCACCACAATGATATGCAACTGACAATACTGGATAATCCATCAAGCTGATGTTAAGAACTGAGACTTTAGCCAATGTATTCCCGTCAAGGTATCTCAGTGTGGCATGGGTTCCTAACACTAGACTACCTAAGGTGTGTGAACACGGTCTGAGAGGTGCTAAGATCCAACTCACAGCCAAGCTCCCACATACCTCCATAGTGAAATCACTCATGTAGTGGGAGAGATGATAAGGCTGTAAGCTCCGCCTATAACAGGCCATGTGACACAGGCTACAAAGTGCAACAGAATGGCAGTGTAAACCCGTGTAGTCCAGGCCCCGACGCACGTTTGGGAGTGTTTGAGATTATCTACAACTATTTATTGACAAAGTATATGCAGTCCGTATTTTGTCCTGGGTCTGCATAAGCCACCTACATATGTATTTTATTATATGTGGTAATTGTTTTTCTATTATCAATTGCTGTGTAGTGTATTTTTAGGGGTTATCTGCTTTATAGCTACCTCACAGCTATTACTTTAGGGCCAGTGCTCTTATATTGGTGTTATATTTTCAGTAATTTTTTTATTTGTATTTTTTTTAGAAATCTTACACATTCTTCTCTGATTAGATAAGTGCTATCTTTTCCAGAATATAATATAGACTTTTAAAAACAAAAAAATAAAATCTTGCTGCAAACATGTTTGGCTCATAGTCTGAAGCCAAAGGAGCCCAACTGTGTCAGACCCTCCTCCCTCCTGACTGCTTCCATAGGCCAGATTCAGACAAATATTCTGATATCCATCTGTTTGTGAGCAAGGGGTTATGGCCACCATGTTTTCCAAGACTTGTCCACAATTTTTATCTGGGGGGAAAAATAAAACAGAAAGTGTCCGCTAGCAATCCACATCCCCCGGATGAACTCAAGAAAAACATCACAAACACTATCCTCAGCATCACTGCTGAAGAGCTGCAAGCTGTATGCAGCCAACATAATCCAAACTACCCACAAATGCATATACCTGAACGGGGACCACTTTCGGCATCTTTTGTGGGTAATAAAAAAATAATAATAATACACTTTCTCATTCCTGTTGTCATACTATTGCTGGAGATTGGCTACTTTTTCATGGGCCACCTAGTATTACACCTGCCTTTAATACTGAGGCACATTATTTGTATCCCTAACAGAATGGATTAACTATGGATTCCGGTGCCATGCATAGTGATGCACACGGCGGTACACTCTCCCTGCAGTCTCCCTGTAGTATGCTTGCACTCTCCCTCTCCAATATCGTCCTATTAACAGTGAGCACTTGTCACATCTCTTCCTATGTTAAGCTCACAGTAATGATGGGTAGTTCATGAACAATCAGTTCAACATGAATTGATCTTCTAAGTGAACTAACTTATTTAGTTCACATTCCTGACAAAGATGAATTCAGTAGAAACTTTAGTAACTGGGAGGAGTAGACAGGGATGACACAGCAGCTCCAGCAGGATCATTTACTACCACCACCACTAGCCTTATAGTTCCTACTACTAGAAATGTACAAACACATAACATAGACTTGCAAATAAAAATTAAATAGAATTAAAAAAATAAAAAATAACTGAGTGTACAGTGTGTGTAGGGTCATGAAACTCACTTATTTTTGTGATAAAATCCCATCCTGTGTGCTGAAGATGCTATAGGTAGTGCTGCACGGCTTTTCAGCTCTCTCATACATTCACCATGAGTAAATGTATCTGAACTACTATAGATGGCGCTGCTGTGCTCAGTCTTTTGCATCTCATTGAACTATACTGTCAGGATTCAGTCTAGGAGCATGCTAGTTCAGTAGTTCATCTAGTTTGATCAGCCTCCTCAGGACATGGTGCTGTAGGGCAGGCAGTGGGCTTTACTGGAGTTCTGTTCACGCCGCCAAATATCATCTGCCTGTTCTTATTCACACTGCTAGACCATAATACATATATTGGACACTTTTAATAAAACTATAAGGCTATTTTCACATCTGCGCTTTCCCTTTCCGCTATTGAGATTCGTCATAGGATCTCAATAGCAGGAGAAAATGCTTCAGTTATGTCCCCATTCTTTGTCAATGGGGGCAATACTGAACTGGAGGGAACGGAGTGCCCCAGAATGCATTCTGTTCCACTTGGTTGAGTCCCCATCGTGGACATAAAGCATGCAGATAATACAACTGGATCCGTTCATAAAGGATGCAGATGGTTGGAATATTGTAATATTGACCATATGCATTTTTGATGATCCATGATGGATCCAGCAAAAATGCAGATGTGAAAGTAGACTAACTCATCCAAAGAGCTTTTAATCCTATTTGTAGCCAGTGGCGCAGAGTGGGCTGCCAGCACCCGGAGCAAGCCAAGTATTGCCCCAAACATGTGGCCACGCCCCTTTTTTTTTTTACAGATAATGTAGTAGATATCACTTGCAGTCATACATAACACCACAGGTAAAACAGTGATAACTCTCTGAGTACAGATAATGTAGTAGATGGGTGTGAGGCCCCAGAATTCAGAACACTCACAGGGTGACCTGGTCTGGGGCCAGAATGTGGTAGGGTGGGCCAAATTCTATATCCACTCTCCCATCACTACAGAACATACAGGGTGATACAGCGCCCCATGCCTCTTATATATCTCCTTTGATGTAGATGTTCTCTTTCCTCATCTTCTCCTTTCAGACCTTCAGACCAGACTATCATTTTTTAGCCATTTATCATCTCTGCAGTTTGACAAAAAAATCTTAGTTTATTACTTTTGCATCATTCTCCCATCTTCTGGACAGATCATCCTACCACCTCCAACACTCTGCCTGCCGTGCTAACCAATATTATACTGCAGAAACAGAAAAACCTCCTGATAATACTAGTACCATGCAGATAGTGCCCTTCAACAATTATTGGCACACAGTGCCCTAAAATAACTGAGCCCAGTAAATAGTGCCCCTGACACTAATAGTATAAACATAACGTTCCCCAAAAATGTTTGTGGTAAGCTGATACTGTGCCAAGTTTCCCCAACAGTAATAGTGCTCCCAAAATTCCAACCAATGGGAATAATTCTCTACTAGAGCACACATGGTAGTAATAGTGCTCTTATAGTGCCCCCAACATGTCCCCACTGTGCCCCAGAAGTAATAATGCTCCCATAGTGCCCACACTAGTAATCATGTTCCCCATAGACCCCCAGTAACAATAAAGCCCACCATAATGCCCCCCAGTAGTAATAATTCTCGTTACAATGTGACAGTACAAAAAATGCCCCTTTTTAATGCTCCTAGTTGAGCTAATGTCTTCAGAGTGCCCCCATAATGTGCCAGTATAAAGTGCTCCCAGTAAATGCTCCCTTGGTGCTTCTCTCTCTCCTTCTTCCTAGTGCCCCCCATAATGTACCAGTATAAAATGCCCCATATATAGTGCCCCAGTAGATGACCTCAGTGTCCCCCATAATTTGCAAGTATAAAATACCCCTTCTTAGTGCCCCTGTAGATGACGCCATAGCACTCCCCTACCCCCTTCCCCACAGTACCCCTCATAATGTGTCCCAGTATAAAATGCCCCTATACAGAGCCCCCCATATAAAATACCCCTTCTTTGCTGCCTCAGTAGAAGCCCCCATAGTGTTCCTTTCCCCCCTTTCCCCATAGTGCCACCATATAAAATAACCCTTCTTTGAGGCCTCAGTAGATGCCCCCGTAGTGCCCCCAATAATTTGCCAGTAAGAAGTCCCCCCATAGATGCCCTCATAGTGCCACCCAATAATGTGCCAGTAAAAAGTTCCCCCAATAATGTGCCAGTAAGAAGTGCCCCCAAGAAGTCATTTGCATAAACTTGAATATGGGAAAGACATGCAAATTAGCAGAATCTGCTTTGTTTTTCAGCTGAAACATTATTTGCATGTCTTTTCCATATTACGTTTATGCAAATGAGTTTACATGACAAAATAGTATAGAAAGGTTATTGAATTTAATATTAGGACAATTAGAAAACTGAAAATTTGTATGCAGCCTTCTTAAGCAGAGAGAGAGGAGTTAGCTGGCACCCTAGTGATAATGATCTAGGTGTGCAGGTCCCCCCAAGCCATCCAACTTAAATTAAGCAACTTTGAGGCTTGCAGGCTCTCAGTCAGATGAGAGCTGGTCCTGGCAATGTCATGATCCCATGAAGTTTATCCAAGGTGTGATTATTGCTAGTTGTCTCATAGTGCACAAGGCTGCTGACTGCACCTGTCTCATGGATAGGTTGTTGGCTTGCACATACCAGGCTTTTGGTATACAGCCATTGTGTATTGTATATTATATGTAATGATTTAATAATATAGCATCTATAAAAATAAATTTTTAATGATAGGTTACAGAACACTTCTAACAAAAATGTATTAATGAAGGGAAAAAAAACACTTCTAATAAAATATATTAATGATAGGTAAAATAATAACAAAAAAAAGATATGGTAGATAGCTTAATAAAAATAAGAATAAGAATAAAAAAATCTAGAATATTCAAAATTATGCAGATATAACATTATATTCTAGATCTTCGTGAATTCTTGAAGTGCTGATATTCGCGCTCAAAACTAGAATGCGTGGCCCAAGGAGTGCTAGAGTGAAGATTGCCACCGTGATCTGTATATACTAGCCCTGCACTAAGAACCGCAACTACCACTTCCATCCTTCACACATTCCCCAGCAGTGCGCTGCAATAGCACATGGATGAAAAAAACTGTCATCTGTATCAGACTTTGGGCACAGTGTGTAGACCCGCAGAGCTGCTTGGAATGTGTGTTTCCCTTTGTTGTGACTTTCTTGAAGAAGTTCTGTAGAAAAAGTATGAGGACAAAATGTCAAAGATCATAACAGAAGCTAACACAGTCCCATATAGTTTATTGGTTGGTGATGATATATGGCAGCTTAATATGAAAGTTTGGTAGATTAAGTAAAATTCTTACAGTTTACTCCATAAAGTTTTGCAGCAGGTATCCCAGTAACGCTGTTTGCGGATCCAGCAGGCTGTTCCTGCACAGAGATCTCACGGATCATAAATGCTGGGTTTTGGCTGCACTTAAACTTCTGGATGCAACAGTTTTCTTCTGGCCAAAGCCTGGCATTTTTTCTGGAAATCGGCCGGACTACCGCCGGACCCCATTGCAGTCAATGGGAATCTCAAGGTGAAGTAGAGCTTCTGGCAATGCCAGATCCGGACTGCTCTGTGCCGGAACAGCCTGCCAGATCCAAAAACGGAAATCTGAACGAGGCCTAACTCACAGCTTATTCCCTAAACTGCTGGAACACCTCGCTCTTCTAATACTTTATGATGCCATAAGAGAAATAAGGAGTATTTCCTCCGTCTGTCTGAGTGTGGCTCCTCATTTTCCTTACATTCTGGAGACTTGATATATAGATATTTTTCTGTAGATGCAATCTGCTGTGATCGGTATAATAATCCTATTATTACCACATTTATCTGCTTGAAAGTTTCTCCGCTGCTGTTCTCTAATAGAAAAAAAATAAAAATCAACTTGACTTCTGTTCTTATTCAATGGAAGGTTCAAGTGATTCACTGATGAGAAGCAACCAAAATACCCATAGGTGTTAGCTGTAGCACCTCTGTACATGACACTGAACATGGCGGCTTCATGGAGCTATTTAAGTAAGAGGAGATAAAAATAAATCATTTTACACATAACTGTTTTCTGGCTGACAAAAGACAGAGATACTCTGTAGCTCCCAGCTAAATATTCCATATGTTCAATGGATTGGCTGTGCACCTATAAATCTAAGGGACAACACTGAGAAATCCTTAAGAGACCTTTCATTTCCTCCCGTCCTAGCAAAGGTTAAGAGACCAGATGACAGTGGCTGCAGGGAATGAAGAAGAGTGGCTGCACCGCACCGGCAGGTATGTACCGTCCAGCTTAAGTCTCTCTTTTACCTCTCCTGGGATGAATGACTGGAGACATCAAGGCTGGATGAGAGCACAAGTCTGTACTAATTCAGAGAACATTGATTCGCTCAGCGTATGGAGAGAAAGAAGGGGAATTAAACTGGGTCACAGAACAAACTAGATATATATTTTTTTCCCCTGCTATTCTATTACAACTCCTATTCTACCAACAACTGATAAATTCAATTTAGCTTGTTTCATACAATATGTTTCCAAGCAGCGTCTTTGCAATTCCTGACATTTTTTGAAATCCTCACTTAATGCCCTGTGAGAAGTGAGACGGAATGGAGTCTCCTCATAAAGATCAGATTGTTGTGATTTGTCATGTCAGCTACAGAAACCTGATTATCTGCACAAGTCTTTACGAAAGATCATCCAGCCAGAAAATACCAGATAATGCACATATTAGCATGATATCTTAGCCTGACACAAAGCTTTTTCCGGATGATATTAAGCATGGGGCCATAGAGTATGCAGAGATGGTCCCATATAGTGGGACCATCTCTGCATACTATATGATGGACAAATATATTTTATGATGATCTGTCAACTCTCCTGATTTGTCTTTTTTTGCAAATAATTATATTTCTCACATTGATGCTGAGGTTGCTGTTCCTCTGTTATTCCTCCAAAAATAATTTGAGTAGCTGACTTTTTTCCAATCAGTTCTTAGGTCCTGTTGACATTTCCACTGAAGTACTGCTTGCTGTCGGTATTTTCAGCAGACAGCACAATGACCCATCGATCTTAATGTGTCTGTCCACATATCAGTTTTATTTACTGACCGTGGGTCAGTGAGAAAAATCACGCATACATGCATTACTTTAAATGCAGACCAAAAACGCCCATTATACTCTAAGGGTCAGTGAAAAAACATGGATGGCATCCGTGATTCGTCTGTGTTTGGTCTGTTTAACACTGACCACTGATAGGAGATACTTTGAAAATGAACTTGCAGCTGAGCAGCATCCATGGATTATGGATAACACACGGAAGGACAAAAACAACACACGGACCAGACACGAACGTATGAGATACGGACTGATTTCTTTCACGGATACAAAAGGCCTTACAGTTCATGCTGTGAAGGGACACACTCCTCCAATAAGGAGAATGGTAACACTGAGTTGTCAATTTATTCATCTATTTCTAGGAGGAATAACAGAGAGATAACACAACTCCAAGTACTAAGAAAAGATAATGCAGAATCGCTGCTTCATTATTGTTTGCTTTTTTATGATTTATAAAATTTCCTGGCCACCCAAACATACATCCTTACTGATCCTTTCATCCTCTGCTGCCTGAGATCACCAGCGTGGCTTGCTCTATTTTAGTGATGAGCGGCATAGGCAATATTCTAATTTTGGCCGAATATTCGCGATAAATTAGCAAATTCGAGAATTCGTGATCTCCAGTCATTATTTACTTGATTGCGAAAATCGGCAATGTAATATATTTGCGATAAAAATTTGTGATTAGAATATTCGTAATAAACACTAAGGGGTAGGAAACTTTCCTATTGGTTGCTAGGGATGTTGCTAAGTGACGATATTCGCGATAAATTCGTGATAAATTTGCGATTAGAATATTAGCATTATATTCTGAATATTCGTGAATTCTCGAAGTGGTGATATTCACAATTAAAATTCGTGATTCAAATATTCGTGCTCAACACTACTCTATTTCACAAAATCCTCACACAGGCCAAGAAACAGTAGTAACTAGAGAATCCAGGAGCATGATTGTATTTGTGGAAGGAACAATTTTGTGCCAGCGACTTTACCTGTAGAAGACAGAGCACAAGGCATTTAGCTGCTTAATCCTTTGGCTACCGGAGGTTTTTTCATTTTTGCGTTTTCATTTTTCTTCCCTATTTTCCATGAGCCATAACTTTTTTATATTTCCAGTCACATAGCTGTATGAGGGCTTATTTTTTGCGGGACAAGTTGTAATTTCAAATGCCACCATTAATTATGGCATAAAATGTAGTGGGAAGCATGAAAAAAAAAATTCAAAATGGGGTGGAATCAGAAAAAACACACAATCCCGCTACCTTTTTTACGGGTTTTGTTTACGACAAAACTGACCTATGCCCTTCATTCTCTGGGTCAGTACGAGTACAACGATACCCCATATGTATAGGTTCTTTATGTCTAAATAGTGAAAACATAAATGTAAACTTTGAGATTTTTTTTTTTTTCATCACCATATTCTGACCACCATAACTTTTTTATTCTTATGTCTACTGAGCTGTTTGGGGGCTAATTTTTTGTGGAACAATCTGTACTTTTAATTGTTACATTTTATTACATTTTTTTGGGTAAGAGGTGCAATGAAAAAAATCGCAAATCGGCCATTTTTACCCTTTTTTCCATAACGTCATTCACCGTATTGGAATATATTTTTTTCTATTTTAATAGTATGGGCATTTTCGTCGCGGTAATACCCATGATGTTTATATTTATTGTTATTTAGGTATTTATTTTTTAATTATACGGAAAGGGGGTGATTTAAACTTTTATATATTTTTTAACATTTTTATTTTATTTTTTGTGATCATTAGTGCCTCATATATGAGCATATAACATTATATTTTTTTTTTTTGGTCTATCAGAAATGTTTTATTAGCTTATTTTGCTTACTTTTGCTCATTTCTTATCCTGGCCTGCCATCTGGTAGCCAAAATAAGAATTGCAGCTTGAATACCGTTAGCCTCATCAGTAAGGCTTACAGTATTCAGCGCAACTGCCTATGCCCATATAGGACACACAGGGCATCGGTAGGAAGACCAGAATCGCAAGCTTCCGGGTTTTTGTGCATTTAAGTGCTGTGATCTCACTTGATCACGGCATCTAAAGCATTTAATTACCGCAATCGGCATTATTGCCAGTCACGGTAATTAGCTGCAGGTCTCTACTATATGAAAAAGCAGAGATCTGCCGGCCATGAAGCCACCTGCACGTGCGAGCGGGTGTCATGTTTACACATCGCACCAGCGCCTTACATGTACTGCCCTGGTAGCGGAATCTACACTGCTTAGCATAACAAATAGTAAATGTCAGGGCAGTGATATTGGAGGTAAAGTGGAAAAATATGACAATTGTCTAGATTTTCCACCATATGTACATGATGAGTTATATGGATTTGAGTGCTACTTCAGTAGCTACTGATCCCATCTATAATAAGGCGTAATATTTTATTTAAAGCATTCCTGTCATTTCAAGTGACTTTTTACAATAAGCTGCAATGTGTGTGTACATGAGGAATGTATCTGATCATTATATGACTTGTATTCTGCATTTTTCACTTTCTACAACATCCATATCTAATTGTCAGTGTTCCCTGAGACACTAGACAGAAACCAGCTGCTATGATGTCTTTCAGACACAGCACACATAACAAGAGAAGATCTTGCTCCCCTTTCCCTGTGTAGTAAATCCTCAGAAGGAGCATCAGCATGCAGGACATTAGCCAGCATTGCAGAGCATTGTATCTGTGAATCCAGCACCGGAGTGAGATAGAAAACTCACTAGATACTGCAGCAGCAACTCTGTGTGTCTCACTACCTATCTCTCACTATACAGCTGCTTCCTCAGACTTTGTCTGATAGCTGAGTATGGGTTTTAGCAGTGAACTGGGAAGGAACCATCAGTAGAGGAGTCAGGGGAGTAAGGAGAAGTGTCTCATTAGTGAAGAAAGCAATTTTTTTTTTATAGTAAAGTACATTACAGAGTTTGTTACATTTGCTTGATCTACGCAAAGTTTATTAAAACGACAAGGACCATTTAAGATTTCATCACTATCACCACGCAACAAAAAAATACTTTTTGTCTGCTACTGGGAAAAAAACATTTGTCCTATACTAAATCGAGTGTGCGGATTACAAATCCGAAGTCAGAATTGTTTTAACACGTCACAAAATTTTGCTATGCATAAGTATGCCTAAATGAATTAAGCACTTGGAAAGCATTGAATAATTTTGAACAGAATGAGTTTTACTCCAACAATTACCTGACTTACATCAAAGTTTGCATAGTAAATAGTGTATGAAAATGTAATGGAATAACAAAATTTCAAAAAGTCTCGTTTTTCAGTTTAAAAGTCTTACTTGATCAAGGCCCAAAGTGCTTGATCAAGGTTAAAAGTGCTTCAGGCATCTGCTTTTTGCATTTGTTAATGGTCATATTTGTCTGTTGCAAAAACCAGCAGTAGTTCCTCCATCATATGGTTATTGTGGATAGCGCACCACCTTCCTCTGTGTGGCAAGGGTGCTCTAGTCAGAGAACTGATCACCCAATCAGTCAGGAAAAAATGGAAATAAATAAAAAAATAAAAAGTGACTGGCACTCACTATATGGATCACATCAACAGCATTTAATAGCCACCCGCTCAACAATGGAGTGTGGGCAGCAGAAATAATACAGCATATAATGAAAACAACACAATGTTAAAACAATATTAAAAATATAAATAGTGTGGTGCACTGGTAATAGGATCCTATAGGAAAAAGTAGTCCTCTATATGTAGCGCAATCTGATATATAAAACCTGTCACTTAAGTATTGTGCCAAAAGTTCACTATTGCAATCTTGTTTGTGGCAAATGATGAAAGTGTCCTTTGGATGCAGAAAATGTAATCCAAGTAACCGCTACTGGGAGTACTGTCCCTTTAAATGAAACTGGATGTTGTCATTAGGTCCATTAGATTCCACAATATGTTAGAGGTAGCGGTGGACCTTTTGCCAGGTATTTGAGAGCCTCCGGACCCTCCGGTGCTCAATGCTGTGGGAAAGAAATTTGCTTACCGGTGTATGTAAGTCCCCGGCAATCCCGTTATTCAGCTCACCGCACCGCTCGAGGTTACTTCCGGCGTCCTCGCTCCTTGGTATCTGTCACGTGTTCTCCAAAGGTATCGCGGGACTTGATAGCTTAGTTCCGGGTTCCTTAGAATTGGAAGGATTCCGCTATGATCCACATAAAGACTAGTCGCATCATGCAAGTGTTACCATCGGAAAAATGAAAATGCTTTGTTGTTACTGTCAAGCTAAAAAGTTTAAATCCGAGTCTCCTGGTATTTGCATAAAGCAGAATCGTTGCTTGCATTTCCAGCGTAATCCATATAGTGAGTGCCAGTCACTTTTTATTTATTTCCATTTAGTTCCTCCATCATGTTGTTATTCTAGCGGCCTTGATACCTGTTCTCCATTGTAGAAATATCTTTATGGAACCGCTCTCCATATTTGTCCCAAATTGGGTGGGAAAAAGTCAAGATGGGAATGCAAGAAATGCACTTTCATTGACATTCGACAACCAAGTTCTTCATATGCTGTAAGCATGTTGTCTACTAATTCAGCATAGTTTGCAGCTCGCCTGTTCCCAAGGAAGTTCTGCACTACCAGCACAAATGCATCCCAAGCTGGAAGACGCACTCGCTTTGTCAGATTCTTGCACTGATGATAAGTAGTGTATTTGCCACATATGTAGCAGAAATTGTCTGGATCGCTAACACACTTGTGTTTATCCATCTTAAGATTTAAAACTGATAGCACTATAACAGATCACTTTATCAAAATCTGTCCAGCTTGTCTTATGTACTTACTGCTGACATCAGCCTGAGTGCATCCAAACAGGTCTGGGCATGTCCATTGGAATATCTCCAATATAATGCATCAATATTATAACTGAATAGGCTTGCAAGTATAACTTAAAATCTAGACGTGCCAGGCAAATTCCGAGTCCATATTTGGAATCAGCACGCTCATTTTATTATGAATCAAATGTTTTTCTCTCAGTAGCAAAATCATTGTGGCGCAGTGAATTATTATAAATGAGCGAAGTATTCAAAAATTTGATTTGGCTGCTCCGCAGTCATACGTCGCTGCGCACGGGATTTCAGGATTTCATGCAACATCTTCAATCAAGATGACAATGGCGAGCAAATAGTTGAGGTATGTTTTTTTTTTTTTTTACACTATTTCAGGTAAAATCGATTTGCTACCATAAAGCATGAGGAAATTCTGCTTCATGGCGAATCTAATTTATTGTGACTTCGACTCGCTTAACATTAACTACTATGTATCATGTTCAGTCAATGGACTTAGCTTGTGTTATCTGTTGTATGACGTGATATATGCCATACTTATAACACACATGAAGCCCCTCCACAGAAAGGCTGGCTTTGGCGTTCATAGACAGCCCTAACTGAATGTATTCACTATCGTAGCATTCATGTGGGAATATTTTTTTTTTATTCTCTATTGCTTGTTGCACTCGCTCTGACACTGATGCATTTACATAGTGAAATTACAAATCTAATTACTGTAACAAATCTGCACAGTATACATTTACAAATATTACCTCAATAGGACCTCGAGGGCAAATTACTGCATAACTGAATTTGAGACAAGCTGTGTTTACATGCTAATCATTGTTGATACCAATCTTTTTGAAGCTCTTTAGCTTAGTGGATTGATTGTCACTGAAATTGTTCATCTACCTCATATTCACTGTGGTATAAAAGAGTTTCATTAGGAATTCTGTTGAAAGCTTTTCTGCCTGGCTAATGTTCTCTGGAAGAATTATTCTAAAGCCTTAAAGGAATAGGGACACTTTTTTATGATTTTACATATATTAAATATAAATGTAAAATAAAACAAATTCCGACCAGATCTTGTTTTCCTCTTGATAACTATCTAGAGCTAAGTCCACATGATCGTTTTTTATTTCTGCTGTTCTGTAGAACAACAAAAATGGCAAAAGTGCTGGATCCGGCACACAACTGCAACTAACAGAGCCAGATAGATCCTGTTGACTATTGTGGGGTTCATTGGGTTACCACCAGAGAACTTACCATTTCACTGCCCTATTTAGTCTGCCATTTTTAAAAGGACCTGCAACAGAGCCTCTGGCACAGATGTGAACATAACCTAATATGAACAGCAGATGCAGTTGATTTTTATGATAATGACATGTCAGAAAGGTTTAAAACTGGGAATAGATCCTATCTTCTCATTAACATTACAGAGGCAGCATCTGAGTGAGATTTTGAAATGTCATGAATACTCTATGCATACAATTCAGACTGCTCTTGCTTATATCAAAGTTTTCTACCTATGTGAGGGACAGGGTCGGTGACTTTCAGCAGGTAAATGCTTTAACCAAACACTGCATATCACAAACATGTCAACTTAAAGGAACTTGTTTCTTGTAGAACACCGATCAGATGTGTCCAATGGGTTTTTCACCTTTCCCCTGCTGTCTCTTCCTTACAGATCTCTTATTTATCCATCTAAGGAATTAGCAAACTGATACATTTCTTGAGTCCTGATCATGTGGTTCCCCAGAACAGAGCATCAACATGAGCTGACACTTTTGCAGTGAGTCCTCGTGGGAGCTGGTGTAGAAGATAGAAGTGGTTGAGGCCTTGATGTAGTGTAGTTGTGTCCTACCTCAGGCTGTTACTTCCTGGGGTCAGTTGCAGTTACATTTTTAGCACTGAAGAATGAAGCCAGAGTTGAACATAACAAAGTCTTTTTTACTAAGTGTAACATAGAACTTCAAAAACATAAAGTAGCAGCGGGCTTTATTGCAATTCTTCTCTGACACCAGGTGAGGAGATATGATGGCAGAGTGGATGGCTGCAGTTCTGCACTTAGATGTTGCTAGCCTAGTGGTTATCTATTGATGAGGGTGTCTTTAGTCATATTCCCTCACTTCATAACAATGTCTGTAGAAACTATGTTGCAGTTAACTCTGTCATCTGGGATCCCTTAGTGCTCTATAAGCTGCTTCCCTACTCCTCTCTAATATCAGGACAGAACCTCTCTTGTCCCTCTCTGCCTAACTCAGATCTACAGACTGAATTAACTAACTAACTAACTAACTAACTCTAGACCTCCCGCTCCTGACAGGAAGTCAGCCAAATTCACTCTCTCAGGAGGGGTGGAACAGGGTGGTTAAACCCTGTTACAGCCAGACATTGCCAACCAATTCCTCCCCCTGCTGGATGAGATGACATAATACAAGGGACATACATAACATTACATAGAATTGCATATGAAACATACGAAATGCAATGATTAAAGAACACAATAGTAATACCCCAAACTCTGGAACATTACACTTTTACAATAGCAAAGGCACATTGATTTCAGCATGCTCAGAAATGTTTTGCAAAGCAGTAAATCTTAGCCAAATTAAAGCAGTGGACATAGATTATGGACTGTTGCGCCTGCCTCTACACCAAGCTTTTTTAAGGCAGGAATGCCATTAGTTTATTCCTCAGGAATGAAAATACTTCTTGGGATTCCCCAGCAATAATTAGATTGGATATCATTGGTCTAAGGTCACCAGACCAGATCTGTCATTAGATCATGGTTACATCCTAAACATGTATGCAGCGACAGGATCAATATTGACTTTGTCCAAATGCGCCAAAAATAGATCTTTGCTTTAAAAGACTGCAGAACCAATGTAATTTTCTGCCTTCGCTTTAAATGGTGAAGATACTTATTATTTTTATCATTATGTGTTTATTTGTGCATCTTCTTCATTAAATGACAAGTCTGCAAACAAGACAAATATTTGAGCCATTTGCTGAAGTCCCATAGCAGTCACTAGTCAGTAAGCCTCTCATGCATGGCCCCTACTCCATTCACTGCTTGGGGATCTCTGAAAATAGTCGGGCCAGCAATTGAATATTTTTGGAAGTCCCAAAATTGTGAATTGAGGGGAGACTGTGGATGCACTTTTTGATCTTTATTTTCAGCGGGGCCCCGTTCTTTTTATGCCATAAATGTCAAGAAGTATACATTTACATATTTAGTATGTTTGAAAAAAGAAATTTGCCCATCAAGTTGAATCAAGTTCAATCAATCAACATGACAATGTGGGAGATAGGGCAATAGTGTCTTTCGACAATGAAAAAGCATTTGATTCTGTTGAGTGGCAATTTCTATGGGTAGTATTAGCAAAGTTTGGGTTCCCAAAGAACTTCTTGAAATGGCTGCATCTGTTATATGCGGACCCTTGGCGAGAGTGCGTGTGAACGGGACGTTATCCAGGCACTTTCATTTACGCAGAGGGACCAGACAAGGGTGCCCATTGTCGTCGTTACTCTTCGCTCTGGTGATGGAACCAATATCTATTTTGATAAATAGCAGCCCAGGGATAGAGGGTTGGAATATTGCGGGCATCACAGAAGAATTATCACTTTACGCCGATGATATGTTGGTATATTTGGGAGATACAGAGAAATAACTAGATACACTCCTAGAAGTGGCAGATGAATATGGTTGGTATTCAGGACTTAAAATTAATTGGGCCAAATCGGTGTTATATTTGGTGGATGAAACTGAGAATATGAGAGTATCGGCAAGGTCAAAACTCTTAGTGGTTGATAAGTTCAAATATTTTGGAGTCATAGTATATAAAGAGCCTAAACAGTTCACCTCTCTCAATCTGCTTTCGACTATGGAATATTTTACGCAAAAATTAAAGGCTTGGGTAGCCCTTCCTCTTTCCCTGGTGGGGCAGATAAATATCTTCAAAATGGCCTCGTTACCAAAATTACTATATATGTATCGGGTGGCACCGGAGCTTTTACAGAAATCCCATTTTGAGGCGATTGATAAATTACTGACTCCCTTCCTATGGCCCAATACACAGCCCAGAATTGCTAGAGATACGCTGAAAGCATCTTATGTCAGGGGTGGTTTGGCTCTCCCTGATATGTACAAGTACTACCAAGCAGTGCAGCTGACATATGCCAGTTGGTGGATCAGAGCAGACGCCAATAATCCAGTAACTGTTCTGGAGGCTGCATTGTTGGGGTCATATGAAGCTTTAACAAACTTCATATATAGGGAGGGTAAATACCCAGTTAGATGTCTTACTTACAATATGTTGGCAGTATTAACTATCTGGAGGAAAACTGTACGGGTGAACAAGAATGGGGAAGACAGAGGGGAGTTGTCCCCGATGACGCCGTTGTGGCGTAATCAAGGACTTCAGGAATTGTATAAGCTGCAGGAGTTAGAGTTCTGGCCGCGACATGGGGTGAAGTACGCTACCCAACTATACGTAGAAGGAAACTTCAAGACATTTAGAGACTTCAGGGAAGAATTTCAGATCCCCAAATCTAGTTTGTTTAGATACTTCCAACTTAGACATGCATGTACTAAACAATTTGGTAAGGATACCATTAAGCTAGAATATAGTTCCATTGAAAAGGTTGCTAGATTGAGAGAGTTGTGTAAACCAATATCTTCCTTCTATGCGGAACTGATGTTGCAGGCCTCATCCCCCTTATCTAAATCTTTGGCTAGGTGGAAGGTGGATATTCCGCAATTGGAGGATAGGCACGAGAAAGAACTGATGCACACTTGGAGGCACTCGGTAATCAGTGCAAGGGACCAATTAATACAGGCTAAATGGCTGCATCGCACATACCTGACTCCAGTAAGGCTACATTGTATGCGTAAATTGGATACTCCTCAATGCTCTATATCTGGCGCAGAAAGGGGAACCTTGATTCACATGATATGGAGTTGTCCAGTGATAGCACAGTTTTGGTCAGGAATTCACAAATTTCTCAATGATAAATTAGGGTTACCAGCAGTATGCTCCCCAGAGAATAGCTTATTGGGACTAGTGAATGATCTGATCCAAACTAAGCATGCTAGGATGCTGTATAGACTCTTAGGGACAGATTTATCATTACTCTGACAGCTCACTCCACTTTCACATATGGCTAAAGTCAGTTTTAGCCAAGTCAGATTTATGATTGGCCCTTTAAGACTGTAATAAATGTGGTTTGACGGTAGCAGTTTATCTGTCAGTAAGCAGCTTTACAAAAGTCGCACGTCCTTTCGAAAAAGTCGCATGTTCTATTAAAAAGTCTCATAAGATAAGCATGGCCCTCACTGGAGTGAAGTTGCGCATTTTTTTGCGACTTTTTAAATAGTCCCAATAGTAAATCTGTCTAGAGATTCATTTACATAAGAAAACACGCCCACTTTCAGAAAACTGGCGAGCATAGTGCAGAGCAGAAAAAAGTTGCAAATTTGTGCGCAGTTTTAGCGTTTGCGCATTTTTTTGCGACTTTTTCACTCCATTATTCTGACTTAAGCAAATTATAAATCTGGCCCTTAATGTTCTACGCCAGAAAGGTCATTTTACTGAACTGGAAACCTCCGGCGGTCCCGTCGGTACAAAAGTGGATCCTAATTATAGATGCGGCTTTGCCGATGTATAAACTAACGTTTATGGCGAGAGGCAACGCGGAGAAATTTGAGAAAATTTGGGGACTCTGGCTACAAGCGATGCCAGCGCCTGAAATAGCATTAATAAAAATATTACCTACAGGAGAGGGGAAATGTGGTGAGCAGTGGGCTTATTATTATTAATATGAAAAGAAGAGTTCAGTCTTATGTTATAAGGACGAGTCTCCTCGGTACTCTTACATAGATGGTGATGCATATGGGTGGTTCGGCCGACAAATCTTTCCTTCCCTTCACCTTCGCTGTGGTGAGTGTGATTGTGAGTGTGAAAGTGGTCTTAACCCTGGAAATTCGGATGCGAAACAATACTATGTGGCGTGATGTACTCTGATATTTTTCACTGTCATGAAGTAGACTCCTGTAACACTTTAATAATGTACTATCTATGAAACTCCGATGGCACTAGTCTTGAGACCTGCTAGTCTGATGTATGCTGTTACTCTTATTTTTCGTCTGGAAAATTAAAAAATAAAGTCTATTAAAAAAAAAAGTTCAATCAAGGGATATGAAGGAATGTGAATTTAGTGTGTGTCTTTAACATTTAAATAGCAGTTAGTAATGTATTTATCATAATGCAATGCTCTTTAATATTTAGATTTCAGTCTTTATTAATCTGTATGCATTACAGATATGTGATATGCTTTCAGATGTTGTGGTCTGAAAATTATTATGGCACAACATGAGAGCTCATTTGATATATTGTACATTAAATGTTTTTTTTTTCAAAATGGAGACATTTACTACAGACCCTTCACTGTGGCAGGACCTGTGGTAATCATACTTAACTGATCCTCACTGACTCTGCAAGTCCTGGATTCCCTGCACCAATATCCATTTTGACTCTGTCACATGACCACCTGGCTGTAGCAGTGATGTGTCACCAATGCGTCTGGTCACTGGGTCATGTGACTTATGGGTCACAAATCACTGCTGCGGCCAATCATTGGCTGTTGATGCAGGGGGACCTGGGACCTGCAGAGCAGTCAAGGATGCAGCCAGAACCCAGTAGCATGGATTACATAAGGCTCTGGCCATGTGTGGGCGGTCTGTACAAAATGTCCTCTGGAGTGAACAACACCTTTAAGGTTAATACCAGAAGGCAGCTCAAAGACATGAAAAGAAGAAAAACTTCTTGTGTTCTCATCTGGTTCTACACTTTATATAACTGTTGTTGGCCGACTCTTTATTTATCTGACAGTTATTCCTCCATACATTCCAAGCCAAATGTGCATGTGTTCCCAGGGAGCAGAGGGGAGTAAGGTGCTGCAAGACACCCTTCATGGCAGCATATCTACCCTTAAAACCAACAAATTGGGCATATTGAAGCCCAAAACAGCCCAGTTCTTCTTTCAAAGGAAAGTTCGGACATCGTTATACACATTAGCTTGTTGCCTCGTCCTGGTCCTTTGGTTAATGTTAGAATTCTTCAATACCATCTCATCATCATAGCATATGGAAGTGGAAGACATAATCCGATATTTAATGAGAATGAAATGACTATAATATTTATTTACTGTATGTTATAGTGCAATATATATTGTGCTGTAGATTGTGTGTTAGGTTATATACCATCATTTTGCTCTGCTTTCGTCTTCAGTAGGTGTAAGTATGTACTACATTGTGTTTGAATGTCAGACGTGTACATTACCTGATAAGTCATTAAATCTCACCTACCAACCTGGATCACTCATTCTGAAAATGTTGAAATGAGCAACTCATACTCATATTTGGAATATGTTGTCTCCATATTTGTAATTTAATAGGCATCTGGGAGTGATAGCAAATCACATGGACATTGATTGAATGGTACAATTTCCTGTCCCTATTTTTAGCTGAATCCCACTGGGAAAGGAGTGCTGCAGTGGTAGAGCAATTAAGGGCACATATGACACAAGGAAATTGAGCTACCCAGTAAAACTTTGTATAAATTATTTTAACCTACATAGGAGTCTCCTTAACATCTGTCTTAGCACAAGGCAAAGTGCTGGTTAGAAATATTTTGACAGGTTCGGCTAATGTGCCCTGAAATCATTTAAGAGGAGCGACATCAGAAATACAGAAACTGGACATTTTTCCTTCAGTCCGGTTTTTAAAGTGCGACTAATATATTAGTGAAATTTTGCATATCTGCAGATATAATGTTATACATCAACAATCAAAATTTAAATTGCAGAATAACCTTTGGGTAATTCAGATATCCAGTCGAGAAGGGAGTCTTAGGCCGCTTTCACATGTCCATATCCATGACAATGTCCACGACAACACAGTGTTTCATCCTTGAAGATGCCTGTGAAGGGTCAGTTGATGGTCAGCTGTCTCTGCTAGGCTGAAAAAGAAATTTCCACTTCTACCAATGGTCAGTGGTACCATCCATGTTCTGTCGGTTGTTTTCATGGATCCATAGACTTTAATGAGCATGTTTGGTCCACATAACAGACTAAAGTAGGGCATGCTTCCGTTGTTTTAAGTCAATGCAAAAACAAGGATGTGAGAATAAATTTGTTAAAATCAATGGATCTGTGGAGAGCATGGACAGCACACATACGTGATTTGCTGATGCGTGAAAGAGGTCCTACATGGAGTGTTCCTTGGGGAAATGTATGTAATTCACCTCCAGAAAGATGAAAACTGTCTCTAGTGCATAATAAATTCAGAGTGGCTATAACAAATTTCAAAGGGGATTGCAATTTTAAGAAACAACTAGACATTTCCTAGAAGTCTGCCAAAACTTTAGTAAGTGGAAAATCTAAATACTGAGACCCATCTAACGCCAGCTGGAAAAAGTTTATCAGAGTTGAATGAGCACATCACTGCACCATTTTAGTCTGGTGGATTTTAAAACATGAGTAGAGGTAGATTTTTACTGTCTGATAATCGGGAAGATTATCAGGAATTAATGTTCCTACGAACGTTCATTTCCAACAATCTGCCCATTTTAATGTGCCACCAATCACCCAACGAGCGAGCAAAAAGTTTGCTCATTTGGTGATCCTGTCGTTTGTGCAGGCACATCAATCATTATTCCTGGGCAGCAGATTGTGCTGTCTAAACAGCGATCTGCGGCCCAGAAACAATGGTTCTGTATGGGGTTGAACGATCACAATAGCAATCCCCCGTTCTCATACTGTGAAGGAGATCGCTGCCTGTAAATGCATACGTCTCCTTCATCGAATGAGCAGCTGACTGTTGGGAAGGAAGCACTGGCTATACTTCAGAGCGTCTAAACCCACCTTTAGGCCAAGTTCACACTTCAGTGATTTGTACAGTTATTTCCATCAGTTATTGTGAGCCAAAACCAGGTGCGGGTCAAAAACACAGAACAGGTGCAGATCTTTCTATTATTCCTTTGTCTCTGTGTAGGCTTCACTACTGGTTTTGGCTCACAATAACTAATGGAAAATATTTTGAGTAATTCTTTTGTTACTGAAATACTTTTTCAAGTCTGGACTATGCATTAAATGGTTTTTCCCAGTTTTTCAATATTGATGACTAATCTTCAAGATAGGTCATCAATATCAGAACAATAGAGTCTAACCCCTGACACCCCCACCAATCTGCTATTTGAAGATGTTGCGACGCTCATGCGATCGCAGTCCTCCTCATGCAAGGAATCAAATCCCACAGATCTGATATTGATGACCTATCTTAAGGAGAAATGCTTCTTCATAGCATCATTTGTGAGGTCATCTAAATCTATACAGCATCTTCTGCTGGCAAACAATGATTCTATATGGGGACAAGCGATGGCATTAGTGATTGCTCCTCCCAATACTGTGGAGGTGACCTCTGCATGTAAATGCAGCTCTTTCCTTTACTGACAAGCAGGTGATTGGTGGGAGAGAACACTTCTTTCCTGACAATCATCTGCTCAATTGAGCAGTATAAAGGGGTCTTTAGTATTAAGAAGGATATGTGACAGACAATTTATCACTTATTGTTTCACCTGATCTCATATTGAAAGATATTCTTACTGTGTCCAGTAAGGTCTAGTTCACATATCAGTATTAAGTCAGTGATTGCGAGTCAAACCACAGAAAGGAACCTCCACAATATCAGAACAATAGAGTCTAACCCCTGACACCCCCACCAATATATATAGAGGTATATAGGAAATATTTGCTCCTGTTCTGCGTTCTTCAACCACACCTGGTTCGGGCTCACAATCACTAATTGAAATGACTAATGGAAATGACTAACCAAACCAGACATGTAAATAAGGCCTAAAAGACCATACATGCTGCAGGAGGCCTTACCAGTAATGATGAATCTAGGTACTTTCACACTTGCGTTGTTGGATTCCGGCAAGCAGTTCCATCGGCAATCTGTATGCAAACAGATGCCATTTGTAGACGGATCCGGATGTGGATCCGTCTCACAAATGCATTGCAATACCGGATCCATCTCTCCGGTTGTCATCTAAAAAAACGGATCCGTTATTTATCTTTTTCACATTTTTAAAGGTCTGTGCATGCGCAGACTGCAAAACCGGATCTGTTTTTCTGGAACACTTGTGGCCAGATCCGGCATTAATGCATTTCAATGGAAAATAATGCCGTGTCCGGCATTCCGGCAAGTGTTCTAAGAATTTTGGACGGAGAAAATACCGCAGCAAGCTGCGGTATTTTCTTAGTCCAAAAACCGTATAGTGACTGAACTGAAGACATCCCGATGCATACTGAACGGATTGATCTCCATTCAGAATGCATTCGGATAAAAAACTGATCAGTTTTTTTCCGGTATTGAGCCCCTAGGACAGAACTCAATACCGGAAAAGTTTAATGCAAGTGTGAAAGTACCCTTAGAGGACATTCTGAATATGAGCATCTACTTTTTCATAATAACAAACTCTTCTCCTAAATTATATATTCTGAAAAACACAGGGAAACATAAAAGGAAATTGAAATCTACTTAAGCACATTTACCAGTAAATTTCATGTTTCAGCAATACCAAATAACTTACAATGGATTAGGATGCTTTTCTCCAGGCTCTGAAAGCATCCCTTGGAGACAAATGTAAAACTGACTGGAAAATTAACAGGAGAGAAATGAGCATTTCCATTATAAGAACTCTATACAAACCACACGGTTTCAGGAGAATATTTTACCAGTATAAAAAGTAGTAGTAATAATAGTAATAGTAGTAGTAGTTGAATATGCAGCCGGTTATAGAGCAGAGGGAGCTCAGTAGCCAAGTGGGCGGTCTTGTCAGTTACTGACAGCTTTTCGTGTATACATATTAATACAGGGAATACTGTCACTCACTGGTAGGACTGTCCATTTGGCCATTCAGCTCAGAAAGAGCAGAGAATTGAATTCAATCTTTTCCCACAAATCTGCCCGGATCCTTCAGATTGCACTGCATATTCATAGTTACAGGTCTACTTTAATAACAGTCCATATCTATTGCTTCATATAGAGAATTATGAATTACAAGAGGCTGTATTCTGCAGACAGTTGCATGGGGCATTGTAAGGGCTAGATCATATGAGGAGCAAAAATAAAATAAAGAAAAGGAAAGGTCGTCATCATGTAATGGCATCCACCATGTCTGTCAGGCCTACACATTCAGAGGTATATAAAACCAGTTTGGCAATAACTGTAAGAAATCCAGTAAATTTTGCAATGGAGTAGAAGGGTCATGAACTCCTCTTTCATAACTCCTTCATATAACTTTAATAAAAAGTTTACCTATGTTGTAGCCATTATTCTTAGGCTTCCCTTCTATAAAGACTAAATCCTAGATACTTAAACCTGTGGTATATGTACTCCAAAAGGTAAGCGCCATGACTTCAGGAGTAGACCCACTGTTCTCATAGTGTGCTTTTAATAGTCAGCACAGTGTAGAATCATAGTCTTAAGGTGCATTTACATGGACCAAGAATCGGGCACATTATCGGGAACGACCGTTCCTGCAAATGGCTTTTCGCGACAATCTGGCCATATAAATGTGCCACTAATCATGAATGCCTGCATGAATGACAGGATCACCCAATCAATTAGTGTTTCGCTCTTTCATCAGGAGATCCTGTCATTCATGCAGTCACCCCCGGTCATGGCTTCTGGGCAGCAGATCGTGTGGTCTAAACAGCGATCTGCTGCCCAGAAGCCATGATTCTGTATGAGGACGAGGGATCACAATACTAATACCCCATCCTCATACAGTGAAGAAGATCACTGCATGTAAATGAGTGGTCTCCTTCACTGAACGAGCAGCCGACTGTCATTCCTTACAATCGCCAGCTCAGTCGGCCTTAGTAAGTCTGTAGGGTAGTTTGATGCCATTTGGGTAGGGGGTACGTGGCTTTTATTTTTCATGTCTGCAGTACCATTGCTTAGGAAGGCAGAACTCTATTGTCATCAGGTATATCAGCCATACCTGATAAGATCAGATAAACAGAGATGCAAGAGAAAAGTTAGGTGTTAAGTCAACACCTACATGACAGGGCTGTTCATCTGAATTATTGGGCTCAATTATTTAAAGTCTGATCAATAATCCCAGTGGTATGCTCACATTGCATGAATGTGATGTTACCAGTAGTGTTGATCACGAATATTCGAATTTCAAATTTTTATCGCGAATATAGGTACTTTGAAAATTTGCGAATATTTCGAATATAGTGATATATATTCGTAAATTCTAATATTCTATTTTTTTTTAATCAGTACACATGATCCCTCCCTGCTTCTAGCTTGTGGGCTAATGACAAGGCTGCAGTATATTTGACTTTAGGAGTAGTGTTGTTTGCGAATTTTCGAATTTTTATTGCGATTTTTTTCAACTTACAACTATTAGACAAAGAAGATTATAGCACTATATTAGCTAAATTGCTCTATATTCGTTTTTTTCCCCGAATATTTGCTATATTGCTATAACTTAGTTTTTGAGAATATTCGTAATATTCTAAAACAAGAATATATAGCAATATAGTGAATATTCGAAAAAATTTGAATATTGAATATTCGAAAAACGAATTTAGAGCAATTTAGCTAATATAGTGCTATAATCTTCTTTGTCTAATAGTTGTAATTTTTTTCTCATCTAAAGTTCAGATTGGAAAAAAATTACAACTATAAAAAAAAAAAGATTATAGCACTATATTAGCTAAATTGCTCTAAATTCGATTTTTTTTCGAATATTCACTATATTGCTATATATTCTTGTTTTAGAATATTACGAATATTCGAAAAAACTAAGTTATAGCAATATAGCAAATATTCGGAAAAAAAAAACGAATATAGAGCAATTTAGCTAATATAGTGCTATAATCTTCTTTGTCTAATAGTTGCAAGTTGAAAAAAATCGCAATAAAGATTTGCATTACGAAAATTTGCATGACGAAAATTTGCATATTACACGATCATTACCTTGCCGATTTTTCGAGTAAAAAAAATCGTAGAATATTCGCAAAATATTGCGAACTCGAATATGACCCCTGCCGCTCATCACTAGTTACCAGTGAATGAGCCATTAGGGAATTTTTTTTTTATGTTTTCTCATTTCTGGTCAGCTTACCATTAATTATTTAGTTCTAGCGACCATGACCAACGTTAGAGATCACCATTTCACAATTAATGACCAACGTTAGAGATCCCATTTCACAAATAATTTAATACTTACTATTTGCCATTAGGTTTGCTCTAGAGATTTTTTTTTATTATACATGAATAACGCTGATGAGAGTGTAATATACGGAAACAAGACAGGATGATTATAAAATAGGCATAGTATTATTCTTAGTATTATTCTTGTATATTCTTTATGTACAATGCAAAAGACTAAATCAGAATGTCACTCTTGCAAAAGCATATCCTATTTCACTAAAGTAGACTAATTTACAATACTACCGTAATACCGCTGATCTCCAGAAACACCCATTAATAACCTCTGTAAGGATGAATTAACAGACAGAACATTTCATCCATTCATTTGTAAAAACAAACCCATGCAGATAAAAGGAGCTGCTTTTCAGTTGCAGACATTTATGCAAGAAATCTGTTGAAAGTGAAATCCTACTAAAGAGCTGATAAAACATGCACTTCCCTTTAATGAGTCCTAGGTTATATGACACATTTATTATCCTGCAGCCCTGTCCCATCAAACACTGTGCCCCACATTTACTATTGTGAGTGCACCAAGACTGTGGCATAAATTGCACTAAAATGTAATGCAATTTGGCATGTCTACATTTAGAGAAGTCATCTGTGCCTAGCCTGAGTGACTTGATGGAAAGGGTGTGGCTTATTGGACAATTGCCAAAATGTTTCAGCCTTAGCCCCTGTAATATATAATAAGTAGCCTGTCTAAATGTGTGCTTTCTATAGCCATCAATTAGTAAATCTGCCCCAATGAGCTTTAGAGGGTTTTAGGATTCACTTTTTCTGATCCTCTGACGTTTGGATAAGGGGGCAGGGTCTTTTCAGTAAAGATTTTTATTAGGTCTAGAATATATTGTATCAACAAATGTTGCAGGGTAACCATGGAAAATTATAGCTTGCAGTGCTCTTTGTAGACTGTTGAAATCATATGGGCTGAGCATATTGTCAGTCCTCAGAAGAATCGGATCTAGGCAATCTTCTGGCTGTGAGAGATGTCAGCCTGAAGGAAAGCCAGGGAAGCTTGGCCTTTGGAAGACTTTAATCCGTGGGAAAAAATATATCCAGGACTGCATGGGTTGTATCAGAAGCTAGCCTGGGTTGGAATTTAGGTACAGTGTATAGGAGGAGGTAAGTTGCTCCGAAACCCATGGTGTATCATGAATAGTGTGACTGGACATGAATTTTATATTTATTACCTATTTTCAAGACAGGTGGTAAATGTATAATGCTTGGAGCCCCACTCTAGAGCACTTCCACTCCGTTCAATATTTATGGGAACAATGGAAACAGCAGAACTTGGCAGCCTCTGTCAGCTCATAGGCATTTGGTGGAGTGGCAAGGAGGACACATGACTGACCAACTCTCCATTCAAACTCCTTCTCACTGTGGTCATGAAGTGAGGAGGAATGGAAGCCATTCTAGTAAAATGTGGGGACCCAGGGATTGAGCTACCAGTATTGAGTATAGGTGTCAATGTTTTTCATGTGATAAACCCTATAACATTTTAAGAAGAGGATAAAATGAGCAGTCACTAATTATAAAGAATATGTCAGCATCAATCAGTATCAAAAAAGGTTCACACAATCTGGATGTTATATGTTGCTTAAATCTTGTAGTGGCTAACGGCCACAAGATTTTGTGGTAAAATTATGTGGCCTGTAAGGGGTCATAACTTACAGATAGGATTTTTTGGCCTGTATGTGGTATACATAGCTTTCCACTTAAGGATGGAATGATGAATCCGGTAGACACAGCAACTGGAAAACAGTGGCTTTACTGAACTCACTTGAGACAACAAACTTAGCCATTCAGGAGATCTCACAGGAGATCTGTGTGCTAGTTGCATCTCTGGCAGTCGGTGCTCCAGAAACTGAAGTTCATGCTCCAAAATCTGAAGTCTATGCCAGCTAGGGGCTGATGTAGACTTCAGCTATAAGTTATTGTAAATCTAGTGGGCCACACAAAGCCCTGCCCTATCCCACTAAGTCCCACCCTTTTCTCACCACTTTTTGAAGATCAAAAAGTCACAAATTATACCGAAAATATGGTGTGCTACTTTTTTACGCCACTATTGCCTTCTCATATGCACGGGTTAAGACTAGAGATGGCCTTCCTCTTCGCCCGGCGGTTGTTTTGCGGCGAACTTTGCGTGTTTGCGATTCGCCGAACATGCGAACATATGGAGAAATTTGCGCCCGCCATATTCTTTTACATTATGAAGAACTTTGACCCATGACACATCCATCAGGTGGTACAGGACAGCCAATTGAGACATTTCAGCACATGGACATACCCCCTAACTTATAAATAGACCTGAACTGGCCGCCATTTTACAATCTGTGTTTTGCCAGTGTAGGGTACCATCTGGTGTAGGATTTCTCTGTGGTACTTGTGGTCTGCTGCGGACATCCTCCATTGTATGCAATTTTGGCTTAGGATCGTCCTTAGCAACAGACCACAAGCGCAGTATCTGCTCTCTCGAGCATAAATGCACAACTGCATTTGGGGTTGAGCATTTCCTGCCTTTTGAGACAATGTATTTTTGTCATTTAAAATGAATAAATCCAGCAAAGAATGCAATATGGACAAACACAATACATTAGTAAGTGCATTATAATAACTTTCTCTACATGATAAATGCCATTTGATGAAGTGAGGCAACCCCTTTATATCTTGTCTATTTATTTTATTTTATTTTTTCATTTTATTTTAGCCTAAAATTGTCAAAAAAGTTAAGCAAAAAACTATGTGAATACAAATGGATACTTTCTGCTAAAAAGTTTCCTTTCAGTTTAGAGGTAAAGCTGAATTTTCCAGAAATCATGTGTTTAAGCAGAATTAATTCTTTGTTCACACTACCAGCTTGTTTTTGACACCTTTTTTTGCCACTTGCAATATATATTAATATGTGATTGTACTAGTAAGAAAAAGCTGTCTGCTTTCTTCACAGCTGTTCCAATGTGCCATTGTGCCTTGTCATCACCTGCCTACACGTAATTAATAAGCATCTGTTTCCTCCTTGTATTTACATAAGCTCGCACATGTAAGCCCATTTTCTTTATTTAAACCTATGATAAGGTGGCTCTGGTTTTTCCCTGTTGTTTCACACTTGTTATTATGGGACTTAATTAGTGTTTCCCTGACATCTAGAAGCAATGCAGAGCTCTGGAGGGGGGGCGGCCTTCAGATCCTTAGCCTATTCAAAGGGTTAAACGTAAGGAAGCACAATTCTGCTAGACAGTAAACAGAAACACAAAGAAACCACATATAATGCCTCCTTCCACTTTAATAATATGATAAATCTTGCATGGTGCTGAACTTCTGTACGGATTTACTTTTGAGCCAGTTGAGTGGTTTTTGTGCATCTTCAAAAAAAAGAAAAGACATAGTCCCCTGCTATGTGATCAACATTCAGTTTCTACCAAGTGACATTCTGAAAAGAAGGGGTACTGTAACTAAAGTCTAGACTGTGTTTAGGCACAAAGGACTGTAAAGAAGAATGTTTTTATATCCTCACTAAAAGGAGACACAGGGAAAATACTGTAGGAGGAAAATGGAATTTAAAGATCAGCTGTTGGTAAGCTGTGGAGAAAAAAATATACAGCAAATGTTGTCAACAAAAAATTTCTTCATCACAAGAATATAAGAAAAGGATTAGAAAGGGAATTTCAAAATGTAATGAGCATGTTGCACCTGCAGAGTTTGCTACCTTTAATGTTAACTGATGGTATTTGTATTCTGAAAAGTTTTTGTGTGTGACAAAACTTTTCGGTCAAGGTGAAAAATTCCAAAGTTTATTAGGTACCTTCATCTAACTTGAGTATGGGAGTTATTACTATTATTACCTGGTGTATAAATTATTCACAGTAGCTTTGTAATGACCTCCGTTTTGTCATAAAGTTTAAAATTGGTGATAGGTTCAATTGGAGCTAAACCATTGCTATAGGACGATAATGTTTGTATGCATTTGTATGTCAGTAATTATGGCCCACCTATTCCCATAAATGGGAAGCAGAAAATCTGGCTACATATTACCAATAGTATTGATATTAATTCTTAAAGCAAGGTTTCAGGTCTATGATAGGTTGTTAATATCAGGAACCTGGAAAACCCGTTTAAGGAATTTGACAGAATGAGGGGTTCCATTTGTTACCCCATGAGCTACTTGTCACACAATCCTAATTAAGGCCTCCATGGCAGGCAATAATACACTTTTAGTTCAGGAGAATTGCAGTTCATTGTTGTAGCTAAAAGAGAATAGCACACTAATGACCCATGGTGGAGCTAAAAATAAAATAAAGTTTACTCAAGAACAAAAAAAGTTTACAGTTGCAAAAAAAAGTATGTGAACCCTTTGGAATGATATGGATTTCTGCACAAATTGGTCATAAAATGTGATCTGATCTTCATCTAAGTCACAACAATAGACAATCACAGTCTGCTTAAACTAATAACACACAAATAATTAAATGTTACCATGTTTTTATTGAACACACCATGTAAACATTCACAGTGCAGGTGGAAAAAGTATGTGAACCCTTGGATTTAATAACTGGTTGAACCTCCTTTGGCAGCAATAACTTCAACCAAACGTTTCCTGTAGTTGCAGATCAGACGTGCACAACGGTCAGGAGTAATTCTTGACCATTCCTCTTTACAGAACTGTTTCTGTTCAGCAATATTCTTGGGATATCTGGTGTGAATTGCTTTCTTGAGGTCATGCCACAGCATCTCAATCGGGTTGAGGTCAGGACTCTGACTGGGCCACTCCAGAAGGTGTATTTTCTTCTGTTTAAGCTATTCTGTTGTTGATTTACTTCTATGCTTTGGATTGTTGTCCTGTTGCAACACCGATCTTCTGTTGAGCTTCAGCTGGTGGACAGATGGCCTTAAGTTCTCCTGCAAAATGTCTTGATAAACTTGACAAGTCATTTTTCCTTCGATGATAGCAATCTGTCCAGACCCTGACGCAGTAAAGCAGACCCAAACCATGATGCCCCCACCACCATACTTCACAGTTGGGATAAGGTTTTGATGTTGGTGTGCTGTGCCTCTTTTTCTCCACACAGTGTTGTGTGTTTCTTCCAAACAACTCAACTTTGGTTTCATCTGTCCACAGAATATTTTGCCAGTACTTCTGTGGAACATCCAGATGCTTTTGTGCAAACTGTAAACATGCAGCAATGTTTTTTTGGACAGCAGTGGCTTCCTCTGTGGTATCCTCCCATGAAATCCATTCTTGTTTAGTGTTTTACGGATCTTGTTTAGTGTTTTACAAAGTCTTTAGTTGACACTCTAGGATTCTTCTTCACCTTATTGAGCAGTCTGTGCGGTGCTGTTGCAGTCATCTTTACAATACAGCCACTCCTATTGAGAGTAGCAGCAGTGCTGAACTTTCTCCATTTATCGACAATTTGTCTTACCGTGGACTGATGAAAAGCAATGTTTTTTAGATACTTTTACAGGGAGTGCAGAATTATTAGGCAAGTTGTATTTTTGAGGATTCATTTTATTATTGAACAACAACCATGTTCTCAATGAACCCAAAAAACTCATTAATATCAAAGCTGAATATTTTTGGAAGTAGTTTTTAGTTTGTTTTTAGTTTTAGCTATTTTAAGGGGATATCTGTGTGTGCAGGTGACTATTACTGTGCATAATTATTAGGCAACTTAACAAAAAACAAATATATACCCATTTCAATTATTTATTTTTACCAGTGAAACCAATATAACATCTCAACATTCACAAATATACATTTCTGACATTCAAAAACAAAACAAAAACAAATCAGTGACCAATATAGCCACCTTTCTTTGCAAGGACACTCAAAAGCCTGCCATCCATGGATTCTGTCAGTGTTTTGATCTGTTCACCATCAACATTGCGTGCAGCAGCAACCACAGCCTCCCAGACACTGTTCAGAGAGGTGTACTTTTTTCCCTCCTTGTAAATCTCACATTTGATGATGGACCACAGGTTCTCAATGGGGTTCAGATCAGGTGAACAAGGAGGCCATGTCATTAGATTTTCTTCTTTTATACCCTTTCTTGCCAGCCACGCTGTGGAGTACTTGGACGCGTGTGATGGAGCATTGTCCTGCATGAAAATCATGTTTTTCTTGAAGGATGCAGACTTCTTCCTGTACCACTGCTTGAAGAAGGTGTCTTCCAGAAACTGGCAGTAGGACTGGGAGTTGAGCTTGACTCCATCCTCAACCCAAAAAGGCCTCACAAGCTCATCTTTGATGATACCAGCCCAAACCAGTACTCCACCTCCACCTTGCTGGCGTCTGAGTCGGACTGGAGCTCTCTGCCCTTTACCAATCCAGCCACGGGCCCATCCATCTGGCCCATCAAGACTCACTCTCATTTCATCAGTCCATAAAACCTTAGAAAAATCTGTCTTGAGATATTTCTTGTCCCAGTCTTGACGTTTCAGCTTGTGTGTCTTGTTCAGTGGTGGTCGTCTTTCAGCCCTTCTTACCTTGGCCATGTCTCTGAGTATTGCACACCTTGTGCTTTTGGGCACTCCAGTGATGTTGCAGCTCTGAAATATGGCCAAACTGGTGGCAAGTGGCATCTTGGCAGCTGCACGCTTGACTTTTCTCAGTTCATGGGCAGTTATTTTGCGCCTTGGTTTTTCCACACGCTTCTTGCGACCCTGTTGACTATTTTGAATGAAACGCTTGATTGTTCGATGATCACGCTTCAGAAGCTTTGCAATTTTAAGAGTGCTGCATCCCTCTGCAAGATATCTCACTATTTTTTACTTTTCTGAGCCTTTTCTTTTGACCCATTTTGCCAAAGGAAAGGAAGTTGCCTAATAATTATGCACACCTAATATAGGGTGTTGATGTCATTAGACCACACCCCTTCTCATTACAGAGATGCACATCACCTAATATGCTTAATTGGTAGTAGGCTTTCGAGCCTATACAGCTTGGAGGAAGACAACATGCATAAAGAGGATGATGTGGTCAAAATACTAATTTGCCTAATAATTCTGCACGCAGTGTATAACCTTTTCCAGCTTTATGCAAGTCAACAATTCTTAATCGTAAGTCTTCTGAGAGCTCTTTTATGCGAGGCATCATTCACATCAGGCAATGCTTCTTGTGAAAAGCAAACCCAGAACTCGTGTGTGTTTTTTATAGGGCAGGGCAGCTGTAACCAACACCTCCAATCTCATCTCATTGATTGGACTCCAGTTGGCTGACACCTCACTCCAATTAGCTCTTGGAGATGTCATTAGTCTAGGGGTTCACATACTTTTTCCACCTGAACTGTGAATGTTTACATGGTGTGCTCAATAAAAGCATGGTAACATTTAATTCTTTGTGTGCAAGAAGTTTAAGCACACTGTGATTGTCTATTGTTTTGACTTAGATGAAGATCAGATCACATTTTATTACCAATTTGTGCAGAAATCCATATCATTCTAAAGGGTTCACATACCTTTTCTTGCATCTGTACATATAACAAAAAATATAAAAATCTATTTTTTTCTCCAGTAATATTTCACATATAGTGCAAAAACAGTGAAAGCTAAAAAATAAAATAAAAAAATATTATATATAAATATACTTTTATAAATGAGAGTAAAATATATATTTGATATCACTACATTTTGTATTTACCATTATATAAAGTTAAATATACTTTGTGAAAAGATATTTTTAAAAGGATTAACAATCCACACCTTAACAGCTGATAGTTGAGATCTAACTTCATTATTAATTGATGTTAAATTTTTAGATAACAAGACTGAGGTTCCCAACCTGTATTGCTTCTGTTGTAAGTTATACTTTGGAATATTTTAATACTTGAGAGATTTTATGTTGAAGGTGGGTCCTCTATCTTGACTACATATGGTTAGACAGATGGATGAAGCAAGTACCATGGCTAAATCTTGCCTTGCAATGTGTAGGCACAGTAGGAGCTCTATGGAACTCAATAACAGAACTGAATATTTAGGTAGTTTCATTTTTTATTACAGGAATGTACTCAGTGATATCTACAGGGAGTGCAGAATTATTAGGCAAGTTGTATTTTTGAGGATTAATTTTATTATTGAACAACAACCATGTTCTCAATGAACCCAAAAAAACTCATTAATATCAAAGCTGAATATTTTTGGAAGTAGTTTTTAGTTTGTTTTTAGTTTTAGCTATTTTAGGGGGATATCTGTGTGTACAGGTGACTATTACTGTGCATAATTATTAGGAAACTTAACAAAAAACAAATATATACCCATTTCAATTATTTATTTTTACCAGTGAAACCAATATAACATCTCAACATTCACAAATATACATTTCTGACATTCAAAAACAAAACAAAAACAAATCAGTGACCAATATAGCCACCTTTCTTTGCAAGGACACTCAAAAGCCTGCCATACATGGATTCTGTCAGTGTTTTGATCTGTTCACCATCAACATTGCGTGCAGCAGCAACCACAGCCTCCCAGACACTGTTCAGAGAGGTGTACTGTTTTCCCTCCTTGTAAATCTCACATTTGATGATGGACCACAGGTTCTCAATGGGGTTCAGATCAGGTGAACAAGGAGGCCATGTCATTAGATTTTCTTCTTTTATACCCTTTCTTGCCAGCCACGCTGTGGAGTACTTGGACGCGTGTGATGGAGCATTGTCCTGCATGAAAATCATGTTTTTCTTGAAGGATGCAGACTTCTTCCTGTACCACTGCTTGAAGAAGGTGTCTTCCAGAAACTGGCAGTAGGACTGGGAGTTGAGCTTGACTCCATCCTCAACCCGAAAAGGCCCCACAAGCTCATCTTTGATGATACCAGCCCAAACCAGTACTCCACCTCCACCTTGCTGGCGTCTGAGTCGGACTGGAGCTCTCTGCCCTTTACCAATCCAGCCACGGGCCCATCCATCTGGCCCATCAAGACTCACTCTCATTTCATCAGTCCATAAAACCTTAGAAAAATCAGTCTTGAGATATTTCTTGGCCCAGTCTTGACGTTTCAGCTTTTGTGTCTTCTTCAGTTGTGGTCGTCTTTCAGCCTTTCTTACCTTGGCCATGTCTCTGAGTATTGCACACCTTGTGCTTTTGGGCCCTCCAGTGATGTTGCAGCTCTGAAATATGGCCAAACTGGTGGCAAGTGTCATCTTGGCAGCTTCACGCTTGACTTTTCTCAGTTCATGGGCAGTTATTTTGCGCCTTGGCTTTTCCACACGCTTCTTGCGACCCTGTTGACTATTTTGAATGAAACGCTTGATTGTTCGATGATCACGCTTCAGAAGCTTTGCAATTTTAAGAGTGCTGCATCCCTCTGCAAGATATCTCACTATTTTTGACTTTTCTGAGCCTGTCAAGTCCTTCTTTTGACCCATTTTGCCAAAGGAAAGGAAGTTGCCTAATAATTATGCACACCTAATATAGGGTGTTGATGTCATTAGACCACACCCCTTCTCATTACAGAGATGCACATCACCTAATATGCTTAATTGGTAGTAGGCTTTCGAGCCTATACAGCTTGGAGTAAGACAACATGCATAAAGAGGATGATGTGGTCAAAATACCCATTTGCTTAATAATTCTGCACGCAGTGTAGGTATAAAATAGATGATAGAGCGATTGAACAAAACATACGCCTGAAATTATATCAAGGTATGGAAGAAACATGTGTATCTTTCTCAGATAATAGTGAAATAAATACAAGAATTGAAGTGGTTACTGGTGATGAGGGGCATAGGCAATATTCTAATTTGCGATATTTCGCGAATTTGAGGCCTAATATTCGCCATATATTCGCAAATTCGAGAATTCGTCATTATTTTCTTGATTGCGAAAATCGGCAATGTAATATGAGCGTATTACGCTCGCAATACAGGTGTGGCTCACTTTTGCATTTTTCAAGCTGCCAGAAGCTTCCTGAGACTGGAGAAAATGGTTGGCAGCAACTTTCGTGACTGCAAGGAAGAACAATAGCTTTATATGCAGATACAGTGTTCCAATATATTTGTGATTGCGCAAATCGGCAAGATGCCTATATTTTTTCGCGCAATACATGTAACTTCATATTTTATCAGGTCTGAGTAGATATTACTGATTGGTGCACTAAGTATTGTTGCGATATCACAGCACTATGTCTGTATCACAGCACAGTAATTCCTATCACACTACCTAACACTCTGCACTGGAACCTATCAGCTACAGTGTATCAGGATATAACCTACACTGACTATCTCCCACTAACAATCTGTATTATATATATATATAAGCTAACTAACTAACTATCTAATGTAATGACTCATCAAAGCACAGAGCACAGCAATGACACTGCTATCTCACAACTGCAAAAAACAGCAGAAAATGGCTGCTGGGGAGGTTCTTATATAGTAAAGGGGTAGGCAACTTTCCTATTGGTTGCTAGGGATGTTGCTAAGCTCTGACAAAGATATTGCAGCTTTCTCCTTGACCCACAAGCAAGAAGCAGGGAGGGATCAGTAGTACTAGAGATTTTTTTTTTTACAATATTGGAGATTACGAAGATATAGCAACATATTCTACATCTTTGCGAATTCTCGAAGAGCCGATATTCACAATAAAAATTTGTGATTTGAATATTTGCGAGCAACACTAGTGGTTACCACTTAAGGGGGTTCTCCAGGATCATCAACTCATCAGCTGTTCTTGAGTAGTTCTGGTGCAGGAAATAGGCACTGGAACTACATAGCTCTGTCCGCTGTATAGTGAATGGAGCTTGTATTTAGTTCTGCTACAATTCAAGTGAATGGGAGCAATGGTGCAGTAACCAGCTCCTTCCACTAAACAGTGGACAGAGCTGTGTAGTACCAGTGTCTTTTTAAGGTGCGGGATCTGCTCAGGAAAAGCTAATCGGTGGTGACTCTCAGAGATCAGATATTGATGGCCTATCCTGAGGATAGATTATCAGTCTAAAAATCCTGGAACATCCATTTAAGACTTGACAATATGTGCTTTGGCCTATGGAGAATATTTTCTTTTCTCAGAATAAAAAGTTTTTTGAACTATAGACCACTACAGGACTCTCCTCTATGAACCACAGTGGAGAGTTGCTAAGCAAAGAACTTCTCTTGCTCTCCCACTGCAGGGCTAATGTATAGACAATACAAAAGTTCCCTAGTAAAAGCTGTTTGATTATGAGAATGTGGACCTTCACTGAGAAGCTGATTGACACAGCAGCTTACAACTTAAAATGTGTTGTCTTCAAGGTACAACCACTTGGAAGGCACAAAATAGAACAATAGCCATGATAGCCTCCATGTAAATAAAAGGGTCAAGAAACAGTAACTACCCATTGGGCCCACTGGGAGACCTCGTTTCTTGATGCTGACATTAGACTACCCCAACGAGTACTTTGTCATCAAGACTTTATGATCTTAATGACTGGTTATAGAACTTGAAGAAAGGAAGGGTAGACATTGTGTGCACCCCTACAGGGAGATTTCTCACAAATCATTTTAACAATGGACAATTGTATAAAAAGGAATAATTTAAAGTTATGTTCCCTGCATATAATACAATCACATATTACAACAACATATTCTAATATCTTCCATATGCACAGGTATGACTATTTTTTGTTCTAATCTCATATATTTCCATTCTTTTCACATTTGTATGTAAGTATAATGACCTTTTAACCAAATGAAATACTTCAATTAATCAATCTAGCTTGTTTGTTCCACTTATGAACTCTTTGATGAAAAAAAGTCAGCCATGCAAGTCTTAATTTGGAAAGCTTATTTGAATAATGATCTTTTAAGCTTTATATATTTGTTTTCTACACTATTGTAGCCAGTACAAATCACCCCATAATTTTCTGTGGAAAAATATAAAAATGTAAATAACGAATAATAATTGAATTTGCCTTCTGGAGAATTTAATTCAAATATGAAGAAGAATTGAATTTGACTATTAGAGGATATTATTAGCATAGTGTGTATCAGCTTATTAACACCCGGTCCTCTGGTCTGGTGCTACTATTTATCTCTCGTGTACAAGTTATTATACATTGAAATGACATAGTCCCATTATGGTTGTGTGTGTTCAAACAGAACTTGAACATACATTGGGGTCATTTTTTATGACCCCTAGGGTAGAAACAGGATTAAAAAATAGTGGAAGACCTGCATTTTGCAACTTTTTCAGTGCCACTGTGCCTAAATTTAGGTGCACATTATGTTTGTACATGCCTTTGCCACTTTGTGAAAAGGAAGGGTGGTGGGGGCATGATGGTTTAAGGCCATCAGCCCCGGCAAAGTCACTGTCATTAACACCAGTTTACTGATGTAAATGAGGACTGATATCTAGTCCAGCTAAGGGTTGGAGTAGATTTCATTTTAGGTGCACAGAAAGGTGATCATGCACCTAATCTACAGGGTGGGCCATTTATATGGATGCACCTTAATAAAATGGGAATGGTTCGTGATATTAACTTCTTGTTTGTGGCACATTAGTATATGTGAGGGGGGAAACTTTTCAAGATGGGTGGTGACCATGGTGGCCATTTTGAAGTTGGCCATTTTGAATCCAACTTTTGTTTTTTCAATAGGAAGCGGGTCATGTGACACATTATTGGGAATTTCACAAGAAAAACAATGGTGTGCTTGGTTTTAACATAACTTTATTCTTTCATGAGTTATTTACAAGTTTATGACCACTTATAAAATGTGTTCAATGTGCTGCCCATTGTGTTGGATTGTCAATGCAACCCCTTTTCTCCGACTCTTCACACACTGATAGCAACACCGCAGGAGAAATGCTACCACAGGCTTCCAGTATCCGTAGTTTCAGGTGCTGCACATCTCGTATCTTCACAGCATAGACAATTGCCTTCAGATGACCCCAAAGATAAAAGTCCAAGGGGGTCAGATCGGGAGACCTTGGGGGCCATTCAACTGGCCCACGACGACCAATCCACTTTCCAGGAAACTGTTCATGTAGGAATGCTCGGACCTGACACCCATAATGTGGTGGTGGGTGCACCATCTTGCTGGAAAAACTCAGGGAACGTGCCAGCTTCAGTGCATAAAGAGGGAAACACATCATCATGTAGCAATTTCGCATATCCAGTGACCCCCTTAGACTTTTATCTTTGGGGTCATCTGAAGGCAATTGTCTATGCTGTGAAGATACAAGATGTGCAGCACCTGAAACTATGGATACTGGAAGCCTGTGCTAGCATTTCTCCTGCGGTGTTGTTATCAGTGTGTGAAGAGTGGGAGAAGAGGGTTGCATTGACAATCCAACACAATGGGCAGCACATTGAACACATTTTATAGAAACTTGTAAATAACTCATGAAAGAATAAAGTTACGTTAAAACCAAGCACACCATTGTTTTTTCTTGTGAAATTCCCAATAAGTTTGATGTGTCACATGACCCTCTTCCTAATGAAAAAACAAAAGTTGGATTCAAAATGGCTGACTTCAAAATGGCCGCCATGGTCACCACCCATCTTGAAAAGTTTCCCCCGTCACATATACTAATGTTCCACAAACAGGAAGTTAATATCACCAACCATTCCCATTTTTATTAAGGTGTATCCATATAAATGGCCCACCCTGTATTTCGAGGCCTGAAGGAGGATATCAAAGACCAGCCTAAAACACTGATCTTTGATAAATATTGTCATTTCATTCAGATTCTAGGCTGAATCTTAATCCATAAAGTCTTTTTGGAGACAATGAACATTTTTCTGGACACCATTCCATAATATTCTATACTTTTTATGTTTTTTTTATGTATGGTGAACATGGATATTTACTATGCTGTCACTCATCTCAAAGTATTCTGTGGTCAGATCTTTGGGAGTGACAATGATTTGGTTTTCTGGATCACTCAATCCTGGAAGGATTGGAGACTTTGAAGACATGAACTCATTTAAAATTTTCTTCCTTGTTGTGCAGTAAAGAACTTGAAATATGTTTGAAATGATTATATAAGCTTTTCCTACACTTACAAGGTAATCAAGAAATCACGGAAACGGAGTAGCTAATAATAAAACTTAACTTTCATGCCTATAGCATCTAATACATCTCATATTTAAAAATAAATAAATTATAGGACCCTCTAAAGTGGAATCGCAGAAAAATTTAATGGGTTGTATAAAAACCCTACCAAGCCCATGCCTTTTTTTTTGACGAGTCTGTTAGTAAGTTCTATCGTATTAATAAAGTAATTAGGTGAAACTAGGGCATTTTTCAGCCTTAAACTCTGGAAGAAGGTTATCCTTTCCAAGGTGGTAACCCTGTGTAACCCTATGGAAGGCACGGTAACAGTGCATGCTACGGAGGGTGACATCAGCCCGACTTGCATTGGTCTCCACTTGTTCCAACAGTCTAATTCATAGTGATCTTGCTCTTATCTACTAGTCCTTTTTAGGTTGACACGTAATTGTAGTCCACTCTTACTTTAGAATGTGCATTTATATTTTTTTATTTGATTCATAAAATTTTACATGGATCAATATTAAAATGTTCTATTTACGACACAGTTTCTGTGATTTGTAGATATTCTTGTAGATATTGTTGGTGTATCTTTGCTATATGTTGTTTGGATGCTGTGATTCCCCATTTACAAGGAACAGCAATTGTTTTCTGAGATCATAATATCTTTTTTTGTCTATTGCAAAATGAGCTACTGAAACTATTTAACCCTTTAATCCATGGTTATTGGGGTCGAAGGGAGAAGACACAGTTTGTAGTTTATCAGCTGGCACAGTTTTAACAGGGTTTTCTCATCTCACTGTTACCAAGGCGAGATGAAACTAAGCCCTACACCAGGTGCATGGGAAACAGCGGAGAGGGGTTGCGTTCCTCTGTTTCAGTAGCTTCCATTGCAGTATAATGAAACTACTGAAATAGTGTAGCACAGCACACTAAGAGTTAAGGCTCATGCACATGACCATTGTATGTTTTGCAGTCCGTAAATTGCTGATGGAATGGAATGGCCAACCCCTAGAAGAATAGTCGAATCCTTGCCCATAATGTGGATAATAATACATGTTCTTTTTTTTGTGGAACGGCCATGCGGACATACAGACACGGAATGCACACGGAGTAGTTGCTGTTTTTTTTTTTTTACAGCCGCTTGAAGTGAATGGTTCCGCATACAGACCACAAAAAATGGAACGGACGTGAAAAAAAAGCTCACAAACTTGTTAATTGGTCCATTGGTCCCGCCCCCTCCCCCGATGATTTTAACACATTTCCCATTTTTTTTCTTCATTATTGGAGTTAGGGGTACCTATTGCTGAAGACCATCATTTTTAAATTTTTAATTCTCTTGTTACGCTGAGCGCTCCGGGTCCCCTGCTGGCCTCGGAACGCTCACAGCGTATGCCCCCAGGCAGCACTCCAGCATCTCGGCGTGTGCGTCCTCGCTCTCTAGGGCGCGCGCGCGCCGGGACTCTTAGATTCAAAGGACCAGTGCACCAGTGATTGGTGCCTGGTCCAAATTGGTTATTAAGGGTTAAGGTTGTGAGAGGCAGTGCTGACTTAATTAGGCTGCACATGTGCACTGCCCATTTATACCTTCTCCTCCCACAGCCTTCTGCCGGATCTTTGTGCCTCAGAGAAAGCGTTCCCTACGTTGTTAGTTTGCCTTACCTGTTGCCGTACCCGTTGCTACCGTCCACTCGCCTTTGAACCTTTGCCACCTGCCCTGACCACTGCTACGTCCGACTACGCTCTTACCTTCTCCCTGTGCACCACGCCTTATCAGCTGCCAGAGAGGTCGAGTTGTTACTAGGGGACACAACCTGGTAGTTACCGCCGCGGCAAATCCATCCCGCCTTGCGGCGGGCTCTGGTGAAGACCAGTAACTGCTTAGAACCGGTCCTCTAGTACAACCCGCGCCATCGCCTCTCTGGTCCAAAGGATTCACTATCTGTCCTGCCGGTTCGTGACAGTAAGATCTGGCCATGAATCCCGCTGATGTTCCCCTGCCAAGCCTGGAGGACCTCACCACCATTGTGGCCCAGCAGGGTTAACAGCTGGCCCAGTTGACCGCTATGTTGCATCAGCTCCTGCCTTCTCTGCAACAGCCAGCTCCTCCGTCTGCTCCTGCTGCATCACCTCCGCCTGCCGTTACCACCGGTTCCAGAATCCGTTTGTCCTTACCAGACAAATATGACGGAGATCCTAAGCAGTGCCGTGGGTTCTTGTCGCAGTGCTCTCTCCACCTCGAGCTTCTGTCTGACCAGTTTCCTTCTGAGCGAGCCAAGGTAGCCTTTATTCTCAGTTTACTGTCCGGGAAGGCCCTGGCCTGGGCTACACCACTATGGGACCGCGCAGATCCTGCCACCGCTTCCGCCCAGAGCTTCTGCCTAGAGTTCCGGAATGTTTTTGAGGAGCCTGCCCGGGTTACCTCCGCAGAGACTGCCTTACTAAATTTGACCCAAGGAGGTTCTTCCGTGGGTGACTATGCCATTCAGTTCCGCACCCTGGCCTCTGAGCTGAACTGGAACAATGAAGCCCTTTGCGTCACCTTCAAGAAAGGACTTAACAGTGAAGTAAAGGACATTCTGGCTGCACGTGAGCTTCCTTCCACTCTTAGTGACCTCATCTTGCTGGCCACTAGGATAGACAAACGTTTCGCCGAAAGACAAGAGGAACTCCTCCTTGAAAAGGAAAAAGCTCGTCCTAGACGCTTTCCTCGTCTGGCTCCCGTTTTTCCGCATCCCCCTCAACCCGCTACTGGGTTTTCCGCCGTGGAAGCCATGCAGGTGGATCGGTCACGCTTGACTCCGCAAGAACGAAGCCGCTGCAGAAACGAGAACCTGTGTCTGTACTGTGCCAGTACCGAGCACTTCCTTAGAGATTGTCCTCTCCGTCCACCGCGTTCGGGAAACGCTCGCACCTAGTAAGCGTGGGAGAGGCGTTGCTAGGTGTGGATTCTTCCTCTCCACGTCTCATCATACCCGTGCAGTTGATCATCTCTTCCAAGTCCTCTTTCTCCGCAGCCGCCTTCTTGGATTCCGGTTCAGCTGGCAACTTCATTCACGCCTCCTTGGTTGACAAGTACCGTATTCCACTAATCCATCTACCCAAGCCGTTTTTCATTTCTACTGTTAACGGTGAGAGACTCTCAGCCACAGTGCAGTTCCGTACCCAGCCTCTGCAGATGGAAATCGGAATATTTCATACCGAGACTTTAGAATTCTTTGTCCTTCCCTTCTGTTCCTCCGAACTCCTCCTGGGTCTGCCGTGGCTTCAACGTCATAGCCCTGTCCTGAATTGGTCCACCGGTGAGATCCTGCGTTGGGGCTTCTCCTGTTCGGACCGCTGTCTCAAGCCTGCTCTGGTCAAACAGAACCCGCAAGTTTCTCCGCCTTCCGGGCTGCCCAAGCCATACCATTCCTTCACGGATGTCTTCTGCAAGAAACAAGCTGAGGTTCTTCCTCCTCACCGATCCTATGATTTCCCGATCTATCTGATACTCAGTTCTACTCCACCTTGGGGCAGAATTTATCCTCTCTCACCTCCTGAGACTCTTGCCATGTCCGACTATATACGTGAGAACCTACAGAGAGGATTCATAAGAAAATCTTCTTCTCCTGCTGGGGCCGGTTTTTTCTTCGTGACTAAAAAAGACGGCTCCCTCCGCCCCTGCATTGACTACAGAGGTCTTAATAAAATTACCATCAAGAACCGTTACCCTCTGCCTCTAATCTCTGAGCTATTTGATCGTCTCCGAGGGGCTAAGATCTTCACTAAATTGGACCTTCGAGGGGCCTATAATCTGATCCGTATCCGTGAGGAAGACGAATGGCAGACCGCCTTTAACACAAGGGACGGCCATTTAGAGTATTTGGTGATGCCCTTCGGCCTCTTCAACGCACCTGCTGTCTTCCAGGAATTCGTCAATGATATTTTCAGGGACTTACTTTACACCTGCGTGGTCGTATACCTGGATGATATCCTCATCTTTTCCTCCAATTTGGCTCTACACCGGGTCCATGTGCAACAAGTTCTTACTCGTCTTAGGAGAAATCGCCTGTACGCTAAACTTGAAAAATGTCTTTTTGAACGGACCTCCCTGCCTTTCCTGGGTTACATTATCTCAGCCCAAGGACTTCAAATGGACCCAGCCAAACTCTCGGCGGTTCTGGATTGGCCACGTCCCTCTGGTCTCCGAGCCATACAAAGATTTCTGGGCTTTGCAAATTACTACAGGCAATTCATCCCTCACTATTCCACTCTGGTAGCTCCTATCGTGGCCCTCACTAGAAAAGGAGCTAACCCGAAATCCTGGCCTTCCCAAGCCGAGGAAGCCTTCCAGTCCCTGAAATCCGCCTTTGCCTCTGCACCCGTTCTCTCTAGACCAGATTCCACCAAGCCCTTCTCTCTTGAAGTGGATGCCTCCTCGGTGGGAGCCGGAGCTGTCCTCACCCAGAAGTCTTCCCGGGGCAAGACTTCAACTTGTGGCTTCTTTTATAAAACATTCTCTTCCGCAGAGAGAAATTACTCCATTGGGGACAGGGAACTGATGGCTATTAAATTGGCACTGGAGGAATGGAGACATTTACTCGAGGGCGCCACACATCCTGTGTACATCTTCACGGACCACAAGAACCTGGCTTATCTCCAGTCTGCTCAGAGATTAAATCCCCGTCAGGCTCGTTGGTCTCTGTTCTTCGCCCGCTTTAACTTTGAGATCCATTTCTGTCCGGCTTGTAAGAACATTAGGGCAGATGCTCTGTCTCGCTCCTCTGATGTGGTGGGCGACGAGTTAACACCTCAATATATTATCCCTCCAGAACGCCTTATTACAGTCGCTCCCGTGGATCTGCCGCCTTCTTCCTCCTGGCAAATCCTACGTACCTCCACGTCAGCGGCTGCGAATTCTCAAGTGAGGCCACGCCTCCCCTTTTGCCGGTCATCCAGGGGTGCTAAAGTCTCTCCAACTAATCTCCCAAAGGTACTGGTGGTCTTCTCTGGAGAAAGATGTCTCGGACTTCGTCCAGGCCTGTACGATTTGTGCCCGGGATAAATCGCCTCGCCAGAAACCAGCGGGTCTTCTCTTGCCTCTACCTGTTCCTGAAGTTCCCTGGTCTCACATCGCCATGGACTTTATTACAGATCTTCCCTCCTCCCATGGCAAGTCCGTTATTTGGGTCGTGGTGGATCGCTTCTCCAAGATGGCTCACTTTGTACCCCTGCCCGGTCTACCCTCTGCACCCATGTTGGCCAAACAATTTTTCCAACACATCTTCCGTCTCCATGGCCTTCCCAAACATATTGTCTCGGATCGTGGGGTACAATTCGTCTCCAAATTCTGGAGGGCTCTATGTGCTCAGCTCGGGATCAAATTGGACTTTTCTTCTTCGTACCATCCTCAGTCTAACGGCCAAGTAGAACGGGTGAACCAGATTTTGGGTGACTATCTGCGTCACTTTGTGTCCTCACGCCATGACGACTGGGCTGATCTACTTCCCTGGGCGGAGTTCTCCTACAACTACAAACAATACTCTGCCTCTAACAAGTCTCCTTTCCTTGTAGTTTTTGGCCGTCATCCTCTTCCACCTCTGCCGCAGTCTCCCACTCCTTCTGTACCTGCCGTTGACAGTCTTGTACAGGATTTTTCCTCCATCTGGCGAGAAACCCACGCTGCTCTCCTCAGGGCTTCCGCCCGTATGAAGGTTCAAGCTGACAAGAGACGCAGATCTCCACCGGAATTTCGTCCGGGTGACAAGGTGTGGCTCTCCTCTAGGTACATCCGATTTAGAGTCCCAAGTTACAAGTTGGGCCCTCGTTTCTTGGGACCCTATAAAATCAAGAGTCGTATCAATCAAGTTTCTTATCAGCTCCATCTTCCTCCCTCCCTCCGAATCCATAACTCCTTCCATGTCTCCCTTCTTAAACCTGCTGTCTTTAACCGTTTTTCTCCCAAGCTTGTTTCTCCCACCCCTGTCGCCGGTACCTCCGATATATTCTCTGTCAAGGAGATCTTGGCGACCAAGATCTCCCGGGGGAAAAGATTTTTTTTGGTCGACTGGGAGGGCTGCGGTCCTGAGGAGTGGTCATGGGAGCCGGAGGAGAACATCCTGGACCGCAGTCTCATCCGCAAGTACTTCGGTACCAAAAAGGGAGGGAGACCAAAGGGGGGGTACTGTTACGCTGAGCGCTCCGGGTCCCCTGCTGGCCTCGGAGCGCTCACAGCGTATGCCCCCAGGCAGCACTCCAGCGTCTTGGCGTGTGCGTCCTCGCTCTCTAGGGCGCGCGCGCGCCGGGACTCTTAGATTCAAAGGACCAGTGCACCAGTGATTGGTGCCTAGTCCAAAGGGGTTATTAAGGGTTAAGGTTGTGAGAGGCAGAGCTGACTTAATTAGGCTGCACATGTGCACTGCCCATTTATGCCTTCTCCTCCCACAGCCTTCTGCCGGATCTTTGTGCCTTGTGCCTCAGAGAAAGCGTTCCCTACATTGTTAGTTTGCCTTACCTGTTGCCGTACCCGTTGCTACCGTTCACTCGCCTTTGAACCTTTGCCGCCTGCCCTGACCACTGCTACGTCCGACTACACTCTTACCTTCTCCCTGTGTACCACGCCTTATCAGCTGCCAGAGAGGTCGAGTTGTTACTAGGGGACACAACCTGGTAGTTACCGCCGCGGCAAATCCATCCCGCCTTGCGGCGGGCTCTGGTGAAGACCAGTAACTGCTTAGAACCGGTCCTCTAGTACAACCCGCGTTATCGCCTCTCTGGTCCAAAGGATTCACTATCTGTCCTGCCGGTTCGTGACACCTCTGTTGCGTGTGTGTCGATAGTTCCCTTGTCTACTGATAAAGTCTCAACACATGACCCCAACCACCATTTACTGGAGACAGCGAAGAGATGGAAGACCTCCAAAGACCCCTCCAATATTGCTAATTTTTTAATACCTCCTCTGCACAAGCAATGTTTGTCAGAAACTCACCAAGGAGTGTCCAAATCACACATTGGTGATTGCATCTGTTGCATGTAAAGCGGTCTTTCATGTGCTGTCTCCTTGATGATTGTGATATCTTTGGTAGTAGCAATGTATAATGTGTAGCTATACAGTGGCATATGTTGGAGTTTTCCATCTAAGGGATACACAGGGGAATAATTCTGACATAAAGTCCTGATGAGATGTGAACACGGCCTAACAAGCAACCTTAATCCTTTATAATCCATGAAAAGGCTAAGATAAGCAGTGTGGATAGGCCACTCGGTCTCTTCTGTGAACATCTCATGTTTGCTCAGTATGATGTACAGGTCCCTGGAGCATGGCATTCATTGTCTAACTTCTTAAATATGCACAGCATTGTAATTTACAATATGAACAATAGCTTCTGCAAATACTATTAAAAATGTGCAAAACAAAGCATGTTTTATAGTAGAAGAGACAAGGAATATTAGATACAAATATAAGACATCAATAAAACATTGCAGGGCATCAAAGCATCAATTTCTTTGCAGCAGCATCTTCTGTACTTACTTGTTTGCCAAGCTGCAGACATTGGTTCAGCTATGTTGTTTGGTTAATTGATTTCTCTTTCCTTTTGTTTGATAGGATTAGCTTGCCCTTTAATTGTGTGCTTCTTTACTAAGCCTATGTTGAAGCTTTCCCAGTCACTTTATGTTTATATTACTACTCAATATTGTGCGACTTTTTTTTTTTCTATTTGATACTAAACTTAGGGCTCAAAGTGTATCTGCAATGTAAACCCCTCACCATAGTATTCAACGTTTACCTGCATCTGGTAAGATGTTACAAATCTTAATATAAAAAAATGAATCCGGCTGCTTTTGGTATGAATGCAGAAACAAGCATTTATGGCAGAAACTTGTTGGGTCCCATTTTAGCGAATGTGAATCTGGCTATGTCTGGCTATGCTGGATACGGTAACTCTGGTAGGTTGTTTCTCTACCAGTACAGACTTCCAGATTTACCAAATGGAGATGTTAACTTAGTTTTACCTCACAAATCCAGCTGCTGTCTGATTCCTGGTCCCCCTGGACACACAGGAAATGCCCGCTCAGTCAATCACTGGCTCAGTTGTGGTGGAACATGAAGCACTTCGTGCCATGACTGGACTTGTTGTTTTAATATGTACTTTAACTCGTAGAGATTACATAAGAAAACATTGAAATATGACCGGAGGTTATTAGAGTTTTATAACCACTTTATTGCCACATGTATTTTTTTAAACTAATAAACTAAAAAGAAAAAATCTAAAAATCTAGGGTATAGTATAGTTGTAAGCCAATATGTAAACCATAGAGACAGTATAAAACAGTAGGGAACCATGGACACTGGAAGACGCAGATACTCCTTATATCCACATGTCAATGGGAAATGAATTACTTTCACATTACTGCTCAAAATAATTTCTATCTGTAATCTCAAGTTAAAGGGGATCTCTGGGAATTAAGAAAATGAAAACACTTAAATATTACTTTATTATAAATATATACACAAATACCTTTAGTTAGTCATAATTGCTTTTTGCCTAGGGATCAATCATTAGGAGAAATAAAATAGCCGCCATCCTATTAGTACACACAAAACCTGTCCTAATTACACAGCAGGATGAGTTACTTCACAAACCTGAGCTAAAGAGCTGCCTCAGTCTCCTCTCCTACTTATCAGGGATTATGATCCTGTATACAGCTAATAAGATCGTCAGCTAAATCTCTGTGGGAATGGCATTCATGAGGAGACACAGAAAGGATGGACAGGACAGACTGTGGTAATGTGAGGCTGTGGTAATTGAGACTGCATACAAGTGTTGCTACTTACTAGCCACACCCTCATTCTCTTCTCTGTACTTCATATGAATTCCATTTCTGAAGAGATTCAGCTGAAGATCTTATCATCTGCATTCAGGATCATCATCCCGACAAGTAGAACAGACAGGAGGATGAGGCAGATCTTTACCTCAGTAACTTGTCCTACTGTATGATTAGGACAGGTTTAGTGTGTACTAATGGGAAGGTGGCCATTTTATTTCTCTTGATCATTGCTCCCTAGACAAAATAAGCCATTATAACTAATGTAAGGTATTTGGGAATATATTTATAATAAAGTAATATTTAAGTATTTTCATTTTCTTAGTTCCCAGAGAACCCTTTTAAGGAAGGTTATTGGATGGATGTCACTGTGGGTTCAAATATCACATCTAATGGAACATTTTGGGATTAATGCTGATCAAATATGAAAATGGAATGAGCTGATGAAAACATTTCACACTATATGTTGATTTTCTCTAAGGTTTCAAGTATATATGTTTCAGCATGATTGCATCATTGGTATGCTCTCAGGCCAGTTAGATAGATAGACAGAGTGATGGACCGACGGAAAGATAGAAGAAAATTAGATAGATAGATAGATAGATAGAGATAGAGATAGATAGATAGATAGATAGATAGATAGATAGATAGATAGATAGATAAGGTGTAATAAAGGATCCACTTTTTTCTTCTTCAAGTACGGAGTGCTGCCTTGTTACTTATTTTTAGATAGATAGATAGATAGATAGATAGATAGTGTAGGGAATCGCTCTGGTAGGCAGCTTAGCGGATGCAGTATAGAGGCAATCACAAAGTCTTTAACTTAAATAGTTCAGTGTTTATTCACACAAAAGGCAAGACAAAATAACAGTTCGCAGTATTGGTGTATGTTCACACCATGGAAAGTCCACAGAACACAAACGTTCACCTGGTTAGCAGTTTTTCATCAGCCATCCACTGCAATCTTTAGGGGGCCTGTTTTCCAGCAATGCGGCTCTCAGCCCTTTAGCACGGCACACCTCATGCAGATCCCAAAAACCACAGCGTCTCCACAGCTTCACTGTAAAGTGGAGGATAATCCACACAGCTGAGACTGCTGGCTGGGTTTTTATATCCCAAACCAAAACCCGGCCTGGAACGTGGGGAGAAGCCACCCACCCTGCACTTTGGCTGCTCCCAGTAAGAGCCGGCCCGGATCGGCTCTACAGCCACACTAAATAGCAAAACCATGTCAGCCAGCACTAGCTGCCACCGACACATGAAATTACCGGCTCTTACCTCACCGAGGCCAGGAACCTCGGTGACACATACACGTCAATGATGGACACCTTACTACAATAGATAGATAGATAGATAGATATATAGATAGGTAAATAGATAGATAGATAGATAGATAGATAGATGCAGATAGATAGATAATTGCTGATAAAATATTACTCACTAAAGTAAGTGCATTAAACAGGAAGTGTAGTAAAGTACTTGTGTAGAACTGTAAATAATAAAATATTTCCCCAGGTCACATACACAGCTTTTAGAAAAACAGTTCTAGCTAAGCGCCTAGAAAAACAATATTTAACCTCTGCAAATTCTCCCACTGTATGTACAGCAGCCATGTACTTAGCTTGGATCCATTCCTGTAAAGTGTATTATGATTACTAAGTAACTATATGTTTGCTTACTGAACAGCACGTAGTTTGAAAAATTACTAAGGGGACCTCAAATGTGCACCACTTTGCAGTATTGCTCAAAGCAGGCACAATTCCATTCTTCAAAACACTGTAGTGTGGCGGCTCCGAGTAGTGGGAACTATAAAAATAAGATCTATTTTTTCAATTCCATTTCAATTTACGCATTTTCAGCACTGCATGTAAAGTATTCCTCTGCTAATAAGAATTAAAGTTACCATGGTACGGGGCTTTATGTGAAAAACTTTCAATCTGATCACCGCAGAAATAATCGCTTGAAGGAAATTAAAATTATTAGCACCCCTGAAGTCTTCAGTAAGCAGAACAGAGAGGCTTGTTCGCACCTAGGTAGATTCACAGCTTTATTTAGGCAATATAATACTCTTAATTAACTCTGCAGTTTGATAAACAAGTTATTTAAAGGCTTTATTCTTTTTTAGGCTTTCACACTAGGTGCTTATGCTTCATACAAAAATTGTGCAAAAACTAATTGCCGTCATTTTTTTTTTACTCTGCTTACTGAAAATCAGATTGACATGAAATTGTGCATTGTATGTAATAGCTTAAAAGTTAAAGCAAAGCTATAAATTGGTGCCGCACTAACCAGTATACAACAAAACTGAAATATGAGCAATTACAGTGGAGTAAATACCGCTGTAGGGCGCCTTATGCACTGCTTTCTCTGGTTGCCAGCACAGTTATAACATATTCCTTCACTTCATTTACTGTACTCCCTGTACAGTAATAATGCCAGCAATAGATTCATAAATCCATCTGCACTTAACTCCCCCTAGTGGTGGCTGCTGGTAGTCACATTTTTATCATATAACACAAACCTGTGACCATGAAAATGCAGTGCAATCTGAAGGCAGCATTTGATAGAGCAGGAGGAAATAAAGCAGATTTATATATATTTTTATAGCAAAAAATATCTGTAAAACCTGCATTTTATTAATTTAAATCCTTGCTCTTTTTATGCAGTGTAGTCGAGTGGGCGGTACCATTTAGAGATTGACAGTTTTGCCTTGTGGATGTGCCTATATGTTAATCACTATATTAGGACTGTCCATGAGTTTCCTCTGCGCAGTAAGAGAAGGGATCTAAAGGTGTTGTGATTCAATGAAAGTAATAAACAAAAATCAGACATCATATAGTACATAAAAATATCTTTCTAACAAATCTGGCCGTTTACTAATCGTTCTACTAAGTTTACTTCAGAATGACATCTCTGAGGGAGTGTCCTTTCTGCTGTAGCTCTTTCTCTGTAACTGCCACAGCTTCTAATAGTATATAGGACTGGTGGCAGTTGAAGTTTTAAACTAAGCGTGTGTGACCACCTCAGTGAGGTGGACAAAAAAAGAAGAAAAAAAAGCATAAACAGCAGATGGCACTATACAGATACATTTTATTGAATAACTCACTAGTAGTGTTGGGCGAGCATGCTCGCTGAACACCATTTTCACATCGCGATGCTCGGCACATCGTGGTATTCGGCCAAACACCGCGTGTGATCGAGTGCGATGCTCGAGTCTCCTCCCCGCACGTTTGTTGCAGCCAATAAACGTGCGGGGAAGTTTTGTCCCTTACTGTAATGCCGTAGCCATGGTGGTTACTGGCATTACAGTGATTGGCTGTCCTGAAAGCGTGACACGTGGTTCGACACAGTCTCAGTCAGGGAGAGCTGCAGCAGAAAGGACAGATAGTGTAGGGACAGGAATTGTTTAGTTCTGAAAGGTGTTAGAGACCCAAAAATCCTTTTAAGGACTATTGTTTTATCTGACTGCAATATATATTATTAGTGCAACCTGCGAAAAATTGCGTGCAATTGTTTGGCCGCTGCTGACAGTGCCGCAACCTCTGCTACATCCATTTTGTTACATTTACGCATCCTAAATGTCTGTGACATTCAGCGCAATTGTTTGGCCGCTGCTGTCAGCGATATTACCTGCGCTAAATCTCCTGTATAACGTTTGCGCATCCTAAATATCAGTGACATTCAGTGTAATTTTTTCTTAGCCGCTGGTGACAGCGACAATACCTGCGCTACATCTTCTGTATAACATTTGCACATCCTAAATATCTGTGACTTTCAGTCTAATTTTTTCCCCACCGGTGACTGCAACATTACCTGCACTACATCTCCTGTATAATGTTAGCGCCCTAAATATCTGTGACATTCAATCTAAATTTGTAGCTGCTGGTGACAGTGACATTACCTGCGCTGCATCTCCTGTATACCATTTGTGCATCCTAAATATCTGTGACTTTCAGTCAATTTTTCTTTGCTGCTGGTGACAGCGACATTACCTGCGCTACATCTCCTGTATAACGTTTGCACATCCAAAATATCTGTGACATTCAGTCAAATTTTTTCCCCGCTAGTGACAGCAACATTACCTGCGCTACATTTCCTGTAGAACGTTTGCGCATTCTAAATATCTGTGACATTTAGTCTAATTTATTTGCTAATACACTTACAAAACCTGCGCTACTGTACGTGTGACATACTTGCAAGCATATATACCATTTAATATGCTCAAGGCGAACAGTGAGGGAAGGGGAAGTGCTGCTAATGGTGCACGCAGAGGCCGTGGCCCTGGGCACGATTAAACTGTGCCTGCTGCCAGAGCACAAGAAACACACTCATCCATGATACCTAGCTTCATGTCCCAGTTCACAGGTCGGCGCAGGACACCACTCTCGAAGTCACACCAGTGCAACCAGGTGGTCGTTTGGATTGCAGCGGATAATGCTTCCAGTCGGTTATGCACCAACCAGTCTTCCACAAAGTCCAGTCTCAATAGCCAAGAGTCCACCCAACATGGAGAGTCTTGGCAAACAAGTGATCCCACACTCGGATATTCCGAGGATCTCTTTTCAGCGCCATTCCTTGATTTGGGGCTCTCGCCAAGCCCGCTTGAAGAGGGACATGAGGAGATCTTGTGCACTGATTCACAAACTCTTGAGCATCCACAGTCAGAAGAATATGATGGTTAGGAACGGCAATTACAAGGTTGATGATGATGATGAGACACAGTTGCCAATAAGTCAACCGTAATTAGGTCCTTGTTAGGTCAACAAATCAGGAGGATGACCAGAGTGAGGAAGTGGAAGAAGAGGTAGTGGACAATAAAATCACTGACCCAACCTAGGAAGGTGGCCAGCCGAGCGAGGACAGCAGTACAGAGGGGCAGGGATCTGCAGCACCGAAACAGGCTGGAAGAGGCAGTGGGGTGGCAAAAGGGAGAAGGCGGGCCACACCAAAGAGGCCCGCAACTGTTCCCTGGAGAATGCCCTTGCGGCAATCTCCCTTGCCAAGGGGTAGTTGTTCAGCTGCCTGGCGCTTTTTTGAGGAAAGTGCAGGCGATAAAATAATTAATTGTCATTTGCAACCTGTGCCGTACCAAAATAAGCAGGGGCGTAAACACTAGCAACCTCACCACCACCAGTATGATCCGCCACATGGCATCAAAGCACCCTTATAGGTGGGCCGAACGCCTGGGTCCACAATCAGTGTCTGCGGGTCACACAACTGCCTCTTCCCCTGTGTTACGTGCTGGCCAATCCCCTGTCCAAGATGCAGGCCTGGATGCCTCCCTCCCTGCACCTGGACCTTCGCAAGCACCATCAGCTAGCAAATACACTTCTGTGTCAAAGCACAGCGTACAGATGTCCATACCCCAGGCCTTTGAACGAAAGCGCAAACAACCAGCCACCCAAATACAGGCCACTTTTCCAAATTGCTGGCCCTGGAAATGTTGCCATTAAGGCTTGTGGACACTGAGGCTTTCCGCAGCCTGATAGACGTGGACATCCCTCGTTACTCAGTCCCCAGCTGCCAATATTTTTCCTGGGTGCTGTCCCCGCCTTACACCAGCATATTTTCCATTAACATCACCCGTGCCCTGACCAATGCAGTTATTGGGAAGGTCCACTTAACGACTGACACATCGACAAGTGCTTTTGGCCAGGGATGCTACATTTCGCTGATGGCACACTGGGTGAACGTTGTGGAGGCCGGGAGCGAGTCGTACCCTGGGATGGCACAGGTGCTACCAACGCCAAGGATTGCGGGCCCTGACCTCTATCAGGATTTCCGCCACCACCTACAGTACAGACCAAAAGTTTGGACACACCTTCTCATTCAAAGAGTTTTCTTTATTTTCATGACTATGAAGGCATCAAAACTATGAATTTACACATGTGGAATTATATACATAACAAACAAGTGTGAAACAACTGAGAATATGTCATATTCTAGGTTCTTCAAAGTAGCCACCTTTTGCTTTGATTACTGCTTTGCACACTCTTGGCATTCTCGATGAGCTTCAAGAGATAGTTCCCTGAAATGGTCTTCCAACAGTCTTGAAGGAGTTCCCAGAGATGCTTAGCACTTGTTGGCCCTTTTGCCTTCACTCTGCGGTCCAGCTCACCCCAAACCATCTCGATTGGGTTCAGGTCCGGTGACTGTGGAGGCCAGCTCATCTGGCGCAGCACCCCATCACTCTCCTTCATGGTCAAATAGCCCTTACTTTCAAAGTTTTCCCAATTTTTCGGCTGACTGACTGACCTTCATTTCTTAAAGTAATGATGGCCACTTGTTTTTCTTTACTTAGCTGCTTTTTTCTTGCCATAATACAAATTCTAACAGTCTATTCAGTAGGACTATCAGCTGTGTATCCACCTGACTTCTCCTCAACGCCACTGATGGTCCCAACCCCATTTATAAGGCAAGAAATCCCACTTATTAAACCTGACAGGGCACACCTGTGAAGTGAAAACCATTTCAGGGGACTACCTCTTGAAGCTCATCAAGAGAATGCCAAGAGTGTGCAAAGAAGTAATCAAAGCAAAAGATGGCTACTTTGAAGAACCTAGAATATTACGTATTTTCAGTTGTTTCACACTTGTTTGTTATGTATATAATTCCACATGTGTTAATTCATAGTTTTGATGCCTTCAGTGTGAATCTACAATTTTCATAGTCATTCTTTGAATGAGAAGGTGTGTCGAAACTTTTGGTCTGTACTGTACCTTAGTGGCTGCAACTCCCTTCTCCTCCTCCACTTCCTTCTCCACTTCCACTTCTGAATTGTCATCTTGCAGCACCAGTCAGCTATCAGTCAGTAGCTGGAAGCAGTGTAGCACTGCAGTGAGGAAGTGACAACAGGTCGTGCTGAAACTTATTTGCTTAGGTGACAAACAGCACACTGCCGCAGAGCTGTGGCATGGTATAAGGCAGGTATTAGCTATGCATTATCCTAATGCATTGTGAATGGAGAGCATTCCATTCAGGATGCATCAGTTCAGTCCCTCTTATGTTTTTTGTCTGAAGAAAATACCTCAGCATGCTGCAGTTTTCTCTCTGGCCAAAAATCCTAAACACTTGTCAGAATGCCGGATCCATCATTAATTTCCATTTAAATGAATTAGTACTGGATCCGACATTAAGTGTTTCTGCAAAACTGATCCAGTTTTGCGGTCTGCGCTTGAGCAGACCTTTAAAAATGCAAAAAAAAAACAACCTGATCCGTTTTTCCGGATAACACCGGATAGACGGATCCGGTATTTCAATGCATTTTAGCTGCGCATTACAGATGCTGATCCGTCTGACAAATACCATCCTTTTGCTGTCTCCGGGAGGCAGTTCCGGCAACGGAACTGCCTGAATCCTCTGCCGCAAGTGTGAAAGTTCCCTTATGCTGCCTTTCCGTGACCCTCGCTTTATACGTATTTTGGCCAACGCTGATTACTGGTTGTTCACCTTTCTCGACCCCATCTACAAAGAGAACTTCTCATCTCTCATTCCTGTGGTGGAGAGGACTAGCAAAATGGTGCAATACCATTTCCAGTGCCAGCAATTTTGAAAGGTGTCCATTTAGTGCTATGGTTTGTGGGTGGGTGGCTGGGTATTTGCGCTTTCGTTCAAAGACCTGGATGACACAGAAGTGGATGTGGTAACTGATGGTGCTTGCGAAGGTCCAGGTGCATGGCAGGAGGCATCGGGGCCTGCGTCTTGGACAGGGGATTGGCCAGCACGTAACACAGGGGAAGAGGAGGCAGTGGTGTGACCCGCAGACACTGGTTGTGGACCGAGGCGTTCGGCCCGCCTATAAGGGTGCTTTGATGCCATGATGGTGGTGGTGAGATTGCTAGTGTTCGCGCCCCTGCTCATTTTGGTATGGCACAGGTTGCAAATGATAATTCTTTTATCGTCCGCACTTTCCACAGAAAAGTGCCAGACTACACCTACACCTTGGCAAGGCAGATTGCCGCAAAGGGGTGCTCGGGGGAACAGTTGCGGGCCTGTTTTGTTTGGCCCTCCTTCTCCCTTTTGCCACCCCACTGCCTCTTCCAGCCTCTTGCGGTGCTGTGGATTCCTCCCCCTCTTTAGTGCTGTCCTCACTTGCCAGCTTCCCAGGTTGGGTCAGTGACTTCATCGTCCACCACCTCCTCTTCCACTTCCTCACTCTGGTCATCCTCCTAACTTGTTGACCTAACAACTGCCTCAGTTATTGACAAATGTCTCTCATCCTCATCATGAACCTCTTGAGACACTAATTGCGGTTGACTTATTGGCAACTGTGTCTCATTATCATCATCCACCTTGTGAAACACTAATTGCTGTTCCACACCGTCATCTTCTTCTGACTGTGGATGCTCCAGAGTTTGGGAATCAGGGCACAAGATCTCCTCATGTCCCTCTTCAAGCGGGATTGGGGAGAGGCCCAAATTAAGGAATGGCGATGAAAACAGCTCCTCGGAATATCTGAGTGTGGGATCACTTGTTTGCCAAGACTCTCCATGGTGGGTGGAAGGAGTATCAGGGTGAGGATTCTCTTGACCAAACTCTTGGCTACTGAGACTGGACTTTGTGGAAGACAGGGTGGTGTTTAACCGACTGGAAGCATTATCTGCTGCAATCCAACCAACCACCTGGTTGCACTGGTCTGACTTCGAGAGTGGTGTCCTGTGCCACCCTGCAAACTGGGAAATGAAGCTAGGTATCGTGAATGAGTGTGTTTCTTGTGCTCTGGCAGCAGACAATTTCACCGTGCCCAGGGCCAATGCCTCTGCGTGCACCATCAGCAGCACGGGCATTTCCCAATCCCTTCCTGCTCGCCTTGTGAATTTTAAATGGTATATATGCTTGCAAGTATATCACACTTACAGTGGCGCAGGTTTTGTAAGTGTAAGCGCAATTAAAGTACACAGATAGGTATAGCGCAAGTAATGTCGCTGTCACCACCGCCTAATAAAAAATTACACTGAATGAATGTCACTGATATTTAGGATGCACAAACGTTATACAAGAGATGTAGCGCAGATAATGTCACTGCCACCAGCAGCAAAAAAATTTGACTGAATGTCACTGATATTTTGCCAATGCAAACATTATACAGGATATGTAGAGCAGGTAATGTAACTGTCCGCAGCAGACACCGTCTACAGAAAAAGTACACTGGATGTCACAGATATTTTTAGGCTGCGCATACGTTAGACAGGAGATGTAGCGCAGATAATGTCGCTGTCTGCAGCGGCCAAACAATTGCAAGCTATTTAGCGCAGGTTGCGCTAAAAATATATATTGCTGCCAGATGCAACTATACTCCTTAAAAGGATTTTTGGGTCCCTAACACCTTTCAACACTAAACAATTCCTGTCCCTACGCTATCTGTCCCTTCTGCTGCAGCTCTCCCTGACTGAGAACAAGTTTTAGCAATTTAGTGTAGGTTGCACTAAAAATATATAATGCTGCCACACACAATAGTCCTTAAAAGGACTTTTGGGTCTATAACAAGTATAAAAACTAAAATATTGCTATTTCAATCCCTACACTATCTCTCCCTTCTGCTCTCCAGCTCTCTCTGACTAATACTGAGCCGAACACGTGTCATCAGTTGCTGTATAGCACCCGACAATGCATTCCAGCCAGCCAATCACTGTAATGCCAGCAGCCAACATGGCTATGGCATTACAGTGAATGGCAGTACTCACCTGCAAGTACTTATCTGCATAGCAGCCAACAAACGTGCGGAGAGGAGACTCGAGCATCGCGGTCAAGCACACGCGATATGCGGCCGAACACCGCGATGTGCCGAGCATGCTCGCCCAACACTAGTGGCCAGTTCTACTTTACACCAGTTTGATAAATGACCCCCATAGTGCTAGTATCAAAAACTAGCATACCTTGCTATCTATGATCCATGTTCTGTGTTCTGAAAAAGAGATTTTTGACATGTATATAAAAAAGGATAAAATCAAGCTTTTTTATTAAAAATATATTGAGCTAGTAGTATGTGTATGAATATTCTCCTATGAAGTAACCGGTGTGAATGTTCACCTTGTAATGTTTAGCACATTCCTCTCCTCTGACTTTGTCTAGTCACTTTTTGAATTCTGCTGATGGTGCGAAAGTACTGTAGCAGTCTCTGTATGCAGCTGCACTTACATCATCTCTTGGCATGATAAGAGGCATGGGCCAATTGGCAGAAATCCTCTTCACTGGCATTGTCTGGTGCTACTTCCATTCCCCCCCTCTTTCCTTCTATACATTTAAACAATTTGCCAACTGTGCCCGGGCCGGCTGCCAGGACTGTGTGGAATAGCTTTCCCACAAACATCTTGGAAACCATTACTTTGACAGTCTGGAGGCCAGTAATCATATGTACTTACTCTCCACTGCAATTTTCAATGTTATATTTTTCAATCAAATGTGCAAATTGCTGTTGTCACTGAGTGTTTTTTATTTTATCTATAATTTTAAGAAATCTTCCAGGCTTAGACTGTCCTGTACCAACATAAGCTGCTTCTATTGATGCAATCTGCAGCTATTTGTTCTCCAAGCAATGTTCGAGTCACTGGAGGAGGACGTTATCAGTGCATGTCTCTAAGTAACGATCCTTCAGTAACATTTGCGCACAAGAAGCATTTATTGTGTTGTTTGGAGATTGATATAAGTTTTCTAGATCTCAGTTTCTATATTGTTTCATTTTTTTCCAGATTTATTTATTTTTTGTTACAACCCAATACTCATAATGAGGTCATTTAACCAATGTAAGTGATGACATAATAGTACAATTCTGATGAATCAGGGTAATATTATTTATTGGACACTTTCAACATGTTTATACATATTTACAGATATTTGTCAGAAAATGTAATAACTGTAAGAACCTATTAAGCTTTTAACATAGTGCTGTATTTAAAAAGGACCTGTCAGTGATCCTGACATGCCTGCTTTAGTAAATACTTGTATGATTTACTAAATGAAATTTTAGGAGAATTATGTTTTTTGTTTTTTTTTATTCTACATTACACCATTCCTCTTTTATTCCTACTAGAAATGTATGCATAAATTGACAACTGGGTGATGCTAGCTAGGTGTATGTCACTGCATGCTCTGACACTGTCCAATCAATGCTGGAATTGACAGCATTACAAAAAGACAGTCATCCTTAAAGGGATTTCTCTAGATTGTTTTTGTTTTTTTTACAGATACGCTAATGTAGTTGCTTACTGCATGTACTTTTTTTTTTTTTACAATTTAGACTCTCTTGTCCTGTTTTCACAATATAAATCGCTGACTGGTTTGTTTCCATCCTGTTTGTATTACTTCCTATTGTATCTAACCAAACCCATGGTACTTTTCTCTTTTCTCTGTCACAGCTCCAGCATCACCCCTAACACCCAGTTTATAGCTCCCCCACCCAGCTAGTTACATAGACACTCCCCTATCACCCAGCTAGTTTATAGCTCCTCCCACCAGCTAGTTACATAGACTCTCCCCTATCACTGCTCCTAACACCCAGCTAGTTTATAGCTCCTCCCACCAGCTAGTTACATAGACACTCCCCTATCACCGCCCCTAACACCCAGCTAGTTTATAGCTCCTCCCACCAGCTAGTTACATAGACACTCCCCATCACTGCCCCTAACACCCAGCTAGTTTATAGCTCCTCCCACCAGCTAGTTACATACACTCCCCTATCACCGCCCCTAACACCCAGCTAGTTTATAGCTTCTCCCACCAGCTAGTTACATAGACACTCCCCATCACTTCCCCTAACACCCAGCTAGTTTATAGCTTCCCCCACCCAGCTAGTTACATAGACATCCCCTACCACTGCTCCTAATTAGTGTTGAGCACGAATATTCGAATAGCGAATTTTTATTGTGAATATCGCCATTTCGAGAATTTGCTAATATTTAGAACATAGTGCTATATATTCGTTATATAAAATATTCAGCATTTTTTTCCATCTGAACACATGATTCCTCTCTGCTTCTTGCTTGTGGGCCAATGAGAAGGAAGCAATGTCAAGTTCACAACAATACTTAGTGCATCAATCAGTAATCTGTAGTCAGACCTGCTAAAATGTGAAGTTGCACATAGTGCGAAAAAATATTCTAATCACTGCCGATTACCGCAATCGCAAATATATTGAAGCACTTGACTCTATCTGCATATAAAGCTATTCTAATGTTCTGCTGTGCCAACCAATTTATCTAGTCTCAGGAAACTTATACCAGTTTGAAAAATTTGCCAAAGTGACCCACGCCTGTATTTTCCATTATGAATTTGCATTCCGTGATTCTTACATTGCCGATTTTTCGCATTCAATAAAATAATCTCGAATTCTCAAAATTTGCGAATATAAGGCAAATATTCGACAAAATATTTGTGAAATATCGCAAATTCGAATATAGCCGCTGCCACTCATTACTACTCCTAATGCCCAGCTAGTTTATAGCTACGCCCACCCAGCTAGTTACATACACTCCCCTATCACTGCCCCTAACACCTAGCTAGTTTATAGCTCTTCCCACCCAGCTAGGTACATATACTCTCCCCTATCACTGCCCCTAACAACACCCAGCTAGTTTATAGGTCCTCCCACCAGCTAGTTACATAGACACTCCCCTATCACTGCCCCTAACAACATCCAGCTAGTTTATAGCTCCTCCCACCAGCTAGTTACATAAACTCTCCCCTATCACTTCCCCTAACAGCCAGCTAGTTTTTAGCTTCTCCCACCAGCTAGTTACATAGACACTCCCCTATCACTGCCCCTAACATCCAGGTAGTTTATAGCTCCCCCCACCAGCTAGTTACATAGACTCTACCCTATCACTGCCCCTAACAACACCAGCTAGTTTATAGGTCCTCCCACTAGCTAGTTACATAGACACTCCCCTATCACTGCTCCTAACACCCAGCTAGTTTATAACTCCTCCCACCAGATATTTACATAGACACTCCCCTATCACTGCCCCTAACAACACCTAGCTAGTTTACAGCTCTTCTTATCCAACTAGTTACATAGACACAACCCTATCACTGCCACTAACAACACCCACTAGTTTATGACTCCTCCCACCAGCTATTTACATAGACACGTCCTATCACTGCCACTAACAACGTCCAGCTAGTTTATACCTCCTCCCACCCAGAGATACTTTTTTAACCCTTTCCAGCTTTATGCAAGTCAACAATTCTTAATCGTAGGTCTTCTGAGAGCTATTTTGTGCGAGGCATCATTCACATCAGGCAATGCTTCTTGTGAAAGCAAACCCAGAACTGGTGTGTGTTTTTTATAGGGCAGGGCAGCTGTAACTAACACCTCCAATCTCATCTCATTGATTGGACTCCATTTGGCTGACACCTCACTCCAATTAGCTCTTGGAGATGTCATTAGTCTAGGGGTTCACATACTTTTTCCACCTGCACTGTGAATTTTTACATGGTGTGTTCAATAAAAACATGGCAGCATTAAATTCTTTGTGTTTTATTAGTTTAAGCAGACTGTGATTGTCTATTGTTGTGACTTAGATGAAGATCAGATCACATTTTATGACCAATTTGTGCAGAAATCCATATCATTCCAAAGGGTTCACATACTTTTTCTTGCAACTGTATGCTGTTACAGATACAGATCTCTGCCTACAGTATGATGCTACTTAAAGGGGTTGTCTCACTTCAGCAAATTACATTTATCATGTAGTGAAAGTTAATACAAGGGACTTACTAATGTATTGTGATTGTCCATATAGTCTCCTATGCTGGCTGAATTAATTTTTCTATCACATTTTACACTGTTCGGAAGCAATATGGACAATCCCAATACATTAGTAAATGCCTTGTATTAACTTTGTCTACATGATAAATGTCACTTGCTAAAGTGAGATAACCCCTTTAATCAATGTTGCCTTTGTGTCTGAATTTCTCACAGTTTCGAAGATATTACTAAATGTGAAACTTTACTTTAAAATCTGTCTTAGCCATGTAATGATCCCCCAGAGGACCTGCCCCCTACTCAGACATGGTATTCACATGCATGCCTGTTTTAATAACTATTTTAACTATTTGCATTCCTCAGGTAATAACAATTCTGAAGCATTTTCTTATATCTTTATTTTGGTGCCTTCCTCTATTATCCCTGCTAGAAGTTATGAATACATTGTTAGCTGTGTGCAAGGAAGGTCTAACTACCAGTTGGGGGATTGTCCCTGCACAGTTCGAAACTGGCAGCACTGAGTCGATAGTGACAAACTGTGCAGGGACACACCCCAACTGGTAACACCCCAGTTGGACCTTTTTTGCAGTCTACTGACAATTTATTTATAAACGTTTAAAGGGATAATAGAGGGCACAACCTAGAGTTATATGCTCCAAAATTGTTATTAAATGGAGAATGCATACAAGTAGTTATTAAAACATTATGTCAGAGAGATAACAGCAAGTCCTATTTAAAGTCTATGGGGCTCATTTATTCAAACTAGTGTTTTCCACACCTGTCTTAAGTGTGTCTATGTTGCTGGAGGAAACACCAAAGTTATGTGGAGGCATAGGCATCTACACAACGTTGGCATTTCCTCCAGCATGCCCTGAGACAGACTTAAATCTACAACAGCTGTCTTGTTGACTTAGATTTAGAAAATGATGAATGAGATGGTCCTCCTGGCCCTCCCTATTCCCCTCAATCCACACACCCCTTTTCTCAATCTGTCAGAAAAGTGGTGTGTGAGGGGAAAAATCTGAGATTATGCCAAAAAAAATGATGTGCAGCAAAATCCATAACTGAAATACACAACAAAAGTGGTGTATATCAGTTCAAAAATTAGCTCCTATCTTTCTAATGGCAAGTTCACTTTAAGAATAATTAAGAAAACCTAGGAAAAACCACCTATGGTTATTCTGACTATGGAGAGGTGGTGTCATGCTTTACTATAACGTTAGTCTGTAACATCCCATGATAGTGACTGCAACACGAATATTTACCTTCAAGTTATTAGTTGTCACCTTCTGTAAGATTTCAAGCTCTGTAACATTATCATTCTGTATAGTAATTCACATCAATACTGTGACAATAAACAGAGCAAATAAATAAGACGATGAAGCTTATCACTTATTCATAGGGCTGGATTTAGTATTATTCACAGTATGAGTGTACCAGGGGAAGGCAAGAAGCTGAAAGAAGATGGAACACATACAGTACAGACCAAAAGTTTGGACACACCTTCTCATTCAAAGAGTTTTCTTTATTTTCATGACCATGAAAATTGTAGATTCACACTGAAGGCATCAAAACTATGAATTAACACATGTGGAATTATATACATAACAAACAACTGTGAAACAACTGAAAATTTGTCATATTCTAGGTTCTTCAAAGTAGCCACCTTTTGCTTTGATTACTGCTTTGCACACTCTTGGCATTCTCTTATAAATGGGGTTGGGACCATCAGTTGCGTTGAGGAGAAGTCAGGTGGATACACACCTGATAGTCCTACTGAATAGACTGTTAGAATTTGTATTATGGCAAGAAAAAAGCAGCTAAGTAAAGAAAAACGAGTGGCCATCATTACTTTAAGAAATGAAGGTCAGTCAGTCAGCCGAAAAATTGGGAAAACTTTGAAAGTAAGGGCTATTTGACCATGAAGGAGAGTGATGGGGTGCTGCGCCAGATGACCTAACCTCCACAGTCACCGGACCTTAACCCATTCAAGATGGTTTGGGGTGAGCTGGACCGCAGAGTGAAGGCCAAAGGGCCAACAAGTGCTAAGCATCTCTGGGAACTCCTTCAAGACTGTTGGAAGACCATTTCAGGTTACTACCTCTTGAAGCTCATCAAGAGAATGCCAAGAGTGTGCAAAGCAGTAATCAAAGCAAAAGGTGGCTACTTTGAAGAACCTAGAATATGACATATTCTCAGTTGTTTCACACTTGTTTGTTATGTATATAATTCCACATGTGTTAATTCATATATTGATGCCTTCATAGTCATGAAAATAAAGAAAACTCTTTGAATGAGAAGGTGTGTCCAAACTTTTGGTCTGTACTGTACATCAAATGTGTTTTTCTTTTAGCAGCAAAAGGTGGTGGTGACTCATACAGTGAAACAATTCAGAAATGCATTGGAACAGATATCACCAGAGCCTATCATGAAAATCCCAATCTTCCCATCCTAGGGACAGGCGAGAGATTGGACTAAATGGATCTGTGAAATGTCTTATAAAGTAAAGCCCCTGTTAGGCCGCATGATAATTTATCAGGAACAAGCCTTTATAGGAATGATAATTCCTCATGATTGTTTCATATAATCAAATAGTTGATCAGCCGATGAAGGAGCAAATGTTGCTATAATGCAAAGCATTAAAAAAGTGTAATTGCTCAGTGTTTGCAGCAGAATGCTGTTAAGGTGCTGTGCTGGCAATAAACCGATGTAGAAACTTGATGTTTTGTAGAAAGAAAGCTGTCACTCTGTCATATATGGAAATATTTTTTTTTTTCTTGCAAGGAGTTGCGTAATGTAGAACTGCCAGGCTGAGCTGCTGTAGCAGCAGACAGCTGTATTATGCACAGTGTGATCAGTCTTTCACTCCCTCAAAGCTTTCCCTGATCAAATTTCCAAAAATCTACACAATTATATCGCTCTATATCTGCATAGTGTTTATATCAAACTACATTAGTGGCTTGTCTCTGTAATTATTCCTGTCTCTGTAAGACATTCCTTCCAGTTCAGAAACTGAACACACTATGGCACTTCTTATCAGTCAGTATAGGGATCTCTGAGCCTACTCCCCCCCCGATTGGCTAATGAGGCTGTCTTTCAGTCTCTGAGCTAATCAGGGCAATTCCTCCCTACAGTTCCTCCCAGGGTCATGTGATCATCTGGCTTCTTTCTCCCACATGGTTTTCTCTGCCCATACTAATGGTAAAATGGCACTGGGCCAATAATATATCCGTTGACAAAGGTGAAAAGTGTACTCCTCTAAACATGTTGAGTAAATAAAGCTTTCCTTGGTGATCTTCTTTCCCATTACAGTGTTTCTAATAAATAATATTGGTCCCATCCCATCAGCTGAAGCTTTGGTGAGAAGATTGGTTAGCATTTAAATATTTATTGGCTTCAGCAGTGAGTTGCTGGCTATAATGTAAATTAGCAGGTATAATAGTATAATATATATATATATATATATATATATATATATATATAAAGCACTTCCAATGTAGCGAAAAGAAAAATGAGGTCCTTTATTCACCTGTGCGATGTTTCAGTCTCTACTTACTGGGACCGTTATCAAGCGTAACGGTCCCAGTAAGTGGACTGAAACGTTGCATGGATGAATAAAGTACCTAATTTTTCTTTTCACTACATTGGAAGTGCTGCAGTTTTTCTTTTTCTATTTATTGTGATGATTGGTTGTGGCTGTACTGCTGGCACTCCAGACTTTAAGTACGGTTAGTGCAGCCTTGGATTTTCTCATATATATATATATATATATATATATATTGTGAGGACTCGATCAGGTAGACAGGATATATATATATATATATATATATATATACACACTCACCTAAAGAATTATTAGGAACACCATACTAATACGGTGTTGGACCCCCTTTTGCCTTCAGAACTGCCTTAATTCTACGTGGCATTGATTCAACAAGGTGCTGATAGCATTCTTTAGAAATGTTGGCCCATATTGATAGGATAGCATCTTGCAGTTGATGGAGATTTGAGGGATGCACATCCAGGGCACGAAGCTCCCGTTCCACCACATCCCAAAGATGCTGTATTGGGATGAGATCTGGTTACTGTGGGGGGCCATTTTAGTACAGTGAACTCATTGTCATGTTTAAGAAACCAATTTGAAATGATTCGAGCTTTGTGACATGGTGCATTATCCTACTGGAAGTAGCCATCAGAGGATGGATACATGTTCTCATTCTGTTTACGCCAAATTCGGACTCTACCATTTGAATGTCTCAACAGAAATCGAGACTCGTAAGACCAGGCAACATTTTTCTAGTCTTCAACAGTCCAATTTTGGTGAGCTCGTGCAAATTGTAGCCTCTTTTTCCTATTTGTAGTGGAGATGAGTGGTACCCGGTGGGGTCTTCTGCTGTTGTAACCCATCCGCCTCAAGGTTGTGCGTGTTGTGGCTTCACAAATGCTTTGCTGCATACCTCGGTTGTAACGAGTGGGTATTTCAGTCAACATTGCTCTTCTATCAGCTTGAATCAGTCGGCCCATTCTCCTCTGACCTCTAGCATCCACAAGGCATTTTTGCCACAGGACTGCCGCATACTGGATGCTTTTCCCTTTTCACACCATTCTTTGTAAACCCTAGAAATGGTTGTGCGTGAAAATCCCAGTAACTGAGCAGATTGTGAAATACTCAGACCGGCCCGTCTGGCACCAACAACCATGCCACGCTCAAAATTGCTTAAATCACCTTTCTTTCCCATTCTGACATTCAGTTTGGAGTTCAGGAGATTGTCTTGACCAGGACCACACCCCTAAATGCATTGAAGCAACTGCCATGTGATTGGTTGACTGATAATTGACTGATAATTGCATTAATGAGAAATAGAACAGGTGTTCCTAATAATTCTTTAGGTGAGTGTATATATATATATATATATATATATATATATATATATACACTATACTTTATATAATAGGCAAAGAAATGATTCTCAGAAATTTATGGGGGGTATGAAAATTAGCTCTGCATCTAAAAAGAAAGTTTAGATACTTCAAAATGTATGGCTTTCTTACACTAGAAAACTGTTGTAACATGAATGATATTTCCCCTCTCCTTATATTACATATTAGTAAATTGACTCCTATATTCTTAGCAAAGTCTTTCCCATGTAACTACTAAAAAGACAGGCAAGCCACATGTGTACCTGAACAACATCATAATCCAAAAACTGAGGAATGATTGCAAGAGAAAGACAAAAGCATTTCCTTTGAAATAGGAGCTTGTAAATTGCTGTAAATTGGTATTGTCTTTGATAGTTGTCTTTTATGACACCGTATAAAACCAACAGTTGATTGACAAGAGCATGCCATTTAATGTTGGTGACAAGCAATATCATCAATTAACTTTCTATTGCTCCTAAAATCCAGTTATTAAATAAAAATTTCAGCCGATTACAAATTATGTTTAACCCTTTAAGTGAAAAATATTATGTTTATGAATGATATTGTAATACTATCATAGAACATCAATCAAGACTCTTTCCACTTTTGCCTTGAAATTGTGACTTGTGTTCTGACTAAGCTCAGACAAAGGTTTGATTCTTCTAAAGGAATGTAACCACATCAGAAAAGTATTTTCAAGTCAGTCAATAAAGTAGTGGCCTTTTATTATTGTATATGTATTATACAGTATATGTATTACATTATTTGTATATTTATGTTGTTGATACAGTAGAGAAAGTTCAATCCCTATAGCGTGACCATGATAAACTGGCCAAAATGGTATGTGATGCTAAAAGTTGATAAATGTTAAGTTATACATTTTGGGACAAAATAAATGTTTTGTTTTTTTACCCTGAATGGATCCCAGATGGGTAAGTATTTAATAGAGAAAGGATTTGGGTGTAATTGTTGATATAGTAAACTATAGCATATAGCACAATGTCAGTCTACTGCATCAAGAGCCAGCAAAATATTGTCCTATATTAGGATCAGTGATGAGCCTGACGCTCATCACTGATTCTAATATAGGGCAATATTTGAATTTGCAATATTCCATGAATATTTGGGCGAATATTCATCATATATTCGCAAATTCTAGAATTCGTGATCTCCAGTCATTATTTTCTTGATAGCAAAAATCGTCAATTGGAAAATTTGCAATAAAAATTAACGATACAAAAATTTGTGATCAACACTACTCCTAAAGTCAAAGATATTACAGCCTTCTCATTGGCCACAAGCAAGAAGCAGTGAGGGATCATGGGTACTGATGAAAAATAATCTAGAATATTCTTGATTACAAAGATATAGCACTATATTCTATATATTCCCGAATTCTCGAAGTGCCAATATTTGCGATAAAAAATTGTGATTATAATATTCGTGATCAACACTAATTCGGATAGGAATGGCTTCTAGATAACAGAAAAATGCTATTTTATCTCTTTATTAAGTATTGGTGTGACCATGTATTCAGTTTTCAGAATTTACTTTTGGTCAACAGTCAAAGAGCTAGAGGATGATAATACATCCATTGGTGCTTGTTTGCAAAGTGAATGTGGGAGGCATGATTGCTACCTTAGTTGTCCCAACCTCATTTACTTCTAATGATTATCAGCAGCACATCCCTGATTTGAATAATAATTAGGCACCCTAATAAAAGATGCCCATCAGCCAACAAACATCTGCTGAATGGCTGCCAGATTACATGGGTTAATTATCGAAACAAGCATTTTGTATGAACACTTGTTCCTGATAATTGGTCTGAAAATTGTGTGGCCTAATAGGGTCCTAAGAAGAGGTATGATATCTTTACATACTGTAAATGGATTATATAATAAACTATGTAATAAATTATTTGTTTTAAAAAGTCAACAGAGAACAAGGGGTTTCTCATGGTTTAAGGAAGTGCCATTTTGTCATAACATATGAAAGCATTGCTTTAATGTTCAAACCTTAAAGGGGTTATCCTCAGGATAGGTCATCATTATCACATCGGCAGGGGTCCAAATCAGGGCATCTCCGCCTATTAGCTGGTTCAGGGAAAAGTGCAGGGATTTTCAAGGAAACATTGCATAGTGACAGTGCTTGGCATTGGTGCTCAGCCCCTTTCCCTTGAATAGGACTGAGCTGCAACTAGGCCATGTGACCGATATACAGTGATGTCACTGGCCTAGAAGGGGCGGTAGCGCTCAAGATCTCTTCTAACAGCTGGTGGAGGTCCTGGGTATTGCACCCTTCAGATCTAAAACTGATGACCTATCCTGAGGATAAGTCATAAATATATTTTCCTGGATAACCCCTTTAATGTTATGAAACATGCTTCCGCAGGATTTGATAATGGATGAAAGTATGAGAATTCTTAAGAAGGGGTTAGATATCACATCTTCCTTGTGCAACAATATACAGCATTACTGGCACTAATATAGAATGTTGATCTAGAGATTTGACCGATTGGCAGCAGGGGCCAGGAATTATTGTCTTTCCAATTTATGGCAAATTGGGTATCTACAACAGTACCATCAATAAAGTGGATTTTGCCTTCCTCTGGATCAACTTGGGTTTCTCTATATATTTAACAGTAAAATGTGATGGACTTATATAAATGACATATAGGCAAATAATAAATGTGCACATTTTGATTTTAAACGGGTTATCGCATAGCTAATGTAAAAAATACAAAGGAATTATATATAGGCTTGAGCGAATCAATCTTTGGATCATAGATCTGAAGTCTATTCATTAAAAAACTTCATAGTAAATGCTGTATCCGTACAGAATTAAATTTTATTGGCTCAGTGGAGCCAAACTTCGTCTCACCCGAAGTCACATGAGACTTTGGTGAACTACTACAGTATTCATATCTGTGTATTTAAAAACATTTTAAAATAGAAATCTGAAGTGGGCTTTGGTACCGAGGTACCAGTCAGTACCAAAGCCCACTTCGGATTCTATTTTTAAATACGGAGATAGGAATATGGTAGTAATTCACCAAAGTCTCGCGCAACTTTGGTCGAGACGAAGTTTGACTACACGGAGCCAATACATTTTAATGCTGTACAGAACCAGTGCTTTTGAATGAATCGACTTTGGATCTATGATCTGAACCTCGAATCGCTCAAGTTCATGACAATCTCTTTCTAACATAGCTAGAACCAGCCTTATCTATAGGCATATGACATGAGTTTTTAATCTCTTTATGTTTGTCTCCTTGAGGCTATATTCACATCTGCGGCATCGATTACGGCGGCCTGCCAAAATCCTCCATTGTCTGGATCCGGATCTGCATTAAGTATAATGGAGTCCAGGCGGAAGTGTGAGAATCGGAGAATCATTTATTCTTAAGAGAATGTTTCAGCACTTTTAATGAAGCACATCTAATTTACACTTTTCACTTGCAAAAAAGAAATATTTGACACATAGAAATTTATAGCCAGCAAGATGTTATAAAGTGAAGGTCTTTATTGTTTCACATTAGTGCATGGTTTTGAGTCATCACAAGTGATTTAACACCCTCTGAAATGCTTTTCAACATAATCGCTTTATTTTACTTTTTATGTTTATTTTTCATTACATATATTGTTGATGCCACCCGGACTTCATTACTTAGAGATTATTCACACGTCAGTAGCTGACGGATGTCTGCTGTCCTTTTGTTACAGGGGCAGCACGTAATGTGTTTATTCACACAATCATGTTTTTCACACAATGGAGACATGCACTACTTTGGTCTGTGTTATAGACAAAAGATACCCATTGAGGTCTATGGATCAGTGAAAACTACTGACAGAACACTAATGGCATCTGTGTTCTGTCAGTTGTTTTTACTAACCATTGGTAGGAAAAGCTCTTGAAATCTCTTTTCAGCCTAAGAGTACAACCACACAGTGTGGTTGTGATGCAGTCGTGATGCGGTTAGAATCTTCTATTTGAAAATGAGAAGCTGCATCACAACCACATCACGACCGTGCTGTGTGGCCATATACTAACTGCATCATGACCGCATCATGACCGTGTGGCCATACCCTAATGAGTAGTGTTGGGTGCGAATATTCGAATCGCGAATATCGGCACTTCGAGAATTTGCGAATATTTAGAATATATTGATAGATATTCATATTTTTGAATATTCTAGATTTTTGTTCATCTGAACCCATGATCCCTCCCTGTTTCTTGCTTGTGGGCTAATGAGAAGGCTGCAATGTCTTTGTCTAGCTTAGCAACATTCCTAGCAACCAATAGGAAAGTTGCCTATCCCTTACTATATAAGAACCTCCCCAGCAGCCATTTTCTGCAGGTTTTTTTTAAGTTCTGAGAGAGAGAGCAGTGTCATTGCTGTGCTCTGTGCTTTCCACTCATTACATTAGACAGTTAGACATTAGACAGTTAGTTAGCTTGTATATATAATCAGATAGTTAGATAGTCCGTGTAGGTTATATCCTGATATAGTGTAGCTGCAGGGCCGGTTCTAGGTGAAATGGGGCCCTGGGGCGAAAAACAATAAGGGGCCCCCCCCATGACACTTGATGACTTTTACAGAAGAAACTGTATATTTTGGGGCACAGTGTAGCGGTATACTGTATATTGTGGCGCACAGTTTAGGCTATATGTGTATAACATAAACATATTTCATATGAAAACTTACAATTACTTGGCTTGGCCCTTGGGGATCTCGATTCTCGGACACCACTTCAACACTTTGGCCGGGGGCTCGGCGGAGCTGATGTTGCGTTTTATCCTAATGAGAAAGATTTCATAATAAGAATTTGGAGAAGGGGCAGAGGAATAGCAGAGCAGGGAGAGGATGGTGCTGTTACTAGGGGGTCATACCATGGGGGAGTAATAAATCCCACCATAATGCCCCCCCAGTAGAAATAATTCTCCTTATAATGTGACAGTGCAAAAAATACCCCCTTGTAATGCCCCCAGTTGAGCTAATGTCCCCATAGTGCTCCCATAATGTGCCAGTATAAAATACCCCTATATAGTGACCCCAGTAAATGCCCCCATATATAGTGCCCCAGTAGATGCCCTCAGTGTCCCCCATAATTTGTAAGCCTAAAATACCCCTTCTCAGTGCCCCCGTAGATGACCCCATAGTAGTCCTCTCCCCCCTTTCCCATAGTACCCACCATAATGTGTCCCAGTATAAAATGCCCCTATACAGAGCCCCCATATAAAATAACCGTTCTTTGTGGCCTCAGTAGATGCCCCTATAGTGCCACCAATAATGTGCCAGTAAGAAGTGCCCCCATAGATGTCCCCCAATAATGTGCCAGTAAAATGTGCCCTCATAGATGTCCCCCAATCATGTGCCAGTAGCCTGAGCCCCCCATCAACATGTGCCAGTAGCCGTAGGCGCCCCCCCCTATCATGTGCCAGTAGCCATAGGCGGCCCCCCCTATCATGTGCCAGTAGCCATAGGTGCCCCCCCATCATGTGCCAGTAGCCATAGGGCCCCCCTATCATGTACCAGTAGCCTGAGCCCTCCATCAACATGTGCCAGTAGCCATAGGCGCCCCCCTATCATGTGCCAGTAGCCATAGGCGGCCCCCCTATCATGTGCCAGTAGCCATAGGTGGCCCCCCCTATCATGTGCCAGTAGCCATAGGGCCCCCCCTATCATGTGCCACTAGCCATAGGGCCCCCCCCATCATGTGCCACTAGCCATAGGGCCCCCCTATCATGTGCCACTAGCCATAGGGCCCCCCCATCATGTGCCACTAGCCATAGGGCCCCCCATCATGTGCCACTAGCCATAGGGCCCCCCCTATCATGTGCCACTAGCCATAGGGCCCCCCCATCATGTGCCACTAGCCATAGGGCCCCCCTATCATGTGCCACTAGCCATAGGGCCCCCCCCTAACTAGCCATAGGGCCCCCCTATCATGTGCCACTAGCCATAGGGCCCCCCTTAATTATTTGCCAGTAGCCACCAGTATTGTACATAAAAAAATAAATAAAAAAAATAAAATAAAAAACACTTATACTTACCTCCTTGGCAGCGATGCGATGCAGGCCTTTTCCGGCCTGTGTCCCACGCTGTGTACGACTCACGGCTCAGGCGGCAGCCTATCAGAGGAAGGGAAAGGGACACACCTCTCCCTCCCCTGCCGCACAGCCATCTGTATCGCTGTCCTGAGGACGGCAATACAGATGACTGGAGATGAGCGCTTCCACAATGGAAGCGCTCATCTCCTTGTGACTGTCCTGCCTAAAGTTAGTTGCGGGCCGGCGCGGGGGGGCCCCTAAGGACTCGGGGGCTCGGGGGCAATTGCCCCCCTTGCCTCTATGGAAGCGCCGGCCCTGTGTAGCTGTTCCAGTACAGTGTGTTAGGTAGTGTGATAGGTTCTGCTGTCCATACATACATGCAGACCTGCTAAAATGTGAAATTTCACGTATTGCGCCAAAATATTTGCATTATTAGTGCCGATTAGCGCAATCGGGAATATGTTGGAGCACTCTAACTGCATATAAAGGCATTTTTAATATTCTGCCATGCTAACCATTTTCTCCAGTCTCAGGAAACTTCTAGCAGCTTGAAAAATGTAGCAAAAGTGACCCATGCCTGTATTTTGCGCGCATTACGTGAATATTACATTGCCGATTTTTCGCAATCAGGAAAATAATCTTGAATTTGCGAATATATGACGAATATTCGCCCAAATATTTGTGAAATATCGTGAATTAGACTATAGCCCCTGCCGCTCACCACTACTAATGAGTTGAATAGTTGACACACAGAAGGCAAATTCCAGACACAAGTACCCAACACAGACCCTTCACAGACATCTTCACAGATGTCACAAATCTCATAACAGATGAGTGAATGAGGCCTAAAAAGTATAAGTTGTTCATAATTGACTTTATATCAATTTCACATATGAGGATTGAATTGAGTGAATGGGGGCCTTGATGTATTCAACATAATCTTTGCATTTATGCAGAGATTATGGCACATATGTGCAATGCCATGGAAGAAGAACTACTCTTTGGTAACTGTTATTTGGTTACATTTTTTATTGGTACTTCTATGCAAGTGGCACACTATTATGGGTAATTCTGTGTGTCAGAGACAATGGCTGATCTTGATATCACCTGCAACAGAAGATGTGCAACAACCTGGAGGGTAGGAGTGTTAGTGGCGATGATGGTGGAAGTCCTCATTCCAATGCTCTCTGGGGTCATTCAGTTAATACATGGCACCCCCTTTCTTCTCTCAGGGCACAGTTTTTATTTGGGCTCCTGTCTGGTGGTAGCTGGGGTGCCTTTGATTAATAGTAGGCATGGAGCAAGGCAGGAGGGTAGAAACAAGCGTCAGTGGATGGATGATGGAGTCAATAACCAGGCCTACTTTTGTGATAACAAAAGGCAGTCTCTTTACTGAGGATGATGAGAGTTGCAGTACAGATTAGCAGCAATAGGCACAGTTCTGAGCTATAACACAGAACTTGCTTTTCCGAATGGCTGTGTATAGGCAGCGACAATGAGGGTGGTTATACCTCCAGACTCTCACTGTAAACACTTTGCAGTCTTCATAAATTGACCACAGGCGTGCACGTCTCTCAAAAATGAAATAGGTGACAAAGACTACAATCCATTCTACATGTAGAAAAGTCCAAGCTTATCTTTACTGTTCCAGCATAAGCACTGTATCAGTCCTAGACAGTCTGTGGAAATCTTTCCTTCTTTTTCTCAGGGTTTTCCTGGCACAATTGCTTTACTCCGGCAGCTTCTCATTCCACAGGAGCTGTTTTTATTTCCCGGATAAATATTCTCTTTCCTTGCTATCATCTACTGACAGACGTTACTTTAAATTAGACAAAAATAACCAGTCTCGGGCATGACCAGTACATCACCCTGGAAACTTAGCTAGAACTGCCAGAATTTACCACTACTTTGCCTTCAGCTATGTGGGATACACAGTGCATTAAATAAATTACATTAATCCATTTAGCAGTGAGTTAATCCTTAGCAGTGATCTACCGGGTCACTGCAGATTTGATTATTTTTTGATGAGGTGCATGGCTCAATATAAATGAAGTACATCCTTATAAGTCCATGAACCTAGAATGAAATTTACGCTAGCTGATTGCTGGCATAGATTTCAGTCATAGTTTACACCAGGAAACTGCTATAAATGATGATAAATCTGCGTCAGTGGCATTGTCCACACTACGCGAAGCCTCCTTTTCAGAAAGTGGATGGAATTAAAATGGTATGTACCCAAATTTTTTTGCACAAATGACATGTAAAAATGAGCAAATCCAGTACCTCTAGGACCTCCACTGACCCAATAACTGGGGTGTCTGGTCCTACATCCCAAGTGTGTAGATGGAGGGTGCAGAAGCTATCAGCACATATATGACATAAACTTTAATCATGTGAAAATCTTTTGAAGAGCGTAATTCTCTATTTTTGTAGAAATAACTAGTGTTGGAAATGTGGACACAAGGTGAATTAGTTGCAAAAAAAAATGGATGAGCAACTCAAGGAAATTCAAGGATGCAGGAAACATTTATAATTTTAAGCATTATGTCTCAGAAGCTGAAATGGATGCTATACATCCTGTGAGGAATGACTACATATCTACATATTTGGTGATTGATGTTTTCGTTAATATAGAAGAAATTGTCCTTCTGCACCTTTATATCCCCTTTTACATGACAAGTAATGTGAAAAGACAGGTTGAGAAGATTTACTAGTCGTGACTACTTATCCTAGCGACTTGATCTCTGCACTGTAATTTAACAAAATGTGAACAAATGTATTACGCTTGTACAAGATTTATGATGCTGCAAGCTATATCCTTCATACCGCTGTTAACTAATTTGTGGTCAAAGCCGAGAGCTAAAGGGCTTGCATGGACCATTTTGCCACCCTTAAATCATTTCTCCAGTGAGTAAGTAAGAAATCAGGATTCTGATTCCTTTTGAAATATGTTTGTTATTTTTATCCACTGCAGACGTGCTGGGGAAGAAGAGCAATTTAGTTTGCTCCCAGGTGGCTTAAATTTGATTTGAACTCACAGCAGAGTTTAAGCTGATGAATAGCTTTTTATTGAACATGAATAAATTGAGAAATTCAGATTAGTCAGCCACTTTTCCTTCATAATTTAGCTTCCAAAGAAGATGCATTTTGAGAAAAAAAAAATGAAAAAATAAAAATATTGATGAATGATACAGTACCTGGTCTCTTGAACTGTTAATAAAACAATGGAGGACTGGGGATACTAATAAAACAACTTGCTTTATTTTCTTTTGTGATGTAAGGCCTGGCTCCAATTGCATTTTACAGTATCTTTACAGTATATATGGCTAGTAAATCTGACTGTGTCATGAGAATGAGGGTACAGCTACGCGTTCAGGGTTTTTTTATGCAGTTTTTGAAGCCAAAACCAGAAGTGGATTCAAATTAGTATCTGTCCTTTATACTTTCTCTCTTTTTATTATTCAAAAAGTGCACCAGGAAACCTGAATATGTGGCCATATCTTAAGATTGTTGTTTTTCTAGGAACTAGTAAAAAGGGAATATTTCCCTTCAATTACCCTAAACAGCAATGTAATTGAATTAAATTATTATATTTGTGCAATCCATTATGGCACACTGAATTAAAAGTAAAGGGGAAACACTTACATTGAAGATTTAACCATAGTGTGTATTGGAATGAATTGTTTTTAGGATGAAATAATTTACTAAACAAGAAGCTGTCAGCAAGTTTTATCTTGCCCTAACCATGAGAAGCATGAAATACCGAAGGCTCCATTGTTACAAAGAATTTGGCTTTACTCAGAAGGGTTGTGATGTTTCAGAGAAAACATTGGGGAGATTTATCAAAACAGGTGCATAAGAAAACTGGGTTAGTTGCCCACAGCAACCATATTGATCTTTTCATTTTCCAACAGACCTCTGAAAAATGAAAGGTGGAATTGATTGGTTGCTATAGACAACTAAGCCAGTTTTCCTTTGAAAATTCTTGATAAATCTACCCCATAGTTTTAAAATGAACGGGGCAAAAGGAGAAGTTTCCATTGGGTGGTTTCAACCTCCAGAGTCAGCTTGACTGACAGGTCCATACCTACCTACATATAGGAAGGGACTCGTCAATCAAGTTAAGGTGGGTGGGGAGGAACTTTAGCAATTTAAAATAAAAATATAGTTCTTAGAGATGAGTAATGTTTTGAAAAATTCACTTTGGCAACTTTGCCGAAGTTAGCCAACAAATTTGCATTACAAATTAATTTGTCGCAAATCACTATAAATTAGGTAAACCTAATCCACTCTACCTTAGGGTATGGCCATACTGTGCTGTGGACGGGTTGTGGACATGCTGCGTGGCCAATTAGCCCCAAAGGTGCCTTTCTTTTAATAATGAAGACCACACTGTATAGACCTTCTTCATTGTTAATGGCCGAGCGTCACCTTTAAACAGGGGTTGTTGCTGATATGGGGTTTGGCTGGTTAGATGGGGAGACAATATGCATATTATTGATGTTCTTGCCTGCAATCTCCTGCAGGTTGACAGCAAATACAGAATATTAATCATCTCTGGCATACCCACTTCTCCAACCCCAGTGCTCTCCTGGCCTCTAGACGGGAGCCTTTCTTCTGCCATCTGCTTTTCCTCCTTTTCCACATCATCTAATATTGATGAGAATATGTTATCAGTAACATCCAGCTCCTCCTCCCTCAGCATCTTGCTGACTTTTCTAGGACATGGAAACTTTGAAGGATGATTTGGAAGTAAAGCCAGCAAAGATGAGGATGGTCATTATTAAGACCTGGTCCCCCTAAGAGCTGCAGACTGGATGGTATTGGTTGGCATGCTGGCAGTGGAATAACAAAGGCTTCCATCTTATTGGTAATCAATTTATGGCTGATATAAAATATGTAAATGTAGGAATAAAACTGACAAAGAATAAGTCTCCCTGCACTCCCCCTGCACTCTGCCTCTCCAATATTCTTCTATTAATAGTTTTCAGCAACATTGTCGCTAACGCATGAGCACTTGCCACGTCGCTCAGCTCACAGGAAAATGGCAGAAACTGCACGGGATGAGGGTTTTATAGGGGTGTGGCATCACAGGGGATGGCTATCTGCACAGAATTATGGGTGATCTCACATTCCCAGGCTTTGTACTTTCAATATGTAACACTTGCAGCCGTCATTTTAGGAAAAACTGATTCCTTACCACGAATCACAAGGAAATTCTGATTTGTTGCATATCGAAGTTTTCCTAAACTTCGGACCGAATTCCGCTTCTAATGCTTTGCTTCGAACAATACTAGTAGCTCTTTATAATGAGTTAACGGAAAGCTCCACATATTTTACTAGCTTATATTCCGTGGCGCTTTCCAGACATTATCATCTCTTGCTGTCTCCAGTGGAGCTCACAATCTAAGTTCCCTATCAGTACATATGTCTTTAATCTGTGGGAAGAAACTCACATGAACACAGGCAGAACATACAACCTCCATGCAGATGTTATCCTTGGTCGGAGTCAAACCTAGAACCCCAGCGCTGAAAGGCACAAGTGCTAACCACTGCACTGGCTGATCTGTTGCACGTGCACTTGGCAGCTGAAGACATTTATGTTGTTCCCATGTTCATATGTGCCAGCATTGCTGAGAAAAATTATGTTTTAATATATGCAAATGAGCCTCTAGGAGCAATGGGGCTGTTGTCAATACACCTATAAGCTCTGCTCTCCTTGCATCTGCCATGACCTCAGTACTTTGACAGGGCGAGGGCCCTTTTCCTAAAGTCTTTCGCGGCCCCATGCGCTTCAGTATTTGGCACAGGTGAAGTACAGAAAAGAGGCTTGCCGGCAATTCTCTTCTGTACCTCGAGCCTCCTTCCTGTACTGCACCTGTGCCAGATACTGAAGTGCACATGAGAAGCAAGACTTTAGGAGAAATCAGGTCCAGTTGTGATCACATTTCACACTACATGGCCCTGTTAGTTAAGTGCAGAGGGCACAGAAGCTGCAGAGAGAGCTGAGTCTAGTGTAATGGCAACATCCCCATTGCTACTAGATGCTCATTTTCATATATGAAAACATTTTTCTCAGCAAAGGCAGATACGAATATGGGACCAACACAGATGCCTTCAGCTGCCAAGTGCACATTTAACAGTCCAGCCAGTTTCATAGGTAAAAATCTCTTGACAAATGCCCTTTAAAGGGAATCTGTCACCAGTTTTATCCTGCTACGTTCTAACAGCTCCAGTGCATGGCAATGCGTCTCCATATTCATGAACTAATGGCTATTCCCGCCCAACTGCCTCTGATTGACAGTTTCTTTTCCACCTGAATCAGCAGCAGGTGGGCAGGGAGGACCGTGAGATATGGGGACTCATTGTCACGCACTGGAGCTTTTAAAACCTAACAGCATAAAACTGGTGACAGATAAGCCTTACTATGGGCCTTACTGCACCTACCAATGTCTTTGGTTTGTATGTGATTTATATATATCATATAATGATGCTAATCTCCCATGCAATTATTGTGCTTAGGGAAGACTTTGTTCATAATACAACGCTTTATAGAGGCATTATAAATCCTGTGCCTATGAAAGAAATCACTATATATTGTGTATACACAATGGACCACATTTACTAAGGTGACTGCACCTAGATTTTGGTGTAAATTAAATCAAAAGTGGCACAATTTGGTGCACCTAGGTTTAGAGAGAGTTTGAACAGCTAGTTCAAAAGAGTGTGACTTAATGAGAATGGGAGTGGTAATGAGAAATGGGACATGGTCTATAATAAGGGCCGGTGTCGGCACCCGGCAAACTGGGGCAAATGCCAGCACCCACTGCTACTGAGGGGGCCCGCTGAGCTGCTATGAGCACTTCCATCAATACAGAGAGAAGCACTCATTGCCGTCATTTCACTTACGCAGTACCCCTCTGGTGAGCCCTCTGAGTCACATGAAGCTGGCTGCTGCAGAGCTTCAGACACGCTCCCTCTTCACTCCATTTAGCAGAGCAGCAGGTTACCTTGCCAGCTTCAGACACGCAGAGTGTGACTGTCTCTTATCTGTGGGACAGAAGGGGGGGACTCTTCGAGCTGCTGCTGGATGCTGCTGCATGGGGCAGCATTCGATTTTAATGCTGTCTCCACATACAGCATTAAAATGTATTGTCTCCATGGAGGCAAAATTAGTTTCAGCCGAAGTCGTGCAGGACTTCGGTGAATAAATTGCGTAATCACTTCTGATATGTGATACATACTAAAAATCAGCTAATATAGTGGTTGTTACAGATCAGTGAGTGCTGAACTTACTGTGCCAACTAACCGATATGGTGTAGGACTACCCATAATGATGTTATTCTGGTGCTCCCCTGGTATTTACCCTTTAATCCCAGTGCAGGGATCTGGTTTTTGCTGCAGGGAGGAAACAGGACTGCCACCTCCTGGAATTGTCGCAGTGTAGTTGGAAACTGATTCACTGGGGTAAGGGACTCCGGTGTAGACACCGGAAGCTCAGGATACAAAAAACGCACCAAATTGCAGGAAAACCACAGGAGCAGTCTGAACAGTCACTAAGGCTTAGATGCAGATTACTTTATCATATTAAGGCATAACAGGGCAGGTTTGCCATAAATGGCTCCAAAAAGATGGGTGTTACGAGATGGTAGTATCAATCCAGGCTCATCTGAGTCTGAGGACACCCGAGCTGGAAGTATGGAGTCCAGAGGCAAAGGCCCACAGAAGCAGGAGGCAGGTAGCGTGGTCGATCAGTCCGGGTTGGCAGCAGAGATGGCAGCGAGATAACAGCAGGAGTAGACGGAGGCGTGGTCGGTGGTAAGCAGTGAGTCAATGCAGGCGGCAATTCAGTGAGGTCAAAACGGTGCGGGTTGGCAACGATGGTAGATCAGCAAAAGTGGTGGAGGAGCAGAGAGGAAGCTTGCTACAGGCTTGGAGGCACAATAACCAGCAAAGGGCTGGGTTCAAGGGCTGGGTTTTATAGGGAAGTAGCAGGTGCAAGAGATTGGAATAATCAGACGGTCAAGGCAAGAACAAGAGAGGTAGTTAGAAGTTAGCTAGAGAACAGTCCAAGGAGAGACGGTAGCCTAGTGGGTGGAGCTACCGCCTGGGACATGACCGGCCACGGGTTCGAGTCCTGACAATGGGTGACAAGTCCTGTGAAATCTAAAACACAAAACCTTCCAAGAAAACAGGAACAGTATATCACATATAAATGGATAAATCATTTGTCTACAAATCTTACAGAGAAGTTCTAGAAATAATAATTAAATGTCTGACACATCTTTTCTCGCGGTACAGGTGATTATGACATGATTAATAAAGTCCAACCCTTCAGTTCCACAATGTTAATCATGTTACAGATTTGTCATAAAGGTTAACGCATAATTAAAGTTTTTGATGTACCAATCAATTACCTATGCTTTTACTAGTAATGAGAAATGTCAAGAAGCAAACTGCTGATAAAATTGACATTTACAATAGCTCATGGCTGGCAACATACACAAATTAGCTAAAATCATGTAGGTCATAACCTGTGACCTTGGAAGTTATTGCTGGGGTAACCATTTACCTAAGATATTCCATATATATACACAGTAAAATACAGCTTAAAGAAGTTCTTTTTTTTCTCTCTCTCTATTTTTTTATTAATTAATAAATCAATTTTTAAAATTTTCCATATATTGCTAACTTATCACTTCTTCTTGGCGCTAACATTGACCTGTAAGGCTGAGTTCATACTTGAGTTATTTGGTAAGTTTTGGCCCCATGACTGCCCAAATAAGTGAAGTGTGCAGTGGTTCTAAGAGCGATGCCTGTCATCTGCATGTCATATGGACTCACAGTATTATTTCACTACCAAAGCAGACTCCCTATGTGTGTTACTGCAAGGCACAGTGTTTTACACCACTATAAAGTCTCTCTGCAGCCAGGAAATAGCCTTCTTTAACGTAATTTGCTGTGAATATATTCGGATGGAACAGAATTTTTCCCAAAAAATTCTGCAAATCGGCGAATCAAATTTTTTAAAAATTCTCTCATCTCTAATCATAACAATAAGCATGAAATAGAGGTGCCCTCAGTCATTGTCGATCTATATCATAGTCTGTGCGATCCTGAAACAAATAATCTTGAAGAACACAGGGATTAATCTCCTGTTGATCTGTTTAAACTAAGGGTGCTGTCACACACTCAGGTTTTTATGCAGTTTTTGAATCAAGACCAGGAATTAATAAAAAAATCAGGAGAGGTAACTATCTTTAATACTTTTTCTCCTTTATTTGAACCCCTGCTTACTTTGGCTTCATAAACTGCATTAAAAAACCTGAACACGTGGCTGTTCTCTTAGGCCAGTGGTCGGCAAGCCACGGCTCGCGAGCCACATGCGGCTCTTTTGATCCTTCACTGCGGCTCTTTGGCTCGGGCTGGCGGGTGGGCGGCCGCGCAGGCAGGCCGGCCTTTGGGGTGTGCGGGCTGTGCGGCCGCACAGGGCGCCATAGCAACAGGGGCGCTGGGCGGCCGACAGCTCGCAAAGTAATATGCGGCAGGCGAGGCTGCACTTGTGTTCTCCCTCGGGGCGCCCCCTCCATCTCCCCCTCCCCTGTGTCTGACCTGCCTGCTGCCCCCGCTGCCAATAAGAAGAGAGACGGGAGGGGGAGGGGCTGTGGCCACTGCGCCACCAATGTTTCTTATACTGGGGTGTTGGGGGGGAGGGGGGCGCACTGTGCCACTAACGTTTCTTATAAAGTTATACAAATACAGGAGGCGGGTGCCGGAATCAAATAGCCGGCACCCGACCTCTGTGACAGGGAGCTGCGATCAGCTGCAGTTGAGTTAACCCTTCAGGTGCGGTACCTGAGGGGTTAACTGCAGCTGATTGCAGCTCCCTGTCACAGAGGTCGGGTGCCGGCTATTTGATTCCGGCACCCGCCTCCTGTATTTGTATAACTTTATAAGAAACGTTGGTGGCACAGTGCGCCCCCCTCCCTCCCCCCCCCAACACCCCAGTATAAGAAACATTGGTGGCGCAGTGGGAAGTGCCAATGAGGGTTAAAAAATAATAAAAAAAATTAACTCACCTCCTCCAGTTGATCGCGTAGCTGCCGGTCTCCTGCTTTCTTCAGGACCTGTGGTGACGTCACTGAGCTAATCACATGGTCCATTACCATGGTGATGGATCATGTGATGTATCATGTGATGAGAACAGTGATGTCACCACAGGTCCTTTGACAGTTCATGAATAAAGAACAGGAGACGATCAATTGGAGGAGGTGGGTTAATTATTTATTTATTTTTTAACCCTCATTGGCACTGCCCACTGCACCACCAATGTTTATTATATTGAGGGGGGGCGCACACCACCACAAATGTTTATTATACTGGGGTGTTGGGGGGCCCACTGCGCCACCAATGTTTATTATACTGGGGTGTTGGGGGGGGCGCACTGCGCCACCAATGTTTGTTATATTGGGGGGGCCCACTGCGCCACCAATTTTTATTATACTGTGGTATTGGGGGGGCGCACTATGGGCCAGTGCACAGGTGCGGTGATCGGATGGATGTTCTCAGCTGGACACCGGCCGACACTGCGCATGCGCTGGGAGCCTCACCAGCGGTTAGGGTAGGGAAAAAGCACTGGCCCGTACGTAATTTTTCCCTTCCCTAACCGCTGGTGAGGCTCCCGGTGCATGCGCAGTGTCGGCCGGTGTCCAGCTGAGAACATCCATCCGATCACTGCGCCTGCACACTGGCCCATAGTTTTTCCCTACCCTAACCGCGAGGCTCCCGGCGCATGCGCACTCTGCTGTGAAATTTCCCTAACCTGTCGTTGTGCGCCTGCGCGGCGCTGCACACCTCCTCACGTCATGTCCGGTGCGACCGGAAGTGACGAAGGTAGGGAAATCTCACGAAGTAGGGAAGTATAACATTACACCGGCCTTTGGGGTGTGCGGGCTGGTACCTACTTGGTTGGATAGTCAGGCAGCCTATGCCATGATGCCAGCAACAAGCAGTTGTTGTTTTTTTGGGGGGGGGGGCGCCACAAGGTTAGCTCGCACAGGGCGCCTGAACACCTAAGGCCGGCCCTGCGCGGCGCAGCCATATCGCGCCGCTCAAGCTGCTTGTAAATTGTCCGTCATGCGCCTGCTGCCCTGTCTGTCTGCTCCTTCCACTTTATGAATGAAGCAGGCAGGCGGGGCAGGAGGCGCATGACGAAGGGAGAGATGTCACGCTGCGCACAGCAGCAGAAGGGCGGGCAGCGCGGCTCTAGTTCGGCTGCCCACTGTGAGGAGGGGTGGAGTGGTAAAGAGGCCGCCGCTCAGAAGGAGCGAAATGTCCTGCAGCAGAAAGGTAGGAGCTGCCCCCGGTGTGTGCGCTGCACCGGCCCCGCCGCAAGTGTCCCTGCCCCCTTCCTTCTCCCCACTAATACATTACTTACTGGAAGGCACTTATGGGGGATATCTGTGGATGGCACTTATGGGGGATGTCTGTGGATGAAACATATATAGCATCTTATGCTATATATGCGTCATCCACTGATATCCCCCTTAAGTGCATCATCCACGGATATCCCCCATAAGTGCGTCATCCACGGATATCCCCCATAAGTGCGTCATCCACGGATATCCCCCATAAGTGCGTCATCCACGGATATCCCCCATAAGTGCGTCATCCACGGATATCCCCCATAAGTGCGTCATCCACGGATATCCCCCATAAGTGCGTCATCCACGGATATCCCCCATAAGTGCGTCATCCACAGATATCCCCCATAAGTGCGTCATCCACAGATATCCCCATAAGTGCGTCATCCACAGATATCCCCCATAAGTGCGTCATCCACAGATATCCCCCATAACAGCGTCATCCACAGATATCCCCCATAAGTGTGCAGCCCGCATCATGGACCCATTCTCTTCAATGGGTCCAGGATTCGGGATATGAGTGCTACAGTGTGCTTCCGTGGTGCTTCTGGCTGTGCCTCCGCACCGCAAAAAAGTAGTGCATGCGCCCGGATCCTGGACCCATTGAAGTGAATGGGTCCTTGATGCGGGCTGCACACGGCCGTGTGCAGCACGCATCATGGACCCATTCACTTCAGCATGCGCTACTTTTTTGCGGGCACACAGTCGTGTGCATGAGCCTAATAGTCCACACTGGTACTGTTGATGCAATATTTTAGGTTTTAAAAATGTGGCTCTCGAAAGAAATTCCAATCGTGGTTTTGGCGATATTTGGCTCAGTTGACAAAAAAGGTTGCCCACCACTGCCTTAGGCTGGTGGCCCCACCAGGGGACAATTCTTAGACTACAGACTTAGGCCTCTTGCTCACAAATGCTTTTTTTATTTTTTTTATTTCCGTTCCCTTTTTTCCCGTTCCTTATATGGACCATATATGGAACCATTCATTTCAATGGATCCGCAAAAAAAAATGGAAGGTGCCTACCGTTTCCGTATTTCTGTTTTTCCGTTTCGTTCAAAGATAGAATATGTCCTATTATTGTCCGCACAATGAACAAGGATAGTACTGTTCTATCATGGGCCAGCTGTTCCGTTCCACAAAAAACGGAATGCACGGACCGCAAAATACTGAAAAAGCCATACGGTAGTGTGCAAGAGGCCTTAACAAGCTTTTTGTCCTCCTGCAGATATGGCAGAGTGGTAAGGCTCCTGATCCAGTCAGGCAGCGTTTTGGTGTCCGCCTCCAGAGTGGAATGCTGACCAAAAGGAGGCAAACTGATGCATTCTGAGCAGATCCTTTTCCATTCAGAGTGCATTAGGGCAAAGCTGATCAGTTTTGGACCACTTTTGAAAGCCCTGAACGGATCTCACAAACGGAAAGCCAAAATCCTAGTGTGAAAGTAGCCTCAATTGTGTTACAAGCAGACACAGGACAGTGAGGAGTAGAAGGGGAGACTTATCAATATTCTTGGACACATAGAGAAGATTTCTGTATATATTTCTCAGTTTTAATTGTAATATGGGACAACATTTTATTTGTGCATTTATTTGTGTTTAGTGTTCTGTTAAATCTGGGTTACTTGACAGGGCACACAGTTTCTGACTTTAATAAGGGAATACAAGTTATAGAAACAGTTTATATTAAAATACGGCATTACACCATAGAATGCCATCAAGGACTCGGCCAAAACTACTGCTACCATTGTCAACACCTCTGCCCGCTTACTACAATTATGTTTACTATGCCCTGGTTGACCTCTCAAGCTTATATAAGTAAAACTGGGTCCTGAGCGAGTTTCCACCCTCTTTTCTCCCCTTACCGCAACATGATATCCATGCATTATGTGAGGAAAAAGCATGTGGGAGACTGCAGTAGGAATTTTCAGAGTCTATCAGAAGAACCAGCAGTCAGCAGCAGGTACAACTTTGCCACACCACCTTCTGACGCCTCTGTTCTACTAGTAAACTGTGGGAAAAGGTTTTAGGAAGCTTCTGGGGCTGCTGTCTGTTCTCTACTGCAACTTACCTTGATATTTTTTTTTGTTATTTTTATTTCCATTCCTTCTAGTACAACAGGTTACCCTACCACTTTGTGTCACCTCCACCCTCTCTTATTCCCTCACAACTCTTTCCACCACACAGTCCCTGCCACCTTGTGTTTCCTTTCCCCCACTAAAAGATCCCTTGATACCTTGTGCCCTCCATCCCTCCCCCGCAGAACTTTTGGCACTTTCTGACTGCCCGCACACCCTATAGATCTCTTGACATTTTGTTTTCCAAATGTGCCCCAAGAGTCCTAACATATTCTGTTCTTCTTTTCTTTACAGAGCCCCTATTACTTTATCTTACCCCAGTTCTCTTCTCCTCACATTTCCCTGCCACCTTCTGTGCTCCACCCTACCACAGAGCCTTACAACTTTGTGTACCCCGAGCTTCCTCTGAAAGAGCCCCTGACAACCTAACAATGCCCCTGCATTACCACTCCTCTCATTTTGTGGGCTAAGAATCTAGCTGTATGGGGACCAGACATTTATTATGGGGGTCCTGTATTCAAAAGGCACACCTTCTAGCATGTCATTCTTTTATGTCATCTTACTGATATTTTTTCAAATTTGATTCTCAACCTGAATGATAGTAGGTGATATTGTTCTGACTTTTAATCTATGTGGATAAGCAAAAAACTTAGTCTGTACATGTCCTGGTCAGCAAAATATGTCATTAGTATCTAGTTTCTCTGGATAATGGTGATTTTCATTGTAGTCCTAGGATATGTTTTATCCCCTTTTAGTGTTTGCTGCTGCTAAGTCAGCCATGAGGATAGCCTAAGTGTGCTTTAGACAAACAACTCAGCACATTTTGATATTTTCCTTTTAGAAAAATCCCTTGATAATTACTTTTAACTAATGATTCCTCACATAAATATCTAATAAAAAAAAGCTGAAAAGAAAGAGAAAATATTTTTATGCCTTTGATTATTTGACTATGTATTTATGGTATAAAGATAAAAAAGATATAGCCATATGACATATTTATAGACTTTAATATAAATTCAATATTTTCAATATCTTTGAGGTTTTATTATACAGAAACATTGTAATGTATCTCAACCAGAGTTCCGAAAACCCTTAGGTCTGAAAATATTTTCATTGAAATAGATCCATCAGTGCTCTCACCAGAACAACTCTTGATATTAGATCGTGAAATAAAAGTACTGCATCAGCAGGCATTGGGGAAACTGTTTCTTCAATATGCCACTTCTTATGGATCACAAAGTGAAAGTGCATGAAAGGGAACCATATGAACTCCAGCTCTGTTTCCCATACAATTTAATAGGTTTTGATAACAAAATAATATACTGTATTATACATAGAACATATACTAATTGTGAAAATATTTGTGAAATGAGACGATCGAAAAATTTATTTGTTATTACAATGACTGAGAAAGGGGTTGAATATACACCAATGTCTGAATTGATTGGACCAATGATGTGATCCATGTTAATTGTTGAAATATGTAGCTGGCTGATTCTATCTCAAGCAATAGTAGCTAATTGCCAAGAGTGAAAGAAGGTATTTTATGAAAATAGATTGTCTCCATGAGATAGCTCCTGTAACAGCTAACATTGGTGGTAAAGACGCAATATGGGGCCCATTGTATGTGACCTCAAACCCGGAGTACTAACATAACCATATTTCCGTAACCACCAGTTCTTTGTAAGATGATATCAACTTCTAGTTCAAAACCTCTTTGCAAATTGGACACATAAAAAAATTGTGCAATCGTATTAAACATCTACTAGTATACAAAATGTATTATAGACTATACAGAATATTCTACCCGTGCTGATAATGTTGACCCAGATGAAGAAGTATTTGAAGGTATATATATTATAACTGCAGCATCAGCACATCAGCCACTATTAAACATCTCAGCTGCACCATGCTGAGTAGAAGGCACATATGTTCACTACTGATTTTTGTGCTATTAAAACACACCTGAGACCTTGACTTAGTGGAACATCTATATCAATATTTCAATCAAATTGAATTTGACAAAGGATTCCTGCACCTCACATGTACTCTTTTTTTTATCAGTTTACCTATGTACAATGATCGCTATCATGAAGGTTGTAGTGGAAATAAATCACATGTAATTTTATGGCAGGTTATATAACAAGTGAGTAGAATTCATTGTCCCACTATAGAAACTATTCTCTCTACTGCACCCAAGTAGGTTTTTTAAATTCATGTCAATTGAGCATAAGACACACCATTGACTATTGCTGAATTTAATATCAGATTTAGTGCCTTGGACAATGAAGGCAGTATTTCTGGGAAAAGACAACAGACCCTTTTAATACAGACCTTAAAGGGAACCTGTCACCATGAACATAAAGTGCAATCTGCAGGCAGCATGATATAGAGCAGGAGGAGCTGAGCAGATTGAAATATAGTTTATGGAAAAAGCTTAAGTATAAGGGTTCGTTCACACAAACGTATCCATTTAGCAGTCCGCAAATTGCAGATTTTCAAAACACGGATACTGGCCATTGGTAATCCACATTTTGGTTGGTGATCACACATTCCTCCTTATGTTAGAAATAGCCTATTATTGTCTTCAAAACGAACAAGGATAAGACATGTTCCATCTTTTTTGCGGGGCCACAGTTCAGACATATGGATAAGGACAGCAGTGTGCTGTCTGCATCTTTTGCAGTTCCATTGAATTGAATAGGATACATCGTATCCGCAAAATATGTGGTCTGAAAATATAGTTGTGTAAATGGGCCCTAACTTGTATTTTATGCATTGAAATCTCTGCTCATTCTTGACTTAGAAGCCATGTGAGGATTCTTTTTAGTCACTGTCCACTATCTCTGTATACACAGTCATACAGGAAAGGTTGTCCATTTATTGATAAGACCACCCTTAAGACTCCTAATCCCAAAATGAGCAAATTTTGAATAAATTGCTCAGCTTCTCCTGCTCTATAATATGCTGCATTTTTCAGTGTGGCAGGTTATTTTTAAAATATATTTAAACTGTCATCTTTCCATTAAATTAAATGTAAATTTTTATACAGTCTATGTGTTAAATGCTGTAGAGAAAGTTGATTTCCATCTCTCTGTTCAGAAGCTTAGATTTTGCTCTCCGGGTCTTCTCAGTTACGAAGTGTTTTAGATAAGAAGTAAGAAATGACAAACTTACAAATCATGCTATTTAACGTTTAGACATTTAGCACTTTTATGATGCTGCAGAGTTAAATTTAGTATTAAAGTGGTGGATTATCATGACTGCTAAAGGTTAAATCAGTAACTGAAACCTTTTAAACATAAGGCTTTTAAGTTTAGGCACAATCTTTTTTATTTGACTCTCTTATTTTATAAGCTCATTTTCATTTTCAGTACCTAATCTATAGATAAAACACTTCATCATATTCTAGAAGGTGAGGGATAAAGATAGCATAAGAATATTCATGTAACTGCCTCCATCACCCTATTAACTAATGTAAGACACATTTAAACACAAACCTATAGCTTGTCAGAATAGCTGAAAGACAAGCTCAGTTCTAGCCTAGGTTCACAAATGAACAAAAGTGATGTGACAGATACCTACACTTCCATTACATAAAATAGACACATCATAAAGATTTTGCTAAAATCCATTCTAGAATGCCACCTTTAGAAAAAAGAAAAAAAGATTATATAAAAATGCTTTTTTTGTCCATTTATAAGGTTTCTTTCCTCCTTCACACTTCTTGAGCTGATCACTCTGAATTTACTGATAATTTCTGTATTCAGTAAGGGCAAGTTTACACGCACCAACCAGAAACCCAATTCTCAGGAAGGAAGCATTCTTTCCCGACAGTCAGCTGCTTGTTCATTGACCACTGCATATACGTTAGGTCCCGATAATCTTCCCAACAATCGGGTAGTGTAAATCCTTTTTTTAGGAAGAGATTAAAGCAGATTATTATCTTTACTGAGAGACCAGGTTACAGCTGCTGTCCATAGTAAGTGCAGTGTATTAACTTCCTCTACATAATAAATGCCATTTGCTGAAGTGAGACAGCCCTTTAAGGCAGAAAATTACATTTAAAACTAAAATAGAGACTTTCTTCTTGACATCATATGTTATATAATGTATATTTATCTGATATCACTATGTATAGGAGAATGGGAGGATTTACTTTGTGGGTAAATTGACCAAAACTATTGAAAAATTAAGAAAATTTATTTTTCCCTAAATAAAACCTAAAAATGTATTGCCATCAGCTCCAGTTTTAAATAAAAATAAAGCTCTATGTGTCTCACAAAAAAAGCCTAGACCAAGGAGTAAATCACATTACATGTTTGAAGGCAGCTTTAGAAATTTAGCTTTGCAAGGCTCAAAATTTCCTTGATCATGAATGGAGTAATAAAAATGTACTGATGAGCGAATCAGTTCTAAATAAATCAAATTTGACTTGAATATTCGAAAAACTTGGGTCAATTCCATTGGCAATTCCATTTAGGTAATTTCTCAATATGGCATTAGCAATTTTTCAGATCAGAAGATAGGAAAGATGAAAGAGACCACAGACATACCGTATATACACATTGGCAGACATTTGCAGCCAAAAAGCAAACATTTTTTGGACCATTTTTCTTTTACATAAAAAATCCTACACTGCAGTTTGTTTTTAAAGAGGTTTGTTACCACCAACTACCATCCGTTTACCCATAGCCATATATGTTGCTGTCACTTTAAGATTACTAATGCTGTCTTGGCGTTAAAGAGCTTGAAATGAGTCGCATACTGTCCTAGGAGACTGCTGAATGTCATCCACAACTTTTCATGGCAATTGAAGCACTTTTGTTATGGGTTGAATTTTTTTACTCAATTCAAATCCCCCAACCAGTTTGGATGAATCAAATTAGAAGAAACTCACAAATCACTAGTAAGTTCCAAAGTGATACTGAGCTCAAAATTATGCCATTGTAGACCGGGCTCAGAATTATGCCATTATAGACTAGGAAAGGGGGATTAGAAATGATGAGCATTGTCATCCTGTGATTATAACACATTCTGCACAAGTATTCCTGGTCCAGTAATATGTAATGGTGTTGTAGGGTGCCTTGATGATAAATGGCATTACATGTTAGCTAATGGAGTTCATATTTCAACACGCCTCACCCTATGTAATTATTAGAGATGAGCTAATCAAATCACACAAAGTGGAATTCGATCCGAATTTCAGGCTAAATTCGATTCAACTCGTAGCTGAATTTCCTCGTGCTACGTTTAAGCGAACCAATTTAACCTGAAATAGTGTAAAAAACCTAAAAAATCACACTTGCCTCCTCCGCCAGCCGCCATTTTGATTAAAGATCTCATTCAAAATCCCGTGCATGGGTCGGCGTTACGACGCAATCTCGCGCCGCGTGAGATTTTGCAGCAGATCTTCAAGCAAGATGGCGGCAGCTGGCCTGTCGCGAGCAAATGGAGGAGGTAAGTTTTATTTTTATTTTAATGTTACACTGTTTTTACAATCACATGCTGCGATTATGTATGAATGCAGCATTTTAGGGGTACAATAACGGGGGGGCGGCACTATCGCAGTGCCCTGTCATTGCACCCACTACTTACAAAAAAATGTGCTTCGTCACAAAGTGATTTTTTTTATTTGGCGAATCAGCCGAATCAGACTTTTGAAAAATGTGTTCATCTCTAGCAATTATACACTGCTCAAAAAAATAAAGGGAACACTTAAACAACACAATGTAACTCCAAGTCAATCACACTTCTGTGAAATCAAACTGTCCACTTAGGAAGCAACACTGAGTGACAATAAATTTCACATGCTGTTGTGCAAATGGGACAGACAACAGGTGGAAATTATAGGCAATTAGCAAGACACCCCCAATAAAGGAGTGGTTCTGCAGGTGGTGACCACAGACCACTTCTCAGTTCCTATGCTTCCTGGCTGATGTTTTGGTCACTTTTGAATGCTGGCGGTGCTTTCACTCTAGTGGTAGCATGAGACGGAGTCTACAACCCACACAAGTGGCTCATGTAGTGCAGCTTATCCACGATGGCACATCAATGCGAGCTGTGGCAAGAAGGTTTGCTGTGTCTGTCAGCGTAGTGTCCAGAGCATGGAGGCGCTACCACGAGACAGGCCAGTACATCAGGAGACGTGGAGGAGGCTGTAGGAGGGCAACAACCCAGCAGCAGGACCGCTACCTCCGCCTTTGTGCAAGGAGGAACAGGAGGAGCACTGCTAGAGCCCTGCAAAATGACCTCCAGCAGGCCACAAATGTGCATGTGTCTGCTCAAACGGTCAGAAACAGACTCCATGAGGGTGATATGAGGGCCCGACGTCCACAGGTGGGGGTTGTGCTTACAGCCCAAAACCGTGCAGGCCGTTTTGGCATTTGCCAGAGAACACCAAGATTGGCAAATTCGCCACTGGCGCCCTGTGCTCTTCACAGTTGAAAGCAGGTTCACACTGAGCACATGTGACAGACGTGACAGAGTCTTGAGACGCCATGGAGAATGTTCTGCTGCCTGCAACATCCTCCAGCATGACCGGTTTGGCATTGGGTCAGTAATGGTGTGGAGTGGCATTTCTTTGGAGGGCCACACAGCCCTCCATGTGCTCGCCAGAGGTAGCCTGACTGCCATTAGGTACTGAGATGAGATCCTCAGACCCCTTGTGAGACCATATGCTGGTGCAGTTGGCCCTGGGTTCCTCCTAATGCAAGACAATGCTAGACCTCATGTGGCTGGAGTGTGTCAGCAGTTCCTGCAAGACGAAGGCATTGATGCTATGGACTGGCCCGCCCGTTCCCCAGACCTGAATCCAATTGAGCACATCTGGGACATCATGTCTCGCTCTATCCACCAACGTCACGTTGCACCACAGACTGTCCAGGAGTTGGCAGATGCTTTAGTCCAGGTCTGGGAGGAGATCCCTCAGGAGACCGTCCGCCACCTCATCAGGAGCATGCACAGGCGTTGTAGGGAGGTCATACAGGCACGTGGAGGCTACACACACTACTAAGCCTCATTTTGACTTGTTTTAAGGACATTACATCAAAGTTGGATCAGCCTGTAGTGTGTTTTTCCACTTTAATTTTGAGTGTGACTCCAAATCCAGACCTCCATGGGTTGAAAAATTTGATTTCCATTTTTTTTTATTTTTGTGTGATTTTGTTGTCAGCACATTCAACTATGTAAAGAACAAAGTATTTCAGAAGAATATTTAATTAATTCAGATCTAGGATGTGTTTTTTTTGTGTTCCCTTTATTTTTTTGAGCAGTGTAATTCAGAGCACGCATGTACTGTATGTATATCTAATTATCTGTAATTAATAGATCACTTATTGTTAGTAAAGATAAAATTGTTAATCTCCTTGTCTAATTTTCATCTCATGATGTTCCATCTGTCTCGAACATTTTAACACAATTCTGGTATTCTCTTCAATTAGTTAAATTCACATAGTCATTTACTCCCCATTTGTTCTACGTTACCCGAGCCTAGATTTATCTAAAGCCTAATTCTCACGTGTTTTTACATCAGGTTTTCTCTATATTGCTCATTTGATTAAGTCCTATATTATCTATTTACAATTATTTTTATCATATTATGCCTTGTACTAATTCTTTCCCTTAACATCACTCTTTCCTCGATTACATTTCTCATTGTCAGTATGTAGAAGTGGATATAGAATAGGTATTCAATAAACTCTAATGTTTATTTACTGACAAATAATACTGCAATAACTGTTTTTTCAGACCAATGAATATTGGTATTATTGTTCATATGTATGTTTATTTCCATTCATTTCCAGGAAATTTTGGTGGTACCCAAAAATGCATTGTTTGTAGTCTCTGTGGTGGTAAAACTTTGTCAAGTCTCCTTTTTGGGTTGTTGTGCAATTCTTCAACATCATTGTGTAAACTGCAGCATGGTGGCTCAAGGGTTAGCAGTGGTGCCTTGCAGTCAGGGGAGGATTGGCCATAGACCCACAGGAAAATTTCCCAGTGGGCCACTGACCAGGTGGTCCACCCAAACACTCTTCATGGTCCCTGACTAGGTACATGACAATCTGATGCTCTCAGCATTAATTAATGCTAGAAGAATCAAATAGTTATGCACTTGGTCAATAGCTGCAAGTGCTCTCCTCAACTTAACTGTATCATGGTTCTGAGGACAGTGATACAATTGACTATTGTAGTGGAGGAGGTGGTATTTGGTTTTGCTGGGGTCAGGGCCAGTTTTAGACATCAATGAGTTCCCCTCACCCATGGCATCTGAGAATATTAAAAACCAAAAACATGGGATTCCTCTTCAAGCACACTTTCCCCCAGCAAAGATCCTGTTCTATAAATAAGCCACAGCCTGTACTAGACTTTCAGGCTCATTGCAAGTATATCCCGGTTTAGGCTACTAGATGGCAGCAGTGAACTGTGATATAGTGATTTCTATACAGACTAATGGAGTAATTTGCATCTGATGATTGTAAGTTGTGGTCCACTTGGGAGACTAAACAAAAAGTAAAAATAAAAAAAGTTTTGAAAATATAAAAAATAAATAAACATTAAAATCACCCCTTTTACCCCCCCCAAAAAAAAATCATTATGGGCATTGCCGCATGCAAAAACGCCCATACTATTAAAATGTTTAAAAAAGCTAGCCCATATGGTGAATGGCATAACAGAAAACAAAAAAAAAGGCAGATTCACCTTTTTTTCATCACTTAATCTCCCAAGAAAATTGAATAAAAAGTGATCAAGTCATACACACCCCAAAATGGTATTGTCAAAAACGACAGATCGGCCCACTAAAAATGAGCCCCCACACACATCTCTGTAGACATAACTATAAAAAAGTTATGAGGGTCAAAATATTGAGATGAAAAGAAAAAAAATCATTTCTAAGTCCTGATGAGGCTTAGCAGTGAGCGGGCCTATAGATGTCATGAGCGGGGGTGCTATTAGGTTTGCCACCTTTCCCAACAAAAAATACTGGTTATACAAGTTAAAAAGGTTGGTGTGGGTTAATACAGGTGTTATTTCATCATATTTTACTTTTTGCTCCATTTTTTTTTCTCAATAAAATCTAACTTTTCATTGTTAGGGACACCCTGTGTATTTTTTATTTAGCATCTATTTTTAAAATGTTTCTGCTGGCATTTGAACTCACAACGGCAAGAATCTTAACCACTGGGCTATAGAGCTCAATGCTAAGTCATTGCTGAAAAACCTCATAGAAGTTTCTCTTCTATTAAAAACCTCATAGAAGTTTATCTTTTATAATACAAGAGGAACTTCTATAAGGTTTTTCAGCAAAGACTTAGTACTGAGCTCTATCGCCCAGTAGTTAAGGTTCTTGTCTTTATTGTAGATGGTTGTGAGTTTGAATCCTCACAGAAACATTTCAAAAATAGAGTCTAAATTAGACTTATATACACAGGGTGACCATGCTTCGGAATACCCGTTTCAAGTTCATAACACTGACTCCATATATGGAGTCAGAGCAGGGACTTCTAAGTTGGGAAATTCCCCACTCTGGAGTCCTGATTGTGCAGCAATCTGCCAGACTGAAGCAGGGAGTGCCTTATAGGATCACGGCCCTGGGCAATTTCCCAATTTTCAGGCCCTGGCTGAATGGTAATTTGTGCTGCTCTGCAGATGCTGCCTAATTCTGTTGTCTCTGTCTACTCGTTTTGAAACACCTTTTGTCAATTTGGATCTTCCTAAACCTACTGCCACTTTTAAGTTTTTGTCCAGGGGCACTTTAACTTCCCTGTCCGCTCATGCATGCAGTATTCAAAACTGACCAAGGACAAAATCTGCATAGAGTTTGTATGTCTTCCCCTTGCTTGTGTGGGTTTCCTTCGGTTACTCTAGTTTCCTCCCACACTCCAAAGACATACTGATAGGGAATGTAGATTGTGAGCCCCAAAGGGGACAGCGTGATGCTAATGTCTATAAAGACGCTATGTAAGTGAGTAAAAAAGAAAATTAGTAGTTACCAGGATTTAGTCACTATTGTCGATGATGAAAAATGTGCAAGAAATGGCATGTGAATGCATTCCTCACAAAAGTACCATTGGTCACAAAGATACTGTGCAGATAAGCAAATTAAGACAATCGTGAGGGCACAGCTTTAAATTTCCCTTAAATTAGAATTCAAAGGTTGAGTGGTTGGAACATGCTACAACACTACTTCAGAGACATCACAGATGGATTTACTAAAGATGGTGAATACCATATTCTAAATATTCATTTCTTCACAGTGTCCAGTTTAGGTTTGGGTCTACAGTTCTCTCATGATTTTCATGGTAGAATCAATTTAATTGCTTTTTCTCTCTTTTCCCAACTCCTCCAAATAGCAAAGGGAACGTCTTACCTGATCTAATTACATTGTTTTAATCAAGTTGTTAAACTTCTTTCAATTCATTTGTATTAGTCTTTTTCTTTATAATCATTAAAACCTAGTGCATTTCACGCTAGCCACTGACACTTTCTGTTCTACAGAGATCAATTTTCAGCAATCACTTCATTATCATCACAGGTACGATTAGGGTTAAGGTTATAACAGGTAACAACTACAGTATATATAGATCCAATATTTACAATAGGGCAGGGATGGCCAACCTGCAGCTCTCCAGCTGCTGTAAAACTACAACCCCCACCATGCCCTGCTGTAGCTTGATAGCTGTAGATGTGGGCATGCTGGGAGTTGTAGTTTTGCATCAAATGGAGAGCCTCAGGTTGTAATAAGGGAATGTAACAATGTATCTACTCCCCCTACCTGCACAACCTCTTTCAGAATGTGGCTACAGAATTCTCTCATAGAAGTCAAGAAGTCATCTCCAGACTACAGGTTCCTATCGTTTAGGCGGCCGCTATAAAGGATATCTCTCATTGGCTGTTAAAATCATCTCAGGCAAGGTGGCAGTCCCAATAGTCATATACCGTATTTATCGGCGTATAACACGCACTGGCGTATAACACGCACCCTTCATTTTAAGGGAAATTTCAGGAAAAAAAAATAAATTTCAAATTGTACTGCTATGGGGTGGGGGGATCTGTGGATGGAACTGTTATGGGGGGGATCTGTGGATGACACTGCTATATGTCATCCACAGATCCCCCTCATAACAGTGTCCATTTCAAATTGTACTGCTATGGGGTGGGGGGGATCTGTGGATGGAACTGTTATGGGGGGGATCTGTGGATGACACTGCTATATGTCATCCACAGATCCCCCTCATAACAGTGTCCATTTCAAATTGTACTGCTATGGGGTGGGGGGATCTGTGGATGGAACTGTTATGGGGGGATCTGTGGATGACACTGCTATATGTCATCCACAGATCCCCCTCATAACAGTGTCCCCCAATACACCGGGCCCCGCCGCTCACCGAAGTATTTATAAACGTGAATCCTTATCCTGTTATTAGGCTGCCCTCTCCCATGTCCCCCCTGTATCCCCACAGCACTTACGATTCACACGCTTCCATAGCAGGCAGAGCGGACGGCACCAGTAACGTCACTCACTGACGTCGCGCGTCTGCTCCGCCTGCTTCATTCATAAAGTGGGCGGAGCAGGCGCTCGACGTCAGTGAGTGACGTTACTGCTGCCGTCTGCTCTGCCTGCTATGGAAGCGTAAGTAAGTGCTGTGGGGATACAGGGGGGACATGGGAACATGGGAGAGGGCAGCTTAATAACAGGATAAGGATTCACGTTTATAAATACTTTGGTGAGCGGCGGGGCCCGGTGTAAGAGTACAGTGACTGCACCAGGCCCCGCCCCTAGTTACGGACTCCAGCCCCTCCTCTCTCCCGGCTCATACAGCGCAGTGAAAATCGGCGTATAACACGCATACATGATTTGCCCCCTATTTTCAGGGGGAAAAAGTGCGTGTTATACGCCGATAAATACGGGTATAGAAAAATTTCTAAACAAAACTGCACTATAAAAAAGAAAAAAGATGAGTTAAAAATATGTTTTATTATCTGGTTTTAAATAATAAAACAATCTAGGTGAAACATCCTTATTAGTACATCCACAATTGCACTTTATGGCTCTCTTTTCTGGTGCCTATACACAATCTATTTTACCCACTTTCTTGCATTAAAATATTCTCCTTGTAGATGATTTATAAAACAGTGAGAAATATTTACATCCTGAAAGGGGATTCTTTAAGTTTTTCGTCAAATTAGTAATTCTAATTCCTCTAGATCTGAAATAGTCCATTATTAGAATGCATAAAACCGGCACTTTTGAGGAAGTAAAACCAGGATGAAAGCTTTTCACTGCTGGCTGTCAAAACATTTTTGAAATTCTCAGGCCATGAAAATTAGCTTACTGTCATCACAGCAGTCTGCTGCCATAAGAGCCATTATTTTAATTTCTAGCCACTGTTCCTGTTGAGAAATCAAGCTATGCAACCTCTTGTTTTACATAAACCAAACATGATTATAGATAAGGTATGTCTTTTAATGTGACAGCAGTGACTAATGTCAGGACTAGGAAATTAAATGGAAGCCTCTCTCTGGACATTCAGTCGAGTGTGCAGGAAGAAATGTAGACATTACATCAATAGGATCTTAATTCTGTGGGGTTTTTTATGGTTTGCCATAAATTAGGATTTAAATTCTGCTTGATATTAACTTAACAATTCTGCTGCCGGAAGAATTGAGAGCGATATTCATGTTTGTCCTTGTCCTATAGTTGATGTAACTCTCTCGAAATCTGCAGCATTTGCAATTGCTCAAGGATGTACTTACCACAGAGGGAAGCAATGCTGCCGGTTGGTGCCATCCTCTTTACTACTGGGTTTTTAAAAGTTGAGCAGCACTCCCATCTTGAGAGAAACTGAATTGTTAACAAACAATGGAATGGGAAGCTGGCCAAGAGTCATGGAATAGGTATAAAAAAGAAAGGCCTTCTATCCTGGGTGACTTAATGGGTACCATTTTGACTTTGGCTATGAGCTTTTTTTCAAGACGTGAACAAGAAGTTAGGTTCATATCAAGTTCAAGGCACATTTATATTTATTTTGAAAAAATTTATTCAGTTGCTCCACCGAACGTCAACAAGAAATTTGATTCATTACGCATTACTTCATCATGAATAACTTTCCTATTCATGGAGTGGGCACAATGACAGGGAACAGAGATCACGCCGGCCCCTGTCACTTAACCTCTGAGATGCCGCATTCAACAACAGGGGTTAATCAGGGATAAAAAAAAATTACACTCACCTCATGCACTTGCACACAGAGAGGCTGTCCATTCTACATCACTGCATGATCACGTGGTGAGGTCATCATGCTTGCCGCCGGTACTTTGGTGGGTTTTCTTCAATCAAGTCGGGAACAGACAGCCTCTTTGCAAGCAAGTGGATGTGGATGAGTATATTTTTTTATTTTCAGCCACCATTTTAGGAAATAAATTATTCCTTATCATGAAGCACAAGGAAATTTGCCTTTGTGGAGAATTAAATTCCTTCTAAAATTAAGATTGATGTCCTCTTCAGATACCGCGATTTGCTTAACACTAATTATTACTCACAAGCTTCTGAATGAGAGATGTAAGGTCTCTGATGAAAACAAGCACAACCATTTCTTTATTGAAAACCAGTAATGGAACTCATTGTTTGGAGACTCAAAAAGGATCTTAGCTTGAGATAGTGTACTAACCTGTCCTTAGATGGGCAAGTGCTCATCTTTTCATTCCATTTATCAATAAAAAAGACACCTATATGTGACAATCAGAAAGCAAGCATATTCTGTGATTGATAGGGGAGGAACATTGATCGCATGCACAGCTGTCATTGTTACCTATCCCCCTAGTGTCATGTACAGTAGTTACACATAAGATAAGAGATTCTACATATTTCTACTTTCCCTGTTGTCTGTTAGCATGCCCCCACTGGATCTCCCTCTCTTCCACGCTAGACCATAGCAGGCTGAAATGAGGGTCTGCTTTACCTTCCTTTATCTCAGGCTGCATAGTAGCTCAATATATTATCTATGTCTTGTTTTGAAACTGTTAAGGTAGGGATTGCAGTGACAACTAGCATACAGCCAGAGACAGAGCCTTTAAAAAATGATTTGGGAGTGAGATCTGCAAGTAAAACAAGAAAGTATGGCTGATATACACTGCTCAAAAAAACAAAGGAAACACAAAAATAACACATCCTAGATCTGAATTAATTAAATATTCTTCTGAAATACTTTGTTCTTTACATAGTTGAATGTGCTGACAACAAAATCACACAAAAATGTAAAAATGAAAATTCAAATTTTTAACCCATGAAGGTCTGGATTTGGAGTCACACTCCAAATTAAAGTGGAAAAACACACTACAGGCTGATTCAACTTTGATGTCATGTCCTTAAAACAAGTCAAAATGAGGCTCAGTAGTGTGTGTGGCCTCCACGTGCCTGTATGACCTCCCTACAACGCCTGTGCATGCTCCTGATGAGGGGGCGGACGGTCTCCTGAGGGATCTCCTCCCAGACCTGGACTAAAGCATCTGCCAACTCCTGGACAGTCTGTGGTGCAACGTGACGTTGGTGGATAGAGCGAGATATGATGTCCCAGATGTGCTCAATTGGATTCAGGTCTGGGGAACGGGCGGGCCAGTCCATAGCATCAATGCCTTCATCTTGCAGGAACTGCTGACACACTCCATCCACATGAGGTCTAGCATTGTCTTGCATTAGGAGGAACCCAGGGCCAACCGCACCAGCAAATGGTCTCACAAGGGGTCTGAGTATCTCATCTCGGTACCTAATGGCAGTCAGGCTACCTCTGGCGAGCACATGGAGGGCTGTGCGGCCCTCCAAAGAAATGCCACCCCACACCATTAGTGACCCAATGCCAAACCGGTCATGCTGGAGGATGTTGCAGGCAGCAGAACGTTCTCCACGGCGTCTCAAGACTCTGTCACGTCTGTCACATGTGCTCATTGTGAACCTGCTTTCATCTGTGAAGAGCACAGGGCGCCAGTGGCGAATTTGCCAATCTTGGTGTTCTCTGGCAAATGCCAAACATCCTGCACAGTGTTGGGCTGTAAGCACAACCCCCACCTGTGGATGTCGGGCCCTCATATCACCCTCATGGAGTCTGTTTCTGACCGTTTGAGCAGACACATGCACATTTGTGGCCTGCTGGAGGTCATTTTGCAGGGCTCTGGCAGTGCTCCTCCTGTTCCTCCTTGCACAAAGGCGGAGGTAGCGGTCCTGCTGCTGTGTTGTTGCCCTCCTACGGCCTCCTCCATGTCTCCTGATGTACTGGCCTGTCTCCTGGTAGCGCCTCCATTCTCTGGACACTACGCTGACAGACACAGCAAACCTTCTTGCCACAGCTCGCATTGATGTGCCATCCTGGATAAGCTGCACTACCTGAGCCACTTGTGTGGGTTGTAGTCTCCGTCTCATGCTACCACTAGAGTAAAAGCACCGCCAGCATTCAAAAGTGACCAAAACATCAGCCAGGAAGCATAGGAACTGAGAAGTGGTCATCACCTGCAGAACCACTCCTTTATTGGGGGTGTCTTGCTAATTGCCTATAATTTCCACCTGTTGTCTATCCCATTTGCACAACAGCATGTGAAATTGATTGTCACTCAGTGTTGCTTCCTAAGTGGACAGTTTGATTTCACAGAAGTGTGATTGACTTGAAGTTCCATTGTGTTGTTTAAGTGTTCCCTTTATTTTTTTGAGCAGTGTATTTAGCTACTGCATAGCCTTAGAACAAGCAGGTTAAAGCACCCCCCTTCAGCCAACTACTAAGAAAAAAGCTGCTGTCTGCCCAGGCCACCTTAATATTGTGGCTCCATAGCAGCAGGTAAGAGATAGTGGCTTTGGTGGAATTTTTGTTATCAGGAGTAGTGTGAATATGAACTTTTATGCTCTTTGCTCCAGGATTGCCAACTGATTTTTATTCAATTTTACTGGAAAAGATATCCAAAAATCAAGGACAGCCACAATTTCTTTACAGATACATTGGAAAAACTATAATGCACCATACAGAGTATTAGCGATATATAGTATGTACAGACCTAAATCCTGATATGAACACACTGCAATCTGTAAAATGATGATAATTACAATGACAATGGAACAAAGCATGTTTGCAGAGTATCCAGGAATTTAAAGACGGTTGGCAACCCTGCCCTCCTTTCTGCTTTGAGCTGCTACCCTCTGCTTTGAGTGACAGCTGTGGCATCCAACCAAAGCAATAAGGAAGAGCAGCAACATGGAAAGCACAAAGCACTTCACCGTAAAATATCTGAATAAAAGTTCTTATTCATCCACATTTTAGCATGCATTAGCTAAACACAGGCAAAAAAGTGTAGTGTGAGCACATACACTCACCTAAAGAATTATTAGGAACACCTGTTCTATTTCTCATTAATGCAATTATCTAGTCAACCAATCACATGGCAGTTGCTTCAATGCATTTAGGGGTGTGGTCCTGGTCAAGACAATCTCCTGAACTCCAAACTGAATGTCAGAATGGAAAAGAAAGGTGATTTAAGCAATTTTGAGCGTGGCATGGTTGTTGGTGCCAGACGGGCCGGTCTGAGTATTTCACAATCTGCTCAGTTACTGGGATTTTCACGCACAACCATTTCTAGGGTTTACAAACAATGGTGTGAAAAGGGAAAAACATCCAGTATGCGGCAGTCCTGTGAGCAAAAATGCCTTGTGGATGCTAGAGGTCAGAGGAGAATGGGCCGACTGATTCAAGCTGATAGAAGAGCAACGTTGACTGAAATAACCACTCGTTACAACCGAGGAATGCAGCAAAGCATTTGTGAAGCCACAACACGCACAACCTTGAGGCAGTCGGGCTGCAACAGCAAAAGACCCCACCGGGTACCACTCATCTCCACTACAAATAGGAAAAAGAGGCTACAATTTGCACGAGCTCACCAAAATTGGACTGATGAAGACTGGAAAAATGTTGCCTGGTCTGATGAGTCTCGATTTCTGTTGAGACATTCAAATGGTAGACTCTGAATTTGGCGTAAACAGAATCCTCTGATGGCTACTTCCAGCAGGATAATGCACCATGTCACAAAGCTCGAATCATTTCAAATTGGTTTCTTGAACATGACAATGAGTTCACTGTACTAAAATGGCCCCGACAGTCACCATATCTCAACCCAATAGAGCATCTTTGGGATGTGGTGGAACGGGAGCTTCCTGCCCTGGATGTGCATCCCTCAAATCTCCATCAACTGCAAGATGCTATCCTATCAATATGGGCCAACATTTCTAAAGAATGCTATCAGCACCTTGTTGAATCAATGCCACGTAGAATTAAGGCAGTTCTGAAGGCAAAAGGGGGTCCAACACCGTATTAGTATGGTGTTCCTAATAATTCTTTAGGTGAGTGTATATGGTATCAGATCTATATATAGCTGGAGATGGGTACAATTTGCTTATGTAGTGGCCATGCAGAAGTGACCCACTGACAATGCAATCGCTACCAAAAAGGTGTCAGTTTCCACTGTACTCTGGGGTAAATAACAAGCATTGTTTCTCTGATTTCCTGACCTGTAGATGTATTTTTTTTTTGTTTGTTTTTTTTAACTTGTGGCCTTTCTATGTGTAAAGGACATAACGTACTTTGGTCTGGAAAGCACTTTGTCTAGTAGGGTCTTTGCAGAACTTTCTTTGCAATAAATCATACATTTCCTGCCCAAGGGCAGATGAGTTTGATGACTGCTGCAAGAGAAACTGAAGGTTAGTATGCTCTGGCAAACTAAAGCTCGTGTCTTTTCATAAATGATTTCATTTTCTGCCTGCCAGACAATAAATGTAATTGTAAGAATGTAAGTTAAAGGGAATTCAGAATTTAATGTTCTTAAAATGTATAAACTGGAGCAAGATTTAGACTGCTCAAGATTCAGATGCCTTTTGGAAATAATATGTGACATGGTTGTTGACTGATTCATTTACAGGGCATTTTACTTATTGTAGATGATTTGATTTATCTGAACACTGAATACAGTTATAGATTCTGACCAGCAGTTCAGTACAGACACATTGGCTGCATTTATATTCATCATGACAGTATGTATAAAATCTAAAAATACAGCTGTGGTGTTACTGCTGGAGGGGTGGACCAAAAAAGATATTAATATAGCGTGTCCATGCTGCTCTTTCACCAGTTCAGGATCAATTTTGGGTTTTCAAGATTTTTTTTACATTATCCATTTATACCGGTTCTAAATCCTTATCTAAATTTATAAGTCAAGTTTAGTGATAAAATAAGAGAAGTGACTGTCACAATAAAAATGCATTGTAATCTTAAGATAGCATGCTATAGAGCAGGAGAAGCTGAGCAGATTGCTATATTTTTTTGTGCTGAAAGATTTATTATGCAATTTATATATTTAAATCTGTGCTCTATCTTACTTTAGTTGTACATGGAGAAAGTATTATCAGTGATTTATAGCATTCTCTGTCTGTGTATACATAGATATATAGAGCTATATAGATAGCTGTCAGTCACTGATAGCTGTACATAGGGGAGGTTGTATTAGTGATTGATAGCATTCACTGGATAAGTGTGTATACAGAGGTAGCTATCAGTCACTAATAGTTGTACACAGGGGCGGTATTATTAGTGATTTATAGCATTCTCTGTTTAAGTGTGTATACATAGATAGCTGTCAGTCAGTGATAGTTGTACACAGAGGACGTTTTATCAGTGATTTATAGCATTCTCTGTGTAAGTGTGTATACAGATATAGCTGTCAGTTACTGATAGTTGTACAGAGGGGAGGTGTTATCAGTGATTGATAGCATTCTCATGAGTAAGTGTATATACATAGATAGCTGTCAGTCACTGATAGTTGTACATGGGGGAGGTGTAAACAGTGATTGATAGCATTCTCTGTGTAAGTGTGTATACATAGCTATCTGTCAGTCACTGATAGCTGTACACAGGGTAGTTGTTATCAGTGATTGATAGCATTCTTTGTGTAACTGTGTATATACAGATAGCTGTCAGGCATTGATAGTTGTATGCGGGGGAGGTGTTATCAGTGACTGATAGCATTCTCTGTGTGATTATACATAGGTAGCTGTCAGTCACTGATAGCTGTACATGGGGGAGGTGTTATCAGTGACTGATAGCATTCTCTGTGTAACTATGTATACATAGATTTCAGTCACTGATAGCTGAACACAGTGGAGTTGTTATCAGTAATTGATAGCATTCTTTATGTAAGTATGTATACAGAGATAGCTGTCAGTCACTGATAGCTGTACACAGGGGAGATGATATCAGTAGAGATGAGCAAATCGAATCAGACGAAGTGAGTTCGATCCGAATTTCAGGAAAATTTCAATTTGCAACGAATGTAAATTTCCTTACGCTTCGTGGTAACGAATCACAATTTTACCTAAAATGGTGGCTACAATGGCGGCTACACATGTGAGGACATGGGGCAAGGAACTCTGGGAAGGTGGGCTGACCCATAATGCCATGCATGCAGCCAATCAGCAGCCAGCCCTGTGATCTCACATCCCTATAAATACGGTGACATTTTCAAGCATTCTGAGTGTAAAGACAGACGTGAGAAGGCGCTAGGGACAGTAATTGGAAAAACTTTATAACAAAAAAAACTGAAAAAAACATTTATACGTGCAGGGAAAGGATAGGGAGGAATCATTTCACAGCATCTTAGTGCAGAGAGAGATGTCCGAAGGTGCTAGGGACAGGGTCTGGAGGTTGCAGCAGCATTAGGAGACCACACAGTGGCACAATGACAGAGTCTAGAGGTGGCAGCAGCAGCATCAGCAGAAGGCAACCGAGTGACACAATTACAGAGTCTGGAGGTGGCAGCAGCATGAAGAGGCCACCGAGTGGCACAATGACAGTCTGGAGTTGGCCATTGTGCCACTCGGTGGCCTCCTCATACTGCTGCTAACTCCAGACTCTGTTAGAAAAGCGATTTACAAGTACAGGGAAAGAATATTTGGGGATCCAAATAGCCATTATACAGCTCTGTCATTCCAGCAATTTGTTCTTGTTGAAAAGCCTTTAGTGGCTTATATCTTTTCAAACAAGAAAAATATATACACATTTCTGCAGTTATGTGTTGAAAGCGTACAGAAAGAAAAAAAATATACGCACTTCACTGGTGCAGTTATTTGTGTCAAAAGGGTTTAGTGGCATATTTCATTATAGAAAGAAAAAATATATACTCACTTCACTGGTGCAGTTATTTGTGGCAAAAGCATTTAGTGGCCTATTTCAGTACACAAAAAATATATATACGCACTTCACTGGCACTTATTTGTTGCAAAGCGTTTAGTGGCCTATTTCATTATAGAAAGAAAAAACTATATACCCACTTCACTGGTGCAGTTATTTTTGGTAAAAGGGTTTACTGGCCTATTTGAGTACAAAAAGAAAAATATATTCTCAGTTCACTTCTGCAGTTGTATGTCTTGAAAGCGTTTACTGACCTATTTCAATACAGAAAGAAAAATATATACGCACTTCACTGGTGTCATTATTTTGGGCAAAAGTGTTTAGTGGCTAATTTCATTATAGAAAGAAAAAAATATACGCACTTCACTGGTGCACTTATTTGTGGCAAAAGTGTTTAGTGGCCTATTTCATTATAGAAAGAAAAAAATATTCGCACTTCACTGGGTGCACTTATTTGTGGCAAAAGCATTTAGTAGCCTATTTCATTATAGAAAGAAAAATATATACGCACTTCACTGGTGCATTTATTTCTGCTGAAAGCGTTTACTGTCCTATTTCAGTACAAAAATAAAAATACATTCAGCGTTTACTTTTGCAGTTATTGGTGGCAAAACCTTTAGTGACGTATTTCGGTCGAAAAACAAAATATATTCAGCGTTCAGCGCTGCAGTAATATTTGTGGTAAAATCTTTATTGACGAATTTCAGTCGAAAACCAATTTTTATTTAGCGTTTAGCACTGCGATTATATGCGGTAAAATCTATATTGAAGTTTTTTGGTCGAAAAACAAAATTTATTCAGCAGTCAGCGCTGTGGTTATATGCGGTAAAATCTTCAGTGCTGTATCTTGATGAACTTTGCGACTCTTCCGGGCTCAAAGCTATCTTGACACTTTGTCTTCTCATTGTTTGTAGCTACTATAGGCCTGTTCATGCCAGGCAGGTTCCCCCAGAAGTATCTGGGTCGATAAGCAGGTGATACCGCACTTGCGTCAATCTTAACAGGATTCGTCTCCAGGTACAGAGAAATAGTTTTTTGGAATGCTTTCTCCATGGTAACCATGTCGTCAAATAAACTGAAGACTGACGGATTCTCTCCTGCCTTAGGCAACACTTAATTTTTATTATAAAATTTATAAAATATTGAATATTAAATTGAACCAAAACTTGATTAAAATTATAAAAAAGTTAACTTAAATTCACCAATATATTATACAAATCTTCAAGGGAAATTCACGGACAATCAATTTGCCAAGCCTTTTGTGTCGGAGAACTTGCATTATTAAATTGTGTTACCGGTATAAGCAACACTTTATAAAGTTGAGAAATTTGAACCTTCTGTTCTGTCCCATATTCCCTATAAATGAATAGACGGAGAGGCCACTCTGTGGCCTCTTCATGCTGCTGCCACCTCCACAGTCTCTTGTCGTCATGCCACTCTCTGGTCCATTCATGCTGCTGCCACTTCCGCAATCTCTCGTCGTCGTGCCACTCTGTGGCCTTCTCATGCTGCTGCCTCCTCCACACTATGTCACCTTGCCACTCTGTGGCCTCCAGATGCTGCCACCACCTCCACACTATGTCACCTTGCCACTCTGTGGCCTCCTGATGCTGCTGCCACCTCCACACTCAGTCATTGTGCCACCATGTGGCCTCCTCCTGATGCTGCTGCTGCCACCACCTCCACACTCTGTCATTGTGCCACCCTGTGGTCTCCTACTGATGCTGCTTCCGCCACCACCTTCACGCTCTGTCATTGTGCCACTCTGTGGCCTCCTACTGATGATGCTGCTGTTGCCACCTCCACACTCTGTCATTGTGCCACTCGATGGCCTTCTCTTAATGCTGCTACTGCTGCTACGCCACCTCCAGACTCTGTCATTGTGCCACTCGGTGGCCTTCTGCTGTTGCTGCTACTGCTCCTGCTGCCATCTCCAGACTGTCATTGTACCACTAGGTGGCTTCCTCATACTGCTGCCACCTCCACACTCGGTTATTGTGCCACTCGGTGGCCTCCTCATACTGCTGACACCACCACATTCTGTCATTGTGTTACTCTGTGATTTCCTCATGCTGCTGCCACATCCACACTCGGTCATTGTGCCACTCGGTGGCCTCCTAATGCTGCCACCTAATGCTGCCACCCTCCCTACTTCATGACTAGGCCACTATTTTGCCTTTCGGCCTGGCTGACATCATCATTTATTTGACCTTTCTTCTGATCTGTCAGAAGGATGGAAAAATGAGATGCACAACGGATCCTGTCTGTGTAGCAGCTGTAAGGCCTGTATGGTCCCATCAGATTTGGCTTATGATTTGGTAGCCAAAAGCAGGAGTGGGTACAAAACACAGAAAACATGCAAATATTCCATTCACGTGTCATCTGTTTTAGATCCACTCCTGTTTTTTTGGCATTAGCAATACTGATGGATTATTGAGCAAATGCTGACTGAGTGAAAGTGTATGCTCCACAGACAGGATCCATTTTTTGTGGGTTATTGTTCTGACGGATCAGATGAAGGGCAAATTAATCAGTGATGTCAACACAAACTTACTGCTGACACCCCCTCCACTCTGTCGGCGGGGGCTCTACTTGTATAAGCATTTAATAGAACAGATTCTGATAATATCTATGTGGAATCAGCTGGCGACGGTGTAAAAGGAGTGTGCTTCTTCTTGGCACTAACATTGACCTGTAAGGTGGAGTTCATACTTGAGTTATTTGGTCAGTTTTGGCCCCGTGACTGCCCTAATAAGTGAAGTGTGCAGTGATTCTAAGAGCGATACCTGTCATCTTCATGTCATATTTTACTACCACAGCAGACCCCCTATGAGCGTTACTACAAGGCACAGTGTTCTACACCACTATAAAGGCTCTCAGCAGCCAGGGAATAGCCGTTTTTTAACGTAATTTGCCGCAAATATATTCGGATGGAACCAAATTTTTCCCGAAAAATTCGGCAAATTGGTGAATCGCATTTTTTTAAAATTCGCTCATCTTTAGTTATCAGTGATTGATAATATTCTCTGTGTAAGTGTGTATACAGAGATAGCTGTCAGTCACTGATAGCTGAACCCAGTAGAGTTGTTATCAGTAATTGGTAGCATTCTCTATGTAAGTATGTACACAGAGATACTGTGAATTAGTTGTATGGAAGGCACTCTATCCTCTGGCGTGGCATGGAAATATAATTATAATTTGTCTTGATCAATATGTCCTTTATTTTATAAAAGTTATTTGGATGCTTTCCATACAACTAATTCACATTAGCCTAGGTATTATATCAGCAGTGGGTGCGCCAAGGATATCGCACCTCATTCCAAAAGCCTAGGAAGGTTCAGCCACTGGGGAAAAAAAAATTGTACATTAGAATCTACAGCACCCATCAGTTGATTTCCCTACCTATACAATATGGATATCTGGAGTTGAATGGAAAATAAATGTAAGAAGGTAGAACCATACATCTTTGACCAAAAAGTCGATTCTCGCATATTAAGTGTACATTTTATAAAATAAAAGACACATTGATCAAGACAAATTATATTCATATTTCCATGCCACGCCAAAGAATAGAGTGCCTTCCATACAACTAAATCACATTATCCTAGGTATTATATTGGCAGTGGGTGCGCCAAAGATAGCGCACCTTATTCCAGAAACCTAGGAAGGTTGAGTCACTATGACAAAATATATGTACACAGAGATAGCTGTCAGTCACTAATAGCTGTACACGGGGCAGGTGTTATCAGTGATTGATAGTATTCTATGTGTAAGTGTGTATACATAGATAGCTATAGGTCACTGATAGTTGTACACGGGGAGATGTCTATCCCCAGGATATGTCATCAGTATCTGGTAGGGGTTCGACATTTAGAACACCCGCTGATCAGCTGTTTGAGAAGGCAGTAGTGCTCACATGACCAAAACAGATTTTTATCATTTGGAATTAAACAATGACTCTTCCTACTTGAGATATTGGCAACAATAAGAAATTAGGGGGAAAATTATAAAGTGTGGTGGTTTTGGTGTCAGTTTTACGTCTGACTTTGCTTTGTGAGATTGTGCCAAATGTAAAAATTGCCACACAGTAATAATCTATTTGGTGCAAATGCAATGGGGTGTACGTCTATATCTGTAAAAGTACACCAGAGGGTTGCTTGGTGTGGAGATGCAACTTTTTAAAAAGTCGCACATCATAAATCAGACTTAAAGGTGTTCTAATCTAACATCCTGATCTACTTTTCACTCCACTTCTAAAAGCGGCATGGCTGCTCAAATGTTGCAAAATTTGACGAAATGTAAAAAAATATATACACTAAATGTCATATGCAGGCATCCTTTCCATGGAGCCACCCTGAAATAAATGGAGCAGGTGGTCAGAAATGCGCATAGCTTCTCTATTGATTTCTATGGGAGTTCTGGATGGGGGATAACCAGAATACCCCTTTAATATAGGAAGTATAACCTTTATTTGTGGTCGGGGCTACCAGTAAAAGAACCCACCTTCCTCCCTTCCCCCTAAAACACTACTAACGGTTTGAGTTGTGCCATAACCGTTCTCGTCGAAGGTACACCTGAAAGAGGGCATACCCTGTAAGAGAATAATGAGAATGAGGGTGGGTAGGGAGGGAGCGCTGATGACGTCCGTGACCTGTGTGGTAAGCCAGCAGCTATTATAGGCAACAGGGTGCCCCTCCCACAAATTCAGGCCAATAAATCAGCCTTTATACTTGTGGTTGGGGCTAACAGTAAAAGAACCCACCCTCCTCCCTTCCCCCTAAAACACTACTAACGGTTTGAGTTGTGCCATAACCATTCTCGTCGAAGGTACACCTGAAAGAGGCCAAAAACCCAGCATGAAGTTCAAAACACATTTATTATGACATTACAAAGCCAAATTCTGGAAGGCACATGAAATTTCATGGACAGGGTTAGGAATATACCTATTAAAACATGATGAGCGCCAACGGCCCAATTTACAAATAATATGTGCAGGCACTCGATTCTTGGAAGCAGCTGATGCCGCCCCCATCCTAAAAGAGTGCCCAGAAATGATGACCGGGTTGATACCTAAATTTATAGCCAAAATACGCACATGAGATACAAATTGGGAGGTGGACAGAGGCGCCGAACCAAAGGGTAACAAAGGACTATCTGCACTGCGGTCAGCCAATGAGCATAACAACTTCTGCAACACTTGAACTGGACACCATTGGTGCGTGGTGCGAAAAAATTTGATCTGTGTGGGAGGGCCTGCCTGGGAAGTTTTGGTTACCGGTAAGGACAGTCTGAAACCCTCTGAGCTAGGGATTAATTGCTTGAGGGCAAGAAAATTGCTTTTAGGAGATGAACGAGTGAACTCCCCGGGCCTCATAAAACTGTAAAAAGCCAAGTAAATAGCAGCATTGATTACCAAGCTTTGTAGTACACCGAAGGGGCTCCTATCAAGTAAGTCAGACATGCCTCTAAATACTGTGCCGGAAATGGGTTGTCTACGGGAGCTAGAACCTGGACTACTATTCCGCAAACCTTTCAAAGTAGCCCTGATAACATGAACTGAGAACAATGACCTTCTCTCCGGATGTGTGAGTGACAAATGATGTTGGACACCAGCAAGATAAGTTCTGACAGTACTATGAGAGAGGTTCATTTCTAAATGGCAATATCCGATGAAAGACAATATGTAGTCTATTAGACTCAAGTCACCTCGTGGATGTTCCTGATGGAACCTAAGGTGCAAACGCCAGTGGCTAAATATTTTTTTAATCCAATATCAGTGAGGCAAGATGAGGAGGTGGTGTTCTTGAGGCATCGGCTTTGGGGTAAATCTGACAAACAGAGAGGAATCATCCTTAGCTAAAGCGTCAACTGCTACCTTCTGAGAGTCATGTGCAAGGGTGCCACAAAAATGGAAATTGTTCACTAACGACAATTGAACAAGACGCCTCATGAATGACATTGCAAATTGTGATTTGGATTTACCACTGCTCAGAATGCTAACGGTGGTGGGACTATCGGAAGCAAATACAACGGTATGGTCTGCCCAAGAACTACCCCAAACATAAGCTGCAGCCACTATGGGATATAATTCCCCTGCTTCTGCTGAGTGAAAAACCCCCGGAATCCTAAACATCTCTACTGGCCATGTCCCACTCAGCCAATGGGGGCCAAAAATGGCAGCAAAACCAGTACTGACCGAACCTTTAGAAAAAATAATGGGGGAGTTCTTTGAAACTGCTGGAATGAACATGGATACGCTGTTCCAGTGACTCAAAAATTGATCCCACATAACTAGATCTGCTTGTGCTTGACTATCCAGGAACACCAGACTATCTTGACAGGGAGCTTCAGAGAGGAGTGGTAATAAATGGGCCACAAAAGAAGTATCCTGAGGAATGACGCGGATGGCAAAATTGAGCATGCCTAATAGCGATTGTAATTCGACCTTAGTGGTGACCCTTCCAACTGTAAATTGGTGAATGACTTCCTTGACCCTTACTAATTTCTCTACCGGCAATCTGGCGGACATACTCCGGGTATCTAAAACGATGCCTAGGAAGGTAATGGTGGTAGAAGGACCATCCACCTTCTTAGGGGAAACTGAAACCCCTAACTGTGCAAAACAGGCTAAGAGATTCTGTAAACCTTCCTGGATGCCCCGGGGAGATTCAATCAGTAGAAAATCATCTAGGTAGTGTATGACATGCTCGCAGCCGAACTTGTTCTTGAGAATCCAGTGTAGCGCTTTTGCCAACTGATCGAAAATCCAGGGACTGCTTCTAGACCCAAAGGTTAGTTTAGTGGCAAAATAATATAAGGCTTTCCACTTAATCCCGTGCCATTGCCAAAGCTCTGGCCTGATAGGAATTAATTTGAACGCGTCCGATATGTCTGCTTTGGACAGAACTGAGCCAGGACCTGCTGGTAGAATGAGAGCAATCGCTTGATCAATGGAAGCATATACCATACTGACTTCCTCGGCTGGTATGAGGAAATTTAGGCTTGGGACATGTGCCCCATGAGGAGCTGACAGATCAAAGATCAGTCTTTCTTTTTTACTGAATTTACCAGGGACCACCCGTATCAGACTGACTCTCCAGCGCTCAAATGGGGATGCTGAAAAAGGGCCAATGATGTAACCTTTCTGTAGTTCATTCTGTAACAGCCTGTCTATGGAACCAGGATTTAGTAAAGCGGACTGTAAATTCCTACATTCGAAAGTAGCTTCAGGTAAGGCCACAAGGCCTGTGTGGAAACCTGTTGTGAAACCAGACACGAGAAACTCACAGAAATGAGAATCTTGATGCCCCTGCAAGTAAAACTGCAAGAGATCCACATTTACGACACTCATACAAGATTTATCTGTTTTTAATGAACATGCCACCTTTGGATGAGCTCTAAAACAATTTACGCAAATGTGTAGCAGACGGCACTGGCTACAATTTCATGCGGAAAAATTATAATTGTTGCAGTTCTGTGATCTGCCTAAAAACTTAACGGGACGACCAGGTTTATCCACTGGCAAATTCTTCCTGCTAGTTTACCATGGACCTGCAGTAGGAGCTGAAGCATTGGACCCTGGAGCATTGGCAGCGTTGTGACACCACTCCACCGTATGATAAATCGACTGGCAAGAGGAACACGCCGGGGCTTTAAGGCCCGCAAAATGCCTACAGAAAATTTCGGTGTCGATATTTGCCCAAATGGTGGGAAATTGAAATTGGCTAAGAGCCGCTGACGCTTTAGCGGAAAAGGAGCAATGATAATCATAAAAGGCAAAGCCTCCATATTTATAACCCAACTCTGTGGTTCTGTAGAGGTCCAATTCTTCTCTCCTGTCAGGTTGAACGGATCAACTGATATCTCTATACAGAATAAACGCCAGCACAAATTCTGGGATGGTCAATTTCCTACTGAGCCTGAGATCTCGACCCTTCAGGATGACAGAGACATCACTCACCACAAGCAATGATCCGATTATCCGAAAGATCACGAGTGGCGATTAGCAGAGATGCAAGGTTTATCTCCCTACCATCCAGGATGTCCTTTTTAATATTAGCTGGAATAAAATGAGCTGGAGTAACATTGGGCACGGTAACGAAGTTACTTGAAGTGCTAGCTACTGGTGCAGCTGCGACCGACAACTGTGTAGGTGGTGAGGACATGACCGTGACCCTTGACTCCACTGACTCCAATCTCGATTGGACATCAGAGATTGAGGATGGTAAATTATTCACCATAACATGAAGTTGGGACTAAGAAGTTTGGACAGTAGCCATAGAGACTTCTTGTTGATCAGCTTCTGCTAAAGCGGACACCAACAACCGATAAAGCTCAGCTTTCCGGGCGGTGGCCGGAAAAGGAATGCCTTTCTTCGTTAACTCAGACATCAATTTCGGTACAGTCCAATTCCGAAGTGAGGGAATACTGCCGGATTCTGACATCCTGGACCCAAACTCTTCACCAGAAGCATCCATGATATCCGACACATGAGACATGATAAGACTGTAGGGATAAACAAAATTATTATTATTTTCTTAAAATTTAACCTGTATAGTCTGATAAACTGCCACCTAACACCCGTGAGCCAGGACCTGATAATGTGTTTGCTGCAAACCGACATGCAAGAAAAAGAAAAGCGACCCCCAGTGAAAAAGGACCGCTGAAGGTTAGTGAACAGGACTTGGGTAGTGTGGTACCAGAAAAACTTACAAGCCAGTGTAGAGAAGATCTTACCACAACAACGGAACGAAGGCCCTTGTAGCAAGGATTCTTTACCGACTGAGGAGAAAACACAACCTGCCCATACAAATTTATCAAGACATGAGAATCCACTACCATAAAAGTTCCAACTGACAGAGCATAGCGTGCCGTACAGCGTGGTAAACGTAATAATAATTTTTATTTTATTTTTTTAATATAACTCCAGTCAGCACCAAAGCTGCATGCAGAGACAGACTGCTTTGACCTGGGAGCTGGGCGGAGCATGAAACAGAAGGCAAGCATGGCTCAGCCACAGTAAAAACGGGTAAGCTGTGATATGGACTAGAACCACCATCAGGACTTTGAATGCTGCTCCAGATGGGACTGGGGCTAAGAGGCAGCTAAAACTTACCCGCAACACGGACTGAAGTGCCGCGGATCAGGTGACCGGAAGTAAGGAGCTCTTCTTGCAGCGCTGAAGTGACGGCTGGCTTCTTCCAGCGATGATGACGTCCGTGACCTGTGCGGTAAGCCAGCAGCTATTATAGGCAACAGGGTGCCCCTCCCACAAATTTAGGCCAATTAATCGGCCTTTATACTTATTAAAAATGACCTGTATGTTTTTTTTTATTTGTTGTCTTAATATGTTTTTACATAGCATTGCAAGTGTGTTACTTTTTTTTTTTTTTTTATATTTTTATTGTAAATTTTTAAATACAAACACAAACAAGGGGTAACAAGGTACCAAGGTATAGGCGCGCAGGCCTTGCAATAATATCAAGATGTAGGCTCACAGGTCTCGACTTTGCAAGGGTAAGTACATGTCAAATACAGGGTAGGATCAGCTTTAAGCATAGTAGGCAAATAGACAAAGCCGTCAACCACTATTGACAAAAGAGTGAGGCAGCTATAAAGTCATTCAATTAATACCAAGAGAGATGATAAGACCCTGACGATAAGGCAGTATGAAACCTTTGCATGAGGTATAGGTAGTCGGGGCGACGTTTAGAACATTTTGCACATCTATGTTCAGTAGCTATAGGGTCAGAACCTCCAGCGGGTTCCATTGAGAAATCTAGGGTTTGGGGATGTGAAAATTGCCCACAATGACCATTTTTTGAGGAAGACCATATGTGTACGGGATTCCCATGAGGAAAGTTCCTCAAATCTATGAATCTGATCAATTTTCTGCATCCACTGATCTAAAGTTGGGACTGTAGTCTGGAGCCAGAATTTGGGAAGTTGAAGGCGGGCCGCTAGGATCATCTGTGTAAATACAAATGGCAGCTTGGCCTTCCCGTTACCTTGGGGGAGTGAGAGGAGGGCAATTTGCGGGGAGGGCTGGAACTTTGTTCCACAAATCTTATTTGCAGTAGCGAAGATGTCACTCCACCACTTCTGTATGGGAGGACAGGTCCACCAAACATGGAGGAAGGTTCCTCTCTCCCCAAGGCATCTCCAGCACGTGCCAGAAGCCGACCCAGCATATCTTGATGTCTTATCAGGAGTGTTGTACCACCTTGTGAGGATTTTATAGCTGTTTTCCCGGATCCTGACACAGCGGGAGACACCGTGGGGGGAGTCAAGGAACTTAGGCAGTAAATCAAAGGGGATTGTGATACCTAGATCTAGTTCCCATTGTCTGACGAAGGATGGTTTAGCTAGCATAGGGGGTAGGCGTAGTTTGCTGTACAGCTGTGAGGTGAGCTTTCTGGGCAATGTTTGTGAGGCAGACAAGGCTTCAATCCAGACTAAGGGACGAAGAAGGTCCCCTACTTTGATGTGTTGCTTTAAGTAAGCCCTAAGGTAAGCTACTGGAATGAAATCCCGTGGGTGAGGATTAAGTAGAGCGTTCATGTCCCTAGGATCCATCCATTCTCCAGTCGGGAGAGCTAAGGATATTAGTGGTATCGAAGAGGACAACAATCCTGGTGAGGTGGCATTCCTTAATGTGTGGGGGGCCGTGTTCAGTGCGTCTGATACTGTCAGGGTGGGCGAAGGGAAGGGGATGGAGCAGTGTGTATGTGATAGCCACTTCCACGCTTCCAGTGTGGCCCGGATGATTGGATATGCGGACATATGTCCAGGAAGAGCGGTCTCCTGGCCCAGTAGAAGTGCCCTAGCTGGTGTGTTCAGTATATCTATTTCTATCTGGGCCACTACAGAGTATGGGGGAGGGCTCAGCCAAGCTAGTGCGCGAGAGAGAAGAATAGCCTTCCCATATAATTCAGGGCTTGGTAAGCCCTATCCCTCCAGCATGTCTGGGCTTGATAAGAAGAGAGGGGGAGAGCCTCGCCCTCTTCCCATTGCAGATGAATGAACTAAATTTTCTCATTATCGAGACATAGTAATGCTTGGGGATAGAGATGGGGAGAGCTTGTTGCAGGTATGTGAGTCTGGGAAGTATCAAGGAGGAAAGGAGGTTCTTTCGACCAAACCAAGAGAGAGTTGGGTTAGCTCGAGCCAGGTTGTCAATAGAATCGAAGATAGACTTCTTCAAGGGAATATAGTTAAGGGAGAAAAGCTCCGTTATGTCTGGGCTAATTTTGATCCCTAGATACGTAATGTTAGGAGATGACCAGTTAAATGGGGAGTCCTTCATTAGAAGGTGTCGGGTTGATTGGGGAATACCTAGGCAAAGGACTAAGGATTTATTGGCATTGATTTTAAAGTCAGACATTAAGCTATACGCCTTAAGATGGGTCTGTAGTCTAGGAAGGGATGTTTTTGGGTTAGTTGTCATTACGAGAACATCGTCCGCAAAGGCGGCGATTTTCTGTTCCCTGCCTCCCAAACATAGACCCCCTATCTCCTGGTCCAATCTTATGTTTGCCAAGAGAGGCTCCAAGGCCAAGATGAATAAGAGAGGGGATAGAGGGCAGCCCTGGCGAGTCCCGTTTCTAATGGCAAAAGAAGGTGATGTGGTGCCATTAACTAGGACTGAGGCTGTAGCTTTTTCATACATCGAGAAGACTGCCTTGATGTAGGGGTCAGGTAGGCCAAATCCCGCTAAAGCTTGTCTTAGGTATAACCAGTTGACTCTATCGAATGCTTTTTCAGCATCCGTGCTGAGTAAAAGCAGAGGGGAGGAGAGTCGTTTAGCATGACAGAGGGTATTAATAACCCTTGAAGTGTTATCCTTCCCTTCTCTGTTGCGGATGAAGCCCACCTGATCTCCATGGACAAGGTGAGGAAGAATGATAGCAAGTCTGTTAGCTAACATCTTGGCCAGGAGCTTGAGGTCTATGTTTAGGAGGGAGATGGGCCTGTAATTAGAACACAGTCTAGTGTCTTTCCCTTCTTTGGGAATGAGAGTGATGTGTGCCGCTGTCATATCTCTCGACAATGGGATCCCCTTAAGAGTCTGATTGCACACATCCAAAAGGTGAGGAAGGAGTATTGCCTGAAACGTTTTGTAATAGGCCAACGGTAGACCTTCCGGGCCTGGACTTTTCCCTGTCGGCATTTGATTCATTGCATCCTTTAACTCTGTTAGGGAGAAGGGGGCTATAAGGCATGATTCCTGGTCCGGGTCAATTCTAGGGAGTTTAGCTGTTTCCAAAAAGGAAGATATCACAGAGGCGCGATCTTCAGGGGCTGTTGATGAGGGTAGATTATATAAGTCATTATAAAAGGAGCAAAATTGGGCGGCAATCTGTTCGACTGAGAAGATGGGAGTCCCTTCCTGTGTTGAAAGTTGGTGAACAAAGTTTGTAGATCTCCTCCCCTTAATTCTGCTCATTACAAATTTGGTGGCCTTAACTCCATGGGCAAAAAATTTGTGCTGCGAACTCATGTGATATTTAGCGGCTCTAGTGGCTAACAGGGATCTAAGTTTTGCCCTATATTCAGATAGTTTTTGGAAGAGAGCATCAGAGGATTGTGCTTTATGACTTGACTCATGTATCTGAATATTTTTTAGAGTGTCATCTATTTCTCTTTCTCTCACTCTCTTGAGATGTGTGCCTAAGCTAATAAAATGCCCTCTAACTACAGGTTTGTGTGCATCCCAGAGTGTGTTGGCCGATACATCAGGACTCTTGTTGAGGGAGAAATATTCAGCAATTTGCTTGGAAATCCGGTCAACCGAATCCTGGAATCCTAGTAATGTTTCATTTAAGCGCCAGTTGAAGCACGAGGGTATCACTCTGGGGGCCTTAACTGAAAGATAGATTGGAGAGTGGTCTGAGATGTGAATGGCACCGATGGATGCCTCCCTACACAGATGTAAGTGTTCTTTAGAAATGAACAGGTAGTCTAGTCTGTGGTAAGTTTTGTGTGCCGGGGAGAAAAATGTGAAATCTAGAGTATTCGGATTGAGGGACCGCCAGGCATCAACCAGGTGCAGATCCCAAAGGGTATTCCTAACACTTTTTAGGAAACTTTTAGAGTGAACCGATTTACGTGTGGAGATATCTAGTTGAGGACAGAGAGCGACGTTTAGGTCACCTCCAACAACTACTATACCCTCTTTAAAAGCCTCTATGATGGGAAAGATGTCAGAAAACCAACGGGGTTGGCTGGTGTTGGGGGCATACAGGTTGACAAAGGTGTATGTTTGTGGCCCTATAGAACCCTTAAGAAGAATATATCTGCCCTCTGGATCTAAACTCTGGCTGGCAAATTTGAAGGGGATTCTCCTCTGGAACCCTATACTAACTCCACAGGAAGCTGAGGAGTTACTCCCACAGTGATACCAGTTGGAGTAGTGGAGAACCTCATGTCTGGGTAGCGATTAGAACGTAGATGCGTCTCCTGGAGAAACACCACCCCCGCTCCGGCTTTTCTCAGAATGGCAAAGACTTGGCTCCGTTTAGATGGGGAGTGAAAGCCCTTGACATTGTAAGAGGCCACTGAGATGTCAGCCATAATTTGCTGTGTGTGCAAATTTACCTTTTAGCCGTTGTGGCCTCCCCCCAGGAGACGCATTGGAACCATTGTAGACCATTATCTCCTGCACCATTGGTGTCGCTGTTGTATCAGAGACGATCCTGTCTGACATGCTAGACGAGTACCTTGAGTTGGGGGAACATAACATAGTAAACAAACATAGGATACAAACATAGACATAATACTTGATGTCTAGATCTAGTGGGGGTTACTTGGTCTGTAGACCGTTTAAGAGAACGTTTAACGCCCTAGGATATGCGGCGATAGAACGGAATCAGGCCAAAATGCAATAAAGAACTAAAGGAACATTGAACGCCAAGGTTTAGGCTAAAAGACATCACGCTAAACAATGAAAGCATGAGAACCTAGCAATGAGATAGGCAAGTTAAAGAGACAGGATTGCTTATGGCAACTATACTGTATACAAACAGGTCTCTCTAGTGGTCTTGTGAGAGGCTTCTCGGGGTGAGATGATGACCCCTCTTCTTAGAACGGGATGACTTTGGCGTGCGTAGTATCTCGAATGGAGCCACTTTAGGTATCTCAGGTAAGGCGCCGAGGTCTTGAAAAAGTTCCCAATTCTCAATCCGCATAGGTGGCACGTTCAGGATCCCAAAGGCAGATGTGAGGTCTGTATAAGACGAGATGTTCACTCTCTTTCCTGCGTATGAGAAGGATATACCAAAAGGGAAAGACCAGCGATAGAGCACCTTTTTGGAGCGTAACCAATCCTTTAAGGGTTTAAGGGCTCTACGCTTCTTTAATGTTGACGGAGCTAAGTCCTGAAAAACTTCTATTTTGGATCCTTCAAATGCCAGATCAGGGTGGGTACGTGCGGCTTCCAGGACGGCTGATTTAACTTGAAAGTTCAGGTACTTGCAAATAATGTCTCTGGGCGGCTCATCCGGCTTGGGCTTGGGTCTGAGGGCCCTGTGTGCCCGCTCTATGATTATCTCCTGAGGAAAATCAGGCCCCAGCAGCGATCTACTGATTTCGGTAATGGACGCCGAGACCTCTCCTGAGGTGACCGACTCTGGCATCCCCCTGAATCTGAGGTTGTTCTGGCGCCCTCTGTTTTCTTGGTCCTCTAGGGAACAGTGGAGGTCATTCAAATAAAGGGCGCAGCGACGAAAAGAGTCCGTTACAGGAGACTGGTGGTTCAGGATTTCTGCCTGGTGGTTCTCCAGACTCTCCACCCGATCCCCTATTTGTCTCACCTCGCTCCTGCAGGCAGATAGTTCCGCTAGTATCGGCTCCATCATTCTACTCAGAGCGCGGTCTAGGTATTTCCTTGTGACCCGGAGATCGGAGCTGACTTGCACTTCATCTGAATCGCTCTCACCCTCAGATGGAGCAGGGGCGCGCTTCTGAGCTTTGGCCTGCGGCGTCGGCGCCATCTTGGGTTCTCTGGCGGCCACTGTAGCAGCGGCTTTCTTTAGGAATTTCTCCATCTCACCTCCTGCAATCTGAGTTTTAGAGGGAGCAGGGGTGTCCACATGCTTGTTGTTCCCGATCTTGACCATCTCCGTCTCTGTAGGCTGATGTTTGCTGGCGTCAGGGACGAATCTCTTCACGGAGCACGAAGCTATGCGACCATCTTCTTCCGGCGCTAGCTCCGCCCCCCCAAGTGTGTTACTTTTGACTTATCTTTTATTGGCCCTGACTCCTGAGCTATAACCTTCATTTTCAATTCTTAAGATTTAGAATCTAAATTTCTCAGAACTCTCTGGTTGTTAGATGCATGCACAGATTTTGGTCTGGTGATAAAAAAAACACACAAAAAAACATGCTTATTATATTTAAGGAGTTTTTTTTTTATTCATCATAACTGTTTATATGTATTAAAGCAAAAAGGTGATATTGTTTTATGTTTTACAAGTTGTGCAGTATATTATGTAATATGTGTCATTTAAAAAAAAATTGTGAAATTGGCATCACAATAAGCACCTTATTTTTCTGTTGTAAAGCAGCATTTTAGGAAACTTTATGTGCTTTACTGTGTCAAAAAGGTCAATACGACATTTCAGCTTTTTAGCTCGTTTTACTATCACTGCAAAGAAACGTCTTGTATTTTTATTGCAGAAGAAACAGTCAGTATTCTTCCAGCATCCTGGATCTTCCTTTACTTTAGTAAATGTAGCACTCACGGTATAAGTGCCCTATAGATAAAATTATTACTTACAGTATGTACCTTAGAAGCAGTCAGTTCATAAACATCTAATAGGTGACTCAAACATCAGGGGTGGATGCTTATTAATGTATGTATTGCCGTTTATATACCTTTTAGTCATATTCTTCTAGCTCCTTTCAGTCTTGTTTGATCAACATATGGCATGTTAATTTGCTGTGGAGGCTTAATTCTGTAGTCTCAAGACACATGAATTCATTATCTAATCATGTCTATTTTGAAAGTGCTCAAAAGTGTACACATATAACTCATATCTTGAAGATGCGAATGAGCTACTAGTCTAAAAATATCAATCTCCAGAAACAAACACCAGCAGGAGCACAAGAAAACTGATATGCATTTTTGTAATCCATGTGTTCTTCAGGCTGGGAAAAAATAGATGTTTTTAATATGGCAAGAACATAAAAAAATAATATAAATGTTGTGTCATACTTTGTGACCTACTAAATACCTAGTTTACTTACAAAGAAGTTAACTCTTTCATTTTCACATATTAATAAAGGATCAACTTTTTCTGATTAAGAAATGCTTATTATAGTATTACTCGTTCCTTAAATTAAAAGGGTTGTCCCATAAATCCAACATATTCCATAAGCTCTGTTGGTGTGTAGACGTTTTATGGTGCCTACCAATACATCTTCAATAGCTGTCCCCCACTTTCCTGCTCAGCCGAGTATGCATTTGTCTTCAATAGGGAGAGAAGAAAATGCCACTCCTAGACCTCTTTCTCCCAGGATAAATTCAACATGCCAGATCCATCTCTCCCCTGACATCATCTGCCAGAGAAGAGTTAGGAGCTCCCTATACACGGTCAACAACTGTCTAATGTGTAAGCCGACCTTTAGAGACGATATCCTCTTCAGGACCCATTTCTATGTACCAATATACAAAGTGGCTAGCAAAGTGTAGCTGTAGTAAACATTCAATGGAGTACCCAGATAAGCAGTGGATGTAATTTTAATTCATGAGGATTTTTCCTTTTTTTTGTTTTATTTTTTTCCAACTTTTTTACCCCTCCCCCACACAGGAGGCTATAATATGTGATCTAAGCTCCATTTGCTTTTCCCCATGGAGCCCTACCACCTTCAGGCCTCCATAGGAACTAAAGCCCTGATCTCTTCAGATAAAAGCAAAGGAATGGTTCCTGGAATCGCCACATGAGGGAGGTGTTCCTGACCCAGAAACGCGTTCTTCTGTTTTTTCAGCATTTACAGTCAGGTCCATAAATATTGGGACATCGACACAATTCTAAAATCTTTGAGTCCATACACCACCACAATGGATTTGAAATGAAACAAACAAGATGTGCTTTAACTGCAGACTGTCAGCTTTAATTTGAGGGTATTTACATCCAAATCAGGTGAACGGTGTAGGAATTGCAACAGTTTGCATATGTGCCTCCCACTTGTTATAGGACCAAAAGTAATAGGACAATTGGCTTCACAGCTGTTCCATGGCCAGGTGTGTGTTATTCCCTCATTATCCCAATTACAATGAGCAGATAAAAGGTCCAGAGTTAATTTTATAGTGTGCTATTTGCATTTGGAATCTGTTGCTGTCAACTCTCAAGATGAGATCCAAAGAGCTGTCACTATCAGTGAAGCAAGCCATCATTAGGCTTAAAAAACAAAACAAACCCATCAGAGAGATAGCAAAAACATTAGGCGTGGCCTAAACAACTGTTTGGAACATTCTTAAAAAGAAGGAACGCACCGGTGAGCTCAGCAACACCAAAAGACCCGGAAGACCACGGAAAACAACTGTGGTGGATGACGAAGAATTATTTCCATGGTGAAGAAAACACCCTTTACAACAGTTGGCCAGATCAAGAACATTCTCCAGGAGGTAGGTGTATGTGTGTCAAAGTCAGCAATCAAGAGAAGACTTCACCAGAGTGAATACAGAGGGTTCACCACAAGATGTAAACCATTGGTGAGCCTCAAAAACAGGAAGGCCAGATTAGAGTTTGCCAATCGACATCTAAAAAAGCCTTCACAGTTCTGGAACAACATCCTATGGACAGATGAGACCAAGATCAACTTGTACCAGAGTGATGGGAAGAGAAGAGTATGGAGAAGGAAAGGAACTGCTCATGATCCTAAGCATACCACCTCATCAGTGAAGCATGGTGGTGGTAGTGTCATAGCGTGGGCATGTATGACTGCCAATGGAACTGGTTCTCTTGTATTTATTGATGATGTGACTGCTGACAAAAGCAGCAGGATGAATTCTGAAGTGTTTCGGGCAATATTATCTGCTCATATTCAACCAAATGCTTCAGAACTCATTGGACGGCGCTTCACAGTGCAGATGGACAATGACCCAAAGCATACTGCAAAAGCAACCAAAGAGTTTTTTAAGGGAAAGAAGTGGAATGTTATGCAATGGCCAAGTCAATCACCTGACCTGAATCCGAATGAGCATGCATTTCACTTGCTGAAGACAAAACTGAAGGGAAAATGTCCCAAGAACAAGCAGGAACTGAAGACAGTTGCAGTAGAGGCCTGGCAGAGCATCACCAGGGATAAAACCCAGCGTCTGGTGATGTCTATGCGTTCCAGACTTCAGGCTGTAATTGACTGCAAAATATTTGCAACCAAGTATTAAAAAGTGAAAGTTTGATTTATGATTATTATTCTGTCTATTACTTTTGGTTCCTTAACAAGTGGAAGGCACATATGAAAACTGTTGTAATTCCTACACCGTTCACCTGATTTGGATGTAAATACCCTCAAATTAAAGCTGACCGTCTGCAGTTAAAGCACATCTTGTTCGTTTCATTTCAAATTCATTGTGGTGGTGTATGGAGCCAAACATGTTAGAATTGTGTCGATGTCCCAATATTTATGGACCTGACTGTAGATGCCATGGCCACATTTCACCACGGCATCTAAAGGGTTAAGTGTCTGTAATCTGCGTTATCGCCAGTGGCAGATATTAGCCCCTGGCCTCTGCTGTTTGAAACAGCAGAGACCTGTCGTCTACGGCACCTGCTGGGCTCATGAGCCAGGTGCCATATTTAAAACCTCTCCTTTCACCGCACATGTATGGAACTGGAATGGAAGGGGTTAATATATAGATTGATGGTTTTACTTTTGTTCTGCAAGGAAGAGTACATGTATTAAAGGTACATCATAATGATTGAGCTAACACAGCCACTTAGAAACCACAAATACATAGAAAAGAGACTACAGGGGACATTTATCATTGAGATCATTTTTGTGTCACTTTTAAGTCTGGTTTTGCACCAAATTTATGAAATGGCACACAGTTTTCATGTATTTGGCTCAACTGCATTGTGTTGTAAGACTTCATCTTAAAAAATATAACAGGGTGCTGCCTGGCGTAGGTTATAACTTTTTTTGCCATATCTCCAGGTATCTCACAAAATAAATTTGCCTTAATCGAGGTCTAATCTCAATTTTAAGCCTTAACCCTTCTCAGACATCCGCCATAAATGTATGACAGAAGTCCAGTCTTTAAAATTGTGTCCACTCACGAGTGCAGCATTGGCTGTAGCCAGCAGGTTTCTACAGTTTCATATAGCAGACACCAGGGGCTAATGACTGTGATTGGTGATAATGCCGACCGCAGCAATTTAACCCCTCAGATACCGTGGTCAAACAAAGTGATTGGGGGGATCATTCATTGGTTGTGAAAATTCGAAGCCTGCTGAGGCTCTGATGCCTTTCATAGGCATATTCATTGGAATATGCCTATGAAAGGCATCAGAGGTTCAGCAGGCCTGTGGGTGGCAGCACTACATTGCAATATACAGAATCTTCTGTTTATCAATAGATTTATTTGCATTGATAAATAGAAGTGGCAATCTAAAATAAAATAAAAAAACAAAAAATATAAAAATTCAAATCACCCTCCTTTCCCTGAATAAAAATGAAAATAAACACTCTAAAAAACAATCATCATAGGAATTGTCACATCAAAAATGACCGTACTATTCAAATATAAAAACATTTATCCCATACAGTGAACTGCGTAAAGGAAACAAAAATCAAAATGGCCAATTTGCAATTTTTATGTCATTTCAGCCCCCCAAAAGTTGAATAAAACATGAACAAATAGAATCAATAAAAACTACAGATTGCCCCCCACCCCCAAAAAAAAAGAAATGAGCCCTCACACACCTTTGTAGACAGAACTATATAAAAGTTATAGGGATCAGAATATGGCAATGAAAAGAAAAAATAATTTTTTACGTTTTTATTTTTTTTTAGTATTAAAACACAAGAAAAACTATATAAATGTGGTATCACCGTTATCATACTGACCCAGAGAATACATGGCATATGTCAATTTTACTATACATTGAATGCATTAAAAAACAAAACCCATAAAACTATTCTAATTTCACACCATTTGGAATTTATTCCCCCCTTCCACACTACATCATATGCAATTTTAAATGTAACCATTAGAAAATACAACTTGTCCCACAAAAAACCAAGCCCTCGTACAGCTATGGAAATAGAAAAATAAAAAAGCTATAGCTCCAGGAAGGCAGAGAGTAAAAAACGAAAATGCCAAAAATTAAAAAATCGTCAGATCCTGAAGGGGTTAAACGTAGCCTACTGTAAAAAGTTGTATGGCTCCCTAAATGCCACAAAATTTGACCAAATGTTGCAAGAAAGAACATGATTGCAACATTTTACACCAAAAACCAAGTGTGTCTGTTTTGATAAATGACCCCATGCCATTTCATTCATTAGTGTTTTATGTATTCTAGATTTTTATATACTGCTATACTTTTGACTATTTTCTATGTTTATTTTATGAATATTATTATATGTTTCTGTTTCTTCTATCTTCATTTAAAGGGAACCTGTCACCGGGATTTTGGGTATAGAGCTCAGGACATGGGTTGCTAGATGGCCGCTAGCACATCCACAATATCCAGTCCCCATAGCTCTGTGTGCTTTTATTGTGGGAAAAAAACGATTTTATACATATGCAAATTAACCTGAGAGGAGTCCTGTCCCTGACTCATCTCACGTACAGGACTCATTTCAGGTTAATTTGCATATGTATCAAATAGTTTTTATTACACAATAAAAGCACACAGAGCTATGGGGACTGGGTATTGCGGATGTGCTAACGGCCATCTAGCAGTCCATGTCCTCACCTTTATAGACAAAATCCCGGTGACAGGTTTATTTTCATGATATTGAACACTTTCTTCACAAACATAGTTGGTGGGTGGATGAATGGATGGATGGAGGGATGGATAGATAAATGGATAGATAGATAGATAGATAGATAGATAGATAGATAGATGATAGGAAAAGAAAGAAAGATATGAGATAGATAAATAGATGCGCCGCTGCGGTTTCCGGACGCCAGCAGTCTCCACCATGCTGCTTCAGCCTCTTACCCATTCAAAGGTTCTTTTAATTTTTCAATATACTTACACATCTGTTCACATTTGTAATAATCACCAATTATGCAAGATTAGGGCATATTGTACCCAATATGAATTACACCATGTATGTTTTTATATGCACTTATTTGTCACTATATATATACTAGTTGTATGGATGAATTATACCATTTACATGATTGTTATTTTTATATTCATCTTATTTATGTCTATGACTATTGGAATTGATTTGTAATCATGTTAATTACTGTCACTATTTATGTATGCCATTATGCACATGTTACTCAGCTGGACAAAGGCTCCATAGAGAGAGCTGAAACGTTGCTGCTGGTTGGGTGAATAAACCTTCCACTTCTTTTCACAACCTGGAGTGCTGCCTTCGTTTTTGCTGTAAATAGATAGATAGATAGATAGATAGATAGATAGATAGATAGATACAGTAGATAGATAGATATTAGATAGATAGATAGATAATTAGATAGATAGATAGATAGATAGATAGATTATAGATAGATAGATAGATAGATAGATAGATAGATAGATAGATAGATTATAGATAGATAGATAGATAGATAGATAGATAGATAGATAGATAGATAATTAGATAGATAGATAGATAGATTATAGATAGATATTTAGATAGATATGAGATAGATAGATAGATAATAGATAGATAGATAATAGATAGATAGACAGATAGATAGATAGATAATAGACAGACAGTGTTATATTAGTATGTGTCATATTAATATCAAGAAAGATGATACTAGAACAGACAACCTTTGTCATTAATGTGGGTGGAAACTAACAATCATTTGGCATGAAACTGAATTGTTTGAAATGAGACTTGAAGGAGTGGGCAACAATCAGGGAATAACACCAGCAAGAGAGAAATATAATTTAGATACCATGAAATCGACTAAAGGATGACACATAGCGGAACAAAAAGTAAATAAGGATTTTAAAGAGCTCTTTATAGCACATAATATACAGTACAAATAACATAAGTCCATTAGGGGATTGGCAATCATTTTCTAGGAGAATAGAAAGTGATGTTATAAAATTACTTTAGACATGGCTTAGAAATACTAATATAGAAGCACAGAAGGAAGAAAAACTGCTGTGTAATGTGACCGGCAGCCTATAACACATACAGCATCATTTATATACAATCACGTTACCCTGTTCTAATTACTGTGCTACATACACGTCTGAGAGCTTTTGTGAAAAGATAATGCTGTACATACATTCAATATAAATGTATATATATATATCCACATTCTTTATGTCTCACCTACACTGGAACTTTACCCACGTCATTCACCACTCTCCAACCTTCAAAGACACCTGGAAAGGTTTTTTTCCTCATTATATTTACATATGTGTGTCCTCATTCCCTTCCTATGTCATCCACTGACGTGATTGTCGCTCCATGTAATATTACTGCCATGCATGTCCTATACATTTTACCCTCTGTCAGTATGTGACTGCAGCGGGTAAAACTTTTCTTCGTCCCACCCTACACATTGTAACAGCGGCTGCTGTGCGCCGCTGTTCCCATACTTACTGCCGCAGTCCAGGGCGCAGTGTTCAGCGGTGATCTGCTGTTTGTGCTTCCCCATTCACCGCTGCAGTCCTGGGCTCTGTCCATGTAGGTAATGTTGTTCTGGGATCCACTCCACAGTTTCCATTCAGCCCTGGCCTCAGCATGCTTGCTGCTTGTTCCAATGTTAATAGGAAGACCACGGCACTCAAAAGAGAATGTTGCGTAAATTTCTTATTTATTTTCTTATATTCTTATATTTTTGTATATATATATATCCATCCGGAAATTTAATTTATAGTGGTATACTGGCCAACGTTTCGGTCTTATCCAAGACCTTGTTCACGGCCTGAGTCGTACGAGTAATGGAGGCATTGGATGGCCACACCAATGTTCAACTCTTACCTTCAATCTGCTGCTTGTTCCATGCATCACTCCCTTATGGGCCGGCGCGCGTCACTTCCTGTGCTTTATGGGTTGGATCATGTGACCTTGCTGAGCAATCCTAGCCCTCCTGCATGTATATAAGTGGCTTAGCCCCCTTCCCAGGTGCCTCATAGTCAAGGTCCTTGTGTCCTGCTAGGTTGCTGTTATCTCTGCTTGTGTTCCTGTATACCTGACTTGTGCTTGTGTTTCTGGACTCTGCTACCTCTTTGATCCCTGCCTGCTTGCCTTGACTCTCCTGTTGCTGATCCAGATTGCCTGACCTGTACCTGTGCCGCCTGCCCTGACCTATTGCTTGTTTGAATTTTTCCTCTGTCTCATTGTTCATTCCTGCAATGTTGCTCCTGGTTAAGACTCGACCTGCTGACTACGTCTGTACCTCTGGTATCTTGCTCTGGTACCTCCTGGTCCACCTGGACCAGCTGCCTTGTGTGCCAATCCTCCTCAAGAGGTAGCGACCTGGTGCTATCCTTGGGAAAGTCTATCCCCACCTTGAGGGGTAGTGTGAAGATTGAGGAGTTCACTTAGACAACGATTGAGGAGTTCACTTAGAAGAGGTAGGACACGTGGAACAGTCGGTTCTCACCCGCTGGAACGTGACACACATTTAATAGGCAGTGAGATGGAGGTTAATGTACAAACAAAATGTCTACATGTGGAGCCTTAGGGGAAGTGGGAGATCAAATGTTTAAAACACATTAAGTTTAAAGCCGGTTTAGTTTTTCAGACAGGATAACCCAAAATCTCTCAGTTGCTGTCCGATCACTGCCTTTCCCTGAGAGCAATTACAGTCACTCAGTCACTCACCTTCTTTATTGTACCTTCCTAATGTACTTGAAAGGGATGTCCAACTCAGGACCAGGGTGGACAAGGTAGGTTAGAGGGATGGGGTTGATGATTGACATCATTTACCTTACCTTGCCTAGGGTATCAAAATGCCTTGCCCCAGCCCTGTTAGGAAATCGAATGTGTTATGGGGCTTTTTGCAGATTTTAGAGGAAAGACAGGTGCGATTACAGAGGTGCCAGGCAGGAACTTGGTTCCGTCTTTCCATTGGCATGAACATGCATGTTACAGTGCCTTGCAAAAGTATTCACCCCTCTTGACTTTTTTCGTATTTTGCTACATTACAGCCTTAATTTCAATGTTTGGTTAATCTGAATTATATGTGATGGATCAGAACACAATAGTCTAAGTTGGTGAAGTGAAATGAGAAAAATATATAAATAAAACTATTGTTCAAAATTAGAAAACAGATAATTGACATGTGCGTATGTATTCACCCCCTTTGTTAAGAAGCCCATAAAAAGCTCTGGTGCAACCAATTACCTTCAGAAGTCACATAATTAGTGGACTGATGTCCACCTATGTGCAATCTAAGTGTCACATGATCTGTTATTACATATACACACCTTTTTTGAAAGGTCCCAGAGGCTGCAACACCTAAGCAAGAGGCATCACTAACCAAACACTGCCATGAAGACCAAGGAACTCTCCAAACAAGTAAGGGACAATGTTTTTGAGAAGTATAAGTCAGAGTTAGGTTCAAAAAGAAATATCCAAATCTTTGATGATGCCCAGGAGCACCATCAAATCTATCATAACCAAAGGGAAAGAACATGGCACAACAGCAAACCTGCCAAGAGACGTCCACCCACCAAAATTCATGGACCGGGCAAGGAGGGCATTAATCAGAGAGGCAGCACAGAGACCTAAGGTAACCCTGGAGGAGCTGCAGAGTTCCACAGCAGAGACTGGAGTTTCTGTACATAGGACGACAATAAGCCGTATGCTCCATTGAGTTGGGCTTTATGGCAGAGTGGCCAGAAGAAAGCCATTACTTTCAGCTAAAAACAAAAAGGCACAGTGTGAGTTTATCAAACAGGCATGTGGGAGACTCCCAAAATGTATGGAGTAAGGTGCTCTGGTCTGATAAAACTAAAATTGAACTTTTCGGCCATCAAAGAAAAAGCTATGTCTGGTGCAAACCCAACACATCACATCACCCAAAGAACACCATCCCCATCATGCTGTGGGGATGTTTTTCAGCAGCCGGGACTAGGAAACTGGTCAGAGTTGAGGGAAAGATGGATGATGCTAAATCCAGGGATATTCTTGAGCAAAACCTGTACCACTCTGTGCGTGATTTGAGGCTAGGACTAAGGTTCACCTTCCAGCAGGACAATGACCCCAAACACACTGCTAAAACAACACTTGAGTGGTTTAAGGGGAAACATTTAAATTTGTTGGAATGGCGTAGTCAAAGCCCAGATCTCTATCCAATAGAAAATATGTGGTCAGATTTAAAGATTGCTGTTTACAAGCGCAAACCATCCAACATGAAGGAGCTGGAGCAGTTTTGCAAGGAGGAATGGGCAAAATTCCCAGTGGTAAGATGTGGCAAACTCATAGAGACTTATCCAAAGCGACTTGGAGCTGTGATTGCCGCAAAAGGTGGCTCTACAAAGTATTGATTTTAGGGGGGTGAATAGATATACACATTGACTTTTTCTGTTATTTTGTCCTATTTGTTGTTTGCTTCACAATAAAAATAAAAATAAAAAAATCTTCAAAGTTGTGTGCATGTTCTGTAAATTAAATGATGCAAATCCTCAAACAATCAATGTTAATTCCAGGTTGTGAGGCACCAAAATAAGAAAAAAGTCATGGGGGGTGAATACTTTTGCAAGGCACTGTATCTGAAGCTAAGCACAAATGTGTTTTTTTTGGAAGATAGCAGTCAGCTATGATATGGATTTGTCCTTATATGTCCTCTGAATAGAATTATTGTATGTATTTTTGGTTGCAATTTTTGATTGACATTTGTCATATACTTTAATATTAACCGGAAGGAACCACCAAAGGTTAGAGCGCTATTTAATAAAAATAAAATGAATAATATAGAGATGAAAAGTAAAAGCAAGAGTAACAGTATGAAAGGGGTTGTCTTAGGAGTACATATTAATTTACTGTGTTTGGTCACAGAATACAACTTTTCAGTTGGATTTAGTTTAATGCTTATGTGTCTAGTTATTATGTTATGCATCCCTGCTTTTTTTTTTCATTCTGTCTCCGAATGCCCACTTACTGTGACGAGTGCTGGGGAGAAAAAGCTCCTTCTAGTGCACTGATTCTTACTGACTGAACTGTCAATCCACCGCTGAGTGCAAGAGGATCACAGGTTTGACCACCAGCCCTCTACAAATGTGGTGGACATGTTTAGAGGGAATCAAAAGAACAGCAGATGGCGCTATGACAAGTATCAAACAACAATATCTAGACACAGGAGCATTTTTATAATGATTCTAATTGAACAATTGTCACATTTAGTGTGTTAGGCCCCTTTCACACGAGCGAGTATTCCGCGCGGATGCGATGCGGGAGGTGAACGCATTGCCCCCGCACTGAATACTGACCCATTCATTTCTATGGGGCTGTGCACACGAGCGGTGATTTTCACGCATCACTTTTGCGTTGCGTGAAAATCGCAGCATGCTCCTCTTTGTGTGTTTTTCACGTAACGCAGGCCCCATAGAAATGAATGGGGTTGCGTGAAAATCGCAAGCATCCGCAAGCAAGTGCGGATGCGGTGCGATTTTCACGCACTGTTGCTAGGAGACGATCGGGATGGAGACCCGAACCTTATTATTTTCCCTTATAACATGGTTATAAGGGAAAATAATAGCATTCTGAATACAGAATGCATAGTAAAACAGGGCTGGAGGGGTTAAAAAAAAATAAAAAGTCATTTAACTCACCTTTATCCACTTGCTCGCGTAGCCGGCATCTCCGTCTGACTCTTTTACTGTCTAGGACCTGTGGAGAGCATTAACTATAGTTTAAGGACCTGGGATGACGTCACTCCGGTCATCACATGGTACGTCACATGATCTTTTACCATGGTGATTCACCATGGTAAAAGATCATGTGACGTACCATGTGATGACCAGAGTGACGTCATCCCAGGTCCTTAAACTATAGTTAATGCTCTCCACAGGTCCTAGACAGTAAAAGAGTCAGACGGAGATGCCCGGCATCGCGAGCAAGTGGATTAAGGTGAGTTAAATTACTTTTTATTTTTTTTAACCCCCTCCAGCCCTGTTTTACTTAGCATTCTGTATTCAGAATGCTATTATTTTCCCTTATAACCATGTTATAAGGGAAAATAATACTATTTACAGAACACCGATCCCAAGCCCGAACTTCTGTGAAGAAGTTCGGGTTTGGGTACCAAACACGCGCAATTTTTCTCACGCGAGTGCAAAACGCATTACAAGGTTTTGCACTCGCGCGGAAAAATCGCGGGTGTTCCCACAACGCACCCGGACATTTTTCCGCAACGCCCGTGTGAAAGAGGCCTTAGAATTTCAGGCTCCCATTCTTTTATCTTTCATACCCATCTCTTTAATAGGAATAACATACATACTGTATAATATATATATATATATATATATATATATATATATATATACCGGTATATATAGAAGAGAAAAGAAAAGAAACAACACTCGAAGAGTAAATGCGGGTGCAAGAAGTCCTCCTTATGAGACCTGTGACCAAGGTCCAGATTGTAAACATACAGCAAAAACGAAGGCAGCACTCCAAGTTGTGAAAAAAAGGTGGAAGGTTTATTCACCCAACCAGCAGCAACGTTTAAGCTCTCTCTATGGAGCCTTTGTCCAGCTAGACAAAGGCTCCATAGAGAGAGCTGAAACGTTGCTACCGGTATATATATATATATATATATATATATATATATATATAATATTTTATCTATTTATTTATGCAATTCCGCCGATACAAGCAATAGAAACACTTCTGTACCCCTTTTAAGGTCTACAATTTAGCTAATTGTTTCTTTCTTCTTTGTAGAGGGATTTTAAATCTTTTAAGATTCCAGGGTCACAAGAGAATTTAAATCCAGCTATTAATTTGATTATTGAAGTTATTTAATTACATCAAGCAGGCACATTATAGATAAAGAATGGCAACATGATCTAAGCCATGAGCATTTCACAGTGCAATGTCAAAATGAATCTACATTTTTCTAAATATCCGCATCATCTTCACTGTTTGCATATTTACGCAGATTCACCCAATGTTTGCTGAGAAAACAAGGTTTCAGAAAATCACAATTATTCACGTCACAAAACGCTAATTATATTTTGGATACCTCTTTGTTGTAATAATAGTAATAATAACAATGTATCTGTGTTTATTTCGCTCAATTATATAGGGCTAACATATTCAGCAGTGCCTTACAGACATTATTATCACTTAATGCCCCCAAAGGAACTCACAATCGAAGTCCCCTTTCAGTATCAGTATGTCTTTGAAATGTGAGAGAAAACCCATACAAATATGCATAAAATATATAAACTCAATGCAGATGTTGCTCTTGGTAGGATTTGAACCTAGGACCCAGCACTTTGAGCCATGGTACCAGGGGCAGATTGGAAACTTAAAGGCTATGTACACCTTTGGCGTCAATTGTATTTTTATGATTGCATTTGACTTATTTTTGTCTAAAAATCATATTTTCAATTGGCCTTTATTAAAAATATTGAGCTGTTCAGTCACAAAGGGTTAACTGATTTTCTAACTGTGTGACTGGCACTTTCACTTTGTGCAGATCATCTAATTACCCTTATCCCTAAACTACTGAGAGGTCATAAACACTTATTTAAGCCACATTCTTATCAGTAAGATAAGAACCGAGCTGTAATGAGTGTTTATAATGTGAGAGAGCAGAGATAAGGAGTCCTTCTGCTCCCTGATTGATGGAAAAGACAGAAAATCCATAGGCAGCTAGTAGAGCATGTCAGCTATATACAGAAAAATGGATTCCTAATTGTTAATAAAGACCAATTGAAAAAATTATATTTAGCCCAAAATAAGTATAATGCAATAATAAAAAAAAATGCCCCTAAAGGTACATAGCCTTTAAAGTGGCCCTGGAAAAAATCTAAAAGTGGCCCCGTGTTGTAGGTGGGTTCAAACTGACAGAAGATGGGCCAAAACACATGGGCCAAAGCAAGTAGGCGGAAACAAGGGAAGTAGGTGGGCCTGCAATACTGTAGTGCAACAAGGAATATCGCCCCAGCAGAACCAAATACCACAGGACAGCACAAAATACTGCCACTCTTAGAGATGGCCTTACGGTTCGCCCGGCGGTCGTTTCGCGGTGAACTTAGCGTGTTCGCGATTCGCTGAACATGCGAACATATGGAGAAATTCGCGCCTGCCATATTCTTATACATTATGAAGAACTTTGACCTATGACACATCCATCAGGTGGTGCAGGACAGCCAATTGAGACATTTCAGCACATTGACATACCCCCTACCTTATAAGTAAACCTGATTTGGCCGCCATTTTACATTCAGTGTTTTGCCAGTTATTGCCTATCATATCTATGCTTTTTGCTTAACTTTAATAATTTAGAATTTTTTTCATTTTGAAGGATATCTTTTCCATTCACACGTCCGCAAAATGGGTCCGCATCCGTTCAATTTTCAATGGGGCCGGAATGTGCTGTCTGCATCCGCATTTGCGGATACGCATTTGCGGATACGCACTTCCGCATCCGTGCTCCTGTTTCCGCCAAAAAAAAATAGAACATGTCCTATTCTTATCCAGACAACAATGGACCCTCATAGTAACATTATTAAAGGTTACGTTTTATCTTTATGTATATTCTAATGGATTGCCTTAGGCTACTTTCACACTTGCGTTCCGGGTTCCGCTTGTGAGCTCTGTTTGAAGGCTCTCACAAGCGGCCCCGAACACATCCGTCCAGCCCCAATGCATTCTGAGTGGATGCGGATCCGCTCAGAATGCCTCAGTCTGGCTCCGCTTGGCCTCCGTTCCGCTCAGCAGGCGGACACCCGAACGCAGCTTGCAGCGTTGGGGTGTCCGCCTGGCCGTGCGGAGCCAAACGGATCCGTCCAGACTTACAGTGTAAGTCAATGGGGACGGATCCATTTGAAGTTGACACAATATGGTGCAATTTTCAAATGGATCCGTCCCCCATTGACTTTCAATGCAAAGTCTGGACGGATCCGTCTGACTAACTTTCACACTTAGATTTTTTTGTGAAATATAATGCAGACGGATCCGTTCTGAACGGATACCATCGTTTGTATTATAGGAGCGAATCCGTCTGTGCAGACACCAGACGGATCCGCTCCGAACGCAAGTGTGAAAGTAGCCTTACTTGTACAATGTTATAATATACTTTCTATGTTAGAAAGTATATTATAGTGCATTTGTATTGTGCGGCAGTTGTGTGCGGTTCTGCTGTGATACTGCAGGTATATAGAGGGACAAGCGTTATTGGAACAAATAATTTCTACTGGTGTGATATACCAGTCGTCCCCCCAAAAAACTGATTGAAGAGGGGTGTTATATACCAATATACTTTCTTTATAGTGCATTTGGGTACTGTATAGTGCATTTGCGCATGCGTGTACGCAAAAATTATATTGCCGATATTTTGCATTGAAAAAAAATTATGAATGGAGATCACAAATTCAAATAATACATCTGGTATGTCACTGTCCATGTTGTGGGACCATTTGTGCACTTCTAGTAATTATTTCTTGGCTGCAAATATGAGCTGAAGGCTTTTCAGGTTCGCCTGCCATTAAAATGAATGGGACCCGCCGCAAACTTGCGGTTCATGAACATTTGACCGCATTCGCGAACCGTCCCGGCAGATGTTTGTCCATCACTGGCCACCCTCACCAACAGTATTCAACTGTATCACCATGAGGACAGTAATACAGTTGAGTTCAGGAGGGCACCTGCGGCCGTTGAGCATCAGATCATTATGCACCTGGCCTGTGGTCATCAAGAGGACTTGAGTGGCCCCTGGGCATTTCCCTGTAGGGTCTATGGCCAATCCGACCCTGCATGGTACTGCCACTATATGTTATTTATATAGCTCTATTAAAAAATAATTATAACTTTAGGGATAATGGAAAATCCCTGAATTCTCCACTAGAGATAACTAGAGATAAGCAAACTTATCAAAAATTAGATTTGGCTGCTTCGCCTAAGTTCACAAAGAAATTTGATTCTCTACAAATTACTTTGTCACAAATTGCATTCCATTGTATGTAGCGGGCTCAATGAAGGGAATGGAGATTGCACCACCACCCCCCGTCATTGAATCTATCTGGTGCTGCGCTGATCGTTGCATCTGACAGCCACATTTAGGCCTTTCAGGGGTTAACAAAAAGTATACTTCATCCATTTGCTAGTGGAGAGGCCATCGTATCTATCTTGATTGAAGGAAACTCTCCAAATCTTGCGCATGCTGACATGATAACACTGGTGACATCACCGTGCCCAGCCAGCATGAAGATGTAGTGACGTCACACGTCAGCGCGTTAGATTTGGTGCTTTTTCTTCAATCAAGATGGCGTCGATGGCCTCTCCACAAGCAAATGGATGAGGTGAGTATGTAAATTTTTTTTACCACCATTTCAGAAAAAATTTATTAGTTACCACGAAGAACCAGGAAATTCAGATTTGTGGCAAAGTCAATTATTTTAACCTCGATTTACTCAACAATAGAGATAACCTATTATTCATAGCAGCCTGTATTCACTCAATACTCTGCAGTTTCAGGCCAACCACAGTATAGAAGAGCCTTTCCTTCTTTTTAAAGATAGGAAATAATTATTTGAAATCGGTAGGTGTGAACAAAGCTGTTTCATATATTTCAATGATCTGCCATACATTGAGCGGTTTAGTAACACTGATCTTCTTAGTCCTGACTCCACTAATGGTTCTTCATATGTTTTTTTTTTTTTTACATTCAGAGTGTAATCCTATCTGCATCTTCATAAAAAAAAAAACATCAATGACTCTATTTAGGGCCTGCCTTTAATCAACCACATCTACATTCATCTACAGGTGAAACTCGAAAAATTAGAATATTGTGCAAAAGTCCATTTATTTCAGTAATGCATATTAAGAGGAATTGCATTAATGCAGCTTAAAATTAGAATTTTGTGAAAAGGTTCAATATTCTAGGCTCAAAGTGTCACACTCTAGTCAGCTAATTAATCCATACCCCCTGAGCAAAGGGGACCTCAAAATTGTGACTTTGGGGTTTCATAAGCTTTTAGCCATAATCATCCAAATTATAACAAATAAAGACTTGCATGTAATCACTCTATCTCATGTTAGTTTCACCTTTTAAGTTGCATTACTGAAATAAATGAACTTTGCACGATATTCTAATTTTTCGAGCTTCACCTGTAGACTATGTTCTTCTATGGTTGTCTGATCTTTGAGCTCTTGCATGAAAACCCTTTTTTATGCAACTTAATGCTTCCTATAACTGAATACATCTGTCACTCACACAAGATGAGGATTATAAGAGATTGGCAGCCTTCAGGCTATTGTCAGGCTGTAGTCTTTCCACCATTCTAAAAGCTTCCTGGAAAAGAGTACTCTCTCACTGCAAGAATGTATTTCTCTATGCAGCAGCCGTTGTCTATTTTACTATGTGATTTCTTGATGAAAATATTGTCTAATGCATGTGTGTCTACCAGTCTATCATAATGTATTATAACGTGCGCTATAAAATGATGGTCTTTTGATTTGCTATACAACACTTCTTTTTGTTCGAGAAAAATATTCTGTTTTTCTTTCTATTTTTTTGCAGTTAGTGTTAGAGAGGAGCAAAGTTTTCAAAAATTTGATTTGGCTGCTTCGCCTTTTCTTTTTCAAGAAATTTGATTAGTTATGAATTACTTTATCACAAATCGCTTTTCATTGTAAGGAGCGGATGCAATGAGGGGGAACTGTGATTGCATAGCTGTCCACCATTTAACCCATCAGATGCCATGTTTAACGATGATCTAGACTCACATTCAGGTGCTCGGTGGGTTAATCCGGGCATAAAAAAAATATACACTCACCTCATCAACTTGATCGTGGAGAGGCCGTCCCCTCCCATCTTGATTGAAGAAAACCTGCCAAGATTTTGTGCTGGATCTTCAATCAAGATGGCAGCAGTGGGCTCTTTGCGATCAAATGGATAGGGTTAGTATGATAATTTTTTTTATTTTTTATCATAGACCTTAGTAATAATGTCACATGCTGTGATCAGCAATGAACGTGGCATCTGAGAGATACAATGATGGAGGGCGGTTGCAATCACCGTTCCCTGTCATTGCACCATCTACTTACAAAGAAATGCGCTTCATGGCAAAGTAATTAGTCACAAAGCAATTTTTTTTGTAAAATTCAGCGAAGTACACCAATCGAATTTTCAAGAACTTTGCTCAACACTACTTCTGACAATAGATACAAATATATGGGGACATTTATCATTTGCGGTTGTTTTTGTGTCATTTTTAAGTCTGTCTTTGCTTTGTGTGTCTACATAAAATGTATCAAATGGCATACCTTAAGAATATATTTGGAGTGATTGCAATGTAGTTTACACCTATATGTGTAAAAGAACACCAGGGGGGTTTCTTGGCATAGGTTTCTACTTTTTTTGCGACATTTGGAAATGATAAATGCAGTCTAAAACCGGTGTAAAATCATTCACTTGCCCTAAACATAGAACACCAAGGCAAGTGGTAACAAGGCAAATGTCACAATTTACCGCCAAAATTGCCATACCACATTTCATTTTAGACAAAAAAAGACTAATAGTAAATATTAGTCTTTAATTTTTCACTTTTGCAAGGTACGTTTTCCAATCTCAGTCTTACAGAAGTACAATAAAATACACTAACGAGAAAAAACTGTTCTGATGTTGTGTGTCAAAAAGACCTTCACTGGTCTGTGTATACATAGAACACGCAGGCTGCAACTAGCCATTTAGAATTGCAGATGAAAACAATCTGTCAATTATGTTTCATTTCATATCTCTTTAGAACAGGCAGCCTTTTCCCCAGAGAACTGAATGAGTAAGAGATGTGATAGTTCTTTCCACAAATATGGGCATTTTAATGCTATCAGATATGTCTATCCTAACTTAGAAGATAGTTTACTTCACCACTTTATCGCATATTGAGTTACAGCCATACAATACGATAAGCCTGAGTATCTAACTAATCTGTACTAATACAGAGTATCTGTACTAATAGTGTTGTGATATTGTCAGACTCAAAGGTATATATATTCACATGGGTGAATAAATATTTTTTTTCTTTTTCACTTATTTAAGTGTGCTGCCTGTTTGCATTTCCCATTAGGTTTGCACCTCTTTAATTTGTGTTATTGTTTTTGCTCTGGTGCTGCTATTTATTTATTTTTTTATTATTTTTATTATATAATATAACTATATTTCTGTTGTCCATACCTAAAATGGCAATTTAAACCGTAAAGAAAATGCTTCAATGGGCAATGAACTCCTAGTCTTAAAGGGGTTGTCCTAATTCAGTAAGTGGCATTCATCAAGTAGAGAAAGGTAATACAAGACACTTACTAATGTATTGTTATTGTCCATATTGCTTCCTTTGCTACCTGGATTCATTTTTCTATCACATTATACACTGCTCGTGGTACTACTATGGTAGGAGGGTCTAAATTGATAGAAGGTGGGGAAACATAAGTAGGGGGGTCAGCAATACCATAGAGCAAAATACCACATACCACAGTGCTGCACAATATATTGCCCCAAAAGCTGTCCCTCTGAGTTGGCCATCAATAGTGGCCATTTTCTCTCCTCCTCTTTTAGTTTTCTCTGATTAAGATATGGAGCAGGGGCTTAGGAGGTGAGATGCGGGACATATTTGAATTCAGGAGGGTATGTTGCTGGCTGGGTACATGAGTACCTGATTCTCACAGAGTTAATTACCACTGATAGCTTATTCTGTACCCAGCCAGCAGCACAGATGGGGGCTTGGGCGGCCCCTTGAGCATCCCCCCTCCCCCGGGGAAATTTCCCTGTAAGGTTGAATGCCAATCTACTCCTGATATGTTTATGTCTTTCCCACTGACCTCCCCCCTCCAGTGGGAAATGTATTAAATGGAATACAATAAACTGATTAGGCAATCATGTAATAATGCACAAACCACACGGTGCCCCAAATCACATAGTGGCAAATACAGTTCTAGTCCAAGTCCTTATCACGGTCGGCGTGACTATCACATACGTGACGCAGAGGGAAAGAACAATGAAGGCCCTGCCCAAGTGAGAGGGGAGGTGGTGACCCCTGACTCACCTAGCGGCTGGCACCTGGCTGCCCTGACGTCCCTAGACGGGTTCCTCACCCGTACGCCGATCACGTGCCTAAAGCCCTGGCTTTCCCTAAGCTGAGCCCTAGATAGTGAACAGGGCGGTGGGAACACTAGTCCGCACCACTAGCTCTAAAGGAAAACACCAAGGGAAGGACAGACAATACAAACTCAACATATAATCCCAGGTGGGCGACAACAGGAGACAACTAGAAGCCCAACAGGGATCCGGAGGGTAGCACTCTGGAACGACAACCAGGATTCACAAGTCCAGTGGGTCAGTATAGATGTCCAGGCAGGAAGCTCTATAACTGGCAACTAGAGAAGTGTGAGGGGAGAATATAAGGAGGTTGGGAGTGGCAGACAAGAAACAGCTGAGGAGGAGAAGCTACGGATCCCTGATTGAGACAAAAAGGATAGCAAGGCAAACACAGAAAACAATCACTAAGAAACAACGTGATCTTTAGATATAGAGCGCGCAGCCACCCGCTGCGACCTCCTGACCCCGGGTATAACGGAGTCAGACGTGGCTCTTGATACCCTCGTGACAGTCCTATTGGAGGTAGTACCTTTTTATGGATCACTCATTTTAAGTGGAAACTGAAGCAAACATTAACTTGGCACCATTAACTTCAGAAGAAATATACTTGTCACGTTCCATATAGATTATCTTGTTGACATTTCCTTTTAATCAGTCAGGAGGAAGAGTAATCTTTCCCAATCGCCTCCTTGTCCTACCAGTCTACACAGTCTGCACAGGTCAACAATCTGACCCAGCAGTAGGCCATAGGCAATCAGCCACTATATCCTATGGCCAAATCCTTTCTAGTAGATGCTCTCTCAACCGGCTAAAGTATACATAGGCAGCAGCTCCCAAAGTCTTTGTTCTGACACCAACTTTCGCTTTCCTGTCCCTCTCCTACCAGCATTATGATACACCATGCCTGGAAACATGTCAGCATAGGGTACTACATGGGTATGTGCTGATGCTAGACTCCTCCTTCTTCTCCTACAAACCGGAAGCCGAGAAGCAATTACAGCGATACTGGCAGAGACTGGCAAAACAGCAGCCAGTCACATCCATACAAAGCAGTCAGGTCTACTGCAAAACATGGACAGCATCTCTACAGAGACAAAAACAAGGATCAGGGACAAATGCAAGAATACTATAGGGAGAATGAGGGGCACTCCCTTTTACAATTATTTTGCTTGAATACATCTGTAAAACGATAGCTTATTGGCTCACTGAATCTTCCTAGCTAATCTGTATGCTCTTTTCTTCCATAACCTTTAAAATCCGTGCTTTTGACATACTACTGACAGCATATTGTCTAATAACTATTATCTAAGGGAATGGGATGATTCTACAACATGATCAGTGTCACTAGTTACTGCATATCATTACTCTACAGGATACTCACTTTAATCTTAGGCTACATTTGCATGATATAATGTTCACACAGAGTCACACAGCACTGATCACATATAATAAGCAAATAATCTTTATTAGAAATATGAAAAAAATATATATAACACATAAGCACAGAAGATGAAAGTTACTCTAAAGACAGTGGGTGTTCTGGGATCCATATACTATATATGGTATAGAGTACAAGCACTGACAATAACTCATGTGAAATTAGCCAAAGGCAGACAAGTCACAATATCTTTCTATAAACCATATATGACACATATACTGTACCGGTCAATGCAGGCAATGTCAAAACTGACCAGCACAACAGCTTTGACATACCGCCTTGGAGAAAGCTATTGGCAAAACATATGGTGGGGTTTAACTGATGTGCTGGTTTTATCCAAGTTGCCTTTATTGCGCTTATATAAACATAAATATATAAAGCATTGTCAATGCAACATATACAGTAGGTGACATAACAATTAAACACAGAAGAGGGGTATCTCTAGCACACTCTTTCAATAGGAAAACTAACAGGTTCATATTAAAAACATATTTTTGACTTTGAGAAAGTAAAAACAATATTCTGCAAATCTTTTTCATTGACTATAATCAAACCTGGCATGTACAGTACATGTCATGAATTGCTTTTAAAATGAATGAAAAGTGGTGATAACTGTGCCTAGGATACCCTAGCATATTGAAGTCAGCACACAAAAAAAATAAAAAATCTATTCACAAGCATAGGGGCAAGGACAGCTTTCTAAAAAATGGTATAATAGTGACACAGGTCGAGGAAATGCATATAAATAGATCAATAACATAACATGCCATACGGGTATCATGTCCGACACATCAGAGCTGCTGCCGATCAATTGATTGCTTCTGTAAATAGGTCGCATAAAGAGGGAATCAAGTGGTGTAAGATTACAGAAGGAATTGTACATTGCCCCAATTTGCACTATTTACCTTGCATAAGGAGAAAAATGTACGTATAAGAGATGTGATATGGGGCTATAACCGGGCACATCCTGCAGGGTATTGACAGCATCCTACAGCCTGGGGGCTAATTAAACTGGCTCTTTTCTGGAGCTTAGAGGAGCAGGGTGTTGATTAGATCAGGATGTAAATGTATAACGCTGCTTCAAGTTATTCTAAGGTAAGTGAAATTTTAAAAGCTAGTTTTAGTAACATTTTTTAGTATAAATAAAACTGGTTCTTTGCCAAGCGACGAGATATTGATTGCATCTCTCTATTAGGATAATTCAGTATAAAGAACATTTAAATATTAGACTTACACTGACTCAGCAAGTGTAAAAATGCCAGCACTCCAATCTCACTAAAAAGGTTATTGATTAATATCAAATGACAGCAGGACTACGAAGTGAAAGAACTTCAGATATTTAGTGTAGCTAATACATCCCATTCACTCTTACTTAAATGAACTGAACAATTACTGATTTCTAGCGAGTCAGCAAAATTAAATATGGAACAGGGCAAACATGATAAGCATGATATCAGTTTTTATTATGAGTGGTCGCTCTGTAAGGGTATATTCTTTTAATATAGAGCTGTGAAACTATCTGTAGGCTGCTTGGAGAAGGGCAATTAAATCGATGCACTGCTATACCCATCACATTTTTAGCAGGAATGACAAATTAGGATATGATGAAGTGTGACTCTAAGAAATATTTAGGAGATCTTAAATATGCAGTGTGATTTACGTGGAACATTAAGTTCATTTCTAAATGCATGCTATATTTTTTCCAGGTTCAGTTTCGTTCAGAGCATCGAAAAAATGTTTGTAATGTAGCATTTTCTTTAAATTGTGAATATATTTTAATTAATTCTAGAGTTAGCTATTGTTAAAAAATATAGCTAAAGCCTAAAGACATTATTTTTATTATATTTGGAGAAAAAAATAACTTTCATTATCCTTTCCTCTGAAATGAGATTTATCCATAAACTATGTTTCCAGAAAAGGAGCGGACTGGGAACTTAAAGTGGCCCTGGAATAATATTAAAAGTGGTCCGAATTTGTAGTCGGGTCGAAATTGATGGAAGTCAGGGCCAATACAACTAGGCGGGGCCATAAATACCATATTGTGGCACATTATACCACCCCAACAGAGCCAATTACCACACTCCATTACACAATACTGCCCCCAGCAGCACAAAATACATCCCCAAAAACTTCCACTGGCCAGCAGTGAGGTGGCATGGGTGTTGGCCCACTGGGTAATTTCCCTGTAAGGTATATGGCCAATCTGCCCCTGTTTCAGAAGGATAAGTACTATGAAAGTATAATTTTTAAAATAAAATAAGTATAGTTTTAATACCTTTTTGGACCTTTTTGTACTATTTCCAGATATTTGTTACCTCATAGTTACAGCTACTCTATTTTAACTGTGTGCATCTTTTTTTGATCCAACGGCCATATTAGGTCATGTCAGATAGTACCACTCTCAAGACCAATATATATATATATATATATATATATATATATATATATATATAATCAGATTTGGAGAAATGCTGCAAGTGTGTTTGCAGATGTTGTTCTAAAACATCTATATGCTGTTCAGCATTGATAGTGCCTTTCCAGATATGTAAGCTGGCCATGCCATAGTGTAACGCACCAAGTTGATCAGTTAGGATCTCAACTGCAGAGTCAATGGACATCCACTTTTACCACACTGCCTGAGTGTTGGCTGTGTGATTTGCGGCTGCTCAGTTTGAACCCCAGGCGGCTCTCTCAGTCTTAGGCGGAGAGTTTGGGATTCCAAAATCATGTACCGCAATAACAAAATAAATGGTTAACTAATGGGGAGGAAGGTCTCCTATTAGTTGAAGAGGTTAAGAGGTGTTTCATACCATTTCCTCAGGTTGGGTATAACACTGCAATACCAATTCTCACCACCGGGAGTTCCCTCCACTCTAACTTCCACGTTAACAGAAAAGCCGGTTAGCAGGCATATACTTGCAGTTAGCAGTCCTTCACGAGGGAGCCAGCAGTGGGGGAGCCAGTGGATGATGGTGGGGAGTCCTCCACGGTGTTCAGGGTTTCAGTCCAGATTCAGGGATGGCGTCCTCTGGGTGAATGGAGCTGACAGGGTGCGCACTCCATTAGTGGAACACCCTGTGCAGCCCCTGGCTCCTATTTATCGGCCGGAGCGTGAGTGGGCGGAGCCACTAGACGGCCCGGCGGCCGCTGCGTTCCACGCTGGAGCGCAACCCAGCGTACCATTACACATAGGCACTAATGCAACCCCATACCATCAGAGACGCAGGCTTTTGAACTGAGCACTAAACACAAGCTGGATGGTCCCTCTCCTCTTGAGTATACCGGACACACAGTCTGTGGTTTTCAAAAATAATTTCACATTTTGATTTGTCTGACCATAGAACAGTTTTCCATTTTGTCTCATTTTAAATGAGCTTTGGAAAAAGATGGAGGCATTTCTGGATCTTGCTAACATAAGGCTTCGTATTTGCAGGATACTGCTTTAACTTGAATTTGTGGCTGCACAACAAACTATGTTCATAGAAAATAATTTCTGGAAATGTTCCTGAGCCCAGGCAGTGATTTACAGTACATAATCAGGTCTATTTGTAATTCTATGCCGTCTGTATGAGAATTGACTAGATCATTCCAAGACATTTAAAGGCTCTTCCTCTTTACTCTCTTTTGGCAGTTTGTTTAGATTCATTGCCCTGCTTGAAATTGAACGTCTGCCCCAGAGTCAAATCTCTGGCAGAATAGAACAAGTATTATTCACAAATTGTCCTTTATTTACTGCCATCCATCTTTTCTTCAATTCTTTAATGTGGAAATCGTATTCTTGGGCTGATTAGATGTGCTGGATTGCCAAACACACAACAGTGTTTCCCATGATGACAAAAAAGTTCAGTTTAAGTCTCATCTAACCAAAGACCCTTTTCTTAGTGTTTTTTGTGTTTTTTTTTTTTTTTTTTTGTGGGGGCGTCTACCAAATGCTATCTGGTGAACTCCAAATGTGTTTTCTTTGTTTCCATAAACCCCCTATAGTATATGGCCTATAGTGGTCCTATGGAGAGACACTTTAATCTCCTCTGTGGATTTTTGTAGCTTCTTCGGTGTTGTCATAGGTGCCTTTGTGGAATCTCTGGTTAATTTCCTCCTTACCCGATATTTCAGTTTTGTTGGATAGCTTTTTCTTGTCAGGTTTGTAAATGTTCTGTATTATTTTCATTTTTTTATGGATTTTGTTAAGGAATTTAATTGTGCTCCATGGGATGTTTAAAGTTGGGATATTTTTTCATAACTCAATACCTGATATAAACTTCTCCACAACTTTCTGTGACCTTTCTCTGACCTGTTTGAAGAGCTCCTTGGTTTTCATGTTGCTTTTTTAGTAGTATTTCAGACTTGGGGTCTTTAAGAACAGATGTATTTATATTAATATCATGTGACAGGTCATAGGGCACTTTGATTGCACACAGGGGGACCTAATACTAATTATGTGATTTCGCACATTAATGGATTGGACCAGACCTTATTTGTGGGTTTCATAGCAAAGAATACAAGTCTTTATTTTTTATATTTTTTTATGTAATATTGTATAAGATTGTAATGCAAGAAAACAGGAAAAACAGAAGGGGTCGAATGCTTCTGCAAGGCACTGTATATAAAGAGTTATTTAAGGCATATCAACCCTCTATGAAAATGTATAACAAAATATCTGATAGATACAGGCTCCACTTCTGGAACTTCTATTTATAAGGCATTTTGGGGGCTCCTGCTCCTATTTTCAGCATCCCAGCGAGAAGATCAGATGGCTGCATATAATCTATCTCTATTACACTTTATGGAAGTTTTGGAAACAACTAACAACTACATGATTTGCAACTTTTACCTCCTACAATGGAGGGAGCATTAATAATCCAATCTCTTCCTCCATTGATGGAGTCAATATGATGGGTTGACCACCATAGATCTGATCAGTATAATGAGTGATATCACCCAAGAAAAACCTTTTCATATAGAATAATTTCTACATGTTCATATAACATATAAGTTCAAACCCAATAATTGATTATTCATAGTGGTCTCTACTTACAGTAAACATATTTAGCATGGAAAGAGACAATTATGATTAGGTTAAGTACTCCGTGCTGATTAATTTCATATCATATCTTTACAGAGTTCAGAGTTTCTTTACCAGATAAAAAGCTCAAAAATCACCTGTTGGATTTTTCGCTTTATAAGACACACTTTCCCCCCCAAAAAAGTGTGAGAAACTGGCAGTGAATACTAGTGTGTGCTTCCTTTATGGAAACGTTAACTAGTATGCAGTAGGTGTGGAGAGTGGTGAGTGAGGCACAGTGAGTGCTGCCGGTACTCACCCTCCCTGATCTTCCTCCCTGGGGCTGTGCTGCACTGTCCTGATGGTGTACAGCGTCAGAATGTAGCGTGCACACTATGATCTGACACTGCATTCAGGAGAAAACAAGGGAGCACGACTGCTGCCGAACCTGGAGAGTAGTGGCAGAGCAGGAGTGATAAGTGAACTTATAGAATTTATCTCTGATCTGAGGTCTAATATGGGGGTCTGGCATGGAAGTCTGATGGGGATCTGATAGGGGTCTGACATGGAAGTCTGATGGGGCTCTGATCTGAGGTCTGATGGTGGTGTGACATGGAAGTCTGATGGAGGTCTGATGGACATCTGGTTTGAGTTTTTAATATGGGAGGTCTGATCTGTATTCCTGATATCTCGCATGCGATGTCAGATGATGCCGCCAGGCTGGCCAGTGTGATGACGCCATCAACTTACCACTTGAGGTGTCTTCAATAAAGCCAATCAAGATGGCTGAGACGGCCTCTACGTGATCAAGTGGATAAGGTGAGTATTTTTCCCCCCACTGGAATAATTTCTGAAAGTCCTCAATGTTTATCTCAGATGCCGCGATTAGTGATGAATGCGGCATCATAGGGGTTCAATGACTGGGGGCGCCGCAATCACCGTTTCCTGTCATTGCTCCCGCTTATTACAACAACAAAAAAAGCACTTTGTGATGAAGTACTTCGTCATGAAGCAAATTTCTTTGTGAAATTCAGCAAAGCAGCTGAATCAAAGTTTTGATAACTTCACTCATCACTAATGATGACGATGAAGATGATTATTATGAGCTGCTTAAACTTAGAATTATTTGGCACATGTCCCTTACATAACAAAACTAATGTTACTTTGTATTAGAATAAACAGTGTGAATTCATTTTAACAAGTTTTGAATATTATTTTAGCAGCATGTTTGCTAGTGTTACCGCATTGAAGGATAAGGAATAAACAACATGTCTATTTGCCTACCTTGGTTTCATCTAAATCTGTGTCCAGCATATGTAATCACATATGGTATCTATTGCTAAATTGACCCTGTGATGAAGAAACAGTTATAAAAATAAAAACACAGGGCACTGCATAGTGTAAAACCATAGACACATAGCGCACCCCAAATAGATGAAAGCTGCTTACCAGATGGCAAGGAATTCAGACACGTAGTAAGACAGCTAAAGTAGTGATCATCAGTAGGTGGCCAAAGGGGTTAACGTGGAACTGCTGCACCCTTCCTGTTGGTGATCCAGCTAGAATCTCCATAGTATAATAGATAAAGCCGAAGAAGAATCCAGGATATATTAAGGGCACATAAAGTGAATCCAGGATGGCAGTAAGATTTATACCAGTCTCACAGGAAGTCCTTTCTACTTCCTGTGTCATCGGTTTAAATCTAGCTGCCATCCTGTAATCACTTCCGTTGTCTGATGAAGGGGACCACCTTCGAAATGCATTACACATTTCTCTTGTTTATGCTTTTTTTTAAAAAACAGATCACTACTTATTTGTTAACTTAAGAACAGCTTTCCGGTGATATCCTGTTTATTCTTTAGCTTAAAGAAGAAACAGATAGCAGAATTTTAGCTACTATACTGTGAATCCATAGATGAAAACAAAAGAGTGGTCAACTTTACTTCATGATCTTCTTCATTTTCTACATGTATATCTTAGAACTTAAAATCCATCTGCAAGATTATAAAAAAAGACAAGAATAAATTAATGTGCTAAAAATCAATAAAATATGTTATCTAGTCAATCATTTTGTATTCTGTATATGCAACCAACAAATATGTATGCAAAATCAACATATAATGTATAAAGGTATGATATCAGAGTAACTCGAATGCTTTCTTCCAGAAACTGCCTCACCCATGACCATATACCATGTATACTTTTGCAGTTTTGCATCATTTGTTTTAATCTGCAAAGCCAGGCACAGCTCATAGACACAAGAGGTGTTGTTCTGCAAAACAAAAGAAGACCCCATTTACTTTTCCTATAATCAAAATGATCCAACTTTGTAGGGAAGGGTGTTACTATAGACTCACTAGCATGCACAGGTTAGATGTCCATAGATAAGCAGCATACAATGACTTCTATAATCTCAGCTCCTTTCTTAGATGAGTCATGTTACAGAGATGAGCAAATTTCCCAAAATTAGTTTTGAGTATAATTTGGTATAGTCGGCAGTCAGATTGATTCAGTCTGAATAAATTCTACCAGAATTGAAAGTGCCCCTGATAATTCATGTATGACACTGTGGAGTCTCCTAGGACTGTACCCAACCCCATTCAAGTTCTTAAATGCTAGGTCTGCATTATTAATTTAGCAAAGTGACAATGAGTCCTGATATATATGGCTATGCGTAAACATATGGTAGCAGGTGATAGCAAACATCCTGTTCCATAACTCCCTGCACTGTCGGATATTATTCTAATTAAACACTAGTGTTGGGCGAGCATGCTCGGCCGAACACTAATTTTACACGAGCATCGCGATGCTCGGCACATCGCGGTGTTCAGCTGAATGCCGTGTGTGCTCGAGCGCGATGCTCGAGTCTCCTCCCCGCATGTTTTTTGGCTGCTACGCAGCCAATAAATGTGTAGGTAAGTACTGCCATTCACTGTAATGCCATAGCCATGTTGGCTACTGGCATTACAGTGATTGGCTGGCCGGAACTAATCATCGGGTGCTATATAGCAACCCGATGACACATGTTCGGCTCAGACTTAGTCAGGGAGAGCTGGAGAGTAGAAGGGAAAGCTAGTGTAGGCAGAGAAATGGGAATATTTTAGCTTTTACACTTGTTATAGACCTAAAAGTCCTTTTAAGGACTATTGTTGTGTGTGGCAGCATTATATATGTTTAGCGCAACCTGCGCAAAATTACAAAAACTTGTTCGAGACCCAAAAGTCCTTTTAAGGACTTTTAAGTGATGAGCGGCAGGGGTCATATTCGAATTCATGATATTTAGCAAATATTTTGTAGAATAATTGTTGGATATTCGTGAATTTAAATATTCGTTATAGTCTACATTATTTATTTTTTTACTCGAAAATCGGCAGGGTAATGATCGTGTAATATGCGAATATTATGTGATCATTACAGGCGTGGGTCAAAAACGAATATATAGCACTATAGTGCTATATATTAGTTTTTTAGAAAATTTGTCATTTTTTGACAAGCAACTTAAGCAGGGAGGAATCATAACTTCAGATGGAAAAAATGATGAATATTCTAAAAAACAAATATATAGCATTGACGAATATTCTAAAAAACCAATATATAGCACTGTATTAAATATAGTGCTATATATTCGTTTTTTAGAATATTCGTCATTTTCTTTCATCTGAAGTCATGATTCATCCCTGCTTAAGTTGCTTGTGGGCCAATGACTCATTGGCCCACAAGCAAGAAGCAGGGAGAAATCATGTGTTCGGATGGAAAAAATGACAAATATTCGAAAAACGAATATATAGCACTATATTAGAAATATTCTCAAATTCTCGAAGTGCCGATATCCACGATTAAAATTCGTAATTCGAATATTCACTCTCAACAATGCAATACATATTTTTAGTGTAAGCTGCACTAAATTGCTAAAACTTGTTAGAGACCCAAAAGTCCTTTTAAGGACTATAGTTGTATCTGGCAGCAATATATATTTTTAGCGCAACCTGCGCTAAATAGCTTGCAATTGTTTGGCCGCTGCAGACAGCGACATTATCTGTGCTACATCTTATGTCTAACGTATGCGCAGCCTAAAAATATCTGTGACATCCAGAGTAATTTTTCCGTAGATGGTGTCCGCTGTGGACAGTTACATTACCTGCGCTCCATCTCCTGTATAACGTTTGCGTATCCGAAATATCATTGACATTCAGTCAAATTTCTTTTGCTTCTGGTGGCAGCAACATTACCTGCGCTACATCTCCAGTATAACGTTAGCGCATCCAAAATATCAATGACTTTCAGTGTAATTTTTTTCGGCGCTGTTGACAGCGACATTATCTGCGCTAAATCTCCTGTGTAACGTGTGCGCAGCCTAAAAATATCTGTGACATCCAGTGTACTTTTTCTGTAGACGGTGTCTGCTGCGGACAGTTACTTGAGCAAAATGGTGCAATACCAGAATTTCCTTGTGGAAAAATTGCTCCAAAAATTTCCAACTGACAACGCTGGCTTCAGAGTACACAGTTTCTTGGCCAACCGAGGAGAAGAGAAGAGAAGAGGGGAACACACAGCAGTTCCAACAGAGGCAGGGCAACACTCTCCAAGTCCTGGGACAGTTTTATGACACCCCACCAGCACCCTCCACCTGATGCGCGGTCTAGTGTCACAAGGAGGGGCAAATTTTGGAAGATGGGAAAGGAGTACATAGCAGACCATGTCAGCATCCTCAGTGATCCCTGTGTGCCTTACAACTATGAAGTGTCCAAGCTGGACACGTGGCACAAACTGGCGCTCTACGCCTTTTAGGTGCTGGCCTGCCACGCCGCCAGCGTTTTGTCAGAGCGTGTATTTAGTTCTTCTGGGGGCATAATAACTGATTAGCGCACCCGCCTGTCAACTGAAAATGCTGACCGGTTGACTCTTATAAAAATGAACAAGGCCGGGATTGCCCCTGACTTCTCTACTCCACCATAGGAAAGCGGCTGAACATAAAGGCACTCTAACTGTTGCTTTTATAGTGTATTGAATACACTGTATTCCCATGCACCCCTTCCACCACAAAAAAGGGTATGTGGTTCAATATTCCTTTTCTCGTCCTCCTCCTCTATCATATCAACATGTTTATTAGGCTGCCCTCGCTTCTTATGTTTTAGAGGGTCAGTTCAGCAGTAGACCCTCACCCCTAAATTTTTCGATGGTCAGCTCGGCGCAGGTCCTCGTCCACAACATTTTTTACATGTTCAGCTCGGCAGCAGGCCCTCACCCACAAAATTTTTTAGATGGTCAGCTCGGCAGCAGGCCCTTGCCCAAAATGTTTTAGATGGTCAGTTCGGCAGCAGGCGCTCGCCCACAAATTTTTTTAGATGGTCAGCTCGGCAGCAGGCCCTCACCCCTAATGTTTTAGAGATTGTACTTGAATGTCCCTAATTTGATGAGATGTAATGATGTGCTACTAATGAAATACATCTTTTGCATGTATTTGTATTGCCTATAATTTTAACATACTATAGTCTGTTACAATGTGACTTCTTGTTATGTATCCTCTAGTTCTTTTTGTGCTAAATATACATAGGCTGGTGATACTAATTATGCCATTGGTAAGAACTTTGCAGTTTGAAATGTGTAGGAAAGCATTGCCTGGTTTCATTAACCCTTTCAACCACAGAGGTTTTTCTTTTTGTTTGTTTTCATTTTGCGCTCTCTGCCTTCCCAGAGCCATAACTTTTTTATTTGTCTGTTCACATAGCCATATGAGGGCTTGTTTTTTGCGGGACAATTTGTACTTTACAACGCTCTATTTAATATTGCATATAATGTAGTGGGAAGCGGTAAAAAAATTCCAAATGGGGTGAAACTGCAAAAAAAAAAGCAATTCCTCCACAGGTTTACAGGATTTTATTTACGACGTTCGATGTGTTATATACTGACCAGTTACTTTTATTACACAGGTAACTACAAATCCAGCGATACCTTATATGTATAGTTTTTCTTGTGTTTTGATAGTGATAAAAAAAATAAAAAATGGGAAAAAAATCTGTTTTATTTTTTTTGTCGCCATATTTTGACCCCTATAACTTTTTTGTAATTATGTGTACGAAGCTGTATGGGGATTAATGTTTTGTTGGGCAATCTGAACTTTTCATTGATATCATTTTGGGGTGTGTATGACTTTTTGATCACTTTTTATTTTATTTTTTGTAGACAATGAAGTGACCAAAAATGGCGAATCGGCCATTTAAACACTTTTTTCCGTTTTGCTGTTTGTCGTATGGGGAATATATTTTTATACTATAGGCGTTTTCGCACATCGCAAAACCCATGATGTGTATTTTTTTTATTTTTTAGTTCTTTTATTTTTATTTTGGGAAAAGGGGGGGTGATTTGAATTTTTATGTTTTTTTATATATATATTTAAAAACTTTTTTTTTGCACTTTTTTTTATAGTTCCTATAGGGAACTATAACAATCAATCATCTGATTATCGTAGACTCCATTATCATAGACTCCAGTGCACTTTCATTGGAGTCTTTGATGATTTTACTACTTTCCTATGGAGCCCTATTACAGGCAAGGGCTCCATAGGAAATATTATACAGCAGCCTCATGTCATTCAGAATGACAGGGGCTGCTGCACACAAGCTCTGGCTCCTCCAATCGCCACACGTGGGAGCCGTAGCACCACCGAAAGTGTCCGCTTTTGGTTTTCAGAGTGCTCAGATGCCGTGGTCAGGATTGACCATGGCATCTGATGGGTTAAATGTCTGTGATCGGCATTACTGCCGGTTGCGGACATAAGCCGCGGGTGTCTGCTATAAGAAGCAGGCGGCCACCCGTGGCTATGGGCGCCATTTTTAAAGAACCGCCCAGCACCGTACTATTACGCTGGGAGGGAAGGGGTTAATTTTGGTATGCAACATGTTTTTACTGAACCATGAAAATAGAACCACTTTTACTCCTCATATCCTGAAATATGAAGATCATGTGCAAGTTGTCTACCTAGAGGTCTAAAGTTGGGGATCAACTATATTTTGCTACCTTTCAACCTTAGTGCAACATGTTTTCACTGAACCAGGAAAATGCCACCACATTTACACCTTGTCCTGAAATATGAAGATCATGTACAAGTTGTCTACCTAGAGGTCTCAAGTCTGAGATCAACTATGTTTTGCTACATTTCAATTGCATAATAGAGCTTCTGTAACAATAGGCGCGCACAATTCAGACACAGTAGTCATATCTAACCCATGTCTAAATAAGCAAAATAATTGTGGAGAAAAAGATATAGAATGAGTGCGGTCAACGGAGACAAATCTACTCTACACCACATTTTTTTCACTGTGAGAAACACACATTTTTACATTATTTATGCATTTCTTTTTGTGACTTATTGAGTTTAGACTGGATGTGTCTAGCATGCATTTAGTCAGTCACAAAATCCATGTGTGGGGTTAATCATATCATATAATAGAGAGAGACACTGCAGATCTGTGATCCTTTTAAATTTTATTTCAAGCCCATGAAATGCATTTTACTGTAGCTTTACAGAGCTTTTATTACTGTGCTGGGAACTGGCGGGGATCAGCACTAAGCAGCGTTTTCTGTTCGCTCACTATGTAGGGAGTTGTCATGACAACGGCATAGAATATGGTTATTTTGTGCTTCGTGTAAGAATATATGGGAATTCTGCTAATTCTTACTGACAAGTAATGTTTCAAACTCTACACAAAGCTGGTTGACTAATAAAGTGAGAGAAGTAATTGATTTACTATAATGAAGGTGACTTACTACTAGAGAAATCTAAGAGGGAGTCTTTGCACTTTACCAAGCCCTGGTTAATGCTTGTACATTTTACATTTCATTTATTAGATTATACTGTATATTATATAGTAGATGGCTGTAGGTAAAGATATAGCACATCATAGATTGATGAGTACATTACATACTGTACATTTGCAATAATTTGTTACATATGATCTGTTGGGCTCTGAATAGAATTACTAGATCTCTAATAGGTAGGGTTATTAATAACAGTGTATACCCTACACAGGCATTATTGTTACTATTGGCATCAGCCATACCTCAAAAATTTGACTACAAAGGGATATGAATATTTCACATTGGGTGACACTCTTTGCTAACTGCATGGGGAATCATTTTGTCATAGGTACCTCTGTAAACCATACATACCTGGCAGTCTTTCCCATCTCCAATTTGGGGAAGGGGTGGACCACTATACTTTTTGATTCAAGCAGCAAAAAGGTTAGATTCACTCTTACCTAGAAATCAACGCAATGAAGATCGTAACTCAGATCTTCAGTTATGACTTTATATAGAAACAGGGGCGTAACTACCATAGCGGCAGACCAGGCGACTGCTATGGGGCCCAGGGCAAGAGGGGGCTCAGTCTTAGTTGGGATTATCTCCTCTTCTACTGGAGGTGAAAACTTGGTCAGGACTCTACCCTCTAAAGGAACAGCTTTTAGCAAATGAAGCAGTGGAGAAATGGCCCAAGGGTCATTGAAAAGGGTTTAGGCAGAAACCCTTCTGTCCTGTGTGGGGGTCTGGTTTGACCCTTGCTATGGGGTCCTTACATCTCTATGTACGCCACTGTATAGAACACTTCTGTTTTCTACGCCGGGATTACTGCTCTCTATGGAGTGGAGCCAGCATTCATTGCTCTGGTTTCGAAGAGTCATGAAATAACTCTGCGGATACAGGAAAAGGATAAGAAAATGAGCTCTTGTCAAACTCTGCCTCTGATGCCACCAGATGTAAAGCAGCTATCCTATAAGGCAATGTTTGACCCTTTAAAACAGGGCTTGAGACATGACTTGGATAATGATAAAATAATTGAAAGAGGATCTGTAACCTCTCCTGACGTGGCTGTTTCAAAAATTACACATGAATTCCTCATCTAATAACAATTCTGGAGCAAATATTCTTATGACTCTATGATGTGCCATTCCTCTATTACTCATGCTAGAAATTGTGAATGAATTGCTGTCAGTTTGCAATAAAAGTCCAAATGATGTTACCAGTTGGGGTGTGACCCAGCAGAGTCTAATACTGGTCCCCAACTTGAGACCTCTAGGTAGACAACTTGTACATGATCTTTATGCCATACTGCTTTGGGACACCCCCCCTAGCTGATAGCACCCAGCTGGACCTTCATTGCAAACTGCCAGTAATTTATTCATACCTTCTAGCTGGAATAATAAAGGAATGGCACAATATAGAGTCTTAATGATAGTAGATGCTCCAGAATTACTAATATATGGGGAATTTAAAAAGTTGCTAAACCAGACAAATCAGGAGAGGTTACAGGTCCTCTTTTAAGGGGTTCTCTGGGAATTATTTAAAATGGCCACCAGCAACCTGTTCTAGAATATGAGTAGGACTGGTTGCCACCAATTACAAAGATGCCTAGGGAGGCAAGGGAGCGGGTCCTCACTCCACACCACACTTCTCTACAGTAGATAGTAATGATATGATCCTGGCTATGATATACCATTGTGGCTGAGCAGCCTGACAGGAAAACACACCAATATGTAGTATATGCCAGTGTCAGAATGTAGTGTGTAGTTATGCCTTGTCGTTGTAGAACTCACCCCCCCATTCCCCCCTGGGCAGCTCTGCAAGTGGAGGCAACCAATCCTGTCCATTTTAAATAATTCCCAGAGAACCCCTTTGAGTAGTAGGTCAACTCACCTACCATTCATTCACTAACTATGCATGCTGAACATATTACACATATAACACATTTTGTTGTATTTTTTCAATAATTGCTAAATTGAGAAAGACATTTATTTTTATAATTTTGAATTACATGGAGATATCGGAGCAGAAACCACACCAGTGGTCATGTTTTGCCTGTTTTTGTATCAACACTGTATGAACATTGGAAACAGCTGACTTTTATAAATGTCTTTAATTTTTTGATAATTATTATTGCTCTTTCTGCTGCTACCAATACTACTTCTGTAGAAAACTAAATTTATCAATTGTTAATGCTGAAGTTTTTTTTTACATCAGTAAAACCCCTTTCCATACACCCTTTTAGACATTTATGATATAAGTCTGAGTGAGAGAGTCCCAGTCAACTCTGGTGGAGTCAAGTGCTCATGTAGTACATTGTTGCCAATCTTTTTGAGTGGGCCACATGTTCCCAGTGTGGGGGGTGTCACATGTAAGGTTAGATGAACATTAGAGGCGTTTAAAGGTTTTGCACAATATAATAAAACATTAAAGATCTCAGAAAGGCTCATGAAAAAAAATAGTATACTTATCCCTTTCTACAGTACCATTCTCTATGGTGCGGGTCCGACACTGTTGCTGCTTGCTTACTCACTGTAGTAGGGATGTGACGATATACATGCTTAGGACAGTGATTTGCTGTAGTGGTTACATCCTGTACATCTGCTTGTCGCTGAGTATGGCGCCAATACTTTGGGCCATACAGTGATGCGCAGGTGTATATCACATGACTTCAGTAGCCAATCGTTACTTGGTCAACATTAGACCAATGAGGAAAATGATTGACTGCAGTGGTCAAGTGCCATATACCGGAACGTCCCTGGTGCGGATGGTATACAAGAAGGGGCAGCAGGACCAGAGAAAAGCCATGAAAAAATTTGATTATGTTTGTCCTATGGAACATACCATGATACATTTGTAACACACTGTAGTCTTAAAGGGATTATCCAATCCCTATAATGACCACCAGAATACCCAGGCCCCTCCTCTAGAGCATACTTACCTGCTTCCCGGCACCCACTTCCCTCTGGATCCCTGCACGGCTGCCGCTGCATCTCCCCGTCACGCAAATCAAAACATCCAGCGATGGGGGGAACAGCCAATAGCAGGCCGCGACGGTGACCAGCCTCCTTAGCATCATCCACGGGATCTCTTGTCACTGTCGTGGCCTGCTATTGGCTGCTCCCTCCATCGCCAGATGTTTTAATTCCGTGTGATGGGAAAATGAAGAGGTGGCCATGGAGAGATTTGGAGGGATGCGGATTCCAGGGAGCAGGTAAGTATGCTATAGAGGAGGGGCCTGGGCATTCTGGGGGTCATTATAGGGATTTGATAACCCCTTTAATGGTTGACCTTATGAGGCAAGAATAATTCTGCTTAGTAAAATGGATTTGTCTGAATGATTTAATAAGAATAATTAGTAGGAGAAAGAAGAAACAGATCAAACATGGGTCTCCAACAATGTAACACTGGTAACTGAGCTCAAAGGGCATGTCAAAAAGTGTTGAAGGTCTGTTATCCACCAACCACAAAGCAGTCAACCAATTGATAGAACACAGATCTGTTTCCTTAAGGGTATCCCGTAATGAAAACCCACAAAAAGCTTCTTGTAATGATGTAACGTTATATGCACATTTGACAGTAAGAACAAAAAGTGTGCAATATTCAGTTAACAGAGGACATGGTATGTGAAATGTATATTTTAATCAATATCTTGTGGTGGCGGATTTATGCTGCAAACAAAAGAAGGGCTTTTATTTATTTCATGCATGATTGATGGGAATGTTTAATGAAAAAAAAAAGTTTATTATACAAGTGACACTTTGCGAAAGTATTTTTTAACTGAAATGTTGAGGTGACAAGTAGCTTCACGTATTCACTGTGATTGCAGAATTACACATAGTGTAGCATTTGGCTTTCTATCTAAAAGCAATTTATTACAGCTACACATTGGACTAACTTTCTTTCTTTTCTATTGAAAATTTTGAACATAGTTCTACAAGAAAATCTTAAACTGTCTGCGAAATAAACAATTCCAGGAAGTCCTCAATTTGCTTATTATGATATGGCCCATAATCAGTGGAATTTGTTTGGAATTGTAGGCCTAATTTTAACGGGGTTGCTTAGAATGAGAGAAAACAGTGGCTCCATCCATAATTAGATCAATGAGTTGTGTCTGGTATTGCAATACCCCACACAACCTGGGGACAGGCAAGACTGTTAATTGCACAGAGCCTCCCTACTGCCTACTAGTGACAGCCTGATGGCAAAGTACTGTTTACGGGATTGGTGAAGCCCTGAAAACTGTATAATAAAAAGTTGCAATGTTAGTGCACACCATTTTTGTGTCTAGAGCTATGATTTTACTCTATCACTTTTGAAAAGTTAGCTAAACAAGTAGGTATAGGCCATATAAATCAAATGCAATTTTATCAACCAGTCACAAGTAATTGCTCAATGTTACTTCTGTAAAGGTGTGGAGCAAAAAACTGGTGTAACATCTCATAAAAAAACTGGTGTAACATCTCATAAAAAACTGGTGTAAAATCTCATATAAAAAAAAACTGGTGTAACATCTTATATAAAAAAAACTGGTATAACATCTCATATAAAAAAAAAATCTGGCATAACATCTCATATAAAACAAACTGGTGTAACATCTCATATAAAAAACTGGTAAAACATTTCATTTAAAAAACTGGTATAACTTCTCATATAAAAACACTGGTGTAACATCTCATAAAAAAAATGGTATAACATCTCATATAAAACAAACTGGTGTAACATCTCATATAAAAAACTGGTAAAACATTTCATTTAAAAAACTGGCATAACATTTCATATAAAAAAAACTGGCATAACATCTCATATAAAAACATTGGTATAACATCTCATATAAAAAAAAACTGGCATAACATCTCATATAAAAACACTGGTATAACATCTCATATAAAAAAAAACTGGTGTAGCATCTCATATAAAAATGAATGGAAAAACTGTGATGTGAACTGACCCATATGGCTGAAAACTGTACAGTGTATAGATAGCTTTGCTTCATGTATGAAGTTAGATATTGCATATTACATATTAACAACCTATATGTCACTATGTAGTATTTAAAAAAAAAAGGTGAATGGTTTCCTGGATATACTTTTTAAGTCACCCATGTAATCTACTAGATTTTTAGCATAGCCAACACCCTGTCAATAAAACTTTTTTTGGCTGGAGCATTCAAGACAGTGGAGTGGAATGTCTCTCTCTTTTCAGCTCAGTTTTCAGTATCATGCATAGAGTCTGAGAGTCTGATTTCTAAGTGTGAACATGTCCTTACATACATCAGTGACTCCTGTTGAGGTGTTATTTTGAGCTCTGTTGGTTGTATTGGTTTCAATTTCTTGCCCTGCAAAGATGTTTGATGCTAGTGACACAGAGAGAGAAAGAGAGAGAGAGAAAGAGCTTGTGTTACATAAGTCTAAAGGCCCCTTTATCGCTAATGAGTGGTCGTACAACTGCTTGTTAGCGATAATCTACTGGTGTAAAGTTACCGCTGATTAACTGATGAACGAGCGAAACGCTCATTCAGTGGTGCAGTCACCTAAGTCATCATGCAATGCAGAATGTAAAAGTAAATACCCCATTAAAAGTGCCCTGTCTGACCCAGGTAGAAGTACAACGGCATCTTAAAAAGATTAAAATAGACAAATCGCTGGGACCAGATGGCATACACCCCCATATCCTAAGATAATTAAGTAATGTCATAGCAGGACTTTTATTTCTGATATTTAAGGACTATGTCTATGATGACAGTGAGTGTTCCACAGGATTGGCGCATAGCAAATGTGGTGCCAATATTCAAAAAGGGTCCAAAAACAGAGCCCAGAAACTATAGGCTAGTAAGTTTATTATCTGTCGCTGGTAAACTGTTTGAAGGTTTTCTAAGAGATGCTATATTGGAGTACCTCAATAAAAAAAAAAGCAAATAACTCCATATCAGCATGGCTTCATGAGGGATCGGTCATGTCAAACTAATTTAAACAGTTTCTATGAGGAAAGTTCTAGACTTGACCGCGGCGAGTCAATGGATGTCGTATATCTGGACTTCTCCAAAGCATTTGACACTGTATCACATAAAAGGTTAGTATATAAAATGAGAATGCTTGGACTGGGGAAAAATGCCTGTATGTGGGTAAGTAACTAGCTCAGTGATGCATATGGGAAGGCATAATGCAAGTCAGTAGTACATACTAAATGCTAAAACACTGGGTAACACTGACATGGAAATGGACCTAGAAATTTGGGTGAACTGCAAACTAAGCTGTAGAAACCAGTGTCAGGTAGCTGCTGCCAAGGCCAATAAGATATTGGGTTGCATCATAAGGGGCATAGATGCCCGTGATGAGAACATAGTCCTCCCACTTTACAAATCACTAGTCAGACCACCATGGCCGGCTCCAGGTACATATGTGCCCTTAGGCGATAAAGCTTCAGTGGACCCCCTTGTGGCATTTTGCATAAAACACGCGGCAATGAAGCTGCATGTATTATATATGACAGAACATGCTACAGAGCGGATATATGTGAATCAATCCTTATGCCCCTACTTTTTTTTATCTACCCAGTTTTTTAATCCCTCAGGTCTACTCAGTATTCTGTTTTTACTGTACATCCTCTAAAGAGGAACAGACATTGAATATGACAATAAATTTCAATATGAAGGCTGATAGCACTATGCTGCTGCCTGCCCCTGTGCCCCCAATGCCCAATAAATATCAATATGATGATATTGTAATTTGGAGCACAGCAGGGCGGGAAGCAGACTACTATCAGCAGTGCAGCAGCCTCATATTTGCACAGGCAGTGTGCAGCAGAATCAGATAAATTTAGTACCTGCACTTGGTTATCTGCACACACAGCTCCTGCCTCTAATTATTTATTACCGCAGGGCTGTACTGGGAGAGAGTATGGAATAGAACTACAAGGCTCAGCATGTCCAGCCTGTCCTTACTAATTACCACAGGACTGTACTAGTAGAGAGTATGACAGGGAACTACAAGGCTCAGCATGTCCAACCTATCATTACTGATTATCAGAGGACAGTAGTAGGAAGGAGTGTAAGGGCTGAGAACTATAAGGCTCAACAAGGAAAGAACCACAAGTCTGTCTGAAACCAATTACTCACCACTTCCTTCCCTCACAGCCCAGCTCCGCGCCACACACTGCTAATCCCCTCCCCCTCATGTGAATGGTCACCTGATCATAATACAACTCCTGGCTTCTTCAGCTGCTTTGCTGTGGTCTGCTGATAAGCCCCACCTCCGTTCCTGCTGTGATCCATCTTCCGTATGTAATCTGTGCATTGTAAATTACTGCTGATCCCACCCCACCAGTACAGTGACAATTTTGAAGTAAAGGAAACAAGTGGGCCCCCTAAGGAACAGTGAGCCCGGCACTTGCCCGAGTATTCTGAGTGCTGACGCTGGCCCTGCAGAGTAAAAAAGGGGGTCAGTCAGCACATCCCAAAGCACCACATTATTGCAAATGCTATACTAGCAAGTTAGAGATACTTGGCAAATCGTTTTGTACAAAATAATTTGAGCCCGTCTGTCGAACGTCAAGGCAATCTCTAGTTAGACGGGTTCCTAACACAATATACCTGTTATGTGCCATGGCGGCTAACATACAATCAGAAAGTGTAGGTTGCACTCACATGCTGGGCTCACCTGAATTTCTGTCATTTTTGGTGCCAAAATGGCCTCCATTGAATCCAGGGAAAGCATTTACCAGCATGCACGCTGGGCCCACTCTACACCACCCCCGGCGCCACATGGTCACCAAGGACTGCAATGAGAGTCCACACACTATCTCTCTCCTGGTGCCATATGGCTTCAGTGAGTGAGGGTGAGTGGGCTCTGCAGACCACACATGGAGTACTGTGTACAGTTCTGGGCTCCTGTGAACAAGGCAGACATAGCAGAGCTGGAGAGGGTTCGGAGGAGGGCAACTAAAGTAATAACCGGAATGGGTGGACTACAGTACCCTGAAAGATTATCAAAATTAGGGTTATTCACTTTAGAAAAAAGACAAGGGGAGATCTAATTACTATGTATAAATATATCAGGGGACAGTACAGAGATCTATCCCATCATCTATTTATCCCCAGGACTGTGACTGTGACGAGGGGACATCCTCTGCGCCTGGAGGAAAGAAGGTTTGTACACAAACATAGAAGAGGATTCTTTACGGTAAGAGCAGTGAGACTATGGAACTCTCTGCCTGAGGAGGTGGTGATGGTGAGTACAATAAAGGAATTCAAAAGGGGCCTGGATGTATTTCTGGAGCGTAATAATATTACAGGCTATAGCTACTAGAGAGGGGTCGTTGATCCAGGGAGTTATTCTGATTGCCTGATTGGAGTCGGGAAGGAATTTTTTCCCCTAAAGTGAGAAAAATTGGCTTCTACCTCACAGGTGTTTATTGCTTTCCTCTGGATCAACTTGCAGGATAAGAGACTATGTTACTATGTTATCATGTGCCGGCACCAGATTGTGCTGTTTAAACAGCAAACAATGATTTTGTATGGGGACGAGCGATTACCAATCACTCCTTCTTATACTGTGGAGGAGATCGGGGCTTGTAATAGCGAACAGGCAATTGTCAGGATGGAGCTCTTCCTTCCCGACAATCGTCCATCAGGCTCATACTATCAGTCATTTATCAGGCTTAATAATGACTCCAATGAAAGTAGAAACTGCATGAGCTAAATAAAGACGCAGACGCAGGAGCAGATTTACTAAGCCTGTAGATGGCGAAAGCTTAGATAGGCTGTCTAGACCACATCGTATCTAGTGGCTCAGGCTGGATGATCAATGTGATGCAAGGATAGATATATTTCTCTGACTCTATACCAACTATTGGACGGCTTACTTTAAGACAGAATTTTATGCCAGAATTGTGGTACAATTTTGATGCTAAACATTGCATGCTAGATCACACCACTTTCCCAAGACGTCACACCCCTCAGCTAAACCCCACCTTTTTCTGAGAGACCCTATTTCCACAAAATTTGGCCAATTTGCACCACTTTTTATCACACTTTTGCTTTTTGTCACATACACTGGGCCACTGTCACTTTTTAATTTCACTCAAAAAGTTTATATTTTGCTTAGTGTACTCAGTACTCACAATTATTGTGCAGAGTGATTGACTCTTTTTCTGGATTTGTTACTTTCATTACAATTCACATTAAAACCGGTGGTTTCAGTGCTGGTGCATGGTGACCGTCAGTATGTTAGATGTGTATGTAGGTCCATCTGTAACAGAAAGTAACCAAATAAACACTTTATAAACTGCTACAATTGTTTCCATGGTTGCACACAATGCTATGGAATGTCCAGTGCAGCAGATACTTACAATATTCTCTCAAATATTCATTATTTGTCATATTTCCACCATTTTGAGTTAATTCAGCTCTCATCAGGCATAATGATATTAATGAGGCGGAATCATGTTATGAGTCAGTTTTAATTAGTTTATCTTTTAACTGTCATTCTTAACAATCCTTGTCTTACTTTGGGATATGAATTTCTTGTCAGGTGCTTTTTACAAGAGTTTTTGTTTTCCATACCATAAATTCTACCAAGGGAAGCAGATCGTTTCCTGAAAACCTGTATTAGAAATCATCAGCGCACTCAATTGTGCTTTGGTATCTGTTGATTTCTCACTTGATAGACACAGTTTTAATTTGCAGCTTATAGTGTTCAGTCTTTCATTCTTAGCTGATTAGAGCACAGAAGGGCATTTCAATATTTTCATGTGTTGAGAGGAAGAAGGTCAAACCACAGACCTTGATAATGAGCTCTCTTCCCTCACTGTCTTTTTTTTTCATACTTCTATCATCTAGTTTCTCATTAAACATGCAGGTCTGTGACCGGGAATGTAATGGGCCAAAGAACTAAACAAATGGTTTATGCTTACCAGCTGTGGTTTTAATTTAAGTGAATGAGAGGGAGTTGGTGGACCTATGACTCTCAAATTATTCATAATGAATTGCTGGGTTAGGCCTACATATGGTGAATGCGTATCTTTTAAAATGTAAATGGAGAAGCTATTTCTGATTATATATCATACCACTTAGCATCTTAAAGCTTGAATAAGCAAATACATTGAAAATATTTTCTTTATAATTGCTCTAGTCCATGACAAATATATGTTCTGTAGATGCTATATATTTTCATTCAGTTTGAGAATATAGTCATTTGGCAAAGAAATCATCCTTGGATTTGTTTTTCTCATTTATATTACTCCTTTTATCTTATATGATTTATGTTTTTTTTGGGGGGGGGGATTTAATATCTGAAGCTGGACACAAAACTTCTCACCTTACAACCTAAAGTCTATGGTCAGTGGAACGTGGTCATTTGACCTCTACCATCGAGGATACACAGGAATTGGACAGGTTGGATTTGAACTCATCTGATCTTTTTTCCGACCAGATAGGTGGTATATGTAGATGTATGTAGCAGTCTCATATGTAACGTACCCAACTTGGACAAGCCAGTTTATGATGGAAGAGAAAAGGAGATCATTATCTCATACTGTATCTATGACTACAGGTGAAACGTAAAAAATTAGAATATCGTGCAAAAGTCCATTTATTTCAGAAACACAAATTAAAAGGAATTGCATTAATTCAGCTTAAAATTAGAATTTTGTGAAAAGGTTCAATATCAGGCATCCTCAAACTGCGGCCCTCCAGCTGTTGTAAAACAACAACTCCCACAATGCCCTGCTGTAGGCTGATACCTGTAGGCTGTTCAGGCATGCTGGGAGTTGTAGTTTTGCAACAGCTGGAGGGCCGCAGTTTGAGGATGCCTGAGCAAATTAATCCATACCCCCAGAGCAAAGGGTACCTCAAAATTGTGACTTTGGGGTTTCATAAGCTGTAAGCCATAATCATCCAAATTATAACAAATAAAGGCTTGAAATATCTCGCTTTGCATGTAATAAGTCTATCTGATATGTTAGTTTTACCTTTTAAGTTGCATTACTGAAATGAATGATCTTTGCACAATATTCTAATTTTTCGAGTTTCACCTGTAGCTTTATGCTATAAATAGGGTTGAGCGAACCTGAACTATAAAGTTCGTACCGAACTTTAGGATTTTTGGACCCCAGACCCGAACCCGAACTTTTCAGTCAAAGTTCGGGTTCGAGTTCGGTGTTTGGCGAGTTAATTACGCTTTTTGAAAGGCTGCAGAGCAGTCAATCAACAAGCATTTAACTTGTGTGCCCTTAGAAGCCATCACAGCCATGCCTACTAATGGCATGGCTGTGATTAGCCAGTGCAGCATGTGACTCAGCCTCTATATAAGCTGGAGTCACGTAGCGCTGCACATCACTCTGATCTTACTAGTGTAGGGATAGGATGCTGCTGTTGTGAGGGAGAGAATAGGAAAGAATCTGTTATCAGAAGTGCTTGTTAACTCAGCGATCTACATAGATTTTGTTTTGTGGGTGCAGTGCACCATTTTTTTGCCCTGAGCCCAGTGACACAGTAAAAGAACTTTTATCCGTCTGTTAGCTAGGTGGGTGTCGGCGGCCATTTTGTGCAAGTTCGAAGCAGCAGCACAGCATATGTGCATTTGTGACAATGTTAAAATACTGCAGTTATATTCAGTGTTTAAAAAAAAACACCCATTTTTTGCAAGATAATATATTTTGGGTCCTTTGCTGCATTTGTCACGGTGAAATACAAGCTTTAAATACTGCAATTATATTCTTGGTTTAAAAAAAACACCCATTTTTGTCAAGACCCTACATTTGGGGCCTTTGCTGCATTTCTGACAGTGAAATACAAGCTTTAAATACTGCAATTATATACTGGGTTTAAAAAAAACACCCATTTTCGGCAAGATAATAAATTTGTGGCCTTTGCTGCATTTCTGGCAGTCCAATACAAGTGTTAGATACTGCTGTTATATTCTGGTATTAAAAAAACACCCATTTTGGGCAAGATAATACATTTGCAGCCTTTGGTGCATTTCTGACAGTCCAATACAAGCGTTAGATACTGCTGTTATATTCTGGTTTAAAAAAAACACAAATTTTGTGCAAGATAAGAAATTTGCGGCCTTTGCTGCATTTCTGACAGTCCAATACAAGTGTTAGATACTGCTGTTATATTCTGGTTTTAAAAAACACATATTTTTGGCAAGATAATACATTTGCGGCCTTTGTTGCATTTGTGACAGTCAAATACAAACTTTAAATACACTTTAAACACCAATTGTTTGCAAGACCCTACATCTGGGGCCTTTGAAGCATTTATGACAGTCCAATACAAGCATTAGATACTGCTGTTATATTCTGTTTTTTTTTTTAAAAACACCCATTTTGGGCAAGATAATACATTTGCGTCTTTTGCTGCATTTCTGACAGTCCAATACAAGCGTTATATTCTGGTTTTAAAAAAAAACACCCATTTTGGGCAAGATAATACATTTGCATCCTTTGCTGCATTTCTGACAGTCCAATACAAGCGTTAGATACTGCTGTTATATTCTGGTTTTAAAAAAACACCAATTTTGGGCAAGATAATACATTTGCAGCCTTTGCTGCATTTCTGACAGTCCAATACAAGCGTTAGATACTGCTGTTACCCTACATCTTTAAACACCAATTGTTTGCAAGACTCTACATCTGGGGCCTTTGGTGCATTTCTGACAGTCCAATACAAGCATTAGATACAGCTGTTATATTCTGGTTTTGAGCGTTAGATACTGCTGTTATATTCTGGTTTTAAAAAAACACCCATTTTGGGCAATTTTGGGCAAGATAATACATTTGCAGCCTTTGCTGCATTTCTGACAGTCCAATAAAAGTGTTAAATGCTGCTGTTATATTCTGGTTTTAAAAAAACACAAATTTTGGGCAATATAATACATTTGCAGCCTTTGCTGCATTTCTGACAGTCCAATAAAAGTGTTAAATGCTGCTGTTATATTCTGGTTTTAAAAAAACACAAATTTTGGGCAAGATAATACATTTGCGGCCTTTTCTGCATTTCTGACATTCCAATACAAGCGTTAGATACTGCTGTTATTTTCTGCTTTTAAAAAAACACCCATTTTGGGCAAGATAATACATTTGCGTCCTTTGCTGCATTTATGACAGTTAAATAAAAGCGTTAAATACTGCTTTTATATTCTGGTTTTAAAAAAACACCAATTTTGGGCAAGATAATACATTTGCAGCCTTTGCTGCATTTCTGACAGTCCAATTTGGGCAAGAAAATACATTTGCGGCCTTTCTTGCACTTGTCCCAGTAAAATACTAGCGTTCAATACTGCTGTTATATTCTGGTTTAAAAAAAACACCCATTTTGGGCAAGACCCTACATTTTGGGCCTTTGCTGCATTTGTCACAGTTAAATACAACCAGTCAATACTGAAGTTACATTGTTGGTTGACAAATTAACATTATTTGGGACCGTGAAGTAATTGTATAAAATTTGCCTGTCACACTGTTGTGTGACCTCAAGAAATGTTTCCCCTTTATGACACCAGCACTGCCTTACTCTCAGTGAACTTAATTGTTGACTATTGGCGGTTACATTGTCGCCTGACATAAACCATCTGTTAGTTTGGTGGGTGAACACAAAGAATGAGGAGAGGGTCAAATAAGGTCGTGGTGCTGCTGGTGGAGCTCCTGTTGCAAGAAGAGGACGTGGTCGATCTGTGGCAGCTACATGCACAAGTGAAACACCTTCCTCAGGTGCGAGTAGGCGACAGAACCTTCAGCCGAATGCGGCTCTACGAATGGTGAGGCCAGAACAAGTACAGGCGATAGTAGACTGGGTTGCTGACAGTGCCTCTAGTTCCTTCACATTGTCTTCCACCCAGTCTCCTACTGAAAGATCATAGTTGGCACCTGTAGCCCATGTCCATCAGTCTTTCACCTCACCCCCTTGAAAATCAGCCAAGCAGTCTGAGCCCCAAGCCATGGAGCAGTCTCTTCTGCTTTTTAATGACTCTGCTAGCAGGGTTTCCCAGGGCCATCCACCTAGCCCTGCCCTAGAAGTGAAAGAGATTAAGTGCACCGATGCCCATTCACTTATGTTTCAGGATGAGTACATGGGCTTTCTGCAGTCTGAAGACCAACAAGGAGGGCAGTGGTAAAGAGTGGGTGGAAGATGATGTGGATGATGAGATAATAGACCCCACATGGACTCAAGGTCATGAGAGTGACCTGTCTAGTTCGGAGGAAGAGGCGGTGGTCGCACAGAAGCACCAGCACAGCAAAAGAGGGAGCAGAGTGCAAAAGCATCTGTTACATTCTTGGGTGATGTTTTACCATTTTCGACATAAATAAACCCCAGCTCTGCATAGGTAACAGAGACCCAAAATTCTAAAAATCGTCTGTTACATTGTCAGGTGACATTTTACCAATTTTGCCGTATACAAACCACTGCTCTGCAGAGGTGACGGGGACCTAATTTTTGTAAAACCGTCTGTCAATTGGTGGGTGACATGAACACAGTTTTGCCGTGAATAAACCCCTGCTCTGCATAGTTGACAAGGACCGAAATTTTTAAAAATTGTCTGTTCCATTGGTGGGTGACATTAACCCATTTTTGCCAATGAAAAACTCCTGCTCTGCATAGGTGACAGGGACTTAAATTTCTAAAATTAATCTTTAATTGATGCACGCCCCCTCCTTTCATTCGATCCGTCCGCTTTAACAACTTGTCCCACATTTCCGCTTGATCACATTTCAGCAATTGACCTCCCTTGGATGTGGAGTCCCCTTTTCACGCTCCCTCTCCGGAGTGGAACCCTGATTCGCCACTAACCGTAATCAACATGGTAGGCGCAGAAAAGAACATCGAAAGTTGATAGAGAAGATATCCAAATGGATCGTGGACGTCACAGGGACGTGTGATCAGGCAGAAGTTATCTATAATCAACAAAGCGACAGCAGGGCCTCTCCTGGCTAATGTTTCCAAATCCAAAATACCCCAGTGACAATACCTATATTTTTTTTATTAATCATTCCAATAATAGGGCATCTTAAGAGTCCTGTATTGTTATTTATCGTCACTACCTCCCCGAGTCGGGAGTGGGTAATTGCAGCGCTCCCCCTCCTTTACTTGGAAGCTTCTGCTTCAATAATTTGTCCCACATTTCCGCTCGATCACATTTAATTTCATACATTGGCCTCCCTTTGATGTGCTATACCTTTCTCAAGCTCCCTCTCCGGTGTGGAACCCTGATTTGCCGCTAACCGTGATCAACATGGTAGGCTCAGAAAGAAACATCGAAAGTTGATAGAGCAGATATCCAATTGGATCGTGGACATCACGGGGCGTGCGATATAGTGGAGCAGTATGTGTACACACACCTACACGTACTGACTGATGGGTCTCCCTTCAACTTCTGGGTCTCCAAATTGGGCACATGGCCTGAGCTTGCCCTTTACGCCTTGGAGGTGCTGGGCTGCCCTGCAGCCAGTGTATTTTCTGAACATTTGTTTAGCATGGCTGGAGGGGTTATCACAGGTTATATTTCCCAATGTTTTGGGGTGTACCCAACTTTAAACAAAAAATGTATAAATAAAATAAAATAAAAAACAAAAACCAGTGTTGGCTACCTCCTTCACCACCTCCTCGACCTCGTCCTCCTAGATCAAGATTATAATTTTTTATTTTTATGTATTTTATGTTATTTCCCTATCCACATTTGTTTGCAGAGCACTTGCCATGCTCTTAACCACATTTTACTGCCATTTGCAGCGCTCTAGCCCTTTCCATGACTTTTTTAGAGCCATTTTTGTGCTCAAAAGTTCAGTTCCCTATTGACTTAAATGGGGTTTGGGTTTGGGGTCAATTTCGGGTCAAGTTCGAGTCCCAAGCTAGAACTTTTTTGTGAACCCGTCGAACCCGAACATCCAGGTGTCCGCTCAACTCTAGCTATAAACATTCGTTGACATCACCCAATTAAAAAAACTATTTAAAGTTATGTCCACACTGGACACGATTATTCCTAGTGACAGATTTCCTTTAACTGGCAGAAAACATTTTTGGTGACACATTTCCTTTAAAGGGGTTGTGTCACTTCAGCATGTGGCATTAATCATGTAATACAAACCACTGAATAATGTATTGTGATTGTCCATATTGCTTCCTTTGCTGGCTGGAATCATGTTTCCATCGCATTATAAACTTTTAATTTCCATGGTTACGACCACCCTGCAATCCATTAGCGGTGGTCGTGCTTGCATACCATATGAAAACGTTTTGGCCTCTCTGGTAGTAAGGAACGTGGGAGCACACATAGGCTGGTGCTTTTTTCTATATTATGCAAGCACGGCCACCGCTTATAGATTGCAGGGTAGTCGTAACCATAGAAATGAGCAGTGTATAATGTTATGGAAAAATGATTCAAGCGAGCAAAGGAGGCAATACGGTTAATCACAATACATTAGTAAGTGCCTTGTCTTAACTTTCTCTACATAATAAATGCTATTTGCTGAGTTTAAACAACCCCTTTAAGTGATAACATATTTGTCTGGCATAAAGTAAATAAACTCAAATATGGTAAAAACAGAGCACAAACAATTTGCTCAAACGGGTCTTGTTCCTCTCTGCAAACAGAACATAAATGATAAATCATGCAAGGACCCAGAGCACAACAGATGAACCTAAAAATCCCAGCACACCACTGTCAGTATAAATTAAAAGGTCTCTACATTAATAGTAATGGTCAGCAGTGCAGTCAATGTTAAAACACCTGCTTTACTCCAAAGGAGCGATCTTCTCACCAACAGTGCAGGAACTATCCCATTAATGGTCTCCTCGTAGCGTACCTCAGTTCCTGCTGTAGGCTTTTATGGATCATCACAGGTTCCTCTAGATGGCCATACTGTAGCCCCTTACACTATTAAATCATTGCTTTTCAGCTGGAGCTGCATGTCTTGGATCATAATCCTCCAGTAGTCACAGAAATCTGGAGACACAAAAAGACAGAACCTTGTGCAGGATCATTTAAGATAAAACAGCCTGCTGTATTTATTCAAAATACTCACTAGATGAACATCTCAGTGCTTAAGAAGCCTTTGGAGGCGAAACTAGTTGGGCACTTATGATCTCCATCCTGGTATGATTTCTGCTATTTTATGATATGTTTTATACAAGATGTTCATCTTGTGAGTATTCTCAACTAATACACCGGCTGTTTTATTTTAAACAATCCTGCACAAGGCTCTGTCTTTTTGTGTCTCCATATTCCTGACTGCTTTACCCTAAGTCCACACTTGCGCGTTTTACAGCGCGTTCGAACGCGCTGTAAAACGCATAGCCGATGCAAACCAATGCTTCCCTATGAGACTGGTTCACATTTTCGCGTTTTACAGCGTGTTCGAGCGCGCTGAAAAACGCCCGACGCATAAATAAGTTCTTGAGCTTCTTTGGGGCATTTTGTCGCGCGTTTGCAGCCATAGGACACTGCTGTCAATCACACAAATGCGCGATGACTATGGACATAAACGCGCACAAAAAACCGCGTTAAACGCGCATATCAAATACGCTCAGGTCTGAACCCAGTGTTAGGATCGTGATCCAAGACACGCAGCTCCAGCTGACAAACATTGATTTGAAAGTGTGAGGGGCTGCAGTGTGGCCATCTAAAGCAACTTGTGGTGATCCATACAAGCCTATAGGGGAGGTAGTTGACGAGGAGACCATTAAGGAGACAGTTCCTGCACTGTTGGTGAGAATATTGCTCCTTTGGAGTAAAGTAGGTGTTTTTACATTGACTGCACTGCTGACCATTACTACCAATGTAGAGACCTTTTTAATTTATGCTAAGAGTGGCGTGCTGGGATTTTTAGCTTTACCTGTTGTGCTCCGGGTCTTTACATCGTTTATTGCATGGTATAAAGATTGAATTGAACATGGGCCAGTATGGCCAAACTAAACATTAATATAGCATGATAGAGATGGATGCAACTAAAATAGATCAAGTATTATATAAAATTTAAAGATGCCTATGCATCTTGATGCATTTTTAATACAGTAGGCATTTAGATACCACTGATGCAGTGATAGGAATTGCTATAAAATTCCTTAAAGCATACCTGAGTTTTTAGGTTTCCTTAATGTCTTCCTCAGCCATATTATTCTCTGTTTTAGTGGCACAGCTAGATGTATTTCTCTCACAAGCAGTGAGTGTCTACCTTCTCTGGAATCTTCCAGTAGGCGGTGCTTCTATCAGGCCCAGGAGCTTAGCTAGCTCTGACACCCCACCCCTATTTCATGTGAACTGTTTCTGTTACTAGAGATGGATCTAGCTTGACAATAGGCAGTGGACTGCAAGTTAGGTAAAATCCCTAGTGACCATGATTTTACAGATTTTTTTTTCCAGAGGATGCAGGCAGATTTTTTGAATGAAGTGTTTGATAAATTTTAATTACACCATTATCTATTAAATTAAAGAGTAACTAAACCTTTGAGTAAACTTTTATTAAGATATCCCTAATGCCCTAATAAAATATACTTTATTCGTGGATTTTGTATTTTTATTACACTTTTCCCTACCTAAAGCGCACCATTCCCTGTGCACTTAAAACAGACATTTCTATACACCGCTGACTACTCAGCGGTGTACGGAGTACGGGTTGTAGACACTTCATGAATAGGGCCGCAGCAGCAGTGCATATAGGCAGGAGCACATATTTCCCCCCCGGAGGTTTATTAACCCTGTATCTATGTGCTAGGAATATGCTGAGCGGAGAGGGCCCCTGCTTCTGCCTGCTCCTCTAAGCTAAGAGCTGACATGCAGTTCTCTTAGCTTAGCGAAGCAGGCAGAAGCAGGAGCCCGCTCCGCTCAGCTAATCCTGGCATAGTACATAGGTACAAAGGAATCCATTTGCTATGTCAGGAGTTAATAATCCTCTGGGGAGCATGGGCAAGAGCAGCAATGTGCGCTCCTACCCGTACTCACTGCGCTGTGGCCCCATTCATAAAAATGTCTACAGCCCATACTCCGTACACTGCTGAGCAGGCCGTGGTGTACAGAAATGTCAATTTTAAGTGCACAGGGAGTGATGCACTTTTGGTAGGGAAAAGTGTAATAAAAATACAAAATCCATTAATAAAGTATATTAGAAAAACTTATTAAGACATTAGGGACATCTTAGTAAAATTTTACTCAAAGGTTTAGTTATGCTTTAAATTGTATGAAAGTACAGTAACTCTTAAAATGATTAGTAAGCCAGATGGTGTAGCTCCACTAATGCCTCCTGTGATCAGCTGATATTGAATACCGAATCTGTCCACTCTTTTTTCCTGTAATGGCAGCTCCAGAGGAAACGTGGCATTGCATGGCAGCCATTGAAATGAATGTCGGTCATGTAATTCACATATATCCAGGGCCTACTCTGTTTTGGCTTATAGGATGTAGAGAAAATACTTTATTTAGTTTTATTGACAGTAAAATTTAAATTCAAGAATAATTAGGACAAGACCACAAGCAAGAGCCAACATTAGGAATATTTAGAAATCCAATTATGTTGTCCACTTTTTCCACACTTTTAGGAAGACATCTACTGGTCTGAAACAAAGAAGAATACACCCTATAAATTCATTATTAATTGTAATGCTGAAGGCCTCGATTATGCCCCAAATTCCTGCTGAATTATTAGATTAATTATTGACTCAATTCCCAAAACTGAATGGACTGCAATGTGAAAATGGCTGCTATATTTCCTTAAAAAAAGGCTAAATCCATTTACTATAATTCGTAAGGAAGGGGCAATGGTTATTGTGAGCCAGGAAAACACAACCAAGCAATTCGGTGTCATCATATTTGCTGTGAATGTGACACGGAAAGTGACATCAATCTCCTATAGAGTATTTCCAAATATGTGACAGAAGCAATGCACATAGTTCATTAGTGGCCATGAATACTAGTAGACATGGATGTTCAAGTGCTAAAACTATTCACTCGCAGGTTTAGTATTTACAGATAAATTGCTCTTCGCGCTGTATCTAGACAAATAAGTAGGTTGTTTAAAACTACAGAACGCAGTCCATTCCCAAGTCATTAACCAGTTTCAGCAGCAAGCTGATGCGAGCTCATTTCTGCAGTGCTGTCACTGTACTCGGGTTCTGCACCTGCATTGCAATAACTATGTTATCTAAAAATAGCCTTCTCCTTGCCCATTTTTAAAATCTTATGCTCGCAGTGACTCCCAGAGTTCAGGAAATGAATAGACAGTGAAAACACACAAATAAAGCATGGCAATGCACTAATATATATTTCATGCCTTGCTCATCTGAAGAGGATAGAAGCAATATATGCCATTTTAGTGCCATAAATCATTTTTCAGCTTTGTAAAGGGTGGAGGATGCACAACATCACCATTTATGAGTTATGATCTATTGTATTATTATGCAATAGCAATGCACAATGATATAATGCTCAGCCTAATCAACAGACGCAAGTACAACCCAACCCATTACAGTCCGTAGGCCAACCTCGTGTCTCCTGAGTAAAGTCAAATGGTGCCATAGGAATCCAAAGTGGCACAAAACAAAGCTACAGATAATTAGGTTTAAAGTCTGTATGGTCTTGGTGAACAAACCTTAGTGGCCTGCTATTTTGTCCATACATATAAATGGATTCAATATCTATTCTCAAAAACTGCTATTACGGGGAGTAATATCAGCTATAATCGTAGAATTACAGTAATAAATGGTTAGATAAATAACCACACTATAGTATTAGTTCATGGTTTGACATTTTAGAGAAGCCTTTCTGCTTTCTATCAGCGTTTGCTGTTTCTCCTTAGGGAGATTATAATGAAAGTGTAAAAAGACCTATAGGCCATGCAATGCTCCACTGGGAAAACAATATGCAAATGAGCTATCTCCAAAATAGGAAACTTGTGCCTCTAGTACAACCTGTTGGAAGATAGCTATCCTATAGGTCAACGTCCAAACCTTTAGGTACAACAGTTATGTAAGTAGAACCAGACATTCAGACATACAGCTGTCCATAGGCAGATTGGCCATGGACCCTACAGGGAAATTTCCCGGTGGGCCAATGCACTGATGGCCACTGAAGCCCGCCTCATGGCCACCAGCAAGGTACATAACGATCTGATGCTCTCAGCAGTAAGTAATGTAGGAACATCTGGTAGTTATGCACCTGGCCAGCAGCCACAGATGCCCTTCTGAATTTAACTGTATTGCTGTCTTGACAATGATACAGTTTTTTATGCTGCTTCGTGGTATTTGGTTTTGCAGGGGCAGTATTTGGACTGTAATATGGTATTGGGTTCTGCTGGGGCAGAATTTTGTCCTGCTCTACGGAATTGCTGGCCGTGCCTACATCTTTTATCCTGCCTTCTGTCAAGTTGTACCCGCCTACAACATGAGGCATTATAGTCGAATATTAGGCGTATTTCTGACACAGATTGACTTTTTTGCGCTCATGCCAGGGCTAAAAAAAGTGAGCATGGAAAGGGCCGGACTGGCAGGTCCGTCTCATTCATCATTTTCTACGCCTGTTTTAGGCATAGAAAATGGTCTAAATGTAAGACAGCTCTGAAGCTGTCTTACATTACGAACTGGCGCTGTATGCGCCAAAGTTATGTAGAGGTCTGCGCCTCTTCATAACTTTGGCGGATCCACCGCCAGATATAGGAGTTTTGACCATCGTCTAAAACGCTGGTATTAATAAATGACTCCCATAATGCTTATTGACCATGTTATTATTTAACACATATACCAATTAGTAAACTTCATAATACGACTAGCCCCCTTTTGTCTTCAGGGGCCTTTGAAGTGAATGTCCACTGGTTCACAGTCTAAAGGTGGCCATACACATTAGATAGAAGTTGGTTGATGGTTGAACAGCAGTTAAACATCAGAGAAGCAATAATTTTGTGAACACGGCCATACGCATCGTAGTCCATTGAATTAGAATATCATCAAAAAGTTAATTTATTTCAGTAATTCAATTCAAAAAGTGAAACTCGCATATTCTATATTTTCATTACACACAGAGTGATCTACAGGGTGGGCCATTTATATGGATACACCTTAATAAAATGGGAATGGTTGGTGATATTAACTTCCTGTTTGTGGCACATTAGTATATGTGAGGGGGGAAACTTTTCAAGCTGGGTGGTGACCATGGTGGACATTTTGAAGTCAGCTATTTTGAATCCAACTTTTGTTTTTTCAATAGGAAAAGGGTCATGTGACACATCAAACTTATTGGGAATTTCACAAGAAAAACAATGGTGTGCTTGGTTTTAATGTAACTTTATTCTTTCATGAGTTATTTACAAGTTTCTGACCACTTATAAAATGTGTTCAATGTGCTGCCCATTGTGTTGGATTGTCAATGCAACCCTCTTCTCCCACTCTTCACACACTGATAGCAACACCGCAGGAGAAATGCTAGCACAGGCTTCCAGTATCCGTAGTTTCAGGTGCTGCACATCTCGTATCTTCACAGCATAGACAATTGCCTTCAGATGACCCCAAAGATAAAAGTCTAAGGGGATCAGATCGGGACACCTTGGGGACCATTCAACTGGCCCACGATGACCAATCCACTTTCCAGGAAACTGTTCATCTAGGAATGCTCTGACCTGACACCTATAATGTGGTGGTGCACCATCTTGCTGGAAAAACTCAGGGAACGTGCCAGCTTCAGAGAACGGGCCAGCTTCAATGTATAAAGAGGGAAACACATCATCATGTAGCAATTTCGCATATCCAGTGACCCCCTTAGACTTTTATCTTTGGGGTCATCTGAAGGCAATTGTCTATGCTGTGAAGATACGAGATGTGCAGCACCTGAAACTACGAATACTGGAAGCCTGTGCTAGCATTTCTCCTGCGGTGTTGCTATCAGTGTGTGAAGACTGGGAGAAGAGGGTTGCATTGACAATCCAACACAATGGGCAGCACATTGAACACATTTTATAAGTTGTCAGAAACTTGTAAATAACTCATGAAAGAATAAAGTTACGTTAAAACCAAGCACACCATTGTTTTTCTTGTGAAATTCCCAATAAGTTTGATGTGTCACATGACCCTCTTCCTATTGAAAAAACAAAAGTTGGATTCAAAATGGCCGACTTCAAAATGGCCGCCATGGTCACCACCCAGCTTGAAAAGTTTCCCCCCTCACATATACTAATGGGCCACAAACAGGAAGTTAATATCACCAACCATTCCCATTTTATTAAGGTGTATCCATATAAATGGCCCACCCTGTATTTCAAGCATTTATTTAATGTAAACCCAAAAGTTAGTATCTCAGAAAATTAAAATATTATAAAAGACCAATTATAAAATATTTTTAATACAGAAATGTTAATCTACTGAAAAGTATGTACAGTGTATGTACTTAATACTTGGTCAGGGCTTATTTTGTATAAATTACTGCATCAGTGTGGTGTGGCATGGAGTAGATCAGCCATGACACCGCTGAGGTCTTATGGAAGCATTGTTGGGTCTGGTGTTTGTCATCCTTGTCTTGATAATTTATTTAGATACACCTATAATATGTATAGCCTCCTTAAAGGGGTTTTCTCATCTCAGACAATGGGGGCATATTGCTAGAATATGCCCCCATTGTCTTATAGGTGCGGGTCCCACCGCTGGGACCCGCACCAATATCGAGAATGGAGCCCCAAAAGTGAAGGAGAGCGCACTGCGCATGCTTAGCTGCCATCTATTAATTTCTATGGGGCTGCCAAAAATAGCCGAGCGCTGGCTCGGCTATTGCCGTCTGCCCCATAGAAATGAATGGGAGCATGGGCCGCGCATGTGCGGCACGCTCCCATTCACTTCAGTGGGAGAGGAGGGGATTAGCGCTTGGTGGTGGACGGACCCCGGGAAATCTGGGGTCCTCCAGCCACAGCGCTCCCTGCTCCGTTCTCGATATAGGTGCGGGTCCTAGTGGTGGGACCCGCACCTATCAGAAAATGGGGGCTTATACTAGCGATATGCCCCCATTGTCTAAGATGGGAATACCCCTTTAAGAATTATCTTTGCTTAGTTTGTCATAACAGTTCCATTGAATATGCAAACATTAAGCAATATTCAGGTAAATAGAAGCTAGAAAACTAAAGAAACATAGATAGAAGTCTCTATATAAACAACTGAAGAGATTTTACATCTATAGATTTGTTAGCATTCAAGCAAGCACCACTTCAGTGAACTATTCTGGAACATAATAGACTGCTGGCCATGTAATGTCAAGCTATGAGACTATGAGCTTGTAAAGCCCACATAACAAGATTACAATGCCCTGAAGTCATCATCTGCTTAACATTTTAGCTTCAGATGCAAACATTATTATAAGCCTTTGTAATAATGAATGGCTAGGGGCCTTGCATGGCATAAGACAAACTGTTGCTATTATCAGCCATCAAATAACTTGATGTTTGTTGAAAAAACATTTTTTTTACATAACAGGTCACTACTGGACCCTTGCACATAGTGTCCTTGTACAAGCAACTACTAATCTTATTCCAAATCTTGATATAAAACTATAATATGTCCAGCTTGGAACTCTTGAATGAAGTCGGGTGTCTTGACAGAAGCCAAAGGGGGCAAAGTGGTGTTTCTAGCAATTGGACTCCAACCTATTAGACATATAAAACATAGCATGTTGTATAGATATTTAGGAACCACCCTTTAATATAATAGATGCGGGTGGGATCCCAAAGAACACTTCATTTGCTTTAAGACAAATTGTAAATCTAAGCTTCTAATAAGAAGAGAAGTATGAAGTGTGCATTTCATCATTTCTCAAACGTAAGACTTTTGAAGTTAAATACACTTGAAGTAAATAGCTGTCCGCTGCATTTTCATTTCCTAGAAACACTTGCATCCTACATAAAATCCCAATCAATGTGTTCACTTTGGATCATCAAAGCTAAAAGCTCAGAGACTGAGTAGAAATTTGCATTCACAAATATTCACAGATATTCATTTACCGTTATCCTGAATATAGCCACAGTGTAAGTAAGGCTTTTAGGCAAAGCATTTTCTCATTTCTTGGCTTTAGTGGCTGGAAACCATTCTGTATCCCGGTTTGCCTTTATTGAAAATGAAGGCTTTAATTGTAAAGCATGTGTTTAATTGGGCACAGTAGCATATGGCAGCAGTGGCGAATTGTTATTTATTTGAGCTATCAGTTTATGCTTAACAGATAAATAGCTTCTTCAGTGTTGGTGTCTATTGTTTCATATCCCTATGTGAGTAAAGAAAGAGTTAATCCTTCCAAAACAATATAAATTTTTATGTGAAAATGCAGATAGTGTTTTGTTTTTATTCCTTTATATTGGTGGACAATAGGCATAGAACTAGATCCATGCTCATAAAACTTAGTATCCAAATGCATGAATTTTGAGTTTGATTTTAGACTTGGCTCCTCATAAAGGTGAGTATAATTTTATTGCAAGTTGGTTCATAAACATCATTTTAATTGTATTATGTGAAATTGAAAAAGTTTGATACAAATGGCAATTGTATGTATAAAAAAAATATATACAGATGGGTCAAATATTATAAACAGTGATACAATCCCAGAAGAACATCTGCAACTAAGACTAGCTAAATGTAGAAGTTTAGTAGTTTTGTTCAATTGAATATAGATAACGTTGTACATCTAAAATACTTTCCAAAAAATGGTGGTTCTAATTAGCAGTGATTGACCAGCTACATAGGCTTTGCAAAGGGTGAGCTCCACTTTATGAATAAAGTAAAAAAATGTGAGGGAAATTGCTTAAAACAGCCATTGCTTTAGAGCTTACGTTAGTCCACACAGAGATGCCATGTCCATAGGAAGCGATATAAACAAACTGTGCTATCCATAGCTTCCAAAGATGGCAAGTACACATTCAGGACCTATTCATTTGAATGGGATGGAAATGTGGTTATGTGCCCAGTATTTGAAAGTTAGCGATAGCATACAAAGATCATCACAGATCATGCCAAAGGGACCTCTGTCATTTTGCTTTATGAATGGTGGAGGTTGTTCTGGTTGGACACCCCCACCACAACTACTTAATTAAATATCACCACTCAAAACTAGTCTAAAAACAAAAAGTCCAACAAATGTATGTTCTCTAAATGCGTTTGAACAAGTATCTTAGATAACTGGTGAGAAAGTCACTTATCTTAACTTAAGGTAAATGCAAGTAGCACAGATCATTTATGCACTGATGTAAAATACTGCCTGTAACTTGTAGTTCCACGGACTCTCCATCCTTTGTAAGAGTAGTGGGACTAAGTAATTCTTTGCCACAGGAAGTTGTGATGATTATTTTATTGAAAGTGTTGAAGGTGTGTGTGTATGGGGGATTCATTTCTTGAAATACACTCACCTAAAGAATTATTAGGAACACCATACTAATACGGTGTTGGACCCCCTTTTGCCTTCAGAACTGCCTTAATTCTACGTGGCATTGATTCAACAAGGTGCTGATAGCATTCTTTAGAAATGTTGGCCCATATTGATAGGATAGCATCTTGCAGTTGATGGAGATTTGAGGGATGCACATCCATGGCACGAAGCTCCCGTTCCACCACATCCCAAAGATGCTCTATTGGGTTGAGATCTGGTGACTGTGGGGGCCATTTTAGTACAGTGAACTCATTGTCATGTTCAAGAAACCAATTTGAAATGATTCGAGCTTTGTGACATGGTGAATTATCCTGCTGGAAGTAGCCATCAGAGGATGGGTACATGGTGGTCATGAAGGGATGGACATGGTCAGAAACAATGCTCAGGTAGCCCGTGGCATTTTAACGATGCCCAATTGGCACTAAGAGGCCTAAAGTGTGCCCAGAAAACATCCCCCACACCATTACACCACCACCAGCCTGCACAGTGGTAACAAGGCATGATGGATACATGTTCTCATTCTGTTTACGCCAAATTCGGACTCTACCATTTGAATGTCTCAACAGAAATCGAGACTCATCAGACCAGGCAACATTTTTCCAGTCTTCAACAGTCCAATTTTGGTGATCTTGTGCAAATTGTAGCCTCTTTTTCCTATTTGTAGTGGAGATGAGTGATACCCGGTGGGGTCTTCTGCTGTTGTAGCCCATCCGCCTCAAGGTTGTGCGTGTTGTGGCTTCACAAATGCTTTGCTGCATACCTCGGTTGTAACGAGTGGTTATTTCAGTCAACGTTGCTCTTCTATCAGCTTGAATCAGTCGGCCCATTCTCTTCTGACCTCTAGCATCCACAAGGCATTTTTGCCCACAGGACTGCTGCATACTGGATGTTTTTCCATTTTCACACCATTGTTTGTAAACCCTAGAAATGGTTGTGCGTGAAAATGCCAGTAACTGAGCAGATTGTGAAATACTCAGACGGCCCGTCTGGCACCAACAACCATGCCACGCTCAAAATTGCTTAAATCATCTTTCTTTCCCATTCTGACATTCAGTTTGGAGTTCAGGAGATTGTCTTGACCAGGACCACACCCCTAAATGCATTGAAGCAACTGCCATGTGATTGGTTGACTAGATAATTGCATTAATGAGAAATAGAACAGGTGTTCCTAATAATTCTTTAGGTGAGTGTATATACTAATATTAGATTGCTGGATATTGGTCATTGATCCAGAGATTTATGGATCTTACCCCCAATTGGAAACTACCTCATCAAGGTCTTTTGTTTTCTTCAGGATTATATGTATTTGATCAACCTGTGCCATTTTTTTTAACCTTACTATAATCCCATGTTGTCAAGCATCTTATTGAGTTCACAGCAATCCACAAAGTGAATTTTCCTAGACTTCAATCATCTCTCACTGGTAAAAATTGGAGTATTGGACTACAAAAAGACTCCACATTTCCTGAGTTAACTAAGTAACAGAGACTGGGTCATGTTATTTTGAATATCTTTTAAAAATGAGTTCCTTAACATGTATATTACAAATTTTTGGGAGGTGCATATTATTCATCATTCGTTGATGATATGTACGTTCAAGTGGATATGCCATGATTAATGTGAAAAAAGAAAAATAGACATCATATAGTATATGACAATTATTTTCTATCATAGCTAGAACCAGCCTTGTACCTCACATGGGTCCAGAGATCTCCTCATACATTGCTTCAGATGCTTCTCTAGATTCTCTAGACTAGCAAGTCAGGGGTGTGTCCTTTATTGGGAGGAGGTCATTTCTGTTACTGCTCTCTCCCTATCACAGCTTATGGGGTATGTCCTTTCTGCTGTTCTCTCCCTGTAGCTGTCATAGCTTTTAAGAGTAGAAATGGCTGGTGGCAGTTAAAGTATGGAACTGAGTATGTGCGACCACCTCAGTAGATGAATATGAACTTTACTATAAAGATTCAACACCAGGGCGTGCCATTATAACAAAGTTAGGGGAATATCTCACAATTGGAGCATTTTTGTAACAGACATTAAATTACAAAAGTAACAGTGTTTTTTTTTGTTTGTTTTTTTGCTGAATTCTATTAAAATAACACTGAATAGAGTCAGACCCCCATAAGTAACCCCCGTTTCCTTTATTGCTGGAAACTATAACATTCTTTTGCTGCTATTTCATTTATAGTCATAGTCAACCATTTTTGTGTTATCCTGGAGAGAACGTTTAAATAGTTTCAACAAATTGATGGGAGAACAAAATTGGATGGATGTTGGCAGAGGCACAAAACTCATCCTGGGAATCAACATTTGGAAGTATTGTTTCAAATGTAAATCTCTCTCATTTTGTTCTACAGACATATTATTTTTTGACCAGACAATATTTTTAATCATTAACGTCTCTAGTTGCCAAATGATTCTGGGATTCTCATTATTATCTACATGTATTATATGATATATCTCTACAGGGGTAATGCTTTTTGCAGATATTTGGCAACTGTATCGAACAATTCTTGGAACACATCCATTTTACCATTCTTCATTTCTCAATTTCCAGCAAGAAAAGCTGAATGCTTTGGAAACAGTGCTAGTTGCCTTGAATAACACTAAAGGTCATCTATTTAGTTTCAAAAGAATTCTCTCTGAGCATGTAATTTGGAAATATAGGCCGATCAGCTATAAAATACAGCAGTGTTGCATATATTATTTTCTGTTATCTGTGAGGTTTGCTTTTTGTTTTTGCTGCTACGTTAATAAAATAAAGGTTCTGGCAATAGATTCCATTGCTGCTGGTGAGATTTTTCTGTATTAGTCCTGATAGCAGATGTTTTCCACATTCTATTTTTAGTTGATACTGTGCTGTAACAATAAAACTGCAGGCAAGTTATACCTCAAAGAACTACAAAGACTTTGCACAGAATGAAAAGGATATACCTGTATAACAGACAGCCAGTTTAAGATTTAGAAATAACTAGGTTAAACATTACAGATGTTTTTGCTATAGTCTCATTCATCAACATTATCATTGTTTGTTACGAGGTTGTTAGGTCCGCTTTCATAAAGATATACTGTAGTGCCACTCATGTCCATAAGGTGCCTGGTATTGCAGCTTAGCCTCATTTGCTTGAACAGAAAGAACCGCAATACCAGACAAAGCCATTGGACAATTGTGACACTGATTTAAAAAAAACAAAAAAACAGATCCTTTGTTATTAAAAGGGTTTTTTAAGACTATCCTCAGGATAGGTCATCAGTATCTGATTAGTGCGGGTCCGACACCTTGGACCCCTGCCGATCAGCTGTTTGAGAAGGCACCGGTGCTCGCAGTAGGGCTGCGGCCTTCTCACAGCTTTCCCTAGCCCATGTGATGTCACGTTCATCGGTCACATGGCCTAGGCGCAGCTAGGGAAGTGAATGGGGCCGAGCTGCGATGCCAAGCACAGCTGCTATACAATGTATGGTGCTGTATTTGGTGAGCAGAGAGAAGGCAGCTGCACTCACAGGAACACCCCTGCCTTTGCAAACAGCTGATTGGCTGGGGTCCCGGGTGTTGTATCCCCACAGTTCAGATACTGATGACCTAGAGGAAAGGTCATCAGTAAAAAAAAGTGTAGCCTTCAAGATATTGTTAGTTTCTTAGCTCCTAAAGACCGGATAGGGCCAATTTTTGTGTTTGCATTTTTGCTTTTTCCTCCTCCCTTGTTTTACTACAGACCTATGTCAGGGCATATTTTTTGTGGGGTGTGCTATAGTTTTTATTAGTACCATTTTGGGTACATTTCACTTTTTGATCACATTTTATTAAATTTGGGAGGAGGCAAATATTACCAAAAACAGCAAATTGGCTATTTTTTTTTCCATAACAGCATTCAGTGCACATGATTAATATTGTTATATTTTAATAGTTCTGATACTTTTGGATGTGTGACACCTATTATGTTATCTCTGAGACTGATCACTACCAGCAGTTGCCTGCTGTGTTATATAGCTGGCACCTGCCGTGTATGGGGTGAGCTCAGTGTGTGAGCCCACTCCATAGTTCCCCTTAACTATTATGACACTCAGGTACATTTGTGGGTTAAGAGGCTAATGTTCTCCCCCCTATTCTGTCATCATATAAACTCCTGTCCAAAAACCAAGTACATATCTTACATTTAAATTCATAAGGTGTTTGAAACTATCAACAGCAATATTTTTCATGGCCACTAATTACATGTAATTTAGATTTTGCATGTAAGAAATACAGAAATAAATCAAGTATCTGTTTAGATGTGTTTATCCCTATTTTCATTGGTTCCCTGAATTGTGAACTTGATTTCTTCTTAATGTCTGTTTGTCCTTGGTTTGCCTAATGAAAGTAAGTGTAGGTAAAGCATGTATATCTCCTCTAAAGCTTGAAGATAAATATCTGCTGAACATAGGTTATGACTAGTGTTGAGCGAATTCGATACGAAATTCAGGGAAAATTTGATTCGCCACAAAGCCGAATTTCCTTGTCCTTTGAGGTAGCTAATCTATTTTCCCTGAAATGGGGATAAAAAAAAAAAAATCATACTCATCTCCTGTTAAGAGCCTGCTGCCGCCATCTTGATTGAAGATTTGGCACAAAATCATGTTCGCGGTGACATATAAGGTCATGATGTCATCACTGACGATGTGAGATTTTGCGCTAGATTTTCAATGAAGATGGCGGCGGCCGGCTCTTTTTCGCAATCAAATGGATGAGGTAAGTATGAGTTTTTTTTTATTTATTTTTTATGTCACACTGTCAATGTCAGATGCCACAATCAGCTATGAACATGGCATCTGAGGGGTACAATGATGGGTTCATGATGAAGTAATTTGTCAAGAAGCAATTTAATATTTTTTTTTTATTCAGCAAAGCAGCCAAAATTGAATTTATGAATACTTTGCTCTGTACTAGTCATGACTGACATTGTTATGTATGAACAATATAGTAAAATTGGAAAGATTCAATTAAGTTCAATTGATTATCTTACAATGTCCATTGTTTTTATTTTGTTGTACACTACATAGTAATCATCTTGTTCCTAAACTTACTGCAGGAGGCCACTCACCTCCTGCAGTAACCATCAATCAGAGTTAACATACTGCATAGTCAACAGTAATAAATAATTGTAGATGAAAACTCTAGCTCTCACTTTAAAGTTTTCATTTAAAATATGGTCCAACCTAAGGCTGGCCTTACATTTAAATAGCTTCTGGTCAGCTGACAGTTGTCCTTTCTGACCCATCCATGCACAGCTTAGCTCAGCCAGGCATGTATGAGTTTTGAATGGGTAGACAACTAATCAAGAATATTTAAATCCAGTTGGCCAATCCTAACCTCCTCCTAAATCTGCCATCTGTAAAGAATGGAGAGGATCCCATATGCATTAGATTGTTCTGTATCTACATTAATCTAATGCCTATAACCAGATTAAATCTTAGCCTTCTTTTACTTTTTATTTTGGAAAAATGACCCCTTCATATATGAAGTATCACCAAGTTATGGGTGTTCTTGAACTAGCACTATGGGGGATATTTGTCAAACTTGTTGTTAAATTAAATTGGCTTAATTGCCCGTAGCAGCCAATCAGATTCTACCTTTCATTTTTAACAGAGCCTTTTGAAAATGAAAGGTGGAATCTAATTGATTGCTATAGGAAACTAAGCCAGTTCTGCTTTACACCAGTTTGATAAATGACCCCATATATATCTATGGACTGCAAATTGTAATCAAACATTATTTGCTTAGAGAAGAACTCATTGCTTATCTCATTCTATAGTGTATACTTTAATATACATGGTCACATCCTTTCAACGGGTAATAAATCAAAAGACACAACATAGATAAGCAGATGTTAAGCAGGGTCTTGCCATTCCAGTTTAATTATTCCTGGGAGTACTTTGTGTCATTAAAAATGCAAATAAAATGCCTATTAATATGCAAATTAATCTTCATATCTACATGGTGACTCTAGAGCATTATCATATATGGTTGACCTGAATATCTAAATATGTATTTGGATGAGACATGGACTATAGATGGGACAAAGATCGAGTTGATGGAACTTTATGTAGAATTTCAAGTATTGGAATCCCTGACATACCGTAGGAGTAGAGTATAATCTGTAAAGTCCCTTGATGTAGAAGAAAAATGCTTGTGTCTTGTATGTAGGTGATGAAATATTGCTATCCTTCTAATACTGCAGAAGAAGGATTAAAGAACACCTACAAAAGACAGATTACTGTCCCTGATTCTAGTGGGAAGAATGCAAACAGGGCAGTTTTTGCTTCCAGGTAATGGAACTTCAACAGCACAGCAATACCATATGACACAATTATTTACGTATTCTAAATGGTTTAGTAGTGCAACGTCAAGCTACTATATTATATGTCATACTATTTCTATGTGACCATTGAATTTATCATCCATCAGCAATGCTGTTTTTCCTATGTCCTATTTCAATGGATAAATATAATTAACATTGCAGTCAGTCTGAAAAGCAACATGTTTGTTTGCATCAGTTCATATTGGCATAAGCTTTTTCATTCTGTACATTTTGCCTTGATAAATTTCTTTCCGGTAAATTAGTTGCATCATTAGTACAATAAGTGACATATGCAACCTAGCAAATAAAACACCAGAAAAATATACAATACATGTAATATTTCAGATATTAAAATTTATTAAAAACTATTAGATTATTTTAATGATGATTAAGATTGTATAGATATTTTTAGGACAGCAGAAGTCTGCTTGCTTTAGATAGCTGTTTTACTCCCCTTCTGGTACTGGAAAGGAAGTGAATGCATTTTGTATTATTATTATTAGAGATGAGTGATAAGACAAAGTGGAATTCGATCCAAATTTCTGGAAAAATTCAATTTGCAACTAATGAGAATTTCCTTGCGCTTCCTGGTAACGAATTGCCATTTTTCCTAAAATGGCAGCTACAATGGTGGCTACACGTGTAAGGATATGGGGAAAGGAACTCTGGGAAGGTGGGCTGACCCATAATGCCATGCATGCAGCCAATCAGCAGCCAGACCTGTGATGTCACAGCCCTATAAATAATGCGGCCATCTTAGAATAAGACATTTTCAAGCATTCTGAGTGCAGGGACAGATGTGAGAAGGTGCTAGGGACAGCAATTGGAAAAACCTCATTGTGAAAAACCCCCTGAAAAAAACGATTTATAAGTGCAGGGAAAGGAATCGGGAGGAATCATTTCACAGCATCTTGCAGGTAGAGACGTCAGAAAGTGCTAGGAACAGTGCCATAAAAGTGATTAACAAGTGCAGGCAAAGGATAGGGAGGAATCATTTCACAGCATCTTAGTGCAGGGAGAGACGTCGGAAAGCGCTAGGGATAGTGCTGGTAAAGTGATTTATAAGTGCAGGGAAAGAATATTTGGGGATCCAAATTATATTTGGGGATCCAGCCATTATACAGCTCTGTAATTCCAGTAATTTGTTCTTGGGGTGCAAGTGCTATGTTGAAAATCCTTTAGTGTCTTGTATCTTTTCAAACAAGAAAAATATATACGCAGTTCACTTCTGCAGTTATATATGTTGCAAACGTGAAGAAAGAAAAAATATACGCACGTCACTGGTGCAGTTATTTGTGGCAAAAGGGTTTAGCAGCATATTTTATTATAGAAAGAAAAAAATATACGCAATTCCCTAGTGCAGTTTTTTGAAGAAAAAGCGTTTAGTGGCCTATTTCAGTACAGAAAGAAAAATATATACACACTTCACTGGTGCAGTTATTTGTGGTAAAAGCGTTCAGTGGCCTATTTCATTATAGAAAGAAAGAAATATACGCACTTTACTAGTGCAGTTATTTGTGGCAAAAGGGTTTAGTGTTTCACACTAGAGACAATTGAGTGAGTAGACGTTCCTAAATAATAATAATAAATTCACAGCCTGATGAACGTTAAAAATGAACAAAACAAAACCTTTATTAAAGTTCGTTTAAAAGGGGGCAAAAAAGCCTATATGTCACAGTCTGTGACCATCAGGCTCCAGTCTCAAAAATGCCCAGAGAAAGGTAATAAATAAATCCTCTGTGTAACTGAGAGACTGGACTAGAGATCTGACTTGCTGGCTAGTGGTTGCCAATAGTATGCAAGTCAGAATATAGAGCACGGTGCTGTATGTGAATGGACACTGGTGTGTTTCAAGCCTGTGATCCTACTGATTATATACGCCAGGAGTGACTATAAAGCCTGCTGATTTATATACCAGGTATGGTTAGGAAGCCCCTATTCATAGGTCGCGTAATGCTTTAACTCAGTTGGTCGCACTGTCTCTACACAAGTGAAGCCTCAGCGGGCATATGTATACACTTAAGCGTAGTGCAGTGTTCAGACCACACTGTTTATTGTTATTTGATATATATATAGCTTGCGGCCGGGATCAGGGTGTCAGCCCCACACCTACGGCCAGTGTATTAGGCTAACCACAATCACTCCTAGCCAGTATTTTTGGCTCACATCACACAGCTACAGCCACTGTATATTGGCTACCATCCATGCATAACATTCTCTGAGGCTAGAGGGTAACGAATTGTATCAGGTACAGCCCTGCCTAGAGAGCCGTGCTCTATTAGTTAACAGCAGCTCAACGCGTTTCCACGTGACAAGTGGTTGTCACGCATCATCAGGAGATTATGTGCCTATGTCAGGACAACGAGCCGCACTGTGGCGTGCTATGGCTCTGGCGTTGTAGTGGCCGCGCGCGGCCAGGAGAACGCCGACATCATATGGCCAAAGCCCCGCCTAGCGGGAGGGGCATACCGGTTACTCAGCCAATCAGAATTAGGGGCGGACCAACCAGTTCCGTCCTCTGACCGGAGGAAGCCGTAATAGTTCATACCTCTCTCGGCAAGTATAGCGCAATAGCGCAATTCATGGGGGAAACTCAGTCGCGGCCCATACATTATCAGTTGACCCAGAGACATGTCCGCTGGTAGAGACCCACAAAAATGGTAATAAACCGAAAACAGCAGATACCGATCCCCCTCTGACCTATATATAGCCAGCGGGGAGGGGCAACACCACTCAAGAATGGGCTAATACCTATGTTACTGTAACCCACAGCTGGATATATCATTTATATAGCTAGTGTACATAAGTATATTAGAATATGTACACCGATCAGCTGAGTAGGAGATAATGGAAAAAGTCCTGATTGAATGGTGACATGAAGCAGTAAATATGAGACAAACGTGCACTAATACAGGATACAATGCATTCCTGTATTGTGGTATAAATGATACATCAAATAAAGCTGGCATATGAGATGGCCTCATTAAGCCCTTGTGGTTGAACTGTCTGCAAAAAGGTTTAGTGGCCTATTTCAATACAGAAAGAAAAATATTTTCTCAGTTCATCTCGACGGTTATGTGTTGAAAGTGTACAGAAAGACAAAAACATATGCACTTCACTGGTGCAGTTATTTGTGGCAAAAGCATTTAGTGGACTATTTCAGTACAGAAAGAAAAATATATACACACTTCACTGGTGCAGTTATTTGTGGCAAAAGCGTTTAGTGGCCTATTTTAGTACAGAAAGAAAAATATATACACACTTCACTGGTGCAGTTATTTGTGGTAAAAACGTTCAGTGTCCTATTTTATTATAGAAAGAAAGAAATATACGCACTTCACTGGTGCAGTTATTTGTGGCAAAAGGGTTTAGTGGCCTATTTCAATACAGAAAGAAAAATATATTCTCAGTTTATATTGGCGGTTATATGTGTTGAAAGTGTACAGAAAGACAAAAAAAATGCACTTCACTAGTGCAGTTATTTGTGACAAAAGGGTTTAGTGGCCTATTTAATTATAGAAAGAAAAAATAAACACACTTCACTGGTGCAGTTTTTTGTGGCAAAAGCATTTAGTGGCCTATTTCAGTACAGAAAGAAAAATATATACACGCATCACTGGTGCAGTTATATGTGGTAAAAGCGTTCAGTAGCCTATTTCATTATAGGAAGAAAGAAATATACACACTTCACTGGTGCAGTTATTTGTGGCAAAAGTGTTTAGTGGCCTGTTTCATTATAGAAAGAAAAATATATTCTCAGTTCATATCGGCGGTTATATGTGTTGAAAGCGTTTAGTTTCCTATTTCAGTACAAAAAGAAATATACATTCTCAGTTCACGTCGGTGACGGTTATATGTCTTGAAAGCAGGGCTGGAAGTCAGCAGGGTGGCAGCAGTAGCAGGTCAGGAGCCAAATGTGCCCGCGGTAGACCACCTGCTTCGCAGCAGCCTACCTACCTGGGAAGTAGTGGTGCAGGGGTTCACGGAAGTAGCGGCGGTAGCAGTCAGTCAGTGCAGCGGTTATATGTGTTATTTTGTACAAAAGAAACCAAAAGAAAAATACATTCTCAGTTCACGTCGGCTGCGGTTATATGTCTTGAAAGCGTTTAGTTGCCTATTTCAGTAAAAAAGAAAAATATATTCTCAGTTCACATCAGTGGCGGTTATATGTCTTGAAAGCGTTCAGTGTCCTATTTCAGTACAAAAAGGAAAAAAATATATGCACTTCACTGGTGCATTTATTTCTGCTAAAAGCATTTACTGGCCTTTTTCAGTACAAAAAGAAAAATATATAAGCATTTAACTTCTGCAGTTATTATTTATGTACAAAAACAAAATATATTCAGCATTCACTTTTGCAATAATATTTGTGGTAAAATCTTTATTGACGTATTTCGTTGTAAAAAAAAAATGTGTTCAGAGCTGCAGTTATATGTGGTAAAATCTTCATTGATGTATTTCAGTCGAAAAAGCAAATGAATTCAGTGGTCAGCGCTGCGGTTATATGCGGTAAAATCTCCATGATGTCTCCATGATGAATCTGCAGCATGGGGACCCCGTGTGGCTTCTATACGCTTTCAAAATTATGCTTCAGTGGGGCGAATAGATGCCAGACACTCCAAATGTTATTCAGCGTTTAGCGCTGCATTTATATGCAGTAAAATCTTTATTGATGTATGCCGGTTGAAAAACTAATTTTATTCTGCGTTCAGCGCTGCAGTTATATGCGGTAAAATATTTATTTAAGTATTTTCGTCGAAAAACAAATTTCGTTCAGCTCTGCGGTTATATGCAATAAAATCTTTATTGATGTATTTCGGTAGAAAAGCTAATTTTATTCAGCGTTCAGCGCTGCGGTTATATGCTATAAAATCTTTGTTGAAGTATTTTGGTCGAAAAACAAAATTTATTCAGCGTTCTATCTTGAGGCTTCGTCTTCTCATTGTCTGTAGCTACTAGAGGCCTATTCATGCCAGGCAGGTTCCCCCAGAAGTATCTGGGTCAATGAGCAGCCGATACTGCACTTGCATCAATCTTGACAGGATTCGTTTCCAGGTGGAGATAAATTGTTTTTTTGGAATGCTTTCTCATCATAACCACGTCATTGAATAAACAGAAGACTGGCAGATTCTCTCCTGTCTTAGGCAACACTTCATTTTTATTATTACATTTATTAAATATTGAATATTAAATTGAACCAAAAATTTATTAAAATTAAGAAAGTTAACTATATTTCGCCAATATATTATCCCAATTTTCGAGGGAAATTCACGGACAATCAATTTGCCAAGCCTTTTGTTCTGGAGAACGTGTATTATTAAATTGTGTTTTAAGCAACATTTTATAAAGTTGAGAAATTATAACCGTCTGTTCTGTTCCATATTCCCTATAAATGATTAGATGAAGCAGCCACTCTGTGGCCTCCTCATGCTGCTGCTACCTCCACGATCTCTCGTCGTCGTGCCACTCTCTAGCCCCCTCATGCTGCTGCCAACTCCGCAATCTCTCGTCGTCGTGCCACTCTGTGGACTCCTCATGATGCTGCTGCCTATGGAAGGGATGGGTCAGTTAGGAGTACAAGACAAAGATAGAAGCAGCCACACCTCCAAATGCATTCTGCACAAAAGACCCTAGTTTTATATGTTTTAACTGTTGGTGATGGGTTATCAAGTAAAGCAAATTTTGTTTTAGGTACACCAAGGGGACAGAGTCAGTAACTGTACAGTGCTGTAATATGCAAATTTGTCCACTTTTTTCTTTCCTTAGATTTTGTTAAAAACTTCAGTTTCAATCTCACAATATGCTAGCAAAACTCTCAAGTATTACAAGTCATGACATAACCACTGGATAGCTGCATACAGGCACTCCAACAGAATATTCCAATTTTTTTATTTTATTTTTTATTTTGTAATTTTTTTGCATAGCTGATCATCTCACACTGTACATCCTGAAATATGCTGACCCAACAGAACAATATTTATTTTTTTACTTGGGATATACTTTCAGGATAATGCTTATAAGGATGGCATCACTGTGATAACTGTGATAGGCGTGATAATGATTGTTGCAAGGTTACTGTTGGTCACATTAGCTATACAACCTTTAAATTCTTAGGAACTCTATGAGGAAGATTTACTAAGACTGGCATTTCCAGTTTTTGGTGTAAATAATTGTAAATTGGGAAGGCCACAGGAGACAATTTCTGTACGGCCACACCCATTTCCTCTAGAGGTTTAAATAGTAGCAAGAAGCACAAGTCACAAATTATGGTGCAAGTATAGCCGTTGCAATATTTTGTGCCTTCGTTATAGTACAAGGGGCATAAAAGCTTTTATAAATCTATAATGTGCCACATTTATTGGTTCCAAAATGGGAGTGAGTTTATTTTAATGGAACTTTTTCTCCTGGGTTCGTTGCCATATGGCAACATCCTGAATAGGTTCCATTTTTGCAATAATAAATATGGAGGACTGAAATGATCTTAAGGCTAAATAAAAGCACACTTCACAATGTCAAGCAGTTCTTATTCTGAAGAATTTGGACTGAACTGTGCCTAACCAAATTGAACAAATATTGCATGGATCAATCAGATTTACAACTCTAATTGTAGTGGGAGATGAAGAACTCATGAGAAGGCTGAAAATTTAGTGCATATCTGCAACTACACTACACTACACTTAAAGAGCCAATTAGAAGAGAAAATAACGTAGGAAAAATTGTGTTGTGTATTTCAGTAAGAATATAGACTAGGGATTTAACAAGATTAAACTAAAGGCTTAATGTAAAAACACTGATTTACTAATTATGATTTAAAGATGTGTTCTTTTATTTTTTATAAACGATTCTTAAATAAAGAAATGGCTTGAAAAAAAAAAAAAAAAACTTCCTGAGATACTTGGCATTTTTAAGTCCTGGAGAAAATTTAACATTTTGTACCTTTGTTATGAATAAGATGCTAATGGCTTTCATATACCTGGGAACATACTCTTCTCCCAGTAAAGGGACTGTGCTGATTTGAGGACTCTGTAATACACATATTTATGGCTTGGAAACTTGTTTTTTCCAATCCTCCCACTTCACCACCAGTCATGTAAATTTCATTCATTGTAAAATATTGAGCGAGTAAGTAATTACAGAATAATGTTAAAATATCTCAGGAGGGCTTGTAAATGGTAATTTGTCCAAAGTTGATCAGAAAACATCCATAATTTATGTGAATCATATCACTTAACACAATGTGGTGAACTGAGGCTAATGGTTGAATGAGGGATTGTGATTTCATAAAGATTATTGGAATGATACATATTAATACTATTGTGCCAATCTGAATACAAAAATGCCAGGAATATAGAAAAAGAAGATATGGAAATAGAAACCTAGTGTATTGTTGGTAATAAGCACAAATTCCCAAGCAAATATCTGGGGATTTGCTAACTATTTGCTAAGGATGTCAGTTTATGCTGCTAAAGGCAATTATGTATTAAGCATAAAATACAACATAATTCATATTACCTCAATTTACAAACTAAAACGACCTTAAATATTGCCAAGGCTTGTAAAATGCAGCTCATATGATTTAGTGAGGACTTTTGATAAAAATGGACTTGCCATTTGGTCTTACCAATAATTTTAGAATCATGATAATAAACATACTTTGATGCATATTACCTTCTAATATCTTTCACTGTTATATTCAAGGATTTCATATATTTTACTAAATGAAAATGATTCTTCATAAGGGTTATATGTGACCCACAGAGTAACTGAGTATCCTGTTATGAGCTCTGAAATAGCAATGGGACCCAGAATACAACCCCAAGTGGAGCTTACGTTGGAACCCATTTCTTGTAGCTAGGGCCTTTTTTCCTATTAGTTGATTTATAAATAATGTTATTGTTACTGCATGTTTTATTTATTTTACTGACTTATATAGCACCAATATATTCCACAGCAAATTACAGACATGTCATCACTTGCTTTCCCCAATGAGGCTCACAATGTAGACTCCCTATAAATATATCTTTGGACTGTGGGAGGACACCAGAATACCTGGAGAAAACCAATGGAAACTCGGGGAGAATATATTAACTTCATGCAGATGTTTTCCATGATATTGGAGTAGTCTCTGTTCAGTGACAGCTGAACCTAGGAGGTTAAGAGACAACAGTGTGTTGCACTAACGGAACAGGCAAAAACAATGTCAAAGGACAAGCTGTGATCAGGACAGGAATAGTTTGTTCAACCTGGTAAACAGGCAATAAGTCATGGCAGGTGGTACAGGGTCAATACCTAGATCAGGCAGCGGTCAGGGTGGGTGAATGGGATTAATACAGTTATAGGCAGTCCAGCACAACAATTCAGAAGAAATGACAATACCCTTGCATGGACTATATAAGATTGTATCCTTGTTCCTCAGACACTTTCCCATAGGGAAAGGTGCCTTACATAACCAAGGGAACCAAGGGAAATTAGCTATTGGCTGGTTACTGATTAGTCCATTTGTGCTGGCCATTTAAGAGCCAGGAAGAGTGCAAGTGTGCCCTAAGGGAATGTGCATCAGGAGGCAGGAGGAGTGGACAGCCACAATCAGCCTGAATCATGTAACAGCTTCCAGGAAGTGAACTCCGGCAGCTTTGCCTGCCGAGAGGGGGGAACTGGCGGTATAACACAGTGGCAGGAGGGGTGTGTATTACTGTGGTTGTGCAAGCTTGGATACGGGAGATGCCAGTGGGCATGGACCACTATCGTTAAAACAGTGAATATGTTATGTTATTACTGGCACTTGAGAAGTCTACAAGTCCCACCGTATAGACTTGTTCAGAAATAGACAAACCTTTAGACCTAAAAAAAAGATCAGACGGAAACTGAAAAACATGACATGACATAGTTGACTATATTCATGAGAATATTATGTATTTTAAGTGAATTTAGATTTTTTGCTTCATGATAAGTAACAGTTTATTAATATAATATTTAAGTCATGGTATAATAACATGTAATCCATTTTACCAGTGTAAAACACTCAAGTTGGCAAACTTCTTAAATATCTAAAATATGTGGCACGTTTCTATTAATTTACATTTTTTATTGCAAAAAATAATAATCAAAAATCTTGATATGTGAGATAATTAGTAATAGAAAGCTAACTTACTTTACTGTTCCATTATTTAAAATGTATATAATAAAACAATATTATATAAAAAAGCTATAATCCATCATGTTCAAGAGGGGCCTGGATGTATTTCTGGAGCGTAATAATATTACGGACTATAGCTACTAGAGAGGGGTCGTTGATCCAGGGAGTTATTCTGATTGCCTGATTGGAGTCGGGAAGGAATTTTTTATTCCCCTAAAGTGGGGAAAATTGGCTTCTACCTCACAGGGGGTTTTTTTTTTTGCCTTCCTCTGGATCAACTTGCAGGATAACAGGCCGAACTGGATGGACAAATGTATTTTTTCGGCCTTATGTACTATGTTACTATGTTCATACATCATTCATAATATCCTTACATTATGACATATTGTTAACATTAGATGTTAAAAATGTATGTTATCAGTATTTTATAACTTTATTTTGTTTATCCAGAATTCATTTAGCCCAGTTTGCAGAGAACATCATATAAAACCATGACATAACATTTCACCCGGTGCTCTTAAATCATGACACCCAGGTGGTACAGGGAATGAAAACTCCCTGTTCAGCTAGTCAAACAGATGTTCACTGGAAGCCTATGTTTCCCTTTGCTTCCCAGTAGGTGAAAATACAAGGATTTACAGCTTCCATTTTACTTTTACTCATTTATTTTGGGAAAAATTCCAAATGTGTGTTATTCTCTTCCATTTCCTGAAAGGGTCATTCAGTTTCTAGTAAATTAAGGTTAATGGAAGGCAATAATAAAGGAATACTTGCTGAATGTTTATCAAAACTGGTGAATAATAAAAATGGAGGAGTTGTCCATAACAGGCAGTCAGGATCCAGTTCTTATTTTTTGAGAGCAGCTGGAAAACAATTTAGTGATTATTATAAACTTTTTTCTATTAACACTCCGACACTATTAAACCTTGGCACCAGGGTCAGAACTAGATGTCATGCCTGATTTCATGTCTGCTGGTGTCTGTTTGTCAAGGTAACTAGCCCAGGTGCTCCCTGTGCAGGAGCGCTAGCCAATCAGAGTTTGCTCCAGCACATCCAATGCACTGACATCACTGGAAATGTAATGTCAGGCATGTCATGTGACCAGGAAGAGCTGTCTATATGAACCAGCATTCTGTAGGCCATATTCTCTGTGATTGTTATTGTTCTACTGGATTACCTTACTAGTCTTCTACTGTGTGTTTCTCTACTGGATGCTTGACCTCTGATTTGAACCCTGACCTTGACTCTAGTCTAACAGTTTGGACCCTGATGTTTCTTCCTGGTTTTGACCCTAGCTTGGTGTTGTATCTGATTTGTCTACTTCTGGTTTAACCCTGTCTGCTCTCCTGGTAATGACTTTGGTGTGGTTCTGACTCTGATTTTTGGTTCCTTACTCGGTTTAGTTTTGTCTCTCTTGGCATGGCCCAAATTGTCTGCTTCTACCTTATTCCTATTTATATGGCTGCCGATCTGTCACTAGTTTACTATTTTTCTCCTGTTCTTCCCTTCCATCATACAATTGCACTAATTTAGGAAGGGACTGTTGACCAATTGTGGGGTGCTGTTTAAGGTGGATTGTACAAGTAGGTAGAGACACTGGGACAGACGAGTTCAGGATTCACTTCTCCCTACCGTGACACCAGATATTTGTCTTGTGATCTCAAATTCATTACTAAATAACAGAAAATGTGATTAATCAATATACTCTCTCATCTAGTCTACAAGCTCCAACTCATAGACTTAAGGCCCCCATACACCTTAATATATTGTCAGTGTGACACAGTGAGAGGCTTGGTCTGGGAAAACAGGCATTTTCCTCCCAGCATGTGCTGCTGGGCTGATTTACAGCCAGGTGAGGTCAACTACCTGACCGGACTTTAAGTGCCTGTCCGGGTTTTAGCAGCACCTGGTTGTCCTTAAATAGGCAGCTGGGCTCAGAAGCCATGTCTGTGTGCTGGGATCTGAGTCCTGAGCTGGGCTGGAGAGCCTAAAGCCTGTATTTGGACTTTCTGAGGCAGAACTGCCACCAAGGTGACTTTTTTGTTATATTAACTTGCCATTGGGTGTGAAGTAACACCAACACTGCAAAAGTGATGTTTTGTTTTTGGCACCATGTGTAAATAAACACTGAAGTTTGAATTACTAACTTGTATTTTGCCTCTGTACTGCGCCCGCTTATCCTAACTACCAGAGCGAATCCCCACAACGGCCAAACTCACTGAGAACCACAGGATTGACTAACAGTTTAATGTGTATGAAGAGCTACTAACTAGCGCTGAACGCAAATATTCAAATTTTTATCGTGAATATCGCCACTTCGAGAATTTGCAAATATTTTGAATATAGTGCTATATATTCGTATTCGTGAATAGTGCTGATCGCAAATATTCTAATCGCAAATTTATTGTGAATTTATCACGAATTTATCGCAAATATCTGCAATTAGCAACATCTCTAGCAACCAATATGAAAGTCGCCTACCTCTTAGTGTTTATCGTGAATATTCTAATCGTGAAATTTTATCGCGAATATATTACATTGCCGATTTTCGCAATCAAGTAAATAATGACAAGATCACGAATTCTTGAATTTGCGAATTTATGGTGAATATTCGGCCAAAAATTCACAAAATATCACAAATTCCAATATTGCCTATGCCGCTCATCACTACTACTAACTCTCCCCGAAGAGATGATGTTGGGGGAGAAAAGGATCGGATGAAGTGAATATTTTCACCTAATCCCATTGCTGTCCTTGGAGATTAGCTGCCATCATAGGTATCTGTCAGCATCTTTATCATCTCTCCCAAATAAATACACATACACAGTTATGAACAAAGCATCATAAATAGACAAGCCTTAAATTGGCCATACACATTGTCTGCTCATACATGTCTGCTTCACTCTCTTTCCTTAAATATTGCAATCACTACTGATCATGACATTCAAAGGGTTAAACTTCAGGTAGCAGAGGTTCCTCCGATCTCCACTGTTAGAGTGAGGTAGTAGCTGTGTATTAGTCATTGTTCTGATTCAAATTACATGGATACAGCAAGCGGTACGACAACTGGCTGCCGGTCAGGGTGAGCATACTCAACCTACATCATCAAGTGATTAACATGTAAATATATATAGTCATTGACTCACTGGCAATACTAATTATTATGATGCTAATAACATACAGAGTAATTTTTTTTTTAAAACCATTTAAAATTTCCTAGCTCTAGAAATAAAAATTATCTAAGAAAGGAGACACCTAACATAGACAGGATCTATGGTTTCTGTCACTTCATCAGGAGGAGTTTGACTTGTCAATACTGTAACAGCATATTGTATCCAGTTTTATTAAATTTAAAGACCAGTATGTTTATAATGTTATTTTTGATTTTAAAAATGTTGATCTTCCAATTGAAACTGGAAAATTCTCAACCCTAGTGATTCAGCTTTTTATCCAGCTTGGCAATATAAAATGTACATATATATACACCCCTATATACAATATTCTGAGAAAGGGGCAAGTTCATGGAACAAGAAAAATTTGTGCTATGGGAGTGGTAGGCTAATAGAGGTGGTAGAAAGTAGAAAAACATCCAAACTACTATATATAAATGAAGTTCACACTAGCTTATTTTTTTTATAACACATCCAATATGATAGGATAAGTCAAAAGAAGGGCTGGGCACTCACTATATATGGAGTATGTGGTACTTTATTAGATAAAAATGCTATAATACTGATAAAATTAGCAATAACAGTAATACTGATATAATTATAATAATAACACTGCAATCAATAAATAAACACAATGGTAGGTCTGGCCAGACTAATTAGTACCTTCACAATAAAAACAAACAATTATTTAAACCACAGAGTTCCAATAAACGTAATAGTTATTCTTGAATCCAACATCCCAAATTTGTTTTGCATCAATAAACACAAGTCCAAAATTTTGTATAAATAATCATATGAAAAAAGTGGAGGTATTCAATCCAATGTCCAACCATCTACATATAATCGTAGGTTATCCGAATTTTTGTATATTGGTCAGTCTGTATAAGATCCAAATTGCAACATCAAGAGATAGGACTATTTGCCGATTATATTCGTCGCAAATACTTATTCCATCTATGGTTATATTGTCTACTCACGAAACAGATGTCCACAGGCGGATCCAATCGATAGTCCGCGGCGTCCCGCGTGGTGATCCAGATGCGATCCTCCGCTGATGCTTTATTCACATGAGTTTCGACTTTATTTGTGGAATAGTAATATACGACTTGCCTCAACAGTTTTCAAGGAATTTCGACAGCTGATGTCCTTTGCTTTAACAAGCTTTCACTTACTGGCGCCAGTAGTTTCTTTCACAATCCACTGCTCCACAAATGCATGTGATAAGTCCTTGATAAATTTTCTCCAGAGGAATCCAGAGCTGTAGAAGTTGGTGGTCCTTGTGGTGAATGGGGGGTCCAATACCAAACGCGTTTCGGGGCTCTTAGTGGCCCCTTCACCACTGAGGAAGGGGCCACTAAGAGCCCCGAAACGCGTTTGGTATTGGACCCTCCCATTCAACACAAGGACCACCAACTTCTACAGCTCTGGATTCCTCTGGAGAAAATTTATCAAGGACTTATCACATGCATTTGTGGAGCAAGTCGTATATTACTATTCAACAAATAAAGTCGAAACTCACGTGAATAAAGCAGCAGCGGAGAATCGCATCTGGATCACCACGCGGGACGCCGCGGACTATCGATTGGATCCGCCTGCGGACATCAGTTTCGTGAGTAAACAATATAACCATAGATGGAATAAGTATTTGCGACGAATTTAATCGGCAAATAGTCCTATCTCTTGATGTTGCAATTTGGATCTTATACAGACTGACCAATATACAAAAATTCGGATAACCTACGATTATATGTAGATGGTTGGACATTGGATTGAATACCTCCACTTTTTTCATATGATTATTTATACCAAATTTTGGACTTGTGTTTATTGATGCAAAAAAATTTTTGGATGTTGGATTCAAGGATAACCATTACGTTTATTGGAACTCTGTGGTTTTAATAATTGATTGTTTTTATTGTGAAGGTACTAATTAGTCTGGCCAGACCTACAATTGTGTTTATTTATTGATTGCAGTGTTATTATTATATTTATATCAGTATTACTGTTATTGCTAATTTTATCAGTATTATAGCATTTTTATCTAATAAAGTACCACATACTCCATATATAGTGAGTGCCCAGCCCTTCTTTTGAAATATTGTTGTAGCTTATAGATTGGGTGAATCTGTGGGCTGAGAGCACCCATCCGGGCCACCTCACACAGCAGTGCGGTCTAATTCTGGTTTATTCCAAATGATAGGATAAGTGATGCATAAAACTATACCACTGTGCACCATTTTTCTCATTAAATGGGTTTATCAGGATTTTAAAACATGTTTGACAGCAGGAATATTCTAAAATAAAAATAAAAACACATTAAGTTGAGAGTATTTACCAAAATATATACCCAATTTATAGAAACAAGGTGTTGTGAATTGTTTTATATTTGGTTGTTAGTATTTTAGCAGTGTACCTTTAATTGTAGATTAAGGAGGACATTTATCAAACCAGACATGTCAGCTTTGTGGCTTAAAATTTCGCACATCATACCAATTTCTGCCCCATTTGGTCATATTTTGCAACATTTGGTGTTCTGCGCTGCTTTTCAAAGTGGTCTATCAATGTTTAGGAGCAGGGCCGGACTGGGGATAAAAACCAGCCCTGGAAAAAGTTGCATACCAGCCCCACAACATTGCGTCATTATTTACTTGTTTATAAAAGGGGAAAGCATTAATTTTAAAACACGTGTGTAAACACGAATATGAACTTTGCCCCACAATAGCTCTTTTGTAGAACCCCATTGTTCATATTACTGTTTTACTGGCTAGGGCAGCGCTAAATCCCGGCCATTAGTGACGGTGACGTCACTGGGCTTCCTGGCAGCCCCATGGAGAGCCCCGGTACGTCACCAGATCTTCAAAAAATGCCTTTGCCCTGCGCGATTTAGCGCAGGGCAAAGGAGAGCATCGGAGCATGAACTGCTCCGATGCTCAAGTCAGGGGGGCTGCCTGGGTGAAAATGGAGGTATGTCCGGGTTCAGCTCTGAACCCGAACAACCCCTTTAATTTATACTCAGATATAGTCCTCCTGTAAGTACCTGGCCTTCCCCCTCTTCCTCACCCCCCTTCCCCTTCTGTCCCCCTTGAATGTATGTCAGCAGCAGCACCAGGAGAAGGACTGGAGCTGCAGGCTGCACAGGGACAAGTGAGTGACTGGCAACCCCTTCCTGATGTCACAGAGTTGCTGGATTCTCCTGGAAAAGTTGTTGAAGTGCAGCTGCCTGGAGGTGGTAGGCTCCAAGCTTCTCACAGCCACTCTGACCATCATGCATGGAGTTTTTAGCTGCCTGGAAGTGACCTCCAGGCTTCTATGTATGAAGGCACAGTAGACTGCTGGGAGCTGCCTGTGTGGAGGCTGAGCAGCCTGCTGGATGCAGAGAGCTGTGTGATCACTGTCCCCTCCTGTACAGTGAGCAGCAAGGGACTCTCCAGGAGTGACATCGGCTGGGAGAATCAGCTTCTAGGATCTGGGCTCCATGGGCACTCTGTAGCCCTCACATGCTTCTTTATGCATCACAGCAAGGAGATTGGGGCAGTTGACAGCAGGGCTCTGGCTGGAGGTAGCACTTTGTGAAAGGTTGTCACACAGGTTGTCAGGGGCTGGGAGTGGAGAACATCTTGGTGTGTAACCTGGTGTCACTGTGCTGTACAAAGGATCTGCTGGGCATGGTGCCTCCACAGAGGGCAGGGAATCATATTGACTGAGGAGAGCTTGTACTTTGGAGAAGAATATGTGGCTTCATGTGACAGAGCAGAGGAATCACACAGAAGAGTGTGTGGATGAGGATATGTTGTGTCTCCAGGAGCTCTGCCGCTGACATCTCCAAGTAACAGACACTGCTGGACCCCCCTGGCACCCTGCACACAGAGCCTTCCTGTATGTATGGCTGGTGCCAACTTGTGATCAGATCTGACAGTCTGCAGCCAGGAAGCGCTGCCACCCTGTCCCTGTGCATGCACCCGGAGCCCTCTGTGCCCACGCCGGTGATGCCATGTCCCGCAACCATAGTGGAGGTGATGTGGGAGGCTCTGGATAAAAAGCAGCTCTGGAGGTAATGGCAGGGGCAGGGACCGTTACTACGGCATGAAAGATGTGGAGTCGGGTCGGGGCAACAGGGTGCTGTTGAACTCCAGTAGAGGGGACGGGCTGCTTCTCCTGGGCACCAGTGACACTGGCAGGGGCAGCGGTGTGGGACAGGGAGGGGGCTTGCAGGAGAGCCGCCGGGGGAAGCAGGGAGCTTGCATGAGCTTATTGGGGAAGCCGCTGTCGTACAACAGCAGCCAGAGCTGCCGGAGGAACGTGAAGTACCGGAGGCTGCATAACTACCTGTGCAACGTGCTGGAGTGACCCCGGGGCTGGGTATTCATCTACCACGTCTTTGTGTGAGTACCGGACACCGTGCTGCTGTGTATAATGCACTGCCACTCGCCACATGTGGGCATGGCCCTGGCATCTAATACATATCAGGGAAAGCTATACTGTGCATTTATAATGTGTGCAGGGTGCCAGGGGGGTCCAGCAGTGTCTGTCACTTGGAGATGTCAGCGGCAGAGCTCCTGGAGACACGACGTATCCTCATCCACACACTCTTCTGTGTGATTCATCTGCTCTGTCACATGAAGCCACATATTCTTCTCCAAAGTACAAGCCCTCCTCAGTCAATCTGATTCCCTGCCCTCTGTGGAGGCACCATGCCCAGCAGATCCTTTGTACAGCACAGTGACACCAGGTTACACACCAAGATGTTCTCCACTCCCAGCCCCTGACAACCTGTGTGACAACCTTTCACAAAGTGCTACCTCCAGCCAGAGCCCTGCTGTCAACTGCCCCAATCTCCTTGCTGTGATGCATAAAGAAGCATGTGAGGGCTACAGAGTGCCCATGGAGCCCAGATCCTAGAAGCGGATCTGCCCAGCCGATGTCACTCCTGGAGATTCCTGTAAACTGGAGACTGTATGTAAACTAATAGCCTGCACAGTCACATGTGGGCACAGCCCTGGCATCCAATACATGTCACAGAGAGCTATACTGTGCAGTATAGCTTATAATGCACAGTATAGCTCTCTGTGATATGTATTGGATGCCAGGGCTGTGCCCACATGTGACTGTGCTGGCTGTCAGGGTTATGTAGTGTATATTAGTGTACATACAGTCTTATAATTTATAAGACTGTATGTAAATAATATACACTACATAACCCTGACAGCCTGCACAGTCACATGTGGGCACAGCCTGGCCCCTTCTTACCCCCAGGGCTGTTTACATCGGTGACGGCGGCATACACAGGGGTCGAGCTCTGCTTCCGGTCTGTGGCCTGGGCCCGGCATATTGAATCTGGTGAGGCGGCGGGAGCCTGAGGCCACTTGCAGGAAGAGAGGGGCGGCCACACACAGGACAGCCAGCCAGGCCGGGCCAGGAGGATCACGGGCTGCCGCTCACAGCGACACCAGGTGGTCGGAGGGAGCAGTGCCGCTCCCACGGAGGCCGGCCGGCCGGCCTGCTCAGCTCCACCCACCGGCCACCACTACATCAGAGGCTAGCTTTCGGATTCGGCCCGCCGGCCGCCGAAAAAGTGCAGGCACATCTTAAAGCGGCCCCAGGGCCGGAGGCCTACCGGGAAATTTTCCGGTATCCCGGTAGGCCAGTCCGGCCCTGTTTAGGAGCTAAAAGTGAGATTAGACCTGGATTATGGCTCATTTACTATGTGCAACTATTGCTAAAGTTCCAACCTATGCCAGGCAATCCCCTGCTGTACTTTTATACCTAAAGGTGTAAACCACATTGCACTATTATTAAGGTCCACCATTTAATAAATTTGTCTCAGTCACACAAAGCAAAGACAGACTTAAAACTGACACAAAAACAACCACAAATGATAAATGCCCCACTAAGTGTATTATGCATAAGTTAAGGTCTTTGTACACTATTTTAATATATGCATTAATGCCAGTGGTTAAGTCTTTTTTTTATTAGTTTCCATTAGATGTAGTTTATTGTGTTTTTTGCCTAATAGATCATCTTCTTAGCATTAAAGAGACATTGTACTATGAGGTTTTTATTCCACCATAGGTAACAGTATTAATTTAACAATTTTAGTAAACAGAATATAATGAAACACTAGAATAACTCAAGTCAATAGATTATTTTGGTGGTTGTTGACAGCCCAACTGCTACCCACATGAACCTTCCATCCCACACTGGAAAAAAGTTTTTTCCAGTGTGGAATTAATCTTGAATTGTATTCAAGATTATTAGTGGCATTTTCTTTAAGGTCATTAGCTAAACTTTGATGCACCTGTATATTGTCATGGCAGGCATGTATTTCCAGTACTAGTTAGTGAATCGGTAATCACTAGGGTGCACCTGTCTCTTACTGGAGCTGGAGCTATGCACTCAGCTTCATGGATAGTGCTGAACAGAACAAAGGTCACCCCGTCTCCCAGGGTGCACTACTCTTGATTGACACACCCGTTAAATTCTACTCTACTTAGTAACTTATCCAGATGTCTGGAAAATGACAGTTTTACATTCATCCAGCCTTGAGGTAATGACCTTTTCTAAAGCAAATATATTTATCATCCCTTCTCCTTTCATTTTATTTTACATTTGAATTAGTTATCACATATATGCTTTAAAGTGCAGCTAAACCTCTATTGAAATGAAATTTTGCCATATCAAAGAGACATTTTATAACATGTGTCATTAGGAAAAATCTATGTTTAATATAATATTTAATGAATTCCATGTTAGCTGCTCCGAATTAAGAACATAAGGTAGGAAAAAATTCTGAGAACAGTAGAAAAATGAATTAATCACTTATTTTTCTTAGTTTATGTAAAATGCAATAATTATTCCCATAATATAATCACACATCTGTGATGTACACTGAAGCATGCATTTGTAATGAAAAAAAAAGAAAGAAGAAGAATCACATAGGATATATTATTGTCTAAGCAGTCTCTGTATGGGAGTAGGTGGCTGTTGAAAGGGCAGAACAAGGAAATTGTTAATTTCACAACAATTAGTATTAAACCTTAATGATACAAATGTATTTAACAAGCAATTTGATTGCTATCATTTTGCAAGGAAATTAAAGTAGATATACATTTAAGAACTAAATTAATACATAGATATAATTCATCAGTATAACACATAAAGCCAAGTGAAATATTCAGCAGTCACGAATGGCTTCAAATCTTAAGCAACAGCACAGACTAGTGGCATGAGGTAAAGTATCAGTTATGTGTTATATGGATAGGGACAATTCTTATGTATTCTTTTATGTGTTATTTATTATGTATAAGATTCTTCCATCACTACATTGTGGACTGAAATTAAAAAAATATTATGGATTGTGGCAAAACATGAAATATTCAGAATATAAATAAGAAGTTTGCACTTTTTCTTTGATTCTGGACACTTTAGCAAATCCTTACAGTATTATTTTACTATTCTATTTATTACTTTTTAGCATTAGATTTGAAATCTTATACCATGTGTTTTGCATTACTATACATTGTTTTATTTTTATTATTTTCTTATTTTATATATTTTTAAAAATAATGTAGGCATAGTCAGAGGAAGCAGGGTCACTTGTTGTAAGCTTGTCTGAAGAGGTGGGTTTATGGGTTTCTTTTGAAGGATTCCACTGTAGGTGAGAGTCTGATATGTTGGGGTAGCGAATTCCAGAGTGTAGGGGATGCACGGGAGAAATCTTGGAGGCTGATGTGAGAAGAGGTGATAAGAGGAGAGGAGAGAAGAAGGTCAAGGAGAAGGAGTACAGAGTAATGTTTTTTTGTTTTTAGCTGTTAGTAGGTCATTGGTGATAAGGGCAGTCTCAGTTGAGTGGTGGGGTCGGAAGCCAGATTTTAGCAAGGGCGGTATTTAATATTGATTTGACCCTGGTCAAAAATTTACTTTGGCCCCCTGGATCCCGTCTTCCTACACCCTAGCATGCAATCATGCCCTACACCACAACACACACACACACACAAAAAAAAAATCCACACACCTCGTAGAGTAGTAAACTTTAATAAAGATGAGTGGCCACTAGCGGTGTTCCTTGGCAGTAATGTAAATACTGCCTTTTTTTCTGAAAAAGCAGTGTAGTTTACATTAAAAAGCTTGCAAAGACATGCAGGGTAATACAGCGCCACATACCTCTTACATCCAGTGACGTCTCTTTGATGTAGATGTTCTCTTTCCTTATCTTCTCCTTTCAGACCTTCAGACCAGACTACCATTTTTCAGCCATTTCTCGTCTCTGCAGTTTGACAAACAAAATCTTAGTTTAATACTTTTCTATCATCCTCCCATTTTCTGGACAAATCATCCTACCACCCCCAATACTGCACCACTGTGCTCCCCAATACTATACTGCAGAAACAGATAAACCCCCTGATAATAGTAGTACCATGAGGATAGTGCCCTTCAATAATTATTGGCACACAGTGCCCTAAAATAGCTGCGCCTAGAAAATTGTGCCACTGACACTAATAATGTAAACATAACGTCCCCCAAAAATAATTGTGGTAAGCTGATACTGTGCCAAGGTGCCCCCACAGTAATTGTGCTCCCAAAAGTCCCAATAGAAATAATTCTGTGCTAGAGCACACATGGTAGTAATAGTGCTCCTACAGTGCCCCCAACATGTCCTCACTGTGCCCCAGACCTAATAATGCTCCCATAGTGTCCATACTAGTAATCATGTTCCACATAGACCACCAGTAGTAATAAAGCCCATCATAATTGCCCCCTGTAGTAATAATTCTCCTTATAATGTGCCAGTGCAAAAAATACCCCCTTTTAATGCCCCCAGTTGAGCTAATGTCCCCATAGTACCTCCATAATGTACCAGCATAAAATACCCCTATATACTGCCCCCAGTAAATGCCCCTTAGTGCTCCACTCCCCCCTTCTTCCTAGTGCCCCCCATAATGTACCAATATAAAATGCCCCATATATAGTGCCCCAGTAGATGCCCTCAGTGTCCCCCATATTTTGCAACTATAAAATACCCCTTCTTAGTGCCCCCATAGATGAGCCCATAGTACTCCTCTCTCCCCTTCCCCATAGTACACACCATAATGTGCCCAAGTATAAAATACCCCTATACAGAGCCCCCCATATAAAATACCCCTTCTTTGTGGCCTCAGTAGAAGCACTCATAGTGTTCCTCTCCCCCTTCCCCTATATAAAATACTCCTTCTTTGTAGCTTCAGTAGAGGCCCCCATAGAGCCCCCAATAATGTGCCAGTAAGATATGCCCCCATAGATTCCCCCATAGTGCCACCCAATAATGTGCCAGTAAAAAGTGACCCCCAATAATGTGCCAATAACAAGTGCCCCATAGATGCCCCCCAATCATGTGCCAGTAACAAATGCCCCCAGAGATGCCCCCTAATAATGTGCCCGTAACAAGTGCTCCCATAGATGCCCCCCAATGATGTGCCAGTAACAAGTACCCCCATAGATGCCCACCAATCATGTGCCAGTAACAAGTACCCCCATAGATGCCTCCCAATCATGTGCCAGTAACAAGTGCCCCATAGATGCCCCCCAATCATGTGCCAGTAACAAGTGCCCCCATAGATGCCCCACAATGATGTGCCAGTAACATGTGCCCAAATAGATGCCCTCCATCATGTGCCAGTAACAAGTGCCCCAATAGATGCCCCCTAATCATGTGCCAGTAACAAGTGCCCACATAGATCCCTTCCAATCATGTGTCAGTAACAAGCGCCCCATAGATGCCCACCAATCATGTGTCAGTAACAAGTGCCCCATAGATGCTCCACAATCATGTGCCAGTAACAAGTGCCCCATAGATGCCACCAATCATGTGCCAGTAACAAGTTTCCCCATAGATGCCCTGCAATCTTGTGCCAGTAACAGGTGCCCCAATAGACGTCCTTCATCCTGTGCCAGTAACAAGTGCCCCCATAGATGCCCCCCCAATAATGTGCCAGTAAGTGCCCCATTGATGACTCCCAATCATGTGCCAGTAACAAGTACCCCCATAGATGCCCACCAATCATGTGCCAGCAAAAAGTACCCTCATAGATGCCCCCCAATCATTGGTAAGTAACAAGTACCCCCATAGATGCCCCAAATCATGTGCCAGTAACAAGTACCCCCATAGATGGCCACCAATCATGTGCCAGTAATAACAAGTACCCCCATAGATGCCCCCAATCATGTGCCAGTAACAAGTACCCCCATAGATGGCCACCAATCATGTGCCAGTAACAAGTACCCCTATAGATGCCCTCCAATCATGTGCCAGTAACAAGTGCCCCCATAGATGCCCCCCAATTATGTGCCAGTAACAAGTACATCCATAGATGTCTCTCAATCATGTGCCAGTAATAAGTACCCCCATAGATGCCCCCAATCATGTGCCAGTAACAAGTACCCCCATAGATGCCCACAATCATGTGCCAGTAACAAGTGCCCCCATAGATGCCCCCTAATCATGTGCCAGTAACAAGTGCCCCATAGATGCCCACCAATCATGTTCCAGCAACAAGTACCCTCATAAATGCCCCCCAATCATTGGCCAGTAACAAGTACCCCCATAGATGGCCACCAATCATGTGCCAGTAACAAGTACCCCCATAGATGCCCTCCAATCATGTGCCAGTAACAAGTGCCCCCATAGATGCCCACAATCACGTGCCAGTAGCATGTGCCCTCATAGATGCCCCATAATCATATGCCAGTAACATGTGCCCTCATAGATGCCCCTTAATCATATGCCAGTAACAAGTGCCCCCATAGATGCCCCCAATCATGTGCCAATATCAAGTGCCCACATAGATGCCCCCCAATCATGTGCCAGTAACAAGTGCCCCCATAGATGCCCCCAATCATGTGCCAGTAACAATTACCCCATAGATGCCCACAATCACGTGCCAGTAACAAGTGCCCCCATAGATGCCCCCTAATCATGTGCCAGTAACAAGTGCCCCCATAGATGCACCCAATCATGTGCCAATATCAAGTGCCCCCATAGATGCCCCCCAATTATGTGCCAGTAACAAGTGCCCCCATAGATGCCCCCCAATCATGTGCCAGTAACAAGTGCCCACATAGATGACCCCAAATCATGTGCCAGTTAAAAATGCCCCCATAGATGCCCCCAAATCATGTGCCAGTAACAAGTGCCCACATAGTTGCCCCCCAATAATGTGCCAGTATCAGGTGCCCCCATAGATGCCCCCAATCATGTGCCAATAACAGGTGCCCCCTTCATTAGGCTGGCAGCGATGCAATGCAGGACTCTTCCGGCCTGTGTCCCACACTGTATGTCCCACACTGTGTGTCCCACCCTCAGGGAGATGAGCGCTTCCATTGTGGAAGCGCTCATCTCCATAGTCATCTGTATCACCGTCCTCAGGACAGCGATACAGATGGAAGTGCTGCGGCGGGGCAGGGAGCACTAGGCCTGCAGCCTATCAGAGGCCGGTGCAGGCTGGGCGATGACATAATTGCCCTACCACCACCCTCCACGTCACCAGTGCCCATCGGGGCTCAAGAGGCAGCTGCCTTGGGCCCCCCAGGAGCAACTGGGCCCAGGTCAGCTGCCCCTTTTGCCCCATGTTAAAGACGGCCCTGATTGTAGCCAGTCAAAGAGGGAGCAGAAGGAGAGGTGAGAGGACAGTTCAGAATGGACATGTTGCTAAAGTTGCTTTGAGGCATATGGAAGAAGTGATATGGGGCGATAACTGGAAAAAGAAGATGAGTCAAGTAAAGGCTTTTTGAGGATGGGTGTAATGGTAGCATGTTTAAAACCAGAGGGGAAGACACCAGAGGTTAGTGATAGGTTGAAGAGATGAGTTAGGGCTGGGATAATGTTTTATTTTTATTATATTTTTCCCTTTTATAGCCAGAACAGAATGAAATTAACATCTTTGTAGCATCCAATTCCATGATTTGCAGTTAATGTGGCCGGCAGGCATTCAGGCAACCTCCGGCAATGCTGGATCCAGAGAGCTCTGAAGTTACACTAGTGTGAAACTAGCCTACCATCATTGCTTCTATTTTTCTTAGCCATTAAAAGGTATCACACCTGCAAAAAACTGTAATTGAATAGGCATAATAAACCAGTTCAGACTTGGGTGTAATTCTAAACCATTGTCTAAACCCTGCCTTAGTTTCACTAGATGTAAAAAGATCTTGAAAAGTGAAGTAGCTGATTCTTGTTCTTTATTATGGCTATTGGTTAAATGCTGATGAAATATTATGTGCCTCAGATGGAGGATATTTTATCTAGCATTATCACTCAGTCTCATCAGTGAATTAAGCTACGTAATCTGCACTCAGTCAGTACTTGGTTTGTCAACGGACTACAATTTGGGTGTCTAAAATGTCAGCAAGAAGCCTCTAAGTGGACTTAAAGGTCCCTTGTGTCATCAATAAATACATCATTTTGACTTTATCAAATCAGGCTGCATGGATAAAATCAATAAGGTATTAGATCACACTTGTCTATTATGTAGATTTTTTTGTTGATGGTATATACTGCCACTATAGATACAGAACCTTTATGTCAGATATTGTAGTAGGTTCACATGAAATGTATTGCTAAAGTATGAAGAAATTGAGTAAATAATGTAACTTCTGCTATGAGATATATATATATATATATATATATATATAATATTATCTATCTATCTATCTATCTATCTTCTACTTTTGTATCTATTATTTATTTATCTATTATCTATCTATCTTTTATCTATCTATCTATCTATCTATCTATCTATCTATCTATCTATCTTCTACCTTTGTATCTATTATCTATTTATCTATTATCTATCTATATATCTATCTAGTATTTTCCTATCTGATACGGAAAGCTAATTCTGTTAGTATGCATTACTAATATTTCTGCTGACAGTGACTGCTCTTGTTTGTAGACATGACATACAGTATAAAATGCCTGTTCCTTTAGGAGAGTGTTTATTTCTTATAGATGGATTTTATATTACTATGGTTTAACAACGGACTTAATTCTGGAAAATATTATTGTAACTGTAGTTTCAGTTTTTGCAGTTTCTCAATCATAATATGGGATTCTCTGAATGAACTAAGACTTTTCTCATTGTGCAGAGCCAGAGCTCCATCTAGATGACAGAAAGGTTCAGCATGCTTATTGTAGAAATGTAAAGGACACTGAGTGGAATGATTTTTTAGATACAATTATATCCAAGCTAGTGTCTAACTTATAGACTGTAGACTGTATTTATAGGCTTTATACCTGTACATACAACAAATAGATGTCGATATTATAAAGCCATAAGATGCTGGCTACTACGTACATCTCCCAGCTGTTTAAACTGTAATAGAGAAAAGCTATCGTATCTTGATCTTAGTTTAATGGTCTAGAATGGTCAAATGTGCCGTGGATAATTCTGCAGAAAATCCAAAAATTGGTGGGTAAGAAAGCCCTAAAGACAGATTTGCACCAATCAGTGAAGACTCTGTACACCCGGCTCCAGCAATACTGTGCCAACACATGTGAAAGCTACAGGCTGCAGAGATCATGTATGGACACTCCATATCATTGCTGGAGCTCAGTATACCGCAGTAGATAAATACATCAGTATGCTACTAATTTATAATTATTATTATTATTATTTAGTATAATCCATACCTGCATTTTTTTTTTTTTTTTGCTGCAGTTCCACAGGTAATCTGTAGTGTTAAGCAAATCGAAGTATCCGAAGTGAACTTTGATCCGAATTTCAGGGAACATTTGATTTGCTGTGAAGTTGAATTTCCTTGTGCTTTTTGGTAACGAATCGATTTTCCCTGAAATGGGGTAAAAAAAATAAATCATAATCACCTCATCCATTTGAGAGCGAAGAGCCTGCCGCCGCCATATTGATTGAAAATCCCTAGCAAAATATTGTGTGGGGTGATGTATGACGTCATCACATGCCACACAAAATTTTACACTGGATCTTCAATCAATAAAATATGATTTTATTTATTTAAGTTTTTTATTATTATAGTCCTTAACCCCTTCACGCATTATGACTTAACTGTACGTCATAATGTGTGAAGGGATGTATGGAGTGGGCATCTGCAGCGGGCCCGCTCCATACACGGGGGTGATGGTTGCAACATACAGGCATCACCCACCCGCACTGACAGGAGGCCGTGATCGTGCCGCCCCTGTCATTTGACCCCTCAGGCGCTGTGATCAACACATGTGAGTGAAGGCAGAGGGATGTGGCTACCTCTGCCTTCCGATCAGAGCTCCGCAGTAAAATTGCAGGGTCCATATCAGTTGCCAAGGCAGCTTGAATGCTTCTGAAGTGCTCCAGGCCTGCCATGGCTTTCTCAATACTGAGCTATGCATGAGGCATAGCTCAGAATGGACAGTGTGAAAATCCTGTTCACCATAATCAATTTCTGTTACGGTGAATAAGAGAAGGGGTCTAAATATCCCATGTACTAGGCCCCTAAGGGGCTAATAGTTTAAAAAAAAATTGTGAAAAAAGTTAAAAAAACATCCCCCAGTGCACAGAGGAGTGGAGTTAGGTAAAGTCTGAGGTTTGAGAGTTGCAGCCTTTAGTAGTGGACCCACTGTTATCAGTATCAGCTACAGAGGGTACCTCTATGGCATGGGTAAGCGACCACTGGCACTCTAGCTATGGTGAAATACAACTTCCAGCATGCACTATATATTTCTAGTTCTAAGAACATCAAAGTAAGAGTATGGTAAATGGTAAGTGTATGGTATATACACTCGTCATTGTTGGTGGATGCTAATGAAGGCAGAGTCAGGTGTTTTTTACTTTAGAGTTAAATTGACTATATGATGTATCTCGCCAATGGTGTCCATAGAGCCTCTTGATATTAACACTGGACACTCCAAGCCATGGTCAAACACTAAAAAGGTCATAAACTCCAGGTAATAATTTCTCCAGCTTTTGATGAACAAATCCTCATACATTATATTCTGAGTCAAGAGCATTTTGGCTGGTTACTTGCAGTTTTCAACTTGAGAATGCAGATTGGAAGTGGATTATTCCACTCAGATGAGATCCAACCATGTGCAGCCAGCATTTAATGTCAAATGGCTTGGATGCCTCTTTTCTGGATTTCGATCTACAGTATTTGTGTTCGATTTTTTTGGCACTGGCTTGTAGATTTCACCTTGCTAATGTTTCTCAGTTTTTTCTATTATTATTTTCAGAGGCTAAATTAATTAAATGTGGCTCGTTCAGGCCATTCAAGACTATAGAAAAAAATCTTATATTAGTCCCTTCCCAACATCCGCTGCACATGTCAGGAGCGGCTCAGGATAAGAGCTTGTTCTATAGCAAGTTATGTTCAATCATGGACATTTAACCTCTTAGAGGTTGCTATCGTAGCTAAGCCTGTCACTGTAAAGTAAGTATTAACCCCTTAGCGACCCCAATGTGGCTTTTTACAACGGCCCAATCTAAGTGCTTCATGGTTCACATCAGACTCCTTCTGTCTCTCATCAACCCACACAAATGAGATCCCAGGGTGCCAATGTGTGTGCATGCAGGCCAGGGCCTAGTGAAGGTCCCAGACCTGCCTCCAGAGTGTCCCATGGAGGTCAGTATAGCACTCACATTAAAATATATTACACTACAGGAATGTATCCAATTATAATTGACCCCCATAATGTTTTTGGTGTAAACGATTTTTTTTGCAGTCTGTGGGGTAAGCAATTCAGTGATCACTTGTTAAAGCACCATAAGGGGGCTAAAAATAAAGTGAAACAGTAGAAAAAAAGTCAATTCACCACCCTTCCGCATTTTATAGAGAAAAATACCAGAACTATTAAAACATACAAGTATTTATCCTCTAAAATAAAGACTATAACAGAAAAAAATCTAACAGAATTTTTTTTTATGGTTGCCATAATTCAATGACAGATATAATAGAGTCCAATGTACAGTGTCATTGAAGTATGGCAACCATAAAAGATTACCGGTATACATAACAGCCAATTCTCACTAAGGATAAAATGAATGTATTTAATCGTATCAAGAATATTGGCTTCACAGTGCAATACCCTTAACTTTGGCTAGTCAGGAAAACTAGCTATTACCGGAAAGTAGCTGTTACACAGTAAATTTGCTCCATTATTTTCCTTAATTAGCCTCAAGAAAGCTGTGACAGGATGGGGAAATAACTTAAGTCAGTGCCTCATTTACACCCAGGAGATATGCCAGAGGCAGTGTAATGCTCTGTCACTTGCTATACCTTTTGTGCTTATTGTCATGTGTTTAGAAACTAAGCTACCATCTTTTTAGGATGACATTGTTCAATAAGTTGTTTTACTTAAAGGGGCTATGCCATGATTGATGTAAAAAATGAAAATCAGACACAGTACATGACAAAACCCTTCTAACAAAGCTAGAACCAGCCTTGGACTTCACAAAGAACCAGAGATCTCCCATTGATTGCTTTAATTGTTCTGCTAGATATATTTCAGGCTTGTAGCTTAGCGAGCGTTTCCTTTCTCAGGGGATATGTCATTTCTGCTGCTGCTCCTTCCCTGAAACTGCCACAGCTTCTAACAGAAGATATGGCTGATGACTGTTAAAGATTTAAACAGAGCGTATGCGACCACATAAGTGAGGTGGACAAGAAATTAGAAAATGAACAAACAGCAGGTGGTGCAATACAGATACATTTTGTTGAAGAGCTCAGTGGTTTCATTACATGCAATTACAAAGGTGTTCAGATCCAGGTGCTGGTTTGAAAAATCTAGAATATTCTACATGGCACAACCATTTTGATATATTCTATATTAGTTATTTATATTAAAAGGGCTTAAAGAGGACCTTTCACTAGAATAAAGTTAGCTTAGTTTACATTTTTTATTCTAGTAAAAGGTCCTCTTTAAGCCATAATTGATGTAAAAAATGAAAGTCAGACATCACATAATACATTACTCTTTCTAAGAAAGCTAGAACCAACCCTGTACCTTACATGGATCCATAACTTGCACCAATTGCTTTGCTAGATTCTCTTTAGGCTGTCTGCTCAGGGGACATTTCCTTACTCAGGGAGTGTGTCCTTTCTGCTGTAGCTCTCGCCCAATAACTGTAACACTTTCTAACAATGGATATGGATGGTGGAATGTGGATGGAATTGAGCATGTATAAGCACCCCAGTAGGTAGACGTGGACCTTTCTATTCAGATTAAACAGGCAGTGCCATTATAATGAAGTAAAGGAAATAACTAGAGCATTTCTGTAACAGAAAGTAACTTGCAAACATTTTGATACTGTACATAAAAAAACAACCTCAATGATGGGGTGTATTTGTAAAAATAGGTAATTAACATTTACATTTTAACATGTTTTTCAGGGAAACCTTCAGAGCAGTTATCAATATTTAACCTCCCAGACGTTGGCCTCCTTTCTTGGTAAGACTTTCATATACTGTACATTGGAGTTATTTCCCCCTCTGTAGCATGTTCTTTGCGTCATTACATACTGTATCTACATCTTAGTATATTTACTTTTGTAAACCAAATTCAATGTGTTGCAGTCCTGTTTGTGTGCTACGTTCAGCATCCCAACTGTAATGGATGTATGCAGTGTGTGGATAAAAAACATTATTTTGTTAAATTGTAAACCATATAGACTTCAACAAGTAAAATAGATTTGATGGGTTAATAAATAGATAGTCAGTGATACAGCCAGTTGCAGTGGATTTAAAGGGATACTGTCATATTATTATTATTATTTTAAATCACATAATAACTACTTATATGTGAATAGTCTTTGAGGGGTTTTTTAAAATAAAAATTGGGTTGATATATTCTGTATATACTTATTTTATTTATTTTTTTTTAAATATCTTTATTAATTTTTTTCTTAGAACAAAGCAATATAAAAAAAAGTATCTGGTCACACAGAATGGGTACACACGACAGATACATTTATGCAGTATTTCCCTTGATAGCGAGCTGTGTATATATACATATAGACTTCAATATCAAAAAAAAAAAACACTCCGGTTTAATCCCAATTCTCTGTCACTCATATCAAAGTAGAAGACCGCCCCCCCCCCCAAAAGCTCCCCCCCTCACCCATCCCCCCCCCCCAACGTACCTGGCCTGGTACGGCCGCCACGACAAGGGGCGGCGGGCTGCTCACACCCCTCTAAGAGGGTATTTCCCAGACAATCATAGGACCAATTCCTATTTGATTTTTTGCAAATTATAATTCTATTTTGTTATTTAAAGATTATTGAAAATTTATTTGTTGATGTGGGAGGTTAAATTCAAGAAGTACGAAGTGGTGGGTCATCAGTTCCAGTCCGGTAATGCATCTCTTTCAATCATATCTCCTATCTATACACCTTTTCCTGTTGTGAATTTCACCCCTCGCCGTTTCATACATTCAAAATCTGTTATTCTTGCCATCAAGCGTTGCCATTCATATTTTGTTGGTGGACTATCTTTCACCCAATGCCTCAGAATTATTACCTTGGCCAATAGAAGTCCCTTCAGCCAGTAGCCCTGCTCACTTTTAGGAGTTTTATTTTTGTATTGATGGGGAAGCAGTCCAAGTATCGCTACTTGAGCAGTTAGAGGGGGGTTGTTCCCAGTTAGTGCCACCAACTCTTGAAATATACTATCCCAAAAGTTCTTAATAACTGGGCAGTCCCACAACATATGTACATACCCTGCGGCTGCAAGAGAGCATTTCAAGCAACTGAATTCTTGTCCCTTATTACTGTATATTTTGGATAGGAGACTCGGAGTAACATATAATCGGTGTATTATTTTAAATTGAGTCAAACGGTGCTGTCGTGAGAGGGAGGCCTTTTTAATATTTTGATATATTTCCCGCCATTGTGAAGAATTACATTCCCCTATATCTGCGTTCCATTTATCTACGCTTTTGAATTTAGTGAGCGTGCTTAATTCCTCTATAAATCTCCTATAAAGTAGTGAGACCCTAACTTTTTTCCCAACTGTGTTATAACAAAATAGTGAGAATCTCTGGGTGCTTGTTTCCCAGTGCATTTTTTTAAGCGTGCATGCAAATGCATGTTGTAATTGAAAATATCTATAATGTTCTAATGCTGTAATTGATGTATGAGGAAACATTTCCCCTATCGGTTTAATTTTCCCTTTGGTGCATATATGTGAAAATAGCGTAATGCCTCTCCGAGTCCAATATTCCTTTTCATTAAGGGCAAAAAACTCTGTTAGTGCAGGGTTGTCCCATAGCGGAGTAAACTCCAAAATTTGAGGAGCCTGGGAAAGTTCCTTGGTTTTATTCCAGACCTTCTGCAGCGCTGAACCAATAGGACAAGACTGGTCCATACGCTGCAGGAGTCCGGATTCCAATATGCTAAATATGTTATATGTGGACTGTTGACATTCTCCTATAATATGAGCTATTAATACTCCATCCCCCATATTGATACACCACTGTAGTTGTGAGCACAGGTAATAACTCTGAAAATGAGGCAGGCCAAGGCCACCATTACTTGCAGCCAGTCGTAAATATTGTAGCTTAATGCGGACCCTTTTCCTGCCCCATATCAGGTCATTAATCAATCGATCAATCAGATTTAAAACACTATCTTCAATCCAAGCAGGGCAAGAGCTGACCGTATATAATATCCAGGGCAACAGCACCATTTTAATCAGCGCAATTCTGTTGATCTGGGAAAGCGGGAGTTTCTGCCAAACCCTAATCTTCTCCCTTATTTTCCCCACTAGGAGAGTGATGTTTAATGAGTTGTAATCCCCAATGGTACTACCAATTTTTATCCCTAGATATTCTAGGTGGTCCGTTGGGGCAATGATTCTGACCTTGAGGCCGCCTACGGGAGGCATCCGGTTAAGGGGGAAGAGGACGGACTTTGCCCAATTAATCTCATACCCGGCGACGCTACCAAACTCCTCTATTATTCGCATAACGGCAGGGACTCTTCTCCACCCGTCGTTCAGATAGAGCAATACGTCATCTGCATACAGGCAGATCTTGTCGTCCATCCCCCTGCCACCGAATCCCACGATACTAGGCTCGGCCCGTATCCTACAAGCAAGCGGTTCCATAAAGATTGAAAAGATGAGTGGAGAGAGTGGGCACCCCTGTCGTGTCCCCCGCCTTAGGGAAAAGGCAGGGGTAAGACCCCCATTAATATTAATTCTGGCCGTCGGCCCACTATATAGCAATTTGACCCATGCAATAAATTTTTGACCCAGGTTCATCCTATGCATGACCCGCCAGAGGAAGGACCACTCCACCCGGTCAAATGCCTTAGCGGCGTCCAAAGAGAGGATGGAGCGGTCCTCCCCCCCCCCAATCTGGATATTGAGAATGGTTCGACGTATATTGGTCTGGATCTGTCGCCCGGGGATAAACCCTGTCTGATCTGTATGAACTAGGCCAGCTATTACTTTTTTTAGCCTGTTGGCCAGAACTTTTGCAATTATTTTATAATCTGCATTGAGCAGTGATATAGGGCGGTAGGCTTCAACTTTATTTCCAATTTTCCCCTTTTTCAGAATAAGCGTGATAGTTGCCTCCGTCAAAGACGGGGGCAGCTTTCCACCTTTACTAGATTCATTCAGGACCTGTAGCAGCCCGAGCAGGAGGACCCCCGCGTGGCTCTTGTATATGCCATACGGGAGCCCATCCGGTCCGGGCGCCGAAGAGGCCCGAGCCTCCTGCGCGACCGCCTGTAGTTCTCCCAAGGAGATGGGGGCACACAAGAGGGCCAAGTCCGGGTCCGACAGCCCCGGGATCTTAACTTGATCTAAAAAGTCGTCCATCTTTGACCCCACATCGTCCACCCCAGAGCGATAAAGATTGTCAAAGTAATTTAAGAATTCTCCCTCCATCTCCACTCCTCTTTCCAGTCTACGGCCATCACCCACCAGAATTTGTCTAATCTTTTGGGGGGCTTTTTGATTCATTATTATGGAGGCCAATAGTTTACCCGGAGTGCCTCCCTCACAAAAATGTTTGTAGCCCATAAAGAAGAGTTGATTCTGGGCTTTTTTCCGCATAAACGTTATATAATCGTCCTTAGCAGATTTTACCTTGGCACGTGTATTCACATCGTTATTTATTCCAATCCTACCCTCCAAATATGCAATATTTGCTTCAAGATTTTTTTGCTCTTTAAAAAATTCCTTTTTTTCCTTTTTAATTCTGCTGCAATATAACCCGCGAATAAAAGCCTTCATTGCATCCCATACGAAATGGATATGTGTTGTGCCAGTATTTTCTTGCCAGAATTGTATAAGTTCCTTGTCAATTCCTGCGGAATCGTTTAATATGGTTAACCAGTGCTCGTTCAGTCTGAACGGTCTGGTAATACCAGATTGTTCCCCAGTCTTCATCACCAATAAGATTGGTGAGTGATCAGAGATACCATGTATATACTTATTAAAGTCGCAAAGAAAAAGGGGGCCAGTAAGAACATCCCAATGCAGAGGTGCAGATCATCATGGCTAGAAACACAAAGAAAAAGAACACAATGCAGCCTGCAAACACAACTAAAGTACAATAATGCCATAGCTGTAGAAAATATTCTGGTGCTATGCTACGCTTATTTTGTAAATTTGAGATTCTTGGCAAATACATTTTGTAAAAAATTACTTGCCAGCATCAAGGCGATCTCTATAAGACGGGATCCTTACACTAATAACTGCCTGTTATTTGCCATACTGGCCACCATAAGATTCTGGGAGTTTAGGTTCCACATGCATGCTGGGTCCACTCTGCCTTTCACCACTTTTAGTGCCATATTAGCCTCCAATCCAGGGAATGCAGGTCCAACATGCATGTTTTTTAAGTCACTTCATGTATACTAGTTTTTGTCCAGAGTCTGACAGCAATCTATGTATACACACTTACATAGAGAATGCTATCAATCACTGATAACACCTCCCCTATGTACAACTATCAGTGACTTACAACTATCCCTGTATACACATTTACACTGAGAATTCTATCAATCACTGATGGCACCTCCCTGTGTACAACTATCAGAGACTGACAGCTATCTATGTATATACACTTACACAGAGAATGATATCAATCACTGATAACACCTTCCCTGTGTATCACTATCAGTGACTAACAACTATTTCTCTATACACACTTACACAGAGAATGTTAGAAATCACTGATAACTCCCATATGTATAACTATCAGTGACTGACAGCTATCTATGTATATACACTTACACAGAGAATGCTATCAATCACTGATAACACCCCCTCGTGAACAACTATCAGTGACTGGCAGCTACCTCTATATACACACTTACAGAGAGAATACTATCAATCACTGATAAAACTTCCCCCGTGTACAGCTCTCAATGACTGACAGCTATCTATGTATACACACTTACACAGAGAATGCTATCAGTCACTGACAACACCTCTCCTTTGCAAAGCTATCAGTGACTGATAGCTATCTATGTATACACACTTACAAAGAGAATGCTATCAATCACTGATAACAACTCCTGTGTGTACAACTACCAGTCACTAACGGCTATCTATGCATACACACTTACACAGAGAATGATATCAATCACTGGTAACACCTCCTCGTGTACAACTCTCAGTGACTGACAACTATCCCTGTATACACATTTACACAGAGAATTCTATCAATCACTGATGGCACCTCCCTGTGCACAACTGTCAGAGAGTGACAGCTATCTATGTATATACACTTACACAGAGAATGATATGAATCACTGATAACACCTACTCTGGGTACAGCTTTCAGTGACTGACAGCTATCTATGTATACACACTGACATAGAGAATACTATCAATCAGTGATAACACCTTCCCTGTGTCCAGCTATCAGTGACTGACAGCTATCTCTGTATACACGATATGAGGTAGATGGTCTAAACTGACCTCTCCTTAGCCTGCAACACCCACATCCCTCCAGGGGGATCGCTGACTGTATGAGCAGCAGAGAGAAACATTAGGTGTATATCATCATTTTAGCAATTGGACACCTAAAACAGTTACCCTGCTATTTAGCTAGTTAAAAAAAAAAAAAAATTATGATTACCATGCCAAGTAGATTCTTATGTTAGAAATTATGCTAGAAATTAGTATAAACAGATCCTTGTACTACATAACATGACATTGACAAGTAAAAACTACTCTCTAGGAGCTTGCAAGCATTAAGATAGCGGCGATCGTCTGCCACTTGGTAACGAGTGTGTCATCGCAGTATTAATATGAAGCAAGCAGTGAACACTTAAGCCGGGGACGCGTCTACAGGTCCCTATGGAAACTAATCCACTCCCACATCGCGTCATCTCCAGAATGCAGAGCGAGTGGGGGCGGGTCAGGACAGCTGAGCGCTGCGTTTCTGGACCTCCCCCTCTCGTCTAGGATTGGTGAACGCTGCTTGAGGGGGTCTATTATTTAAAGATAGAGACAGACAAAGCGCTAAAAACCAGACCTTCCCCACTGCCCTAGGGTTGGCTAAATGCCAATTGGGGGGGGTGAGGTCTGGGGAATAAAAAAAGGGGGCAATTTCAAACCAAAGGTTGCCACTGCCTTTATAAAGATTGAAGCGCTTCCACTGCACAGATGCTCTGTGTAGCACAAAATCTCCCTGATGGAAATGAGTCGGATGGTGCTCTTAGACCATAAGGAAGAGAGGGACTTCTAGTTTAGGCCCGAGGTTCCAGCGGCTGGGGGTCGCCCTTTTCAGGGCGAGTGCTCCGACTACAGCCTGCTAGCCTTTCCCCACTATAGACCAAATGATAGAGGTCAGCAAGCCGCGTGACTTAGGCTGAGGTTTGGGAAGCACTCCAAAAAAAGAGAGTCCTGTTAGGTGATCCCCCTTCAAATACAGGATAACTCAATAGGGCCAACTATAATATAGTCCCTTCTCCTTCCCTTCTATGAAGGAAATGTGTACATTAATTTATACTGTCTCACTTATTTTAAAAAGAGAAAAATAAAAGTTGCATCTTATTTTTCATACAAAGTTCACTTCTGATGTAGTGAGTATTACTCACTACATCAGAAACTACTATGAGGTTTTTCTGACATAGTTTAGCGTTCAGCTTTATAGCTGAGTAGATAAGGTCCTTGCCTCTGATATACAAGGTTGGAAGTTTAAATCCTGGCAGAAACATTTATATATATATATATATATATATATATATATATATATATACAGTACAGACCAAAAGTTTGGACACACCTTCTCATTCAAAGAGTTTTCTTTATTTTCATGACTATGAAGGCATCAAAACTATGAATTAACACATGTGGAATTATATACATAACAAACAAGGGTGAAGCAACTGAAAATATGTCATATTCTAGGTATTTCAAAGTAGCCACCTTTTGCTTTGATTACTGCTTTGCACACTCTTGGCATTCTCTTGATGAGCTTTAAGAGGTAGTCACATGAAATGGTCTTCCAACAGTCTTGAAGGAGTTCCCAGAGATGCTTAACACTTGTTGGCCCTTTTGCCTTCACTCTGCGGTCCAGCTCACCCCAAACTATCTCGATTGGGTTCAGGTCCGGTGACTGTGGAGGGCAGGTCATCTGGCGCAGCACCCCATCACTCTCCTTCATGGTCAAATAGCCCTTACTTTCAAAGTTTCCCCAATTTTTCGGCTGACTGACTGACCTTCATTTCTTAAAGTAATGATGGCCACTCGTTTTTCTTTACTTAGCTGCTTTTTTCTTGCCATAATACAAATTCTAACAGTCTATTCAGTAGGACTATCAGCTGTGCATCCACCTGACTTCTCCTCAACGCAACTGATGGTCCCAACCCCATTTATAAGGCAAGAAATCCCACTTATTAAACCTGACAGGGCACACCTGTGAAGTGAAAACCATTTCAGGGGACTACCTCTTGAAGCTCATCAAGAGAATGCCAAGAGTGTGCAAAGCAGTAATCAAAGCAAAAGGTGGCTACTTTGAAGAACCTAGAATATGACATATTTTCAGTTGTTTCACACTTGTTTGTTATGTATATAATTCCACATATGTTAACCGCTTTACGTCCGCCCATAGGATATAAACGTCCTATGGGTGGACCTCTATTTCTGAAAGCACGCTTTAAAACGTCCTTTCAGAAATAGCAGCTGCACGCTAATCGTGCAGCTGCTGATCGGGTTGCCCGCTGTCAGAGACAGCAGGGCAACCCTTAGAGAAGGCAGGGACAGTTCCCAGGTGTCCCTGCCTTCTGGATCGCTGCAGACACAGCGCTCACCGAGCGCTGTGTATGCAGAGAAGGAAGCGCTATGCGCTTCCTGTTCCGGCCCGGCGGTCATGTGACCGCCGGGACCGGAGCGTGCAGGAGCTGTGTGAGGTCTCTCAGAGACCTCGATCAGCCCTGCTCTGAGGCTGTACAGCGCTGGATTGCTGCTGTACAGCCTCTCTAGAGGTGTATTTGTCCTGTAACTGGGGCTACTATGTCAGCCCCATTTACAGGAGAAATCAACAGTGAAAAAAAGAAAAGAAAAAGTGAAGTAAATGTCCCCCAGAGGTCTTGTATGACCTTATGGGGGACGAAAAGTGTAAAATAAAAAAAATAAAAATAAAAGGTTTAAAATAAAAAAGTTGCACAAGTAAGGAATGGAAAAAAAAAGTTAAAAATAGAAAAAATAAAATAAAATAGACATATTTGGTATTGCCGCGTCCGTAAAAACCAGCTCTATAAAAATATCACATGACCTAACTATAGCTCTTAGAACATGGAGACACTAAAACATCATTTTTTTTGTTTCAAAAATGCTATTATTGTGTTAAAGTGAAACAAATAAAAAAAAAGTATACATATTAGGTATTGCCGCGTCCGTAAAAACCAGCTCTATAAAAATATCACATGACCTAACCCCTCGGGTGAACACCGTAAAAAAAAAAAAAACTGTGTCAAAACAAGCAATTTTTGTCACCTTGCATCACAAAAGGTGCAACACCAAGTGATCAAAAATGCGTATGTCCCACAAAATAGTACCAATAAAACCGTCACCTCATCATGCAAAAAATGAGCCCCTACATAAGAAAATCTCTCAAAAAATAAAAAAACTATAGCTCTCAGAACATGGAAACATTAAAACATAATTTTTTTGTTTCAAAAATGCTATTATTGTGTAAAACTTTAATAAATGAGAAAAAGTATACATATTAGGTATCGCCACGTCCGTAACAATTTGCTCTATAAAAATGTCAGTTGACTGAACCCCTCAGGTGAACGCTGTAAAAATAAATAAATAGAAACTGTGCTAAAACAACCAATTTTTTGGTCACCTTGCCCCATAAAGTGTTATAAAATATGATCAAAAAATCATATGTACCCAAAAATAGTACTAATAAAACTGGCACCTTATCCCCTAGTTTCCAAAATGGGGTCACTTCTTGGGAGTTTCTACTGTAAGGGTGCATCAGGGGGCTTCACATGGGACATCGCATCTAAAAACCATGTGGAGTTCCTTTTCTTCTGCGCCCTGCCGTGTGCCCATACAGCAGTTTATGTCCACATGTGGGGTGTTTCTGTAAACCGCAGAATCTGGGTAATAAATATTGAGTTTTGTTTGGCTGTTAACCATCGATGTGTTAAAGAAAAAAATTGATTAAAATGGAAAATCTGCCAAAAAAGTTAAATTTAAAAATTTGATCTCCATTTTCCTTTAATTCTTGTGGAACGCCTAAAGGGTTAACAAAGTTTGTAAAATCGGTTTTGAATACCTTGAGGGGTGTAGTTTCTACAATGGGGTCATTTATGGGGGTATCCACTATGTAAGCCCCACAAAGTGACTTCAGACCTGAACTGGTCCTTAAAAAGTGGGTTTTGGCAATTTTCTTAAAAATTTGAAGAATTGCTTCTAAACTTCTAAGCTTTCTAACGTCCTAAAAAAGTAAAAATGACATTTCCAAAATGATGCCAACATAAAGTAGACATATGGGGAATGTTAAATTATAAATATTTTATGAGGTATCACTTTCTGTTTTAAAAGCAGAGAAATTGAAATTTAGAAAATTGCGAATTTTTCTAATTTTTGGGTAAATTTGGGATTTTTTCATAAATAAAGGTGAAATATTTTGACTCAAATTTATGACTATCATGAAGTACAATGTGTCACGAGAAAACAGTCTCTGAATGACTTGGATAAATAAAGGCGTTCCAAAGTTATTACCACATAAAGTGAGATATGTCAGTTTTGCAAAATTTGGCCTGGTCAGGAAGGAAGCAAATGGCCCAGGTGGCAGGTGGTTAATTCATAGTTTTGATGCCTTCAGTGTGAATCTACAATTTTCATAGTCATGAAAATAAAGAAAACTCTTTGAATGAGGAGGTGTGTCCAAACTTTTGGTCTGTACTGTATATATATATATAATATATACGTTTTTAGCCATAATATATTTACATATATTATTATATATTTAGAATATATAATATATTATAATATATGTAAATATATTATGGCTAAAAACATCAGTAGTAGTTTCCCACATATTATCCATTCATATATATCAGAAGTATTAACCGCCTCCGGACCGCCTAACGCAGGATCGCGTTCCGGAGGCGGCTCACCCAGGCAGAGTCACGCATCTATGCGTCATCTCGCGAGACGCAAGATTTCCTGTGAACGCGCGCACACAGGCACGCGTGTTCACAGGAACTGCAGGTAAGCGAGTGGATCTCCAGCCTGCCAGCGGCGATCGTTCGCTGGCAGGCTGTGGATGCGATTTTTTTAACCCCTAACAGGTATATTAGACGCTGTTTTGATAACAGCGTCTAATATACCTGCTACCTGGTCCTCTGGTGGTCCCTTTTGCTTGGATCGACCACCAAAGGACACAGGCAGCTCTGTAATAATTAGCATCAAGCACCACACTACACTACACCTCCCCCCCTGTCACTTATTAACCCCTAATTAACCCCTGATCACCCCATATAGACTCCCTGATCATCCCCCTGTCATTGATCACCCCCCTGTCATTGATCACCCCCCTGTAAGCCTCCATTCATACGTCCGTATGTGTTTTGCGGATCCGATCCATGGATCCATAAAACACATACGGACGTCTGAATGGAGCCTTACAGGGGGGTGATCAATGACAGGGGGGTGATCACCCCACATAGACTCCCAGATCACCCCCCTGTCATTGATCACCCCCCTGTAAGGCTCCATTCAGACGTCCGTATGTGTTTTTTGCGGATCCACGAATCCATGGATCGGATCCGCAAAACACATACAGGCGTCTGAATGGAGCCTACAGGGGGGGTGATAACCCCATATAGACTCCCTGATCACCCCCCTGTGATTGATCACCCCCCTGTAAGGCTCCATTCAGACGTCCATATGTGTTTTGCGGATCCGATCCATGGATCCGCGGATCCGCAAAACACATACAGACGTCTGAATGGAGCCTTACAGGGGGGTGATCAATGACATAAAGCCCATATAGACTCCCTGATCACCCCCCTGTCATTGATCACACCCTTGTAAGGCTGGCTCCATTCAGAGGTCCGTATGTGTTTTGCGGATCCGATCCATGGATCCGTAAAACACATACGAACGTCTGAATGGAGCATTACAGGGGGGTGATCAATGACAGGGGGGTGATCAACCCATATAGACTCCCTGATCGCCCCCTGTCATTGATCACCCCCCTGTAAGGCTCCATTCAGACGTCTGTATGTGTTTTGCGGATCCGCGGATCCATGGATCGGATCCGCAAAACACATACGGACATCTGAATGGAGTCTTACAGGGGGTGATCAATGACAGGGGGGTGATCACCCCACATAGACTCCCTGATCACCCCCCTGGTCATTGATCACCCCCCTGTGATTGATCACCCCCCTGTAAGGCTCCATTCAGACGTCCGTATGTGTTTTGCGGATCCACGGATCCATGGATCGGATCCGCAAAACACATACAGACGTCTGAATGGAGCCTTACAGGGGGGTGATCAATGACGGGGGGTGATCACCCCATATAGACTCCCTGATCACCCCCCTGTCATTGATCACCCCCCTGTCATTGATACCCCCCTGTAAGGCTCCATTCAGACGTCCGTATGTGTTTTGCGGATCCGATCCATGGATCCTTGGATCCGCAAAACACATACGGACCTCTGAATGGAGCCTTACAGGGGGGTGATCAATGAGGGGGGTGATCAATGACAGGGGGGTGATCAGGGAGTCTATATGGGGTGATCACCGCCTTGTCATTGATCACCCCCTTGTAAGGCTCCATTCAGACGTCCGTATGTGTTTTGCGGATCCGCGGATCCGTGGATCCGCAAAACACGGACACCGCGGATCCGCAAAACACATACGGATGTCTGAATGTAGCCTTACAGGGGGTGATCACTGACAGGGTGGTGATCACCCCATATAGACTCCCTGATCACCCCCCTGTCATTGATCCATTCAGACATTTTTTTGGCACAAGTTAGCGGAAATTGATTTTTTTTTGTTTTTTGTTTTTTTCTTACAAAGTCTCATATTCCACTAACTTGTGACAAAAAATAAAATCTCACATGAACTTACCATACCCCTCACGGAATCCAAATGCATAAAACGTTTTAGACATTTATATTCCAGACTTCTTCTCACGCTTTAGGGCCTCTAAAATGCCAGGGCAGTATAAATACCCCACATGTGACCCCATTTTGGAAAGAAGACACCCCAAGGTATTCGCTGAGGGGCATATTGAGTCCATGAAAGATTGAACTTTTTGTTCCGCTAACTTGTGCCAAAAAAAAAATCTTTTATGAACTCGCCATGCCCCTCATTGAATACCTTGGGGTGTCTTCTTTCCAAAATGGGGTCACATGTGGGTATTTATACTGCCCTGGCATTTTAGGGGCCCTAAAGCGTGAGAAGAAGTCTGGGATCCAAATGTCTAAAAATGCCCTCCTAAAAGGAATTTGGGCCCCTTTGCGCATCTAGGCTGCAAAAAAGTGTCACACATCTGGTATCGCCGTACTCAGGAGAAGTTGGGCAATGTTTTTTGGGGTGTCTTTTCACATATACCCATGCTGGGTGAGATAAATATCTCGGTAACAGGCCAACTTTGTATAAAAAAATGGGAAAAGTTGTCTTTTGCCGAGATATTTCTCTTACCCAGCATGGGTATATGTAAAAAGACACCCCAAAACACATTGCCCTACTTCTTCTGAGTATGGCGATACCAGATGTTTGACACTATTTTGCAGCCTAGGTGGGTAAATGGGCCCACATTCCAAAGAGCACCTTTCGGATTTCACAGGGCATTTTTTACACATTTTGATTTCAAACTACTTCCCATGCATTAGGGCCCCTAAAATGCCAGGGCAGTATAACTACTCCACAAGTGACCCTATTTTGGAAAGAAGACACCCCAAGGTATTCCGTGAGGGGCATGGCGAGTTCCTATATTTTTTTTATTTTTTGCCACAAGTTAGCGGAAAATGCTGATTTTTTATTTTTATTTTTTCTTACAAAGTCTCATATTCCACTAACTTGTGACAAAAAAAAACTTCCATGAACTCACTATGCCCATCACGAAATACCTTGGGGTGTCTTCTTTCCAAAATGGGGTCACTTGTGGGGTAGTTATACTGACCTGGCATTTTAAGGGCCCTAATGCGTGAGAAGTAGTTTGAAATCAAAATGTGTAAAAAATGCCCTGTGAAATCTGAAAGGTGCTCTTTGGAATTTGGGCCCATTTACCCACCTAGGCTGCAAAAAAGTGTCACACATCTGGTATCGCCGTACTCAGGAGAAGTTGGGCAATGTGTTTTGGGGTGTAATTTTACATATACCTATGCTGGGTGAGATAAATATCTCGGTCAAATGCCAACTTTGTATAAAAAAATTGGAAAAGTTGTCTTTTGCCGAGATTTTTCTCTCACCCAGCATGGGTATATGTAAAATGACACCCCAAAACACATTGCCCTACTTCTTCTGAGTATGGCGATACCAGATGTTTGACACTATTTTGCAGCCTAGGTGGGTAAATGGGCCTACATTCCAAAGAGCACCTTTCGGATTTCACAGGGCATTTTTTACACATTTTGATTTCAAACTACTTCCCATGCATTAGGGCCCCTAAAATGCCAGGGCAGTATAACTACTCCACAAGTGACCCTATTTTGGAAAGAAGACACCCCAAGGTATTCCGTGAGGGGCATGGCGAGTTCCTATATTTTTTTTATTTTTTGCCACAAGTTAGCGGAAAATGCTGATTTTTTATTTTTATTTTTTTCTTACAAAGTCTCATATTCCACTAACTTGTGACAAAAAAAAACTTCCATGAACTCACTATGCCCATCACGAAATACCTTGGGGTGTCTTCTTTCCAAAATGGGGTCACTTGTGGGGTAGTTATACTGACCTGGCATTTTAAGGGCCCTAATGCGTGAGAAGTAGTTTGAAATCAAAATGTGTAAAAAATGCCCTGTGAAATCTGAAAGGTGCTCTTTGGAATTTGGGCCCATTTACCCACCTAGGCTGCAAAAAAGTGTCACACATCTGGTATCGCCGTACTCAGGAGAAGTTGGGCAATGTGTTTTGGGGTGTAATTTTACATATACCTATGCTGGGTAAGATAAATATCTCGGTCAAATGCCAACTTTGTATAAAAAAATTGGAAAAGTTGTCTTTTGCCGAGATTTTTCTCTCACCCAGCATGGGTATATGTAAAATGACACCCCAAAACACATTGCCCTACTTCTTCTGAGTATGGCGATACCAGATGTTTGACACTATTTTGCAGCCTAGGTGGGTAAATGGGCCCACATTCCAAAGAGCACCTTTCGGATTTCACAGGGCATTTTTTACACATTTTGATTTCAAACTACTTCCCATGCATTAGGGCCCCTAAAATGCCAGGGCAGTATAACTACTCCACAAGTGACCCTATTTTGGAAAGAAGACACCCCAAGGTATTCCGTGAGGGGCATGGCGAGTTCCTATATTTTTTTTATTTTTTGCCACAAGTTAGCGGAAAATGCTGATTTTTTATTTTTATTTTTTTCTTACAAAGTCTCATATTCCACTAACTTGTGACAAAAAAAAACTTCCATGAACTCACTATGCCCATCACGAAATACCTTGGGGTGTCTTCTTTCCAAAATGGGGTCACTTGTGGGGTAGTTATACTGACCTGGCATTTTAAGGGCCCTAATGCGTGAGAAGTAGTTTGAAATCAAAATGTGTAAAAAATGCCCTGTGAAATCTGAAAGGTGCTCTTTGGAATTTGGGCCCATTTACCCACCTAGGCTGCAAAAAAGTGTCACACATCTGGTATCGCCGTACTCAGGAGAAGTTGGGCAATGTGTTTTGGGGTGTAATTTTACATATACCTATGCTGGGTGAGATAAATATCTCGGTCAAATGCCAACTTTGTATAAAAAAATTGGAAAAGTTGTCTTTTGCCGAGATTTTTCTCTCACCCAGCATGGGTATATGTAAAATGACACCCCAAAACACATTGCCAAACTTCTCCTGAGTACGGCGATACCAGATGTGTGACACTTTTTTGCAGCCTAGGTGGGCAAAGGGCCCCACATTCCAAAGAGCACCTTTCGGATTTCACAGGGCATTTTTTACACATTTTGATTTCAAACTACTTCCCACACATCTAGGGCCCCTTAAATGCCAGGGCAGTATAACTACCCCACAAGTGACCCCATTTTGGAAAGAAGACACCCCAAGGTATTTTGTGATGGGCATAGTGAGTTCATGGAAGTTTTTATTTTTTGTCACAAGTTAGTGGAATATGAGACTTTGTAAGGAAAAAAATAAAATAAAAAATAAATCATCATTTTCCGCTAACTTGTGACAAAAAATTAAAAGTTCTATGAACTCACTATGCCCATCAGCGAATACCTTAGGGTGTCTACTTTCCGAAATGGGGTCATTTGTGGGGTTTTTCTACTGTCTGGGCATTGTAGAACCTCAGGAAACATGACAGGTGCTCGGAAAATCAGAGCTGCTTCAAAAAGTGGAAATTCACATTTTTGTACCATAGTTTGTAAACGCTATAACTTTTACCCAAACCATTTTTTTTTACCCAAACATTTTTTTTTTATCAAAGACATGTAGAACAATAAATTTAGAGAAAAATTTATATATAGATGTCGTTTTTTTAAAAAGAAATTACAACTGAAAGTGAAAAATGTCATTTTTTTGCAAAAATTTTGTTAAATTTCGATTTATAACAAAAAATGTAAAAATGTCATCAGCAATGAAATACCACCAAATGAAAACTCTATTAGTGAGAAGAAAAGGAGGTAAAATTCATTTGGGTGGTAAGTTGCATGACCGAGCAATAAACGGTGAAAGTAGTGTAGTGCAGAAGTGTAAAAAGTGGTCTGGTCATTAAGGGTGTTTAAGCTAGGGTGGCTGAGGTAGTTAGTATATATATATATATATATATATATATATATATATATATATGTATATATAGAAGAAGAAAGTCCAGCGGGAGCACCAACCAGGGTCTGGGTGCAAGGTCCAACGTAAGGTAGCGGCAATACCCGATAATATGGAGACGAAAAAAGTAGGACTGCACTCCAAAATAGTGGTGAAGTGAAGGATTTTATTCACCCATAATATGGCAAACTTGCGACGTTTTGGCTCACAAGAGCCTTCCTCAAGCGAAAATCCTTCACTTCACCACTATTTCGGAGTGCAGTCCTACTTTTTTCGTCTCTCTCTCTCTCTCTCTCTCTATATATATATATATATATATATATATATATATATATATACTGTATATATATTTTAGTAATTACACATTTATTTAGTGCCATACATTTTTTACAATTACTAAAAAAATTATAAAATATATAAATTTAATCTCTATTTCTGAAATGTTTCTGCCAGGATTCAAGCTCCCAACGTTGTACATTAGAGGCAAGGACGTTAACCGCTACACTATAAGGCTACGTGTTAACCTGCACAGAAATATAAAATAAGTCTTCTGCTGAATAGGAATATTCACTAAATCAGAAACTTCCATAAGGTTTTTCTGACTCAGTTTAGCATTTAGCTTTATAGCTGAGTGGATAAGGTCCTTGCCTCTAATGTACAACGTTGGGAATTCAAATCCCAGAAAATCCTTTTCAGAAATTAGATTTAAATACACTGGGGTATCCCCAAGCACATATATGGATATAGCTACAGTGCTGCCCATAATTATTCATACCCCTGGCAAATTTTGACTTAAAGTTACTTATATTCAAAGTTCTAGCTAAATTTTATCACAGTTATATATTGGGGTTGAAAATTCATGTAAGTTCCAGCAAAGGAACCCCAAAAATCTCAATTTTATTGATATTCATTAAAATAGGACCCGTAAGGGACCTTTAAGATACTCAAGAATAATACTCAAAAAGTGGTTACTATATTAATAAATATAATTAACAGCATCCAGGTGAGTGACAATGATAGTGGGGAAGGGGGAATAAGTTGTCCCTACACTTATCCTTTTCTTAAAGCCTCAGCCCAGGGAGGACCCCTGATGGTGGAGATCCCCTGTCCACGTCCCTAGGCTAATATCAGCCCTGCGTTATCCCTAAGGGCTTCAGGTATCAATAAGATATAATATGCCCCCGGGTTAGGGCAGGAATATATGTTCACAGATACTGGATGCTGTAGACAAGGTGCATTAAATATATACACATATAGTCAGGGTTAACCAAATGGTCAACTTCCAAAATAGACCTCGACGCGTTTCCCCCTAGTTAACACTATGGGATCATCAGGAGGTAAATATATCAATTCAGTATAGTATAAAATCATAATTTGTCAAACACTGATGTAGCAAAATATATACTGGGACAACACCAGGTTAGATAATCAAATAACCACTATGCATATTATAGAAGTGGAGAGCAGAATAAACCTAATCAGCTTAAGATACAGCACCGTTGCAGGTTAACCAAAGGTATCAAAAGTGGCACTAATATCAGTGCTGAAGCCGTAGGTATCGAAAGCCGGAGAAAATGTGTTCCACATCCTGTTGGACAGAAATAATAATACACTGATATCCGAGAGGTATACTTAATGATATATATCAAAAGTTCAAGAGATGGAGGGGACTCAAATGGCTGGGTATATAGGTAGTCAATTTATATCAGATGCAGATGTATTATATAAAAGATTATTTATTAATTGCATATAAAATATATAAAATATATAACACCACTGTGTCTTGTGATTTCAGCAATGTTTTAGCCACAAATATAATGTTATAGAGGTATATGCAGTCAGATGGACTATATATGTAACCCTCAGTATTGTGGGTTACCTACTCATACAGGTGATCAGTCTGTATGGAGGTATTGGTGGAGCACACAAATATACACAATAGATATATTATAAAAATCAAGATGACTAAAATCGCATGGATTATAAAAATCGAGATGACTAAAATCGCATGATAAGCAAGTTATTTAAATCAAAATAGATCGTATAAAGAGCTGTTGGTATCTCGGATATTCGTTATTTTGCTCTTATGTCCCAAATGAAGATTAGCAGTCTTATAGATAAAAGAACAGTCTTACAGTCTTAGTTGTGGGTCTCAGAAAACGGCTGTAAACAGGTTCTATACTCGCAGTACCCTGGTTTATGTGGGCTGTGATCCGATCCTGGATGGCGTTGGTGCGCACGTAGTTAGTTGCTCCCTCGGCGTCTCTCTCCACTGCGGTGTCCTGGCTTCTTCGTACGGCATCCCACGTGGTGCAGAAGATGGCGTCTCACGTGACCGGAAGGGTAACTGTGTTGCTGTGATCAGCTGGATAGTGACGTCAGCGATATACAATTTGCTCTGTAGATGTCAGATAGCGATTTTTCCTTTATGGGAATCTTCAACTTATTGTGTAGTTATAAGTCCATATACTCTCTGTTCTATACCAAACGCGTTTCGGTGCACTCTTGCACCTTCATCTGTGGTATATCAAAAGGCAATAGTGTAGCAAACACTCACAGCTAAAGGTCTGATGCACCTGAATCAAAAACGTCACTGTCATCCCAATGCAGATGGCCTTGATAAAGCCCAAACTGTGATCAAAAGAGATCACCAAAAATCTGTGACAGATAAATATCAATTCATTAGATATAGATGATCAGTTTAACTCATATTATCCAAGCCTCCTCATGTTCAGTGCTCCTCATGCAAGCGAAATGCTTGTGTGCCCCTTCCATATTTAAACCGCTATCAATTAACGCGCCACAGATAGCGCGAGTGGACAGCGGGACTTCCGGTATTGACGCCAGTTTCCGGGCTGTGGAACGCATAGCGTTCCGGTGCATGGTTTCTGGTGCCCAGAGACATCTGCCCAAGCGTCCTGATGTTCAATCATGCGACCTGCCAGGTTTCCTGCTGGTGAAACGCAAAGGGAGCACTTACTTCCTGCTCCCTGCGTGCCACAGATGTAAAATCGCATATTCTGGTGCAGGAGGTACACAGTCATGTACGAATCGTACGATGGGTAATTAACATAGTTAATAAATCGTAAAGCCGGCCTATCCCATACTGTTTTAACATTCTGCGCGGCATCGATTAAACATGTTAGTCCCCCAATTAGTAAAAGGTATGTTAACCAGGCAGTTTTAGAATGATATAATACTTAAATGTGGCTATTTGATTTTAAGGTAGCGTAAAATACGTAAAAACAACAATACTAAAATACGTAAAAACAGAATACTTCAGAAAACGGTCCGCAGTCAATGGCCGTCTATAGACAGCGACATAGTATATGTCGCTAATGTCCATTCCGATACATCAAAATTAGATGCTTCACGCATCAGGCCCAATTTTAGAACACTTAAAAAATTCACTGTGAAGCTGGGCCACTAACAAACAAATAGGGGCATTACAGGTACAGTATGTAGTACTCACAAAAAACAGGAAAAGGTTAGTCTCTCATTTATGCCCAATGGAGCCTGTGATCTAAAACGATGGATCCATGTGCATTCTTTTTGTAGAATTTTTCTGTCCCAGTCCCCGCCCCTTGGTGACGGTGGAACAAGTTCCAGGACAGAAAATTTCAGGCATCTAGGGCCCCCCCCCCCCCCCCCCCCCCCGTGGATTTCATTAACATGTGAAGCTACTGTTGTGATGTTCTTTCACACACTCTCCTCCGTACTTCTCTAATGGTCTTGCCTATATAGTCCTTGGGACAAGGACACTGACAGATATAGATTGCCCCCTTGCTGCGACAGTTGCAGAAATCCCTAACTTTGAAAATTTGTCCTGTGACTGCACATGTCACTGTCTTGGAAGTTCATATATAATTACACGCTTTGCATGATCCGCACCTAAACATGCCTGAAGGTTTACGATCAAGCCAAGTACCCTCCCTAATAGGGGGGTATAATGGCTATGGACAAGGCGGTCCTTAAGACTCTTACCACATTTATAGCTCACGGTCGGTTTATTTGTCAAGATGTCACATAAATCAGGGTTTATCTGAAGTATGGGCCAATACAAAAAAAAAGTATGTGAACTCTTTGGAATGATATGGATTTCTGCACAAATTGGTCATAAAATGTGATCTGATCTTCATCTAAGTCACAACAATAGACAATCACAGTCTGCTTAAACTAATAACACACAAAGAATTAAATGTTACCATGTTTTTATTGAACACACCATGTAAACATTAACAGTGCAGGTGGAAAAAGTATGTGAACCCCTAGACTAATCACATCTCCAAGAGCTAATTGGAGTGAGGTGTCAGCCAACTGGAGTCCAATCAATGAGATGAGATTGGAGGTGTTGGTTACAGCTGCCCTGCCCTATAAAAACACACACCAGTTATGGGTTTGCTTTTCACAAGAAGCATTGCCTGATGTGAATGATGCCTCGCACAAAAGAGCTCTCAGAAGACTTACGATTAAGAATTGTTGACTTGCATAAAGCTGGAAAGGGTTATAAAAGTATCTCCAAAAGCCTTGCTGTTCATCAGTCCATGGTAAGACAAATTGTCTATAAATGGAGAAAGTTCAGCACTGCTGCTACTCTCCCTAGGAGTGGCCGTTCTGTAAAGATGACTGCAAGAGCACAGCGCAGACTGCTCAATGAGGTGAAGAAGAATCCTAGAGTGTCAGCTAAAGACTTACAAAAGTCTCTGGCATATGCTAACATCCCTGTTAGCGAATCTATGATACGTAAAACACTACACAAGAATGGATTTCATGGGAGGATACCACAGAGGAAGCCACTGCTATCCAAAAAAAACATTGCTGCACGTTTACAGTTTGCACAATAGCACCTGGATGTTCCACAAAAGTACTGGCAAAATATTCTGTGGACAGATGAAACTAAAGTTGAGTTGTTTCTAAGAAACACACAACACTATGTGTGGAGAAAAAGAGGCACAGCACACCAACATCAAAACCTCATCCCAACTGTGAAGTATGGTGGTGGGGGCATCATGGTTTGGGGCTGCTTTGCTGCGTCAGGGCCTGGACGGATTGCTATCATCGAAGGAAAAATGAATTCCCAAGTTTATCAAGACATTTTGCAGAAGAACTTAAGGCCATCTGTCCACCAGCTGAAGCTCAATAGAAGATGGGTGTTGCAACAGGACAACGACCCAAAGCATAGAAGTAAATCAACAACAGACTGGCTTAAACAGATAAAAATATGCCTACTGGAGTGGCCCAGTCAGAGTCCTGACCTCAACCCGATAGAGATCCTGTGGTATGACTCAAGAAAGCGATTCACACCAAACATCCCAAGAATATTGCTGAACTGAAACAGTTCTGTAAAGAGGAATGGTCAAGAATTAGTTCTGACCGTTGTGCACGTCTGATCTGCAACTACAGGAAACTTGATTGAAGTTATTGCTGCCAAAGGAGATTCAACCAGTTATTAAATCCAAGGGTTCACATACTTTTTCCACCTGCACTGTGAATGTTCACTTGGTGTGTTCAATAAAAACATGGTAACATTTAATTCTTTGTGTGTTATTAGATTAAGCAGACTGTGATTGTCTATTGTTGTGACTTAGATGAAGATCAGATCACATTTTATGACCAATTTGTGCAGAAATCCATATCATTCCAAAGGGTTCACATACTTTTTCTTGCAACTGTATCTCTTCAGTGTCATCATGACTTGTTCATTAGCTGAGTCGAAAGTAGATATGATCCGTGGGGGTTGACTTTTTTCATCACCTCTATGTTTGGGGACTAGGAGACTAGTACGATCTTGGTGTGCTGCATTTTTAATGGCTTCTTTAAGATGTTTCTGAGGGTATCCCCTCTCTCTAAACCTCGTTTGGAGCTTCCTCGCCTCATTATAGAAGGTCTGATTGTCCGAACAATTCCTTCACACACGAAGATATTGTCCCCTCGGAATCCCCCGTTTAAGGGGTACGGGATGATTGCTCTCTCAGTGTAACAGGGAATGTGTGGCAGTCGCCTTTCTATGGATGTCGGTAGTTAATTTGTCACCGTCCTTAGTGATACGGACATCCAGGAAGGCGAACGTCTTAGGGTCAATTTCAAATGTGAATTTGAGGCCGATATGGTTGTCATTGAGCTCAGTTATAAACTTAATGAATTCATCTGACCCACCCCTCCAGACCAGAAAGATGTCATCAATATAACGTGTCCATACAATGATCTTGTCTGACCACCATGTAGTCTGGTCTGGAAAGATATATATCATAGCCAGGATCATATCATTACTATCTACTGTAGAGAAGTGTGGTGTGGAGTGAAGAACTGCTCCCTTGCCTCCCTAGGCATCTTTGTAATTGGTGGCAACCAGTCCTACTCATATTCTAGAACAGGTTGCTCTTGGCCATTTTAAATAATTCCCAGAGAACCCCTTAAAAGAGGACCTGTAACCTCTCCTCACTTGTCTGGTTTAGCAACTTTTTTAATTCCCCATATATTAGCAATTCTGGAGCATCTACTATCATTAAGACTCTATATTGTGCCATTCCTTTATTATTCCTGCTAGAAGTTATGTATGAATAAATACTGGCAGTTTGCAATGAAGGTCCAGCTGGGTGCTACCAGTTAAGGGGGGGGGGGGGTGTCCCTAAGCAGTATGGCATAAAGATCATGTACAAGTTATCTACCTAGAGGTCTCAAGTTTGAAATGCTGTCATTCCATCTGATGGAGACAAAGACTTTTAAAAACCTTATGGAGGTGGCTGTCCCACAGTACGTGGTTCCCACCCGCCACTACTTTTCCAGGCGAGCCATCCCTGCCCTGCTCAACCAAGTGGTGGCCAAAGTCAGGTGTGCACTGCGCAACGCCATCTGTGGCAAGGTCCACATAACCACCGCTATGTGGACCAGTAAGTAGGGGCATGGACATTATATCTCCCTAACTGAACACTGGGTAAATGCAGTGGCGGCTGGGCCTGAGGCGGATAACCGTTTGGCGCATGTCCTTCCACCACCGAGGATTGCAGGACATTTTTTATTGCCTCCTGTTGCTCCCTCTTCCTACTCTGCTTCCTCCTCTACTGCCTCCTCATCCCATCAGCGTAACACCTGCACCAGCAACATTAGCCTAGCCAGGGGGAAACGACAGCAGGCTGTTTTGAAAATCATCTGTTTGGGGGAAAAACCCCACACCATGCAGGAGCTGTGGACAGGTATGGAACAACAGACCGATGAGTGGTTGGTGCCACTGATCCTCAAGCCCGGCCTGGTGGTGTGCGATAACGGGTGTAATCTCGTAGCAGCTCTCGGCCTAGCCGGTTTGACGCACATCCCTGGTGCATGTGCTGAATTTTGTGGTGCAGAGGTTCCTGAAAAATTACCCCAATATGTCAGAGCTGCTGCAGAAATTGCGGGCCGTCTGTATGCACTTTTGGAATTCTCACCCTGCTGCTGCTCGCTGTCTGTGCTGCAACGTAACTTCAGCCTTCCCGCTCACTGCCTCATATGCGACGTACCCACAAGGTGGAACTACACCTTGCACATGCTGTAGAGCAGCAGCAGGCAATAGTGTAGTTTCAGCTGCAGCACGCACGGGTGAGTCGCTCTGCGGAACAGCACCACTTCACCACCAATGAGTGGGCCTCCATGCGGGACGTGTGTGCTGTGTTGCGCTGTTTTTAGTACTCCACCAACATGGCCAGTGCCGATGACGCAGCCTCTGGGCAGCCTGGCACACATGAGCGACTACATGCTGCAGTGCCTGCGCAACGACCACCGAGTTGCCCACATTTTAACCACTTCCCATCCGGGCCATTTCCCCCCTTCCTGACCAGGCCTAATTTTGCAAATCTGACATATCTCACTTTATGTGGTATTGACTTTGGAACGCTTTTACTTATCTAAGTCATTCAGAGATTGTTTTCTCGTGACACATTGTACTTCATGTTAGTCATAAATTTGAGTCAATATATTTCACCTTTATTTATGAAAAAATCCAAAATAAAAAAATAAAAATAGAAAAATTTGCAATTTTCTAAATGTCAATTTATCTGCTTTTAAAACAGAAAGTGATACCTCATAAAATATTTATTACTTAACATTCCCCATATGTCTACTTTATGTTAGGCATTATTTTGGAAATGTCATTTTATTTTTTTGGGACGTTAGAAGGCTTAGAAGTTTAGAAGTAATTCTTAAAATTTTTAAGAAAATTGCCAAAACCCACTTTTTAAGGACCAGTTCAGGTCTGAAGTCACTTTGTGGGGCCTACATAGTGGATACCCCCATAAATGACCCCATTGTAGAAACTACACCCCTTAAGTTACTTAAAACCGATTTTACAAACTTTGTTAACCCTTTAGGCGTTCCACAAGAATTAATGGAAAATGGAGATCAAATTTTTTAATTTCACATTTTTGGCAGATTTTCCATTTTAATCCAATTTTTTCTTTAACACATCGATGGTTAACAGCCAAGCAAAACTCAATATTTATTACCCAGATTCTGCGGTTTACAGAAACACCCCACATGTGGTCATAAACTGCTGTATTAGCACACGGCAGGGCACAGAAGCAAAGGAGTGCCACATGGTTTTTAGATGCCATGTCCCGTTTGAAGCCCCCCTGATGCACCCTTACAGTAGAAACTCCCAAGAAGTGACCACATTTTGGAAATTAGGGGATAAGGTGCCAGTTTTATTAGTACTGTTTTTGGGTACATATGATTTTTTGATCATTCATTATAACACTTTATGGGGCAAGGTGACAAACAAATTGGTTGTTTTAGCACAGTTTTTATTTATTTATTTTTACAGCGTTCACCTGAGGGGTTCGGTCAAATGACATTTTTATAGAACAGATCGTTACGGACGTGGCGATACCTAATATTTATACTTTTTGTTATTTATTTAAGTTTTACACAATAATAGTATTTTTGAAACAAGAAAATTATGTTTTAATGTGTCCATGTTCTGAGAGCTACAGTTTTTATATTTTTTTAATGATTTTCTTATGTAGGGGCTAATTTTTTGCTGGATGAGGTGACGGTTTTATTGGTACTATTTTGTGGGACATACGCCTTTTTGATCACTTGGTGTTGCACTTTTTGTGATTTAAGGTGTCTTTTTTTTACATATTAGATCAGAGGTTAGATCATGTGATATTTTTATAGAGCTGGTTGTTACAGATGTGGCGATACCTAATATGTATATTTTTTTAAAATTTATTTCACTTTAACACAATAATAGCATTTTTGAAACCAAAAAAATTATGTTTTAGTGTCTCAAAGTTCTGAGAGCTATATGTTTTTTAATTTTTTGAGCGATTTTCTTATGTAGGGGCTCATATTTTGCGGGATGAGGTGATGGCTTTATTCCTACCATTTTGTGGGACATACGCCTTTTTGATCACTTGGTGTTGCACTTTTTGTGATGTAAGGTGACAAAAATAGCTTTTTTTGACACATTTTTTATTATTTTTTATGGTGTTTATCGGACTGGGTCGATCATGTGATATATTTATAGAGCCAACCGTCACGGACGCGGCAATACCAAATATGTCTATTTTATTTTATTTTTTCTATTTTAAAATTATTATTTTTTATTCCTTACATGGGGAATTATTTTTTTACATGTGAAACCTTATATATATATATTTTTTTTAGCTTTATTTTTATTTTTTTTATTTTACACTTTGCGTCCCCCATAAGGTCATACAAGACCTCTGGGGGACATTTTCTTTATTTTTTAAATTATTTTTTTCACTGTTGATTTCTCCTGTAACTTGGGCTGACATAGTAACCCCAGTTACAGAAGAAATGCACCCCCAGAGAGGCTGTACAGCGCAATACAGCGCTGTACAGCCTCAGAGCAGGGCTGATCGAGGTCTCTGAAAGACCTCACACAGCTCCTGCACTCTCCGGTCCCAGTGATCACATGACCGCCGCGCTCGGTATGCGCTGTGTATACAGCGATCTAGAAGGCAGGGACACCTGGGAACTGTACCTGCCTTCTCTAAGGATTGCCCTGCTGTCACTAACAGCAGGCAACCCGATCAGCAGCTGCACGATTAGCGTGCAGCTGCAATCTCTGAAAGGACCTTTTAAAACGTCCATTAGGAGATAGAGAACCACCTCCTGGACGTTTATAGTCTATGGGGGGAGGGGAGGTGGTTAACCAGTGCTGATTACTAAGTGGCCACCCTGCTGGATCACCGTTATAAGGACAACGTGCCGTCCTTAATTCCGTCACTGGAGTGTGATTGGAAGATGCGGGAGTAAAAGCGCACGCTGGTAGACACGCTGCTGATGGCATTCCCACCTGACAGCGGGGGCTAGTTGGATGCACATGGCGAAGGCAGAGGAGGAGGAAGAAGTTGCTAACCGCCAGCACCTCAGAAAGGAGGGTTATTATGGCCGAAATGTGGAAAAGCTTTGTCAGCACCACCAGCTGATACGGATCGTCTTAACAGGAGGCAGCATTTCAGCAACATGGTGGAACAGTAGATGTGCACACGCCTACATGTACTGACTAATTTGTCTGCCCCATTCAACTTCTGGGTCTGCATTAACGTATATTTTTTTTCTTTTTTTTTACAATGGAACTAGATACCGTATTTTTTACTCCATAAGATGCACCCAGAAAATAGAGATGGAAACTAAGAATAAAAATGTTTTTCATCAGACCTCAGATCAGACCCCATTCAGACTGCAAGCTCTATCAGCCCTCAGATCAGACTCCCATCAGACCTCAGATCAGACCCCCAAGTTCAATCACACCTCTGTATCACACCCCTATCAAACTCCATTCCTCCTTAGATTGGACCACCATCAGACCCTCATTACTGCTCAGAACTCAGATCAGACCCATAAGCTGTTTCAGACCTCTGTATCAGACCCTTAAACTGCATCAGATATCTGTATCAAACTCCTGTCTTATCCCTTTACCTCTTTAAACCTCAGATCAGACCTAGTTCATACCCCCGTTCCTCATCAGACCTTAGATCAGGCTACCAAATATTGGTAAACTATTTACATTTATATATACACTCACCTAAAGAATTATTAGGAACACCATACTAATACGATGTTGGACCCCCTTTTGCCTTCAGAACTGCCTTAATTCTACGTGGAATTGATTCAACAAGGTGCTGATAGCATTCTTTAGAAATGTTGGCCCATATTGATAGGATAGCATATTGCAGTTGATGGAGATTTGAGGGATGCACATCCAGGGTACGAAGCTCCCATTCCACCACATCCCAAAGATGCTCTATTGGGTTGAGATCTGGTAACTGTGGGGGCCATTTTAGTACAGTGAACTCATTGTCATGTTCAAGAAACCAATTTGAAATGATTTGAGCTTTGTGACATGGTGCATTATCCTGCTGGAAGTAGCCATCAGAGGATGGATACATGTTCTCATTCTGTTTACGCCAAATTCGGACTCTACCATTTGAATGCCTCAACAGAAATCGAGACTCATCAGACCAGGCAACATTTTTCCAGTCTTCAACGGTCCAATTTTGTTGAGTTCGTGCAAATTGTAGCCTCTTTTTCCTATTTGTAGTGGAGTTGAGTGGTACCCGGTGGGGTCTTCTGCTGTTGTAGCCCATCCGCCTCAAGGTTGTGCGTGTTGTGGCTTCACAAATGCTTTGCTGCATACCTCGGTTGTAACAAGTGGTTATTTCAGTCAACGTTGCTCTTCTATCAGCTTGAATCAGTCGGCCCATTCTCCTCTGACCTCTAGCATCCACAAGGCATTTTTGCCCACAGGACTGCCGCATACTGGATGTTTTTCCCTTTTCACACCATTCTTTGTAAACCCTAGAAATGGTTGTGCGTGAAAATCCCCGTAACTGAGCAGATTGTGAAATACTCAGACTGGCTCGTCTGGCACCAACAACCATGCCACGCTCAAAATTGCTTAAATCACCTTTCTTTCCCATTCTGACATTCAGTTTGGAGTTCAGGAGATTGTCTTGACCAGGACCACACCCCTAAATGCATTGAAGCAACTGCCATGTGATTGGTTGACTAGATAATTCCATTAATGAGAAATAGAACAGGTGTTCCTAATAATTCTTTAGGTGAGTGTATATTATACATGATGTTCATACATTGCCGTTACATTGATCTAACATTGGAGGACATTTAGTGAGGGGGAATTAATAGTTACAATCAGAGGCTTTGTGAAGAACACTTTACAACTCCTGGTTGATGTGCAGAGGTGAGCAGGAAAGAAATAAGATTTTTTTTGTTTAAATGCAAAAATTAAGACCTCAGGGATTGCAAGGCCAAACAGAGTCTCCCTGGCTGTTATAAAAATGGATAGCATTTTCTGTCCAGAAGAACCATTATTTCCATTAGATTTACTGTCTGTAAGTGACCTAGGCATACACAGTAGCGCCAGGCCAAGTCATTTACCCTTTGCATTCCAAATGTGCAATGGCCATCACTTAAACAATACTACAAAATCAAACAATCAGCATGGATGTTAAGTCTTAAAAATACTAATGGACATGCATGTTTGGGTTTAAAATTTTGTGCTAGCTAATTAGATGTCTGCCACATGTTAGTCAATGGGTAAAAATGGTATAAGAAGAAAGGATGAGGAGGGATTAGGTAGGAATGAATTTAGGTGGTAGAGGAATGAAGGAGGCTACAGTAGGAATGAACTGAGGTAACATCATTCTGGGTATTAGTAGGTTCATTCATTATAAGAACTTGCTTTATGAGAGCCTGATAATCGAAATAAAGCTTCATCTCTGGATTTTTACCTGTCAGTGTTAAAGAAGTAGACCAAACCATTATCTCTGGATCCTAACCAAGTATTTTCAATAACACCAAGAAATCAGACCAAAAAAAGAACTTTCCTCTTTTGCTCTGTGCTGACAATCACCGCTCCCTGGTCTTCTGCCAGCCTAGCGCTGCATTGTGACCTGATGTCACACAGCGTTAGGTCATAGTGTTCACCTATGAAGACTAAATCCGGACACTGTACGAAGCAGGACAAATCCAGTGTGGCTCCTTGAAGAAGACCAGGGAAAGGTGACTACAACCAGTGCAAGATGAGGCTCACCAGCCCCTGTGCCTCCTTTATACGGATTATATATACATATATATATATATATATATTGTGAGGATTTGCTCTGGTAGGCAGGGTAAGCGGACGCAGAACAGAGGCAAAAGAAACAGTTTGTAAAACAAAACTTCAGTATTTATTCACACAGGAGGAAAAAACAAAGCAACATTTTTCAGTCTTAGTGTTCGTTCGCACAAAAGAAAGTCCAAAGCACAAAGCAGTCACCTTGTTAGCAGGTTTTTTCAGCGGTCCACAACAGGCTATAGGGGGCCTGTTTCGCTGCATGCGGCTCTCACCTGGCTGGAAATCAGCCCCAGCCGCCCATGTTGGGAGGAAAATACCTGCTTTCGCAAAAAATAAACTTTGGTATGTCACATACCCCCTTTGTTCAACACTGAGGGGGTGAACACACACCAGACAGTGTACCCGGGACAAGTTTTGGAAAGGACAAGAACCATCTGGTGACCCGAGCATTCCTCTCTTTGGCCTCATCCACTTCAGAGGGGAGTGGTCGGTAACCAGACAGAACTTTCTCCCCAACAGATAATAGCGAAGAGACTTGAGTGCTCACTTGATGGCCAGGCACTCTCTCTCCACTATACTGTACCGGGTCTCGGCTGGGGTGAGCTTACGGCTGAGTAAGACAACAGGATACTCCTCCCCGTTGACTTCCTGAGACAGTACAGCACCGAGGTCCACTTCGGAGGCATCTTTTGAAGTTGGGCGTCACCGAAACCGGGGAACCACAAAAGACCGACTTCAAAGCGGGGAAAGCCTCTTCCGCATGGTCATTCTAGCGGGCCATCACGGACTTACGTCCCTTCAGGAGCCCTGTCAATGGAGCTGCTAATGGCTAAATGGGGAATAAACCACATATAATAGACCACCATTCCCAGGAACGACTTTATTTGCCTAGAGGTGACAGGTCGGGGCCAATTCCTTATCGCCTCTATTTTGTTTACTTAGGGTTTGATGACTCCGCGCCCAATGACATACCCTAGGTATTTTGTCTCCTCTAACCCTATCGTACATTTTTTTGGGTTAGCTGCTAGACCAGCCTTTCAAAGGGAGTCCACTACGGCCTGTACTTTGGGCAGGTGACTTTCCCAGTCGGTACTGTGAATGACAATATCATCCAGATAAGCTGAGGTGTATTGCCGAATCCGATGTGGATGAAACTAAATGTCCATTAGACGTTGAAAAGTGGCAGGGGCGCCATGCGCACCAAAGGGTGACACCTTATATTGGTACAGCCCCTCTGCTGTAATGAAGGCAGTTTTCTCCTTGGCAGCCTCCATCAAGGCTTCGTGCCAGTATTGGTGAGGTCCAAAACAGAAAAATACCAGGCTCGGCCTAACCTTTCAATAAGTTCATCCACCCGAGGCATGGGATATGCATCGAATTTCGATATTTCGTTCGGCTTATGAAAATCGTTGCAAAACCGTAGCGTCCCATCCGGCTTGGGTATTAAGACTATAGGACTGGCCCACTCACTTTTAGACTCCTCGATGACGTCTAGCCACAGCATGAGCTGCACTTCCTCCGAGATGGCTTGTCGAGATGGCCTGAGGCTCAGTGACAATGTCATGCTGGATTGTGGAAGTAAATCCAGGGAGGTCCGAGAACACATCCGTGTTCCAACTAATGAAATCCCTGGTCTCCTGAGCCTGTTTAGAGGAGAGGCTGTCAGCAATTTTTACTGTGACAACCGCTTCCCTTGCCTCAGACATAGGAGCCGGAACCTCTTTCCCTAGAAAACCCAGCCGTGGGCTGTCTTCTCCCTATCTTTCCTAGGTTTAAGTAAATTAACATGGTAAACCTGCTCCGGCTTCCGCCACCCTGGCTGGTGTACCTTGTTATTTACCTCTCCAACTTTCTCGAGTACCTTGTAGGGCCCCTGCCATCTAGCTAGGAATTTACTGTCCACAGTTGGTACCAGAACCAAAACCTGATCACCAGGGTTAAAGTTCCGGACCCAAGCCTGCCAATTATAGATTCGACTCTGGGCTCGCTGAGCGGCCTCCATATGCTCCATGACAAGAGGCAAAACGGTCTCTATCCGCTGTTGCATCTTGATTACATACTCCAGGACACTTTTATGCGGAGTGGGTTGCTGTTCCGATGCCTCTTTGGCCACGTCCAACAGACCACGAGGATGTCTGCCATAAAGCAATTCAAAGGGCGAGAACCCAGTAGAGGCCTGGGGTACCTCTCACACAGCAAACATGAGATAGGGCAGAAGAAGATCCCAATCCTTTACATCTTTAGACACCACCCTTTTTAACATAGTTTTTAGAGTTTTGTTAAACCTTTCAACCAGACCGTCCGTTTGCGGATGGTACACGGACGCTGATATGCAGCAACTTACAGAGTTCCCTCATGACCTTGGCCATAAAAGGGGTCCCGTGGTCAGTCAGAACCTCTTTATGTAGTCCCACTCAGGAGAACAACTCTATTAGCTCCTTAGCTAAAAGCTTTGCCGATGTATGTCACAGTGGCACTGCCTCCGGGTACAGAGTGGCATAGTCCAGGACGACCAAGATGTTTTGGTGTCCTCTAGCGGACTTCGGTACTGGGCTTACCAGGTCCATAGCGATTCGCTCAAACGTCACCTCGATGATCGGGAGAGCTACCAAGGGACTGCGGAAAAGGTGCTGGGGTCTAGTTGCCTGGCAGGTCAGGCAAGACTTACATAATTCTTCCACCTCCTTTAAACATACTGGGCCAGTAAAACCGTTGTAGTATCCGGTCCTGTGTCTTCTGCATTCCCAGATGACCCCCGAGAACATGCTGGTGGGCTAACTCTAACACAAGTTTGCGATAAACCTGGGGCACCACCAACTGCTCAATGGATGCACCTTGCAGCTGGTTTACCCAGTTCAACATACCCTGATGAACCACAAAACGGGGGAACACCAACTCTGCCCCTGGTTGTTGTGGTTCACCATCTACTATTAATACATTTTTCCAGGCTCGGGATAGGGTTGGGTCCCGGTGTTGGGTGGTACCAAAATTATCCCTGGAGACATTGAGGTCTGCCAGCGCAGGACCCGGCGGCAATTTCTCAGTGTCTCCCACCATCACACTTAGCGGGGTTGTCTCCCCCTCTTCCACCAAAGTGGTGGTCACCTCTGCCGCTGTCCCTTCAGACTCAGGTTCCCAGGGTTCTTGTGTCCCCCCTGAGCCAGGCCGCTCTGCTAGGGTTACCCCTGTCTGATGGGTATCAGTCACTCTCTTAGCAGGCCACAGTGCCGGGAAGCCCGGGAAGTCATTCCCTATTATAAGTTTGCAGTGTAGATTGGTGGCGACAGCCACCTCGTGGGTCCGTGGGTCCGCCTGCCGGCAACCGTGGATATAGACACCATAGCAGTGGGTTAGTTTTTCAAGTCTCCATGAATACACATGACCCCAACTTTCTGGCCAGTATACTCAGTAGACCGTACCAGGGGAGCCCTTACCAGGGTCACCAGACTCCCTGAGTCCAACAGAGCCTCCGCTGTAGTGTCTCCCACCTCCACCTGGCATAGGTGATTCAGAGTCTCTGGGGCACCCGCTGCACACAGCTTCATAGCATATAACAACTGACGGAAGCAATAGTTCGTGTCCATGGGTTCCATCTGATGTGGACAGTCAGCTCGTACATGGCCAGGCTCCTGACACCACCAGCAGACTATCGGAGCTGGGTCCACAGGGGGTACATCCTAGGTGGGTTTGGTGGGCCCAAATCGCCAGGTCTGGGGTGGAGAGTCACGGGTTTTGACTACCTCCCTCCCAAAAGAACCCCCCCTGTAGATTCCGGGTAGTCTCATAGCGCTCCACCAGGTCCACCATCTCGAGAGCATTACCTGGAGAGACCTGGCTGATCCATTGCTGGAGAGGGGATGGCAAAGCCCTCCAGAAAATATCAGCCAACAGACGGTTCAGCATAGCAGTGGGGCTTAGCACGTCAGGCTGCAGCCACTTTTGCAAAAGGTTAAGCAAGTTATAATACTGGGGTCTCATGGGCTCAGCTGGCTTAAACCCCCACTGATGCACCCGCTGGGCCCGGATGATCACATTCACCCCAGTCTTGCCAGAATCTCATCCGTGACTTTCTGGTAGTCGGCTGCTTGATCGTCCGGCAAGTCGAAATACACCCACCAGGAATCGGGTGTCAGGAACGGATCGACGACCTCAGCCCACTGATCTTGGGGTAGATTCTCCCTTGTGGCCACCTTCTCATACATCACCAGGTAGGTTTTGATGTCATCTAAAGAGTGTCATCTTGGGAATCTCTGCACGGACTGCTTTCCGGACATCATGGACACTCTGGGACGCTCCTGCCGTCTGTAAGACCATCACGTGTTGTAACAGCAGCTGGTTTGTTTCTTGCTGGTGTTGATTAGCCTCCACGAGAGTTTTCATTACAGCCTCCATTTTGTCACGTGACACAGGTTTAAATTTAGCTGGTTTTAGCCAGGACATCCAGCCGTTCCCGAAAAAATATTTTGGCGCTTACGCCAGCCTCACTGCGCCTGCCTGCTCCAATTGTGAGGATTCGCTCTGGTAAGCAGAGTAAGTAGACGCAGAACAGAGGCAAAAGGAACAGTTTGTAAAACAAAACTTCAGTGTTTATTCACACAGGAGGAAAAAACAAAGCAACATTTTTCAGTCTTAGTGTTTGTTCACACAAAGTAAAGTCCAAAGCACAAAACAGTCAGCTTGTTAGCAGTTTTTTTCAGCGGTCCACAACAGGCTTTAGGGGGCCTGTTTCCCTGCAGCCCTCTAGCATGGCACCATGCCTCAGATACCAAAATAGAGACCTTGATTCTGAGCCCAGCTGCCTATTTAATAACATCCATGTGCTGTCAAAACCCGGATCGGCACTTAAACTCCGGTCCGGTATTTGATCTCACCTGGCTGGGAGGAAAATACCTGCCTTCCCAAACAAAACCCCTTGCTATGTCACAATATATATATATATATATATATATATATATATATATATGTATATAAATATATATAAACAGTATATATATATATATATATATATATATATATAAAGCCCCAATTCCAAAAAGTAATGTGCAAATAAAAGTCAAAAGCAATGATTTTCTAATCTCATAGACCCATATTTTATACACAATAGATCATAGAACATATATCAGATGTTGAAAATGAGACATTTTACCATTTTATGAAAAAATTATTTACTTAGAACCTGGAAGCAAATATCTCAATAAAGTTTTTTAATATTCGATTCCTGAACAGTCCAAGTGTTCTTTGTAACAGAGTCCAGCTAATTACTTGGCTAATAAAGTGTGCAAGATATGCACTAGAGAGAGAGAGCCATCTGAGGAGACAGAACCTGTCTAGAGAGGTTTACTCCTGGTGTAACACACATTAATGTAATGTTGTCCTAGTAGTGGGTAGTAAGCCACTTGCATATTATGTACAGTACATTATCTTTTTTGAATAAAGAGGGTTAAAATGTACTTGTTCTTTAGCTTCATATTTGCATATTCTACAAAGGAAGTGAGCTTCTTATCTTTTTTTAATATATTTTTTTCTATGATCAAAGTCATTATATGAATACTGAATTAGTAATTCTGATTGTTTTGTTAATGACTTATATTAGAGATTTGGTTTAATGATAGCGACAGCAGCAGGCAAGTTCATTTTTCTAATCACGCTGGCTCAGTCATTAGTCAACCTCTCTCACTTGACCTACATATTATATGAAGGATTTTAAATAGTAAGTCAATGTGCTGAATAGAACACTTTTAAGTGTTAGTGGTGTTATCCTTGTTTCAATGCACTTTTTACTGTGGAACACAAAATCCTGCTTGTAAAATTGCTTAGTATGGAAACTGACCAGTGATGAATGCAGTCATAAGGCAATTGATACTCAAATAGGTATAATAAATCATTGTTAAAAAAAATTAAAATGACGGAAAAATATAACAGTAAAATACATTTAGAAAAAAAAAAAGAAGCATTGTTCACACTTGTGTCTTATGTTTGCTGTCAGGTTTTCCACTATTTTCATGATAAGTATGACATAGTATACAAATCTCTTTTTACAGTCAATAATGCAGTAATCATGATGTCAGTGGTGTCTATTAGGATTCATCTAAAAAACAGTCTGTCATTCTTGTTATGGCTCAATTAAAACATGACAGAGCCTAATAAAGCGACATTTAAAGCAGCACACATGGTGCTATTTTTTGTCTATATAATAGAGGCTCTTGGTATTTCTCGGATATACCTGTTCTAATTGATAATCAATATATGAAATGTCTGTTATCTTGGCTCCTTCCTCCCCTCTGATGTTGCTCTTCCTTTGGAGTCACAAATACATCCTTGTAGCCTATGTTTCAGATTAATGCCTCTGGCTTTTTAGAAGTAGGACATAGCCTTATTGCATTGCACTTACTCTGCTCTAAATCCTATCAAACAGAAAAAAAACAATGACTTATGTTCTTTACTTATAAATTGTATCCTTAAAGCAGAATCTCCAGTGTATTCGATAAGATGCACTTTCACATTCCTGTCTCCTGCCTCCTCCTTATAAGAGATGACAGGAAGAAATCTATCAATTAGAAGCAGGAGGCAGGGGAAATCAGCATAAGGAATAATGTAAGAGAGTTCTAAACACAGAGACTGATTTCCTGTCTACACAAGAAGACAAGCTCTGAACTGGTGGTCAGCATGGGTTCACATAAAACAGCTCATTCATAAGGTAGTTCAAAATGCATGGATGCATTGAACTGAGATGGGCCAAATAACAATGCTGGAATCTTACTGGAGATTTGGCTTGATATATGGCATGGGGAGTGAGATGACCAGATAAAAAAAAAAGATATTGTGGTCCTATTTAGGCATATGTGTATGCCATATTTGTAAATGGATGGCCACCTAGTCTGTCAAGGGTTTGCAAGCATGCTACTGTATTCTAATAAATTTGCATTGTGAAAAATTAGGAACCTAATAGTGTTGACTGAGCACAAAAGTGCTCGGTGCTCTGTCCAAACACATCGGTATGCTCATGTGCTCTACTGAGCACAATGGAAGTCAATGGGAGAACCCCAGTTACCCCCTGCACGAAAGGGAAGAGAGTGTCTGGTTCACAAAAAAAAGTTAGAAATTGATGGAAACCCCATCAAAATGGTTTGGAAACAGCATAAAGAGGATGGCTGGATGTGTCTTGGACTCCTATTATCTATGACATACAATAGACAATCACACAAAGGCTATATGCCAAAAGCCAGGTATATGCAAGCCATCAATCTATCCATGAGACAGTTGACAGGCTTAGTCAGCAAAACTTACAATGGCAGCCTTGTGCACTATGAGACATTTCAAACCAGCTCTCATCTGACTGATAGCCAGTAAGCCTCAAAGTTACTTCAGATCTGTTGGATGGTTTGGGTGGACCTGCGCACCTAGATCAATATCATTAGGGAGACCAAAAGTTTTCTGATTGTCCTAAAATAATATTCAATAACCTTTCTATACAGTTTTGTCATGTAAAAACTAATTTGCATAAACATGGACATATGGGAAAGACATGAGCAGAATCTGCCTTGTTTTTCAGCTAAAAAAAACATTTGCGTGGAAAATTTGCGATCTACACTACTCATGAACAGCGCCATTTATTGGTTTCATAGTCTTATGACAAGAGAAATATTCTTGTCAAACTATGAAACCAATAGTTGGAGCTGTTCATGAGTCATGAACAGCACCTTCTATTGGTTTCATAATCTTATGACAAGATTATTAGTGTAGCCTTTTGCATGGAAAATTCACAATAAAAATTCACGATTAGAATATTCGCAGTCTACACTACTCATGAACATTGCTATCTATTGGTTTCATAGTCTTATGACAAGAGTAATAGTCTTGTCAAACTATAAAACCAATAGATGGTGCTGTTCATGAGTCATGAACAGCTCCATCTATTGGTTTCATAGTCCTATGACAAGATTATAAGTGTAGCCTTTTGCATGGAAACTTTGCGATAAAAATTAGCAATTAGAGTATTCGCGATATACACTAGTCACGAACAGCGCCATCTATTGGTTTCATAGTCTTATGACAAGAGTATTAGTCTTGTCAAACTATGAAACCAATAGATGGCGCTATTCATGAGTCATGAACAACGCCATCTATTGGTTTCATAGTCTTATGACAAGTTTATTAGTGTAGCCTTTTGAATGGAAAATTTGTGATAAAAATTCATGATTAGAATATTTGTGATCTACACTACTCATGAACAGCGCCATCTATTGGATTCATAGCCTTGTCATAAGACTATGAAACCAATAGATGCCGCTGTTTATGAGTCATTACAAGCAGGGCAATAGTCCTCAGATACACCCTAGCAAGCTTATATTACCGGAGATAAAGTGCTAGAAGATGTGTGAATGATAGCAGCAATCCGATATACACCTCAGTGTTAGCGCAGGCTATTATAGGCTGAGTGCTACACGGTGTGTGCACTCTGTTGAGCAGTGTGCCTCACTTACTAGTGCCCCAACAAGATGAACAGCGCCATCTATTGGTTTCATAGTCTTATGACAAGAGTTATCGTCTTGTCATAAGACTATGAAACCAATAGATGGCGCTGTTCATGACTCATGAACAGTGCCATCTATTGGTTTCACTGTCTTATGAAAAAAATAATCGTCTATGACACCAATAAATGGTGCTGTTCATGAGTAGTGTAGATTGCAAATTTTCCATGCAAATGGGTTTTCTGCATGTCTTTCCCATATGCCCATGTTTATGCAAATGAGTTTTTACATTACAAAACTGTATAGAAAGGTTATTGAATATTATGTTAGGACAATTAGAAAACTTTTTGTCTCCCTAATGAAATTGATCTAGGTGCGCAGGTCCACCCAAGCCATCCAACAGATCTAAAGTAACTTTGAGGCTTACTGGCTCTCAGTCAGATGAGAGCTGGTATGAAATGTCTCATAGTGAGCAAGGCTGCCATTGTAAGGTATGCTGACTAAACCTGTTATCTGTCTCATGGATAGATTGATGGCTTGCACATACATGGCTTTTGGCATATAGCCTTTGTGTGGTTGTTTATTGTATGTAATATATAATAGGAGTCCAAGACACATCCAGCCATCCTCTTAATGCTGTTTCCAAACCATTTTGATGGGCTTTCCATCAATTTCTAACCTTTTTTGTGAACCAGACACCCTCTCTTCTTCAGAGCAGGGGGTGCCTGGTTTGATTCTTGGGTCTTCCATTGACTTTCATTGTATTAAATTGTACTTAAGCACCTGCAGTATTCGGCCCAGCACTCGGATATGCCGAGCATAGCGATGCTCGAGGCGAACAGTACAGGGACATATGTATCATCTGTTTCCTGTTGCCTTGATGAAAAAAGCCTCTCTAATTCTAATATTCAGCTTCTCTTTGATTTTTTTTTAAATAGCTTACCAAATAGAATGTATGTACTCTATCTATAAAAATGAAAGAAACAAAGCAAAGGCAAAAATTGAAAGACACTGCTGTGGTGCCATTGTTTACCTGAATATGAACACATGGCTTTTGTCATTGGAAACTAGGAATAGGTAGTTAAAAGTCTGTGTGTGTGTCTGTGTGTCTGTGTAGAGGGTTTAAATTGTTAAAGTTAAAGGAGAATTCCAGGATTTTGTTTTTGATGGCTTATCCTCTGACACCTTGCACCCTTGCCAATCAGCTGTTACAGTGTAGGTGTCAGAAATACTGTACGTAGCTCTGTCCATTGTATAGTGGATAGAGCTTGATACTGCAGCAGTGATTCCATTGATTTCCTTCTGCCCACACCTAATTCTAGTTCCAGAGCTACATTGAAACAACTGATCATTGGGGTTGCAGGGTATTAGACCTCGCCAATTAGATATTGATATCCTAAGGATAGACCATTAATAACAAAATCCTGAAATGCCCCAATGCTTCTAATAAATTCATTTCTGCTTTTGCTGGGCACAGTGTGAGGATCTATTCCAGCCTCTCCCAGTGCTCTGGTCTTCTAATATTGACTTCTAGCTGCCCTAGTGTGCTACTCCAGTATATAGCAGTTCTCCATAAGCCTGGGGGTATGTTTAAATACATATAGTCTGCCAGTACTATACTGGTCTAGACTTTCCCACACTTCTAGGCCAATCACCACTGAGCCCTATCTTAATACTTACCCATATCCTCAACATACTTGGTGTGTGAAAGACGGTTTATGCTCATAGCACACATATCTAGGACTCAGAATACACATTATCATGACATCATAAGGGGGGGGGATAATTTCATGTCACAGAAGACAGTTTATGGGGGAGAGTTAACGAGGGGAATGATCCAGAACACAGAGACACATTAATTATAGGACAGATGGGGCAGGGTCTATGTAAGCTGATCCAGAGTCAGTCCATTTAGGGATACGGACTGATAAATAAGCTAAAACCAACAAATTCTATTTTGACCTCAGTAAGAAATGTACTTACTAAGTACTAGAGGGAAGACGTGGCTGTCTATACACAGAAAAATCTGAGATGCTGAGCATTCTGCAGTGTTCAAGCACTGATCACTGGTTGGGGAAGGGGCCTCTGCAAAATTGTTGGAAGGGAGACCCCTATTGGTAGAAGTGTTTTTAAGGTGAATAACATGCAAATGTTAAATCAAACTGATTTACAGATTTGTTCAGGTTCACCTAACGTTACCTTTGAGAAGAACTTGTTTGAAAAGTTAGTGCCCATTTAGGGTTAAGCTATAAAGTTGTTTACACATACTGTAAGAATATACAGCATTTAAACTAAAAATTCAAGAGGAAAAAAAGATAAAGTTTTCCTGTAATTGTTGCTATTCAGAAAGCCATTGTGTTATATTAACCTATCAATAAATTAGTCATCAATTACTACAATAACCCTCCCATTTGCAAGTAAATCCGGTATACAAAGTCAAACATAATGTCTTACAGTTTTTCCTTACATACCACACGTATCAAGGACATGAAAATTGAAAATGGCTTAGCGGTTCTCAATTCAACCAAGCAATTCCTTGCAATTATATGCCACTATGGTGATTTGTACTACTACCTTCAGGATGTGAAATCAAAGCTAACAGCTTGAAACACTAGAGCTGATCAGTCATTCGTCTGCTGAAAGAAAGCTCTGTTGACATTCCATTTGTACTTTTGCAAACTTGGTAGAAACGCGTCTAAAATGTAAGATCTAAAAAGATTTTGCAAATGTGATTTTATTTGCCTCTGTTCCTTCTAATTTATGAGTTCCAATATCTTAATCTGAATAGTAATTGCATATTTATGATGCAGAGTTTCAACATAATGGATGGTAGGTTAACTTTTTGTGATCTTGCAGGAAAAGTAATTTCAGACTGCATATATTTATGTTACACAATATGTGAAGATGTAGACAGATTTTAAATTATATCTATTATCTGTATTTCATATATTATCTATCTATCTATCTATCTATCTATCTATCTAATCCTATTTATTTATAATCTATCTATTTATTTATCTATCTATCATCTATCCACTTTGCATTTCTAGTTAGCTAGGTAGCTATACATTTTTTCCTGAGTTCGTTTTTAGTTTATCTAAGTCATCTTGCTGGATTATTTTTCAGAGCAGGCCCAGAACAATGTATCTTTATTTCTATTCACTGTCATTAATCCAGTTTCAACATGCATGTCATTACTCTTCACCATCTACTTCGTTGCCAGACTCCCATCCTCTCCATCCCTGACGATCATCTTTGGGTTCTATCATTTATTGGTGTGTATTTATTATGGTGTATTTAACTGCCAGTATTCATATATAAATCTTGCAGTTGAGCCCTACTTTATGTCCTTGGAGTATGTTAGTAACATGAGCCACAGTTAGTACTTTGATAAAGGAAAGTGCTATAGGTGAAATCCAGCTCTGCAGTCTTGTTAACAGCTGGCATTGCTATATGCACTATAATCATGCAGTGAGGTGGAAGGGAGGCGTGTTGTGGTCCCAGCAGTGGCACCCACCAGTGTGCAGACATTTATCATCAATCCTGTGGCTTTGGTGAAAATGTCCTTTTTTGGGAAAACCTCTATAATATGCAATAAATAAACTTGATACATAAGATACTCCCTGACTTACCAGGTTGTCTAGCATACAGGTTGTATGATGGGATTTTGTTAGAAACATGTCTATTTTTATAGACACTTTGGGGATTTGCTTGGCTTGCATGTGTGTTGAGAAGGGTTGAGACGCATGCATATATATCCATGCATGCATGCAAACACGTGCATGCATGTATGGTATATATGCATACATTGACCACCATATCATGGGATGATGTGCGCAGATGTGCCCAACATCTGCGTACGTCTTCCCTTGGTGGTCCACAGGGGCTCATGTTGGCCCCTGTGGGAAATATGTGGTCCCTGGTTGATCTGTGCCCCCTTATATGATCTGTGCCCCCCTTATATGTGTCCCCTTATAGTTAGTATATATTTATTGTATGGCCGTGTATATATTCCCTCTCATGTATATATATATATATATATATATATATATAGGGATGTGTGTATGCAGTGCATACATCTGTATATGTGTATCTGCCATGGCTCTCCCCCAGGTATATATATATATATATATATATATATGGGCCTATAACTGCCCATGTATTCCCCAGGTTTATAATGAGTATATATGTGTATATAGATGCGCCCCAAGTATCTATATACATATATATACTTAAATGCCCCCCATAGGGACAGCGTTTAGCCAGTTCCTGCAGTGGGGTGGATATGTCTCCAGGTGGCTGGTGACTTCAAAGGCTAAGGGATCAATAGATCTGAGGCCTTTTGTTGAGTTTATCAGCCTAGTTACTATGCTCTGCCCCACCTTATGGGACATGGCTGGGCGTGTGGTGCTGCTAGCCTCAGGGGGACAATTGGCTGTCCTGAGGGCAGGCATACGTCACAGTGACACTATGATCTCACATCTCTGAGGAGGGGCTAGGTGGGCTGTTTCTGAGGCTGATATAGGAGCCTCAAGCCAGCAACAGGGTCTTTTTGGAACTGTACTACAGAGAGAGACATGGGAACAGGTCCCTGAAGGAAGAGAGGCCCATATGCCCCTGGAGATGGCTGAGTATACGCTGGCATGGCATTGGCATGACAACCATATTTACCCCTTCCCTGTCCAGCAGCATCAACCCCTGTTGGTGAAACCCCCTGCAAATACCCTGGCACTGCATTGTATAGCTGCCCTTGCAGTGCCAACCATATTTACCCCTTCCCTGCCCAGCAGCATCAACCCCTGTTGGTGAAACCCCCTGAAAATACCCTGGCACTGCATTGTATAGCTGCCCTTGCAGTGCCAACCATATTTACCCCTTCCCTGCCCAGCAGCATCAACCCTTGTTGGTGAAACCCCCTGCAAATACCCTTGCAGTACCAACCACATTCACCCCTTCCCTGCCCAGCAGCATCAACCCCTGTTGGTGTAATCCCTGACCTCCCTCCCCATTCCTGCATTCACCCCAACCTTGCCAACCCTGTTCCCCTGCTCCGTCCTGCTATCCTTCAGCCTGGTGTATCTGTGGCCTGCATTAACCCTTGCAGGTCCCAGTCTTATTTCCCCTAGGGATAGACCAGTAATAGTTAGGGTGGGCTGTTAATATATATGTGTGTGTGTGTGTATTGTATTAGATAGCTTTGTGGGTGGAACTTGGGATTGTATTGAAAGTGTATTATTGTAATTGTAGTTAGGACCGTATTAGTGTATTGTTATAGTGTGTTTACTTATATTGCTGTGTGCTGCTATAAATATATGTATCTATTCCATTGATATAGATATATACACTCACCTAAAGAATTATTAGGAACACCATACTAATACGGTGTTGGACCCCCTTTTGCCTTCAGAACTGCCTTAATTCTACGCGGCATTGATTCAACAAGGTGCTGATAGCATTCTTTAGAAATGTTGGCCCATATTGATAGGATAGCATCTTGCAGTTGATGGAGATTTGAGGGATCCACATCCAGGGCACGAAGCTCCCATTCCACCACATCCCAAAGATGGTCTATTGGGTTGAGATCTGGTGACTGTGGGGGCCATTTTAGTACAGTGAACTCATTGTCATGTTTAAGAAACCAATTTGAAATTATTCGAGCTTTGTGACATGGTGCATTATCCTGCTGGAAGTAGCCATCAGAGGATGGATACATGGTGGTCATGAAGGGATGGACATGGTCAGAAACAATGCTCAGGTAGCCCGTGGCATTTAAACGATGCCCAATTGGCACTAAGGGGCCTAAAGTGTGCCCAGAAAACATCCCCCACACCATTACACCACCACCACCAGCCTGCACAGTGGTAACAAGGCATGATGGATACATGTTCTCATTCTGTTTACGCCAAATTCGGACTCTACCATTTGAATGTCTCAACAGAAATCGAGACTCATCAGACCAGGCAACATTTTTTCCAGTCTTCAACAGTCCAATTTTGGTGAGCTCGTGCAAATTGTAGCCTCTTTTTCCTATTTGTAGTGGAGATGAGTGGTACCCGGTGGGGTCTTCTGCTGTTGTAGCCCATCCGCCTCAAGGTTGTGCGTGTTGTGGCTTCACAAATGCTTTGCTGCATACCTCGGTTGTAACGAGTGGTTATTTCAGTCAACGTTGCTCTTCTATCAGCTTGAATCAGTCGGCCCATTCTCCTCTGACCTCTCGCATCCACAAGGCATTTTTGCCCACAGGACTGCCGCATACTGGATGTTTTTCCCTTTTCACACCATTCTTTGTAAACCCTAGAAATGGTTGTGCGTGAAAATCCCAGTAAGTGAGCAGATTGTGAAACACTCAGAACAGCCTGTCTGGCACCAACCAACAACCATGCCACGCTCAAAATTGCTTAAATCACCTTTCTTTCCCATTCTGACATTCAGTTTGGAGTTCAGGAGATTGTCTTGACCAGGACCACCCCCCTAAATGCATTGAAGCAACTGCCATGTGATTGGTTGACTAGATAATTGCATTAATAAGAAATAGAACAGGTGTTCCTAATAATTCTTTAGGTGAGTGTATAATTATAAGCAAATATTAGACTGTGACTTAGGCTACATTCACACGTCAGTATTTTTTTATATCCCGATTTTCGGTCCTTTTTTGCGGATCCGTTGTTCCTGAAAATGTTTCCGTATGTCATCCGTATGTCATCCGTTTTTTGCGGATCCGCAAAAAACGGAAACATGTATAAATTTCAATAAGCAAATAAAGTTGTTTGGATTTCTTTGAAAAAAATAAAAAGAAAAAAAAGAAAAAAAATTTAAATGTAATTTCCAGGAACGGAATCCGCATAAAACGGATGACATACGTAATGACATCCGAATGTCTTCCGTTTTTTGCGGATCCATTGAATTTATATTGTACCAGGATCCGATTTTTGCGGAAAAGAATAGGACAAGTTTTATATTTAATCGGACATGCGGAACGGAACAACGGAAACGGACAGCACACATTGTGTTGTCCGATTTTTTCCAGGACCCATTGAAAATGAATGGGTCCAGAACTGGTCCTTATCTGTTCCGCAAAAAACGGAACAGATCAGGAAAGAAAAAACGGACGTGTGAATGGACCCTTATAGTGTGTTAATAAATACCTTTTATTTAAGCACAGTGTGTAGTCTTTTGTAGTAGAAAGGCGCTGCATCAATAGTCGCACGTAGTGTAGTTCAGTGGAGTGTATAGGTAACAGAGGTAGTTAGCTAGTTAACATAGCTAAATAGGTTAGGTAGTTTATTTATGTTATGATAAAGGTATAAATAGGCGGAGTCATCAATAGACGGCTCCTCCTATTTATAAATATATTAATTATTGATATTTGCATAAATAATGGTGATTAATATTCCCCCTTAACAATGTGTAAAAATGGCCCTCACCTACAGGGAGTGCAGAATGATTAGGCAAGTTGTATTTTTGAGGATTAATTTTATTATTGAACAACAACCATGTTCTCAATGAACCCAAAAAACTCATTAATATCAAAGCTGAATATTTTTGGAAGTAGTTTTTAGTTTGTTTTTAATTTTAGCTATTTTAGGGGGATATCTGTGTGTGCAGGTGACTATTACTGTGCATAATTATTAGGCAACTTAACAAAAAACAAATATATACCCATTTCAATTATTTATTTTTACCAGTGAAACCAATATAACATCTCAACATTCACAATTATACATTTCTGACATTCAAAAACAAAACAAAAACAAATCAGTGACCAATATAGCCACCTTTCTTTGCAAGGACACTCAAAAGCCTGCCATCCATGGATTCTGTCAGTGTTTTGATCTGTTCACCATCAACATTGCGTGCAGCAGCAACCACAGCCTCCCAGACACTGTTCAGAGAGGTGTACTGTTTTCCCTCCTTGTAAATCTCACATTTGATGATGGACCACAGGTTCTCAATGGGGTTCAGATCAGGTGAACAAGGAGGCCATGTCATTAGATTTTCTTCTTTTATACCCTTTCTTGCCAGCCACGCTGTGGAGTACTTGGACGCGTGTGATGGAGCATTGTCCTGCATGAAAATCATGTTTTTTCTTGAAGGATGCAGACTTCTTCCTGTACCACTGCTTGAAGAAGGTGTCTTCCAGAAACTGGCAGTAGGACTGGGAGTTGAGCTTGACTCCATCCTCAACCCGAAAAGGCCCCACAAGCTCATCTTTGATGATACCAGCCCAAACCAGTACTCCACCTCCACCTTGCTGGCGTCTGAGTCGGACTGGAGCTCTCTGCCCTTTACCAATCCAGCCACGGGCCCATCCATCTGGCCCATCAAGACTCACTCTCATTTCATCAGTCCATAAAACCTTAGAAAAATAAGTCTTGAGATATTTCTTGGCCCAGTCTTGACGTTTCAGCTTTTGTGTCTTGTTCAGTGGTGGTCGTCTTTCAGCCTTTCTTACCTTGGGCATGTCTCTGAGTATTGCACACCTTGTGCTTTTGGGCACTCCAGTGATGTTGCAGCTCTGGAATATGGCCAAACTGGTGGCAAGTGGCATCTTGGCAGCTGCACGCTTGACTTTTCTCAGTTCATGGGCAGTTATTTTGCGCCTTGGTTTTTCCACACGCTTCTTGCGACCCTGTTGACTATTTTGAATGAAACGCTTGATTGTTCGATGATCACGCTTCAGAAGCTTTGCAATTTTAAGAGTGCTGCATCCCTCTGCAAGATATCTCACTATTTTTGACTTTTCTGAGCCTGTCAAGTCCTTCTTTTGACCCATTTTGCCAAAGGAAAGGAAGTTGCTTAATAATTATGCACACCTAATATAGGGTGTTGATGTCATTAGACCACACCCCTTCTCATTACAGAGATGCACATCACCTAATATGCTTAATTGGTAGTAGGCTTTCGAGCCTATACAGCTTGGAGTAAGACAACATGCATAAAGAGGATGATGTGGTCAAAATACTCATTTGCCTAATAATTCTGCACGCAGTGTATATTAAGTTAAGCTGGCATTCAGGCATGATACCTAAAGCATTACTTTCAGTTAAATGTCTTTAGCATGGCGACTAATGTTAAGAAATCTGAGCCTACAAATGTAGTCACTTGGTCAACTTGTAACTGCAATTGTTTCAATGACTTTATTATTCAATTGACCACTGAGATGTCCAAAAGCAACTGTGGTGAGAAAAAACATATAAATGTTATCATCTGATTTTCTAAGAACTAGCTGACAGTGCCATCTCATCTCCTGCATAAAATATTGCCGAAGAGGCATGTCATCGTCACTTAAAAAAATCTTACTTTGATTTATTAACAAGAAGCTGATCAGTTCTCCCTGCTGGAACCCCAGCAATGAACTGTAATCTAAAGGGAAACCAAGCAGCAAGTTCTGTATTCTCCTGCAGTGTCACCATGGGGGAAATAAAGCATTACACAGCAAAATAAGGGCAGGTTTATCAAGACCAACATTTTATCCCCTGAACTGGGGGAAGATGCGCTTAACTTATGATGAGGCAGATGAAGTTCATTCTCACAGTCCCTGCGTCTGGAATGAAATATGCACTAGCTCATAGCTGTAGATTGGTGTACATGGTGGACATTTCAGTCCATTATATGACAGGGAACTGATGGAAAAGATGACAAATATTTCTAAGTGCATTTCCCTGACCACACCATGGCCCTATCACACTTCTGTTTTAAAATGTGGTGAGAGTGGCAGTAAAATGCCACTTGTGCAAATAAAATGTACACATATGGCGTTTAAAAACTATGCAACTTTTTAACACCAGTTTTCTGATATGACAAATCTTTCCCACAGTTTGTGAGGCTGAAAAAGACATGTCTAGTCAGTTCGACCTATTATCCTGCAAAGTTAGTCCAGAAGAAGGCAAAAAAACTAAAATTATTATTTTCCTCATTCATAGGAAAAAAATTCCTTCCTGACTCCAATCAGGCAATCAGAATTTCTCAATGGACTAATGACCCTTCTCCAGATTTCTAGTAACTATAACCTAAAATATTACCAGACATCCCAACCTGCAAAAACTCATTTCAGGGAGGTGCACTTCTCATTTCAGGGAGGTTTTCTCTTTTTTTTCTTTCACAAACTTTTTATTACATTTTCCAAACATATACAGTATCTGCACACTTTGCTCTATGGTGTGGAGGACTGGGCTCATTACCCTGCCCCAAATTATCATATTTATGTATATGATTAAAGGGATTCTGTCACCACCTATAAGCCCTGTGAGCTAAACATATGCTCATGTCCAGGGTAGCATTCTGATTTCTAAGATGGCCTTATAAAAGCTATTTGTGGCTTTATTCTGCGGAAAAACAGGTTTTACTAACCTGTCAATCATTGAATTAAGTTGCCCAAGCAGGGGAGGTCTGTGGATGCATGGTGCCCGGCCGCACGCATCGCCGTTCGTGCCCTGCGCCGCCTTCTACTCCTCAGTGCCGCCTCTCCCTCCTTCCGCTTTGAGATCCCGCGCGTGCGCACAGGCTCAGCCTGATGCGCCGTTGCGGACTGCTGGCATCGGCTTCTTCTTGCACTGTGCGCACGCGCCGAGAAGGGGACACTGCTACAGGTTGCCGGAAAGGTTTACTGCGATTAAACTAGAGATGGGAAGTTTGGATCTTTCACCTGAATCGGTTCATTCAAATGAACCGATTCATGAATCGAATCTTCGGTTCATTCGCTGAGCTGACAAGAAGCAAGTGAACCGAAGCTTAGGTTGCGCAATGCGCATGCGCGGATGCTTCGATTCACTTGCTGACTCGCTGAGTCGGCTCTTGGTCTGAGTCAGGAAGTTTATTCTTTAAAACCCTGTGTGTAATTATCTACCCCACTGTAGGAAAAAAAACAAGCATCCAGGTGGTGTGAATTTAACACTAGAGTAAATAATATAATTAAAATGGAAGGTTAAATGTGTAAATGTATTTTAAAAAAATACATCTCTCTCAATAGTTCTATAGCTACTGAATGAGACAGAAGAAGGGATGCCTTTAACATATATATCTTCATTCGATTCTTAGACTCCGTGTACAGTGTGTCACTCAGAGCTGCTTGCCTGAGCTCTGATTGGTTGCAGGCCGGGGTGGGCGGGGAGGGGAGGGTCTGGCTTCCACTCGAGGATCAGATTACGCTCCTCCCTTCTGCCAGCGTCTCCCTCTGCTATCTGACTGAGCGGCTTCACACAGATCAGCTCAGTCAGAGGAATCGACTCCTCCGGTTCAGTGAACTGAATCCATTCAAAAGAACTATTTGTTCATGAACCGGACATCACTAGAGTAAACCTTTCCGGGATATATTGTTTCACATGCGGGCGTCAGGGAGTCGCTATCTAATAGCGGGAGACTCCGTGAACGTCCGGGAGACTTGAGATCCCTGTATTACTACACTCCAGAAATACATTCAGGCCCCTCTTGAACTCTTTTAGTGAATTCACCATCCCCACCTCCTCAGGCAGAGAGTTCCATAGTCTCACTGCTCTTACCGTAAAAAATCCTCTTTTATGTTTGTGTACAAACCTTCTTTCCTCCAGACGCAGAGGATGTCCCCTCGTCACAGTCACAGTCCTGGGGATAAATAGATGATGGGAGAGTTCTCTGTACTGACCCCTGATATAGTTCTACATTGTTATTAGATCCCCCCTAGTTGTTTTTTTTCTAAAGTGAATAAGCCAAATTTTCATAGTCTTTGAGGGTACTGTAGTCCACCCATTCCAGTTATTACTTTAGTTGCCTTTCTCTGAATCCTTTCCAGCTCTGCTATGTCTGCCTTGTTCACAGGAGACCAGAACTTTACACAGTACTCCATGAGTGGTCTGACTAGTGATTTGTAAAGTGGTAGGACTATGTTCTTATCACGGGCATCTATGCCCCTTTAGATGCCTTTCCATATATCTTATAATTTATACTCAAATTAAAGGTCTGTAGATATAACGCAGATCCTCCAGATTGAGAGATATTTATTGTAGCCACTAGTGATAGACGATCATCGGCCGGGACGATTCGCGAACGCGATCGAGCGAACGTGATCAAATGTTCCCGAACCGCAAGTTTGCGGCGGGCCCCATTCACTTTAATGGCAGGCGAACCTGTAAAAACCTTCAGGTCATTATTGCAGCCACTAAATACTTACAAGAAGGCGCAAATCATCCCACAACATGGACAGTGACATACCAGAGGGGAATCACCGGCAAACATTCCCCCCAAAAATATGTATTCTAATCAGGGGCCATTTTTATGTGTCTTAAAGGGAAATTCTCAGAAATGTGCCCTGCTGGAGCCTAGAATTTTTTTTATTTTAGGCCACAGGAGTACAGGCCCTAAAAATTAGGCATTCACCTGACATAAAAGAAATTGTGATTATGTGGCTCGAGGTACATTATGCGGTCAATAAATAAAAATTTTAATATAGGCCTCTGGAGTATAGGCACCAAACATTAGGCATTCACCGGACAGAAAAGGACAATTAATTATGTGGCTGGAGGTATATTAGACGGTCATTGGATATTAATTTTACTGCAGGCCAGTGGACTACAGGCCCTAAACATTAGGCATTCACTGAACAGAAAAGAACAAGTAAATATGTTGTGGCTGGAGGTATATTAGACAGTCATTGGATATCAATTTTACTGTAGGCCAGTGGACTACAGACCACAAAATTTATTCATTCACCGTACAGAAAAGAACAATTGATAATGTGGCTGGAGTTACATTAGGCGGTCACCGTATAACAATTTTACTGTTGGCCAGTTAGATTACAGACCCAAAAATTATGCATTCACCGTATATAAATGATCAAGTGATTATGTGGCTGGAGGTATATTAGACGGCTATTCAATATAAATTTTACTGCAGGCCAGTGTAGTACAGGCCCCAAACATTAGGCATTCACCGGACAGAAAAGAACAAGTAATTATGTGGCTGGAGGTACAGTAGACGGTCATTGGATATCAATTTTACTGCAGGCCAGTACAAATTGATGTTGAATACATATGTTTAAAAGAACAAAAAATATTAAATTGGAAATTCCCCTTCTTGAAAAAAACCCAAATGATAATAATTGAAATTCGATAACACGTAGTTGTTGCAGGTGTTGAATTCCTCTGAGATCCCAAACATTAGGCATTCAATGGACAGAAAAGGCCTTTTATGCTGCTGTATTTACCTAAGACAGGGACCATTATTTGTTCTGGGTGGTGGCGGATATTTGTGGGCTGTCATGAGGAAATTCAATCAAAAGTAGTCGTCACAGGTGTTGAATTCCTCTGAGATCCATGCCTCATTCATTTTTAGAAATGTGAGGTAGTCCACACTGTTGTGAGCTAGGCAAGTGCGCTTATCGGTCACGATCCCCCCTGCTGCTCTGAACATCCTTTTGGACAGGACGCTCGATGAGGGGCAAGTCAAGAGTTCCATGGTAAATTGTGCTAGCTCTGGACCCACTAGTCAAGGGGTTCCTTGCTTCTCATAGCGTCCACATTGGTCATTAACCCGATGTAGTTGGACACCTGTCGGTCTAGGCGTTCCCAGAGGCTGGATCCGGAGGGAGGCTGTGGATGGGTTGGATGCAAGAATGAGCTCATATCCGAAGTGACCAACCCATCTACAAACCGCCTGTAGGATTGGTACTCGCAACTGTTCCTCTGTCGGTAGAAATTCCTCTGCTAGAACCCGCAACAGCAGAATGCAGCATCTCTCGCAGCAAAACCTGGAAATGCTGCATTCTGACAGCCCTCTGTGTTGCTGGTAACATGTCCGCCATTTTGTGTTTGCACCGGTAGTCTAAGTACGTTGCCACCCAGTACTGGTATTTCCCTTTATGCTTTTTATACAGGGGTCCCTCTTCAAACACTGGAGCATGAAGGCCCCCATTTGCTAGAAAGTGGAAGCGGTGGAGCAGCCTGGCTCCTGCTCATCACCCAAGAGAATGACGTACTCGGTCTCCTCCCCCATCCACGGTAAAAAACAGGGATCCCAGAATAGTTTAAAGCCTGCTCTTCTTGCTCCTCCTTCTCCTCCTCCCCCAAGGCACCATCCTTCTCTGACTCCTCTTCAGACTCCTGCTGACTTGTCTCAGATGGAGTAACCCCCACTAAGAATTCATTCAGCATTGCGACATCCTCATCTTCCTTCCTGCTCCTGGTACTCGACGGCTTGATCAATGACACGACAGAAAGAAGTCATAAGTTACGATGTCATTGATGGTGCCCTGGCTGCGACAGACCAGTTTGGTGATCTCATCAAATGGCCGCAGAAGTCTGCATGCGTCGCGCATGAGCATCCACTGGTGCGGTGAAAAAAAAAACAAGCTCCCTTGTACCTGTCCTGCCGCAGAGTTCGTACAGGTATTCGTTAACGGAATGCTTCTGCAGGAGAATGTATCAAGCATATACAAGGTGGAGTTTTAGCGCGTCAGGCAGTCACAAGTCATATGTATGAAGGGCAAGTGGTGTCGCCGCTGAACGTCAGCAAGGCGAGCCATAGCCATGTAAGATCTTCTAAAATGGCCAGAGATTTTCCTGGCCTTCTGTAAGACATCCTGGACCCGGGGTATTTGGCAACGAATCGCTGGACGACTAAGTTCAGGACATGTGCCATGCACGGCACATGTGTCTTTTTGTCCTGTTTCAGCGCGCTCTGCAGTTTGGCACCGTTGTCGCACACCACTTTACCAACTGTCAAATTGAGCGGCCTGTGACCGCAGAGCTGAAAGGAGTGCAGGACTAGTGTGGCTCTTGGCTTCCAGGCACAACAGCCTCAGCACAGCATGACAACGTCTCACCAGGGACGTCAAATAGGTTCTGGTGAGCTTGGGGGGGGCAGCGGAAGAGGCGGTAGCAGTTGAAAAGTAGGAGTCAGCCGAGGAAGAGACAGAGGATGGAGTAGGAGGAGGAGGAGAAGAAGAGGCAGGCCTGCATGCAATCCGTGGGGGTAACACCAAATCCTCATGGGTGCCACGGGTTACATACTTGACGGCCGTCAGAAGGTTCACCCAGTTGGCAGTAAAAGTTATGTACCTTCCCTGCCCGTGTTTGCTAGACCACGTGTCTTTGGTCAGATGTATCTTGGCACCGACACTGTGTGCCAGAGATATAATAACTTGCCACTGAACGTGGCCATATAGTTCAGGGATTCCCTTCTGGGAGAAATATTTCCTTCTGTGCACCTTCTATTTCTGTGTGCCAATGGCCAATGCCGAGTCCACCAAGTTATAAGGCAGTAGTTGGCGGGCTAGCAGTTCCGACAAGCCAGCAGTCAGACGTTGGGCAAGAGGATTATCTGGCGTCATAATTTTTTTACACTTGAACATTTGGGCCACGGAAGCCTGCCTTTTGCCAGATGAACACGACGACAGCACGGTGGAAGGTGGAGTAGAGGACAAATGGGAGGAGAGAGGAGAAGGAGAAGAGGCAGGACGTGGAGCACCATGAGTGTGGCTTTGTGGGTTCAGATGGTGTTGCTCCCACTGGGCTCGGTGATGGGAGGCCAGGTGCCTTCAAAGGCGCTCATCCCTATGTGAGTGTTGGGCTTATCGTGACTTATGCGTTGACAGCACAGGCTGCAGATGGCAACACTATTATCAGCAGCTGACACGTTAAAAAAAGCCCACACTGCAGAGCCATGTGCCGGTGTCCTGGGAACGCAAGATGTGACCGTGCATGGTGGATGGCTCACTCCAGATACATTTGCAGTCTGCTTTTTGCCTCCTGTGTACTGCGAGTTCTGCCTGCTTCTCCTCCTTCTCCTCCCTATCTGCTGCTCCATCTCTCACTCTGAACTCCCCTCCTCTTCCTTTCTTGTGGGCACCCACGTGACATCCATTGATACATCATCATAGTCACCTTCACCAACACTGACATTAGAGATCTCGGAGTAGGCAGCAACAGCTGGGACCACCCTCCTTGGGCTGATCTGGGTACTGTCGTCAGACCGCTGGGTGGTGGCCGTTTCTACCTCCTCTTCGACATCCGATGCCAAGAATGGCTGCGCATCGGTAAGGTCTTGAAATTGATAGGAAAATAATTCCTCTGACTCGAGTGGAGGGGCTATGGTGGTGGTGGTGTCTTTGGGGGTGCACACAGCAGAGAGTGAGGAGGGTGCTGATACAGAGGATGAGGAGGGTGCAGAAGCGGAAGGCTGAGTGAGCCACTCAACTAACTATGGTCCGTCCTTTGACGTAATCGCACGCACCTTCTGCAACTTCCCACTTAGGCTCCGGCCTGGTGCACCTGCCTGACCCCTACCACCCCTGTGGAATGGCCTGCCTCTTTCTCTGCCTGTCATTTTCAAAATGACCCTGTGCCAAAGTCCCTAGAGAAGAGCAGTATTTGTTGAAGCAGGTATATATAACCTCCTTTTTTTTTTTGGGGGGGGGGCAACTGGTATATCACACTAGTTGCAATTAGTTCTTCCAATGGCGTTTGTCCCTCTGTATAGCTATGGTATCTCAGCAGAACCGCACACAAATTCTGCACTATATGAATACACTATATAGAAATTATATTACAGGTATATCACACCCATGCCTCAATCTGATTTTTTGGGGGGCAAATGGTATATCACACCAATTGCAATTAGTTGTTCCAATGGTGTTTGTCCCTCTGTATAGCTACGATATCTCAGCAGAACCGCACACAAATGCTGCACTATACAAATGCACTATATAGAAATTATATTATAGGTATATCACACCCCTACCTCAATCATATTTTTTGGGGGGGCGACTGGTATAGCACACCAGTTGCAATTAATTGTTCCAATAGCGTTTGTCCCTCTGTATAGCTGCAGTATTGCAGAAGAACTGCACACAACTGCTGCACAATACAAATGCACTATAATATACTTTCTATGTTAGAAAGTATAAGTATATTACACCCCTCAGTTTGTCTCACATATCGATAGCACACCTATACCAGTCCTTAGAAGGACTTTTGTGGCCATATTAGCTAGCGTTTGATGTCTCTATACTCTCTAAAAGTCTGTCCCTGCCCAACACAGCAACCTCTCCCTACACTGGCAAAAAACTGAATGTAAAATGGCTGCCAGATCGGGTTTATTTATAGTGTAGGGGGTGTGTCCATGTGCTAAAACGTCTCAATTGGCTGTCCTGTCCCACCTGATGGATGTGTCATGAATCAAAGTTCTGCACAATGACACCATGGCTGAGGCGAGCGGCATGACGTGACGACGCGCGGGCGTGCAGCGCTCCTTCCCACCCTCCTGCCCCCTGTTGCCCGTCTCCGTGTGCCTGATCTCTGGTGAAGTCTTTGGTCGGCATCCCTGCTGTTCCGTTCCTGGGCTGACGCTGGATGAGGAGGATCGGCCGTAGAAGAGGGACGCTGGATGCTTGTGAAGGAGGAAGCCTTAACGCAGGAGAAGACTCCGGTTTGGCTGAGGTGGCGGGGCGCTGCTTGGTCTCAGTGGAGGTGTCCTGGTTTCATTCTCTGTTTATGTCGGGTCCGGCTGGGTGCCAGAGACGCCGTGGAGAGCGCACGTGCGCGCCCGCTGGTAGCGGCGTCCTGTGGTTGCCTGACTGTATTCCATCTTCCGGACCCAGTGGACACAGCAGAGGACACAGTAGTGGACACAGCAGCTCCACGTTCATGACCTATGTGAGTAGTGGCACCCACTATGATCCAGCTCTCCAGAACAAGTAAAATTTATTGTTACTAACACTTGTTAACCCTTGCTGACATTCGGGTATACATCCAGCGCCTGTTATTCATGCTCTCTGCTCGCCTACTCTGTGACACTGAGTGAAACTGTGCGACCAAATATATGGGACGGATGATTCCTATGGTATAACGTTTGGGGATCCATGCTAGTGAAATATTGCTGGCAATTAAAACAACTAAAGCAAATTAACCAAGATCAACCGCCCTAATCTCTTTGGTTGATGAACTTTTGTTATAACCTACTATATGCATTAGCAGGACTTAAAAAATATGTTAATTTGACATTTTACTAATATTTACTAACACCTGCACAGTTATTATTGTTATCTTTTGGTTGAATCCTTGATGCTGGGGAGAGGGGCACATCTAAAACAATTGCCAGTGTATACGTTTTCCAATTGCCATCTTGACTCCCTTGATTGAGAAAACTTAAGTGCCTAACCACTTTTATTGTATGCTGGAGTGTTGCATAACCTGTTGTTGCTTTGTGTGTGCCTGGATAGGTAGGTTCCTAGCGGTGTGGACGAAAACAGGGGACCCGGGGAGCGCTCTCATTTTATTGAGATTGTGATAGTGTTGGAGCTATAGTACCCTATAAGTGGTTCCCTATGCGCATTGTTTTGGAGCCTACTTTCCCAGGAGCGAAAACTGTTATCTGTTTCCTCTTCTCCTAGCTTGTCTCCCTATTTTGGTGTCACTAAAGTTGTATAGTTTATAAGATAATGCCAGCAAAGATCCCAGGTAGGAAGTCTTTGGGTGCAAGTAGAGGTAGTCCAGTCTCCAAAATGCATACATTTCTGAAGTCACCACAATATAAGACCAGGACTAACCATTAAATGTAGGGGAGACTGGCGGGGTAGAAGAGGGCAGGAGTGACAAACATGCAGTAACAGAGGAGAGGATAGAAATAGTGGATAAGAAGCTAACTGATATCCTGAATAAGGTTCAAATATCAAATCAAGCACTGGGAGATCTGTCTGCTAAAATCTTCACAATTCAAATAGACCTGTCCCTAAAAAAAGATGAGATGATCAAAGTATGTGAGAGAGTGAAAGATCTTCAGGTGGTCACAAAAGAACTAAAGCGAGAAATGGATGGGATGAACAATAGGTTGGGGGTGATAGAAACCGAAAAGAGTTTATTACAGGAAAGAGTCACCAAAATGGAGGATAGATCCCGCAGACCAAATATTCACCTGGTTGGGTTCCCTGAAGGGTCCGAAAAAGAAGACCCAACAGGGTTTACCCAACAATGGCTAACAGTGGTGTTTGGGGTGACTAGATTGTCTACAGGGTTCTCGGTGGAGAGGGCCCACTGGATACCTACTAAACAGCCACCTGTAGGGAGCCCTTCTAAATGTTCGGGATAGGGACAACATTATGAAAAACAAAAGACTTATGCCCTCCCTTGAATATAACGGGAGGGAAATAGAAATTTACCCGGACTATTCTAGCACTACACAGGCAAAACGCTGGGAATTTAGAGAGGCTAAGAAGAGAATGGCGACAGCTAAGATCAAATATGCATTCTTCTACCCGACGAAAATGAGAGTGATATACCAGGATCAAGCCTATTTCTTTAACCAACCTGATGAATTAGAGGAATGGCTTGACGGCAGGGGGATAGGTCTCTGATCTATAGGCACTTTATCATCTAATAGAGATGGATGGGGGGTGGATTGGTTGGGGGGGGAGGGGCGAGGTGTAAGAGGTCAGTAAATCATTGGGTTGTCTGACCATGTGGGGGTGGGGGTGGGATGGGATGGGATGGATGGAAGGGTTATGGGAAGTGGAAAGGGAGTGGGTGGGTGGATCGGGTCTCGGTGGTTGTTGGGGGTCGCTCCCTCTCTTTCCCCCCTCCCCTACCCGCCCCCGCGGTGGGTCCTGAAGGCTGTATCACCATGCAGGAAAGTATATAAATAGAATTCTAAGATGGAACATACGTGGAATGGCCGAGAGGACTAAGCGGGTGGTCATATTTGATACAGTTGCAAGACACCTCCCTGCAATAGTATGCCTTTTGGAAACACATCTTATAGACGAGAACATTAACTATTCCCGGGGTGTTAGTGTCTATGTTCATGGATCTATGGATTACACTCCAATTGCCCATAGAATTAATAAAGAGGGCAGATTTTTTTTCCTGCATTGTTATCTTGATGGCAACGCTTGCATATTGGCATTTGTATATGTTCCCCCTCCCTTTTCTATGTGTATTATGTCTCATTTGGCCGACTTTATAGGTTCTAGAGCACGCTGTCCGGTTCTGGTAACTGGTGACTTCAATGATGTTATGGACTTGGAGGAAGACAGATACTCTAAGGATCATCCCTATAAAGTAGATAAGGACAAACCAACACCATTAAGAAGGATTTCACGGAAAATGGCATTGACAGATAACTGGGGATACTAATACGGGGGAAAAAAGCTTTTTCCTGTTTTAGTCGTACAAATACCATCATGTCTAGAATAGATTTAGCTTTAGCTAACTCTGATCTATTAGACTGCGTAATAAAAATGAAGTATGAAATGCACACAATATCTGATCACTCCCCTATGGTTATTACGATAAAAATGGGGAATGTCAAAATGAAAACAAGGAGTTTTAAACTAAATCCGCATTGGATTAAGTTAATTAAGGATCAGGAAAGTATAATAAAGGAAATCCGGGAGTTCTGGGTATTGAATGTTCTGTCTGCACCCATGCATATAGTATGGGATTCCTTTAAAGCGTTCCTGCGCGGTGTATATATAGCCAAAATTAACTGGAAAAATAAATATGCCGCAAAAGAACTCGCCATTAAAAAAAGGGTTCAGTGTCTACAGGGAGACCTATTTAACAACAATATTACCGCACAATCACTTTTTGAGGATGCCAGATTTGAATATAAAAATTACCTATACGAAAAAGCACAACATAAGGTCTTTTTTACAGGAGCTAAATACTTCTCGCAAGCAGGGAAACCAGGAAACTTCTTGTCACTTCTGATCCAAAATAAAAAAATAAGAATAGAATAAAAAATATAAAGAGCGTAACCGGAGAGATAATTACGCGCCCGGAGGATATTGAGCGAGAATTCATAAAGTATTACAACATCTTATATACTAACAACAAAAACCTGCAGGATGGAGATGTTGAAATATTCCTGGAGAATATCAATCTTCCTAAATTAACAGATCAGGAGTGTAAAATATTAAACAGTCCTATAGAATTAAAGGAATAATCGGCGGCCCTCGGGACCATTCAGGGAAACTCCTCCCCAGGGACCGATGGGCTTCCGTTTGAAATTTATCGCCAATATGGGGATGTAATCTTGCCAATGTTATTACAGGTCCTAAACAATACCTATCAGACAGGTCAGTTACCAGCATCTGTATCCGAAGCAGTAATTACACTTATTCTAAAAAAGGGAAAGGATGAGAGGGAGATCGGTGCATACCGCCCGATCTCTCTCTTAAATACAGACTACAAAATTTGTGCAAAAATATTCGCCAATAGATTAAAGTGAGTAATTGATAGATTAATTCACCCAGACCAGACTGGATTTATACCTAAAAGATTGGTACAATCTAGCATACGTAGAGCCTTTTTAAATATTCAGGTTGATCAGGGGGGTGGTTCCCGCTCCATCCTGTCACTAGACGCTGAGAAGGCGTTTGACAGGGTGGAGTGCGAATATCTCTGGAAAGTAATGCATAAGATGAATTTGGGTGAATATTTTATTAAATGGACCCAGATTCTATATAATCACCCCAAGGCCAGAATCAACATCAATGGAGTATGGTCCAAACAGGTGGAGTTACATAGAGGAACAAGACAGGGATGCCCCCTTTCTCCCTTGTTGTTTGCTTTATTTATAGAACCATTGGCCACTAAAATTTGGTCGGATGAGGGGATCTCTGGTTTTGGTATGAATGGGACATCCAATAAGATAAGCATGTACGCGGATGACATTCTTGTCTTCTTGGAGAACCCAACATTACAGCTGCCCTACCTCATGGACATAAATAAGTTCAGTGATATCTCGGGATATAAAGTTAACTGGGCAAAATCAGTATTGCTACCACTGGATCAGAAAAATCCACCGAACTCCTTCAGTATTAAGGTATAAAAAAATACGGATTATATGGATTATTTGGGTATAAATCTAGGTGCAAGCATATTAGATTTTGTGAGATTCAATGTCACTCCCTTGATGGCTAGATGTAAAAGTAAAATTGGAGTCTGGCAGAAGCTATCTATGGGACAGGCGGACAGAAACGCATTAATAAAAATGATTTTGCTCCTCCAGATTCTGTATATCTTGGCATCATGTCCAGTCTGGATAGAAGATAATTTCTTTAACCATTTGGAACGATTGCTTAATGACTTAATCTGGGGAAGAAAAAGGGTAAAACTTAAGCAAAAATATCTCTGGCTGTCGGAAGAGGACGGAGGGCTATTGGTTCCTTTTTTTCAGGGGTATTACTTAGCTGCTCAAGTTCAGTGGATAAAGTCAGGGTGAAATAACATAAAAGAGTTTTTGGAATGGGGCTTTAATGGCCCAAAATATGGTATATTTAGCATATTGGAGACAGGATTTATCAAAAATAAAGGTAAAAAATGCCCAATCTGTCGAATGGTGGATTTGTCGTGGGGAAAGATAAAAAAAATTTGGGGAATTTTTAACACTACAAATTTTTTGCCTTTGTGGGGTAACAGTAACATTGTAGAATTTCAATTAATCAAGGATTATAAATATTGGGTAAATCATGGTATCATTTATGCTTCATAATTAACTAAAAGTGGGACAATAAGAACATTAAGACTTATGCCCTGTAATTAGCACAGATTTAATGACTCAATATCGGTTTTATCAGTTAAAACACGCATTTCAAGCCACACAAAATAGGGATTATTTTATCACAAGAAATCACAAATTTATAGACTTTTGTAATAAACACATGACAACAAAGGTGACCATCTCTCAGGTTTGTAGGTTAATAAGGAAGGGATTGGCGAAAACACTAAAGTTTAATAGTAAAGAAAAATGGGCAAAGGATATAGGATCAGATATAATTGAGTGGGGTAATATCTATAGAAACATTTAAAAGACTACGATATTTAGTAACTTTAGGATTATCTATTTTAACATTATTCATAGAATATATTTGACTCCAACATTATTAAGTAAGATCTATAAAGAACGAGAACCAAAATGCTGGAGGTGTAGTCAAGAGCCCGCTGACTATATCCATATGATATGGTCCTGTTCGAATATGCAATCGTATTGGCGAAGGGTATTTAGCTCCTTAAGCGCAGAGTCCTCAGTATCCCTCCCGTATAATCCGGAAGTGGCTGTCCTAGGGTGTTCCTTACCATCAATCAGGGAAAAAGGAAAAAAAAGGATTTGGACAAGAGGTCTAATGGTGGCAAGAGTCATTATAGCAAGGGAATGGGGAGCAAAAACAGCCCCCAGTATCAGGAAATTGAAAAATCTTCTGGCAAGGACTGAGAGATATGAGGAATACGCAGTAGGCACCGCATGTTCGACCCGGCCGCTGGGTGAGCGGGTGGGATAAGTGGGGGGAGGGATTGGAGTGACTATTGGCGACAACCACCGAGACAACCATCGTGGGGGGAAGGGAGAAAGGGGAGATAAGTATGGATCGACAGTGGGAGATCGAGTCTGATTCAATATGGAAGGAAATTGGAAGATTTGTGAATGTGAAACTAAATAAAAAAAAATAAAAAAAAGTTCTGCACAATGCAAAGAATATGGCGCCGGCGGACATCGCCATATGTTCGCCTGTTCAGTGAACAGCGAACAAGTAAAGTTCGCCGTGAAACCTCTGCAGGGCGAACCGCAAGGCCATCTCTAGTAGCCACTCTTGGCTTTGACAAACAGATGACATAGAAGACAAAGCAATATTTTCAAAATTTATTTAGTGATAACTTCATACTATCTGAATGATCTGAGAAACAAATAGCTACTGAAATATGCCATATAGTAAGATTCTGATAAGTAACTTAATGGTATATGGGAAAGTGTTATAACATTATTTGCAATATTTACGTCAGACCATACCAGCAATAATAAGTTAAACTTGGGAAAGTAAGATGTTTTTTAACTACATATATGTACATACATATCGTACATACAATATATGGTACTATTTTAAATAAATGGTGTATATCAGTATGAAATACGATGGGGTTATATAAATGATGGGAAAGAAAGCAGTACTCATCCATGTGAATATGTAATCAAAGCACAAAACTCGCTAGTTCTAAATAAATTACCCTTCAACTAAGCCTCCTTAGGAAAAAAAATATATATATTTTTTCTGGAACGTTTCTTTTAATTGCTTTTTAAGTGCAAATGTAAGCTTTAGATATATATTGTACGTGGAAGAACAAGGTTTATTTAGGATTGATAGCAAATGCTCTGCATTTCCCAAGGGAAATCAGAATTACAACATAAAAAGATTGTTGAAGCATAATCTATTATAATTTATGCTGTGAAATGCTTAATGATGTAGTACTATTTTGCTTGGAAACAAAAGTTTCAGACAATACCTGTGGAATTGCTAACTAGACCAAGAAGCATACTATCCTGCATAATTATTCATATGCTCAATAGTGATGAGCGGCAGGGGCAATATTCAAATTAGCAATATTTCATGAATATTTGGTAGAATATTTGTAATATATTCGCAAATTCGAGAATTCGCAAATATGGCCTTGTATGCGAAAATCATCAATGTAATATGCGCGTAATGTGTGCGCAATACTGCCGTGGGTCACTATAGCTACATTTTTCTTTTTTATAAATTCTTTATTTATTATTTTCAGATAATTGAGTTACATGCATGCATTAGTATGATAGCAGAGTGAGTGTAGTTGTGACAAAGCCTCAATAAATCATACAGTAGCAAACAATAAATGTGAATAGAGTACATACATGTGTCCAAATGTTAGGTAGAATAGTATGGCTACAGTCAAAAACCAAACAAAATGAAGAGAGCAAGGATAATCTTTACAATCATTTTCCATAGTGTCTATAATGCACTCAAGCTAAGCCATAACCAATTCACAGAGTAATGACTAGAGACAAAGCAAGAAGAGAGAAAGAGGAAAGGATAAAGAAAAGAGTAAAGATTGAGTGTAAAGACAGGAAGGAGGGAGGGGGGGGTGCTTATAGAAATCTTTGTCCAGGTCCCAGGATTATTGTATCCGTATAGTTTGAGCTCACCTACGTCAGAGATCTCCAGGGGTTCAATTCAGCTAGAGATTTCCTCGAATCTACATATTTGAGTTACCTTAGCTCTAATTTCCTGTACAGAGGGGGGGTTGGTGTTGAGCCAGTGTAGCGGAATTAATGCTTTAGCTGCTGCTATAATATGTGAGACTAGATTCTTTTTTGAGGGGAAGTTTTGTGGTGTTGGGAGCGCCAGCGCCACTATCTCCAACGTGAGCTTAAAACAAGGAGTTGTGAGTTTCCTAATTAATGCTTATACATCACTCCAATAGGGCTGGATCTGCGGGCAGTTCCACCAGATGTGCGACAAGGACCCTGCTCCATCTCCACTATAGCTACATTTTTCAAGCTGCTAGAATTTTCATGAGACTGGAGAAAATGGTTGGCACGGCAGAATATTACAATAGCTTTATAAGCAGATAGAGTGCTCCAATATATTAGCGATTGCAAAATCGGCATTAATGATGCAAATATTTTGGTGCAATACATGCAACTTCACATTTTAACAGGTCTGACTACATATTAGTGATTGGTGCATTAAGTATTGTTGTGAACTTGTGACGTCATAGCACTATGTATTTATGTATGTATGTAACTTACATACATACATGCATACAGCACTATTTATGTAGCATGTATATATGGACTGCAGAACACCATAGCTACACTATATCACTATCTAACCTACACTGACTATCTCCCACTATCTGTAATATATATATATATATATATATATATATATATATACAGTACAGACCAAAAGTTTGGACACACCTTCTCATTCAAAGAGTTTTCTTTATTTTCATGAATATTAAAATTGTAGATTCACACTGAAGGCATCAAAACTATGAATTAACACATGTGGAATTATATACATAACAAACAAATGTGAAACAACTGAAAATATGTCATATTCTAGGTTCTTCAAATTAGCCACCTTTTGCTTTGATTACTGCTTTGCACACTCTTGGCATTCTCTTGATGAGCTTCAAGAGGTAGTCCCCTGAAATGGTTTTCACTTCACAGGTGTGCCATTTCAGGTTTAATAAGTGGGATTTCTTGCCTTATAAATGGGGTTGGGACCATCAGTTGCGTTGAGGAGAAGTCAGGTGGATACACAGCTGATAGTCCTACTGAATAGACTGTTAGAATTTGTATTATGGCAAGAAAAAAGCAGCTAAGTAAAGAAAAACTAGTGGCCATCATTACTTTAAGAAATGAAGGTCAGTCAGTCAGCCGAAAAATTGGGAAAACTTTGAAAGTAAGGGCTATTTGACCATGAAGGAGAGTGATGGGGTGCTGCGCCAGATGACCTGGCCTCCACAGTCACTGGACCTGAACCCAATCGAGATGGTTTGGGGTGAGCTGGACCGCAGAGTGAAGGCAAAAGGGCCAACAAGTGCTAAGCATCTCTGGGAACTCCTTCAAGACTGTTGGAAGACCATTTCAGGTGACTACCTCTTGAAGCTCATTAAGAGAATGCCAAGAGTGTGCAAAGCAGTAATCAAAGCAAAAGGTGGCTACTTTGAAGAACCTAGAATATGACATATTTTCAGTTGTTTCACACTTGTTTGTTATGTATATAATTCCACATGTGTTAATTCATAGTTTTGATGCCTTCATAGTCATGAAAATAAAGAAAACTCTTTGAATGAGAAGGTGTGTCCAAACTTTTGGTCTGTACTGTATATATATATATATATATATATATATACAGTACAGACCAAAAGTTTGGACACACCTCAATCAAAGAGTTTTCTTTATTTTCATGACTATGAAAATTGTAGATTCACACTGAAGGCATCAAAACTATGAATTAACACATGTGGAATTATATACATAACAAACAAGTGTGAAACAACTGAAAATATGTCATATTCTAGGTTCTTCAAAGTAGCCACCTTTTGCTTTGATTACTGCTTTGCACACTCTTGGCATTCTCTTGATGAGCTTCAAGAGGTTGTCCCCTGAAATGGTTTTCACTTCACAGGTGTGCCCTGTAAGGTTTAATAAGTGGGATTTCTTGCCTTATAAATGGGGTTGGGACCATCAGTTGTGGTGAGGAGAAGTCAGGTGGATACACAGCTGATAGTCCTACTGAATAGACTGTTAGAATTTGTTTTATGGCAAGAAAAAAGCAGCTAAGTAAAGAAAAACGAGTGGCCATCATTACTTTAAGAAATGAAGGTCAGTCAGTCAGCCGAAAAATTGGGAAAACTTTGAAAGTAAGGGCTATTTGACCATGAAGGAGAGTGATGGGGTGCTGCGCCAGATGACCTGGCCTCCACAGTCACCGGACCTGAACCCAATCGAGATGGTTTGGGGTGAGCTGGACCGCAGAGTGAAGGCAAAAGGGCCAACAAGTGCTAAGCATCTCTGGGAACTCCTTCAAGACTGTTGGAAGACCATTTCAGGTGACTACCTCTTGAAGCTCATCAAGAGAATGGCAAAAGTGTGCAAAGCAGTAATCAAAGCAAAAGGTGGCTACTTTGAAGATCCTAGAATATGACATATTTTCAGTTTCACACTTGTTTGTTATGTATATAATTCCACATGTGTTAATTCATAGTTTTGATGCCTTCATAGTCATGAAAATAAAGAAAACTCTTGAGAAAGTGTGTCCAATGATTTTGGTGAGAAGGTGTGTCCAAACTTTTGGTCTGTACTGTATATATATATATATATATATATATATATATATATACATAAGCTAACTAACTAACTATCTAATGTAATGACAGAGGAAAGAAGAGAGCATAGCAATAACACTGCTGTCTCTCTCAGATCTGCAAAATACTGCATACAATGGCTGCTGGGGAGGTTCTTATATAGTAAGGAGTAGGAAACTTTCCTATTGGTTGGTAGGGATGTTGCTAAGCTCGGACAAAGACATTGCAGCCTTCTCATTGCCCCCTAAGCAAGAAGCAGGGAGGGATCATGGGTTTAGATGAAAAAAAATCTAGAATATTTGAAAATTATGAATATACAGTATATCACTATATTCTAAATATTCGCAAATTCTTGAAGTACCGATATTCGCGATAAAAAAAATCACCGTTAGAATATTCACGCCCATCACTAATGCTCAAGCGTTTGTCTTTAAAGGCATATTAAATGTAAGAATTAGTGTTGGTCGAGCCCCAAAGTGCTCGGGTGCTCGAGTAGAATACCTCGGGATGCTCATGTGCTCTACCGAGTACAATGGAAGTCAATGGGAGAACCAGAGCATTAAACCAGGCACCCCCTGCTCTGAAGAGGGGAGGGTATCTGGTTCATAGCAAAATGTCATAAATTGATAGAAACACCACTTAAATGTTTTGGAAACAGCATGGGGAGGATGTCTGGATGCATCTTGGACTCCCAGGTCGCTGCTGGGAACGATGTTGTCTGAGTAGTACGCCAATTTTACAGACTGACAATAATACGCACCTAACCAAAGATAAAATAGATTTTAGAGGAAGAAAATTTTGGAAACCTTCTTTCCTGTATATTTACTTGTATATAAAGTGCAAGTGCTGGCAAAAATTACAAGGAAGAGGCACACCGATACAACCTGCATATCACATAAAGGAGGGCCTCATTCACAATGTGGTACAATTAATCAGGTAGTAGGACTCCTACACTCATAAAGCCTATGCACTAAGGGAAAGGGCTACCAAAATTTACAAGGAACCAACACTCCAATACACCTTTTATTACATATAAAGGAGGGAATCATACACACCCTTGAAAATTATGATTGATGGCCTGCTGGTGACTCTCTAAAACATTAGGGGTGAGGGCCTGCTGCTGAGCTGACCTTGTAAAAAAAATTGTGGGCGAGGGCCTGCTGCCGAGCTGACCATCTAAAAAAAATTGTGGGTGAGAGCCTGTTGCCGAGCTGACCATCAAAAAAATGTTGTGGGTGAGGGCCTGCTGCCGAGCTGACCCTCTAAAACATTATGGTTGAGGGACTACTGGTGACCAGTGTATTCAATATTCCATAAAAAGCCACCTTTAGAGTGCCTTTATGTGCAGCCACTTTCCTCTGGTGGAGTAGAGAAGTCAGGGGCAGTTCAGGCCTTAATCATTTTTATAAGAGTCAACCGTTCAGCATTTTCAGTTGACAGGTGGATCAGTTATTATGCTCCCAGAAGCACTAAATACACGCTGTGACAAAACGCTGGCGGCGGGGCAGGCCAGCACCTCCAAGGCGTAGAGCGTCATTTGTGCCATGTATCCAGCTTGGACACCAAATAGTTGTAAGATACACAGGGATCACTGAGGACGCTGACACGGTCTGCTACAAACTCCTTCACCATCTTCCAAAATTTGTCCCTCCTTGTGACACTAGTCCACTCAGCAGGTTGAGGGCGATGGCGGGGTGTCATAAAACTGTCCCAGGCCTTGGAGAGTGTTGCCCTGCCTTTGTTTGAACTGCTGTGTGTTTCCCCCGTCTCCCCTCCTTGGTTGGCCAAAAAGGGGAAAACAGTCGGCACTCCTCTGGCAGAGTCGTGGTGCACGCGTCCAGAGTATGAAAAGCCCACTTACAATATGGAACAGAAGACCGGCACTTCACAGGTGGAATCTTCAAACTTTTATTTCAGCATAGGAGGAAATAGCACAGAAGCGACACGTGTTTCGGCTCAGGTGTGAGCCTTTGTCAAGCATAATGAACTATTGCATGAAACACATTTAAATAGGCCGCCTACATGGGCGTCGAACGGGATGAAGTCACATCACCATGGGAACGGAGATACAAATCATAAGGTGCAACAATTCTCTACATTGTTGCAACAAGGTACTATGCTGTATGTGATACAATTACATCTTTAAGAGTATTACAGAAAAGAGAACTACGTACTCTGCCGCCAGCATTGTCAGCTGGAAATATTTGGAGCTGGTATTCCACTACTGCCCTCTGCTGCTCACAAAGCCTGGCCAACATGTGGAACGTAGATTTCCAGCGCGTGCTCACGTCGCACAACAGTCAGTGAGCTGGCAATTGCAAGCACTGCTGCAGCATTGCCAGACCGGCGGAAGCTGTCGATGACTTGCGGAAATGGGGACACAGGCGGCGCACCTTCACCAGTAGCTCAGGCAAATTGGGGTAGGTTTTGAGAAACCGCTGAACCACTAGATTGAACATGTGGGCTAGGCATGGTATGTGTGTGAGCTTGCTGAGCTCCAAAGCCAACACTAAGTTACGGGCATTATCAGACACAACCATATCTGGCTGTAGGTTGAGTGGCGAGAGCCACAGCTCAGTGTGGTCCCTTATCTCCTTCCACAGCTCCGCGGCGGTGTGCTGTTTGTCACTTAAGCAGATCAGTTTAAGCAATGTCTGTTGCCGCTTCCCCACTGCAGTGCTACACTGCTTGCAGCTACTGACAGGTGGCTGACTGGTGCTGCAAAATGATAATTCAGAGGTGGAAGTGCAGGAGGAGGCAGAGGAGGGGAGAGAAGGGGAGGTTGAAGCCACTAACGTAGGTGGCGGCGGAAACCCTGATGGAAGTAGGGCCTGCAATCCTTGGCGTCGGTAGCACCTGTGTCATCCCAGGGTACGACTCGCTCCTGGCCTCCACAACATTCACCCAGTGTGCCGTCAAGGAAATGTAGCATCCCTGGCCAAAAGCACTTGTCCATGTGTCAGTCGTTAAGTGGACCTTCCCAATAACTGCGCTGGTCAGGGCACGGGGGATGTTACCGGACATATCCTGGTAAAAGGCTGGGACTTCACACCGTAAAAAATATTGGCGACTGGGGACAGAGTACCACTGGACAGTCGCAGCCATGAGGCTGCGGAAAGCCTCAGTGTCCATAAGCCTAAATGGCAACTTTTCCAGGACCAGGAAAGGTGCGCATTTAGTGCTATGGTCTGTGGTCGGTAGCTGGGTATTTGAGCTTTCGTTCAAAGGCCTGTACATCTGTACGCTGCGCTGGGACACAGAAATGGATGTGGTGCTTGTGAAGGTCCAGGTGCTTGACGGGAGCCATCCGGGACTGCGTCTTGGACAGGGGATTGGCCAGCACAGGGGAAGAGCAGGCAGTGGTGTGACCCGCAAGACACTGGTTGTGGACCCAGGCATTCGGCCCACCTATTAGAGTGCTTTGATGCCATGTGGCGGATCATGCTGGTGGTGGTGAGGTTGCTAGTGTTCACGCCCCTGCTCATTTTGGTACGGCACAGGTTGCAAATGACAATTGTTTTATGGTCCGGACTTTCCTCAGAAAAGCGCCAGACTGCGGAACACCTACCCCTTGGCAAGGGAGATTGCCACCGTAATGTTGCTGTCACCATAAAAAATTACACTGATGGAATGTCACTGATATTTAGGATGCGCACACGTTAAACAGGAGGTATAGCGCAAGTAATGTCGCTGTCACCACCGTCTAATAAAAAATTACACTGAATTAATGTCACTGATATTTAGGTTGCACAAACGTTATACAGGAGGTATAGCGCAAGTAATGTCGCTGTCACCACCGGCTAATAAAAAATTACAGTGAATGAATGTCACTGATATTTAGGATGCACAAATGTTATACCGGAGGTATAGCGCAAGTAATGTCGCTGTCACCAGCCGCTAATAAAAAAATTACACGGAATTAATGTCACTGATATTTAGATTGGGCAAACATTATACAGGAGATGTAGCGCAGGTAATGTCGCTGCCACCAGCAGCAAAAAAAATTGACTGAATGTCACTGATATTTCGAATACGCAAACGTAATACAGGAGATGTAGCGCAGGTAATGTAACTGTCCACAGTGGACACCATCTACGGAAAAAGTACGCTGGATGTCAGAGATATTTTTAGGCTGCACACGCATTAGACAGGAAATGTAGCGCAGATAATGTCGCTGTCTGCAGCGGCCAAATAATTGCAAGCTATTTAGCGCAGGTTGCGCTAAAAATATACCAGATACAACTATAGTCCTTAAAAGGAATTTTGGGTCTCTAACAAGTTTTAGCAATTTAGTGCAGGTTGCACTAAAAATATGTATTGCTGCCACACACAACAATAGTCCTTAAAAGGACTTTTGGGTCTATAACAAGTATAAAAACTAAAATATTCCTATTTCACTCCCTACACTATCTCTACCTTCTGCTCTCCAGCTCTCCCTGACTAAGAATGAGCCGAGCACGTGTCATTGGGTGCTATATAGCACCCGATGACGTGTTTCGTCCAGCCAATCACTGTAATGCCAGTAGTCAACATGGCTAGGGGAGGAGACTCGAGCAGACGTGGTATTTGGCCGAACACCGCAATGTGCCGAGCATTGCGATGCTCGAGTAAAATTAGTGTTCGGCCGAGCATGCTCGCCCAACACTAGTAAGTATCCTTTGGCATAGAAGCATAATTTTCAGCTCCTGGGCCCCCTTTTCAAAGGTCCCCTCATCTATCATGGGCCATTTATCATGCTTCTTCTTATGTGTCAGAGATGTCTTTTGGGGATGCTCAAAACCAGGACCTTATGTTACTGCTACCCCTAAAACCCTATAACTTTATCCTAGTCATGTCTCCATTTGCTAATAACTTAAATGTGATACATACTGATATAGGAAGGCTTAAAATAATTGCTGCTGCACTTTTAACATAGTGTATCTCAACAGTATGTAAATTAGCAAAGGTTTTCAATCGGAAAATGTCTGCTCCCAGGAGGAGATATTTTTATCTTCCAGAGTGCTAAACTTTGTTTTTCTGTGAAACTTTCTGTGAAAGTGTGAAAAATATCAGTTCTTTTTGTTATCAACAGAGTAATCAAAGCATTACACAGTTCCCTCTGAAATAAATAAATGTCTATAAAATTATTAACTGAAATTCCACTTATACCACATGTATTAAAATATACCCCTAAATATTTGTTTTATTCTCTCTAGGACTATCAACATTTTATTGATGCACAATTGTGCGTGTCCCTGTGTTCTCTGATGTTTTAGCAAAAAGAAAGTATAATATATCAGGAATATTAACAATGCAAATGGATGGATACTAGATAATGCACATCAGTTCTGAATGAATCGTTAGTCTTACAATTTATAAGAATAAAAATAAACTCTGCTGCTTAACAAATCCTAAGATTTGCAATTTGCTTTAGTTGAATTGGGCAAAACGGTGCCCACGCCATTTTACTGAGAAAACAACAGGGAAAACAACAGGGAAAACAACAGAAAGGAAGAAGATGGAGGATTACATAACTTGGGAGGGAGGGAGCTTGCCCAGCCAACAGACAGCCTGTGAGCCAATAAAGGGCAGGATTTTGAAAGGTCCTTGAAACTCAGGGAAACAGAGATGCCATTATGAGCGCTGTTTGCAATCTGAAAGCATATGTGTTGGATGTGTTAAAAATTATAGACACAAACCAATAATCTAGGTGTAGTAGGGAGAGTATAGGGACAGTAAAGGGGCATATTTAATAAGGTAGATCAGGGTTTTATCAGTGAAAGCACAGAAAGGGAGAGACTGTTCACTCAGAATTCTGTGATATCGCTACTGGCAATTGAGAAGTTCATGTTGCACTGCAGATTCTGCAATGATCATGTAGCAACCTAATTTTTTTTTCTGTAAATTAAAAGCTAGACATCCTTTTTTTCTTAAAAACCTTGTTTCTAAAGTTCATACATAATTTATATGCTTATTGTCAGCATCTCTAGCACCAGCATCAATAGCATAAATTCTGTTGCAAACGCATTGTATTGTGTCAAAATACCACGCAGTATTAGTGAATGCGTTATGCTGCAGTTACAGTATTTATATACCCGTTTCAGTTAACACATTGTATTACAATAAATATACTGTTTATTATTAATGAATGTCACTGGCGTGTCCTCCTACTTCTGGTCTCATGTGTGGCAGCCAGGCCACATCCACATGTAGTACAGTGTCATTGTCGTCATCATCATCACTTACTGCTTCTCCTGCTCAGACTACTCCTCCTACTATGCTCTGTCATCTGCCATTGATAACAGAATATGTGGTCAGGAAACAGCTCTGTGTGCCCAACAATCTGCTGGTGCACAAGCTTAGATGACCCCAACAGAAGCAGAACAGAGCATTGCTTTGATTTCCCCTCCCTCCTATCATATGTGAAAAGTGAATCTTTACCATGCTATTTTAGAGTTGATCAGCCTGGGCAAGAGTAGCCACACAGCCAATCTCTTGCTAAAGTACATCGAGGAGCAAACAACCCAGTGGCTGTCTACAACTTCAACTGGGCAAGGTGGTCAGCAACAATTGCAGGAATATCATGGCTGCAGTACATTTAGGGGGGGGGGGGGGGGGAAACACATTCTCCCTGCATGGTGCTTGTTATAAGTTTAGTTTTGAAAAAGTACAGCGGCCTGAAGAAGGTACTGGACATGTCCAAGTGACTGTCATCGCATTTCAACTATTCTCATGTGGCAAGGAACTCCCTCCTGGACTTGCACCGACTGACAGATCTGCCATTGCACAACTTGATCTGTGACGATCCAACTCGCTAGAGTTCCACCGTGCATAAGCTGGAGCAGCATAAAGTTGTGATTTTTCTTTGTCATGTACCAAATCATCTCAGCAGACAGCATCTCTTGTATTGAGGTCAGGCAGTTACATCACATGAGAAATGCATGTCACATACTCAAGCTTTTCCAAGAGGCCACCAGATTTGTCAGTAGGGACAACTGTGGCATTAATGATGTCATCCCCCAGTGGTGGGGAGATGACAAGCAGGACCCCCCTAAAATTTATCTTAGAGCAGACACTCATGCTGAGGAAACAAGGGAGGGTTGAAAAAGAACAATAGAGATGAGAGAAGTTATTAAAAATTTGATTTGGCTGGTTGAACTCCTCAGATGCCGCTACTATTTAGGTCTTCCAGGAGTTAATCAGGGTAAAATAAAATAAAAATACCTTATCCATTTGCTTACGTAGATGCCGCCACCGCTATCTTGATTGATGACATTTTGCATGGTGACAGGATGATGTCATTATGCTGGTCGGCGCGGTGACGTCATACATTACACCTGCACAAGATTTTGTGCAGTTTCTGCAATCAAGATGTCTGCGATGGCCTCTTTGTGCACAAATGGATTAGGTGAGTATGTATTTTTTTCCCACCATTTCAATTTCCACCAATTTGTTGTTTGTTGATTTTGATTCGCTCAACACTAAAGAGCAACCTCCGCATTTTGCTGGTCACCCTATATCTGTTGGGGATCAAAATGCAATCAATAAAATGCACTTGTGCTCGTTGTCCATAACATACGCCTGCCCATACCATAACCCCACCGCCACCAAGGGCCACTCGATCCACAACGTTGACGTCAGCAAACCGCTCACCCACACAACGCCACACACGCTGTCTGCCATCTGCCCTGAACAGTGAAAACCGGGACTCATCCGTGAACAGAACGCCTCTCCAACGTGCCAGATGCCATGGAAAGTGAGCATTTGCCCACTCAAGTCGGTAACGACGACAAACTGCAGTCAGGTCCAGACCCTGATGAGGACGACGAGCATGCAGATGAGCTTACCTGAGATGGTTTCTGACAGTTTGTGCAGAAATTCTTTAGTTATGCAAACCGATTGTTGCTGCAGCTGTCCTGGCGGCTAGTCTCATACAATTATGGAGGTGAACATGCTGTATATGGAGGTCCTGGGCTGGTGTGGTTACACGTGGTCTGCGGTTGTGAGGCCGGTTGAATGTACTGCCAAATTCTTTGAAACGCCTTTGGAGATGGCTTATGGTAGAGAAATGAACATTCATTGCACGGGCAACAGCTCTGGTAGACATTCCTGCAGTCAGCATGCCAATTGCATGCTCCTTCAAACGTTGCAACATCTGTCGCATTGTGCTGTGTGATCAAACTGCGCATTTCAGAGTGGTCTTTTATTGTGGACAGTCTAAGGCACACCTGTGCAATGTTCATGCTGTCTAATCAGCACCTTGATATGCCACACCTATGAGGTGGGATGGATTGTCTTGGCAAAGGAGAAGTGCTCACTAACACAGATTTAGACAGATTTGTGAACAATATTTGAGAGTAATGGGTCTTTTGAGTATGTAGAAAATGCTTCAGATCTTTAGGTCCAGCTCATGCAAAATGGGAGCAAAACCGAAAGTGTTGCGTTTATATTTTTGGTCAGTGTATAAAGGAAAGTGAAGGAAGAGATACTAACACTGGAGGTTCTGAAGGAGCACGAGGCTGATGCTGATGACAATACTGACCATGATGACCAGTCATCACAGTGGCAGGTGAATCTGAAAAGAACTGGGTCCTCGGGAACGCTGGCCAAAATAGAAAGCTTGCTTTCTTACGTACTGAAAGGCATATCATTAGCATCAAGCAATCTAATGGTAACTGATAGCCATGCTTTTAGACCCTCAATATAAAAGCAAAATGCCCTGAGCCCAGTGACAGAAAATAATAACTTTTATCCGTCTGTTAGTTAGGTGGGCGGAGGCGGCCATTTTATGCAAGCTTAGTGCACCAGCACTGCATCTGAGCTTTTGTGACATTCAAATGCAAGCTTGAAATACTGCACTAATAATCTGGTTTTAAAAAATCACACTTTTTTGGCAATATACATCATCTGGTGCATTTGCAGGATTAGTCAGTGTGCAATTTAAGCTAGAAATACAGCCATAATGTTCTGGGTTTTTAAAAACACACTTTTTTGCCAAAATAAACAATTTTACAGCCCTTGCAGCATCAGCACGTGGGAAATTCTAGGGTTATATACAGCTTTCATATTCAGTTAGTAAAAAAACGCACTTTTTTGGCAATATCGCACTCCTGGATTAGTCAGTGTGCAATTTAAGCTAGAAATACAGCCATAATTTTCTGGGTTTTTAAAAACACACTTTTTTGCCAAAATACACTATTTTACAAATCTGCACGTGTAAAATTCAAGATTAATATATACAGCTTTCATATTCAGTTAGTAAAAAAACGCACTTTTTTGGCAATATCCCACATCTGGATTAGTCAGTGTGCAATTTAAGCTAGAAATACAGCCATAATTTTCAGGGTTTTTAAAAACACACTTTTTTGACAAAATACACTATTTTACAAATCTGCACGTGTGAAATTCAAGCTTAATATATACAGCTTTCATATTCAGTTAGTAAAAAAACACACTTTTTTGGCAATATCCAACATCTACATTAGTCAGTGTGCAATTTAAGGTAGAAATACAGCCTTAATTTTCAGGGTTTTTAAAAACACCCTTTTTTGGCAAAATACACAATTTTACAACCCTTGCGGCATCAGCACGTGAGAAATTCATAGGTTATATACAGCTTTCATATTCAGTTAGTAAAACAACACACTTTTTTGGCAATATCCCACATCTGGATTAGTCAGTGTGCAATTTAAGCTAGAAATACAGCCATAATTTTCAGGGTTTTTAAAAACACACTTTTTTGACAAAATACACTATTTTACAAATCTGCAAGTGTGAAATTCAAGCTTAATATATACAGCTTTCATATTCAGTTAGTAAAAAAACACACTTTTTTGGCAATATCCAACATCTACATTAGTCAGTGTGCAATTTAAAGGACTTCTGTCACCCGACTAAACTGTTATTTTTATTTTTTTGGTTACTTATAATCCCTATACTGCAATTTATGCATACATACTGTAATTAATCATTTTGGTTCAGCAGATTATGTTAAAAATTTACTTTTAAAATATGCAAATTACTTTGCTACCAGCAAGTAGGGCGGCTACTTGCTGGTAGCAGCCGCATCCTCCTATCCTAAAGACGCCCCCTCCGCATGTTGATTGACAGGGCCAGCGGACGGGATCTCTCTCTGCTGGCCCTGTTTGCATTCAAAATCTGGCGCCTGCGCCGTCCCTGTCTTCAGTCGGCGCAGGCGCACTGAGAGGAGGACGCTCGCTCGGCCGCTCCATCCTCAATGCGCCTGCGCTGATGACGTCACATCTACACCCGGCGCAGGCGCATTGAGAAGGGGGACGCTCGCTCGGCCGCTCCTTCCTCAATGCGCCTGCGCCGGGTGTAGATGTGACGTCATCGGCGCAGGCGCATTGAGGATGGAGCGCCGACTGAAGACAGGTACGGCGCAGGCGCCAGATTTTGAATGCAAACAGGGCCAGCATAGAAAGATCCCGTCCGCTGGCCCTGTCAATCAACATGCGGAGGGGGCGTCTTTAGGATAGGAGGATGCGGCTGCTACCAGCAAGTAGCCACCCTACTTGCTGGTAGCAAGGTAATTTGCATATTTTAAAAGTATGTTTTTAACATAATCTGCTGAACCAAAATGATTAATTACAGTATGTATGCATAAATCGCAGTATAGGGATTATAAGTAACCAAAAAAAAAAATATAACAGTTTAGTGGGGTGACAGAAGTCCTTTTTTTTTTTTTTTAATCAAATATCTGTTTTATTGATTTTTCCAGAAAGAAAATAAGTGCACAATATGCAGTCACATAAGATATTAAGCAGATATGTGTAAGAATAACAGTCTCACGTCAGAGCTTTTGGTTTAGGGCAATACATAGAAACGTGGCAAACATTACTCTGGTTGGTTTGACCAGTCTTACAACAACATGAGCATTGCAAGTATTTCCATATGAAGATTAGTAGGCTTTGACGGGAGTATAACAACAAAAAACTATAAATATGAGTAACTCACGGAGGCTTGCAATGTTCTCCGCGTGATACAAAAACGGAACAGAACAGAACACAGGTTGCTCTCAGTACAGCTCGTCACGGATTACTAAGAAGTAATTTATGTTTAAAGACTAGAGGCATCACCATTAACTTGTGTTTCTTTGTATTTAATCCAAGGTTTCCATAGATTAAAAAATTTGGAATGGGACCTATTGGCCCAACTGCTGAGTTCTTCCATGAGATATAGTTGGTTCACTTTTAATTCCCATTGGTGAACGGAAGGAGGGGCTGGATCAAGCCAATGCAGCGGGATAAGGGACCTAGCTGCTTGAACAAACCAGGTGGGAAGGTCAAAAGGTTTAGGAGACCAGCTCTTGGAAGGCAACCATAATAGTACCGAGTTAGGAGTGAGTTTGAGGGAAGTGTCACATATTTGGTTTATTTTTGTTTCAATAGTGGACCAAAAACTGGTAATCAATGGTCAGAACTAGAATATGTGGCCTAGAGTGCCTTTATCACTGTTGCACCGCCAACATGTATTTGTTTTTGATAGGCCCATTATGTAGAGTTTGCTGGGGTCGTTATACCATCTGACCATCGTTTTGTAGGAATGTTCCTGTATTTTTACGCATCTAGAGAATCCATGGGATCTTAGATGTATCTGGTCAATCTCCGCTGCATTAAATGTTGTCCCCAGTTCTCTCTCCCATTGAGTGATGTATGCAGGTTTAATAGTTTTCTGTAAACTCAACAGGGACAGAAGTCCTTTAAGCTAGAAATACAGCCATAATTTTCAGGGTTTTTAAAAACACCCTTTTTTGGCAAAACACACAATTTTACAGCCCTTGAGGCATCAGCACGTGTGAAATTCATAGGTTATATACAGCTTTCATATTCAGTTAGTAAAACAACACACTTTTTTTGGCAATATCCCACATCTGGATTAGTCTGTGCAATTTAAGCTAGAAATACAACCATAATTTTATGGGTTTTTAAAAACACACTTTTTTTGCCAAAATACACAATTTTACAGCCCCTGCAACATCAGCACGTGTGAAATTCAAGGGTTATAAACTGCTGTCATATTCAGTTATTAAACAAACACCCAGTTTGGGCAAAAAACTTAAATTGCGACCTAGTCTGGATGAGTACATGTGAGATACACCCTTTACATACTGTGGCTCTATTCAGTTATTTGAAAAACAGCCATTTTGGGCAATAATCTTTAATTGCGGCCTGGTCTGTATCAGGGCGTGTGAAATACACCCTTTAGATACTGTGGTTCTATTCAGTTATTTGAAAAACACCCATTTTGGGCACAAATCTTTAATTGTGGCCTAGTCTGTATCAGGTCGTGTGAGATACACCCTTTAGATACTGTGGTTCTATTCAATAATTTGAAAAACAGCCATTTTTGGCCAAAAACTTAAATTGCGTCCTAGTCTGTATCAGGACGTGTGAGATAAACCCTTTACATACTGTGGTTCTATTCAGTTATTAATTAAACACCCATTTAGTGCAAGATCCTAAATTTGTGAAATATAAATAGAGCGTCAAATAAGGGACATGGCCCAGGTCGTGGTGCTACTGGTGTAGCTCCTGTTGCAGGGAGAGGACGTGGTCGATCTGTGCCAGCTACACGCACAAGTGAAACTCCTTCTTCAGGTGCGAGTAGGCGACAGAACCTGCAGCGGTATTTGGTCGGGCCAAATGCGGCTCTACGAATGGTGAGTCCTGAACAAGTACAGGCGATAGTATATTGGGTTGCTGACAGTGCCTCCAGTTCCTTCACATTGTCTCCCACGCAGTCTCCTGCTGAAAGATCAGAGTTGGCACCTGCAGCCGATGTCCATCAGTCTTTCACCTCACCCCCTTGCAAATCAGCCACGCAGTCTGAGCCCCAAGTCATGCAGCGGTCTCTTCTGCTTTTTGATGACTCTGTTAGCATGGTTTCCCAGGGCCATCCACCTATCCCTGCCCCAGAAGTGGAAGAGATTGAGTGCACCGATGCCCAACCACTTATGTTTCAAGATGAGTACATGGGAGGACCATCGCAGCACGTCTCGGATGATGACGAAACACAGGTGCCAACTGCTGGGGCTTTTAAAAGTTTGCAGACCGACAAGGAGGGCAGGGGTGAAGACTGGGTGGAAGATGATGTTAAGGACGATGAGGTCCTCGACCCCACATGGAATCAAGGTCATGCAAGTAACCTATGTAGTTCGGAGGAAGAGGATGTGGTCGCACAGAGCCACCAGCACAGCAGAAGAGGGAGCAGGGTGCAAAAGCGGAGCATCTGCACAATGTCCCACGGAAGCGTTCAGCTCTCCATCTCCCAAACACTGGAGAGGTAGAGGACGTACCCCCTTACCCAAATGTGATCCCTAGCCCTGAATGCCAGCATTTCTAAATTACTGGCCTTTGAAATGCTGTCATTCCGTCTGGTGGAGACAGATAGTTTTAAAGGCCTTATGGCGGTGGCTGTCCCACAGTACGTCGTGCTCAGCTGCCACTACTTTTCCAGGCGAGCCATCCCTTTTCCTGCACAACCAAGTGGGGGACAAAATCAGGTGTGCACTGTGCAACGCCATCTGTGGCAAGGTGCACCTGACTACTGATACGTGGATCAGTAAGCACGGTCAGGGACGTTATATCTCCATAACAGCACACTGGGTAAATGCAGTGGCGGCTGGGCCTGAGGCGGATAGACATTTGGCGCATGTCCTTCCACCACCGAGGATTGCAGGGCGCTTCAGTTTGCCTCCAGTTCCTTCCTCCTCCTACTCTGCTTCCTCATCCTCTACCGGCTCCTCATCCGGTCAGCGTAACACCTTCACCACCAACTTCAGCACAGCCAGGGGTAAATGACAGCAGGCTTTTTTAAAACTTATCTGTTTGGGGGACAAACCCCACACCGCGCAGGAGCTGTGGACGGGCCTTGAACAACAGACCGATGAGTGGTTGGTGCCAGTGAGCCTCAAGCCCGGCCTGGTGGTGTGCGATAATGGGCGGATCCTCGTGGCAGCTCTGGGACTAGCTGGTTTGACGCACATCCCTTGCCTGGTGCAAGTGCTGAATTTGGTGGTGCAGAGATTCCTTAAAAATTACCCCAATATGTCAGAGCTGCTGCATAAAGTGCGGATCATCTGTGCGCGCTTTCGGCGTTCTCACCGTGCTGCTGCTCGCCTGTCAGCGCTGCAGCGCAACTTCGGCCTTCCCGCTCACCGCCTTATATGCGACCTGCCCACAAGGTGGAACTCCACCTTGCACATGCTGGCCAGACTGTGCGAGCAGCAGCAGGCGATAGTGGAGTTTCAGCTGCAGCACGCTCGGGTGAGTCGCTCTGCGGAACAGCATCACTTCACCACCAATGACTGGGCCTCTATGCGAGACCTGTGTTCCTTGTGCTGTTTCAAGTACTCCACCAACATGGCCAGTGCCGATAACTCCGTTCTCAGCGTAACTATCCCACTTCTATGCCTCCTTGAAAAAACACTGCTGGAGATGATAGAAGAAGATGTTGCACAGGAGGAGGAGGAAGAGGGATCATTTCGTAGGTTTTCCGGACAGTCATTCACAAGTGGCTCTGAGGGTGGGTTCCTGCACCTACAAACCCAAGGTACACAATTGTTCAGCCATGGCACAGTTCTGGAGGATGACGAGGTGGAGGATGAGGAGGAGGAGATGGAGGAGGAGGAACCATGTTCACAGCAGGGTGGCACCCAGACCAGCTCATGGCCATCACTGGTGCGTGGCTGGGGGGATACAGAGGACACAGACGATACACCTCCTACAGACGACAGCTTTTCGTTGCCTCTGGGCAGCCTGGCACACATGAGTGCAGAAAATAAATAAATAGAGTCTCTGTGAAAATATACTTGTCCCCTCAAGCGCTGCAAATCTGAAGACAATGTGGGAAAAGTCTATTACTTGACGAAAATATATAAAAAAAGATTGCGCTGCAAGAGAAAAATCTTCTTTGTATATAAAAGTTCACTTGTAAAATCTTCAACTAGTGGGATCACATGCCAACCTCACAATCCAACATTAGTATGGAAACCTGTGGGTAATGAGAAAACGCACTATGGTGTAGCAGGTTCCAAGCATCTAACGCACCATGTGAATAGGTTATACTCACAAGATTCCTGATTAGTGAAGGCGTGTAGAAATATTGATGGTATCAAAGTAGAACTCTGCTGGAAAAAGAGAACTATAGTGTAGTATGTCACAACACTTAATCTGCCTGCAAACAGATTATACTCACAGAGCTTCACTTGTCAGGTGCGTGTATAAGATCTTAAAGAATTTTCATAGACAGCTCAGAACCTGGGTAACAGCCGACATCGATGTCCAAAAGATCTCAAGGAGAAAGTCGCAAGAGAAGTAGGTGCGCACCAAAGGTCAGGTAAAAACTATTTAATACTGGCAAAAAGTACAGACGAAGCATCACCGCGAAACCCGGGTCGGGCATTATTCCAGATATTTTATATGTTTTATAGTTGTACTTTTTGCCAGTATTAAATAGTTTTTACCTGACCTTTGGTGCGCACCTATTTCTCTTGCGACTTTCTCCTTGAGAGCTTTTGGACATCGATGTCGGCTGTTACCCAGGTTCTGAGCTGTCTATGAAAATTCTTTAAGATCTTATACACGCACCTGACAAGTGAAGCTCTGTGAGTATAATCTGTTTGCAGGCAGATTAAGTGTTGTGACATACTACACTATAGTTCTCTTTTTCCAGCAGAGTTCTACTTTGATACCATCAATATTTCTACACGCCTTCACTAATCAGGAATCTTGTGAGTATAACCTATTCACATGGTGCGTTAGATGCTTGGAACCTGCTACACCATAGTGCGTTTTCTCATTACCCACAGGTTTCCATACTAATGTTGGATTTTGAGGTTGGCATGTGATCCCACTAGTTGAAGATTTTACAAGTGAACTTTTATATACAAAGAAGATTTTTCTCTTGCAGCGCAATCTTTTTTTATATATTTTGGCACACATGAGTGATTACATGCTGCAGTGTCTCCGCAACAACCGCCGAGTTGCCCTCATTCTAACTTGTGCTGATTACTGGGTGGCCACGCTGCTGGATCCCCGTTGTAAGGACAACGTACCCTCCTTAATTCCCTCACTGAAGCGTGATTGTAAGATGCGCGAGTACAAGTGCACGCTGGTAGACGCGCTGCTGGTGGCATTCCCACCTGACAGCGCGGGCACAGTGGAAGCACAAGGCGAAGGCAGAGGAAGAAGAAGAGCTCGCCAACACAGCTGGGGCACCGCCAGCACCTCAGAAGACAGGGTTAGCATGGCCGAAATGTGGAAAAGCTTTGTCAGCACGCCACAACAACCAGCATCACCAGCTGATATGGAACATCTTAGCAGGAGGCAGCATTTCACCAATATAGTGGAGCAGTATGTGTGCACACGCCTACACCTACTGAATGACGAGTCTGCCCCCTTCAACTTCTGGGTCTCCAAATTGGACACATGGCCTGAGCTTGCCCTTTACGCCTTGGAGGTGCTGGCCTGCCCTGTAACCAGTGTATTGTCTGAACGTGTGTTTAGCACGACTGGAGGGGGTTATATTTCCTAATGTTTTGGGGTGTACCCTAATTTAAAAAAATATAAATACATAAAAAAAAAAAAACAGTGTAGGCTACCTCCTCCTCCTCCACCGCCGCTTCCACCTACACCGCCACATCTACCGTCTCCTCAACCTCCTACTCCATATGGACCTCGTCCTCCTAGATCACGATTTTATTTAATTTTTTTACATTTTTTATGTTATTTAAAGTCATTTCCCTATCCACTTTTGTTTTCCGAGCACTTGCTATGCTCTTAACCACATTTTGATGCCATTTGCAGCCCTCTAGCCCTTTCCATGACATTTTTACAGCCATTTTAGTGCTCAAAAGTTCGGGTCCCCATTGACTTCATAGGGGTTCGGGTTCGGGTCAAGTTCGGGTCCCGAACTTGAACTTTTTTGTGAAGTTCGGCCGAACCCGCTGAACCCGAAAATCCAAGTGTCCGCTCAACTCTATACATGGTCAATGGATATCAATTTTACTGCAGGCCAGTACAAATACAGGTCAAATACAAATGTTTAAAAGAAGTAAAAATATTAAATTGGAATAAAAAAATGGCTAACGAAATACCCCCTCTTGAAAAAAACCCTAATGATAATAGTTGAAACACGTGGTCGTCACAGGTATTGAATTCCTCCGCGGCCTAAAACATTAGGCATTTAACGGACAGAAAAGGCCTTTTATGCCTCATTATTTACATAAGACAGGGACCATTCTTTGTTCTTGGTTTTGTAGGATATGTGTGGGCTGGCATGAGGAAATTCAATTAAATGTGGTCGTCACAGGTGTTGAATTCCCCCAAGATCCATGCCTCATTCATTTTTAGAAATGTGAGGTCGTCCACATGATTTAGGCGTATGCGCTTATCGGTCACGATCCCCCATGCTGCGTGGAACGTCCTATCGGACAGCACACTGGACGAGGGACAAGCAAAGAGTTCCATGGCAAATTGTGCCAGCTCTGGCCACAGGTCAAGCCTGCACACCCAGTAGTCCAGGACTTCCTCGCTTCTCATAGCGTCCACATCGGCCGTTAACCCAGTGTAGTTGGACACCTGTCAGTCTAGGCGTTTCCTGAGGCTGGATTCGGAATGCGTCTGTCGATGGGTTGGCTGCAAGAATGATCTCATATCTGAAGTGACCAATACATCTTCAAACCGCCCTCTTCTTGCATGCACTGTAGGATTGGTACCCGTAACTGTTTCCCTGTGAGTGGAAATTCCTCTGCCAGCGACCGCAAAAGCAGAATGTAGCATTTCTCAAAGCAAGGCCTGGAAGTGCTGCATTCTGACAGCCCTCTGTGATGCTGGTAACATGTCCGCCATTTTGTGTTTGTACCGGCGCTCTAAACACGTTGCCACCCAGTACTGGTCATTGCCATTTATGTTTTTTATACGGGGGTTCCTCTTCAAACACTGGAGCATGAAGGCCCTCATTTGCACTAAACTGGAAGCGGTGGAGTGGCCTGGCTCCTGCTTATCGTCAAGGATAATGTCATCCTCGGTCTCCTCCCCCAGCCACGGACAACACCAGGACAGCTGAAGAGGCCGTAGCTATGGAAAAGGAGGAGTCAGTCAAGGAGGAGACGGAGGATGGAGTGGGAGGAGGAGAAGAAAGGCAAGCCTGCATGCAATCCGTGGTGGTAACACCAAATCCACACGGGCACCACGGGTTGCATCCTTGACAGCCATCAGAAGGTTCACCCAGTGGGCAGTAAAAGTTATGTACTTTTCCTGCCCATGTTTGCTAAACCACATTTTTGTGGTCAGATGTATCTTAGCACCAACACTGTGTGCCAGAGATACATTCACTTGCCGCTGAATGTGGCCATATATCTCCGGGATGCCCTTCTAGGATAAATATTTCTTTCTGGGGACCCTCCATTGCGGTATGCCAATTGCCACAATTTTTCTTAAGGCCTCTGAATCCACTAGTTTGTATGGCAGTAGTTGGCGGGCTAGCAGTTCCAACAAGCCAGCAGTCAGCCGTTGGGCAAGAGGCTTATCCGGCGTCATCATCTTCTTACACCCGAGCATTTGGTCCACGGAAGCCTACCTTTTGCCAGATGAACAAGACGACGGTACGGTGGAAGGTGAAGTGGAGGACAAATGGGAGGAGAGAGGAGAAGGAGAAGAGGCTGGACGTGGAGTGCCGGAAGTGTGGCTTTGTGGCTTCTGATGGTGTTGCTCCCACTAGGCTCAGTGATCGGAGGCCAAGTACCTTCTTATGGCAGTCGTCCCTAGGTGAGTGCTGGGCTTACCGCGACTTATGTGTTGACAGCACAGGCTGCAGATGGCAACACTATTGTCAGCAGCTGACAAGTTAAAAATAGCCCACACTGCGGAGCCATGTTGCGGCGACCTGGGAGCACCAGATGTGACAGTGCATAGTGGATGGCTCGCTACAGATACATTAGCAGTCTGCTTTTTGCCTCCTGTGCACTGTGAGTTCTGGCTGCTTCTCCTCCTTCTCCTCCCTATCTGCTGCTCCGTCTCTCGCTCTGAACTACCCTCCTCTTCCTCTCCTGTGGGCACCCACGTGATGTCCATCGACACGTCATCATCGTCACCTTCACCAACACTGACATTAGAGATCTTGGAGTAGGCAGCAACAGCTGGGACCACCCTCCTTGGGCTGATCTGGGTACTGTCGTCAGACCGCTGGATGTCGACCGTTGATGCCTCCTCTTCCTGATCCAATGCCAAGAATGGCTGCGCATCGGTAAAGTCTTGGAATCGATGAGAAAATAATTCCTCTGACTCGAGCGGAGGGGACATGGTGGTGGTGGTGTCTTAGGGGGTGCATACAGCAGAGAATAAAGAGGGTGCAGATAGAGAGAATGAGGAGGGTGTAGAAGCGGAAGGCTGAGTGAGCCACTCAACCAACTGTGGTGTGTCCTTTGACATAATCGCTCGCACCTTCTGCAACCTCCCACTTAGGTTCCGGCCTGGTGCACCTGCCCGACCCCTATCATCCCTGCAGAATGACCTGCCTCTTCCTCTCCCTTTAATTTTAAAAATGACACTGTGACAAAGTCCCTATAGAAAAGCAATATTTGTGGAAGAATGTATATCACACCCCTGCCTCAATCAGTTTTTTTGGGGGGCAACTGGTACATAACACCAGTTGAAATTATTTGTTCTAATAGCGTTTGCCACCCTATGTAGATGCGGTAATGCAGCAGAACCGCAAACAAATGCTGCTCTACCCAAATGCACTATATAGAAAGTATATGATAGGTATCTCACACCCCTGCCTCATTTACTTTTTTTTTTGGGGGGGGGGGGGCAGCTGGTATATCACACCAATTGAAATTATTTGTTCCAATAGCGTTTGCCACCCTATGTAGATGCGGTAATGCAGCAGAACAGCAAACAAATGCTGCTCTACCCAAATGCACTATATGGAAAGTATATGATAGGTATATCACACCCCTGCTTCAATGACTTTTTTTGGGGGGGGGGGGGCAACTGGTATATCACACCAGTTGAAATTATTTGTTCCAAGAGCGTTTGCTCCTCTGTATAGCTGCAGTATCGCAGCAGAAACGCACACAACTGCTGCACAATACAAATGCACTATAATATACTTTCTATGTTAGAAAGTATATTATAAGTATATCGCACCCCTCAGTAAGTCACACCTATCGATAGCCCACCTATACCAGTTCTTAAAAGGACTTTTGTGGCCCTATTAGCTAGCGTTTGGTGTCTCTAACAGCAAACCTCCCTACACTGGCAAAAAAATGAAAGTAAAATTGCGGCCAGATCGGGTTTATTTATAAGGTAGCGGGTGTGTCCATGTGCTGAAATGTCTGAATTGGCTGTCCTGTATCACCTGATGGATGGGTCAAAGTTCTTCACAATGTAAAAAAATATGGCGCCGGCGGACATCGCCATATGTTCGCCCGTTCGGCGAACCGCGAACAAGCAAAGTTCGCCGCGAAATGACCGTCGGGCAAACCGCAAGGCCATCTCTAGTCTCAATTCCTTTTGGGATTCGCATCCCCACCTATCCCTTGGTTGAACTTGATGGACGTATTTCTTTTTTCAACCGTATTAACTATGTAACTATGTAACTATGTAACCTATTGGTGTCTTCTCCGACACATTACCATCTACCTTTCATCAGATAGTCAGGCTTTCCTTCATTTGGAGCAAAGGGTAAGGTAGCTGTCAGAGGATTGCTTTTAAACACCCTGGTAAAGGCGAACTACCCGGCACCCAACCCTCTCAGCACAAATGCCCTGCATGCTTAAGGCTACTTTCACACTTGCGGCAGAGAGATCCGGCAAGCAGTTCCGTCGCCGGAACTGCCTGCCGGATCAGGCAAAATGTATGCTAACTGATGGCATTAGTAAGACTGATCAGGATCCTGATCAGTCTTAAAAATGCCTGATCAGTCGAAAAAATGCATTGAAATGCCGGATCCGTCTTTCCGGTGTCATCCGGCAAAAACGGATCCGGCATTTATTTTTTCACCTTTTTTTCAGTCTGCGCATGCGCATATCGGAAGGACGGATCCGGCATTCCGGCATTCTGAATGCCGGATCCGGCACTAATACATTCTTATGGGAAAAAATGCCTGATCCGGCATTCAGGCAAGTCTTCAGTTTTTTTAGCCGGAGATAAAACCGTAGCATGCTACGGTTTTCTCTTTTGCCTGATTCAAAACGACTGAACTGAAGACATCCTGATGCAAACTGCACGGATTACTCTCCATTCAGAATGCATGGGGACATACCTTATCAGTTCTTTTCCGGTATAGAGCCCCTGTGACGGAACTCTATGCCGGAAAAGTACAAAACGCAAGTGTGAAAGTAGCCTTATTAGTTTTAGCACTTGTAAAAAGCATACTATGTAATTACTTTCCCTTAGCTTAGTCAAAAATTCCAAGGTGAAACCCAACACTGTAAAGTGCATATGGCCAATGATGTGAAAATAGAGAAAAATGTACATGTCTGTTCAGTAGATGTGCTAATAATTTCAGTTCAGTCAAGAGCCTTATGGAGTATATTCTAGTTCAGTTGGTTAAAGTTGCCATCCTTCTATAAAATACAGTGTTTAATATGACCTATTATTATTCACAGGTAAATTGGACATTTTGAAATATAATCTGTAGCCAAAACAGAAAGGGTTATACACTGTGCATTCCCCATAGAATGTGGTATTGGTCAATGTAAGCTTTAAATAAAAACTATTACCTTGACACAGATTTAATACTGGTCACCAGCATTCTGTAGGGAATGAATGTAGCTGCGCTGACTGAATTCCATTTTTACATGTACAGAAAATACAAATCATACAGAATAAAATAACAGACCTTTAGAATACTTATTCAACTATATTTTTTTCTTTTACCTCATTTTCTATCTTTGTATTTGTATTTTTTATTGTATACATTTTATTTGCTTTACTATGATTTTCAACTTTAAACACCTTTTCTTAGACCTCTCTTGCTATAGACAAGTTTTTCAACCAGTGGTAGTACATTTGTTATAACTAATTAAAGCAGTGTTCCTCAACTCCAGTTCTCAGTGTCCACTTGCCGGTCATGTTTTCAGGATTTCTTTAGCATTGAGCAGGTGATATAATTAGAGTCAGTGTATCAGGACTTACCACAGGTATTCATTCTGTGGGATATTCTCAAATCATGACTGGCAGGTGGGCCCTGAGGACTGGAGTTGAGGAACACTGATTTAAAGGGGGTGTCCAAGTAAAACAAAAACTCCAGCACTGAACTGTGGTCATTTCCCCGCTGATATCTTTCTAGAATTTTCCTTATGTGCACATAAGTCAATGATGCAGCCAATCACTGATCTCAACAGTATACAGGACAGCACTGCTGAGACCAATGATTGGCTGCAGTGGTCAAGTGTATGCATGGAACCTCACTGCTGCAGCCAGGAAGAATATGGAACTTAGCACTGTAAGTGATGGGCAGAAAACCAGTTGTTTTGTTATTTTACCACATACACAGGGGTTGCCGAAATTTTTACTGAACTCAGACCAACCTTTTGAGGCAGCTTTTGTTTCAAGGGTATTATTGTATATGTTTCCTCTGTATTAAAGATTTGCTATAATAGGGACATTTTGATGGTATCTGAAAATTATGCTGAGGCATGCATTGCCAACCACATATACATTCCCTTATTTCCCAGTAGCAATGCAAAGATTTTTATTTCAACAACCCAACAACACTAAATGATATGGTCATGTGAAGTAAGAAGGCACACACCCTCCATTGGCAGCAATTTCAATTTCATTAATTGAAGCAGCAGTTACGAAGACAATCATTCATGTTTAAATATTTCAGTAAGTAGATTTCCTTATACTAAGTATCATAATTGTATGATATAGAAAACCTTGATTATAATAATAGGTGGGGTTAGGTGTATTTATTTGAGTTGCATAGGTGTTGGTGTTATGAAAGTGTTGATCTTAGTTAGCTGGTCATCAACTGGTTCTCTTACTTGGTAACATTTTGACTGAAAGTGATGGTCAGATTGTAAAGCACTGCAAGACAACAGTGCTAACAACGAAGCCACTATAATATTAGATATGGTAATTTAGTGAATTAAAGAGTGCATAGGTGGATCTGTGCACAGGTAGGTCAGTTTAAATAATCCAATTTTAATCTCTTGGCAGGAGCACAAACAAAGCAAAGTGTCTGGGTTTTGCGTTCCATATTCTGGGCAAGCAGGTCTATCTTATGTTTTATGAAAGGGTGAACTAAGAACGTTTTGCCCTAAAGCAATGACTGATTTATATCAACTCTTCACAGGATGGGCACTGACAGTTGTATTTGGCAGAGATGAGCATGTAGACATTAAGTCAGTATACTTCAGCAAGATACCAATGCTTTCTTCAGGTCATAGCATACTATACTATGGAGGTCTCCTTTGCTCCTTTACTAGCTCTAAATTGGCAAATTAACTGTTTGTAAAAATATTATAAATAAATCACTGAAAAAAGGTGCACTATAATAATATGCGATTTGACCATACTGGCCAGACCTTCACTCTGATGTTAAAAGCTGAGACTTTAGCCAATATATTCCAGTCAGGAACATATCAGAGCCCTGCGCACCCTGTCAAGGTGTCTCAGTGTGGCATGGGTCCTACCGCTAAACTACCTATCGGGTGTGAACACAGTCTGATAGGTGCTAAGGATCGACTCACAGCCAAACTCCTACATACCTTCATAGTAAGATCACTAATACAATGGGAGGGTAGGGGGAGGCTGCGAGCCCCACCTATAACAGGCCATGTGACACAGGCTACCAGGTGCACCAGAATGTTACCAATGACAAGCATTAGCACATTTAATACATGTAAAGAAAAATCACAGAGTAAAGTGGCCTAAATGGGAGGAAATGCTCATCCCCAAACACTGTACCGTATGTATTCTTATATTTTCATCCACACATTATTTCATCTTGTGTAGGATGTTTTTGTGGTTCATGTTGTCCGCTGCCGGCATCCTCCATTGTATGAATTTTTGCTGGGGATTGCCGTTAGCAACGGATCACTTCCGGAGGAATTACTCCGTCTATTATAAACACGCTACAGTGTTTGGGGTTGAGTATTTACTCCTATTTAGGCCACTTTACTCATTGATATATATATATATATTTTATATTATAACTAGAGTTGAGCGAACCCAAACTGCAAAGTTCGGGTTCGTACCGAACTTTTGGGTTTTCGGCACCCGGACCCGAACTCGAACTCGAACATTTACGTAAAAGTTCGGGTTCGGTGTTCAGCGATTTTTATGGCGCTTTTTGAAAGGTTGCAAAGCAGCCAATCAACAAGCGTCATACTACTTGCCCCAAAAGGCCATCACAGCCATACCTACTATTGGCATGGCTGTGATTGACTAACTGCAGCATGTGACGCAGCCTCTATTCAAGCTGGAGTCACGTAGCACCGCCCATCACTCTGCTCGGATTAGTGTGGGGAGAGGCTGCAGCTGCTGTGAGGGAGAGATCAGGGGGAAATCTTATGAAGATTCAGAACTGCTTCTTTACTCAGCGATCTACAGCAAATGTGTTTTGTGGGTGCAGTGCACAATTTTTTTAAGCCTGCCCTGAGCCAACTACTACTGAAAACAAACTTTTTTTCCTTCAGTTAGTCAATATCAATACATAATCGGCAGCCATTTTATGCAACGATAGTGCACCAGCACAGGCTGTCTGCAAGTCTAGAAATACAGCTTTTTGCTTACTGGGGTGAAAAAAATCCATCTGTTTCATATAGTGCACATCTGGGATTAGACGTGCATAAGTGATTCTCACATTTAGGCCAGAAATACGGCTTTTTGTTTAGTGGGGTGAAAAAAATACATCTGTTTCATATAGTGCACATCTGGGATTAGACGTGCATAAGTGAGTGTCACATTTAGGCCAGAAATACAGATTTTTGCTTACTGGGGTAAAAAAAATACATCTGTTTCATATATTGCACATCTGGGATAAGACATGCATAAGTGAGTGTCACATTTAGGCCGGTAATACGGCTTTGTGCTTACTGGGGTGAAAAAAACCTCTGATATACTGCACATCTGGGATTAGACGTGCATAAGTGACTGTCACATTTAGGCCGGAAATACGGCTTTTTGCTTACTGGGGTGAAAAAACCCTCTGATATACTGCACATCTAGGATAAGACGTGCATAAGTGAGTGTCACATTTAGGCCAGAAATACGGCTTTGTGCTAACTGGGGTGAAAAAAATACATCTGTTTCATATAGTGCACATCTAGGATTAGACATGCATAAGTGAGCGTCACATTTAGGCCACAAATACGGCTTTGTGCTTACTGGGGTGAAAAAACCCTCTGAAATACTACACATCTAGGATTAGACGTGCAAAAGTGAGTGTCAAATATTGGCCAGAAATACAGCTTTTTGTTTAGTGGGGTGAAAAAAATACATCTGTTTCATATAGTGCACATTTGGGATTAGACATGCATAAGTGAGTGTCACATTTAGGCCAGAAAAACGGCTTTGTGCTTACTGTGGTAAAAAATCCCTCTGATATACTGCGCATCTAGGATTAGACGTGCAAAAGTGAGTGTCACATTTAGGCCAGAAATACGGCTTTGTGCTTACTGGAGTGAAAAAAATACATCTGTTTCATATAGTGCACATCTGGGAGTAGACGTGCATAAGTGAGTGTCACATTTAGGCCAGAAATACAGCTTTTTGGTTACTGGGATGAAAAAAAAAACATCTGTTTCATATAGTGCACATCTGGGATTAGATATGCATAAGTGAGTGTCACATTTAGGCCAGAAATACTGCTTTTTGGTTACTGGGGTTATAAAAACCCTTTGATATACTGCACATCTGGGATTTGACGAGCATAAGTGAGTGTCACATTTAGACCAGAAATACGGCTTTGTGCTTACTGGGGTGAAAAAACCCTCTGATATACTGCACATCTGGGATTAGACGTGCATAAGTGAGTGTCAGAATTAGGCCACAAATACGGCTTTGTGCTTACTGGGGTGAAAAAACCCTCTAATATACTGCACATCTGGGATTAGACATGCATAAGTGAGTGTCACATATTGGCCAGAAATACGGCTTTTTGCTTACTGGGGTGAAAAAAAACCTCTGATATACTGCACATCTAGGATTAGACGTGCATAAGTGACTGTCACATTTAGGCCACAAATACGGCTTTGTGCTTACTGGGGTGAAAAAAATACATCTGTTTCATATACTGCACATCTGGGATTAGACGTGCATAAGTGATTGTCACATTTAGGCCAGAAATACGGCTTTTTTCTTACTGGGGTGAAAAAAATACATCCGTTTCATATAGTGCACATCTGGGATTAGACGTGCATAAGTGAGTGCCACATTTAGGCCACAAATACGGCTTTGTGCTTACTGGGGTGAAAAAACACTCTAATATACTGCACATCTGGGATTAGACATGCATAAGTGAGTGTCACATATTGGCCAGAAATACGGCTTTTTGCTTACTGGGGTGAAAAAAACCCTCTGATATACTGCACATCTGGGATTAGACATGCATAAGTGACTGTCACATTTAGGCCACAAACACGGCTTTGTGCTTACTGGGGTGAAAAAACCCTCTGATATACTGCACATCTGGGATTAGACGTGCATAAGTGACTGTCACATTTAGGCCAGAAATACGACTTTGTGCTTACTGGGGTGAAAAAAATACATCTGTTTTATATAGTGCACATCTGGGATTAGACGTGCATAAGTGATTGTCACATTTAGGCCACAAATACTGCTTTTTGCTTACTGATTTGAAAAAAATACATCTGTTTTATATACTGCACATCTGGGATTAGACGTGCATAAGTAAGTGTCAGATTTAGGCCAGAAATACGGCTTTTTTCTTACTGGGGTGAAAAAAATACATCTGTTTCATATAGTGCACATCTAGGATTAGACATACATAAGTGACTGTCACATTTAGGCCACAATTACAGCTTTTTGCTTACTGGGGTGAAAAAAATACATCTGTTTCATATACTGCACATCTGGGAATAGGCGTGCATAAGTGAGTGTCACATTTAGGCCAAAAATACCGCTTTGTGCTTACTGGGGTGAAAAAAATACATCTGTTTCGTATAGTGCACATCTGGGATTAGACGTGCATAAGTGATTGTCACATTTAGGCCAGAAATACGGCTTTTTGCTTATTGGGGTAAAAAAAAATACATCTGATTTATATACTGCACATCTGGGAATAGACGTGCATAAGTGAGTGTCACATTTAGGCCAGAAATACTGCTTTGTGCTTACTGGGGTGAAAAAAATACATCTGTTTCATATAGTGCACATCTGGGATTAGACGTGCATAAGTGATTGTCACATTTAGGCCAGAAATACGTCTTTTTGCTTACTGGGGTGAAAAAAATACATCTGTTTCATATACTGCACATCTGGGATTAGACGTGCATAAGTGATTGTCACATTTAGGCCAGAAATATAGCTTTTTGCTTACTGGGGTGAAAAAAATACATCTGTTTCATATAGTGCACATCTGGGATTAGACGTGCATAAGTGAGTGTCACATTTTGGCCACAAATGCGGCTTTTTGCTTACTGGGGTGAAAAAACCCTCTGATATACTACACATCTGGGATTAGACGTGCATGAGGCAAACATCTAATAAGGGATGCGGTCATGGTCGTGGTGGTGGTGTTGGTGGAGCCTCTGGTGCAGGGAGAGGACGTGGCCGTCCTGCCACAGCTACACATCCCACTGAACTTACTACCTCAGGTCCCAGTAGCCGCCAGAATCTACAGCAATATTTGGTCGGGCCTAATGCCGTTCTAAGGATGGTAAGGCCTGAGCAAGTACAGGCGCTAGTCAATTGGGTGGCCGACAATGTATCCAGCACGTTCACATTATCTCCCACCCAGTCTTCTGCAGAAAGCGCACAGGTGGCGCCTGAAAACCATGCCCATCAGTCTGTCACATCACCCCCGTGCATATCGGGGAACCTGTCTGAGCCTCAAATCATGCAGCAGTCTCTTATGCTGTTTGAAGACTCTGCTGGCAGGGTTTCCTAAGGGCATCCACCTAGCCCTTCCCCAGGGGTGGAAGACATAGAATGCACTGACGCACAACCACTTATGTTTCCTGATGAGGACATGGGAATACCACCTCAGCACGTCTCTGATGATGGCGAAACACAGGTGCCAACTGCTGCGTCTTTCTGGAGTGTGCAGACCTAAAAGGAGGTCAGGGAGGAAGACTGGGTGGAAGACGATGCAGGGGACGATGAGGTCCTAGACCCCATATGGAATGAGGGTCGTGCCACTGACTTTCAGAGTTCGGAGAAAGAGGCAGTGGTGAGACCGAGCCAACAGCGTAGCAAAAGCGGGAGCAGGGTGCAAAAGCAGAGCAGTCGTCGCTAAAACAGTTCGCCTGCTAATGGCCACCGTCACCAGGGATCGAGCACACCAAAGGCAGCTTCAAGGAGTTCCCTGGCATGGCACTTCTTCACACAATGTGCTGACGACAAGACCCGAGTGGTTTGCACGCTGTGCCATCAGAGCCTGAAGCGAGGCATTAACGTTCTGAACCTTAGCACAACCTGCATGACCAGGCATCTACATGTGAGACACGGGCTGCAGTGAAGTAAGCACCTTCAAAATCAGGAAAGGGCTCAGGCCCCTCCTGCTCCCTCTTCTGCTGCTGCCTCGGCCTCTTCCTCCGCCTCTGGAGGAACGTTTGCACCTGCCGCCCAGCAAACAGAGGATGAGCCACCAACAACACCACCTCCGTCACCAAGCATCTCCACCATGTCACACGGAAGCGTTCAGCTCTCCATCTCACAAACCTTTGATAGAAAGCGTAAATTCCCACCTAGCCAACTAGCCATTTCTAAACTACTGGCCATTGAAATGCTGTCATTCAGGCTGGTGGAGACGGACAGCTTCAAACAGCTCATGTTGCTTGCTGTCCCACAGTACGTCGTTCCCAGCCGCCACTACATCTCCAGGAGAGCCGTGCCCTCCCTGCACAACCAAGTATCGGATAAAATCAAGTGTGCACTGTGCAACGCCATCTGTGGCAAGGTCCACCTAACCACAGAAACGTGGACCAGTAAGCACGACCAGGGACGCTATATCGCCCTAGCTGCACACTGGGTAAATGTAGTGGCGGCTGGGCCCCAGGCGGAGATCTGTTTGGCGCACGTCCTTCCGCCGCCAAGGATCGCAGGGCATCATTCTTTGCCTCCTGTTGCCTCCTCTTCCTACTCGGCTTCCTCCTCCTCTTCTACTATCTCCTCATCCGGTCAGCGACAGACCTTCACCACCAACTTCAGCACAGCCAGGGGTAAACGTCAGCAGGCCGTTCTGAAACTGATGTGTTTGGGGGATAGGCCCCACACCGCGCAGGAGTTGTGGCGGGGTATAGAACAACAGACCGACGAGTGCTTGCAGTCAGTGAGCCTCAAGCCCGGCCTGGTGGTGTGCGATAATGGGCGAAATCTCGTTGCAGCTCTGGGACTAGCCAGTTTGACACACATCCCTTGCCTGGCGCATGTGCTGAATTTGGTGGTGCAGAAATTCATTCACAACTACCCTGATATTTTAGAGCTGCTGCCTAAAGTGTGGGCCGTCTGTACGCGCTTCCGGCGATCTCATCCTGCTGCCGCTCGGCTGTCTGCTCTACAGCGTAACTTCGGCCTTCCCGCCCACCAGGTGGAACTCCACCTTGCACATGCTGGAGAGACTGTGCGAGCAGCAGCAGCAGGCCATAGTGGAGTTTCAGCTGCAGCACGCATGGGTGAGTCGCACTGCGGAATAGCACCACTTCACCACCAATTACTGGGCCTCCATGCGAGACCTGTGTGCCCTGTTGCGCTGTTTCGAGTACTCCACCAACATGGCCAGTGGCGATGACGCCGTTATCAGCGTTACAATACCACTTCTATGTCTCCTTGAGAAAACACTTAGGGCGATGATGGAAGAGGATGTGGCCCAGGACGAGGAGGCGGAAGAGGGGTCATCTCTAACACTTTCAGGCCAGTCTTTTAGAAGTGGCTCAGAAAGAGGATTTTTGCAACAGCAGAGGCCAGGTACAAATTTGGCCAGCCAGGGCCCACTACTGGAGGACAAGGATGAGGAGGATGAGGAGGAGGAGGAGGATGGGGGTGAAGCATGTTCACAGCGGGGTGGCATCCAACGAAGCTCGGGCCCATCACTGGTGCATGGCTGGGGCGATACGGAGGATGCAGACGATACGCCTCCCACAGAGGACAGCTTGTCCTTACTTCTGGGCAGCCTGGCACACATGAGCGACTACATGCTACAGTGCCTGCGCAACGACAGCAGAGTTGCCAACATTTTAACGTGTGCTGACTACTGGGTGGCCACCCTGCTGGATCCCCATTACAAAGACAATGTGCCGTCCTTAATTCCCTCACTGGAGCGTGATCGGAAGATACGCGACTACAGGCGCACGCTGGTAGACGCGCTTATGAGAGCATTCCCGACTGACGCCGGTGGACAAGTGGAAACACAAGACGAAGGCAGGGGAGGAGGAAGAGGTCGCCAACACAGCTGTGTCAGCCCCAGCACCTCATAAGGCAGGGTTAGCATGGCCGACATGTGGAAAAGCTTTGTCACCTCGCCGCAACAACCGGCTCCAACTGCTGATATAGAGCGTGTTAGCAGGAGGTAGCATTTGAACAACATGGTGGAACAGTACCTGTGCACATGCCTACACGTACTGACTGATGGTTCTGCCCCATTCAACTTCTGGGTCTCCAAATTGTCCACATGGCCAGAGCTTGCCCTGTATGCCTTGGAGGTGCTGGCCTGCCCTGCAGCCAGTGTACTCTCTGAACGTGTATTCAGCACGGCAGGAGGCGTCATAACAGACAGACGCAGCCGCCCGTCCACAGCCAATGTGGACAAGCTCACGTTCATTAAAATGAACCAGGCTTGGTTCCCTCAGGACTTGTCTGTACCTTGTGCAGAATAGACAGTTCTAACAGCCTCAACCACCCATCCTTGTACTCTAGTGCATTTATTCCTTTTTTTTATTTTATATTTCCCAATATTTCGGGGGATACCCCTATGTAAAAATGCAAAATAACACACATCTGTGTTGTCTACCTATTCCTCCTTCGCCGCCGCTTCCACCTAGACCTCCACGTGAGCCTAGACGGCCACTTCCACCCATTCAACACCTCCTCAACCTCTTCCTCCTACATCATTCCTAATTTTAATTTTTTTAAGGTCTTTTATGTTTTTTGAATTCATTTCCTTATCCACATTTGTTTGCAGAGCATTTGCCATGCTCTTAAGCACATTTTGCTGCTTTTTGCAGCCCTCTAGCTCTTTCCATGACATTTTTACAGCCATTTTAGTGCTCAAAAGTTCGGGTCCCCATTGACTTCAATGGGGTTCGGGTTCAGGATCAAGTTCAGGTCAAGTTCAGCTCCCGAACCCGAATTTTTTTTTCAAGTTCGGCCGAACCTGCCGAACCCGAACATCTAGGTGTCCGCTCAACTCTAATTTTAACCTTAAAAAATAAATCTAAAAGACTGTTTAAATGTTATTGCTGAAACAGATGGTTTTGTTTTCTATGAATTCTTAAAATAAATATTTATATACTATTTTGTTGATTAAAACAAATGTTATGGTCTGAAGAAAGCATCATTGAGATTAGAGATGAGCAAATTTTTTAAAAAATTTGATTTAGCCGGTTCGCTGAATTTGCCAAAAAAGTTTGGTTTGATCCAAATTTATTTGTTGCGAATCAAGTTAAAAAATTGCTATTTTGTGGTTGCAGAGAGCCTTTATAGTGGTTTAGAACACTGTGCCTTGCAGTAACATGCATAGGGAGTCTGATGTGGTAGTGAAATAATACTGTGAGTCAGTATGACATACAGATGACAGACGTCGCTCTTAGAATCACTTCACACTTCACTTATTTTGGCAGTCACAGGGCCAAAACTGATCAAATAACTCAAGTAAGAACTCAGCCTTACAGGTCGATGTTAGCACCAAGAAGAAGCACACTCCTTTTACACCGTCGTCATCTGATTCCACAGAGATGTCTACAGAACCTGTTCTATTGAACGCTTATACAAGTAGACCCCCCCGACAGAGTGGAGAGGGTGTCAGCAGTAAGGTTGTGTTGACGTCACTGATTATTGTGCCCTTCCTGTGATCCGTCAAAACAATAACTCCCTATAAATGGATCCTGTCTGTTGAGCATCTGCCTTTAGGATATATAACTGCACCGCTGAACGGCAAATATATTTTTCTATTGCCACTAATACACGACAAAAAGGGCTTTAGAATATATAACTACACCGCTGAAGGCAAATATTTTTTTATTTTGCACTAATACATTACAAGGGCTTTAGAAAAAATAACTGCACCGCTGAATGGCAAATAGGCCCTTATTTTTTTCACTTATACACGATACAAAAGGCTTTAGAACATAGAACTGCACCGTTGAACGGCAAACATATTTTTCTTTTTTCCACTTATACACTTCACAAAAGGCTTTAGAATATATAACTACACCGCTGAACAGCAAATATATATTTTTTTTCCACTTATTACACTCCACAAAAGGCTTTAGAACATATAACTGCACCGCTGAATGGCAAATAGGCCCTTATTTTTTTCACTTATACACGATACAAAAGGCTTTAGAACATAGAACTGCACCGTTGAACGGCAAACATATTTTTCTTTTTTTCACTTATACACTTCACAAAAGGCTTTAGAATATATAACTACACCGCTGAACAGCAAATATATTTATCTTTTTTCCGCTTATACACTCCACAAAAGGCTTTAGAATATGTAACTGTACCACTGAACGGCAAAAAAAATATATATTTTTTTCCACTTATACACTCCATAAAAGGCTTTGGAACATATAACTGCACAGCTGAATGGCAACTATATTTTTCTTTTTCCACTAACACACAACAAAAAGGGCTTTAGAACTAGTGTTTACAGATTACAAATATCCAAATTGCTAATTTTTATCGTGAATATCGGCACTTTGAGAATTTGCGAATATTTGAAATATAGTGATATATATTCGTAATTTCGAATATTCAAGATTTTTTTTAAATCAGTACACATGATCTCTACCTACTTCTAAGTTGTGGGCCAATGAGAAGGCTGCAATATCTTTGACTTTAGAAGTAGTTTTGATTGCGAATTTTCGTAATGTGAATTTTCATAATGAGAATTTTTGTAATGCTAATTTTCGTAATGAGAATCAATGAGATTGTGAAAACTCAGATCCGATAGGATATTCTAACACCCAGGCATTCCCATGGTGACGGGGATGCTTGTCAGGGAGGAGTATGCCAAAATGGAACAACTGTACAGATTTAAAACAAAGATGAATATATAGCAATATAGCGAATATTCGAAAAAAACAAACAAATGTAGAACAATTTAGCTAATATAGTGCTATAATCTTTTTTTTAATACTTGTAATTTTTTTTCCAATCTGAACTTCAGATAAGAAAAAAATTACAACTATTAGACAAAGAGGATTATAGCACTATATTAACTAAATTGCTATATATTCTTTTTTTTTTAGAATATTCGCTATATTTCTATATATTCTTGTTTTTGAATATTACGAATATTCTAAAAAACAAATATATTTGATTTTTTTAATATTTGTCTTTTTTAAAAAATCTGTACAGTTGTTCCACTTTGGCATACTCCTCCCCGACAAGCGCCCCCGTCACCATGGGAACGCCTGGGGGTTAGAATATACTATCGGATCTGAGTTTTCACAATCTCATTGATTCTCATTACCAAAATTTGCATTACCAAAATTTGCAATCAACACTACTCCTAAAGTCAAAGATATTGCAGCCTTCTCATTGGCCCACAAGCTAGAAGCAGGGAGGGAACATGTATACTGATTTAAAAAAATATATATCACTATATTCAAAATATTAGCGAACTATCGAATATTCACATATTACGCGATCATTACCTTGCCGATTTTTCAAGTAGAAAAATGTAGAATATAACGAATATTCGAATTCGCGAATATTCAACGAATATTCTACGAAATATTTGCGAAATATTGCAAATTCGAATATAACCCCTGCCGCTCATCACTATTTAGAACATATAACTGCACTGCTGAACAGCAACTATATTTTTCTTTTTCCAATAACACACAACAAAAAGGGCTTTAGAACTAGTGTTTACAGATTACAAATATCCAAATTGCAAATTTTTATCGTGAATATCGGCACTTTGAGAATTTGCGAATATTTAGAATATAGTGATATACACTCACCTAAAGAATTATTAGGAACATCTGTTCTATTTCTCAATAATGCAATTATCTAGTCAACCAATCACATGGCAGTTGCTTCAATGCATTTAGGGTTGTGGTCCTGGTCAAGACAATCTCCTGAACTCCAAACTGAATGTCAGAATGGGAAAGAAAGGTGATTTAAGCAATTTTGAGCGTGGCATGGTTGTTGGTGCCAGACGGGCCGGTCTGAGTATTTCACAATCTGCTCAGTTACTGGGATTTTCACGCACAACCATTTCTAGGGTTTACAAAGAATGGTGTGAAAATGGAAAAACATCCAGTATGCGGCAGTCCTGTGGGCAAAAATGCCTTGTGGATGCTAGAGGTCAGAGGAGAATGGGCCGACTGATTCAAGCTGATAGAAGAGAAACGTTGACTGAAATAACCACTCATTACAACCGAGGTATGCAGCAAAGCATTTGTGAAGCCACAACACGCACAACCTTGAGGCGGATGGGCTACAACAGCAGAAGACCCCACCGGGTACCACTCATCTCCACTACAAATAGGAATAAGAGGCTACAATTTGCACGAGCTCACCAAAATTGGACTGTTGAAGACTGTAAAAATGTTGCCTGGTCTGATGAGTCTCGATTTCTGTTGAGACATTCAAATGGTAGAGTCCGAATTTTGCGTAAACAGAATGAGAACATGTATCCATCCTCTGATGGCTACTTCCAGCAGGATAATGCACCATGTCACAAAGCTCAAATCATTTCAAATTGGTTTCTTGAACATGACAATGAGTTCACTGTACTAAAATGGCCCCCACAGTCACCAGATCTCAACCCAATAGAGCATCTTTGGGATGTGGTGGAACGGGAGCTTCGTACCCTGGATGTGCATCCCTCAAATCTCCATCAACTGCAAGATGCTATCCTATCAATATGGGCCAACATTTCTAAAGAATGCTATCAGCACCTTGTTGAATCAATGCCACGTAGAATTAAGGCAGTTCTGAAGGCAAAAGGGGGTCCAACACCGTATTAGTATGGTGTTCCTAATAATTCTTTAGGTGAGTGTATATTCGTAATTTTGAATATTCAAGATTTTTTTAAAATCAGTACACATGATCTCTACCTACTTCTAAGTTGTGGGCCAATGAGAAGGCTGCAATATCTTTGACTTTAGAAGTAGTTTTGATTGCGAATTTTCGTAATGTGACTTTTCATAATGCGAATTTTCGTAATGCTAATTTTCGTAATGGGAATCAATGAGATTCTGAAAACTCAGATCCGATAGTATATTCTAACACCCAGGCATTCCCATGGTGATGGGGATGCTTGTCGGGGAGGAGTATGCCAAAATGGAACCACTGTACAGATTTAAAACAAAGATGAATATATAGCAATATAGTGAATATTCGAAAAAAAACAAATGTAGAACAATTTAGCTAATATAGTGCTATAATCTTTTTTTTAATAGTTGTAATTTTTTTTCCAATCTGAACTTCAGATAAGAAAAAAATTACAACTATTAGACAAAGAGGATTATAGCACTATATTAACTAAATTGCTCTATATTATTATTTTTTTAGAATATTCGCTATATTTCTATATATTCTTGTTTTTGAATATTAAGAATATTCTAAAAAACTAATATATTTGTTTTTTAGAATATTTGTCTTTTTTTTTAAAATCTGTACAGTTGTTCCACTTTGGCATACTCCTCCCCGACAAGCGCCCCCGTCACCATGGGAATGCCTGGGGGTTAGAATATACTATCGGATCTGAGTTTTCACAATCTCATTGATTCTCATTACCAAAATTTGCATTACCAAAATTTGCAATCAACACTACTCCTAAAGTCAAAGATATTGCAGCCTTCTCATTGGCCCACACGCTAGAAGCAGGGAGGGAACATGGTTACTGATTAATATTCGAAATTACGAATATATATCACTATATTCAAAATATTTGCGAATTATCGAATATTCACATATTACGCGATCATTACCTTGCCGATTTTTCAAGTAGAAAAATGTAGAATATAACGAATATTCAAATTCGCGAATATTCAACGAATATTCTACGAAATATTTGTGAAATATTGCAAATTCGAATATAACCCCTGCCGCTCATCACTATTTAGAACATATAACTGCACTGCTGAACGGCAAATATATTTTTCTTTTGCAAACACATGACAAAAATGGCTTTAGAACATATAACTGCACCGCTGAATGGCAAATATATTTTTCTTTTGCCACTAATACACGACAAAAATGCCTGTAGAACATATAACTTATAACTGCACCGCTGAACGGCAACTATATTTTTCTTTTTCCACTAATACATAAAACAAAGGACTTTAGAACATATAACTGCACTGCTGAATGGCAAATATATTTTTCTTTTGCACTAATACACGACAAAAATGGCTTTAGAACATTTAACTGCATAACTGAACGGCAAATATATTTTTCTTTTGGCATTAATACACGACAATAAGGGCTTTAGAACATATAACTGCACCGCTGAGCAGCAAATAGGCCCTTATTTTTTTCTACTTATACACGCCATAAAAGGCTTTAGAACATATAACTGCACCGCTGAGCGACAAATATATTTTATTTTTGCCACTAATACACAACAAAAAGGGCTTTAGAACATATAACTACACCGCTGAATGGCAAATAGGCCCTATCTTTTTCTACTTATACACGCCACAGAAGGCTTTAGAACATATAACTGCACCGCTGAACGGCAAATATATTTTACTTTTGCCACTAATACACAACAAAAAAGGATTTAGAATATATAACTGCACTGCTGAACGGCAAATAGGCCCTTATTTTTTTTCCACTTATACACCCCACAGGAGGCTTTAGAACATATAACTGCACCACTGAACGGCAAATATATTTTACTTTTGCCACTAATACACAACAAAAAGGGCTTCAGATCATGTAACTGCACCACTGAACGGCAAATATATTTTTATTTTGCCACTAATACATGACAAAAAGGGCTATAATTTTCACACTTCACCACACATTGTCTAATAAGACCTTTTTTTCCCCACTAATACAAGCCCAAAAATGCTTTAGAACATATCACTGCACCGCACAAGTGCAAATAATATTTAGAAATATTTCCTTGTAATAAACCCTGTTAATGCCTGTATCAAACAGCACTTGCACCCCAATAAGAATTACAGAGCTGTATAATGGCAATTTGGGTCCCCAATCAGTGCAGCAAGGTGTAATAGGATTGTTCCTATTACCGAGGCTGTAACCTCCCTTACTGAACCCTGTTCAACATAAATGCTGTGGAATGATTCCTCCCAATCCTTTCCCTACACGTTGAATAATCTTTTCCTGAACTTGTAAATCGTTTTTTTAGCACAATGAAGTTTTTTCTAGCACTGTCCCTAGCACCTGCTGATGTCTCTCCCTGCACTAAGTACACTGGAAAATTGCAGAATCCAAGATGGCTGATGCTATTTATAGGGCTGTGATATCACAGGGCAGGCTGGCTGCTGATTGGCTGCATGCATGGCATTATGGGTGACCCCTCCTTCCCAGAGTTCCTTGCTTCATGTCCTCACACGTGCAGCAGCCATTTTTGGAAAAAATTGGATTCGTTACCACGAAGCGTGAGGAAATTCAAATTTGGTGTGAATCTAATTTTTCTTGAAATTTGGATCGAATTCCACTTCGTCAACTTCGATTCACTCATTTCTAATTGTAATATTAAACTGTGAATGACAGGAAGCTACATAAAACCTGGTTACACACCACAGGATGTTCAACATGTGGTATTTCTAAGTGTGATACATGTCATAATGAAAACCAAAGAAGTGATCTCTGTACAAGGGTGGGCACTGTTTACACCATGGGTGTCAAACATGCGGCCCGGCAAAGATATTCATTGCTCTGGTTACCTGGAGGCGGGCGGAGATAAAATAAAAAAGTCAGAGGCGGTCCAGGAGCGGTTGAAGGATGGCGGAGGCGGTCCAGGAGAAGTTGGAGGCGGTCCAGTAGCTGACAAGCGGTCTAGGAGAGGATGGATGCTGGCGGAGGCGGTCCAGGAGCAGTTGGAGGCGGTCCAGGAGAGGATGGAGGCTGGCAGAGGAGGTCCAGGAGAAGTTGGAGGCGGTCCAGTAGCTGACAAGCGGTCTAGGAGAGGATGGAGGCTGGCGGAGGCGGTCCAGGAGCAGTTGGAGGCGGTCCAGGAGAGGATGGAGGCTGGCGGAGGCGGTCCAGGAGAAGTTGGAGGCGGTCCAGTAGCTGACAAGCGGTCTAGGAGAGGATGGATGCTGGCGGAGGCGGTCCAGGAGCAGTTGGAGGCGGTCCAGGAGAGGATCGAGGCTGGCGGAGGCGGTCCAGGAGAGGATGGAGGTGCGCAGAGGTCAACGTCACGTCCTGATGTGACGTCATCAGGCTCCGCCTTGAAGGAGTTCTGACACATGCTGCGGACGGCGCCATTGCGGCTATAGACACAGGTTACCAGATTCACAAGGTAAGAAAAGTAAATATTAATGCTAATATTGTCGTTTGAATTTGTTTTGTTTTTTTAAAACAGTGAATGGGGTCTTGTGCAGGGGGGATATGGGGGCAAAAGTGGCATGGGGTGTTGTGCAAAAGGGGCCTGGTGTCTTGTGAAGGAGGGGCATGGGGTCTTGTGCAAAGGGGGCATGGAGTGTTATACAAAAGGGGCATGGGGTCTTGTGAAGGGGGGTCATGGGGTCTTGTGAAGGGGGGTCATGGGTCTTGTGAAGGGGGTCATGGGGTGCTGTGCAGGGTGGCATGGGGTCTTGTGAAGGGGGTCATGGGGTGTTGTGCAGTGGGGCATGGGGTCTTGTGCAAAGGGGGCATGGGGTCTTGTGCAAAGAGGGCATGGAGTGTTGTACAAAAGGGGAATAGGGTCTTGTGAAGGGGGTCATGAGGTGTTGTGCTGGGGGGCATGGGGTCTTGTGCAAAGGGAGCATGGACCAGACTGATGAGGTTGAGACCAAAGGGTCTTTCAGAAGAAGTGTGGGCGTCCTGGCCAGCACAGTGCAGTGGTAAAAGGTGCAGAGGCGGCTTGGGGAGTCGAAGCCTACTGAGAGCAGGTTGCTCCGGACTCTTTTATTATTAATGGTAGAGCTGTCTGTTGGGGAAACATTCCAACAGCTGACAGGGTGATATGTTTGCTGGCATTTGATGTTTAAAATAAATAAAGCTGTGGCCGTTGCCCTTACTTAACAAACCTAGGTCTCACTTGTGTTATTGGGCAACGGGATGTTGGGGGTCAGCAGTCATGAAACAACAATGTTGTTCTATGAAAATGTACGATTTTTTATTTTATTTTTATGCGGCCCACATAAACTTTAATTTTGTTTTTTTGGCCCATGTTAGCCTTTGAGTTTGACATGCTTGGTTTACACTATCAAGTCGTTGATTAATTGCTCCACAAAATCTAATATATAAAGCTGAGTGTATGTGTGTGTGTGTCCTCTAAAGGAATCTGCACCGTCACATTTACAATCACAAAATTTGGCACACAGGTACATCAGGTGTCCGGGAAGGTTTTAGACCAGGTCTCAGCTCTCTATGACATACCGTTCCTGAGATATTCCCAAAAAATGCATTAGCCAATAGAATCTTGGTCACATGACCCTTATCAGCTCGCTGGCCAGGTTTCCATAACAACCCAGCCATTTTTCTTCACTGCTGTAGGAGAGCTTTAAAGGAAATCTGTCACCAGGATAGTCGCTATTGAAGTAAAGCCATGGCCTAATAGCACTTAGTACCTTATTTCAAAATGTGCCTTTGTTCCAGCAATAGATGTTTTTATCCACTAAAGGTGTGATATATGTCATAATGAAAACCAAAGAAGTGATCTCTATTCAAGGGTGGCCACTGTATACACTATGAAGTCTTTGATCAATTGCTCCACGAAATCTAATATATAAAGCTGAGTGTATGTGTGTGTGTGTATGACCGCTAAATGAATCTGTACCGTCGCATTTACAATCATGAAATTTAGCACACAGTTACATCAGATGTCCGGGAAGGTTTTAGACCAGGTCTCAGCTCTCTACGACATACCGTTCCTGAGATATTCTGAAAAAAAAAATGCATTAGCCAATAGAAGCTTGGTCACATGACCCTTATCAGCCAATAGAAGCTCGCAGGTCCTCCAGCCTAAACATACACAGTTTTACTCCAGGTTTCCATAACAACCCAGCAAATTTTCTTCACTGCTGTAGGAGAGCTTTAACCACTTCAGCCCCCAGTGCTTAAACACCCTGAAAGACCAGGCCACCTTTTACACTTCTGACCGACACTACTTTCACCATTTATTGCTCGGTCATGCAACTTACCACCCAAATGAATTTTACCTCCTTTTCTTCTCACTAATAGAGCTTTCATTTGGTGGTATTTTATTGCTGCTGACATTTTTACTTTTTTTGTTATTAATCAAAATTTAACAATTTTTTTGCAAACAAATGACATTTTTCACTTTCAGTTGTAAAATTTTGCAAAAAAAACTACATCCATATATAAATTTTGCTCTAAATTTATTGTTCTACATGTCTTTGATTAAAAAAAAATGTTTGGGTAAAAAAAAATGGTTTGGGTAAAAGTTATAGCGTTTACAAACTATGGTACAAAAATGTGAATTTCCGCTTTTTGAAGCAGCTCTGACTTTCTGAGCACCTGTCATGTTTCCTGAGGTTCTACAATGCCCAGACAGTACAAACACCCCACAAATGACCCTATTTCGGAAAGTACACACCCTAAGGTATTCGCTGATGGGCATAGTGAGTTCATAGAACTTTTTATTTTTTGTCACAAGTTAGCGGAAAATGATGATTTTTTTTTTTCTTACAAAGTCTCATATTCCACTAACTTGTGACAAAAAATAAAAAGTTCTATGAACTCACTATGCCCATCAGCGAATACCTTGGGGTCTCTTCTTTCCAAAATGGGGTCACTTGTGGGGTAGTTATACTGCCCTGGCATTCTAGGGGCCCAAATGTGTGTTAAGGAGTTTGAAATCAAATTCTGTAAAAAATGACGAGTGAAATCCGAAAGGTGCTCTTTGGAATATGGGCCCCTTTGCCCACCTAGGCTGCAAAAAAGTGTCACACATCTGGTATCTCCGTATTCAGTAGAAGTTGGGGAATGTGTTTTGGGGTGTCTTTTTACATATATCCATGCTGGGTGAGATAAATGTCTTGGTCAAATGCCAACTTTGTATAAAAAAATGGGAAAAGTTGTCTTTTGCCAAGATATTTATCTCACCCAGCATGGGTATATGTAAAAAGACACCCCAAAACACATTCCCCAACTTCTACTGAATACGAAGATACCAGATGTGTGACACTTTTTTGCAGCCTAGGTGGGCAAAGGGGCCCATATTCCAAAGAGCACCTTTCGGATTTCACTCGTCATTTTTTGCAGAATTTGATTTCAAACTCCTTACCACACATTTGGGCCCCTAGAATGCCAGGGCAGTATAACTACCCCACAAGTGACCCCATTTTGGAAAGAAGACACCCCAAGGTATTCCGTGAGGGGCATGGCGAGTTCCTAGAATTTTTTATTTTATGTCACAAGTTAGTGGAAAATGAGCATTTTTTTTTTTTTTTTTTTCATACAAAGTCTCATATTCCACTAACTTGTGACAAAAAATAAAAACTTCCATGAACTCGCCATGCCCATCAGCGAATACCTTGGGGTCTCTTCTTTCCAAAATGGGGTCACTTGTGGGGTAGTTATACTGCCCTGGCATTCTAGGGGCCCAAATGTGTGGTAAGGAGTTTGAAATCAAATTCTGTAAAAAATGACGAGTGAAATCCGAAAGGTGCTCTTTGGAATATGGGCCCCTTTGCCCACCTAGGCTGCAAAAAAGTGTCACACATCTGGTATCTCCGTATTCAGTAGAAGTTGGGGAATGTGTTTTGTGGTGTCATTTTACATATACCCATGCTGGGTGAGAGAAATATCTTGGCAAAAGACAACTTTTCCCATTTTTTTATACAAAGTTGGCATTTGACCAAGATATTTATCTCACCCAGCATGGGTATATGTAAAAAGACACCCCAAAACACATTCCCCAACTTCTACTAAATACGGATATACCAGATGTGTGACACTTTTTTGCAGCCTAGGTGGACAAAGGGGCCCATATTCCAAAGAGCACCTTTCGGATTTCACTCGTCATTTTTTACAGAATTTGATTTCAAACTCCTTACCACACATTTGGGCCCCTAGAATGCCAGGGCAGTATAACTACCCCACAAGTGACCCCATTTTGGAAAGAAGACACCCCAAGGTATTCCGTGAGGGGCATGGCGAGTTCCTAGAATTTTTTATTTTTTGTCACAAGTTAGTGGAAAATGATGATTTTTTTTTTTTTTTTTTTCATACAAAGTCTCATATTCCACTAACTTGTGACAAAAAATAAAAACTTCCATGAACTCGCCATGCCCATCAGCGAATACCTTGGGGTCTCTTCTTTCCAAAATGGGGTCACTTGTGGGGTAGTTATACTGCCCTGGCATTCTAGGGGCCCAAATGTGTGGTAAGGAGTTTGAAATCAAATTCTGTAAAAAATGACGAGTGAAATCCGAAAGGTGCTCTTTGGAATATGGGCCCCTTTGCCCACCTAGGCTGCAAAAAAGTGTCACACATCTGGTATCTCCGTATTCAGTAGAAGTTGGGGAATGTGTTTTGGGGTGTCTTTTTACATATACCCATGCCGGGTGAGATAAATATCTTGGTCAAATGCCAACTTTGTATAAAAAAATGGGAAAAGTTGTCTTTTGCCAAGATATTTATCTCACCCAGCATGGGTATATGTATAAAAGACACCCCAAAACACATTCCCCAACTTCTACTGAATACGGAGATACCAGATGTGTGACACTTTTTTGCAGCCTAGGTGGGCAAAGGGGCCCATATTCCAAAGAGCACCTTTCGGATTTCACTCGTCATTTTTTACAGAATTTGATTTCAAACTCCATACCACACATTTGGGCCCCTAGAATGCCAGGGCAGTATAACTACCCCACAAGTGACCCCATTTTGGAAAGAAGAGACCCCAAGGTATTCGCTGATGGGCATGGCGAGTTCATGGAAGTTTTTATTTTTTGTCACAAGTTAGTGGAATATGAGACTTTGTATGAAAAAAAAAAAAAATCATCATTTTCCACTAACTTGTGACAAAAAATAAAAAATTCTAGGAACTCGCCATGCCCCTCACGGAATACCTTGGGGTGTCTTCTTTCCAAAATAGGGTCACTTGTGGGGTAGTTATACTGCCCTGGCATTTTCCAGGGGCCCTAATGTGTGGCAAGTAGGTAAATGACCTGTGAAATCCGAAAGGTGCTCTTTGGAATGTGGGCCCCTTTGCCCACCTAGGCTGCAAAAAAGTGTCACACATCTGGTATCGCCGTACTCGGGAGGAGTTGGGGAATGTGTTTTGTGGTGTCATTTTACATATACCCATGCTGGGTGAGAGAAATATCTTGGCAAAAGACAACTTTTCCCATTTTTTTATACAAAGTTGGCATTTGACCAAGATATTTTTCTCACCCAGCATGGGTATATGTAAAATGACACCCCAAAACACATTCACCAACTTCTACTGAATACGGAGATACCACATGTGTGACACTTTTTTGCAGCCTAGGTGGGCAAAGGGGCCCAAATTCCTTTTAGGAGGGCATTTTTAGACATTTGGATACCAGACTTCTTCTCACGCTTTGGGGCACCTAAAATGCCAGGGCAGTATAAATACCCCACATGTGACCCCATTTTGGAAAGAAGACACCCCAAGGTATTCAATGAGGGGCATGGCGAGTTCATAGAAAAAAAAAATTTTTGGCACAAGTTAGCGGAAATTGATTTTTTTTATTTTTTTCTCACAAAGTCTCCCTTTCTGCTAACTTGGGACAAAAATTTCAATCTTTCATGGACTCAATATGCCCCTCAGCGAATACCTTGGGGTGTCTTCTTTCCAAAATGGTGTTATTTGTGGGGTGTTTGTACTGCCCTGGCATTTGAGGGTCTCCGCAATCATTACATGTATGCCCAGCATTAGGAGTTTCTGCTATTCTCCTTATATTGAGCATACAGGTAATGAGATTTTTTTTTTCCGTTCAGCCGCTGGGCTGAAAGAAAAAAATGAACGGCACAGATTTCTTCATTCGCATCGATCAATGTGGATGAAAAAATCTCTGCCAAAAAAAGAAAAAGGAGGGGAAAGGCGTCTGCCAGGACATAGGAGCTCCGCCCAACATCCATACCCACTTAGCTCGTATGCCCTGGCAAACCAGATTTCTCCATTCACATCAATCGATGTGGATGAATAAATCATTGCCGGGATTTTTTTTTTTTATATATACAAAGTGTTTGCCAAAGTATATGAAGACCGCCACCTCCTCAGCTCATATGCCTCGGCAAACGTATCTTTTACTGCAGAGGAGAAATCTCGTCTTGCAGCGCCGCATACACCGACTTGCGTGTAATCTGACAGCAGCGCAATGCTTCTGTCCGAATGCACATCAGTGCTGCAGCTAGTCGATCGGTTGGTCCACCTGAAGGTAAAAAAAACAAAACCAAAAAGAAAAAACCAGGCCGCAACGCAATAAATTTATTAACTGTTGAACAGAACATAGAAACTTTTTTTAAACTTTTTTAACTGAACGTTTAACTTTTTTACTTACCGGTATTTTTTTTTTGTTTAGTTTTTTTTACCTTTATAGAACAAACCTCTCCTTCCCCATGGGACAATGTGCAAAGCGCAAATCGCCCAAAGATGTGGCGAAGTACGTTATGCACTTTATCCCAGGTGAAAGGAGAGGTTTGCAGCAGCTGTGAGTGAATGGGCCCTAATAGCCCTGTGTGCCTGTCCTGGTAAGATGTGATCCCTATGCTAGGTGTACCTGTGTGTGGTACTTCCGGAAACACTCTCCATAGCATAGGGCAGGGTGGTCAGCACAGTCAGGACAGAAATAGCGGGTGTCACGCCTTATTCCACTCCTGCTACAGACACGACATCTTTTTCGGGGTGACGGTTGGGTTGAGGTACCAGGAACGACACTGGGGAAATGTCGCTCGTGTAGACGGCTAACTACACTGGTGGATGGGGCCACGGAACCTCCAGGATAAATGAGGTTCTCGATGATCTCTTCCTGGAATTTGAGGAAGGATCCTGTTCTCCCAGCCTTACTGTAGAGAACAAAACTATTGTACAGCGCCAATTGAATCAAATATACAGACACCTTCTTATACCAGCGTCTGGTTCTGCGGGAAACTAAATACGGAGACAACATCTGGTCATTGAAGTCCACCCCTCCCATGAGCGCATTATAGTCGTGGACACAGAGGGGCTTTTCAATGACACGGGTTGCTCGCTCAATTTGGATTGTCGTGTCTGCGTGAATGGAGGAGAGCATGTAAACGTCACGCTTGTCTCTCCATTTCACCGCGAGCAGTTCTTCGTTACACAAGGCAGCCCTCTGCCCCCTTGCAAGACGGGTGGTTACAAGCCGTTGGGGGAAGCCCACGCGACTAGTTCGCGCGGTGCCACAGGCGCAAATCCGTTCTAGAAACAAATGCCTAAAGAGGGCCACACTTGTGTAGAAATTGTCCACATAAAGATGGTACCCCTTGCCGAATAAGGGTGACACCAAGTCCCAGACTGTCTTCCCACTGCTCCCCAGGTAGTCAGGGCAACCGACCGGCTCCAGGGTCTGATCTTTTCCCTCATAGATCCGAAATTTGTGGGTATAGCCTGTGGCCCTTTCACAGAGCTTATACAATTTGACCCCATACCGGGCACGCTTGCTTGGGATGTATTGTTTGAAGCCAAGGCGCCCGGTAAAATGTATTAGGGACTCGTCTACGCAGATGTTTTGCCCAGGGGTATACAAATCTGCAAATTTCAGGTTGAAATGGTCTATAAGGGGCCGAATTTTGTGGAGCCGGTCAAAAGCAGGGTGGCCTCTGGGACGGGAGGTGGTGTTGTCGCTAAAATGCAGAAAACGCAGGATGGTCTCAAATCGTGTCCTGGACATAGCAGCAGAGAACATGGGCATGTGATGAATTGGGTGCGTTGACCAATATGACCGCAATTCATGCTTTTTTGTCAGGCCCAGAAAAATTGAGGAGAAGGCCCAGAAAAATTTTAAGTTCGGAAACTTGGACTGGTTTCCACCGGAAAGGCTGGGCATAATAGCTTCCCGGGTTTGCGGTTATAAATTGTGTGGCATACTGGTTGGTCTCTGCCACGACTAAGTCCAAGAGCTCCGCAGTCAAGAACAGCTCAAAAAATCCCAGGGCCGAACCAATTTGAGCCGTCTCAACCCGAACTCCAGACTGGGCGGTGAAAGGGGGAACTACTGGTGCGGCTGAAGTTGGTGACTGCATATCAGGATTTGCCAGCACCTCAGGGACTCTAGGGGCTCTACGGGCCTGTCTGTGCAGTGGCTGCGATGGGGTAACTATTGCACGTGCCACCGTACCAGCTTCAACTGCCCTTCTGGTGCTCGCTACTTCACCAGGTTGTACGGCAGTGCTGGTACTAGGTCCAGGAAGGGCTGCGCTGCTGGTGTATGCCTCACCACGTGATCCGGCAGCGACAGCCCCACTCTGCTGCTCTTGAAGCGGATCCTGCGTAACCTGTGGTCTAGCGACATGGGGCCGGGTACGCCTGGTGCTGCCAGGGACCTCAACCTCCTCGTCCGAACTTTAGGTCAGAGAGCCACTGCTTTCTACAGGTTCATATTCTGACCCGCTAGATTCGTCAGATGAGGGTTCCCACTCCTCATCCGACTGGGTCAGAATCCTGTAGGCCTCTTCAGAAGAATACCCCCTGTTTGACATTTTGGACTACTAAATTTAGGGGTATTCCCTGAGACTACCCAAGAAAAAAAGCAAGCCTGTTTTGCAAAGGGGAGGCTAGCGAAGTACCGGAGGCTGCTGCGGTTGATAAAAAATATCAAAACTGATTTTTTTATCGCCGCAGTGCGTGTAAAATGAATGTGCAGTGATCAAAAAATATATATTTTTTGTCCCTGCGGTGGGGCGGGCGTGGGTGAACGCACGTGTGGGCGACCGATCAGGCCTGATCGGGCAAACACTGCGTTTTGGGTGGAGGGCGAGCTAAGGTGACACTAATACTATTATAGATCTGACCGTGATCAGTTTTGATCACTTACAGATACTATAAAAGTACAAATGCTGATTAGCGATACGCTAAACAGCGAATAAAAGTGACTGCGGTGCGGTGGGGTGGGCGCTAACTGACGCTAACTACCTAACCAAGGGGCCTAAACTATCCCTAAAACCTAACAGCCAATACCAGTGAAAAAAAAAAAGTGACAGTTTACACTGATCACTTTTTTTCCTTTCACTAGTGATTGACAGGGGCGATCAAAGGGGTGATCAAAGGGTTAATTGGGGTGCAGGTGGGTGATCTGGGGCTAAGGTGTAGTGTTTGGTGTACTCACAGTTCAGTCTGCTCCTGTGCTGGATCCAACCGACGAAAAGGACCAGCACAGGAGCAGACAAGCCATATAACAGATCATATTTACTAATATGATCTGTTATATGACTTTTGATTGGATTTTTTGAAAATCGCCAGCCTGCCAGCCAATGATCGTTGCTGGCAGGCTGGTGACGAAATACTTATTTTAATTTTGCCGGCCCGCGATGCGCATGCGCGGGCCGGCTTTGAGCGAAATCTCGCGTCTCGCGAGATGACGCGTATATGCTTGACTCTGCGCAGCTCTGCCACCTCCGGAACGCGATCCTGCGTTAGGCGGTCCGGAGGTGGTTAAAGGAAATCTGTCACCAGGATAATCGCTATTGAAGTAAAGCCATGGCCTAATAGCACTTAGTACCTTATTTCAAAATATGCCTCATTTGTTCCAGCAATAGATGTTTTTATCCGCTAAAGGTGTGATACATGTCATAATGAAAACCAAAGAAGTGATCTCTCTTCAAGGGTGGGCACTGTTTACACTATCAAGTCTTTGATCAATTGCTCCACTAAATCTAATATACACTGCTCAAAAAAATAAAGGGAACACTTAAACAACACAATGTAACTCCAAGTCAATCACACTTCTGTGAAATCAAACTGTCCACTTAGGAAGCAACACTGAGTGACAATCAATTTCACATGCTGTTGTGCAAATGGGATAGACAACAGGTGGAAATTATAGGCAATTAGCAAGACACCCCCAATAAAGGAATGGTTCTGCAGGTGGTGATCACAGACCACTTCTCAGTTCCTATGCTTCCTGGCTGATGTTTTGGTCACTTTTGAATGCTGGCGGTGCTTTCACTCTAGTGGTAGCATGAGACGGAGTCTACAACCCACACAAGTGTTGTAGGTAGTGCAGTTTATCCAGGATGGCACATCAATGCGAGCTGTGGCAAGAAAGTTTGCTGTGTCTGTCAGCGTAGTGTCCAGAGCATGGAGGCGCTACCAGGAAACAGGTCAGTACATCAGGAGACGTGGAGGAGGCCGTAGGAGGGCAACAACCCAGCAGCAGGACCGCTACCTCCGCCTTTGTGCAAGGAGGAACAGGAGGAGCACTGCCAGAGCCCTGCAAAATGACCTCCAGCAGGCCACAAATGTGCATGTGTCTGCTCAAACGGTCAGAAACAGACTCCATGAGGGTGATATGAGGGCCCGACATCCACAGGTGGGGGTTGTGCTTACAGCCCAACATCGTGCAGGACGTTTGGCATTTTCCAGAGAACACCAAGATTGGCAAATTGGCCAATGGCGCCCTGTGCTCTTCACAGATGAAAGCAGGTTCACACTGAGCACATGTGACAGACGTGACAGAGTCTTGAGACGCCGTGGAGAACGTTCTGCTGCCTGCAACATCCTCCAGCAATGCCAGCATGACCGTTTTGGCATTGGGTCAGTAATGGTGTGGGGTGGCATTTCTTTGGAGGGGGGCGCACAGCCCTCCATGTGCTCGCCAGAGGTAGCCTGACTGCCATTAGGTACCGAGATGAGATCCTCAGACCCCTTGTGAGACCATATGCTGGTGTGGTTGGCCCTGGGTTCCTCCTAATGCAAGACAATGCTAGACCTCATGTGGCTGGAGTGTGTCAGCAGTTCCTGCAAGATGAAGGCATTGATTCTATGGACTGGCCTGCCCATTCCCCAGACCTGAATCCAATTGAGCACATCTGGGACATCATGTCTCGCTCTATCCACCAACGTCACGTTGCACCACAGACTGTCCAGGAGTTGGCAGATGCTTTAGTCCAGGTCTGGGAGGAGATCCCTCAGGAGACCGTCCGCCACCTCATCAGGAGCATGCACAGGCGTTGTAGGGAGGTCATACAGGCATGTGGAGGCCACACACACTACTGAGCCTCATTTTGACTTGTTTTAAGGACATTACATCAAAGTTGGATCAGCCTATAGTGTGTTCTTCCACTTTAATTTTGAGTGTGACTCCAAATCCAGACCTCCATGGGTTAAAAAATTTGATTTCCATTTTTTTATTTTTGTGTGATTTTGTTGTCAGCACATTCAACTATGTAAAGAACAAAGTATTTCAGAAGAATATTTAATTAACTCAGATCTAGGATGTGTTATTTTTGTGTTCCCTTTATTTTTTTGAGCAGTGTATAAAGCTGAGTGTGTATGTGTGTGTGTGTGTATGTCAACTAAAGGAATCTGTACCGTCACATTTACAATCATGAAATTTAGAACACAGGTACATCAGGTGTCCGGGGAGGTTTTATACCAGGTCTCAGCTCTCTAGGACATACCGTTCCTGAGATATTCCCCAAAAAAATGCATTAGCCAATAGAAGCTTGGTCACATGACCCTTATCAGCCAATAGAAGCTCGCTGGCCGTTAGCCTCCACATACACAGTTTTACTCTAGGTTTCCATAACAACCCAGCCATTTTTCTTCACTGCTGTAGGAGAGCTTTAAAGGAAATCTGTCACCAGGATAATTGCTATTGAAGTAAAGCCATGGCCTAATAGCACTTAGTACCTTATTTTAAAATGTGCCTTTGTTCCAGCAATAGATGTTTTTATCCGCTAAAGGTGTGATACATGTCATAATGAAAACCAAAGAGGTGATCTCTGTTCAAGGGTGGGCACTGTATACACTATCAAGTCTTTGATCAATTGCTCTACAAAATCTAATATATAAAGCTGAGTGTATGTGTGTGTATGTTCGCTAAAGGAATCTGTACAGTTGCATTTAGAATCAGGTACATCAGGTATCCGGGCAGGTTTTAGACCAGGTCTCAGCTCTCTAGGACATACCGTTCCTGAGATATTCCCAAAAATGCATTAGCCAATAGAAGCTTGGTCACATGACCCTTATCAGCCAATATAAGCTTGCAGGTCCTCCAGCCTAAACATACACAGTTTTACTCCAGGTTTCCATAACAACCCAGCCATTTATCTTCACTGCTGTAAGAGAGCATTAAAGGAAACCTGTCACCAGGATAAAAAAAAAGATTTATTGAAGTAAAGCCATGGCCTAATAGCACTTAGTACCTTATTTCAAGATGTGCCTTTGTTCCAGCAATAGATGTTTTTATCCTCTGAAAATCCAGTTTATTTGGTATGCAAACGATCCAATAAGGTGCCCAGAGGGGAGTCACTCTTGCAGGAAGGAGCCCAGACACGTCCCCTGCCACAATGTGTCCACCCTCAAAAGACTTAAAACCCTGCCCACAGGTCAAATCCACGCCTCTTATACAGTTAGGCCACGCTCTCTCCCACTTCTGAGCCGATGGGGGTTGAAATAATGAAGGTAAAAATCAGCTTCTGTCAGCTGCAGGGATGGAAGGGAGGGTGAATTTCTCCCTGCAGCTTACACTCAGACAGCACAGTGCTGCTGTCTTAAAGTGAGCTGTTCAATAGGACACACCCCCGATCTGGTTAGGCCACTCCCCTATCACTCCTCAGCCGACTGAGATCTAAAAAATGAAGTTAAAAATCAACTTCTAGGTCCGGCTAAGACATGCCCAATCTGGTTAGGCCACGCCCCCTCCACTCCTCAGCAGTCAGGGATTGAAAAAAATGAAGGTAAAAATCAACTTCTGTCAGCTGCCTGCAGAGGTGGGAGTGAGGGTGACTTTCTCCCTGCAGCTCACACTCAGACAGTACAGTGCTGCTGTCTTAGAGTGAGCTGTTCAAAAGGACACGTCCCAGATCCAGTAAAGGCCACTGTTAAGGGGGCGGGCCCCTGTGGAGGTCACTATCAAGGGGGTGGTATGTTGTGAAAGTCTCTGTTAAAGGGGAAGGCTTTTGTAAAGGTCAAAGTTAGGGGGTGGGCTGCTGTGGAGGTCCAATTTTAAAGGACGGGGCACTGTGGGGGTGGGGGACTGTGGAGGTCACTGTTTTGGGGGCGGGGTGCTCTAGATGTCACTGTTATAGTAGATAGTGTTCATATATTTTAACGACACACACAAACATTAAGTGAAATAGATTAAATATACCCGAGCGAAGCCGGGTCCTTCAGCTAGGATGTAATATACACTCACCTAAAGAATTATTAGGAACACCTGTTCTATTTCTCATTAATGCAATTATCTAGTCAACCAATCACATGGCAGTTGCTTCAATGCATTTAGGGGTGTGGTCCTGGTCAAGACAATCTCCTGAACTCCAAACTGAATGTCAGAATGGAAAAGAAAGGTGATTTAAGCAATTTTGAGCATGGCATGGTTGTTGGTGCCAGACGGGCCGGTCTGAGTATTTCACAATCTGCTCAGTTACTGGGATTTTCACGCACAACCATTTCTAGGGTTTACAAAGAATGGTGTGAAAAGGGAAAAACATCCAGTATGCGGCAATCCAGTGGGCAAAAATGCCTTGTGGATGCTAGAGGTCAGAGGAGAATGGGCCGACTGATTCAAGCTGATAGAAGAGCAACGTTGACTGAAATAACCACTCGTTACAATCGAGGTATGCAGCAAAGCATTTGTGAAGCCACAACATGCACAACCTTGAGGCGGATGGGCTACAACAGCAGAAGACCCCACTGGGTAATACTCATATCCACTACAAATAGGAAAAAGAGGCTACAATTTGCACGAGCTCACCAAAATTGGACTGGTGAAGACTGGAAAAATGTTGCCTGGTCTGATGAGTCTCGATTTCTGTTGAGACATTCAAATGGTAGAGTCCGAATTTGGCGTAAACAGAATGAGAAAATGTATCCATCCTCTGATGGCTACTTCCAGCAGGATAATGCACCATGTCACAAAGCTCGAATCATTTCAAATTGGTTTCTTGAACATAACAATGAGTTCACTGTACTAAAATGGCCCCCACAGTCACCAGATCTCAACCCAATAGAGCATCTTTGCGATGTGGTGGAACGGGAGCTTCGTGCCCTGGATGTGCATCCCTCAAATCTCCATCAACTGCAAGATGCTATCCTATCAATATGGGCCAACATTTCTAAAGAATGCTATCAGCACCTTGTTGAATCAATGCCACGTAGAATTAAGGCAGTTCTGAAGGCAAAAGTGGGTCCAACACCGTATTAGTATGGTGTTCCTAATAATTCTTTAGGTGAGTGTATGTGATCTCATACAGTATATGTAATTTGAAGTATATTGGAAGCTGAAACATTTCAGCAGGCTCTCAACATTTTATTGAAATATTTATGGTGGAAATATTAATTGTGAACGTGTTGTGGGATTAGAAAATGTAATTAAACCTCAGAGAAGTGGCAATTGGGAGCACAAATTATGTGATTCCAAAAAGTATAAAGGCACCCTTAGACTAAAGCTATGTGTAAGAACTTGTCATACATAGTTTGAAGCGTGTTTTTATTTTTTACCATGCCAAAGTTTTTTTTTTTTTTAAGAAGATGAAATTAAAATAAGTGGATATTAAGTGCTGGAGCATTTTTTTTTTTTAAATATCTTTATTAGAATAAAATAGACAGAATCCAGAATATAAGTACGTAGAGAAAATGTAACATTATTATACTTTTCTTCTCATAAACCACCCAAATTCCCTCTTCCACTCCACCCTTGTGATGCATCTGAGGTCTCACTATTACTCAAAATAAAAAGAAAGAGAGAGAATGAAACCAAAGGGGAAGCTACAACAAAAAGTCAGGACAAAATAAAAAAATTCATAAAAAAATATCATCGAGACTTAGAACCTCCAAGCCTTCCATATCTTACTGTGCGGCGACCTCCAAATCCGGTGGGTTTGGTTATATAGCATATTTTCATAATTTTTAACCCTGTTAACCAAATGTATCCGTGCTTTCACATCTGAAATAGATCATGAAAACCAAACCCAGGTAATCAAGTGACTGGCCAAAAATAATATTCTAGCTAGAAAAGTCTTTTTATATTTATGACTACTTAACTTAGATATATTAGATATATACTTAACTTATATTTTTTACTGAAATGTGTTGCCTATATATTACTAAAGTGTCTTTTTTTTATACACTCTTGATGTGTTCACCACTAATCTCTGCTGACCACCATTGTCATCGCTCATCTTGGATAGATTTGAAGTTCCTGATCAGAATCAGACATTGCTTTTTGGAATTGCTCAAGCATTTGCCCTCTTAACTAAAGTCTCACATATAAGTATTTACAAGCATCACGTAAAGTTGTGCTAATTTTGCTAAACTCTATCAACTTAGTGCATCTCCATCCACAGATTTAGGGATAAAAGGGTGTATGTCTAATCCTTAATCCTGACATACTACAGTAGGGATCACCCCCTATTTGTTTTCTATCTTTTCAGCTATATACACTCAGTTATAAGTTAGTATGGTTAAAACCTTTATGAGCAAAAGGTGCTTTCACATTGGGTTTTGCAGTGGCTGCTTGCCTATTGCACAAAAGGTCCTAGAGTATATATAAAACATATATATAGTCCCCCATTGACACAAAAAGAATATCCTTTTGAGCTCCATTGGGCCAATATATGTAGAATTTTTTTTTTTTGCTATGGAATAGTGCAGTCTGCTACACTATTCCATAAATATGAAGTAAAAACCAGTAAAAAAAAAAAAAAAACTATCATGCATGATATACATTTTTTCAATGGAAGCCTATGAACAAGAGATGCCACTGTATGTAGATATAATAGCATCCATCAGAGGTATATGTCAGAGGTATACGTTGGGAAAACATCCTTAGTATAATCTTTTATCATGACTAGCAATTATATGTTATGTCATATCAACCTTTCATATAAAATATGAATTTGGAAACACACAATATTATAAAGTTATTAAAAAAAGAAAAACTGAAAGGAATCTCTTGAGAATTGTAATATTTCTATTCAGTTGTAGCCCCTGAGACTTAAGCATTGTATGCCTGTCTTAATTGAGCTTCCTGATTTAGTCGATAATGCAGAAGATGAATGTAATTCAAATGTATAGTTTAATTATAAAAAAAAGCCAAATAATGACTTGTGGCTGACGATTTCTAACATGTTTTATTAATGTGAGTCGAAAGGGTCCCTATATTTTGCTTCATTTTAATTAACTGATGCCTTTGGGGTGTGGGTTAATAAATATCTTATAGTCTTTCATAAATGAGATTGAACTTGCTTCTCCTTTAAAAATTTCTCCACTCAAATTCTACAACATAAACTGTAAAAATCATTTAAACACTAAATGGATTTCAGAAATTAGATCTATATTTTACACGTTTAGGACAGTTTACTTTGTTAGACTTTAGACTGTACATCACATACATACCTCACTTCACATTTAATCTATTGATGATTCAACAGTATGATTTGTCAATGACAAAGCACAATCAAAGCACTATTTAATTCATATAAAATTGTGCTGTCCACCTTTTATCTTATTGCAGATATTGGAAATGCGTAAATCTGATTATTTTTTAAATAGAAGATTCTACTAAATTAGAGCATGAACCATTTAGGATTTTTAGATAAGGCATCATACTACTTTCCCTGACTGCCATACAAATGCCCTCGTGATTGGTGTATACTCTCCCCTAAAAGCAATGAAGCATCTGAGAGGTCATACTACTATTTTAGTCATCTTCATATGGATTCTAAAAAAAACCTTTCCTTATAAAACTGACTGCTTATGCTGGGTTTACAACAGTGTTATCAATTTCCATTGTTCTGTTCCATTATAAGAGCAGAACAATGAAAATAACAAAATTGCCAGATGTGGCACATAACTGAACCAAATTGTGCCAACTATAATGAGATCCATTTGAGAGTCCACTCTTTTAGCAGAACAAAAAATCCTTCATGCAAGACTCTTTTTGTCAGCTGGTTTTAAGACAATCTGTGATGGCGGCCCAGAAAGGAGCCTCTGACACAGATTTTAAATTAGCCTTAGAGATGTACGGAGAAGTACTCATATGATTTTATGGCAGCTTATTATAGCTCAGTAGAGAAATGTAAAGCATTATGGCCATAAGATTGAAACCTTAAATATGACCTTCCCAATTTCTCGTATATTTATACCTAGGATTAGCCTTTGTGTGCTTGTCTAGTTAGTCACTCAATAGACACAACCAAAAGCATAAAATCCACACTTTTGAAAACATGACTTTGCCTACTTTACTTCACAAGACGAATGGTCCTTCTTGTGAGAATAATGCTCCATCTACAGCTTGTCTGGTAGTGCCTTCTTTACTTGGCTCCCAGTCCCTATGATTCTTTCCCCAGTTGCAGGTACGGGTGCCTGGCTTCCACACTCCTCCCCACTGCTGCTCGCTGTGCTGACAGATGTGGGCAGAGGGGTTCTTAACTGTGGTCTGTGCTCCTGCTACCAGCATCCCCCTCCTGGCTTTAAATAGAACTTTCTCTCTGGCTCATAGTTACTTGTGTGAATATAGGGTGTGTGTATCTTACACACCTTATGGCTGGTCTGCAGGATGTATTTAAAAGTGCTTCCTTCTACAGGAAGACGCCTGAGCAACTTTGGTTCCTAGCCTAATCTATTTTCTGTTCAGCGAAGATGCTTCTATGATTCTTACCATTACTGTATACTCGGATCTCTGCCTGTCTGCTGCCTGCCCCTGTCCTTGTACCTCGTTTATGGATCTCTCTATATTGCCTCCTGCCATGACCTCATATCTTGTTTATGGACTATGCCATACTGCCACCATCTGGCCTCCCAGTGCCCTATGGGTGTACCGTACGCACCCAGGTTCAATTCCCTTGTGTTCCAACCCTCCTCAGAGGTAGCACCTGGTGTACCACTCGAGAAAGTTTATCACCATCAGAGGTCTCTTGAAGAACGAGAGCAACACTTAGACATCGCCCTCTAATGAGGTTGGTTGTGTGGGACAGTGGGTTTGCACCCACTGATCATTACATTACATGCCTATTGTTCCTGATCCTTTTATCATTTAAAATGGCTGTATGTCTTACAAAACCTATCTTCAGATTTTGACATTCTGAGTTAGGCTAGCTTTGTTTCTGCGGCAGGGAACTCCAGCAGGGCATTCTAGTAGAGAACAGCCTGTGTAGCTCTTCAGATCTAGCATTACCAGATATTACTGCCTTTCCACCTGACCTCATTGACCATAATGAATCAGCCTGACAAAAACAGTTGCGTGCATTTTCTGCCACATCTGCCAGCAGGAACACCTGACCACACGTGTGAAAGAAGCCTTTAAAGAATAGGTCCTTCATTTGACCCATACATCAGTTAGCCAGAGCAGCTTCAAAGACTGCCTCTTTATCTGGAGGACCCATCATGTCCATGCATAACACAGACATTTCATTTAATTCAATGGACACAATTTAATGCTTTGATTTTTGTTGTGGTGGCAATGTAATGAAAGGTGTATTCCATATGTCAAATTTCCTCCAAAATTATGGCTGATTGCTGGGATCCTAGAAGTGGGACAAACTGCAGTTAACTTATTTTTGGGGCACTCTGCTAACAAAATTGGGAGTGCAAAAAGCAATCAACCTTAAAAAATTGAAAAAATAAACAAAAGGCTGTAATTCAAAGCCAGATTTACTTTCTATGACAATTTTAAGTACCAAAAAGACTTTAATATTAGTTAGAGATGAGCGAATCGTAGTTGACGAAGTGGAATTCGATCCAAATTTCAGGAAAAATTGTGTTAGGACATGAAACAAGGAACTCTGGTAATGAGGGATCACCCATAATGCCATGCATGCAGCCAATCTTTTATTTTGCTGTATAGAAATTCAGGGAAAGGATACGGAGGAATCATTCCACAGTATTGAAGCAGACAGTCTGGGTAATAGGAACAATCCTATTACACCTTGCTGCACTGACTGCGGATCCAAATTGCCATTATACAGCTCTATAATTCCAGCAAACTGTTCTTGTTATTGGGGTGAAAGTGCTGTTTGATAAAGCCATTAACAGGGTTTATTACAAGTAAATATTTCTACGTCTTATTTGCCCTTGTGCGGTGCAGTTATATATATTCTAAAGCATTTTTTGGCTTGTATTAGTGGGAAAAGAAGGACATATTAGCCGTTATGTGGTGAATTGAGAAAATTACAGCCCTTTTTGGCGTATATTAGTGGCACAAAAATATATATTATTTGCCATTCAGCGGTGCAGATAAATGTTCTAAAGCCCTTTTTGGCATGTATTAGTGGCAAAAAATATATATTATTTTCCGTTCAGTGGTGCAGTTATATGTTCTAAAGCTTTTTATGGAGTGTATAAGTGAAAAAAATAAGGGTCTATTTGCCGTTCAGCGGTGCAGTTATATGTTCTAAAGCCCTTTTTGTCATGTATAAGTGGAAAAAAATAAGGGTCTATTTGCCGTTCAACAGTGCACTTATATGTTCTAAATCCTTTTGTGGAGTGTATAAGTGGAAAAAAGTAAAAGCCTATTTGCCATTCAGCGGTGCAGTTATATGTTCTAAAGCCCTTTTTGGCATGTATTAGTGGCACAAAAAAAGTATTTGCTGTTGTGTGGTGAAGTTAGAAAATTACAGCCCTTTTTGGCGTGTATTTGTGGCAAAAAAATGTATATTTGCCGTTCAGCGGTGCAGTTATATGTACTAAAGCCCTTTTTTGCGTGTATTAGTGGCACAAAAAAGTATTTGCCGTTGTGTGGTGAAGTGAGAAAATTACAGCCCTTTTGCCTGGGAGCAGGCCCTGTGCCGTCACCCATACTCAACCTGCCTCTGTCCTTTTCTGTTCCCTCAGCCATAGAAGTATTATATGCTGTGGGCTCAGCTCCAATATATGCATCGCTTCCTCTGGTAGGCGGGCAAGTAGTGATGAGGAGAGTGGTGTAGGAGATGCCCTTGCGAGTGGTCAGGCTCCTGACCCAGAGACCGTTGTGGAGGACACCAGTGACGTGCAGACAGTACTCGATGATGATAATGTAGCTGATCACACTTGGGAGCTGGGTGAATTAGGGGCTTCATCATCATCGGGAGAAAAGGGTGGCAGCAGTGAAGCCAGCAAGTTGCTAACGTGGCTGGGAGTCAGCATGGTGGCAGCAATGGGAGGTCAGGAGCCAAACGTGCTCGGGAAGTAGTGGTGCGGGGGTTCACGGAGGCAGCGGCGGTAGCAATCAGTCAGTGTGTAGTGTTCGGGGTAAAATCACCTACTCTGCAATGTGGCAGTTTTTTGTTAAGGTGGTGAATAGGCCATTTGTAGAATCTGTGGGCAGAAGGTGAAGCGTGTCCAGGGTGCCAATGTTGGCACCATGGACCTGCGTCAACATATGCAGCATCACCATAAAGTGGCCTGGGAGAACGTGGCTCCAAAGTGGTGGTCCAGCCTGACACAGCAACCGCTGCATCACCAAGTGGCATGCACCCGATTTCAGTCAGTCAAGGCTCCACCACCTCAGCCGAAGAGAGCTGTCTGTTCTTCCCAACATCTGCTGCTCCTGATGGTCCTGTTCCTCCTCCTACTCCTCGTCAGTCATTCCATCAGCAATCGATCACTGAAGCGATTGCCAAGAGACAACATTATGCGTGCACTCATCCGACAGCGCAGAAGCTGAATGTGCTCCTGGCCAAGTTGCTGGTGCTACAGTCCCTCCCTTTCCAAAAAGGCAGTGCCAGCCCTGCACACATATGTAGAGCAGAAGGTGGGCCAATCCTTGAGCCTGTCGGTGTCTGCCAAAGTGCATGGCGGTGCCGGCGTGTGGAGCTGTAACTATGTTCAAGACTAATACATGTCGATTACAGCCCACTGAGTGAATGTGGTTCTTGCACAGCAACACCAGTAACTTGGCCAGGTGACTCCGCTACTGCCTGCAGGTTCTCACGCAGTTGGTCCTTCCGTCAATGTCCACATCTGCCTTCTCATCCTCCACCGTCTCCTCAGTCTCCACTGCAGGGACAATTCACAGTGCCCCTCCAGCATACGACATGGCGGTGTCACACAGTTTTGCACCTTGTTTCCCTGAGTGAACGGAGTCACACAGGTGAGGAACTGCTTTGTGTCCTTCATCAAGAAATCGAATCCTGACTTTCTATGGGACAACTGAAAATCGGAACCATGGTGACCGACAATGGAAAGAACATGGTGTCAGCGCTACGTTAAGGAGGGCTGAGCCATGCTCCCTGCATGGCACAAGTATTTAATCTAGTTGCCAAGCGGTTCCATGAAGTCTTCCACCCAACTGCAAGACATCCTAAAAATGGCCAGGAAAATTTAAATGCACTTCAGGCACTAGTACTTCAGGCACTGTTCTGCCTCCTTGAGCTGTGGAGGCAGAACAGCATCCCCCAACATAGGCTGATTTGCGACGTTTCCACCCGTTGGGATTCCATCCTCCATATGTTGGACCGACTATACGAACAGAGAAAGGCCATAAATGTTTTCTTGATGATCCAAGCGGACAGGAGTACTCCACTGTGTAACTTTGATTTCAGCCAGTGGCAGCTCATGCGTGACACCTGCCGTTTGTTTAGGCCCTTTGAGGAGGCCACGCTATTTGTCAGTTGCCAGGACTGCCGTATAAACAACGTCATTTCACTGCTTCATGTCCTTGAACAGATGCTGGTAAATATGGCTGGTCAGCGGACTAGAGACGTGGCGCCTAGATCTCATGGCCACATGATCCCTGTGGGGGCTAAACTGGAGGAGGAGGAGGACATTGGAGCACAAGCAATGTGTCGCAAAATGGGTGGTTTTTCTAAATAGGTGACAAGAGAGGAGGAGCATGAGCATCCAGAAGAGCTACAGGGTGATGAGGAAGATGAGGCAGAGGACTGTGGCAGTGTACAGTGGATATGGAGGCAGGGAGTCCCTCCGAGTCACTTGCACAAATGGCCTGATGCATGCTCACTTGCTTGCGTAGTGACAGCCGAATTGTCAGCATTTAACAGAGGGAAGACTTCTGGCTCTCCACCTTGTTGGACCCTTGCTAGCGGTCCAAAATGGGGGCCTTTTTTACACCCGCTTAGAGGGAGGACAAACTGAACTACTATACAGGCATCCTATTTAGTCAGTTGGCCATTGCCTATCTGTGCCATCGTCCATCCTCACGCAGGTCTGACCGGTGGGGGGCCCTCTGCGCTCACGTTCTTCTTCCATGGCTGCTGTAAAAGGTTGGGGGGTAGGAGCAGTTCCTGTTCCATCAGCAGCAACTTGAGTCTAGAGTCGCTAATGAGCAGCTTTATTCCCCCGCTTAGTGAAGAAACTACTCGTCAGTAGCAGCAGCTAGACCTGGAGCAGGACCTGAACCAGCAGGTGGTGGCATACTTGGACAGCACCCTGTCATGCCACATTGAAAATCCACTGGATTACTGGGCAGCACAACTGGATTTGTGGCTGCAACTGGCAGAGTTTGCCCTGGAAAAGCTGTCCCGCCCGGCCAGAGTGGTTCTATGATATAGTGGTGAGGTGGATGAATCAGGATGAGGTGGATGAATCAGGCGTGGATCAGCCAGGATTTCTACCCTCGAATGCCTGATGCATCAGACTAGATAATTCATGGTGCCACACCAACACTTTGACAAAAGAAACCGGTTTCTTCTGGCTACCTGCCTCAGCTACTATTCTGATGCTGCCACCCGCCTTATGCCACACATTGGATGCCAAGTGCTACTTCTTTCACCCACCATCTTCAGCTAGTACTGGTATTGCCACCCACCTCCCCACTCTGTCACTGGGTTACTCTGTGGTCTCCTGATGCTGCTGCCACCTCCACATTATATGACCTTGCCACTCTGTGGTCTCCTAATGCTGCTGCCATCTCCACGCTATGTCACCTTGCCACTCTGTGGTCTCCTGATGCTGCTGCCACCTCGACACTATGTCACCTTGCCATTCTGTGGTCTTCTGATGCTGCTGCTACCTTAACACTATGTCACCTTGCCACTCTGTGGCCTCCTGATGCTGCTGCTGCCACCTTCACACTGTTATTGTGCCACCATGTGGCCTCCTCCTGATGCTGCTGCCGCCACCTCCACACTCTGTCATTGTGCAACTCTGTGGCCTCTTGATGATGCTGCTTCCACCTCCACACTCTGTCATTGCACCACCTTGTGGCCTCCTCCTGATGCTGCCACCTCCACACTGTCATTGTGCCACTCTGTGGTTTCCTCATGCTGCTGCTGCCACCTCCACAATGTCATTGTGCCACCCTGTGTGGCCTCCTGATACTGCTACTGCCACCACCTCCACACTCTGTCATTGTACCACTCTGTGGCCTCCTGGTGCTGCTGCCACCTCCATACTGTCATTGTGCCACCCTGTGGCCTCCTCCTGATGCTGCTGCTGACACCTCCGCAATCCATTATTGTGCCACTCTGTGGCCTCCTGATGCTGCTGCCATGTCCACACTGGCATTGTGTCACCCTGTGGCCTCCTCCTGATGCTGCCGCCACCTACACACTGTCATTGTGCCACTCTGTGGCCTCTTCCTGATGCTACTCCTGCCACCACCTCCACACTGTCATTGTGACACTCTGTGGCCTCCTGATGCTGCCACCTCCACACTGTCATTGCGCCACTTTATTGCCTCCTTATGATGCTGCTGCCACCTCCAGACTCTGTCATTGGGCCACTCTGTGGTCTTCTCATGCTGTTCCCACCCTCCACATTGGGCCAATATTTTGCCTTTCGGCCTGGCTGATATCATCATTTATTTGACCCTTCTTCTGATCTGTCAGAAGGAAGGAAAAATGAGACGCATAACAGAACCTGTCTATGTAACAGCTGTAAGGCCTGCATGACATATTTTGCATCAGAATTGCCTTATGATTTGGTAGCCAGAAGCAGGAGTGGGTAGAAAACACAGAAGACATGCAAATATTCCATTCACGTGTCATCTTTGTTTTGGATCCAATCCTGTTTTTTGTTTTTTTTAGCAATACTAATGGATTACTGAGCAAATGCTGACCGAGTGAAGGCGGATGCTCCACAGACAGGATCCGTGTTTTTGGGGTTTATTGTTCTGACGGATCAGAGGAAGGGCAAAGTAATCAGTGATGTCAACACAAACTTACTGCTGACACCATCTCCACTCTGTCGGGGGGGATCTACTTGTATAAGCATTTAATAGAACAGGTTCTGTAGACATCTATGTGGAATCAGCTGACGTTAACATTGACCTGTAAGGCTGAGCTCACTCTTGAGTTATTCGGTCAGTTTTGGCCCCGTGACTGCCCAAATAAGTAAAATGTACAGTGATTCTAGAAGCGACGCCTGTCATCTGCATGTCATACTGACTCACAATATTGTTTCACTACCAAAGCAGATTCCCTATGTGTGTTACTGCAAAGCACAGTGTTCTACACTAGTGTTGATCACGAATATTTGAATCGTGAATATTGGCACTTTGAGAATTTGCAAATATTTACAATATAGTGATATATTTGTAATTTCGAATATTCTAGATTTATTTTTCATCAGTAACCTCCCTTCTTTGTTGTGGGCCAATGAGAAGGCTGCAATGTCTTTGTCTGAGCTTAGCAACATCCGTAGCAACCAATAGGAAAGCTGCCTACCCCTTACTATATAAGAACCTCCCTAGCAGTCATTTTCTACAGTTTTTTTTTAAGTTCTAAGAGACAGCAGTGTCATTGCTGTGCTCTATGCTTTCCACACTACAGTAGATAGATAGTTAGATAGCTTATACATATAATACAGATAGTTAGTGTAGGTTATATCCTGATATAGTGTAGCTGTTGCAGTGCAAGGTGTTAGGTAATGTGATAGGTTCTGCTGTCCATACATATATGCAGACCTGCTAAAATGTGAAGTTTCACGTATTGCGCCAAAATATTTGCATCGTTAGTGCCGATTTGCGCAATCGCGACTATATTGGAGCACTCTAACTGCATATAAGGCAATTTTTAATGTTCTGCCGTGCCAACCATTTTCTCCAGTCTCAGGAAACTTCTAGAAGCTTGGAAAATGTAGCGAAATTGAACCACGCCTGTATTTTGCGCGCATTACGCGAATATTACATTGCCGATTTTTCGTGATCAAGAAAATAATCTCGAATTCGCGAATGTATGCCGAATCTTTGCCCAAATATTCGGGAAAAATCGCGAATTTCGAATATAGCCCCTGCCTCTCATCACTATTCTACACCACTATAAAGGCTCTCTGCAGCCAGGAAATAGCGATTAAAAAAGCGACTGAATCGAATTTTTTAGAAATTCCCTCATCTCTAATATTAGTATCAACATAATATAAAAATAATCAAGAAGGTTCAAATTTTGCAATAAGTATTTTGCAAGACTGCACTTTGAATCTTCAAGGTTTGTTCACATAATTTATAGCAACAAACTAGGGAAATCTGATGCACAGTATTATGCATAATGAAAAATGTGTGTTAAAGCCTCCTCAGGCCATGCACTAGCCATAACACAGTAGGGGACATTTATCATGAGGGGAACTTATACAGTGAGTTTTGTAGGAGTCAGCTATTCTATAATTTGCTTCACTATGTCAACTGCTTTTATGCTAACAAACAAGAATACAGGTTAATTTCATTTTTGATTCATTTCCTCCCCCACAGCACAAAAATAACAAAAACAAAAACAAAACAAAATAATAACATAAAGACCAAAAGTATATCCACAAAATTAGACTCAGGGGTATGTTTTAGACGCCGGTCTTAATAAAGGCCCATAGTTGGCAGTGGATCCGCTGAAGTTTTGAAGAGGCGCAGGCCTCTCCATAACTTCGGCGCATCCAGCTCCAGTCTAAATATAAGACAGCTTCCGAGCTGTTTTACATTTAGAACATTTTCTATGCCTAAAACAGGGGTAGAAAGGGGTAAACTTCCCCGCCCATGCCACACCCACAGTTTTAGACCTGGCATGAGCAAGGAAAAGTCACAGATAGCAGCGCAACCATCTGCTAATTTAGGTGTATTTCAGATTAGTAAATGACCCCTGCCCTGTTCATATCTCCATTCAGTAATTTTTTGGTCAAGAAAAAAACACTGCATGCTTTTACAGAACAGAGATGTGAACCTAGCCTAGGCCCTTGAAATGCAAGAATGTTCAGCCAGTAATTATTCTTTATCATACAAATCTTTTCTTATTACAAGAATGCAATTAAAATCTGAAAAGTTTTGAGTGTCTAACTAAGGACATAATTCAAGTAAATTTAGAGCTAATACTGTCATTATATCGTTTTTCTTTAATTAAGTTTTTATTTATTTAAAGTACATGTAATGAACGAGAATGTACTACATATATTAACTTTCATTATTGAAGGTATTAGAGAATAACTCATTCTTTGTATTCAACTAGTAGAAGTAACTGGTTTGATCTAATTAGGAGTTTAACTTGCTTTGTCAATTAATAATCATATTCAAGGCTAATTAATAGTTGTGTTTCATTTTCCGTCTGCATAATTATAATTAGGCACATGTCACCATGTGAAACTACACTGGTTCATCGATAAGAAGATGAGAAAACTTTGAATAAATAATGTTTCGAGATCTTATGGTCCTTAGCTGTTTTGAGTTTCCTGGTGTAACATTCAGCTACTGGTGCGGTGGAACCACGTAACAGATTTGGCTTAAGGCAGCAGACTCTGAGCCTGCCGGTAGACCTAGACTTTTTGTAACACTGTTAATTAATTTTATCTATTGAGCTTCAGCAGTAGTACAAAGTATTACATTTGTGGCAGATGCCTTCTGCTTTCTGATTTGTAAATGGTGGCCACCATTTTTAGAGTTTCATCTGAATGAAAACAAAAAAAGACTTGAATTTGGCTGACATCTGCATTGTTGGAAAATTCTAAATCAATTTGTTTAGTTTTGAATCAATTTTTCCATCTCTAATCAGTACCCTTTAAAATAATCATATATGAAATAAGCTACATATTTTTTTAATATATTTATTTTTTCTTTACTGCTCTTTTATTTTAGTCGGGGTTGTGGTAATATGACCATGTTCATGCAGCTTTTTCTTATTTCCTGTGATGCTATGTCCATGGGCATGTCAAAGCAACAACAAGGGCACTGATAGGGGATTATCTATGTTACTAGCTGCATGGCAGGAACTATAAACTAGCTGGGTGTTGTTAGGAGTATGCTGGAGCTGTTGTAGAATAAGAAGTGTATCATAGGTTTGGTTGGATACAACAAAAGGAAGTGCTACATACAGGATGGAAACAAACAGGGGCGTAGCTAAAGGTTCATGGGCCCTGGTGTAATAGTTCAGCTTGGGCCCCCTTCCCTCAGTGCTTTGTGGCCAGGGGCAGGGAAGCATATAGTTTTCCTGTTACCTGAGGCAAAAATTTAAACTGCCCCAATTGACCCAACCCCTTTCCTCCAGACAGAAGTGAAACTTGAAGATTATTGGCCCCACTGCAAAATCTATGACAGAGTCTTCCCAGTGTGCACTTTCTATAATACCAATGTCTTCTTATGTGGTGCAAGGATCTTTGGGCCCCATCAGGCTATTGGGCCTGGTAGCAACTGCTACCTCTGCACCCTCTATAGCTATGCCCCGGAAACAAACCAGAGTGATTTGTTTACATGGTGAAAATGGGTCAGGAGAGTCGACATAAAAAAAAAATGCATTGAGAACATGTACATAAGGTAGGCAACTACATGATCATATTTCTTAACCACAGTAATGCTGGAAAACTGTTTTAATTCCCCAAGGAAATATGGACTTTTCCACAGGTCACTACCTTTGAAGTAGTCTCTATTAGCAACAGCCAATGCAGAAGAGTAGGAATTCCTAGTCACAGTAGCAAGGCATTAGGTAAAAAACATGCTTTGTGGGTGCACAGTGGGGAAACCAGAGTGAGTATAGAGATAACATTACTGATCTGAGCTCAGTGTCATGTATATTATTCATACAGTACTGTAGTTAATCGTTGCCTTTAAGAAAAGCTTAATATTTATCCCTGACAAATTTTTCTGTTAGAGTACAAAGATCGATGCTGAATGGTAAATGTGGTTATCAAATATATAATACATGATATGATGTGAATAATAGATCCTTTTATTCCTCTTATTCATTTAATAACAATATACTAAGGTTCAAGACTCAAGTATCTAGGCTTTCTTTGTAAGGCTACTGTTCTATACTGATTTTCTATACTTCCTTTAGCTCCATTAACACTAGCGTGCAAAGTAAACTAATAAATAATATACCAGTAGTTCAGTATGAACTGTCACATGGGTTCCCTTGTTCTTTTGTTCAGTTTTATGCTTTGTTTTCTTCTACTTATTGTACTTAGGCTGAAATTTCCATAATAAAGAGCAATAGATGAAAAGCAATGCAAAAGCATTCAAAAATAAAGAGGTTGCAAGAACAATGTGACAATTCCTTGTTATTAAATCCAGCACACTGTTGAATGTAAATGAATGTACTTGACCTAGTACTACTGTACAGTATATTAATGTATTGGACAAATCTGTGAAATACTGTAGCTGATATCATATGTAACAACTGGTTATGTCTCCAGGTAGCATGTCAGTTATTAATGTTTGATTATATTTAAGTTAAAAAAATCATTTTTGGTTGTACTTATTATTTTGTTATTATTTAATTTTACCCAGAGATATGCACTAGGGGGATTATGGTTATGGTGTCAATCCACCCATAATTAAAGTCTTCAGCATTTACCACTAGGGTAACAGTTATCATTGACTTCACTGGGAGCTGTGTAAATCTGTATACAGTGAACTTCTCATGCAGTTGGATTTCACCTTAACTCCTGCAACATCTGTTGTAAGGGAAGAATTAGATGGTCACCATACATATTAGCTGGTTCGTCAGTCCAGCCAAATTTAATGGGTTTGGGTGACATATTCCTAAAATGCATTGTCAGCTTAAAGTGCATCTCCAGCAGATTTGTAGATATGAAACTGGCTGATCTGTTACATGTGTACTTGGCAGCTGAAGGCATCTGTTTTGGTCCCATGTTCATATGTGTCCGCATTGCTGAGAAAAATGATGTTGTAATATATGAGCCTCTAGGAGCAATGGAGACATTGCCGTTACACCTATAGGCTCTCTGCAATTGCCATGACTTTTCCACTTTGTTTGACAGAGCCAGGCATTATTATGATGTTTACACTGCCTGATCCTGTCAATCAGAGTGGAGAAGGTGTGGCAGTTTCAGACAGGGCAGAGTCCCTAGGTGTAATGGCAACACCCTCATTACTCCTAGAGGCTCATTTGCATATATTAAACTTCATTTTTTTCCAGCAATATAGGCACATATGACCATGGGACCAACACAGGTGCCTTCAGCTGCCAAACGCACATGCAAACAAATTTAAAAGCACAGATTTGTGGACCTAATATTGTAAATCTGACGCGATCAAATGTTCGCAAACCGTGCGTTCCCGAAGGGCACCATTCACTTTAATGGCAGGCGAACCTGAAAAACCTTCAGGTCATATTTGCAGCCAGAAAATACTCATTAGAAGTGCACAAATAGTCCAACAACTAGGACAATGACATACCAAAGGGGGATCAATGGCAAAAATTCCCACAAAAAATATGTATTTTAATCAGGAGCCATTTTTATGCGTCTTAAAGGTAAACTCTCAAAAATGTGCCTTGCTGGAGCCTAGAAAGATTTTATTTTAGGCCACGAGAGTACAGGCCCCAAAAATTAGGCATTCACCTGACAGAAAAGAACAAGTGATTATGTGGCTGGAGGTACATTTGGCGGTCACTGAATAACAATTTTACTGTAGGCCAGTGGATTACAGGCCCCAAAAATTAGGCATTCAACTGACAGAAAAGAACAAGTGATTATGTGGCTGGAGGTACATTAGGCGGTCACTGAATAACAATTTTACTGTAGGCCAGTGGATTACAGGCCCCAAAAATTAGGCATTCACCTGACAGAAAAGAACAAGTGATTATGTGGCTGGAGGTATATTAGACAGTCAGTGGATAACAATTTTACTGTAGGCCAGTATAGGCCCCAAAAATTAGGCATTTGCCTAACAGAAAATAACAAGTGATTATGTGGCTGGAGGTATATTAGACGGTGAGTGGATAAAAATTTTACTATAGGTCAGTATAGGCCCCAAAAATTAGGCATTCACCTGACAGAAAAGAACAAGTGATTATGTGGCTGGAGGTACATTAGGCGGTCACAGAATAATTTTTTTACTGTAGGTCAGTGGAGTACAGGCCCCAAAAATTTGGCATTCACCTGACAGAAAAAAACAAGTGATTATGTGGCTGGAGGTATATTAGACGGTCAGTGGATAGCAATTTTACTAAAGGCCAGTATAGGCCCCAAAAATTAGACATTCACCTGACAGAAAAGAACAAGTAATTATGTGGCTGGAGGTATATTAGACAGTTAGTGGAAAACAATTTTACTGTAGGCCCGTACAGGCCCCAAAAATTAGGCATTCACCTTACAGAAAAGAACAAGTGATTATGTGGCTGGAGGTACATTAGGCGGTCACTGTAGGCCAGTGGCGTATAGGCCCCCAAAATTAGGCATTCACCTGACAGAAAAGGCCTTTTATGCCGCTGTATATACAAAAGACAAGGACTATTCTATGTTCTGGGTGGTGGCAGATATATGTGGGCTGGCATGAGGAAATTCAATTACATGTGGTCATCACAGGTGTTGAATTCCTCCAAGATCCATGCCTCATTCATTTTTAGAGTTATGCGAGTGCGCTTATCGGTCACAATCCCCCCTGCTGCGCTGAATGTCCTTTCGGACAGGACACTCGATGAGGGGCAAACCAAGAGTTCCATGGAAAATTGTGCTAGCTTTGGCCACAGGTCAAGCCTGCACACCCAGAAGTCCAGGGGTTCCTCGCTTCTTAGAGCGTCCACATCGGCCATTAACCTGATTTAGTCGGACACCTGTCGGTCTAGGCATTCCCTTAAGCTGGATCCAGAGAGCGGCTCTCGATGGGTTGTCTGCAAGAATAATCTCATATCCGAAGTGACCAACATATCTTCAAACCGCCCTTTTCTTGCAAGCGCGGTAGTATTGGTACTCGCACCTGTTTCGCTGTGGGTGAAAATTCCATTGCCAGCGCCCGCAACGGCAGAATGCAGCATATTTCGTAACAATGCTTGGAAATTCTGCATTCTGACAGCCCTCTGTGATGCTGGTAACATGTCCACCATTTTGTGTTTGTACTGCCACCCAGTACTGGTCTTTGCCCTTTTTCCTTTTATACGGGGGTCCACACTGGAGCATGAAGGCCCCCATTTGCACTAAATTGAAAGTGGTCGAGCGCCCTTTCTCCTGCTCATCGCCCAGGAGAATGTCGTCCTCGGTCTCCTCCCCCCAGCCACAGACAACACCAGGGATCCCCGATTTTTTTTTTAAGTCCTTCTAAAAGCCTGCTCTTCATACTCCTACTACTCCTACTCCCCCAGCGACCATTCTCCTCTGACTCCTCTTCACACTCCTACTGACTTGTCTTAGATGGAGTAGCCACCCCTGGGAATTCATTCAGCATTGCGACTTCCTCATCTTCCAGCTCCTGCTCCTCTATGGCTTGATCAATGACACGACCCAATGCACGCTCCAGAATGAAAGTGTAAGGTACGATGTCACTGATGGCGTCCTGGATGCGACTGACAAGTTTAGTGATCTCATCAAATGGCCACTGAACTCTGCATGTGCCGCTCATGAGCAGCCACTGGCGTGGTGAAAATAAACCACTGTGTCTGTGGTCAGATGTATCTTGGCACTGACACTGTGTGCCAGAGATCAATTTACTTGCCGCTGAACGTGGCCATATAGCTCTGGGATGCCCTTCTGGGATAATTATTTCCTTCCCGGGACTTTCCATTGCGGTGTGCCAATGGCCACAAATTTTCTAAAGGCCTCAGAGTCCACCAGTTTATATGGCAGTCCACCAGTTTTAAGCTCGAACATTTGGGCCACCGAAGCCTGCCTTCTGCCAGATGAACGCGACGACGGCACAGTGGAAGGTGGAGTGGAGGACAAATGGCAGTAGAGAGGTGAAAGAGAAGAGGCAGGACGCGGAGTGTCGGGAGTGTGGCTTTGTGGGTTCTGGGTAGCTCCCACTGGGCTTTGTGATGGGAGGCCAGGTGCCTTCTTAAGGTAGTCATCCCTAGGTGAGTGTTGGGCTTACCGTGACTTATGCATTGACAGCACAGGCTGCAGATGGCAACACTATTGTCAGCAGCTGACATGTTAAAAAAAATCCCACACTGCGAAGCCATGTGCCGGCGTCCTGGGAGCGCAAGATGTGACCCTGCATAGTGGATCGCTCGCTCCAGATACATTTTCAGTCCGATTTTTGCCTCCGGTGCACTACGAGTTCTGCCTGCTTCTTCTCCTTCTCCTCCCTATCTGCTGCTCCATCTCTCCCTATCTGCTGCTCCATCTCTCCCTCTGAACTCCCCTCCTTCTCCTCTCTTGTTGTCACCCACGTGACATCTATCGACACGTCATCATCGTCACCTTCACCACCACTGACATTAGAGATCTCGGAGTAGGCAGCAACAGCGGGGACCACCCTCCTTGGGCTGATCTGGGTACTGTCGTTAGACCGCTGGGTTGCGGCCGTTGCTACCTCCTCTTCCTCATCTGATGCCAAAAATGGCTGCGTATCGGTAAGGTCTAGGAATGGTTGGAAAAATAATTCCTTTGACTCGAGTGGGGGGGCTATGGTGGTTGTGGTGTCTTTGGGGGTGCACATAGCAGACAGTGAGGAGGGTGTAGATACAGAGGATGAGTAGGGTGCAGAAGCGGAAGGCTAAGTGAGCCACTCAATCAACTCTGGTGCGTCCTTTGACGTAATTGCATGCACCTTCTCCAATTTCTCACTTGGGCTCCAGCCTGGTGCACAGGCCTGACCCCTACCACCCCTGCGGAACAGACTGCCTCTTCCTCCGCCTGTCATTTTCAAAATGACCCTGTGCCAAAGTCCCTAGAGAAGAGCAGTATTTGTGGAAGAAGGTATATCGTAGGCCTCAATCATTATTTGTTGGAAGCTGGTATACCAATCCCCTTAATCAGTATTTTGTGGAAGCAAGTTTAACGCAGGCCTCAATCAACATTTGGTGGAAGCAGGTATATCAATCCCCTTAATCAGTATTTTGTGGAAGCAGGTATTTTGCACTACTCAATCAGTATTTTGTGGAAACAGGTATATAGAACCCCTAAATCAATATTTTGTAGAAGCAGGTATATCGCACCCCTCAATCAGTATTTTGTTGAAGCAGGTATATCAATTCCCTTAATCAGTATTTTGTGAAAGCAGGCATATAGAACCCCTTAATCAATATTTGGTGGAAGCAGGTATATCGCTCCCCTCAATCTGTATTTTGTAGAAGCAGATATATCAAACCCCTTAATCAGTATTTTGTGGAAGCAGGTATATCAATCCCCTTAATCAGTATTTTGTGGAAGCAGGTATTTTGCACCCTCAATCAGTATTTTGTGGAAACAGTTATATAGAACCCCTTATATAATATTTTGCAGAAGCAGCTATATCGCACCCCTCAATCAGTATTTTGTGGAAGCAGGTATATCAATCCCCTTAATCAGTATTTTGTGAAAGCAGGCATATAGAACCCCTTAATCAATATTTGGTGGAAGCAGGTATATCGCTCCCCTCAATCTGTATTTTGTAGAAGCAGGTATATCAAACCCCTTAATCAGTATTTTGTGGACGCAGGTATATCGCACCCCTCAATCAGTATTTTGTGGAAACAGGTATATAGAACATCTTAATCAATATTTTGTGAAAGCAGGTATATTGCACACCTTAAGCAGTATTTTTTGGAGGCAGGTATACCAAACCCCTTAAGCAGTATTTTGTGTAAGCAGCTATATCGCAGGCATCAATCAATATTTGGTGGAAACAGGTATATAGAATCCCTCAATCAATATTTGGTGGAAGCAGGTTTATCAAACCCCTTAATCAGTATTTTGTGGAAGCAGGTGTATCGAAGGCCTCAATCAATATTTGGTGGAAACAAGGTATAAAGAACCCCCTAATCAATATTTGGTGGAAGCAGGCATATCAAACCCCTAAATCAGTATTTTGTGGAAGCAGGTGTATTGAAGGCTTCAATCAATATTTGTTGGAAACAGGTATATCAATCCCCTTAATCAGTATTTTGTGGAAGCAGGTATATCAATCCCCTTAATCAACATTTTGTGGGAGCAGGTATAACGCAACCCTCAATCTATATGTGGCGGAAGCAGGTATATCAATCCCCTTAATCAGTATTTTGTGGAAGTAGGTATATCAATCCCCTTAATCAGAATTTTGTGGGAGCAGGTATATCGCACCTCTCAATCTATATTTGGTGGAAGCCGGTTATATCAATCTCCTTAATCAATATTTTGTGAAAGCAGATATATAGAACCCCTTAATCAATATTTGGTGGAAGCAGGTATATAGAACTCCTTAATCCGTATTTTGTGGAAGCAGGTATATCAATCCCCTTAATCAGTATATTGTGGAAGTAGGCATATAGAACCCCTTAATCAATATTTGGTGGAAGCAGGTATATCGCACCCCTCACTCTGTATTTTGTGGAAGCAGGTATATCAAACCCCTTAATCAGTATTTTGTGGAAGCAGGTATATTGCACCCCTCAATCAGTATTTTTTTGAAACAGGTATATAGAACCCCTTAATCAATATTTGGTAAAAGCAGGTATATCGCACCCCTTAATCAGTATTTTGTTGAAGTTTGTATATTGCATAACTCGATCTGTGTTTTGTGGAAGCAGGTATATAGAACCCCTTAATCAATATTTGGTGGAAGCAGGTATATCAAACCCCGTAATCAATATTTTGTGGAAGCAGGTGTATCACAGGCCTCAATCAATATTTGGTGGAAGCAGGTATATAGAACCCCTTAATCAATATTGGGTGGAAGCAGGTATATCGCACACCTTAATCTGTATTTTGTGAAATCAGGGATATCAAACCCCTTAATCAGTATTTTGCAAAAGCAGGTATATCGCAGGGCTCATCAATATTTGGCGGAAGCAGGTATATCAATCCCCTTAATCAGTATTTTGTGGAAGCAGGTATATAGAACCCCATAATCAATATTTGGTGAAAGCAGGTGTATCGCAACCCCCTAAATCTGTAGTTTGTGGAAGCAAGTATATCAAACCCCTTATTTAGTATTTTGTGGAAGCAGGTATATCACACCCTTTAATCAGTATTTTGTGGAAGAAGGTATATCAAACCCCTTAATCAATATTTGGTGGAAGCAGGTATATCGCACCCCTCAATCAGTATTTTGTGGAAGCAGGTATATAAAAACCCCTAATCAGTATTTTGTGGAAGCAGATATATTGCACCCCTCAATCTGATATTTTTTTGGGCAACAGGTATATTACACCCGTTGAAAATAGTGTTTCAATAGCGCTTGTCCCTCTATATTCCTGCGTTATGGTAGCAGAACTGCATATAACTCCTGCACATACAAATGCACTATATACTTTCTATGTTATAAATTTCATTATAGGTATATCACACCCCTTAATTAGTGATGGCCTTGCGGTTCGTCTGGCCGTCAGTTTGTGGCAAACTTTGCTTATTTGCTATTCGCCGAACATGCGAACATATGGCGATATTAGCGCCCGCCATATTCTTTTACATTGTGAAGAACTTTGACCCATGACACATCCATCAGGTGGTACAGGACAACCAATTGAAAAGTTTCAGCACATGGACATACCCCCTACCTTATAAATAGACTCGATCTGGCCGCCATTTTACATTCAGTCTTTTGTCAGTGTAGGGAAAGGTTGCTGTGTGGAGCAGGGACAGACTGTTAGGGACAAAAACGCTATCAAATAGGTCCACAAAAGTCCTTTTAAGGACTGGTATAGGTGTACTATTGATAGGTGTGCAGTACAGAGGGGTATAATACACTTATAATATACTTTTTTTCATAGAAAGCATATTATAGTGGATTTGTATTGTGCAGCAGTGGTGAGCAGTTCTGCAGCGATACTGCAGCTACACAGAGTGACAAACGCAATTAGAAAATATATTATTAAATATTTTAAGAAATTTTAAGAAAGTATACTTAAATTTGCCAAACCTGGCCTAATAACTCAAGTATGAACTCTGCCTTATAGCTCGATGTTAGTGTCAAGAAGAAATGCACTCCTTTTACACCCTTGCCAGCTGATTCCACATAGATGTCTACAGAACCTGTTCTATTACACACTTATACAAGTAGAGCCCCCCTGACAGAGTGGAGAGGATATCAGCAGTAAGTTTGTGTTGATGTCACTGATTAATTTGCCCTTCCTCTGATCCGTCAGAACAATAACCCACAAAAAACGGATCCCGTCTTTGGAGCATACACCTTCACTCGGTCAGCATTTGCTCAGTATTGTTAATGCCAATAAAAACAAGAATGGATCTAAAACAGAGATGATACGCAAATGGAATATTTGCATGTCTTCTGTGTTTTCTTTCCACTCCTGCTTTTGTCTATCAAATCATAAGCCAATTCTGATGGGACCATACAGGCCTTACAGCTGCTACACAGACAGGATCTGTTGTACGTCTGATTTTTCCTTCCTTCTGACAGATCAGAAGAAAGGTCAAATAAATGATGATGTCAGCCAGGCCGAAAGCCAAAATAGTGGCCCAGTCATGAAGTGGGGAGGGTGTGAACAGCATGTGAAGTCCACAGAGTGTCCCCTTGACAGAGTGGTGAGGTGGAAGCAGCATGAGGAGACCACACAGTGGCCCAATGACAAAGTCTGGACGAGGTGGCAGAATCAGAAGGCCACAGAGTGGCACAATGACAGTGTGGAGGTGGCAGCAGTGGCAGCAGTATGATGAGGCCACCGAGTGACACAATCACAGAGTTTGTTATTGGCAGCAGTATGTGGAGGCCAGTGAGTGACCAGGTTACATAGTGTGGAGATGGCAGCAGAAGCAGCAGCATGATACAACAGAGTGGCACGGTGACATAGATTAGACATGGCAGCACCAGGAAGCCACAGAGTGGCAAGGTGACATAGTGTGGACATGTCAGCATCAGTAGGCCACAGAGTGGCAAGGTGACAGTGTGGAGGAGGGTGGCAATACTAGTACTCGCTGAAAATGGTGGGTGAAAGAAGGAGCACTTGGCATCAGATGTTTGGCATCAGGCGGGTGACAGCATCAGAATAGTAGCTGAGGCAGGTAGCCAGAAGAAAACGGTCTCTTTTGTCAAAATGTTGGTGTGGCACCATGGATGATCTAGTCTGATGCATCAGGCATTGGTGTGTTGAAATCCTGACTGATCCACGCCTGATTCATCTTGATGCAGTGTCCCACTATGTGCTATATGTGGGCACTTAAAACGCTTGCTAAATGTCATATCAAATGTATTGTGATATCATCCTGTAGTTCCCTTTAACAGGTTCCTAGGTGGTGCAGGAACCACTTAGATATATAGCTGGGTGGGTGTAAAATTAGTGTGTCCGATGTTAATGAAGAGATGAGGAAGTTAATGGAGAAGGTGGAAATTTTTATTTCCACCGAAATAATTCACAAAAGATTTTACCGCCACCCAAATACACTGCTCAAAAAAATAAAGGAAACACAAAAATAACACATCCTAGATCTGAATGAATTAAATATTCTTCGGAAATACTTTGTTCTTTACATAGTTGAATGTGCTGACAACAAAATCACACAAAAAAAAGAAAATGGAAATCAAATTTTTCAACCCATGGAGGTCTGGATTTGGAGTCACACTCAAATTTAAAGTGGAAAAACACACTACAGGCTGATCCAACTTTGATTTAATGTCCTTAAAACAAGTCAAAATGAGGCTCAGTAGTGTATGTGGTCTCCACGTGCCTGTATGACCTCCCTACAACGCCTGTGCATGCTCCTGATGAGGTGGTGGATGGTCTCCTGAGGGATCTCCTCCCAGACCTGGACTAAAGCATCTGCCAACTCCTGGACAGTCTGTGGTGCAACGTGACATTGGTGGATAGAGCGAGACATGATGTCCCAGATGTGCTCAATTGGATTCAGGTCTGGGGAACGGGCGGGCCAGTCCATAGCATCAATGCTTTCGTCTTGCAGGAACTGCTGACACACTTCAGCCAAATGAGGTCTAGCATTGTCTTGCATTAGGAGGAACCCAGGGCCAACCGCACCAGCATATGGTCTCACAAGGGGTCTAAGGATCTCATCTCGGTACCTAATGGCAGTCAGGCTACCTCTGGCAAGCACATGGAGGGCTCTTCGGCCCTCCAAAGAAATGCCACCCCACACCATTACTAACTCAATGCCAAACCGGTCATGCTGGAGGATGTTGCAGGCAGCAGAACGTTCTCCACGGCGTCTCCAGACTCTGTCACGTCTGTCACATGTGCTCAGTGTGAACCTGCTTTCATCTGTGAAGAGCACAGGGCGCCAGTGGCGAATTTGCCAATCTTGGTGTTCTCTGGCAAATGCCAAACGTCCTGCATGGTGTTGGGCTGTAAGCACAACCCCCACCTGTGGACGTCGGGCCCTCATATCACCCTCATGGAGTCTGTTTCTGACCGTTTGAGCAGACACATGCACATTTGTGGCCTGCTGGAGGTCATTTTGCAGGGCTCTGGCAGTGCTCCTCCTGTTCCTCCTTGCACAAAGGCAGAGGTAGCGGTCCTGCTGCTGGGTTGTTGCCCTCCTACGGCCTCCTCCACGTCTCCTGATGTACTGGCCTGTCTCCAGGTAGCGCCTCCATGCTCTGGACACTACGCTGACAGACACAGCAAACCTTCTTGCCACAGCTCGCATTGATGTGCCATCCTGGATAAGATGCACTACCTGAGCCACTTGTGTGGGTTGTAGACTCCGTCTCATGCTACCACTAGAGTGAAAGCACCGCAAGCATTCAAAAGTGACCAAAACATCTGCCAGGAAGCATAGGAACTGAGAAGTGGTCTGTGGTCACCACCTGCAGAACCACTCCTTTATTGGGGGTGTCTTGCTAATTGCCTATAATTTCCACCTGTTGTCTATCCCATTTGCACAACAGCATGTGAAATTGATTGTCATTCAGTGTTGCTTCCTAAGTGGACAGTTTGATTTCACAGAAGTGTGATTGACTTGGAGTTACATTGTGTTGTTTAAGTGTTCCCTTTATTTTTTTTGAGCAGTGTATTTCTAAAGAGATTTTAGCGCATATCAGTGCAATGCTTAACGGCGAATACAACATTTTTTTAACAATCAAAATATTTCAAAAGAGATTTTAGTGCATATCAGTGCAGCGCTTAACGCTGAAAACAAGATTATTTGCCACCCAAATATTTCGAAAGAGATTTTAGCGCATATCAATGCAGCGCTTAAAGCCAAATACATGTTTTTTTAACAACTAAAAGATTTCAAAAAAGATTTTAGCGCATATAAGTGCAGCGCTGAATGCCGAATACAAGATTTTTTCGGAAGTGAAGAGGACCTAAATGAGGAAGTAGGTCTGCACTGAAAGAGCGAGACGCGGACCTCGTGCAGTTACTGTGCTGCAGAAAGGTCCCCGTAGTGTCCAGTAAGCAATGGCATAGATAGATGCGGCCTGGTGTGAATTATTTCACATTTTTGTACAGGGTTAGTGAATAGTGTATTCACCTGTATTGGTGCGCCGCTCTTATGGGAGTTGTACTGTAAGTGCGCAGTGTGTGAAATGTAAATACAAAATTTTAACACAATGTAATTCAGTCCATACCGCAAAAAGGACTTTCCCACATATAACTGCTGCTCTGAACGTTGAATATATATTGATTTTTGTACAGAAATACTCCACTAAAGGCTTTACCTCATATAACTGCAACAGTGAAAGCTGAATATATTTTTCTTTTTCTACTGATATACGCAATAAATGTTTTTCAAGATATAAGTGCAGCAGCGAATGGCGAATGTATATTTCTTTTTATACTGCTATATACCAGTAAAGGCTTTACCAGTTATAACTGCAACAGTGAATTGAGAATATTTTTTTCTTGTAGTACTGAAATACGCCCCTATAGGCTTTCACCAGAAATAACTGCAGAAGTGACATGAGAATATATATTTCTTGTTGGACTGAAATAGGCCACTATACACTTTCACCAACAGTGCATATGTATTTTTATTTTTTTTATGAAATAAGCCCCTATACTCTTTCACCAGAAATAAATGCAACTGTGCAGTGCGTTTAAAACTTTTGTATATTACTGAAATAACGCCCTATGGTCTTTCACAAGAAATTACTGCAAATGATTTTAGCGTAAATAACACCCCTGCTTCAATCAATTTTTTTGGGAGGCAACTGGTATATCACACTAGTAGAAATTATTTGTTCCAATGGTGTTTGTCACTCTGTGTTGCTGAGGTATTGCAGCTAAACCGCAAACAAATGCTGCAATACCTAAATGCACTATATAGAAAGTATATTATTGGTATATAACACCCCTGATTCAATCAGTTTTTTGGGGGGGCAACTGATAAATCACACCAGTAGAATTTATTGGTTCCAATAGCGTTTGTCACTCTATGTAGATGTGGTAATGCAGCAGAACCGCAAACTAATGCTGCACTACCCAAATGCACTATATAAAAAGTATATTATTGGTATATAACACCCCTGCTTCAATCAGGTTTTTGGTGGGGCAACTGGTATATCACACCAGTAGAAATTATTTGTTCCAATGGCATTTGTCACTCTATGTAGATGTGGTAACGCTGCAAAACCGCAAACAAATGCTGCACTACCTAAATACATTATATAGAAAGTATATTATTGGTACATAACACCCCTGCTTCAATCAGTTTTTTTGAGGGGCAACTGGTTAATCACACCAGTAGAAATTTTTTGTTCCAGTAGCGTTTGTCACTCTGTTAAGATGCGGTAACGCAGCAAAACCGCAAACAAATGCTGCACTACCTAAATGCACTATATAGAAAGTATATTATTAGTATATAACACCCCTGATTCAATAATTTTTTTGGGGGGCAACTGGTATATCACGCCAATAGAAATTATTTGTTCCAATGGCGTTTGTCACTCTGTGTACAGTAGATGTGGTAATGCAGCAAAACTGCAAACAAATGCTGCACTACCTAAATGCACTATATAGAAAGTATATTATTGGTATATAACACCTCTGCTTCAATCGTTTTTTTGGGGGGGCAACTGGTAAATCACACCAGTCGAAATTATTTGTTCCAATAGCGTTTGGCACTCTGTGTGGCTGCAGTATCGCAGCAGAATCGCACACAGCTGCTGCACAATACGAATTCAATATAATATACTTTCTATGTTCGAATGTATATTATAGGTATATCACACCCCTCTATCAGTTTTTTTTGGGGGGGGGGCAACAGGTATATCACGCCTGTTGCAATTACTTATTCCAATAGAGTTTATCCCTCTATCTAGCTGCAGTATTGCAGCAGAACCACACACAGCTGCTGCACAATACAAATGCACTATAATATACTTTCTATGTTAGAAAGTATATTATAAGTATATTACACCCCTCAGTAAGTCACACTTATTGATAGCACACCTATACCAGTCCTTAAAAGGACTTTTTTGGCCCTATTAGCTAGCGTTTTGTGGCCCTAACAGTCTGTCCCTGCTTCACACAGCAACCTCTCCCTACACTGCAAAAGGCTGAATGTAAAATGGCGCCCAGATCAGGTTTATTTATAAGGTAGGGGGTATGTCCATTTGCTGAAACGTCTCAATTGGCTGTCCTGTACCACCTGATGGATATGTCATGGGTCAAAGTTCTTCACAATGTAAAAGAATATGGCGGGCGCGAATATCGGGATATGTTCGGTGAACAGCGAACGAGCAAAGTTTGCAGCAAAACGACCGTCGGGCGAACCGCAAGGCCATCTCTAACAGTAGGTCATGTCCCCTTCAAAAATTGTGTGAGCTTTGTAAAACAGAGGAAAAGTGAAAAATTGCCCTTGCGCTAAACTATACCTTGATAGGTTGTAGTTTGGCAACAAAGGTCTTGTCTTATCTAATTATGTTAAAAACACTTAATTCACTTGTATATTTACCACAATACAACTGAAATGCAAATGATGATATGAATATATTTCAACCCCTCTGCATCAGAAAAGTGAAAATGGGACCAAAAAATCACAGTTCCTTTTTTTGCAAAATATGTGACTTTTTACTAGTGATGTGCGTCAAGGGCTATATTTGAATTTGAGATATTTCACAAATATTTGGGTGAATTCGCGAATTCGCGATTATTTTCTTGATTGCGAAAAATCATCAATGTAAAATTCACGTAATGTGCGCGAAATACAGGTGTGGGTCACTTTTTTCTACATTTTACAAGCTGCTAGATGTTTTTTGAGACTGGATAAAATGGTTGGCACGGCAGAACATTAAAAATGACTTTATATGCAGTTAGAGTGCTCCAATATATGCGCAATTGCGCTAATCGGCACTAATGATGTAAATATTTTAGCGCAACACATGAAACTTCACATTTTAGCAGGTCTGCATGTACAGTGGATATAAAAAGTCTACACACCCCTGTTAAAATGTCAGGTTTCTGTGATGTAAAAAAATAAGACAAAGATAAATCATTTCGGAACTTTTCCACCTTTAATGTGACCTATAAACTGTACAACTCAATTGAAAAACAAACTGAATTCTTTTAGGTAGAGGGAAGATAAAATATAAAAATAAAATAATATAGTTGCTTAAGTGTGCACACCCTTAAACTATAATTCGGCACTGTAAATGCTTTGTAGTAAAAATCTTCAGTTTATTGAAGCAACATAAGTCCACATACAGACAATTCAAACACAAGCGGTAATTCATTGACGCGTTTCGGACGAAGTCCTTAGTCGTAACACAGGTTCGTGCTAAAGTGAGACAATAAATACTTCCTTCAAAAATGCCACTCACGCTAAGTGGGGGTGGAAAAGGAGAAAATAGTCTCACCAGCATCAGAACACCTAATAGCAATCACATGTGGGTGTAACACTGATGAGCATGCCATGAAACATGGTCTGCAATGATGTGCTGCTATGTCAGTGCAACAAAATCCACATGGTGTGAACAGACACATAAAAAGACAATGTAAAAAATGCACTATTAAAATCTGGGATTGGTCCATCGACATACAATGGCAAAGTGGATTCCGAATCATGATCACCATGAACAGGTCATGAAAACAATTCATTAAATAATTAAATTAAGATCTGAAGGCATTCTGGTGTTGAGTCTAAATATCCAGTAAGCTTCCCTTAAAATAATGGCTTTTTTGAGATCGCCTCCCCTGGGATGAGAGGAGACTTTCTCAATAGCAAAGGCAAGGAAGGAGTTAACCTTGCGATCGTGTTTAATAATGAAATGTTTGGCAGCACTAGAGATATTCAATACAGTAGGATTAGATGCATAGTTTAAATGCTCTAAAATCCTATTTTTAAATTTACGTGATGTGCTGCCAACTTACATTAAATCGCATAATGTGCAGCAAATCACATAAATAACACCTGTGCTGTTGCAATTTATATATGTTTTGATCGGAAAGGTGAAAGAGTGATCCGCACTCTGGAATGTCTTGGTGAAATTGACAAAATTGCAAGTTTTGCAAGGATGGGAGCCACATTTGGTGAAACCCTTGTATTGAAGCCAAGAACCTGATGTAATTTTGGTAGATCGATACAAGGAATTGGCAATGGTAGGAGCTCTCCTGGAAACAATACTACAGCCGTCTTTCAAGATGTCATATAGAACATCATCATCATATAATATCGGCAAAAAATTATTGATGATGTGCCGTATTTCTGTGAATTGTCGGCTGTACCTAAGAACCAGGGTCGGTAAGTTCTCTTTATTTTTTATAATATATTGGGGCCCTTTTGGTGCTTGCGGCTGACTAATATTGAAGTTTTCCTTCCTGGAACCAAACACACTCCTCTTTCTCACCTGGTTGGGTGGTGCACCACCATGAAATTCCGTTTTGAACAATAAATCTATTCTGGATTTACTGGAAGCTATATTCATAGCTCTCTGTAACATCCATCGTGCGTAACCTCTTTGACTGAGACGGGAGCTGATATTATGACATTCCCTATAAAACGCTGCATCTGTACTACATATTCTGCGTGCTCTTAGGAATTCTCCTACAAGGATTCCTCTGATAGTATGTATAGGATGATAACCACCGGCATGTAAAATCGTGTTCCCTGTTTCTTTGCAGAAAATTCATCGTTACATTTGGTAATCCGAATTGTAACTTATTGCACCTTAAACTAATACTTTGTTGAAGCACCTTTTGATGTTATTACAGCACTCAGTCTTTTTGGGTATGAGTCAGCATGGCACATTTTGACTTGGCAAAATTTGCCCACTCATCTTTGCAAAACCACTCTAAATCTGTCAGATTGCGAAGGCATCTTCTGTGCACAGCCCTCTTCAGATCACCCCACATATTTTCAATCGGATTCAGGTCTGGGCTCTGGCTGGGCCATTCCAAAACTTTAATCTTCTTCTGGTGAAGCCATTCCTTTGTTGATTTGGATGTATGCTTTGGGTCGTTGTCATGCTGAAAGGTGAAGTTCCTCTTCATGTTCAGCTTTCTGAAGCCTGAATGTTTTGTGCCAATATTGACTGGCATTTGGAACTGTTCATAATTCCCTTTAGTTTAACTAAGGCCCCAGTTCCAGCTGAAGCAAAACAGCCCCAAAGCATGATGCTGCCACCACCATGCTTCACTGTGGGGATGGGGTTCTTTTGCTGATGTGCAGTGTTGTTTTTGGGCCAAACATATCTTTTGGAATTATGGCCAAAAAGTTCAACCTTAGTTTCATCAGACCATAACACCTTTTCCCACATGCTTTTGGGAGACTTCAGATGTGTTTTTGCAAAATGTAGCCTGGCTTGGATGTTTTTCTTCGTAATAAAAGGCTTTTGTCTTGCCACTCTACCCCATTGCCCAGACATATGAAGAATGCGGGAGATTGTTGTCAAATGTACCACACAGCCAGTACTTGCCAGATATTCCTGCAGCTCCTTTAATGTTGCTGTAGGCCTCTTGGTAGCCTCCCAGACCAGTTTTCTTCTCGTCTTTTCATAAATTTTGGAGGGGCATCCAGTTCTTGGTAATGTCACTGTTGTGCCATATTTTCTCCACTTGATGATGACTGTCTTCACTGTGTTCCATGGTATATCTAATGCCTTGGAAATTATTTTGTACCCTTCTCCTGACTGACACCTTTTAGCAATAAGATCCCTCTGATGTTTTGGAAGCTCTCTGTGAACCATGGCTTTTGCTATGGGATGCGACTAAGAAAATTTCAGGAAAGACCAACTAGAGCAGCTGAACTTTATTTGGGGTTAATCAGAGGCACTTTAAATGATGGCAGGTGTATGCTGACTCCTATTTAACATTTTGAATGTGATTGCTTAATTCTGAACACAGCTACATCCCCAGTTATAAGAGGGTGTGCACACTTATGCAACCACATTATTTTAGTTTATTTTGTTTTCTTCCCTCCACCTAAAAGATTTCAGTTTGTTTTTCAATTGAGTGGTACAGTTTACAGGTCACATTAAAGGTGGAAAAAGTTCTGAAATGATTTATCTTTGTCTCATTTTTTTACAGCACAAAAAACTGCCATTTTTACAGGGGTGTGTAGACTTTTTATATCCACTGTATATATGGACAGCAGAACCTACCACACTACCTAACACACTGCACTGCAACAGCTACACTATATCAGGATATAACCTACACTGACTATCTCCCACTAACTATCTGTATTATATATAATATATATATATATATATATATAAGCTATCTAACTAACTAATTGTCTAATGTAGTGTGGAAAGCACAGAGCACAGCAATGACACTGCTGTCTCTCTCAGAACTTTAAAACACTGTAGAAAATGGCTGCTGGGGTAGGCAACTTTCCTATTGGATGTTAGGGATGTTGCTAAGCTCAGACAAAGACATTGGATATAATAAAAAAAATTGCGGAATGGACATACGGACATGGAACGCACACAAAGTAATTTTCATTTTTTCCAGCCCCATTGAAGTGAATGGTTCTGCATACGGGCTTTAAAAAAAAAAACTGAACGGACATGGACCAACATGGACCAAAAATACGTTCATGTGCATGAGCCCTTATCCTGAGTCAGAAAACTTACTTACCTCTGAAATCTATGCCAGCACCTAGCTGGTGTGGACTTCTGTTTGGTGCATCTCATGCTAGTACAAACTAGATCAAGATTTGATTATTGGGTCTTACCAATCTAGGTAAATTTCATCCTTTTTATCTTCAATAAGTGAGTTATTGCTGGATTCAGAAAATGTATAAAACACAATGAAAGACAATACAAAGAAAAAACATAAACAGTTAAAAGAAAATCTCCGAAATTCCTTCCTAATATATTGCTTTCCCTTTATCCAATTCTGTCTCCTCATACTGCTATCAAAGTGATGACAAATTAGTTAAGAATTGCGCTATATGGCATGTGTTACAAGAGATCAGGTGCCTCCTTCTGACAAACTAGTGTCTTGCTGTTAGAGAACTGACTTCAGAAAGAGCTCTCTGCTCTATCTAACAGAATATTAAATCCTTCCCCCACCTCCTAAGCCATCTGTCGTCCATATATAGAATCAGGCAAAATTAACACCTGCTTTTTTAGCATTCATCTCTTAGTTTAGTGTTTCTTTATAAATTAGATGATCCAATGCAAAATACCATATAAAATTATATTGCAAATGTTGCAGTGAAACCTTCACCATCATGTGACAGATCCTCTAAATATCTTAAATAGATCTCATTTTGTGTTTTTTTTTTAATGCCGCTGTGATTTATTCATGTATTTTGTCCAAACCAAAATAAAAAATCCTGCAAGAAGGAGAAGAATAAGGACTTAATTTATATTTTCCATTCCATTTGAATCAATTTCTGGCTTTGTCTCAAAAACATTCTAAAAAAACATTCCCTGGACTGTATCAATATGAGCTGATACAATACTTTACTTAAAAATTCTGCATTGTCCTTTTGAAGCCATTATCAAGAAACCTCAAATACATGAGAATGAACGCATTGCTTGAGAAGACAGCATTTAAATTTTTCTAATTATTATTCATTTTGCCATTTGAATTCTTAGAATGATAATGAGTTAGTACATATTCATGAATGCTTTATGCTTCATCTATTATCATATAATGTTTCATTTTTAACTATAGTTAAGAATATTGTGGGTTAGTCTAGGTGTGTTGTATTCCCTGGTACATTTGTATCAGTCCTCATGCACACGGCCGTTGCTTGGTCGTAGCAGTACTGCGGCTCGCAAACAGCAGGGTCCGCAATATGCGTGCACGGCTGTGTGCTCCCCGCATTACGGATGCACTTGAGGACCCATTCACTCAGGCAGGTTGGCATTCAGTTTATTGAGAGTTGCAGCATTTAAAGATTAGTACTCAGTTTATTATTAATGTGAATCACCCGATCATCATTACATTAAGCATTTTTTGTTAAAAACATCTCATAGTTAATTTAAAAAAGTCATAATTTGATAAAAACGTGCTTGCAGCATGATATATTGCTTTTGTGCATCATAGTGTACTGTCCATTTGACCATTTTTTGTAAAAAAACAAAACATTCACAGACCCATTCAAGTTGCCCGTGCATTGGGGACCGCAAATTGCGGTCCCTAATGCACGGAATGACCGCACAATGTCCAGGTACATTAGGCCATATTTGAATGGGTCTGTGATCCATCTGCATCGCAAAAAAGTAGAACATGTTTTATTTTTTTGCAGTGTGGAGGCACAGACAAACTCCACGGAAGCACGTGCCTTCGTTCCCCAAAAAAATAAAACATGTTCTATTTTTTTGCGATGCAGACGGATCACAGACCTATTCGAGTTGGGCCTAATGTACCTGGACATTGTGCGGCTGTTCCGTGCATTGGGGACCGCAATTTGCAATAAATGGGTCCGTGAATGTTTTTTTTTTTTTTTTTTACAAAAAAAGGTCAAATGGACAGTACACTATGATGCAAAAAAACAATATGTCATGCTGCAAGCACGTTTTTATCAAATTATGACATTTTTTAATTAACTATGAAATGTTTTTAACAAAAAATGCTTAATGTAATGATGATCGGGTGATTCACATTGATAATAAACTGAGTACTAATCTTTAAATGCTGCAACTCTTAATAAACTGAATGCCAGCCTGCCTGAGGCATCCTAAGTTACAGTATGACACACTAACTCCTGTCCTGTCTCTAAAACCTATCTCTGTAAATGAATCCCTTATTGTCCAGCCTGTTTTGGGCCTTAGTGAAACATTTTTTTTTTCCTTTTTCATCATCGCATTTCAAAAACTATTACTTTTTTTACTTTTCAATGTAGTCATAAGAGAGCTTGATTTTTGTGACACAAGTAATAGTTTTTAATGGCACCATAATGGTACACATAAGTCACTGATTTAAAAACTGCAATACTGCCACTGGATTCGTATATCCATTGGAAACTAAAGTCTTTGGAAACTAAAGTCTTAGGCCCCTTTCCCTCCCTTTCCGTGTGAAATGTGTCAGTTGAACGCATTGCACCCGCACTGAATCCGGACCCATTCATTTCTATTGGGCTGTGCACATGAGCGGTAATTTTCTGTAATGACCGGCGTCACGCAAAGGGAGGGAAATGGGAAGGCCCTGTCCAAGGGTGAGGGAAAGGTGGCGACCCCTGACTCACCTTGAGGCTGGCACCTGACTGCCCTGACGTCCCTAGACAGGTTCCTCACCCGTACGCCGATCACGTGCCTAAACCCTTGCTTTCCCTAAGATGAGCCCTATGTAGTGAACGGGGCGGTGGGATCACTAGTCCGCACCACTGACACTAAGAGGAAAACACCAAGGAGAGGACAGACAATACAGACAAACATATAATCCCAGGTGGGCGACAACAGCAGACCATTAAGGCCCAACAGGGATCCGGAGGGTAACGTTCTGGAACAACAACCAGGGAACACATCTACACAGCTCCAGTGGGTCAGTATAGAAGTCCAGGCAGGAAGCTCTATATCTGGCAACCAGAGAAGTGGGAGAGGGGAATATAAGGAGGTTGGGAGTGCTGGACAAGAGACAGCTGAGGACAGGGCTGGGACAAGGTCCACCACCAACAGAGGCTGAGCTGCCCAAGTGCGCCCCCCCCCCCCTTGCCTGCACCCAGGGCCGGTGCAAGGTTTTTTACCAACACAAGCGAACCTACATTTTGGCGCCCCCGACCCCCCCTCCCCCTTCAGGTCACCTGGGGGAAGGGGGGGGGGGGTGCGCCAAAATGTAGGTTCGTCCCATAAGACGCACCTAGGTTTTAAAGGAGGATAATAGGAAACAATATTTTTCATTCCACCTCAGGTCAGACCAGCCATCAGACCCCAGCTCACAAGCACAGCCCCAATGCCTCAGATCAGACCCCCATGTCAGCCATCAGCCCTCCATGTCATATTTAACCCCGTCCATGGCACAGACAGACTACAGTCATTGTCTCCGGCCCATCATGTAACCCCATCCTCACCCATGTCACATTTCTCCCCCTCCATTTGATTGCTCTAACACCTAAAGAAATTTTTATTTTATTTTTAAAACCTGATGTTTCTCCAGATGATCTTATGCTAAAAGTCATGGTAATAGAGTCTGAAAGGTCTATAGAAGCAGGTACAATATTTTTAGGGTAACTGCTTCTATAGACCTTTCAGACTCTATTACCACTGCTATCAACATAAGGTCATCTTGAGAAACAGCAGGTTTTTAATTTGATTTCCTTTAGGTGTTCAAGCAATCAAATAAGTTATGTTTTAACACCTAAAGGAAAAAGATAATTTAAAAAACTTGCTCTTTCTCTAGGAGACCTTATGTTTATAGTAGTGTTAATAGAGTCTCAAGGGTCTATAAAAGCAGTTACCCTATTTTTACAGACCTTTGAGACTCTATTAACACTACTATCAGCATAAGGTCTTCTAGAGAAACAGCAGGCTTTAAACAAATCCCTTTAGGTGTTAGAGTAAATTGCAATCAAATGAACGTTATATGTTAAGATTAGGGTCAGAAGCCGACAAGCAGGGTTTCTTTAGCCTCTTGATTATTAGTTTTTACATTCATAAAGCTCCACATTGAGCTTCCAGCAGCAGACAGATGCCAGGGCACTTCTGTGGTCACCTCACCTGGGCACATGGTCTTTGCTCAGCAGAGTCCTGCCATACATGCTGGGTAGATGCTAGAATGGATTTGTTAGAAGGAGGTCTGTGACGTCACTGGTCACATGCTCCTTCATGGTCACATGATCCACTGTGAGAACGCTGGCTTCCTGTCTTCAAAGTTCACACCCTCCTGCTGTGTTCAGCTCCAGAGAGAAGGTGGTGTGAAAGGATGGACCAATGGCAGGGCAGCTAGCTGATACTGGCCAATCAACAGCCTCCTGCTCCTATCTACAAGCGCAGCTTAGAGTGAACACTGGCTGGGGAGGGGAGGGGAGGGCGCCCGGCAGCAAGTAAGTGAAAAAAAAAAAAAGAGGTTTGTTTTTCCGCCCACCCCAGGCTGCGCCCTGAGGCTGGAGCCTCCCCAGCCTCTGTGTCGGTCCGGCCCTGGCTGAGGAGAAGGAGCTACGGATCCCTGAGTGAGCCAAAAAGGGTTGCAAGGCAAACCCAGAAAGCTACCATTAAGAAACAGCACTATTTTTATACATAGAGCGAGCAGCCACCCGCTGCGACTTCCTGACCCCGGGTATAACGGAGTCAGGCGTGGCTCTTGACACCCTCGTGACATTTTCACGCATCACTTGTGCGTTGCGTGAAAATCGGAGCAAGCTCTATTTTGTGCATTTTTCACGCAACGCAGGCCCCATAGAAGTGAATGGGGCTGCGTGAAAATCGCAAGCATCCGCAAGCAAGTGCGGATGCGGTGCGATTTTCACGCACAGTTGCTAGGAGATGATCGGGATGGGGACCCGATCTTTATTATTTTTCCTTATAACATGGTTATAAAGGAAAATAATAGCATTCTGAATACAGAATGCATAGTAAAATAGGGCTGGAGAGGTTAAAAAAATAAAAATAATAATTTAACTCACCTTAATCCACTTGTTCGCGCAGCCATGTTATAAGGGGAAATAATACAATCTACACAACCTTGAACCCAAACGTGAACTTCTGTGAAGAAGTTCGGGTCTGGGTACCACATTCAGTTTTTTATCACGCGCGTGCAAAACGCGGACACGCTCGTGTGAAAGAGGCCTTAGGGAAATTCTTAAAGAATTTAATTAATTTAGAATCAGTTCACTCTTGTCTTGTTGTTATTCATGAATTAGGTTTTCAGCAATTGAAGATATTATTTTGATACTGTTATTCTAAGACACAAATTTCAAGGTTGCAACCAATATAACCCTTCTTTCTGTTGTATTATTTACTAAAAATCCCACGGTAAATGCCAAGAATGATGTCAATTCTCTGTACGTTATAAAGAAAATACGTTGCCTTTTTTACAATCTGAATTGCTAATGCATGTCCATTTTTTAATTTTCTCTGGTATCCTTTGTTGCAGTCACTCTAAATAATGTTGTTTGCTTTTATTCAATTTTAGCTACTACAGGCACCACAGTGTAAATCTTTAGTGCACTATAAATGCACAGAACAGGCTCACATGCTGCATAACTCCACATGCAGCAGATGTTAGCTGTGTAATATAGTTGACACCTGGCCACAATGACCAGGATCAGCAATAACTAACCCTCAGATGACCACAGTATTGGCATGGTTAAATAGAGGGTGCTCTGAAATTACAGAGATCTCATTGGTTGCTATGACAGCCCTGTGAAGTCTTCCAGGCCTACCATAACAAACTGCCTGTTGCAGTGATTAACAGACAGCCAATAAAAAACCTCATACATTGTAAAAGATTAATATCACTCATCACTCAATTTTACATATAAAAAAAAGTATACTAAATAAACATAGATTTTATTGTGGTCTCCTAAAATGTTTGAATTACTAACATGGTGTAATAGGGAAAAAAATTACCAATTTTCCATTTTTTGTCACCTTGTCTCTGAAACAATGGAATAAAAAATTATCAAAAGTTTATATGTACCCAGAAAAGTACCTCTAAAAGCTAATGCTCTTCCCACAAAAATTCCTAACACAGAAATAAAAAAAAAACTAATGGGTATCAAAATGTTTTTTAAAGATTTTTTATTTTTTTAAAGTAGTAACACTTAAAAGAAACTGTATACATTTGGTATTTCTCTGCAGAATAAGGAATTCATGCCATTTTACTGTAGCAAACAGAGAATGTCATAACTATAAAACCTAAAAACAATGGCAAAATTATTTTATTTATTTTTTATTTCACCACACAAATTGGTTTCCTGTTTCCCAGTACTATGTATAATGAATTAAAAAAATATAGCTTGCCCCTCAAAAAACAGCCATATGGAATGGAAGAGTTAAACAGTAATGGCAGGAAAGGTGGAATAAAAAAGATGAAAATAAATAACTAAAAATAGACTGTGTCCTGAAAGCGTTAAAGATATAATGAAAAATGTGTTAATTTTATTCTCATTGAGATAAATTTCTATTTCAGGTGAAGAAGCAAAGTAATTTACAGCATTCAGCAATATCCCTTTCTAAGAATAAGGACTAATAAACCTCATACTGACAGCATGTTGGCACCTGTACAAACTGCATATGCACGCCTTGTGTCCTGGTGAGTTATTCCTTCATGTAACTTTCTTTTTATATGTTTATGGTTACAGATATGTTATATTCTAACATATGAGAACAACGCTGTTCACCCTGTCAGAATGTATCTCCAATACATTCAATGCCTCTACATGCTGACAGATGATTGACCTGTCGTATGACATTATACTCACTAAGAGGTCAGTGTTCTCACTAAAGCTCCAGCCTTTAGACTCAGAGACCATCAAACCTGGCAGGCTCATTCACTCTCTAGCAAAATGACAAGAAATTGGAGAAAAGAGAATTTGTTTTTTAAATTGACATTGAAAAATATAGAGAGACCTTGTTAATAGCATAGGAAAATACATAAAAACGTAAGATTGGTTATAACTCACGTAAAGGTTTCAAACACCATAAAACAACACTTAGCTTTAGTGTATTGTGCAATATACACTATTGGCAAACTTCTACAAAATGTATGAATTAAGGGGACATCAATACTATGTCAGTTTTTTGGCTTAAAAATGTTGCTAGTCATGTTGATTGCGGCATCTTTTTTGCGACATTTGGTAACCCTCACCACTTTCCAATGTGGTCTAAGTTTAAGGAGATTAGACCTGGATTATGGCATATATACTGTGCGACCTTTGCAAAAGTCTCACAAAAGTTGTATCTCCACACGTGACAACCCGCTAGTTTACTTTTACACATATGGGCGAGAACCACAATGCAATCATGCCAAAAATGTTACTAAGGTCCACCATTTGATAAAATTGGCACAGGCACACAAAGCAAGAAAGACAGTCTTAAAAATAACTAAAAAACACCTGCAAATAATAAATGTCCCCCGCTAGTTTCACACTAGCATTAAGATCTCTGGCAATTTTTTCAAAGCAGGTTTGAGAATGAATACATCTAAGTGGTTGCAATAATAGGCATCACTTAATTTTTTAGTAGCTGTCTGCATGAGCCTCATAGTTCACATTGCATCAGTCCTTAAAATGCAGTGGCAGATTTTTAAATATATTATATTGTAAAATTATGAAGTAGTAGTAGTATTCAGTTCAATATGGATTCAAGACATACAGATTACAGATGAGTGAATTGAAATTTGTTCATAATCAGCCTTCTAGAGCACCAAAGAGCTAGCCATGAGGCTCAAGAGACTCACCCCCATCTTTATCGACAGGGCCAGACTTCTCATAAGTATCTGCACTGCTAACTGTTGGAATTAATGCAAACCATATGCCACTGCTTCCTGGGCTGACGTTTGGGTGTGGAGGTGGTGCTCCTCTTTCAGAAATGTCCTCCTCTACTTCCACGTGTACCCAGAAATCAGCTGCACATGCGCAGTCAGTATCTGCGCTGATCAGGTAGGAGCAGCAGCAACTCTGCACTTGCCCATAAGTCATAGTAACAGCTCCAGCATGAGATTAGCAGAGGCAGGTGAGAAGTCCAGCCCTGTCATGGCCAGCTCTTGAAGGCTTATCTCTAATACAGATGTGTCCACCTTTACCTTTGCTTGAATTTAATTAAGGCTATTTTTAATGAAACAAATCTGAACCAATATTGTGACACACCAACAATACCATTGACAGGCTTCAATTCAGATCACAACTACTGTGTGGCCACAGTAAGACACATATATAGCATAGACATCTTATTACAATGTATTGAAAAAAATGCTTGTTTGTTTTTTCCGTAAATTGGTCATACCATAGATTGCCACACATCTTGGGATTTATAGATACAAGTGCAAAAGGTAAGGGAGGTAATATCTGTAGCATGAAGTTTGTAGCAGACTTTGGATCAAGGCTCTCACACGATTTTCTGTATAGGCTTTAAGAAAAATCTAAATGGTTAATCATTTTTAAGACAGTGAATAGTGATGAAAAACAGACTATAGTTATGAATATGCTGTTGAGGATCTGTACCTAATAGGACCCACAACAGGTTTCTGTAGACAAGACGTGTGGGTTGAAATGGAGAAAGCTAATTAGGCTAGAAAATGAGGGCTGTTTGATTTGACTTTGGCGGATGTAGAATTATATTAATAACAAAAGTTAAAATTCAGAAGAGCAAATTGTGTTTAAAATATCAGTTTAATCCATATGTATTCCAACTCAATTACTGTATGTGTGTGTGTATATATATATATAATCCAAATAAATGTAACGCAGCACTCCTTAGATAAAAAGTGAAAAAATACAAAATTTATTCAACACATGTTAATACAGCCTGTATCAACATGTGTTGAATAAATTTTGTATTTTTTCACTTTTTATCTAAGGAGTGCTGCGTTACATTTATTTGGATTGTGTTTGGACCCCAGGACCCAGGGGAAACGCTGGCACCTGAATCCTTTGAATCACTTGAAGCTAGGAGTGCTGCCCTGCCATTTTCTGGACATATATATATATATATATATTACATAAGTGTGGGAAGTTATGGGTGTGATCATGAATTCCAAGAAAAATGATTACACTGCATATAATGATCTTGTATAGACAAGAAGGGAATAACATATAAAGCTACTATGGCTGTACCCTCCCCCCTCCATAATTTGTTGATTTATGTGAAGGAAAACTTGCATTAACACATAAACATCTAGCAGCCACCCTCAGCCAGCCCTGCAACTAAGGATGTCAAAATCCACAAACTACATAAAAATTGTTATTAACTTGTTATGACTAACTTCATCTATCAATAACTTTGTTATACGTTACTTTATATCTGGCAGGATTTATGCTATGTAACCCACCCATTTTTTATATCTTGCATAGTTGTGTATGAGTAAGTACAGTAGATTTCAGGCACAGCAAATCCCATCCTTGCAACAGTGAGATTCTATAATGTAGTGGTAACAGGGGAGTATGGGGGTTGCAGAAGTAGTAGTCGCTACCGGGGCCAGGAGCCTGAGGGGGCGCAAAGACTCTTGTGCCACATAAGAAAACACCTGTAGTATAAAAGGAGATGCTGATCAAGTTACACCCCTAGCTGGAGGGAAGGGAAATTAGGTCAAGAATTTGGCATGGGGGGTGCCATTTGAATTTTTTCCTCAGACAGCACAAAAGCTATGTGATTACCTACCCCTGGTCACAAAGCTCTGAGGGAAGGGGGGCCCAAGTGTAACTCTTGAACCAGGGCCCATGAGCCTTTTGCTACGCCCCTGAGTGGTAAGCTTGCTGCCTCAATTCCCAACAGAGACCTGTAGGATGGTTTCTTGTAAATGATAGAAAAGATTATGGAAGAAATAGGTAATATTTACTTTCCAGCTTTTAGTTTATTATAAAAGAAAAGTTGGAAAGTAAAAGTTAGATTTTTCTACAAAGTTAATGCTACTAAAAATAAATAAATAAGCCATTACAATAAATACATTTTTGTAACATTTTTACATTCGCATTTTGCAAAACAGTATTTCGTATACTAGTAATCATTATAACCTCTACAATACAATAAACATATTATTTATGATTGTAAACAACATAAATAAAAAAGGCACACTTCTTTTAACTTTGTTTAACCAAAAATAGAAAATTGATAGAAATTTTAATCTTAATCGTATGTATGGCAAAATGGCCTAACAGATGTCGCAAAAAAAGATGGATGCATGGGACAATGAAATTCCTGATGGCAGCCTTGTATGTGACAACAAATTTGTCTGAAAGCAACAGTTTATATTCAGGACTTGATTATAACTAGAGTTGAGCGAACACCTGGATGTTCGGGTTCGACGAGTTCGGCCGAACTTTCGAAAAATGTTCGGGTTCGGGATCCGAACTCGACCCGAACTTCATCCCGAACCCGAACCCCATAGAAGTCAATGGGGACCCGAACTTTTGGGCACTAAAAAGGCTGTAAAACACACCCGGAAAGGGCTAGAGGGCTGCAAAAGGCAGCAAAATGTAGTTAAATCCCCTGCAAACAAATGTAGATAGGGAAATGATGAGTTAACATAAAATAAATAAAAATTAAACAATATTAATTGGAGTGAGGTCCCATAGCACAGAATCAGGCTTCAAGTCACCCACCAATGGAGAAGGTCACTTACTATTATTTTGACCACAGCACCCAGACAAAGGAGAGAGGTCTCACAGCAGAGAACCAGGCATCATATCACCCACCACAGGAGTAGGCCACCATTTAGTTACTTTGACCCCTACACCCAGACGGAGGAGAGAGGTTACACAGCAGAGAATCAGGCATTTAGATCACCCACCACAGGAGTAGGCCACCATTGAATCAGACCCCGGCAACCATGTCAGATGGCACAAGCATAAGCTTTATATCAATCAGCACAGGAGAAGGCGACTTTGACAGACTTTGACCCCTACACCCGGACGGAGGAGAGAGGTTTCAAAGCAGAGAATCAGGCATTTAGATCACCCACCACAGGAGTAGGCCCCAATTTAATGGGACCCCGGCAACCATGTCAGATGGCACAACCATCAGCTTTATATCAATCAGCACAGGAGAAGGCGACTTTGAAAGACTTTGACCCCTACACCCAGATGGAGGAGAGAGGTTTCACAGCAGAGAATCAGGCATCATATCAACCACCACAGGAGAAGCCACCATTTAGTTACTTTGACCCCTGCACCCAGGAAGAGGAGAGAGGCACCACAGCACATATTCTGGCATCATATCAGCCACCACAGGAGAAGCCACCATTGAGTTACTTTGACCCCCGCACCCAGGAAGAGGAGAGAGGCACCACAGCACATATTCTGGCATCATATCAGCCACCACAGGAGAAGCCACCATTGAGTTACTTTGACCCCCGCACCCAGGAAGAGGAGAGAGGCCCCACAGCACATATTCTGGCATCATATCAGCCACCACAGGAGAAGCCACCATTGAGTTACTTTGACCCCCGCACACAGGAAGAGGAGAGAGGCACCACAGCACATATTCTGGCATCATATCAGCCACCACAGGAGAAGCCACCATTGAGTTACTTTGACCCCTGCACCCAGGAAGAGGAGAGAGGCCCCACAGCACATATTCTGGCATCATACTAACCACCACAGGAGAAGCCACCATTGAGTTACTTTGACCCCTGCACCCAGGAAGAGGAGAGAGGCCCCACAGCACATATTCTGGCATCATATCAGCCACCACAGGAGAAGCCACCATTGAGTTACTTTGACCCCCACACCCAGGAAGAGGAGAGAGGCACCACAGCACATATTCTGGCATCATATCAGCCACCACAGGAGAAGCCACCATTTAGTTACTTTGACCCCTGCACCCAGGAAGAGGAGAGAGGCACCACAGCACATATTCTGGCATCATATCAGCCACCACAGGAGAAGCCACCATTTAGTTACTTTGACCCCTTCACCCAAACAGAGGAGAGAGGTTCCACATCAGAGAATCAGGCATCATATCAACCACCACAGGAGTAGGCCACAATTTAGTTTATTTGACCCCTGCACCCAGGAAGAGGAGAGAGGCCCCACAGCACATATTCTGGCATCATATCACACACCACAGGAGAAGGCCTCTTTCAGTGATTTAGGCCTTTGGACCCAGACAGAGGAGAGAGGTCAGAGATTAGCTTCATATCCCCCAGCACAGCAGAAGACCGCTTTATTTGACTTAGGCCTCAGCACCCAGACAGAAGACAGAGGTAGCATGGCAGAGGTTATGGCTTCATGTCACCCGTTAGTTTAACCGGCCACTTTCATCTGGTTAGGCCCCGGCGCCCAGACAGAGAAGAGTTTCATTCAACTGTGGGTTTCATAAAATTTGTATCAAATAAAGAAGTGGCCCGTAGCACAACAAGACATGTTTTAGGCAGTTAATAAGGACTACTCTGCACAAGGGAGGGACAGGTCCTGTGGGATCCATGCCTGGTTCATCTTTATGAAGGTCAGCTTGTCCACGTTGGCTGTGGACAGGCGGCTGCGCTTGTCAGTAATGACGCCCCCTGCCGTGCTGAATACGCGTTCAGATAAAACGCTGGCCGCCGGGCAGGAAAGCACCTCCAAGGCATAACATGCTAACTCTGGCCACGTGGACAATTTCGAAACCCAGTAGTTGAATGGGGCCGAACCATCCGTCAGGATGTGGAGGGGTGTGCAGACATACTGTTCAACCATGTTAGTGAAATGCTGCCTCCTGCTAACACGTTCCGTATCAGGTGTCGGTGCAGATAGCTGTGGCGTGGAGACAAAACTTTTCCACATTTCTGCCATGCTAACCCTGCCCTCAGATGAGCTGGCCGTGACACAGCTGCGTTGGCGACCTCTTGCCACTCCTCTGCCTTCACCTTCCACCTGTTCCCCTGTGACATGTGGGAATGCTCTCAAGAGCGCCTCTATCAGCGTGCGCTTGTACTCGCGCATCTTACGGTCGCGCTCCAGTTCAGGAATTAAAGTGGGCACATTGTCTTTATACCGGGGATCCAGCAGGGTGGCCACCCAGTAGTCTGCACACGTTAAAACGTGGGCAACTCTGCTGTCGTTGCGCAGGCATTGGAGCATATATTCGCTCATGTGGGCCAGGCTACCCATGGGTAAGGACAAGCTGTCCTCTGTGGGAGGCGTATCGTCATCGTCCACCGTATCCCCCCAGCCACGCACCAGTGATGGGCCTGGGCTGCCACCCCGCTGTGAACTTGCGTCATCCTCGTCCCCCTCCACCTCCTCCTCCTCATCCTCCTCGTCCTCCAGTACAGTGCCTTGGCTGGCGACTTGTGAACCTGTCCTCTGCTGCTTAAACAAACCTCCCTCTGAGCCACTTCGAACAGACTGGCCCGAAAGTGTTAGAAACGAGCCCTCATCCTCCTCCTCCTCCTCCACCTGGGCCATCTCCTCTAACATCATTGCCCTAAGTGTTTTCTCAAGGAGACATAGAAGTGGTATTGTAACGCTGATAACAGTGTCATCGCCACTGGCCATGTTGGTGGAGTACTCGAAACAGCGCAGCAGGGCACACAGGTCTCGCATGGAGGCCCAATCATTGGTGGTGAAGTGGTGCTGTTCGGCAGTACGACTGACGCGAGCGTGCTGCAGCTGAAACTCCACTATGGCCTGCTGCTGCTCGCACAGTCTCTCCAGCATGTGCAAGGTCGAGTTCCACCGGGTGGGCACGTCGCATATGAGGCGGTGAGCGGGAAGGCCGAAGTTCCGCTGTAGCGCAGACAGGCGAGCAGCGGCAGGATGTGAACGGCGGAAGCGCGCACAGACGGCCCGCACTTTATGCAGCAGCTCTGACATGTTGGGGTAGTGGTGAATGAACCTCTGCACCACCAAGTTCAGCACATGCGCCAGGCAAGGGATGTGCGTCAAACCGGCTAGTCCCAGAGCTGCCACGAGATTTCGCCCATTATCGCATACCACCAGGCCTGGCTTGAAGCCCACCGGCAGAAACCACTCGTCGGTCTGTTGTTCAATACCCCGCCACAACTCCTTTGCGCTGTGGGGCCTGTCCCCCAAACATATGAGTTTCAGAATGGCCTGCTGACGTTTACCCCGGGCTGTGCTGAAGTTGGTGGTGAAGGTGTGTGGCTGACCGGATGAGCTGGTGGAAGCAGTGGAGGAGGAAGCCGAGTAGGAGGAGGAGGCTACAGGAGGCAGAGAATGATGCCCTGCGATCCTAGGGGGCGGAAGGACGTGCGCCAAGGAACTGTCCGCCGGGGGCCCAGCCGCCACTACATTCATCCAGTGTGCAGTTAGTGAGATATAGCGTCCCTGGCCGTGCTTACTGGTCCACGTATCTGTGGTTAGGTGGACCTTGCCACAAATGGCGTTGCGCAGTGCACACTTGATTTTATCGGACACTTGCATGTGCAGGGAAGGCACGGCTGTCTTGGAGAAGTAGTGGCGGCTGGGAACCACATACTGCGGGACAGCCATGGCCATCAGCTGTTTGAAGCTGTCTGTGTCCACCAGCCGGAATGACAGCATTTCAAAGGCCAGCAGTTTAGAAATGCTGGCGTTCAGGCCAAGGGCTCGAGGGTGACTCGGGGGGAATTTGCGCTTCCTCTCTAAGGTTTGAGATATTGAGAGCTGAACGCTGCTGTGTGATATAGTGGAGACGCTAGTTGACGGTGGCGGTGGTGGTGGTGTCGGTGGCACATCCTCTGTTTGCTGCTCGGCAGGTGGCAACATTCCTCTCGAGGCGGAAGCCGAGGCAGCAGCGGTAGAGGGAGCAGGGGGAGCCTCAGCGAGTGCCTGGTTTTTAAGGTGTGTACCCCACTGCAGTTCATGCTTTGCATGTAGATGCCTGGTCATGCAGGTTGTGCTGAGGTTCAGAACGTTAATGCCTCGCCTCAGGCTCTGATGGCAGAGCGTGCAAGTCACTCGGGTCTTGTCGGTAGGACATTGTTTAAAGAAGTGCCATGCCAGGGAACTCTTTGAAGCTGCCTTTGTGGGGCTGGGTCCCTGTTGGCGATGTCCAGTAGCAGGCGAACTCTGGGGGCGGCGGCTCGTCTGCTTTGGCCCCCTGCTCCCTCTTTGGCTTCGCTGTTGTCTCGGTCTCACCACTACCTCTTCCTCTGAACTGTGAAAGTCATCGCCACGACCTTCAGTCCATGTGGGGTCTAAGACCTCATCGTCCTCTGCATCGTCTTCCACCCAGTCTCCCTCCCTGACCTCCTCCTGTTCAGTCTGCACACTGCAAAAAGACGCGGCAGTGGGCACCTGTGTTTCGTCATCATCAGAGAGTCGGTGACTCTGCTGTGGTGGTATTCCCATGTCCTCTTCATCTGGAGACATAAGTGGTTGTGCGTCAGTGCATGGTATGTCTTCCTCCACTGGGGAAGGGCTAGGTGGACGCCCCTGGGAAACCCTGGAAGCAGAGTCTTCAAACAGAAGAAGAGACTGCTGCATAACTTGTGGCTCAGACCGTTTCCCTGATATGCTTGGGGGTGATGTGACAGACTGATGGGCTTGGTTTTCAGGTGCCACCTGTGCGCTTTCCGCAGAAGACTGGGTGGAAGACCATGTGGTGAACGTGCTGGAAGCACTGTCGGCCACCCAATCGATTAATGCCTGTACCTGCTCAGGCCTTACCATCCTAAGAGCGGCATTGGGCCCCACGAGATATTGCGGTACATTCTGCCGGCTAGTTGAGGGAGTTCGTTCCCTACTGTGTGCGCCTGGGGCCGAACGGCCACGTCCTCTACCAGCAACAGAGGCTCCACGGACACCACCACGACCACGACCGCGTCCTCGTCCCTTAATAGTATTTTTCTTCATTGTTGCGATTCAACTCGCACCACAATGAAATATATTATTTTTTATAAGCAAAATCCCCTCACTGGAATACTTTCAGTCTTTTGACTGTATGGATTACAGATGGAATGACTGTTATATGTGAGTACCGCTTTCTTTGACAGATTCTAGTATGGGTACATATATGTTTTCCCAACCCCAGCACATTAGTTTGCTAATTCCAGATGTATGAAACGCAGGCCTAACTGTATCTAGTATATTGAACGCCAGATAAACTAACTTGGCCTTTTTTAAATAAAAAAAATCCCCTCACTGGAATACTTTTAGTCTTTTGACTGTATGGATTACAGATGGAATGACTGTTATATGTGAGTACCGCTTTCTTTGACAGATTCTAGTATGGGTACATATATGTTTTCCCAACCCCAGCACATTAGTTTGCTAATTCCAGATGTATGAAACGCAGGCCTAACTGTATCTAGTATATTGAACGCCAGATAAACTAACTTGGCCTTTTTTAAATAAAAAAAATCCCCTCACTGGAATACTTTCAGTCTTTTGACTGTATGGATTACAGATGGAATGACTGTTATATGTGAGTACCGCTTTCTTTGACAGATTCTAGTATGGGTACATATATGTTTTCCCAACCCCAGCACATTAGTTTGCTAATTCCAGATGTATGAAACGCAGGCCTAACTGTATCTAGTATATTGAACGCCAGATAAACTAACTTGGCCTTTTTTAAATAAAAAAAATCCCCTCACTGGAATACTTTCAGTCTTTTGACTGTATGGATTACAGATGGAATGACTGTTATATGTGAGTACCGCTTTCTTTGACAGATTCTAGTATGGGTACATATATGTTTTCCCAACCCCAGCACATTAGTTTGCTAATTCCAGATGTATGAAACGCAGGCCTAACTGTATCTAGTATATTGAACGCCAGATAAACTAACTTGGCCTTTTTTAAATAAAAAAAATCCCCTCACTGGAATACTTTCAGTCTTTTGACTGTATGGATTACAGATGGAATGACTGTTATATGTGAGTACCGCTTTCTTTGACAGATTCTAGTATGGGTACATATATGTTTTCCCAACCCCAGCACATTAGTTTGCTAATTCCAGATGTATGAAACGCAGGCCTAACTGTATCTAGTATATTGAACGCCAGATAAACTAACTTGGCCTTTTTTAAATAAAAAAAATCCCCTCACTGGAATACTTTCAGTCTTTTGACTGTATGGATTACAGATGGAATGACTGTTATATGTGAGTACCGCTTTCTTTGACAGATTCTAGTATGGGTACATATATGTTTTCCCAACCCCAGCACATTAGTTTGCTAATTCCAGATGTATGAAACGCAGGCCTAACTGTATCTAGTATATTGAACGCCAGATAAACTAACTTGGCCTTTTTTAAATAAAAAAAATCCCCTCACTGGAATACTTTCAGTCTTTTGACTGTATGGATTACAGATGGAATGACTGTTATATGTGAGTACCGCTTTCTTTGACAGATTCTAGTATGGGTACATATATGTTTTCCCAACCCCAGCACATTAGTTTGCTAATTCCAGATGTATGAAACGCAGGCCTAACTGTATCTAGTATATTGAACGCCAGATAAACTAACTTGGCCTTTTTTAAATAAAAAAAATCCCCTCACTGGAATACTTTCAGTCTTTTGACTGTATGGATTACAGATGAAATGACTGTTATATGTGAGTACCGCTTTCTTTGACAGATTCTAGTATGGGTACATATATGTTTTCCCAACCCCAGCACATTAGTTTGCTAATTCCAGATGTATGAAACGCAGGCCTAACTGTATCTAGTATATTGAACGCCAGATAAACTAACTTGGCCTTTTTTAAATAAAAAAAATTCCCTCACTGGAATACTTTCAGTCTTTTGACTGTATGGATTACAGATGGAATGACTGTTATATGTGAGTACCGCTTTCTTTGACAGATTCTAGTATGGGTACATATATGTTTTCCCAACCCCAGCACATTAGTTTGCTAATTCCAGATGTATGAAACGCAGGCCTAACTGTATCTAGTATATTGAACGCCAGATAAACTAACTTGGCCTTTTTTAAATAAAAAAAAAATTCCCTCACTGGAATACTTTTAGTCTTTTGACTGTATGGATTACAGATGGAATGACTGTTATATGTGAGTACCGCTTTCTTTGACAGATTCTAGTATGGGTACATATATGTTTTCCCAACCCCAGCACATTAGTTTGCTAATTCCAGATGTATGAAACGCAGGCCTAACTGTATCTAGTATATTGAACGCCAGATAAACTAACTTGGCCTTTTTTAAATAAAAAAAATTCCCTCACTGGAATACTTTCAGTCTTTTGACTGTATGGATTACAGATGGAATGACTGTTATATGTGAGTACCGCTTTCTTTGACAGATTCTAGTATGGGTACATATATGTTTTCCCAACCCCAGCACATTAGTTTGCTAATTCCAGATGTATGAAACGCAGGCCTAACTGTATCTAGTATATTGAACGCCAGATAAACTAACTTGGCCTTTTTTAAATAAAAAAAAAATTCCCTCACTGGAATACTTTATGGCTTTTCACTGTATGGATTACAGGTGGACTGGTATTAGTAGGGGTGACACAAGCACACCCAAGTCCCTGATGTAGGATTTCTATGGCACAGACCACTATTACAAGTGATTAATGGACGTTGGGAGAGATTGTGCTGCAGCACTAGTCCCAAGATGGCCGCCGCCTATCAGCCCAGTAACATGTGCCACAAAATGGTCTGCACAACCTTTAAAAAAAATAGCCTTGGACTGTGCTGCTAAATCGCTATTGGTCTGAATCCCAGGTGTAGATGTCTGACTTGTTTGGAGCTTTGGAATGCACACTGTGGCAGCTTCTGCTGCAGCACTACAAGTCGCAAAATGGCGGCCGGCGGTCAGCCCAGGTACATGTGGATGGAAAAATCACTCTGGCCACTCTAAAAATAGCCAATCCCTATCAAAAAAGCAGCTCAGCTGCAGTTGTTCAGATGAATCACAGGTGAAGGAGAGAAATTTGCTTCCAGTTATTCAATTATCCCTGCCTATTCTCGCCCTAGCATCAGCTGCGTCTATCCCTGTTCTATTCACATCGGGAGTGAGCACGTCCCGACGTGCGCACAAGCTTATAAAGAGGCTGAGTCACATGCTGCACTTGGCCAATCACAGCCTTGCCAATAGTAGGCATGGCTGCGATGGCATCTTAGGGCAAGTAGTATGATGCATGTTGATTGGCTGCTTTGCAGCCTTTCAAAATGCGCCAAAATACATGCCGAACGACGAACCCGAACCCGAACTTTTACGAAAAAGTTCGGGTTCGGGTCCGTGTCACGAACACCCCAAAATTCGGTACGGACCCGAACTATGCTCGAACTGTTCGCTCAACACTAGTTATGACAATTACTGTTAACTTTGTTACATCCGTATATCAGTAATACTGCTGACACTGAGTCCTTACTGTGAGTTTATATGTCGGTACTTCCCCTGTTCCACTCTGTGCTGCCACAAAGCTCTGGTGTAATACACTGACAGGACTAGAACGATGATAGATAGATAGATAGATAGATAGATAGATAGATAGATAGATAGATAGATAGATAGATAGATAGTGTTGAGCGAGCATGCTCGGCCGAATACCAATTCAGCTCGAGCATCGCTATGCTCGGAACATGGCGGGACTCGGCAATGCTTGAGTTTCCTCCCCGCACGTTTCACGGCTGCTAAGCAGCCAATTAACATGCAAGTAAGTTCTGCACTCACTGTAATGCATGTAGCCATGTTTGCTACTGGCATTACAGTGATTGGCTGGCCGGAACACGTGTTTGGCTCTTTCTAAGTTAGGGAGAGCTGAGGATAGGAAGGGACAGAGAGTGTAGGGAGTGCAATCGAATATTATAAGTGTACAAAAACGTTTCAGAGACCCAAAAGTCCTATTAAGGACTATTGTGTATGACAACAGCAATATATTTTTGTAGCACAACCTGCGCAAAATTTCTCAGTGTTAGGGAGAGCTGTGCATAGAAAGGGACAGACAGTGTAGGGAGTGTAAGAGGAGGATTTGTATCCAAAAAACTCAATTTAGCGACTATTGTGTGTGACAGCAGGAATATATATTTTTAGCGCATCCTGCATTAAATACTGTGTAATAAGCCGCTGCAGACAGTTAAATTATCTGTGCCACATCTCCTTTTTAAAGTGTGCACATCCCTAAAATATCAGTGACATTCAGTGCAGTTTTTCCGTAGACGGTGTCCCCTGCGGACAGTTAAATTATACGCGTCACATCTCCTGTTTAAAGTGTGCACATCAGTAAAATATCAGTGACATCCAGTGCAGTTTTTCCGTAGACGGTGTCCACTCCGGACTGTTAAATTATCTGCGCCACATCTCCTGTTTCAAGTGTGCGTATCCCTAAAATATCAGTGACATCCAGTGCATTTTTTCCGTAAATGGTGTCCCCTGCGGACAATTAAATTATCCGCGCCACATCTCCTGTTTAAAGTGTGCGCATTCCTAAAATATCAGTGACATACAGTGCAGTTTTTCTGTAGACACTGCGAACTGTGACATTACCTGTGGTACCTCATCACATACTGTGGTAATTTTTTTTGCACATACACTTCCAAATCCTACGCTACTGTGCGTGTGACATACTTTCAAGAATATATCACATTTAAAATGAAGAAAGCGAGCAGTAGGGGACGGGGAAGTGGCCGTGATGCTGATGGCGCACGCAGAGGCCATGGCCCTGGGCACTGAGAAACTGTGCCTGCTGCCAAAGCTAAGGAAAACAATCATCCAAGATACCTAGCTTCATGTCCCAGTTTGCAGGGCGGCGTAGGACACCACTCTGGAAGTCAACCCAGTGCGAGCAGGTGGTCGGTTGGATTGCAGCAGATAATGCTTCCAGTCGGTTAAGCACCACCCTGTCTTCCACAAAGTCCAGTCTCAGTAGCCAGGAGTCTGGTCCACACAATCCTTACCCTGATCCTCCTTCCTCCCACCATTTACAGTGTGGCCAAACAGGTGATCCCACACTCGGATATTCTGAGCAGCTCTTTTCAGCACCATTACTTGATTTGGCCCTCTTGCCAAGCACGCTTGAAGAGGGACATGAGATCTTGTGCCCTGATTCCCAACCTCTTGAGCATCCACAGTCACAAGAACATGACGGTGGTGAATGGCAATTAGAGTTTAATAAGGTGGATAATGATGAGACACAGTTGCCAATGAGTCAACTGCAATTACTGTCTCAAGAGGTTGATGAAGAGGACGAGACACAGCTGGCAATCACTGAACTTGTAGTTTGGTCAACAAATCAGGAGGATGATCAGAGTGAGGAAGTGGAAGAGGATGTGGTGGACGATGAGGTCACTGACCCAACCTGGAAAGGTGGAAAGCCGAGCGAGGAGAGCAGTACAGAGGGGGAGGTATCTGCAGCACTGCAGCAGGCTGGAAGAGGCAGTGGGGTGGCAAAAGGGAGAAGGAGGGCCACACCAAACAGGCCCGCAACTGTTCCACAGAGCACCCCCTTGCGGAAATCTCCTTTGCCAAGGGGTAGATGTTCCGCAGTCTGGCGCTTTATTGAAGAAAGTGCGAACGACAAAAGAATAGTAGTTTGCAACCTGTGCCATACGAAAATGAGCCGGGGTGTGAACACTACCAACCTCACCACCACCAGCATGATCCGCCACATGGCATCCAAGCACCATAATAAGTGGAACGAATGCCTGGGTCCACAATCTTCGTCTGTGGGTCACACCACTGCCTCATCTTCTCCTATGTTACGTGCTGGCCAATCCCCTGTCGAAGGAGCAGGCCCGGATGCCTCGCGCCCAGCACCTGGACCTTTGCAAGCATCATCAGCGACCACATCCACTTCTGTGTCCAAGCGCAGTGTACAAATGTCCTTACCCTAGGCCTTTGAATGCAAGTGAAAATGCCCAGCCACCCACCCACAGGCCATAGCACTAAATGCTCAGCTTTATAAATTACTGGCCCTGGAAATATTGCCATTTAGGCTAGTGGACACTGAGGCTTTCCACAGCCTGATGTCGGCGGTCATCCTGCGTTATGCAGTCCCCAGCCGCCACTATTTTGCAACGTGTGCCGTGCCCGCCTTGAACCAACATGTGTCCCGTAACATCACACATGCCCTAACCAACGCAGTTACTGGGAAGGTCCACTTAACCATGGACACATTGACAAGTGCATTTGGCAAGGGACGCTACATTTCCCTGATCCTACGTCGTGCAGGGTTTCCGCCAGCACCTACTTTAGTGGCTCCAACCCCCACTTCTCCTCTTCATCTTGCACCTAACATCACACGTGCCCTAACCAACACAGTTACTGGGAAGGTCCACTTAACCACGGACACATTGACAAGTGCATTTGGCCAGGGACGCTACATTTCCCTGATCTTACGTCGCGCAGGGTTTCCGCCAGCACCTACGTTAGTGGCTCCAACCCCCACTTCTCCTCTTCCTCTTCCACTTCCACCTCCGAATTATCCTTGTACAGCACCAGTCAGTCATCAGTCGGTAGCTGGTAGCACTGCAGTGGGGAAGCAGCAACAGGCTGAGCTGAAGCTGATATGCTTAGGGGACAAACAGTACACCGCCACAGAGCTGTGGCTGGGAATAAGAGAGCAGACTGAGCTGTGGCTCTCACCACTCAACCTAGAACCAGGCATGGTTGTGTCTGATAATGGCCGTAACTTGGTGGCGGCTTTGGAGAAAGCTTAGACACATCTTATGTCTTGCCCACGTCTTCAAACTGGTGGTTCAGCGGTTTCTCAAAACCTACCCCAATTTGCCTGAATTACTGGTGAAGGTGCGCCGCGTGTGTGCAAATTTCCGCAGGTCATAAACAGCTTCAGTCGGTCTGTCAATGCTTCAGCAGCACTTTGTAGCCATAGCCATTTATCAGGCTCCCTCATGAATCAAACACTGATTCCCTGTTATCCGTAGTTACAATTGCTTGAGCTGACAATAACATTGAAAGTTGATAGGCGTGCAATCTGCCCCAAGTTAACTAGAGTCACCAAAGTGGCAGCAGCCCCTCACCCATAATGTTTTAGATGGTCAGATCAGCAGGCACTTGATCCAAATGTTTTTGGTGGTCACCAGCAGGCCATCAATCATAATTTTTCAAGGGTGTGTATGATGCCCTCCTTTATATGTAATAAAGGGTGTATTGGAGTGCCGGTTACTTGTAATTTTTGGCAACTCTTTCACTTAGTGCATAGGCTTTAAGAGTCTAGGAGTCCCACTACATGAACAATTGTACCACAATGTGAATGAGGCCCTCCTTTATGTGATATACAGGTTGTATAGGAGTGCCTCTTCCTTGTAATTTTTGGCAGCACTTGCACTTTATATACAAGTAAATATACAGGAAAGAATGTTTCCTATCAATTTTTCCTCTAAAATCGATTTTTTTTTCTTCAGTTTTGTGCGTATTATTGTCAGTCTGTAAAAGTGGCGTACTATTCGGACAACATTGCCTCCAGATATATTCCCCATGCTGTTACAGAACTATTTTGGTGGTGTTTCCATAAATTTCTGACATTTTCCTATGAACCAGGCACCCTCCACTCTTCATAGCAGGGGGTACCTGGTTTAATGCTCGGGTTCTCCTATTGACTTCCATTATACTCGGGTGCTCGTTCGAGCACCCAAACAACCCGATGTGTTCGGCCCGAGCCCCTGAGCACTCGAGCACTATGGTGCTCGATCAACACTAATAGATAGATATAATTTATTATCTTATTTATTATATTTTATATTTAAATTGCATAAAGAAGGACACATTTTGTATTACATTGATAGGCTTTTTAGCCTACTCTGTTTAACTGCATAATCTAATTGTATGTAGACTGCAAATGATTTGAGTAATGTTTCTATTTAGCATTTTATTGCCCAATTCAATTATTTGTTTCTTTTTTTCTTGTTGTTTATGTTATTGCTATGATTAATTAGTTCTGAAGAAAATGTGCTTATACAGGCAGTAAGTCTCAGTTCTTGGCAAATTCATTGATTACTGTTGCTGTGAAATATTGCTACAATTTGTATTGGCAGTCACTGTTTGAAATATTTAAGCACAGTATTTTGTCAATGAATTTATTATTTGAATAACACAACATGAAACGATACATTTCCATATTACCTCAGAAAACAAATGACCTTGCTAGCCGAGTTGCTATTTTCTAAATTCGGAAAATACAATTATTTAAATATTTATAATCTGAGCATTGTGAACAGTCAAGTTAAAAGCAGCTAAAGATAAAACGCTATCAGGGGATCTATTAACAGAAGAGTGATTTTTAATATGAGACTATTTTAGAGGTAGGCGGTAGGTAAAGCGGTAGGTAAAGCGGTCATAACAAACCTAATAATTAAACAATATAATCTCAATGTTTTGGAGGACATTAACAATCAAATGTTTCTTTCTAACGAACCTAGAACTAGCCCTGTAACAATTAATTGTTCTAAGTTATCTAGTAGATTTATTTCAAGCTGACAGCTGAGGCTGTGTCATTTCTGCTGCAGCTCAGGGGGCATGCCCTTTCTCAGGGAGGGGTGTCTTTTCAGTGGATGTGTCCTTTTTCAGGGGTTGTGTCCTTTCTGCTGAAGCTCTCTCCCTGTAAGGCTACATGCACACGACCGTGCCATGTTTTGCAGTCTGCAAATTACGGATCCCAAAAACACGGATGCCGCAATTTACGGAATGGAATGGGGGGCGGACCATTATAGAAATGCCTATTGTCTGCAAAATGGACAAGAATAGGACGTGTTCTATTTTTTTTTGAGGGACCACGGAATGGAGCAACAGATGCGGGCACAACATGGAGTGTTGTTTGCATCTATTGTGGCCCCATTGAAGTGAATGGGTCTGCATGCGAGTCTCAAAAAATGTGGCTTGGATGTGGACCAAAACAACGGTTGTGTGTATGTAGCCTGTCACAGTTTAAAAGACTGGTGGTAGTTGAAGTATGGAACTGAGCATGTGTGTCCTCTTCAGTAAGGAGAACAGTGAAGGAAAAGAGCAAACATAAGGTGGCATATACAAATACATTTTATTGGACAATTCATAAGCTGTACACTTTTTTTTTTTTTTTTACAAGTCTCTTTTTATTAATTTTTCAAATAAATAACAATTGTTACAGAATTGAAGCTGTAAACATATGGTATAATGATACAAAACGCCTAATATTACAGGCAAAGGTTTGACAGTGGGGGAGAATGTGGGAGGCAAGGGAAAAAGGAAAGGGTGAGAAGAGGAGAGAGGTATGGGCGAGGAGGGAAATAGGGAATACTTAGAGGGGAGTATCTATATAATAATACGCTATTCCCAATCATATGGAATTGCAAATTGTTAAGTGCCTGTTCCAGTTCTGAATAATGAGCCGGGAAGAGGCTGAAATCGCCAAGAAAAAGGCTCAATGCTATAATATAGATGTAAGTAAGGTATTTAGAACAAAAAACATAAATAGAATAAAAAGAATAAGTTGAAAATGAAATAAAATGAAACACAATAAGGTGCAGTCAATGCTACATACCGGATGTCACTTTCTTTAGAGTGTATACCAAAGAAGTTAGAGAAGCGAAACGCATGTAGACAAAAGTTTGTAGAAACTTAGATATTAGCTTATAAATCATAGAAAGCTATAGATAAGTGGTGGTTATAGTAGGTTCAGTCTCAGGTTAAGTTTTTCGGTATGTCTTCCAAGGAGCCCGCAGCTTTGCAAACTTGGAATGTTTCCTAGCAGCCCAACTTGCCAGCTACTCCAGTAAGTAAATTTGGTCAGCTCTTTCTTGCCAAAAGGCAATACTAAGAGCAGTTCTGCCTGGCCAATTTACTGGAATTAGGAGTCTTGCTGCTTGTACCAATAGTATGGGGAGGTCATTTGCAGCCGGGTGCCAGAGATCTGTTGGAAGCCAAAGCAAAACTGAGAGTGGAGACAACTTTAAGAAAGTGTTGCACACTTTGTTGATAATGTTCTCTACCTGTGACCAGTAAGGTTGTATTATAGGACAAAGCCAAAATAAATGGCTAAGATTCCCTCCTGGCTGAGAACATCTCCAGCGCTCCCCAGAACTCATTAATCTCATCTGGTGAAGTTTACTTGGATCATTATACCATCTAGTCATAGTTTTTTTAAGAGTGCTCTTGAGTCTTTATGGTGATCTAAGGTGAATCTGGGTTATTTCAGATTCAGTAAAGGTTGTCTGTAATTCATTTTCCCAAAGTTTAATGTAAGCAGGGACTTCTGTAGATGGTTGGGAAGAAATAGACTTAATAAAGAAGGGAGATTGCGTAACGTGGCATTGTGTCCCCCAAAGAGAGTTTCTCAAACCATATGATGTCTTTTCCTGTCTGAAGTTTAGGGAGCAAAGACGAGCAAGAACGTTTGAATTCTCCTTCGTCAAGGAAGTTGCCCCTTCCAATCAGGCAAGCAAAGACCTTGTCTAAATCAGAATCCACAGACACACCCTCAAAGAGCTGGGCGGAAGTAGTGATTTTGAGAAGGGACCAAAATGAAGGTGTATCTTGCGTTGTAGGTTCTATTAGAAATGGAATTAGCGAGGCAGACATGGAGTGTGGCAGTGCAGAAAAAAGGGGGATATTGGTTTGAACGAAGCAAATGTTGAGAGAAATACCTTTGGTCAGCCCTTCTGGGAAATGGTGTGGGTACAGTGAATTCTGAATGCCTCATAAACTAGCCATTTGTTTGTCAGTCAGCATAACCAGCTCGATGTCAGCCCCCAGGGTTCTGTATGCTGGAATACACAATTGGAGCCATCTTTTTAGTTGATTAGCTTTATAGTAGGTGAGCAAATCTGGCAGACCGAAGCCTCCATGGGGACAGTTTCTAATTAGACGCGTGTATGCAATGCTGTGTCTTTTACCTCTCCATAGAAAGGAGGTAAAAAGTGTTCTAGCCTGTTGAAAAAAGTAGCGTTGTAGATGGATAGGGACCATTTGCAACAGGTACAGGAATTTTGGTAAATTGTATGTTTGTATGAGATTTTTCCACCCCATCCAAGATACATAAGGCAGGGATAGGGAATTCAGCAAGTGTTTTACTTTTTCATAAGAGGGGAGTAGTTGGCATTATATCATTTATTGGGGTCACTAGTTAAGAGCATGCCTATATAAGGTCGATTGTTCACATGCCATTTGAAGGGGAAGGGATCTTGTAACTGTTTTATCACTTTTTCTGAGTGGTTAATATTTAGGGGTTCAGACTTAGTATAGTTGATTTTGAAGTTAGATTAAGAGACAAATCTTTTAAAGAGGAACAAGATATGTGGGAATGCCTGAAGAGGGTTGCTGACTAGAAGAAGTAGGTCGTCTGCAAATGTAGCACATTTATGTTCCACAAACTTAATGCCTTGGATAGCTTTGATGTCTCTGAAAGCTTGAAACAACGATTCCATGACTAGAATAAATAGAGTGGGAGATAGGAGACAACCATGATGGGTTCCGTTACTAATATTAAATAGCTTGGAGAGACTACCCTTTACCCGTACCCTAGCACTGGGAAGGGTGTAAAGTGACATGATGGATTTGATAAAGTGTGTGTTCCATGAACAGCCAGTTGAACCTATCAAAGACCTTTTCTGAATCCGTGCCTAAGAGGATCAGAGGCAATTTTTTTCTGAATTTGATTGCGTTCAAGATTCTGCATGAATGGAAGTTACCTTCTCTGCCTCTCACAAAGAATGCTTGCTCCAAATTAAAAGTTTAGGGGTGAGTGAATTTAACCTGCCTGCTAGTAATTTTGCCCATATTTTAATATCTATATTGAGGAGTGATATTGGCCTATAGTTAACACATTCTCGCTCATCCTTACCATCTTTGTGCAGAATAGGGATATTGGCCTCAAGCGCCTGCTTTGGGAGAGTTTCTCCATTAGCAAGCACCTGGCACCACCTGGTTAAATATGGGGAGAGTGTTGTGCGTATTTTGTAGTAGCCAATTGGGAGTCCATCTGGTTCTGGGACTTTACCCAGTGGCATAGATTTAATTACATTTTCTACTTCTTGTTGTGTGATGGGGGAAAGAAGGGTAGAAGCGTCTTCTTCCATCAGAGTGGGCAGTTTTAAAGTAGTAAGAAAGTGGTCTATCTTGGTTTGATCTTGAGATGGGGGAAGAGAGCCCTATGGTGAAGTATTATCTGGAGCTAGGTTATATAATTTTGTATAGTATGAGCAAAACACTTTGGCTATTTTTTCTGTGGAATAGAGTAATTCGCTCTCTGGATTTTTGATCTGACTAATGTCTTTATGTTTATTCAGGAGATGTGTCATTAATTTATTGCCTTTGTCCCCATGTGCGTAATATTTGAATTTGGTGTATTGGTAAGCTTTCAGGTGTTCCTTTAATTGCCTTCTAAGGGAAAGAAGTACTTCTAAGCCTGTCTCTACTTTAGTTCTTTTTTGTTGTAACTCTAAAGAGGCTATTTTACATAATAGTTTTTTTTTTTTTGTCTATTTCTTTTTACTCTAGAGCCTAAAAATCTCAACTCACCTCTTATAAATGCCTTATGTGCTTCCCAGACAATAGTGTGAGAAGTGTCTGATTGTTGGTTGTCCTGGAAATATTGGGATAGCTTTGGGTTATATCAGAGAGATCTTTCCTGGAGTCCAGCAAAGTCTGTTTCAGGAGCCATTGCCAACCCCTAGCTAATAGAACTTTTAAGACCAGTTTCAAGCATACTGGTGTATGGTCTGAGATGGTGACTTGACCAATAGATGAAATGTGGAGGGCTTCTAAATGCCCTTCAGATATGAAAATATAGTTAAGTCTTTGAAAGGACTTGTGGACTGTCGAGAAAGAGGTGTAATCTTTGACATCTGCATTCAGTGAACGCCAAGAGTCAACTAAGTCGAAGTCGCTCGGTAATTCTTGTATACCCCTAGTGATTTCTGTGATTGGGCCAAGTTACCAGATGACGTATCTAGTAAGGGGTTTAAGGCAACATTGAAGTCCCCTCCTATAATCTTAAGGCCTTCAGTGAATTTGTGGAATTTTGTAAGTGTGGTTTTGAGCCATTTGTGCTGGTGGGAGTTGGGAGCATAAAGGCTGGCCAATGACACTATTGTGGGACCTACTTTACCTTTCAAGAAGAGGTAACGACCTTCAGGGTCGGTTTGTACCGCAGTCAACAAAAAACTGAATATTCTTCGAAATGGCTATTCTGACCGCCCTTGCAGCTCAGCTGTAAGTATAATGGAACCAATTAAAGAAATGGTGGAAAGAAAAGGAATTCTGCCGGTCTTTATATGGGTTTCCTGTAGAAAACAAATGTCAGTTTTGTGCTTTTCTAAGAGAGTGAGACCCTGTGACCTTTTTTGAGGGGTATTAAGGCACCTTACATTGAATGTGGTAATATTTAAAGATGCCATAATGAAAAAGATATTCCTATCAATATACTTGCTTTAAGTGGCAACCAGGATGCAGCAAGGACACAAACAATATAAAATTCTGTTTCTAAAAGAAAAGTAAGTTCAGGTGAAAAAACAACAATTTGAAGAAAAGAAGTTAAGATGGTATGCAGCTGCAGAATAAGGAAGATCCTCAGCTGAAGTCCATCTGTGGAAGAGAGGAAATGTGAGTGCCGGGGGTGGAGTAAAGATCTCATCCCAACCTGGCAACACATACCCATGCCTCTGTTACATGAGCATGTACATACAGAGATGTATATCATATAAAAATGTAAACAAGCATGAAAATACAGAACTGAAATTACTAAAACAGAAATAGAAGCCGCATAATCCAGCAAGAATTATGGTGAAGAAGTATTATCCCAATGTGGCAATCTCGTACTACTTGACCTGTTTTTCATCTTACTTTCTTCACATCTCTCACACTTTTCACATTTTTCACATTGAAACACTATATTGGAAAGTCCACAGATAACTTGGTATAAAAATACATTTGTAGCAGGGTGTTAAGGTGTTCATAATGAAGGGCCCACTGGTGGGCCTGGCGGACCTGGGAGGAATTAATGTTGAGGCACTGGGATTGTGAAGTGGATTATGGCCACATACTTAAGATGAAGAATTGACAATCTGTTGCCTTCTACTGGCAGGTGCATGGTACAGTCATAGTGGGCCACATAATATGTAATCATCAATGCCCTGTGTCCCAAAAGTGTTGAGGCTGAGAATAAAGTTACTTATTTGGGTGAAGTGCAAATTTTGAACCGTAGTCTCACGCTGGTCCGCCATAGGTGTAATTGAAAATGTGGGGTTCATTTTATGCATCCCTTGCTTCTTGGAGACTTGTGCTTGGTGAATGTTGTCCAGGCATCTTGCTGAGGTAAAGGTGGCAGCTTGTGTAAAGATATGTCCACTGATAACCAAGAATCAATGGATAGTGGTGCGATATCTAGAATGGACCAGGCTGAGGACAAGTCTATGGGATTCTGATAGTGAAGCGTTTTCCTTCCCCGCTGAATGTAATGCAAAAGGGAACAACCACCTGTATAGGATTTTCTGACTGCGCAGATAATTAGTGGGAGTCTTGAGAGCCCATCTTTTAGATAGGGTAGATGGGGCAAGGTCTTGATATATGAGGATTTGGGCCTTGCCTATAGTAATGACCTTCTTTTCCCTCGCCGCCTGTAAGATGGCGATTGTGTCTTTATAACTGAGGAGGCCACAAACAACGTCTCTCGGGGGCTCACCTTGCTTGGATGAAGGCCGGAGGGACCTGTGGATTCTCTCAATAATGATAGTAAGTGCTCTGTCTCCCCCCAGAAGATCTGAGAACAACTCCATGGCGGTGGACTGCAGATCCGGCAGTGTAATTGACTCAGGGAGACCTTTGAGTTTAATGTTCCTTCTCCTACTACCATTCTCCTTGTTTTCTATGAGAAGGTAAGCGGTATTGAGGGAGTTAATTTCCGCACCCATCACTTGAACCACTGCAGAGCTATGAGTGGATATGAGGTTTTGGTTGCTCTCTAGAGATTCCACCCTGTGCCCCAATGTTCTCACGTCTTGTCTGAGGTCTCTGACTTCTTTTATCAGCGGAGCAAGCGCTTGTTTCAGCGTGGCTTTAAAGAATGCTCTGGTGACTGCTCTGCTGTCTTCAGTTTCATATGTGTTAGGCGCGTTTCCTGATTCCTACTCGTTTTCCTCATCTGAGCCTTGGGCGCATGCATGTGGTGCCATCTTGTCCACGTGTGCAGGAGATACCGCAAACTTATTTTTGAGGAAGCAGTCCATCTTTGCTTGATTCCTTTTCTGTTTAGGAGTAGCAGGGGCCTACCTGGACCTTTCCCTACCAATCTTGACTATTTTAGTGTTGATACAACGTGGGAATTTATAGAGGCATGGGTTAGTGAAGCGGGAGCTGTTTCAGACCTCCATCCTACAAAAGTATTCATATCCAGCTGCTGGTTTCAAAAATGAGAAAACCTCTTTAAGCTAAATTTGAATGGTGTGGATATTCTATAAGGGAGACATGAAATAAAGAGGACCTTTCACTAGTTTAAAAACTAAAAACTAACTATATCAGTGGGCAGAGCGACGCCCAGGGGTCCCCCTGCACTTACTACGGTAGTATGTCTGGGCGCCGCTCCTGTCGCCCGGTATAGGCTCCGGTGTCTGCAGCTCCCTCTGTTGTACTGGGCGGAGTTTTTGTATTAGGGTTGTCCCTTGCTGCAGCGCTGGCCAATCGTAGCGCTACGATTGGCCAGCGCTGCAGCAAGGGACAACCCTAATACAAAAACTCAGCCCAGTACAACAGAGGGAGCTGCAGACACCGGAGCCTATACCGGGCGAACGGAGCGGCGCCCAGACATACTAGTAAGTGCAGGGGGACCCCTGGGCGCTGCTCTGCCCACTGATATATTTAGTTTTTAGTTTTTAAACTAGTGAAAGGTCCTCTTTAAGCAGTGTCTAGGGTCACAATGTATTTTAAATAGTGATTGAAATGTGTCTTTAAACTTTGGTCAAGTCTGGCAGGTGGATGAAAGGCTATAGCTCCCTTAAAGTACATCTTCACAGTACTTGATATATGCTACAGTACCCATAACATTTCAGTTGAAGCTCAGAAGAATGTATAGGGGAGATTTATGAGTCTGTCTAGATGAAAAACCATCTTCATGTCCATAGCAACCAATCACAGCACAGATTTCATATTCTGTGTTTTTCTGGAAAAATGGAAGCTGATTTGTGATTTGCAGTCTTCATATATCTGCCTCATTTGATAACATAGCAGTATGTAGTCACGTTTGGAGCTCCTGCTGTTATACATATCAATGTCATGTGATGTATGATTGACTTAATTAAACGGTTTTATACTTATTCATTGAGCTCATTAGCAGGTATCCCAGTTGTAATACCCAACTGATTATGTATAAATGGCTCAACTTAGAGTTACTTCATCATGTCCCATAATACACTTTCAATATTACAGTATATGTCTCAAACATTTTTTGTTATGGGCAGTATTATGATTTCTTATTTTTATATAACACCAACATATTCAACAGAAGTTACTGATATTAGTCATTGTGGGACCTACATACAGAAATGCAAGACATATTGCACTAAGAACAAGTGGCATTTGACTTTTATTGAATTCATTCTTGTTTCTCTATGACACATGAGATTGTAACCTTGTCCACCCATAAACAGGCAAAATTCTGGGGACAATAGAAACCTTATTATTATATTTATAGCTAAAGAAATCTTTATTTGAAGATCTTATTTGAAGTAAAAAAAAATAAAAAATAAGTTAGTAAACCCAGAGAATATTTGAATCTATATTCTCATGTAGTTATGCATGTTATCATATTGCTAACAAGGATATTGCAAACACTAACATGAATGTGATATCATGGTTTAGCTGATCTGTTATGATGGTTCAGTACTATATAAATAAGCAACAACATTCAGTTCAAGGGAAATTTCGCTTTTGAGAAAAAAAAATTCAAATGTCTGAAATTTATGTGGACTTTTGTAACGGATTTAAACTGCAAAATGTTTTAAAAATTTTCAAAAGTATAATTTTTTTAAATATTTTGACTTATTTTCTCTCAGAAGCTTACCTATGGCTAATATTTTTTGGATAACGGAATGCAATTTATTGTAGCATAACATATTTTACAATAAATTACAGTACTGCCAGTTAAATCTCTGCCTTTCCCTACATAACCCCAAGAAAACTGTGCTGTTTGAGAACTGGAATAACATGAAGCTATATTCCTTTGGATAAATAACCACTTAAATATGTAATTTGGTATTAACATAATGTCTTATACAATGCAGCAAAATGTTATGAAACAAAACAAGAAACATATAAAGACATTAAAACCTGGATCTTAACTTTTTCACCTAATGGTCACAACCCTCTATTTGTCTTTATGGAACTATAGTTTAGGGTGTATTTATATGGTGCAGCAGAGATTGTCAGAAATACTTTACTGCAGCTCTTCTACAATTACTGTTTAACCACCTCAGCTCCCCTAGCTTAAAACCCCTTAATGACCAGACCACTTTTTACAATTCTGCACTACACTACTTTCACGGTTTATTGCTTGGTCATACAACTTACCACCCAAATGAATTTTACCTCCTTTTCTTCTCACTAATAGAGCTTTCATTTGGTGGTATTTCATTGCTGCTGCCATTTTTACTTTTTTTTATATTAATCGAAATTGACCGAAATTTGTGCACAAAAATGACATTCTTCACTTTCTGTTGTAAAATTTTTCAAATATAACTACATTTCTATATAAATTTTTCCCTAAATTTATTGTTCTACATGTCTTTGATAAAAAAAAAATGCAATAAGTGTATATTTATTGGTTTGGGTAAAAGTTATAGTGTTTACAAACTATGGTGCAAAAATGTGAATTTACGCACTTTGACTTTCTGAGCACCTGTCATGTTTCCTGAGGTTCTACAATGCCCAGACAGTAGAAACACCCCACAAATGACCCCATTTCGGAAAGTAGACACCCTAAGGTATTCGCTGATGGGCATAGTGAGTTCATGTAAGTTTTTTTTTTTTGGCACAAGTTAGCAGAAATTGATATATATATTTTTTTCTTACAAAGTCTCATATTCGCCTGATGAACGTTTAAAAATAAAAAACAAAACCTTTATTAGAGTCTGTTTAAAATTGGGGTAGGGAAAACCCATATGTCACAGTCTGTGACCATCAGGCAACTAGTCTTCACATAACATACAGAGGGGGAGAATGTTATGTATGTTATGTATGTTATGTATGTTATGTGAAGACTAGTTGCCTGATGGTCACAGACTGTGACGTATGGGTTTTCCCTACCCCAATTTTAAACAGACTCTAATAAAGGTTTTGTTTTTTATTTTTAAACGTTCATCAGGCTGTTATCTTTCAAATATTATAGGAATGTCTACCGATTTAATTCTCCCAAGTGTGTATTTCAAGTCTCATATTCCACTAACTTGTGACAAAAAATAAAATTTTACATTAACTCACCAAACCCCTCACGAAATACCTTGGGGTGTCTTCTTTCCAAAATGGGGTCACTTGTGGGGTATTTATACTGCCCTGGCATTTTAGGGGACCTAAAGCGTGAGAAGTAGTTTGGAATCCAAATGAGTAAAAAAGGCTGCAAAAAAGTGTCACACATGTGGTATCACCGTACTCAGGAGAGGTAGGACAATGTGTTTTGGGGTGTATTTTTACATATACCCATACTGTGTGAGATAAATATCTCTGTAAAAGACAACTTTTCCCATTTTTTATACAAAGTTGTCATTTTACAGAGATATTTCTCTCACCCAGCATGGGTATATGTAAAAATACACCCCAAAACACATTGCCCTACTTCTCCTGAGTACGGCAATACCACATGTGTGACATTTTTTTGCAGCCTAGGTGCGCAAAGGGGCCCAAATTCCAATGAGTACCTTTTTAGGAGGGCATTTTTAGGCATTTGGATTCCAAACTACTTCTTACGCTTTAGGGCCCCTAAAATGCCAGGGCAGTATAAATACCCCACATGTGACCCCATTTTGGAAAGAAGACACCCCAAGGTATTCCGTGAGCGGCATGGCGAGTTCATCGAATTTTTTTTTTTTGGCACAAGTTAGCGGAAATAGATTTTTTTTTCATTTTTTCTCATAAAGTCTCCCTTTCCGCTAATTTGTGACAAAAAGTTCAATCTTTCATGGACTCAATATGCCCCTCAGCGAATACTTTGGGGTGTCTACTTTCCAAAATTGCGGCATTTGTGGGATGTATTTACTGTTCTGGCATTTTGGGCGGGGCTAAATTGTGAGCAACCCTGTAAAGCCTAAAGGTACTCGTTGGACTTTCGGCCCCTTTACGCACCTAGGCTGCAAAAAAGTGTCACACATGTGGTATCGCCGTACTCAGGAGAAGTAGGGCACTGTGTTTTGGGGTGTATTTTTACATATACCCATGCTGGGTGAGAGAAATATCTCTGTAAAATGACAACTTTGCATGCAAAAATGGGAAAAGTTGTCTTTTACAGAGATATTTATCTCACACAGTATGGGTATATGTAAAAATACACCCCAAAACACATTGCCCTACTTCTCCTGAGTACGGCGATACTACATGTGTGACACTTTTTTTCAGCCTAGGTGCGCAAAGGGGCCCAAATTCCAATGAGAATCTTTATGATTTCACAGGGCATTTTTTACGCATTTGGATTCCAAACTACTTCTCACGCTTTCGGGCCCCTAAAATGCCAGGGCAGTATAAATACCCCACAAGTGACCCCATTTTGGAAAGAAGACACCCCAAGGTATTCCATGAGGGGCATGGCGAGTTCCTCAAATTTTTTTTTTGGCACAAGTTAGCAGAAAATAATTTTTTTTTTTTTTCTCTTACAAAGTCTGATATTCCACTAACTTGTGCCAAAAAATAAAATTTTACATGAACTTGCCATGCCCGTCACGAAATACCTTGGGGTGTCTTCTTTCCAAAATGGGGTCACATATGGGGTATTTATACTGCCCTGGCATTTTAGGGGCCCTAAAGCGTGAGAAGAAGTCTGGAATATAAATGTCTAAAAATTTTAACGCATTTGGATTCCGTGAGGGGTATGGTGAGTTCATGTGAGATTTAATTTTTTGTCACAAGTTAGTGGAATATGAGACTTTGTAAGAAAAAAAATAAATAAATCAATTTCCGCTAACTTGTGGCAAAAAAATAATAATAATTCGATGAACTCGCCATGCCCCTCAAAAGTGATCTTTATAGTGCCGCAGAGATTTTACTGTGTTTTTGCAGTGATCAGAAAATAAAAAAATTCTATCACTGCGGTGGGGCGGACTGAACGCAAGTGTGCGCACAAAATCAGGCCTGATCGGGCGAACACTGCGTTTTTTGTAGAGCCTATAGAACATGTCCTATTCTTGTCCGCAATTGCGGACAAGAAAAGGCATTTTCTATATAGTTCTGGCAATGTGCGGATCCGCAAAATGCGGAAAGCACATTGCCAGTGTCCGTGTTTTGCGGATCCGCGGTGTCCGTGTTTTGCGGATCCGCAAAACACATACGGACGTCTGAATGGAGCCTTACAGGGGGGTGATCAATGACAGGGGGTGATCAGGGGTTAATAAGGGGTTAATAAGTGACAGGGGGGGTTGTAGTGTAGTGTGGTGATTGGTGCTACTTACAGAGCTGCCTGTGTCCTCTGGTGGTCGATCCAAGCAAAAGGGACCACCAGAGTACCAGGTAGCAGGTATATCAGACGCTGTTAACAAAACAACGTCTGATATACCCTTCAGGGGTTAAAAAAATCGGATCTCCAGCCTGCCAGTGAATGATCGCCGCTGGCAGGCTGTAGATCAGTTTGTTTACCTTCCGATCCTGTGAACGCGCGCTCCTGTGTGTGCGCGCTCACAGGAAATCTCGTGTCTCGCGAGATGACGCGCCGAAGCGTCAAGGAGGAACAAACCGACCGCCCGCAGGACGCATCCCTGCGTTAGGCGGTCGGGAGATGGTTAATTAAAGGGAATATGTTTTCAGAAAATGACCTATTGTTTAAGTCAAGATGTCCTTTGCACTGCCAACTAGACCTAATGTTATTTCAAGACTTCCTAGGGATATGCTTTATAGCAACCACCATGGGCCCTAGACTCAATGGACAGGCGAGGGACCTCATTATCTTCTATGGGGGAGTTTTCTAGGTATGCTTTGTGTCCAGAGGTGATTATACAGGGAGTGGGGGATTACATAAACTCTGACAATTACCTTTATAAATGGAATCTTATGTTATCTAGCAATACGTGCATAAATTCAAAATCATGGATCCTGTATTATTTATGAGTAGGTGCCATCTTTCATTCTTATCCTGCCTGTGATGATAATCAGATGACTGCTAAAAAAAAATCTATGCAGAAAAGGAGGTCATATTATTAGGCTTAGCAGCCAATAAAAAAACATAGGATTTATTTTAAAATACATACAGTATAATGACATAGAAAATCACCCAAAATGCTAAAAATATATATTTAACCACTTCATTAGCAGAGTGTAACTGAAATCTATTAAAAAATGTTTTCCTTTTTTAGCACATTTTCTTTCTTTTCAAGCCTATGGAGGCCTATTTTCTATTTTTGTTTTTTTGGCACCATATTGCCAGAAAAGATGTTGTACAATACAATACCAAAACATTAAAGGGAACCTGTCATGTGGATATTTGATTATAATCTAACTAATTATATACAATCATTAACTACTATAAAGTACCTTAGATGTATTCACTTACTGGTGTGACAGATGGTTACCTCATAATATACACACAAAGATGCCACATGCCACATGCTAATGAGCTGATTTGAGTCCAGCGTGATGTCATTGAGTCCAGCGTTTATTTAATTCAGAGCTATAGCCACTCCCCTGCCCACCTGCTGCTGATTCATATGGAAAAAAAACTGTCAATCTGCAGCCAGTAGGCGGGGAGAGTCAGGAGCTCATAAATATTCATGACTCATCATTATCAGCTGGAGCTTTTCAATACAAGATGTTGGCAGATTGACTGGGTCAATTAAAGAAAGTGACCCAGCATTTTGCTAAGAGAATCAGTCACTTATTTATGTTGCCCTTAGTTAGGACACCATAAAACTGGTGACAGGTTCCCTTTAAAAATTAAACTTGGGCATTTTAAGCTTTTGGGTTTTTTAGGAGTTCTATTTTTTATTGCTGGTTCTATTGCACAATTCTGCCAGTATAGTGCCAAAACATTAGAAACTCCTTCAAAATGATTATTTTTTTGTATTGTTGATTTTATGCACAGAAAATACACTAAATCTAATATATAAACCTGAGCATATGTATGTATGTATGTATGTATATATGTCCACTAAAGGAATCCGCACCGTCGCATTTACAATCACAAAATTGGCACACAGGTAAATCAGGTGTTCGGGAAGGTTTTAGACAGGATCTCAGCTCTCTAGCAGTACCGTTCCTGAGATATTTCCAAAAAATGCAAATATGGCTCCATCACATGACCTACATTAGCCAATAGAAGCCTGCAGGTCTTTCTCCTCATATCCCTACTGCCATACATACAGTCACATGACCATTATCAGCCCAACTGCCATACATACAGTCACATGACCATTATCAGCCAATAGAAGATCGCAGGCCCTTAGTCTCTACATACACACAGTTTACGCCAGGTTTCCATAACAACCCAGCCATTTTTCATCACTGCTTTAGGTCAGCTTTAAAGGGGAAGGGCACTTTGGATGACACTGTTAAGGGAGCGGAGTGCTGTGGAGGTCACAGTTAAGGGGGCAGGCTGCTGTGGAGGTCACAGTTAAGGGGACAGTCCGCTATGGAGGTCAGTGTTAAGGTGTAGATTGCTGTAGAGGCTACTGTTAAGGGGGTGGGGTGTTGTGGAAATCACTGTTAAGGAGATGGGGTACGGTGGAGGTCACTAATAAAGGGGTGGCCGCTATGAAGATCACTGTTAAAGGGGCAGGCCACTGTGGAGGTCACTGTTAAGGGGGTAGGATGCTATGAAGGTCACTGTTAAAAAGGAGGGGCACTGTGGAGGTCTCTGTTAAGGGGGCAGGGAACAGTGGAGGTCACAATCAAGGGGATGGTCCGCTATGGATGTCAATGTTAAGGGATGAGGTGCTATAGAAGTCACTGTTAAGCAAGTAGGGTGTTGTGGAGGTCACATTTTAAGGGAATGGAGCTCTGTGTAGGTCACTGTTAAAGGGGTAGCTTATTGTGGAAATCACTGTAAATGAGAAGGGGTACTGTGGCCAACCGCTGTGGGGGTCACTGTTAAAGGGGCGGACGTTGTGGAGGTTACTGTTAAAGGGGTGGGGGACTGTGGAGGCCACTTTTAAAGGGGCAGCGGGGTACTGTAAGGTCACTGCCTAGGCAGCAGGGTACTGTGAGGTCACTGTTAAGGGAACAGGGTACTGTAGCAGTCACTGTTAAATAGGCAGTCGCTGTGGAGGTCTCTGTTTTTTTAATTTTTTTTTTATTAACTTTCTTTATTATTATTTCAATATTAACAAACAATTTATAACATTAGCATCATTTTCCAAACTAAAGCCCCACCCCGTGCCAATTACCTCCCCCTCCCATCCCATGATGTGTCCTACTTCTCCACCAGCCCTCCGTAACATGACCGAGGAATGGTGGAGAAGAAAGAGATGGAGAGCGGAGAGAGCTCTATGGGTTCCATTCTCTCCAAATTCTGCTCCATTTTTTCTCTATATCTCTTTGCTTATACAAAATCTCGTATCTCTTATTGGTCTTTACCAAATTTAACCATGTGTTAATACTAGGAACATCTCGCGCAAACCAAGAACGTCCTATTAGGAGTCTTGTCAAAAACATTATTTTAAACAAAAGATTTTTTTTTTAATATTGGTGACAACCCACCTTGGCAAGATCACCCAATACCCAACATTCAGCAATAAAAGGAATCCGAACGTTCAGTTTTTTTCTATATATAGTTGTGAATAGTCTCCCAATATTGTTTCAGCTCTGGACAAGACCAGAACATATGCAAATAATCTGCATCAGAAACATCACACCTAGGGCATATAGAATGATCCCTAATACCACATTTATTAAGCCAGGAAGGAGTGACATAAAGTCTATGTAAAATATTAAACTGCACCAAAACGTGATTGAAATTATGTGATACCAGTTTTAGATCCTGAGCTAACTTCTCCTGATCCTCCAAGTGTGTCATTAAGCATTCTTTTTGCCAAGCCCTCTGACCCGGAGACCAAATACCACCAAATCGTGCTGTAATTAAACTTTTATAAAGTTGAGAAATCTTCATCTTTTGCCCCATATTCTCTATCAATTCGCTAAATTGTGTACAAGTGTGAATTTGCAACCAATTTTTTTTTCTTTAATACTTAACAATGCCGATCTTAACTGTAAATACTGAAACCATGATAATTTCTGTGATTTTTGTCTTTGTGATAATACCGTGAACGAAACAATATCCCCACTTCCTACCACCTGTGTCAAATAAAAAATATTCTCTGTTAAGTGGGCCGGGAATGGTGGAGGTCACAGTTAAGGGGACTGTAACCTATGGTCACTGTTAAGGGGCGGGTGCTGTAGAGGTTGCATTTAAGGAGGTGGTCCCCTATGGAGGTCACTGTCAAGGGGGTGGGGTGCTGTTGAACTCACTGTTAAAGGGGCAGGCTGCCATGAAGGTCAAAATTAAGGGGGTGGGGTGCTGTGGAGGTCACATTTTAAGGAGGCAAGGCACTATGGGGGAGTCAGTATTAAGGGGTAGTGGGGCTGTGAACGTCACTGTTAAGTGGACGGGGTACTATAGGTGTTACTGTTATAGGGGTTACTGTTGATATATTTTAATGACACACAAATATTAAATGAAATAAATGAAATATACCCGTGCTAAGCCAGGTCCTTCTGCTAGTAAACTAAATATAGTGAAAACAAAAAACTATTTTTAACTATTTTAAAAAAGAAAAAGAAAAAATATATTTGTATGTTTGAATATTTTACACACAAAATCCACTATACTATTGCTTAACCACTTCCCATCTGGGCCCTTTGCCCCCTTCCTGACCAGGCCAAATTTTGCAAAACTGACATATCTCACTTTATGTGGTAATAACTTTGGAACACCTTTATTTATCCAAGTCATTCAGAGATTGTTTTCTCGTGACACATTGTACTTCATGATAGTCATAAATTTGAGTCAAAATATTTCACCTTTATTTATGAAAAAATCCCAAATTTACCCAAAAATTTGAAAAATTCGCAATTTTCTAAATTTCAATTTCTCTGCTTTCAAAACAGAAAGTGATACCTCATAAAATAGTTATTATTTAACATTTCCCATATGTCTACTTTATGTTGGCATCATTTTGGAAATGTCATTTTATTTTTTTAGGACGTTAGAAGGCTTAGAAGTTTAGAAGCAATTCTTCAAATTTGTAAGAAAATTGCCAAAACCCACTTTATAAGGACCAGTTCAGGTCTGAAGTCACTTTGTGGGGCTTACATAGTGGATACCCCCATAAATGACCCCATTGTAGAAACTACACCCCTCAAGGTATTCAAAACCGATTTTACAAACTTTGTTAACCCTTTAGGCGTTCCACAAGAATTAAAGGAAAATGGAGATCAAATTTTTAAATTTCACTTTTTTGGCAGATTTTCCATTTTAATCAATTTTTTTCTTTAACACATCGATGGTTAACAGCCAAACAAAACTCAATATTTATTACCCAGATTCTGCGGTTTACAGAAACACCCCACATGTGGTCGTAAACTGCTGTATGGGCACACGGCAGGGCGCAGAAGGAAAGGAACTCCACATGGTTTTTAGATGCCATGTCCCATTTGAAGCCCCCTGATGCACCCTTACAGTAGAAACTCCCAAGAAGTGACCCCATTTTGGAAACTAGGGGATAAGGTGCCAGTTTTATTAGTACTATTTTTGGGTACATATGATTTTTTGATCATTCATTATAACACTTTATGGGGCAAGGTGACCAAAAAATTGGTTGTTTTAGCACAGTTTCTATTTATTTATTTTTACAGCGTTCACCTGAGGGGTTCAGTCAAGTGACATTTTTATAGAGCAGATTGTTACGGACGTGGCGATACCTAATATGTATACTTTTTCTCATTTATTAAAGTTTTACACAATAATAGCATTTTTGAAACCAAAAAATTATGTTTTAATGTGTCCATGTTCTGAGAGCTATAGTTTTTTTATTTTTTGAGAGATTTTCTTATGTAGGGGCTCATTTTTTGCGGGATGAGGTGACGGTTTTATTGGTACTATTTTGTGGGACATACGCGTTTTTGATCACTTGGTGTTGCACCTTTTGTGATGCAAGGTGACAAAAATTGCTTGTTTTGACACAGTTTTTTTTATTTATTTTTTACGGTGTTCACCCGAGGGGTTAGGTCATGTGATATTTTTATAGAGCTGGTTTTTACGGACGCGGCAATACCTAATATGTATACTTTTTTTTATTTGTTTCACTTTAACACAATAATAGCATTTTTGAAACCAAAAAAATTATGTTTTAGTGTCTCCATGTTCTGAGAGCTATAGTTTTTTTATTTTTTGAGAGATTTTCTTATGTAGGGGCTCATTTTTTGCGGGATGAGGTGACGGTTTTATTGGTACCATTTTGTGGGACATACGCGTTTTTGATCACTTGGTGTTGCACCTTTTGTGATGCAAGGTGACAAAAATTGCTTGTTTTGACACAGTTTTTTTTATTTATTTTTTACGGTGTTCACCCGAGGGGTTAGGTCATGTGATATTTTTATAGAGCTGGGTTTTACGGACGCGGCAATACTAAATATGTCTATTTTATTTTATTTTTTCTATTTTTTTTTTTTTTTTATTCCTTACTTGGGATTTTTTTTTTTTTTACATATGAACCTTTTTTTTATTTTATTTTTTCAACACTTTATTTTATTTTTATTTTATTTTACACTTTTCGTCCCCCATAAGGTCATACAAGACCTCTGGGGGACATTTACTTCACTTTTTTTTTTTTTTTCACTGTTGATTTCTCCTGTAACTGGGGCTGACATAGTAGCCCCAGTTACAGGACAAATGCACCCCTAGAGAGGCTGTACAGCAGCAATCCTGCGCTGTACAGCCTCACAGCAGGGCTGACACAGCCCCTGCACTCTCCGGTCCCGGCGGTCACATGACCGCCGGGCCGGAACAGGAAGCGCACAGCGCTTCCTGCTCTGCAGGCACAGCGCTCGTCGAGCGCTGTGTCTGCAGCGATCGTGAAGGCAGGGATACCTGGGCACTGTCCCTGCCTTATCTCTTGGTTGCCCTGCTGTCACTGACAGCGGGCAACCCGATCAGCAGCTGCACAATTAGCGTGCAGCTGCTATTTCTGACAGGACGTTTTAAAACGTGCTGTCAGAAATAGACGTCCACCCATAGGACGTTTATATCCTATGGGCGGACGTGAGGCGGTTAAACAAATAACTTTTTTTTTTATTAACTACTTCACATCTGGGCCATTTCCCTCTGGCCTCATGCACACGACCGTTGTGTGCATCCGTGGTCATTGTTCCGTTTTCCGTGATTTTCTGTGGACCCATTGACTTTCAATGGGTCCGTTGAAAACTCAGAAAATGCACCGTTGTTCATCCGCGGCCATGATTCGTGAAACACGACCTGTCCGTCAAAAAAATATGACCTGTCCTATTTTTTTGACGGACAACGGTTCACGGATGCATTCAAGTCAATGGGTCCGTGAAAAAACACGGATGCACACAAGATTGGCATCCGCGTCCGTGATCTGTGGTCATAGGCTACTTTCACACTGACGGATCGCAGAGCTGAGTTTTAGACCCGACAGTATATTCTAACACAGAGGCGTTTCCATAGTGATGGGGACGCTTCAAGTTAGAATATACTAAGAACTGTGTACATGACTGCCCCCTGCTGCCTGGCAGCACCCGATCTCTTACAGGGGGCTGTGATTCGCATGATTAACCCCTCAGGTGCCGCACCTAAGGGGTTAATTGTGCGTATCATAGCCCCCTGTAAGAGATCAGGTGCTGCCAGGCAGGAGGGGGCACACCCCCCTCCCTCCCCAGTTTTAAATTCATTGGTGGCCAGTGTGCCCCCCTCCCTCCCCTGTATTACATTCATTGGTGGCCAGTGGGCCCCCCTCCCTCCCCTGTATTACTGTACATTCATTGGTGGCCAGTGGCCCCCCCTCCCCTGTATTACTGTACATTCATTGGTGGCCAGTGGGCCCCCTCCCTCCCCTATATTACTGTACATTCATTGGTGGCCAGTGCGGCCCCCCTCCCTCTCCTAATTAAAATCCCCCCCCTATAATTGGTGGCAGCGGAGAGTTTAATCGCTGGGGCTCCGATCGGTAACCATGGCAACCAGGACGCTACTGCAGTCCTGGTTGCCATGTTTACTTAGCAATTTTTAGAAGCATTATACTTACCTGCGATGTCTGTGACCGGCCAGGCGCTCCTCCTACTGGTAAGTGACAGGTCTGTGCTATAAGCAATGCGCCGCACAGACCTTTCACTTACCAGTAGGAGGAGCGCCCGACCGGTCACAGACAGCAAAGGTAAGTATAATGCTTCTAAAATTGCTAAGTAACCATGGCAACCAGGACTGCAGTAGCGTCCTGGTTGCCATGGTTACCGATCGGAGTCCCAGCGATTAAACTGGGACTCCGATCGGAACTCTCCGCTGCCACCAATGATGGGGGGGATTTTAATTAGGAGGGGGAGAGGGGGGGCCCACTGGCCACCAATGAATGTACAGTAATACAGGGGAGGGAGGGGGGGCCCACTGGCCACCAATGAATGTACAGTAATACAGGGGAGGGAGGGGGGGCCCACTGGCCACCAATGAATGTAATACAGGGGAGGGAGGGCGGGCACACTGGCCACCAATGAATTTAAAACTGGGGAGGGAGGGGGGGTGTGCCCCCTCCTGCCTGAAAGCACCTGATCTCTTACAGGGGGCTATGATACGCACAATTAACCCCTCAGGTGCGGCACCTGAGGGGTTAATTGTGCGGATCACAGCCCCCTGTAAGAGATCGGGTGCTGCCAGGCAGCAGGGGGCAGTCATGTACACGGTTCTTAGTATATTCTAACTTGAAGCGTCCCCATCACTATGGGAACGCCTCTGTGTTAGAATATACTGTCGGATATGAGTTTTCATGATCTAACTCAAATCTGATGGTATATTCTAACATAGATGCGTTCCCATGGTGATGGGGATGCTTCAAGTTAAAATATACCATCGGATTGGAGAAAACTCCGATCCGATGGTATAATGGGGACTCCTGACTTTACATTGAAAGTCAATGGGGGACGGATCTGTTTGCTATTTCACCATATTGTGTCAACGTCAAACGGATCCGTCCCCGTTTACTTGCATTGTAAGTCAGGACGGATCCGTTTGGCTCCGCACGGCCAGGCGGACACCAAAACTACTTTTTCTTCATGTCCGTAGATCCTCCAAAAATCAAGGAAGATCCACGGAAGAAAAAACGGTCACGGATCACGGACCTACGGACCCCGTTTCTGCGGACCTTAAAAAAAAACGGTCGTGTGCATGAGGCCTCTTCCTGACAGTGCCTAATATTGCAAATCTGACATGTGTCGCGTTATGTGGTAATAACTTTGTAATGCTTTTACTTATCCAAGCCATTCTGAGATTGTTTTCTCGTGACACATTGTACTTCATGACAGTAGTAAATTTGAGGCGATATCTTTCACCTTTATTTATAAAATAATCCCAACTTTTCCAAAAATTTCAATTTCTCTACTTTTAAAATAGAAAGTGATACCTCAGAAAATATTTATTACTTAACATTCCCCATATGTCTACTTTATGTTGACATCGCTTTGGAAATGGCATATATATATATATATATATATATATATATATATATATATATATATATATTAGGACGTTAGAAAGCTTAGAATTGTAGAAGCAATTCTTGAAAAATTTATGAAGATTTCTAAAACCCACTTTTTAAGGACCAGTTCAGGTCTGAAGTCACTTTGTGGGGCTTACATAGTGGAAACCCCCCATAAATGACCCCATTGTATAAACTACACCCCTTAAGTTTCTCAAAACTGATTTTACAAACTTTGTTAACCCTTTAGGTGTTCCACAAGAATTAAAGGAAAATGGAAATTATATCTCAAAATTTCACATTTTTGACAGATTTTCCATTTTAATCAATTTTTTTCCTTAACACATCGAGGGTTAACAGCCAAACAAAACTTTATATTTATTACCCTGATTCTGCGGTTTACAGAAATACTCCACATATGCTCGTAAACTGATGTAAGGGTACATGGCAGGGTGCAGAAGAAAAGGAGCGCCTTATGGTATTTGGAAGGCAGATTTTGCTGAACTGGTTTTTAGATACCATGTCCCATTTGAAGCCCCCCTGATGCACCCTTACAGTAGAAACTCCCAAAATCCCATTTTGAAAACTAGGGGATAAGGTGCCAGTTTTATTGGTACTATTTTAGGGTACATATCATTTTTAATTGCTCTATATAAATTTTTTTGTGAGGCAAGGTAACAAAAAAATGGTTGTTTTGGCACTGTTTTTATTTTTAATTTTTTTTATAACATTCATCTGGCTGGGTAGATCATGTGCTATTTTTATAGACCAAGTAGTTATGGATGCAATCATATCAAATATGTGTATTTTCTTTGTTTGTTTTAGTTTTACATAATAAAGCATATTTGAAAAAAAAAATGTTTTTGTGTCTCCATTTTCTGAAAAACATTTTTTTTAAATTTTTCTGCCGATCATCTAGTGCAGGGGCTCGTTTTTTGCAGGAAGAGTTGACGTTTTTATTGGTACAATTTTTTGGTACATATGATTTTTTGATCATTTATTATTTCACTTAAGGTGATCAAAAATTGGTTGTTTTAGCAGTTTTTATTTATTTATTTTTACAGCGTTCACCTGAGGGGTTAGGTCCTGTGACATTTTTATAGAGCAGATCATTACGGATGTGTCAATACCTAATATGTATACTTTTTTCTTATTTATTTAAGTTTTACACAATAATAGCAATTTTGAAACCAATAAAAAGATGTTTTAGTGTCTCCATAGTCTGACAGCCATAGCTTTTTGTATTTTTTTACCAATTTTCTTAGTTGAGGTCTGATTTTTTGCAGGATGAGATGTCGGTTTGATTGCTACTATTCTGGGGGGCATACGCCTTTTTGATCGCTTGGTGTTGCACTTTATGTGATGTTAGGTGACCCAAAAAATTTTTTTAGCCACAGTTTTTTTTTATTTTTTTTAATGGTGTTCACCTAAGGAGTTAGTTCATGTTAAATTTTAATAGAGCTGTTTTTTTACGGATGTGGCGATACCTAATATGTCTCCTTTTTTATTTATTTCACTTTAACACAATAATAGCAGTTTTGAAAAAAATATATATTTTTGCGTCTCCATTATCTGAGAGTCATAGTTTTTTTTTATTTTTTGACCGATTCTCTTAGGTAAGGTCTCATTTTTTGCGTGATATGGTGACTGTTTGATTGATACTATTTTGGGGGGCATACACATTTTTGATCGCTTGGTGTTACAATTTTTGTGATGTAAGGTGACAAAAAATACCTAATATGTATACTTTTTTTATTTATTTCACTTTAACACAATAATAGCATTTTTAAACAAAAAATGATGTTTTAATGTCTCCATGTTCTGAGAGCTATAGTTTCATATGTAGGGGCAAATTTTTTGGGAGATGAGGTGACGGTTTTATTGATACCTTTTTGTGGGCCATACACCTTTAGAGTTGCACTTTTTGTGATGTAAGGTGACAAAAATGGCTTTTTTTGACACAGTTAAAAAAAAATTATGGTGTTTATCGGACGGTGTGGATCATGTGATATATTTATAGAGCTGGTTGTTACGGATGCGTCAATACCAAATGTGTCTATTTTATTATAATTTTTTCTATTTTTCTATTTTTTTATTACTTATTTTTATTTTTTTTTACATGTAAAACTTTTTTTAAACACTTTATTGTTTTATTTTTTATTTTTTTTTATTTTACACTTTGCGTCCCCCATAAGCTCATACAAGACCTCTAGGGGACATTTACCTTCACTTTTTTTTTCACCATTGATTTCTCCTGTTACTTGGGGTGACATAGTATACCCAGTTACAGGAGAAATACAGCCCCCACAGAGGCTGTACAGCAGTATACTGCACTATACAGCCTCAGTGCAGGGCTGATTGAGGTCTGTAGAAGACCTGACAACTTCCTGATCTTAGTGCTGTGTATACAGTGATCTAGAAGGTAGGGACACCTGGGAACTGTCCCTGCCTTCTCTCTGGGTTGCCCTGCTGTCACAACCCTCAGAGTGGGACAAAAATAAAAAGTCAAAATAGTAAAAAAAAAAAAAAAAAGTTTCAAGTAAAAAAAGAAAAACACCCCTTTCCCAAAATAAAACACATAAAATTGTGAAAAAAAAGACATCTGGTATCGCCTAACCCCTTAGGTGAACACTGTCAAAAAAATAAAATAAAAACTATGCTATAAAACCGATTTTTTATTACCTTACATCACTAAAAGTGCATCACCAAGTGATAAAAAAGGCGTATGCCCCCCCAAATAGTACCAATCTAAAAAATTAGACCCTACCTAAGACAATTGCCCAAAAAATGCTTTTATTGTGTTAAATTTAAGAAAAAAAATAAAAAGAAGATATATTAGGTATCTATAACAATCCTGCTCTATAAAAATATAACATGACCTAACCCATCAGGTGAACATTGTAAAAAAACTAAATAAAAACAGTGTCACCTTCCATCACAAAAAGTTTAATAGCAAGCGATCAAAAAGTCATATGCACCCAATAGTGCCAACCAAACTGTCATCTCATCCCGCAAAAATGATACCCTACCTAAGACAATCACCCAAAAAATAAAAAATACTATGGCTCTCAGACTATCAAAAATGATATTATGTGTAAAACTGAAATAAATAAAAAAGTATACATATTAGGTATTGCCACGTCTGTAACGACCTGCTCTATAAAAATATCACATGACCTAACCCCTCACTAAAAAAATAAAATAAAATAGACATATTTGGCATTGCCACATGAGTAACAACCGGCTCTATAAATATATCACATGATCCACATTGTCCGATAAACACCATTAAAATAAAATAAAAACAGTTTAAAAAAGCCATTTTTTGTCACCTTACATCACAAAAGGTGTAATAGCAAGTGATCAAAAAGTCATATGCACCCAATAGTGCCATTCAAACCATCTACATGAGGTCCCAGAAGGGGAATGAAGAGGGAGCTAAAACTTAGCTTTTACTTATGCTTAATAAAATATAATTTGAGCACCAATTTAAGTAAATAATACTCACAAACATGAAAACTCCCCAGTGAAAGGAATTTGCTCAAAAATTAAATAAAACAGAACGTCCTTACCAGTTTAGACGTACCCCAGGCACGACAGGGCAAACTAGATTATCGAATATCATGCTCCACGTGGTCTGGTGATGCGCTCCTGGGCATTCTTCGCTGCTCTGTACAGGCATGGCGTCCCTCCCCCTGGGACGCGTCACATGGGTCATGTGCTCTGGTCATCTGATCGGGGGGAGGGGCTTCGGTCCGGGCACGCAATTTGCTCTTTAAATTGTCACCTTTCACATGCGTCCAGCATTCAGCTGCCTGTTATCTCTCAGCTGCTCCATAGGTGCCTCCTTTCATCCATCGAGGGATGCACCTCTGCATAGGGACTCATTGTGTCCCGCTTTTTTGTCTTTTTGGTCCACTGACCTAAGCTAGGCCCCATGTATGTTTAAGGTTTGTATGTGTCTGTCTATAGGAGACAATGCGCACTGTTGGTCTGACACGACCATATCCTTTAATTTCAGGATGCCTGTGTTTCTCTAACTGGATTATCTCCCCTGTTTATACACTAGTTGAAACGTGACTCGTCAGGAATATCCTGCAGGGCACAACATGGATACCGCCCGAAGATAAGGCCAGGTATCCGGACGGGGTCGCCCCCTTTCGGGGCGAGTTGCTCTGTATAGATAAGCAGGGTTGGAGTAGCTGCCCCTTCCCAAATTACCAGGATCATTTAGGGCTAGCATTCCCTGTTTTATCTATGCTTGTAATTACCCAGTCACACCATTGTGATATCCGACAGACCTCACTAAATCCAAATCTAGTTTGGCCTGTTGTGCCTGGGGTACGTCTAAACTGATAAGGATGTTCTGTTTTATTTAATTTTTGAGAAAATTCCTTTCACTGGGGAGTTTTCATGTTTGTGAGTATTATTTACTTAAATTGTTGCTCCTATTATATTTTATTAGGCATAAGTAAAAGCTAAGTTTTAGCTCCCTCTTTATTCCCCTTCTGGGGCCTCATGTCTACAGTTTTCACTTCAGGAGCATTATCTCTATTGTTTTTCATTTCTTGTTAGGCCAATCAAACCGTCATCTAATTCCACAAAAATGATACCCTACCTAAGACAATCGCCTAAAAAGTAAAAAAAAAAACTATGGCTCTAAGACTATGGAGACAGTAAAACATGATTTTTTTTGTTTCAATAATAATATTATTGTGTAAAACTGAAATAAGTAAAAAAGTATACATATTAGGTATTGTCACGTCCGTAACGACCTGCTCTATTAAAATATCACATGACTTAACCCCTCAAATGAACACTGTCCGCAAAACGGACAAGAATAGAACATGCAATATTTTTTTGCGGGGCCACGGAACAGTGTGGCTCGGATGCAGACCACAAAAACGGTCGTGTGTATGAGGCCTATGGAGACACTAAAACATGATTTTTTTTTGTTTAAAAAATGCTTTTACTGTGTAAAACCTAAATAAAAAAAAAATTATACATATTTGGTATTGCCACGTCCGTAACAACCTGCTATATAAAAATATCACATGAACTAACCCCCTCAGGTGGACGCCGTAAAAAAAATAAATGAAAACTTGGTTAAAAAAGCAATTTTTTGTCACCTTACATCACAAAAAATGAAATATCATGGATTAAAATGAAAATCTGCCAAAAAAGTGGAATTCTAAAATTTCATTTACATTTTCCTTAAATTCTTGTGGAGCACCTAAAGGGTTATCAAAGTTTGTAAAATCGATTTTCAATACCTTGAGGGGTGTAATTTCCAAAATAGGGTCACTTTTTTGGAGTTTGTACTTTAGGGGTTCATCAGGGGGTCTTCAAAAGTGACATGGCAGCTTAAAATTATTCCAGTGAAATCTGCCCTCCAAAAACCATATGGCGTTCCTTTCCTTCTGCGCCTTGCCATGTGCCCGTACAGCCGTTTATGACCATATATGGGATGTTTCTGTAAACTACAGAATCAGGGTAATAAATATTGAGTTTTGTTTGGCTGATAACCCTTTGTTACTGAAAAAAATGGATTAAAATGGAAAATCTGCCAAAAATGTGAAAGTCTGAAATTTCATCTCCATTTCCTTTTAATTCTTGTGGAGCACCTAAAGGGTTAACAAAGTTTGTAAAATCAGTTTTGAATACTTCGAGGGGTGTAGTTTCTAAAAAGGGGTCATTTTTGGGTGGTTTCTATTATGTAAGCCCCACAAAGTGACTTCAGACCTGAACTGGTCCTTAAAAATTGGGTTTTGGAAATGTTCTTCATGCTTTATCCCCTGAAGACGCTGGTTACACAGCGAAACATGTCGGGATGCAGAGTGTAGGAGTGGTCAGATTTTAGGCAGTGAAATAGCGGCAGCATGCTCAAATATACGGGCATATCTACAGAGCGATACAGCAGGCAATAGAAATAAAAACAATATAGGACAAGAGACATATCAGCTGAGAGAGAGGAGGACAACGAATGAATAGCAGTTGAATAGGAGGAGGCAAAATAGGAGCAGCAGAGGCTGCGATAACTACAAACAGAAGTGAAGTTAATCTATTACATAATAGACCAATGCTCCAGAATATATAGGAGCGCTTAATAAAGCTACTAAGTAGTAACATCACCTCTAACCTACCCCTATATTACCCCACATATCTTCACTACCCCTGACCCATTCCCCTCTCCCTTCCCCTCCCCCCTCTCCACCAACTTTTCCCTCTGCTGATCAGTCCAATGACACAAGCCAGCTATAACGGTGATACACTGAGTATTTAGGTAGAAAAAATTGAGTAAGACCGCATCACTGATAGTTTTAACATCTATAGTTTAGTGATACTGTTATAAGTGAATAAATATCATATATATATATTATAAATAAGAAATAAAAGTGAAGTTTTAATTTAACAAACAGTACATGATCCTAAAAGGTAAATAGGTTCTGAGTGACCACCAGTTAGTAATTTAAAATACTAAAACGTTAAGACGTACTGTGAGGTCAAAAAGTAAAAGCAATGTAAAACATGCTCATACACTTCAAAACACAAACTAAACATTCAATTTCCTAATACGATTTTATGTCAAATTTTATTAAATACCAATGTTAAAAACATAAAATACATGGTGAAAAAATCCTAATTCACATGTAGCCTCCAGGCACTGCTGCCGTTTTACAGAATAGTAACCGCAATGCTTTACTAAAAATAATTATCTCTCAGCTATCTATCTAGCCAGTGGTACATCGCTAAGTATAGCAATAACATACAATATCTAATCTTATCATAACAAAATATGGCCAATGCTGGCTGTAGATCCAAACACCTGGGGATCTCGATATATATTTCATATGTTGCTTCGTCAGGTGGTGGCGCAGAAACGGGATTCAGCAGCGGCACCTGGACGATATAAGTTAATTAAAGGTTAGTCTACTTTCACACTCGCGTTTTGGCTTTCTGTTTTTGATATCCGTTCATGGCTTTCACAAGTGGTCCAAAACGGATCAGTTTGCATTCTAATGCATTCTGAATTGAAAAGGATCCGCTCAGAATGCATCTGTTTGCATCAGTTTGCATCAGTTCAGTCTCCCGCTTTGAAGACGGACACCAAAACGCTGCTTGCAGCGTTTTGGTGTTTGTCTGATTAAACTGAGCCAAACAAATCTGTCCTGGCACACATTGTAAGTCAATGGGGATGGATCTGTTACAATAGAAAACGGATTCAACCTCCATTGACTTTCAATGGTATTCAAGACGGATCCGTCTTGGCTATGTTAAAGGTAATACAAATGGATCCGTTCTGAATGGACGCAGACCGTTGTATCATCTGAACGGATCCGTCCATGACGGATCCGCACAAAACGCAAGTGTGAAAGTAGCCTTATTTGACCATATATTTGTATGTTTTTAGCATCATAAAATATAAAGTTTTAATTGGGAACTGGAATGCTTAGTTTCAATTAAATAGAATAAGCTTTTTCTAGTGCTATTGGGTGTTATTGTGGTAAAAGGGCTTTATATTGCTTGTCTAATGCTGATACACTTGTATGGTTGTTTCAATGCCATAGACCTCTGAAAATGACTTATCTTAAAGGGAAATAAAAGATTGAGCATGTTGAAATTCAACATGCTGGAACTTTCTTTCCAGAGACACCTGGGAGGACAGTCCCATATACACTCACCTAAAGAATTATTAGCAACACCATACTAATATGGTGTTGGACCCCCTTTTGCCTTCAGAACTGCCTTAATTCTACGTGGCATTGATTCAACAAGGTGCTGATAGCATTATTTAAAAATGTTGGCCCATATTGATAGGATAGCATCTTGCAGTTGATGGAGATTTGAGGGATGCACATCCAGGGCATGAAGCTCCCGTTCTACCACATCCCAAATATGCTCTATTGGGTTGAGATCTGGTGACAGTGGGGGCCATTTTAGTACAGTGAACTCATTGTCATGTTCAAGAAACCAATTTGAAATGATTCAAGCTTTGTGACATGGTGCATTATCCTGCTGGAAGTAGCCATCAGAGGATGGATACATGTTCTCATTCTGTTTACGCCAAATTCGGACTCTACCATTTGAATGTCTCAACAGAAATCGAGACTCATCAGACCAGGCAACATTTTTCCAGTCTTCAACAGTCCAATTTTGGTGAGCTCGTGCAAATTGTAGCCTCTTTTTCCTATTTGTAGTGGAGATGAGTGGTACCCGGTGGGGTCTTCTGCTGTTCCAGCCCATCCGCCTCAAGGTTGTGCGTGTTGTGGCTTCACAAATGCTTTGCTGCATACCTCGGTTGTAACGAGTGGTTATTTCAGTCAACGTTGCTCTTCTATCAGCTTGAATCAGTCGGCCCATTCTCTTCTGACCTCTAGCATCCACAAGGCATTTTTGCCCACAGGACTGCCGCATACTGGATGTTTTTCCCTTTTCACACCATTCTTTGTAAACCCTAGAAATGGTTGTGCGTGAAAATCCCAGTAACTGAGCAGATTGTGAAATACTCAGACTGGCCCGTCTGGCACCAACAACCATGCCACGCTCAAAATTGTTCAGGAGATTGTCTTGACCAGGACCACACCCCTAAATGCATTGAAGCAACTGCCATGTGATTGGTTGACTAGATAATTACATTAATGAGAAATAGAACAGGTGTTCCTAATAATTCTTTAGGTGAGTGTATATTACATTGTCAGTGATCCTCACAAAATCTTTTTCTGTCTCATATTTATAGTCAGCTGCCAGCTTAAAGCTACTTTCACACTAGCGTTTTTGCTGGATCCAGCAGGGTTCAGCAAAAATGCTTCCGTTACTGATAATACAACCATCTGCATCCGTTATAAACGGATCCCGTTGTATCATCTTTAACATAGCCAAGACGGATTTGTCATGAACTCTATTGAAAGTCAATGGGGGACAAATTTGTTTTTTATTGTGTCAGATTGTGTCAGAGTTAAACGGATCCATACCCATTGACTTGCATTGTGGGTCATGAAGGATCCGTCTTGCTCCCCATCCCACAAGATACATTTTGCACTCCATGTAACAATAGACACTTTCATCCCACCAGCGGACCTCCCCATTCATCTCACTGTGCTTTTCACTAGCGCAAGTAACATACCACCCAGCATACCGCTCATCTACAATCAAAATAAAGAGAAGTAAAACATATTTTCCACTCATACATTTTTATTTACATATAGTACACCTTTTCCTCTGCCTTGTCCACCCACAGGATTATACAAAAACACACCCACATCTGCCTTCTCTCCCTCCTCTCTCTCCCACCCCCTGGCCTGCACGCCAAAAATGGTTTTAAATATCGCTGTATGTGAATGTCATCTGATTACTGTCCTTATGAAGGGGGCACTCGACCATTGAAACGCGTCGACTGAAAATAAAAATTATTATCTACTTGTGCCAATACTCACCTGGTATCTAACTCCAGCTAACAGCACCGATACAGAGGTTCCCTTTTCTTCTTCTCCTCTTATAAGGATGAAAAGCAAACCGCAGCATGCTGCGGTTTGCTCTCTGGTATGAGAAAGGAACAGAATGCATTTTAGAGCATTCCGTTCTGTTCAGTTATGTTTTGTCCCCATTGACAATGAATAGGGACAAAATGGAAGCGTTTTTTATTTGGCATTGAGACCCTATGACGGATCTCAATACCGGAAAATATTAACGCTATTGTGAAAGTAGCCTAATGTACAGTACAGACCAAAAGTTTGGACACACCTTCTCATTCAAAGAGTTTTCTTTATTTTCATGACTATGAAGGCATCAAAACTATGAATTAACACATGTGGAATAATATACATAACAAACAAGTGTGAAACAACTGAAAATATGTCATATTCTAGGTTCTTCAAAGTAGCCACCTTTTGCTTTGATTACTGCTTTGCACACTCTTGGCATTCTCTTGATGAGCTTCAAGAGGTAGTCCCCTGAAATTGTCTTCCAACAGTCTTGAAGGATTTCCCAGAGATGCTTAGCACTTGTTGGCCCTTTTGCCTTCACTCTGCGGTCCAGCTCACCCCAAACCATCTCGATTGGGTTCAGGTTCGGTGACTGTGGAGGCCAGGTCATCTGGCGCAGCACCCCATCACTCTTCTTCATGGTTAAATAGCTCTTACTTTCAAAGTTTTCCCAATTTTTCGGCATACTGACTGACCTTCATTTCTTAAAGTAATGATGGCCACTCGTTTTTCTTTACTTAGCTGCTTTTTTCTTGCCATAATACCAATTCTAACAGTCGATTCAGTAGGACTATCAGCTGTGTATCCACCTGACTTCTCCTCAACGCCACTGATGGTCCCAACCCCATTTATAAGGCAAGAAATCCCACTTATTAAACCTGACAGGGCACACCTGTGAAGTGAAAACCATTTCAGGGGACTACCTCTTGAAGCTCATCAAGAGAATGCCAAGAGTGTGCAAAGCAGTAATCAAAGCAAAAGGTGGCTACTTTGAAGAACCTAGAATATGACATATTTTCAGTTGTTTCACACTTGTTTGTTATGTATATAATTCCACATGTGTTAATTCATATTTTTGATGCCTTCAGTGTGAATCTACAATTTTCATAGTCATGATAATAAAGAAAACTCTTTGAATGAGAAGGTGTCCAAACTTTTGGTCTGTACTGTATATAAGAGCGTTTCATAGACCAACATACATTTATACGTATATACATATTGCCTGTAATGATGGAGATCCCAAACTATAACACAAACATATTGGCCCAGAATTACTAATACTATAAATGGCAAGCATTTAGGCTTAGTGATGGACAAACATCAAATGTTCGCAAACCACAAGTTCGCGGCGGGCCCCATTCACTTTAATGGCAGGCGAACCTGAAAAACCTTCAGATCATATTTGCAGCCACCAAATACTTACTAGAAATGCACAAATCATCCCACAACATGGACAGTGACATACCAGAGGGGAATCAATGGCAAAAATTCCCTCAAAAAATGTGTATTTTATTCAGGGGCCATTTTCATGCGTCCTAAAGGGAAACCCTTAAAAAATGTGCCCTGCTGGAGCCTAGAAATTTTTTATTTTAGTCCACGGGAGTACAGGCCCCAAACATTAGGCATTCACCAGACAGAAAACATCAAGTGATTATGTGGCTGGAGGTGTATATTAGACCGTCATTGGATAACAATTTTACTGCAGGCCAGTGGAGTACAGGCCCCAAACATTAGGCATTCACCAAACAGAAAACATCAAGTGACTATGTGGCTGGAGGTATATTAGATGGTCATTGGATATCAATTTTACTGCAGGCCAGTGGACTACAGGCCCCAAAAATTATTCATTCACCATACAGAAAAGAACAATTGATAATGTGGCTGGAGGTACATTAGCCGGTCACTGTATAACAATTTTACTGTTGGCCAGTTAGATTACAGGCCTCAAAAATTATGCATTCACCGTACAGAACAGATCAAGTGATTATGTGGCTGGAGGTATATTAGACGGTCATTGGATATTTGGATATTAATTTTACTGCAGGCCAGTGGCGTACAGGCCCCAAACATTAGGCATTCACCGGACAGAAAACATCAAGTGATTATGTGGCTGGAGGTACATTAGGCGGTCACCGTATAACAATTTTACTGTTGGCCAGTTACTTTAAAGGCCCCAAAAATGATGCATTCAACGTACAGAAAAGATCAAGTCATTATGTGGCTGGAGGTACATTAGGAAGTCTCCGTATAACAATTTTACTGTTGGCCAGTTAGATTATAGGCCCCAAAAACTATGCATTCACCGTACAGAAAATATCAAGTCGTTATGTGGCTGGAGGTATATTAGACGGTCATTGTATATCAATTTTACTGAAGGCCAGTGGTGTACAGGCCCCAAACATTAGGCATTCACCGGACAGAAAATATCAAATGATTATGTGGCTGGAGGTATATTAGAGGGTCAATGGATATTAATTTTATTGCAAGCCAGTACAAATACATGTCAAATATAAAATAACTAAAAATACAGAATTGAATTAAAAACATAGCTAATGAAATCCCGCAATTAAACGTGGTCGTCACAGGTGTTGAATTTCTCCAATATCCATGCCTCATTCATTTTTAGGTAGTCCACACTGTCGTGAGTTAAGCGAGTGTGCTTATCGGTCACGATCCCCCCTGCTGCACTGAACGTCCTTTCGGACAGTAGACTGGACGAGGGGCAAGCCAAGAGTTCCATGGCAAATTGTTCCAGGTCTGGCCACAGGTCAAGCCTGCACAACCAGTAGTCAAGGGGTTCCTCGCTTCTCAGAGCGTCCACATCGGCTGTTAACCTGATGTAGTCGGACACCTGTAGGTCTAGGCGTTCCCTGAGGCTGGATACGGAGGGCGGCTTTCGAATGGTTGGCTGCAAGAATGATCTCATATCTGAAGTGACCAACACATCTTCAAACCGCCCTCTTCTTGCATGTGCGGTAGAATTGGTACACGCAACTGTTTCTCTGTGGGTGGAAATTCCTCTGCCAGCGCCCGCAACAGCAGAATGCAGCATCTCTCGAAGCAAGGCCTAGAAATGCTTCATTCTGACAGCCCTCTGTGATGCTGGGAACATATCCGCCATTTTGTGTTTGTTTCGGGATTCTAAGTGCGTTGTCACCCCGTACTGGTCCTTGCCTTTTATGCTTGTTATACTGGTGGTCCCTCTTCAAACACTGGAGCATGAAGGCGCCCATTTGCACTAAATTGGAAGTGGTGGAGCGGCCTTGCTCCTGCTCATCGCCCAGGAGAATGTCGCCATTGGTCTCCTCTCCCCATCCACGGACAACACCAGGGATCCCAGAAAATTTTAAAGCTTTCTCTTCTTGCTTCTCCTTCTCCTCCTCCCCCAAGGCACCATCCTCCTGATGGCAACACTATTGTCAGCAACTGACACTTTAAAAAAAGCCCACACTGCGGAGCCATTTGCCAGCGTCCTGGGAGCGCAAGATGTGACCGTGCATGGTGGATGACTCGCTCCAGATATATTTGCAGTCTTCTTTTTGCCTCCTGTGCACTGCCAGTTCTGCCTGCTTCTCCTCCTTCTCCTCCCTATCTGCTGCTCTCCCTCTGAACTCCCCTCCTCTTCCTCTCTTGTGGGCACCCACGTGACGTCTATCGACATGTTATCATCGTCACCTTCACTACCACTGACATTAGAGATCTCGGAGTAGGCAGCAACAGCGGGGACCATCCTCCTTGGGCTGATCTGGGTACTGTCGTCAGACCACTGGGTGGCGGCCGTTGCTACCTCATCTTCCTCATCCGATGCCAAGAATGGCTGTGCATCGGTAAAGTCTGGGAATGGATGAGAAAATAATTCCTCTGACTCAAGTGGAGGTGCTATTGTGGTGGTGGTGGTGGTGTCTTTGGGGGTGCACATAACAGAGAGTGACGATGGTATGAACCGCACACAACTGCTACACAATACAAATGCACCATATTGAAATTATATTATAGGTATATCACACCCCTGCCTCAATCAGTTTTTTGGGGGGGCCAACTGGTATATCACACCAGTTGCAATTAGTTGTTCCAATAGCGTTTGTTTCTCTGTATAGCTGCGGTATCTCAGCAGAACCGCACACAACTGCTGCACAATACAAATGCACTATATAGAAATTATTTTATAGGTATATTACACCCCTGCCTCAATCAGTTTTTCTGGGGGGAAACTGGTATATTACACCAGTTGCAATTAGTTGTTCCAATAGCGTTTGTCTCTCCGTATAGCTGCGGTATCTCAGCAGAACCGCACACAACTGCTGCACAATACAAATGCACTATAATATACTTTCTATGTTAGAGCGTATTTTATAAGTATATCACACCCCTTAGTATGTCACACCTATCGATAGCACACCTATACCAGTCCTTAAAAGGACTTTTGTGGCCCTATTAGCTAGTGTTTGGTGTCCCTAACAGTCTGTCTCTGCTCCACACAGCAACCTCTCCCTACACTGGCAAAAGACTGAATGTAAAATGGCGGCCAGATCGGGTTTATTTATATGGTAAAGGGTGTGTCCATGTGCTGAAACATCTCAATTGGCTGTCCTGTCCCACCTGATGGATGTGTCATGGGTCAAAGTACGGCAAATGCAAAAAAATATGGCGCTGGCAGACATCGTCATATGTTCACATGTTCGGCGAATCGCGAACAAGCAAAGTTTGCCGCGAAACGACCGTTGGGCGAACTGTAAGGCCACCTCAATTTAGGTTGTCTAGACCTACACCAAATTTATCACAATGGCTCAGGCTGTATGTTAAATGTGGTGCAGAGATAGACAAATTTTAATGACTCTATACCAGCTACTGGCTGTCTGACTTGTTAGTCGTAGCCCCATTTCACGTGAAGCTCCATCCACTGTGATTAGCCTTTTCCCCTTGTCTGCAAAAAGTGTAAAGACCCTAGATATGCCAAATTGTGACAATTTGCATCAAATTTTAGACTGGGTTTTGACAAGGACACCTTAGTAAATCTGGGCCATCGGCCACCTTTTCTTAATTTATTTATATTGTGGACACTTGAGCCATAAGTTTTATGCAATGGCAGGCTTAAAATAAAAAAAGCTCTATTGTAACTGACGAGTTACATTACTTAAAAAAATCGATGATTTAGCATTGTAAGCATGAAAGAAAATCTAAATAAATGTAGCAAAATCCGTAATTACTTGAATTAATTAGCATCTATTCTACATATAGACTAAACTTATTGTTGCTAATAATGTAATATAGTTAAATACAAGTGTGTTTGTATTTTGAGAAAATAGAAAATAGGCTCAAATTCGAGGGTTTTCAGTGAAATATTTCATTTTCTTTGTTCTTCTGGGCTTTAACATGATTCCTTTGCTGTTTTGCCAGTTATTTCTATTTGTTTTTATGTTGAAATGATTCCAAAAACATCACAGCCAAAATGTAGTATAAAAAAAAATTCAAAAGCTATAATGAAATCCCAGACAGTTGTAAGTAAAACACTCAAGAGACTTGTTCCAGATTCAGCTTTCTTAAGCATTTCTTTGTAATGGATAGATGCATTATAGCTGTGAAGTGATTTACATTTCTAGATGAATCTCCAGATAAATCTACAGTGTGGTCATTGTTATTTTCCCTCGATTCAAAACAAAAGAGCTTTCACTGATTTATGAGACTTAAGTCTGCCTTTCAATTAACTAGGTAGATTAAGGTCAAGAGTTGGATGTCATCTACATGTTATTGTCTCTTCAAGTATACAATGAATAGTAAATAATAAAAATTTGCAAAAAAAAATTGAAACTTCAACTTTCATGTTTATGCATTATAAGCTTCTTTATTGCATATTGAAAAGTTACTATTTTCTAATGTTGAAATGGACTGTCTGAGATTTTCCTATTGATTGTATATCCTTAAGATAGGCCATCAATTTCTGATTGGTGAGGGTCTGACTCCTGCCACCTTTGCCAATTACCGATCAGCCATGGTTCTCCAGTGAGCAAAGCAATCTCTTCCTTGTTTATATTCATTGGTCACATGGCCTAGGCATAGCTCAGTCCCATTCAAGTGAATGGGGGTACATTGCAATACCTATCACATCTGCTATTTAGTGGAGAGCGCTGTGCTTGGTAAGTGGCACTGAGGCTGTGCCGCTCACTGGATTGCCACAGACTCCACAAACAGCTCTTCGACCAGTGAGTCGGGAGTTGAACACCTTCTAGTCTGATATTTATGACCTCTCCTAAGGATAGGTCATCAATAGTAAACACTGGGACAACCCCTTTTCATTCTCTGTAGTCATTGAATAGGAACTTCCACTGTTTATGTTCAAAGGCTGAAAATCTACCCTGGCAATACAATTTACCATTAAGATCATCATATAACCATGACAAGTGTATAGCCTCTGAATGTCAAAGATGACTGTTCTTACACAAACACTAAAATTAGAGATGTTGAAACTAGTGAAGAATTTATACACAAGTATAGAAAATGGCTTAAACAGATTGTGCTGAAAAATCAACTAATCGCCACAGGAGCACCTGATTGGTGGGGGTTAAACTGCTTGGACACTGATTTCATAGCTCAACCCCAGTAATCTTCCATCATGCAATGAATGTTTTATTTTCTGAAAAAAAGAATACCCCTACAAAGTACATACTTAATCCCCTATTAAACTGCACAATAATCGGGGGAATTATCAGGAACAAGAGTTCATAGGAATGCTCATATCTGATAATTGGCTTGAATAATCAAACAGCCAATAGACTGATGAAGGAGCAAGCAATTATTTGTCAACTGATTGGAATCTTTAATCAAGATGAAAGATGCACAATCGGCAGCATATCCCCCTGTGTAATCAGGGATGTGCTGCTGATAAAAAACAAAACAGAATAATGAGGAATGACTGCAGTAGCAATCATTACTTCCACATTAAGTTTGCATCGGCTAGTGTAATCAGGCTGGTGCAAATGGCATTCTGTGTTATCAGCCATTGGCATTTGCATATTGGTCAGTGTAATTACCACCCTAAGGCTATAACTATACCTAGATATTTTTTTTTGTATAAGTCTTGTGTAAGACTATTTTATACTGTCAATTGATCAAAACCTTAACTGTGATTTGAAATAGATTTTCAAATGATTTTCATATTACTCTATGGAGGAAAAAGTAGCTATTAATATTTTAAATCGCTCAGAAATCCCAGCATGTGACTTGGGACTTGATTGAACCTATTTCGAAGAGATTTTTAAGTTACATAAGGCAATAATTTCAGATTATTTTTAGTAGTGAGAGTTAAAAAGGATAATTGCAGCCCTAGCCTAACACATATAATAAGCCACATAGATCTTAAAATTCAAAGGTAACTCTTACAATTCAGTATGCTTCAAATGTAAGATTTTGAATGAATTCCAGAAAGAAAGTCAGTTAAACAACATGCATTGAAACCCCACAGGCATTTTTCAAGTATATACAGTACATAAAAGTTTTGTCTATATCTATAAGGTCATAATTATTATGAATAATACTGCCTTCCCATTCTTCTTGGCTCTCATCTAGAGCTGGCCATACTCATATCTATGTTGTCTGAATCTGCCAATTTTGGTGGTTTAGGATGACCATCTAATGTGTACTGGGTTTTCTTACTCTGATGTCTGTGGAGACAAGGATCGGGCATGTTGTATTTCAACTACCCAATCCTTTTGTTCTCAGGACATGAGCATTTGCCAGACACCTTTCTGTGCTCTCCTTTTTCATTAGTCAGCACCAGAGCAACACTGCCCCATCAATACTGTAGTGGCGAGAGCTCACTACTACAGTGCTGCTCCCATTAACTTCGATGGGAGTAGGGTTGTAGTAGTAAGCTCCCACCACTACAGTGTTGATGGGGCAGTATAGCTCTGGTGTTGAAATCCATCGATGGAGCTACACGAACAGCTGATTGGAGAGGTTGTGGGGTACCCTACCACTCTGATCAGCTAGTAATGGCCTATCCTGAAGATAGGCTATCACTAGAGATGAGCAAAGTCAAGAAGCACATTTTTTTTTGTGAGTAGCTGGTGCAATGACAGGGATTGCGTTGCCCCCTGTCATTGAACCCCTCAGATGCCGCATTCATCTAATTTTTCCTGAAATTCGGATCAAAGGTCACTTTCTTAACTTTGATTTCTGCCTTTTTAAGCTCTTAGATTTCCCAGTGTTTGTTATTTTCTTTAATCTATATTCTGTGTGTAAAAGTATTCAATATCATGTAGTTAATACGGTGTATGGTAAATAATTAAATCAATGTGCATAGTCACCAATTTTTCATTTATTTATTTATTTATTTATTTTTTTAAATTGTCTTTATTGAGAATTATCAGAATACATTGTAATGTATAATGGTAATAACAAAAGAAGAAGGAAAACATGTAAAAAAAATAAAAATAAATTACCAGTATAATATCTGTAAAGAATAAATCAAGGCAACTGGACTTACTGTAGATTTCTTGAAAACGTTTCACTCGTTCTTCCAACGAGCTTTCTCAATTCTGAGTGACTGTACAAGAATTCTCTGGGAATAAATATGTAACTGAATCAACATCTGGTAATTATACCCAGCATGGGGTCAAAGGTGTTGATTCCATTATCCTAATTGGAGTCAGTAAGTGATAATGACCTCCCAGAAAAAGGTGTAAAGACAGCATTGTATGTGGCAGACAATAGATTAACCCCCCCCCCCCCCCCGCCTCTATTCAAGCTTGGCTTCTCCATTTTTACGTAGATGGCCTCCTTCACACCTCGTTTGTACCAATCGGCCTCCTTATCCAAAACACGTACTTGACTGTCTTCAAAGGTGTGACCTGTTTCTTTCCAAAAGACCCAATGCCTAAACACAAGATGGACAACATTGTGTACGCAGTCCAGTGCAATGAGGAATGCTCAGAACTGTATATCGGCGAAACAAAACAACAACTACATCAGCGTATGGCTCAACATAGAAGAGCCAAAACCTCTGGTCAAGATTCAGCCATGTACTTACATCTAAAAGAAACAGGTCACACCTTTGTTTTGGATAAGGAGGCCGATTGGTACAAACAAGGTGTGAAGGAAGCCATCTACATAAAAAAAAAGGCGTATTTCTGGCGCTGTTTAGTATGGCTTCTTTAACAGGGTTGTGCAGAAACTTGCAGATCACATCTCTGGGTGGTTCTCCTTATTGAGGTTTTGCTCTGAGAGCTCTGTGGGGCCTTTCTAGAAGTACTTCATGCGCAGAGTCTGGGCAAAGAAGTGTAAGGCATATCTAGACGACTGTCCCTGGGATGTCATCAGGGACAACAGTTTCTGGGATTCCCCCAAAGTTATTGTGTCTGCTCCAGTTTTCTTGGTCTTCAATTGCTGAATAGATAGCGTTTAGATGGGTTTGGCACTTATTCAAGCTTGTGGATACCGCGTTCTGATGCAGGATGGCTGCAGCTTGGGCTTCTTCTAGGGCCTCCACTCTCCTCCCCACATGGCGTACATCCTCTTTAATAGAGGCTAAGTCCTGGTTGAGGGGGTATAAAGCTTCTGCTAGGGCTTCTTTCAAGAAGGCCCTTAATATAGGAAGTCCCTCGGACTCTGGGGATTCCTCCCTACCTTTGCCCGCTTCTTCAGAGGCGCGTGATTTGTGACCGCATGCTCTCGGCGTTCCGGGCGCCATCTTGGATTCTCTGACTATGTAAGTAGTCGCTGCCTTTTTAATGAATTTCTCCATCTCCCCGGCCTGAATGTTATTTCTGGTTGGACCGGACAGGTCAGAAGCTTTAGATCCACTGATCTTGACCATTTTTGATCCTTCATTCTTGTGAATACAGGCTACGAGGGTTTAGCTAGAAGCGGAGCTGTGCTTCACACTACCATCCGCGTCTGGCGAAGGCTCTGCCCCCACCAATTCTTCATTTATGATAAGTATTTGGACCTAAAACTAGGCAGGTTGCATTAGTGTAATTTAACAAATGACTATTTACTAAAGCATTCCTCAAAGTCTTTCTCTAAGTCTTCTTAATGTTTATGTGGCTATTCATTTTACCTGGAATCTAAAGTCCTGGTCATTGACATAGCGACCGGAACCCTAAACCATGGGGGCAATTTTCGCTTTATAAGATGCTACATCTTATAATGCAAGTGAATGCTCACTAGTCTGCAGGAGGTGAAGGGAGTGACACACTGCTGTGTCCTGACTGGTACAGCATGAGGACATAGTGCGCGCATTATTATCTGACGCTGCAGGCAGTCAGGTGACAGTGCAGCGTGGGCCTAAAGAAGATCGGTAGCTGATAGAGTCAGGGAGACTGCCAGACTTGGAAAGGAGTGGCGAAGAAGGAGAGGTAACTTAACTTATTTATTTTAAAGTCTGATCCGAGGTCTGATAATTGGGGGGTGTCACCACCAGCTCTCTGAGAAGGTCTGGCAGACGTTCTTCTGTACCTCTTGCATGATGTTCTTTGTTTTGATTTCACTCTGTCATCTCCTTTCCTTCTCCCAGCTGTCACCTATTCACACTAATTGCCTCCCTTTATATTCCCTCCAATACTGCCTCACTTTGCGGTTTATACTACTTCCTGGATTGAAGTGATCACTGCTGGAGACTTCTGTTACTGCTTGTTCAGATAAGTCCTTTCTTGTATTGTGTTTCTTTGCTGGCTTGATTCTAGGTGACCCTGACTCCCTCCGTATTAAGTGCAGGGAGCTGGTGGTCGTGTCCCCTCACTATTATAGTGTTTTCAGGTGTCACACAGTCTAGGTACGAGGGCATGCAATCGTCTACCTCTGATACATTTTGTATGTGCTTAGCAGTCAGGGTGAGCTCTTAGGGTTTTACAGGGGTCACCTTTATGCTCCTTAGTTTGGGATCAAGCCAATCAGATGTTTATCCATAACTTCCAGCTATCTGCTATATCATCCGTGACATTATAAACTGCCATTACCGTCTTAAGCATGGATCCGGTTTCAGCCTTGATTGATCGCATGCAGGGTCTTTCACTGGAGGTAGCAGATCTCCGTAAAACTGTGTCTCAGTTTCAGGTGACCGGTTCTGCTTACGTTCATGGAGTTGGTTCAGAGCCTAAGATCTCGCTTCCGGATACGTTCTCTGGGGGTAGTGAGAATTTTGTTCGCTTTAGAGAGGCTTGCAAACTCCATTTTTGCCTACTACCCCATTCCTCTGGTGATGAGGAGCAGAGGGTGGGGATCATCATCTCGCTGCTCAGGGATAATGCTCAGTCTTGGGCCTTTTTGCTGCCGGTGGGGGCACGGCCTCTCCGATCAGTGGATGAATTTTTTGTAGCCCTGGGGCAGATATATGATGACCCGGATCGTATTGCTCTGGCTGAATCTAAACTGCGTCTTTTATGCCAGGGTAAACAGTCCGCAGAGATATATTGTTCTGAATTTCGGAGATGGGCAGCTGATACTGGTTGGAACGATGCTGCACTCCGAAGTCAATTTTGCCATGGTCTTTCGGAGGGATTGAAATATGCATTTGCGTTTCATGAGAGACCTGCCTCGTTGGACTCTGCCATGTCTCTAGCTGTCCGTATTGACAGGCGTCTTAGAGAGAGAGGAGAGACCACTTCTTCATGTCATATTCAGTCCAAGGACAGTGGGGCGGTCTCATTCAGTGCGCAGGGGCCTCAGTCTCTCTCAATCCCCTCTGAGCAGGAGGCCATTCAGCTGGGTTTGCTTGCCTCTGATAGTAGAGGATTCAGCTCTCAGAGGAGGGTTTGTTTCTCTTGTGGGGGAATAAATCATTTGGCTTATGTTTGCCCCTCTAGGAGATTCAGGGAGTTTTCTGAGGGTAATAAAGAAACAAAAAGAAAAAAAACCTCTAAAAACTTTCCATTTGCTACTATTGGCAAGGTTGATGTGGAAATTGAAGGTTGGCTGTTTGCTTGTAGTTCCCGTTTTGTCCTACCTGCCAGGGTGGCGCTAGATAGCAAGAACATTGTTTGTGAGATTTTTGTAGATAGTGGAGCAGCTGTCAATCTCATTGATAATCAATTTGCTATAACACATGGATTCCAGGTATGCACTTTGGAAAAGGATATACCTGTTTTTGCTATCGATTCCGCTCCACTTTCTCAAAAATCGTTAAAGGGCATAGTTCACAATATCCGTTTGACTGTGGGTGATGCTCATGTTGAGGATATGTCATGTTTCGTCCTAAGCGGATTATCTACTCCTCTAGTGTTGGGGCTACCCTGGCTCACTAAACATAACCCCCCCATTGATTGGCAAGCAAGGCAAATAAATGGTTGGAGTGACTTTTGCAGAGAGAATTGCCTCACGGCGTCTCTTTCAGAAGTTTCTACCAAGACTGTACCATCTTTTCTCTCAGAATTTTCGGATGTGTTTTCCGAGAGTGGTGTCCAGGAGCTGCCCCCTCACCGGGAGTATGATTGCCCTATTAAATCTCATCCCAGGCGCCAAGCTGCTAAAATCTCGTTTATACAATCTCTCCCAACCTGAAAGAGTCGCTATGCGTACTTATATCTCTGAGAGCCTGAGAAAGGGACACATCCGACCCTCGAAGTCACCTGTTGCCGCTGGGTTTTTTTTGTTAAGAAAAAAGATGGTCCTTTAAGACCTTGTCTGGATTTCAGGGAGCTGAACTGTATCACAATTTGTGACCCATATCCCCTTCCTCTGATCCCGGAACTGTTTAACCAGATTGTTGGGGCTAAAGTTTTTTCTAAGTTGGATTTAAGAGGGGCATACAATCTAGTCAGGGTCAGGGAAGGGGACAAATGGAAGACGGCCTTCAATACCCCTGAGGGTCATTTCGAGAATTTGGTTATGCCCTTTGGTTTGATGAATGCTCCGGCCGTCTTCCAACATTTTGTGAACAGCAATTTTTATCATGTAATGGGGAAACTTGTACTGGTGTACCTAGGTGTATCTAGATGACATTTAGATTTTTTCTCCTGATTTCAAAACTCATAGGGACTACCTACGCCAGGTCTTGCTCAATCTGCGGGAGAATAAATTGTATGCTAAACTGGAAAAATGTGTGTTTGCAGTTCCGGAGATTCAATTTCTTGGTTTTCTTCTCTCCGCTTCTGGTTTTCGCATGGACCCTGAGAAGGTCCACATAGTGCTTGATTGGGAGCTCCCTGAGAATCAGAAGGCACTGATGCGGTTTTTGGGTTTTGCCAATTATTACATTTAGAATTATTTCTCTCTTGTTAAGCCACTCACTGATATGACTTAAAAGGGGGTAGATTTTTCCTCCTGGTCGGTAGATGCGCTTAAGGCCTTTTCTAGTATCAAGGAGAGTTCTGCTTCCGCTCCCATTTTGGTACAACCTGATGTCTCTCTATCTTTTATTGTTGAGGTGGACGTGGGTGCGGTGTTATCTCAGGGTCCCTCTCCTGCCAAATGGCGACCGGGTGCCTTTTTCTCAAGGAAACTCTCCTCCGCAGAGAGAAATTATGATGTGGGAGATAGGGAGTTGTTGGCCATCAAATTAGCTTTTGAGGAATGGCGCCATTGGCTAGAGGGAGCCAGACACCCTATTACCGTGTTTACCGACCATAAGAATCTGGCCTACTTGGAATCAGCCAAGCGTCTGAACCCGAGACAGGCCAGATGGTCTTTATTCTTTTCTAGATTTAATTTTGCTGTCACGTTCCGCCCTGGGGTTAAAAATGTGAAGGCTGATGCCCTGTCACGTTGTTTTCCGGGAGGGGGGAACTTTGAAGACCCGGGTCCCATTTTGGCTGAATGGGTGGTCGTCTCTGCTCTTTATCCTGATTTGGAGGCAGAGGTTCAGGCAGCCCAGGCAGAGGCTCCTGATCTTTGTCCTTCTGGGAGGTTGTGTGTGCCTCTCGCTTTACGACACAATGTTTTTAAGGAGCACCACGATACTGTCCTTGCTGGGCACCCGGGGAGTAGAGCCACAGTGGATCTCATTGCTCGGAGATTCTGGTGGCCGGCTCTTCGTAAGACGGTTGAGGGTTTTGTGGCAGCCTGCGAGACCTGCGCTCGTGCCAAGGTACCTCATTCACGGCCATCGGGTTCTCTCACCCCGTTACCCATTCCTTCCCGTCCTTGGACGCATCTGTCCATGGACTTCATTATGGACCTGCCTCGTTCCTCGGGGAAGACTGTGATTCGGGTAGTAGTGGACCGTTTTAGCAAAATGCCGCATTTCATTCCCTTTCCTGGGTTACCCAATGCTAAGCCGATGGCGCAAGCATTTGTTGATCACATTGTCAAATTGCATGGCATTCCTTCAGACATAGTTTCTGATAGGGGCACGCAATTTATTTCCAGATTCTGGAAGGCCTTCTGTTCTCGCTTGGGGGTTCGGTTGTCGTTCTTTTCTGCTTTTCACCCGCAGTCGAATGGTCAGACCGAACGCGTCAATCAGAATCTGGAGACATATCTGCGCTGTTTTGTGGCAGAGAATCAGGAGGATTGGTGTTCTTTTTTGTCCCTTGCTAAGTTTGCTTTAAATAACCGTCGCCAAGAGTCCTCTGATAAGTCACCATTTTTTGGTGCATATGGGTTTCATCCGCAGTTTGGGACATTCTCTGGAGAGGGGTCTTCTGGTTTACCTGATGAGGAGAGATTTTCCTCGTCTTTGTCATTTATTTGGCAAAAGATCCAGGGTAATCTTAAGAGGATGAGTGAGAGATATAAGCGTGTGGCGGATAAGAGACGTGTGCCTGGTCCGGACCTGAATGTGGGTGATCTGGTGTGGTTGTCTACAAAGAATATCAAACTGAAGGTTCCCTCCTGGAAGTTGGGTCCTAAGTTTATTGGGCCTTACAAGATCTTGTCCGTCATCAATCCCGTTGCCTTCCGTCTTGATCTTCCTCAGACTTGGAAGATCCATAATGTTTTTCACAGGTCCCTATTAAAACCTTATGTCCAACCCACTGTACCCTCCTCTTTGCCTCCTCCTCCGATTGTTGTTGATGGTAATCTTGAATTTCAGGTCTCTAGGATTGTGAATTCTCGCATTATCTGCGGTTCTCTCCAGAACCTCGTTCATTGGGAGGGTTATGGTCCTGAGGAGAGGATGTGGGTCCCAGTGGCGGACATTAAGGCCACTCGTCTCATCAGGGCTTTCCATAGGTCCCATCCTGATAAAGTGGGCTCTGAGTGTCCGGAGTCTACTCGTAGAGGGAGGGGTACTGTCACTGCCAGCTCTCTGAGAAGGTCTGGCAGACGTTCTTCTGTACCTCTTGCATGATGTTCTTTGTTTTGGTTTCACTTTGTCATCTCCTTTCCTTCTCCCAGCTGTCACCTATTCACACTAATTGCCTCCCTTTATATTCCCTCCCATACTGCCTCACTTTGTGGTTTATACTACTTCCTGGATTGAAGTGATCACTGCTGGAGACTTCTATTACTGCTTGTTCAGATAAGTCCTTTCTTGTATTGTGTTTCTTTGCTGGCTTGATTCTAGGTGACCCTGACTCCCTCCGTAGTAAGTGCAGGAAGCCGGTGCTCGTGTCCCCTCACTATTATAGGGTTTTCAGGTGTCACACAGTCTAGGTTCAAGGGCATAGAATCGTCTACCTCTGAGACCTTTTTTATGTGCTTAGAAGTCAGGGTGAGCTCTTAGGGTTTTACAGGGCTCACCTTTATGCTCCTTAGTTTGGGATCAAGCCAGTCGGATGTTTATCCATAACTTCCAGCTATCTGCTATATCATCCGTGACAGGGGTTTTTATTTGAGGTCTGATACTTGTGGGGGACTGATTTGAGGGTTTGATACTTGGGGGGAGTCTGATTTGAGGTCTGATATTTGGGGGTCTTAATTGAGGTCTGATACTTAGGGGGTCTGATATGGAGGTCTAAACAGGGTCTAATCTGAAGATTAATAGGGGTCTGATCTGAGGTCTGATATTGGGGGAGTCTGACATGGAAGTCTAATTGGGGTCTGATATGGGCATCTGACTTGAATGTCTGATGGGGGTCTCATCTAAGGATCTGATATGGGGGTCTGAGGATCTGATATTGGAGTCTGATTTGGGGATCTGATATGGGGGTCTGATCTGAGGTGTGATATATGGGTCTGATCAGAAAGGTAATGTTTTTTTTTTTTGTACTGGCGCAGGGGGGCACCCTGGCACAGTATCAGTTTAACACAATTATTGTTGTCTGGTCTGAATGGAAAAGATGAGGAAAGATAATATCTGCATCAGAGGAGACATCACTGATATAGAAGGTATGTGAAGCTGTATTACCCTGTATGTTTTGTACCGCTGTATGTAATGTTTTCCAAGTATGCCATTAATGGTAGGAGGTAAGGGGTTACGTTGAGAATTTGACATGGGGGGAGGCATTTAAATTTTTTACTCATCCAGCAGAAAAGCTAGGTACACCACTGCACTTTGCTACAAAGCTCTGAAACAAGGGAGCCCAAGCTGAACTCTTGCACCAGGTCCCATGAGCCTTTAGCTACACCCCTGGTTCTGTTTCTTTTTAAAGAAAGCATGTTTCTACACAATTTTATACCTGTATATGAAAATCAGAAGTGCTATGATAAAAATATGGGAATTTACATTTCACCAAATCAGAATAGTTATCCAACTTGTTAAAGTCAAATCTATGATGTATTTTCAGAGAAGTGTGATTTTTCATAACATTTCACCTTTCTTTGTGCCAACTCTTAGCATTTTTATATTTATAAAGCGGCAATGAAGACTTGTCACTTACTCATCTGACTTGCCACATTTCTCTGTCACATCTGTTAGATTTAGTGTGAGCTTAAGATGCCTACGCACAGCTTTACATCACGCAGCCAGTTTGTAATGCTATCATAACAGCGAACACATGACTATGAATACGCACTAAACATCTTCTATTACATCTTTAAACTAAGTATTACTGCTTAAAAATAATAGAAAAGCTAATGGTCCTATATTCCTTAGCAGTGTCTATATTAAATTTATACATTTTGATTGGATATGTGATATTTAAAAATAAAGGTGGGGATTTATCATTTGTGATGGTTTTGGTGTCTATCTGCTTTGTGAATTTGTGACAAATATAGGAAATGGCGCACAGTAACAACATATAGCATAAGTATAATATAGCATAAGTTCAATTTAGTGTATGCCTATGTCTGTAAAAGTTCACCAGTGGGTGCCTGGCGTGATTATATGGCTGTTTAAAATGTCACACATCATAAATGAGACTTAAAAGTGTTTTAATCTGTAATCCTCGCCAGCTTTTCACTTCATTTCTAAGTGGCGAGCCTCACCAAATTTTGCAACATTTAAACAAATGTTCAAAAATATGCACCAGTTATCTCACACGGGCATCACCTGCAACATTTTTACACCACAAACCTGGTTTAGCAAACTTCAACATTTATACCTGATGGTTAAAAAGATAAACAAGTTGTCAAAAACGCTCTTTAATCAGGCATCACCTTTCCTGACAGTTAATGAATTGTCGGAAGACCAAGGTATATAAAAAGAAAAGTCTTAAAAGTGTCATTCTTTCACAGAAATTCTTTCCCTAATCCTAAGGGTGTTTTAGACAGAAGAAATTGACATTGTTAAGTTTGACCCTGAATATGGTTCATCAAGAGATTCTCTATATTAAACCATCTTGATCTGATTTAAAAACAAACAAATAAAACAAAAAATTAAACCAAGGTTAAAAATATATTATTTTGAAGTAATACATTATATTAATAGATTGCAATATATTGTAATATGATTAACATGGTAAACAGCCAAGGTTTGCACTGACCTATGGACACATAGAGGGAAAGGCTATGGACACATAGAGGGAAGGGGGTGTTAATATTGATTCCACTCATTTTCGGCAAAAAAATATATTTTTTTCAATTGGTCTTTATTAAAAATATTCAACATATTTTCCTGTTTAGATTTCAGTTTAAGTTTATTTGCAGACTAGCAGGCTTTTCTGTTCACACTGAATCCTGTCAGAGAACTGGTCTGATGGCTGGATCTCTAGCCCCTATCTCTGAAGTCCTGACAGCTCATAAATGCTCATTATAGCATAATATTTCATATAGGGTTCTGAGAATAAAGCAAGGAGGCTCCAGCCAGTATATAAGATTACTCCAGGGCTGAATTGGTGGTCTTAAAGGGGTTGTCCAAGTTATGTGAAAAGAAAAAAATACACCGTAAATATGATGGTCAGCAATATATACGCTGCTCAAAAAAATATAGGGAACACAAAAATAACACATCCTAGATCTGATTTAATTAAATATTCTTCTGAAATACTTTGTTCTTTACATAGTTGAATGTGCTGACAACAAAATCACACAAAAATAAAAAAATGGAAATCAAATTTTTCAACCCATGGAGGTCTGGATTTGGAGTCACACTCGAAATTAAAGTGGAAAAACACACTACAGGCTGATCCAACTTTGATGTAATGTCTTTAAAACAAGTAAAAAATGAGGCTCAGTAGTGTGTGTGGCCTCCACGTGCCTGTATGACCTCCCTACAACGCCTGTGCACGCTCCTGATGAGGTGGCGGACGGTCTCCTGAGGGATCTCCTCCCAGACCTGGACTAAAGCATCTGCCAACTCCTGAACAGTCTGTGGTGCAACGTGACGTTGGTGGATAGAGCAAGACATGATGTCCCAGATGTGCTCAATTGGATTCAGGTCTGGGGAACGGGCGGGCCAGTCCATAGCATCAATGCCTTCGTCTTGCAGGAACTGCTGACACACTCCAGCCACATGAGGTCTAGCATTGTCTTGCATTAGGAGGAACCCAGGGCCAACCGCACCAACATATGGCCTCACAAGGGGTCTGAGGATCTCATCTCGGTACCTCTGGCGAGCACATGGAGGGCTGTGCGGCCCTCCAAAGAAATGCCACCCCACACCATTACTGACCCAATGCCAAACCGGTCATGCTGGGGGATGTTGCAGGCAGCAGAACGTTCTCCACGGCGTCTCCAGACTCTGTCACGTCTGTCACATGTGCTCAGTGTGAACCTGCTTTCATCTGTGAAGAGCACAGGGCGCCAGTGGCGAATTTGCCAATCTTGGTGTTCTCTGGCAAATGCCAAACGTCCTGCACGGTGTTGGGCTGTAAGCACAACCCCCACCTGTGGACGTCGGGCCCTCATATCACCCTCATGGAGTCTGTTTCTGACCGTTTGAGCAGACACATGCACATTTGTGGCCTGCTGGAGGTCATTTTGCAGGGCTCTGGCAGTGCTCCTCCTGTTCCTCCTTGCACAAAGGCGGAGGTAGCGGTCCTGCTGCTGGGTTGTTGCCCTCCTACGGCCTCCTCCTCTCCTGATGTACTGGCCTGTCTCCTGGTAGCGCCTCCATGCTCTGGACACTACCCTGACAGACACAGCAAACCTTCTTGCCACAGCTTGCATTGATGTGCCATGCTGGATAAGCTGCACTACCTGAGCCACTTGTATGGGTTGTAGACTCCGTCTCATGCTACCACTAGAGTGAAAGCACCGCCAGCATTCAAAAGTGACCAATACATCAGCCAGGAAGCATAGGAACTGAGAAGTGACCTGTGGTCACCACCTGCAGAACCACTCCTTTATTGGGGGTGTCTTGCTAATTGCCTATAATTTCCACCTGTTGTCTATCCCATTTGCACAACAGCATGTGAAATTGATTGTCACTCAGTGTTGCTTCCTAAGTGGACAGTTTGATTTCACAGAAGTGTGATTGACTTGGAGTTACATTGTGTTGTTTAAGTGTTCCCTTTATTTTTTTGAGCAGTGTACATAAGCTAAAAAGTTTTAGACAAAATAAAATGATATTTACTCATTTCCTTATTTCTCTTCTACCCCTTTGTTTACTGCAATAACAACAATCTCTGAGGTTTTCTTCATGAATATTTGTGGGCATCAACAAATGCTGTCTTTCCTCTCCACCTGCTCTGCAAATGTTGTGAATAAAATTGCTGCCCTGTCTATAGGCTGGCTGCTGGGATACTCATGTTGTATATGTAGTTCTAGAAGTCCCAGTTATACAGTACAATGACATTTCTCATACATACAGGATTTCCCCCTACCTGTTCTTGTGCAATGCTCTGCAGAACTCCTCCAGTCTGTCATCTCTATGTTTTCACGGTAAGGAGGGAAGATCCTGTGCCCAGCATTTGTCTCTACAATGCCTGGAGAAACCCTGCAGCTGCTCAGCAAAGCCTCCAGTCCTGAGTCTGTGCTGCTGATGGTAGAAGGGGTTAAATTTTGCTAAAGAATCCAGTGGGAGGGGAGACACAAAGCAGACAGCTCAGCCAGCAGATCCCGCAGTCCAGGGACGTGTAGGCAGCACAGTGCCATCTTGTGCACAGACATAGACCTGCTCCTAAGGCTTGTGCACAATACATCATCAGAGCAGGCAGAGAAGCTGACATCATAGGTCATGTGACATTCAGTAAATTTTAGAACAAGTAAGTGAATTGTAATCCCCTTACATTTGGTTAGTTAGAAACATCCAAAGAACAAACAAATTACTTGGACATCCCCTTTAAACAAGGGGATAGCATATAATGGAAAGCAGTAAATGCATGGTCATCTGCAATACTGTTTTTGTTACACCAAGTTTATTCAGGAATTAAGCTCTGTTTACACTTGCATTTAATAGTTATTGTATGTGGTTCAAGTATTTTTGATGGCAAGAAAGAATAATATTGCAGTCTAATGTGTAATTTTTGCCATAGATATTCTGAAACCTCAATGAAATCCTAACAGACTCCAATTTGAGCCAATTTGAAAATGTCAAGGCTGTTATAAACCAAACCAAAACCATTCTAATCTAGACAGAGGCTTAAATTTTCAAATAAGGATGACAGATGACATTTTTTTATTGTCTTTTGGGTAGATAAATAAAAGGTCCATAGTAATTTTATAAACCCAGTAAACATTGAGAACAAAATGAGTAGACTGTAAGTACACCCTGAACTGCAGCCAACTTTGACATATCTTTACAGATAACCAGAAACCAGCTATTCACAGCAATAAGCACAGGCATTTGACATCTGCTCACACTTAAGCAAAGTAAAAAAAAAATAATAACCTTGCGAAGTGTTAAAACTAAAGTTCACCCGAAGGCCATATAAATGAGATATACAACAATCATGACAAGCACTTGGACTAAAACTGTGGGAAATTAAAAGTGCCTTATGAATAAATTCAATAAACATTTCACAGAATAATGTTATTACTAGTAATAGTTACAGTAATTACACAGAGTACTTGGAGAATTTTAGCCAAGCAAATCACACATTCATTCTATGCCAGGAACAGGATGGCTGCCAATTGTTTAACCAGCCAAAATACTTCTATTCCGAGCATCAGGTCAATAGAAATTAATTGTATTAAGTAATGTCCCAGGAAGCCGCGAAGTATAATCAGCTATAACAATGTGTATCATATGAAATAATACATGAAATTAGATATTGGAGATTTTCAGTGAGTAGTAAAAAAAAGGTGCAATTTATGACATCAATGCTACTTTTTATTTAAAGGGTATGGTCTATCTGAAATAGGAAATGCTAGAAAATACTATAAATGTCAGGTAGGGGCAGGTCCTACATCTGAAACCCTCTCACTTCTCCAGAAGAGTGGCCACAAAGTGAACAGAGAGCAGCCACGCCTATGTGCCCCCCCCCCCCTCTGTTCACCACTATGGGAATTATGAGCGCTAAGCACTGGCTCAGCTATTTCCTGCATTCCTAAAATGGTGAATGAAGTGGTGGCAACGCTTACATGGTGCACACTCCATTCACCTCTATGGAACTTCCAAATATAGCTGAGCACACTTACTTCGCTATTTTTGGAACCCCTATAGCAATGTGTGGAGAGCACACTGTAAATGCATGGTGTGGTATGCTTCACTTCAGGGGTCCTCCCATAGGTGGACCACACCCTTGTCTGACATTGATGCCATCCATATCTCAAATGGGTTAACGGCTTTAATAGCCTCTGGTAGCATTTTACACATAGCTCAGGCTACAATAATAGAAGCATTTGGCACCCGTGCCTCATCAATTTCTCTTGCCAACTTTACAGAATAGAATGTCAAACAAATCATTGTTACTTAAGAACACTGTGCTATTTCGGTTTCTTTCATTCCTCCTGCAGCAAGACACCACTGAAACAGTAATTATTCTAGAGAAGTCTGAAAAAAATGTAGTTATTGTATATTTTATGCATTAGAATGAAACATTTATTTGATTTGGCGTCACATTTAAGAGTAAAATTGTATTCATAAAAACCCTAGCAGGAATGATTTCTAATATATGCAGGCACAGGAATGAGTCAGTTCTAACAGAATGTTCACATTGTTAATATATAAGGTTTTTAGTACTTCTATCCTTTTTAGAAATATATAGGTTGATAAATAGTGTTGAGCGAACCCGAACTGTAAAGTTCGGGTCCGTACCGAACTTGGCAAATTCGGGTACCCGGACCCGAACCCGAACTTTGCCGGAAAAGTTTGGGTTCGAGTTTGGTGTTCGGGCATTTAATAAAGCTTTTGAAAAGGCTGCAGGGCACTTAGAAGCCATCTTAGCCATGTCTAGTAATGGCATGGCTGTGATTGGCCAGTGCATCATGTGACCCAGCCTCTATACAAGCTGGATCACGTGTAGCACCGACCCATCAGCTCTGAGTAGTGCAGGGACAGGAAGCAGGCAGCTGAAGCAAGGGAGAGTGTTAGGAATCTGGCTATTTGTTTTGTGGGTGACCTATAATGATTTTTTTCTGGGTGCAATGCACTATTTTTGTACCTCTGACACAAAAATATAATAGTTAATCTGTCTATTAGTTCGATGGGTGACATATACCCATTTTTGGTGTGAGATACATGTGCACTTTACACGTGAAAGGGAAATTAATATAGTTAATCTGACTGTTAGTTCGGCCGGTGATATATACCCATTTTTGGTGTGAGATACACGTGCACTGCATATGTGACAGGGAAATTAATATAGTTAATCTGTCTGTTAGTTCGGTGGTTGACCTATACCCATTTTGGGTGTGAGATACACGTGCACTTTATATGTGACAGGAAAATTTATATAGTTAATCTGACTGTTCGGTCGGTGACATATATCCATTTTTGGTATGAGATACACGAGCACTGCATCCATGACAGGGAAATTAATATAGTTAATCCGTCTGTTAGTTCGGTGGGTGATATATTCCCATTTTTGGTGTGAGGTACACCTGCACTGCATACGTGACAGGGAAATTAATATAGTTAATCTGTCTGTTAGTTCGGTGGGTGACCTCAAAGAATGAGGAGAGCATCAAATAAGGGACGTGGCAAAGGTCATGGTGCTGCTGGTGCTGGTGGAGCTCCTGTTGTAGGGAGAGGACGTGGTCGATCTGTGCTAGCTACATGCTTAAATGAAACACCTTCCTCAGGTGCACGTAGGTCATAGGACGTTCAGCGTCATTTTGTAGGCCCGAAAAATGGTGTACGAATGGTGAGGCTACAACAAGTAGAGGCGGTAGTAGATTGGATGGCTGACTGTGCCTCCAGTTCCTTCACATTGTCTCCCACCCGGTCCCCTGCTGAAACCACAGAGTTTGCACCTGCAGCCCATGGGCATCTGTCTTTCAACTCACCCCCTTGCAAATCAGCTAAGCAGTCTAAGCCTCAAGTCATGCAGCAGTCTCTTATGCTTTTTGATGACTCTGCTGGTGGGGTTTCCATGGGCCATCCACTTAGCCCTGCCCCAGAAGTGAAAGAGATTGAGTACACTGATGCCCAACCAGTTATGTTTCAGGATGTGGACATGGGAGGACCACCGCAGCACGTCTCTGATGATGATGACGAAACATAGGTGCCAACTGCTGCGGCTTTCTGCCATGTGAAGACCGGCAAGGAGGACAGGGGGGAAGAGTGGGTGGAAGATGATGTGGAGGATGATGAGGTCCTAGACCCCACATGGAATCAAGGTCATGCGAGTGATGTGTGCAGTTCAGAGAAGAGGCGGTGGTCACAAAGCGCCAGTCGCACAGCATAAGAGGGAGCAGGGTGCAAAAGCAGACTGGCCGTCCACTAGCCAGTACGCCTGCTACTGCCCACCACACCCAGGGACTGAACACACCAAAGCCAGCTCCAAGGTGTTCCCTGGCATGGCAGTTCTTCAGACAATGTGCTGACGACAAGACGCGGGTGGTTTGCACGCTGTTCAATCAGAGCCTGAAGTGAGGCATAAATGTTGTAAACCTGAGCACCACCTGCATGACCAGCATATAAATGCAAAGCATGAGCTGCAGGGAAGTACACACCTGGAAGACCACAAAAGATCTCGGGCTCCTCTTGCTCCCTCTTCTGCTGTGGTCTCGGCCTTTTCCTCCCCCTCCGGAGTGAGAGTGGCACCTGACACCCCGCAAACAGAGGATGTGGCAGCAACACCACCACCTCCACCACCGTCTCCCAGCATGTCCACACTGTTCCATGGAAGCATTCAGCTGTCCATCCCCCAAATGCTGGAGAGAAAGAGGAAGTACCCCCTTACCCACCTGGGATCCCTGGCTCTGAATGCCAGCATTTAAAAATTACTGGCCTTCGAAATGTTGTCATTCCCTCTGGTGGAGACAGAGACTTTTTATAAATCTTATAGCGTTGGCTGTCCGACAGTACGTGGTTCCAAGCCGCCACTACTTTTCCAGGCGAGCCATCCCTGCCCTGCACAAACGAGTGGCAGACAAAATCAGGTGACCCTCAAGATTGGCCTGGTGGTATGCGATAACATGCAAAATCTCGCAGCAGCTCTGGGGCTAGCTGGTTTGATGCACATCCCTTGCCTGTCGCATGTGCTGAATTTGGTGGTGCAGAGGTTTACTGAAAAATTTCCCCGATATGTCAGAGCTGCTGCCGAAAGTGCAGGCCCTCTGTGCGCGCTTTCACTGTTCTCACCCTGCTGCTTGCCTGTCTGCACTGCAGCGTAACTTTGGCTTTCCCGCTCACCGCCTCATATGCGACGTACCCACAAGATGGAACTCCACCTTGCACATGCTGAAGAGACTGTGCGAGCAGCAGCAGGCGATAGTCGAGTTTCAGCTGCAGCACACACGGGTGAGTTGCTCTGCGGAACAGCACCACTTGAACACCAACGAGTGGGCATCCATGCGGGACGTGTGTGCCAAGTTTCTTTGTTTTGAGTACTCCACCAACATAGCCAGTGCCGATGTCGCAGTCCTCAGCGTTACTATCCCACTTCTATGTCTCCTTAAAAAAACACTTTGGGCGATGATGGAAGAGGATGTGACACAGGAGGAAGAGGAGGAGGAAGAGGGATCATTTCCACGGTTATCAGGCCGGTCATTCACAAGTGGCTTGGAGGGTGGGTTCCTGCACCAACATAGACCAGGTACGCAACTGTCCAGCCAGGGCACAGTTCTGCAGGATGAGGAGGAGGAGGATGATGATGATGAGGAACCGTGTTCACAGCAGGGTGGCACCCAAAGCAGCTTATGGGCATCAATGGAGCATGGCTGGGGGGACACAGAGGACATAGATGATACACCTCCGACAGAGGACAGTCTACGCAACGACCGCCGAGTTGCCCACATTCTAACTAGTGCTGATTACTAGGTGGCCACCCTGCTGGATCCCCACTACAAGGACAACGTGCTGTCCTTAATTCCGTCACTGGAGCATGATCAAAAGATGCGCAAGTACATGTGCACGCTGGTAGACGCACTGATATTGGCATTCACACCTGACAGCGGGGGCTCAGTGGAAGCACAAGGTGAAGGCAAAGGAGGAGGAAGAAGGGCACCACCAGCACTTCAGAAGGGAGGGTTAGCATGGTCGAAATGTGGAAAAGCTTTGTCAGCACACTACAACAACCAGCACCACCAGCTGATATGGAACGTCTTAGCAGGAGGCAGCATTTCAGCAACATGTGGAAAAGTACGTGTGCACATGCCTACACATACTGACTGATGGGTCTTCCCCATTTAACTTCTGGGTCTCCAAATTGGGCACATTCCCTGAGCTTGCCCTTTACACTTTGGAGGTGCTGGCCTGCCCTGCAGCAAGTGTATTATCCAAACGTTTGTTTAGCATGGCAGGGAGGGTAATCACAGACAAGCGCAGCCGCCTGTCCACAGCCAACGTGGACAAGCTTGTGTTCATTAAAATGAACCAGGCATGGATCCCACAGGACTTGTCCGTACCTTGTGCCGAGTAGACAAGTATACCGGCCACACCCAGCCATTGTTATACTCCAGCGCACTTTCTCTTTGCATTCTACTCCACTTTGACCTCCGCCTCCTAGTTCAAGATTATTATTTTGAATTTTTTTCTATTCTATGTTATTTTAAGTCATTTCCCTAACCATATTTGTTTGCAGGGCAACTGTCTTGCTATTACCCCCATTTTGCTTCCTTTTACACCCCTCTAGCCCTTTCTAGGACTATGTTACAGCATTTTTAGTGCAGCAAAGTTAAGTTCCTTATTGACTTCAATGGGGTTCGGGTTCAAGTTTGGGTCAAGTTTGGGTCCCGAACATCCACGGGTCCTCTCATCCTTATTGATAAATAAAAGTTTCTTTGGAAGTTTTTGTTTCTGCCAGCATGTGACACCATAGCATTAAAGGGAACATGTCACCACAAAATACAATCTGCAGCATGTTGTAGAGCAGGAAATGCTGAGCAGATTGATATATAGTTTTATGGGAAAAGATTCAATAAAAACCTTTGTTCTTTTATGCATTGGAGTCAAGGGGTAATGGTGGCGGGTTCTCTCTAACTGGCCGTTGGTAATCATGAGAAGTGTTAATTTGTTTATTGACAGGCATTAATTTCCTAGATATCCGCTAATGTTCAGTTGAAGGATAAATTTATATTATTAGCCATCCTGGTGTATAGAAATAAAGTTTTAACAGTGATGTCTATAATTCTCTGAAAAAAATGATTAACCTTTCCAGTTTACACATAATTATATTTAATGGTAGGGACATAATTATAGAAAGGCTATGATTGAATTTCATTGTGATTAATGCTGATCTAATTCTAAGATAGCCAAGCTAGATAGTAAGAGAAAATTTGCCTTTCATATTGAATCTTTCTTAAAGGGGGTCTGTCACGAGAAATTTACTGTTAATCCTGGCACAAAGCTGAATGTGATTATAACTTTCCCTCCACAACTCATGCCGTGGTCTCTAGGCAGGCCACCTCATACACCTCAGGGTGCAGGGCTATATCGGCAGCATCACTACTTAAGCTTGATGGTGAGACACCGTATCTACTGTCACTCGCTGTGTTGTTTCTGGGACCAAGAGGTATATACTGTTTCTTTGTTTAGCCCGCACCATTTATAATCCGATGTGGGACAATATCCCTAATAGAACCACCTGCATATTTGGCTTAATTTATAGGTCCCCTCATGATAATGAACACCATAGTTCAGTAGAAACGTTTCAGGACATAGCCCACATTTCAATTGTAGGACTTTTTCCAGGGCTCTGCTGTAGGCAGGGAGTAGGGAAACTCCAGGGGGATCCCTCCCGACCGTGTAGTCACTTGACCCACCTTGATAACCAGATAAGATAAAGGGCATTTAGGGATTGCTAGGGGCAGCCAGGTCTTCTCTTCTGATCCTGCCTGGAGTATTCATTTTTAACGGCAGCCAGATTCTGCTCTTTTGTATATATTTTTTATTTCAGAAAAGTGTTTTGTTTTGGGCCTTGTATTTTATCTACAGCAATCAAAAGCTATGCTTTAAATATTGTATTTCCCAGTAGAGGCATGATCCTGGTTATATATTCAATGCTAAGCCACTTGTGGACACATGTGCCTCCTGCTTCCTCTGTCAGCTCCTCCTCTCCTTCTTAATTGACAGAGCAAAATTTCTGCATAGTGATCTGGCCTGACCCTGACAATCAATAAACGGGTGGGAAGGACTGGTGTAGAAAGCAGGAGGAGCTAGGGTGCACAAAGTGACTTGGGAAAGCCCCTTGGGACAGCTCATTTGCCCATGAATTAAAAGTACTTTTTTCTCCACAATAAGGCCACATGCACACAACGTTGTGTGTTTTGCGGTCCGCAAATTGCGGATCCGCAAAACACGGATGGCGTTCGTGTGTGTTCCGCAATTTGCAGAACGGCGCGGACAGCCATTAATATAACAGTCTGTTCTTGTCTGCAAAACGGACAAGAATAGGACAGGTTATATATTTTTTGCGGACCACGGAACGGAGCAACGGATGCGGAAAGCACACGGAGTGCTGTCCGCATCTTTTGCGGCCCAATTGAAGTGAATGGGTCTGCATCCAAGCCGCAGATATTGTGGCTCGGATGCGGACCAAAACAACGGTTGTGTGCATGAAGCCTAAAACTGATTTAAATAGCTGAAAACAGATATAAATACAATAATTTCTGCTGTTGATCAAAGAAATAAAAGGTAATAATAAAGAACCAGCCATTTTGATCTATATTTATTGATTATATTATATTGCTATATATTTTGCTTTGCTTATGCTGAACAATCTGTATCATAAAAAAGGTAATACATTTTCAAGAACCATGTTCAGGAGATGGTTAATATTGACTGCTCAGAAAACATTGTTTTGCTGCTGGGATTTTTGTCCTCATAAAAGTGTTACATTCTCCATTGTATCAGTTCAGTTCCGTAATGTACACATTATGAAGCCCTATGTGGAACAACATACCAATCACCTGCTCTTCATAGGTACCTGTTGTTACAGGCATTTTGGCATATGAATTCCCAAGTCTCTTGTATTTGTGATAATGATGTAGTGTTCCACGGTGATCTTTAGTAGCCAGCCTATCATGGTTGACACACAATTAAATTAATAGACCACATTGGGGAAAGAAAAGATCTATATATAGCAATGAGGAACCAAAGAAACTGTGATAAATGGAACATAGGTGACAGGTGACACTAACAGTGTGGAACAAAATCTGTCCAAAGATTTAAAGAAAATGCTGCATCTAGCCCTTATAATATCAAATCTGTTGTTCTTAACGGTAGTCAAAAAAAAAATAATTGTACTGATTCTTAGATAAAATTTAATAAAATGGCAAGAGCCCTTTTTTTTAATAGGATAATAAGACTGCTATGCTATGCACCTGAATTTGCTCGGCCTGCAAATCTTTATGGGTAGTATTAAAAAGAATGCACATGGCTGACAGATGGATTAGAACTAATTGAATTTTAAATGCTAATTCTTATGCAGGTTTCATTGGATTCTTGAAACCTGCCATTGTCAAAATTAAACAACAACACTGCCAGTTTATCTTATGGCTCACAAAGCAGTTTCTATAAAATCAGAGAGACAGTGGACTAGTTCTGACATTCTCAGCTGCAAATACACATGTTCCTCCATTTTTAATAGATTTTATAGGTCTTTTGTTTAACACACAACACCAGTGTTCATAATACAGGATTATGTAATTGATTTTAAGACTAATTGCTGGCCCTGAAAGGATATGGTTATTTGCACAACCATATTTTTTTAACGTGCTAATGGATAGTCCAATAACTTATACAAGTCAGTGATCCAAGAAAGTCGCTTTAAGCCATATTCCGGTCTATTTTGGGGTATCAAGTTCTCCCATTCAATAATAAAAAATAAAAAAAAACTGCACATGGAATCCATCACCTGTTCTTGGATGTTTTTTTTTTTTTACGGATATAGAAAAAATAGACACTGTCATAGAAAGGAGCTTTAACATTTAGTTTAGTGGACTTCATCGTATAATATGTGGCTGCGTGATTACTCCCTTGCCTCTTGTGGTCTTCCCTATTACCTCTTATACATTTTTAAATACCATCAATTTATTACAGCTCCAAGATCCCATAGATTTCAGAAAACTGGCATAAAAGTTGATAAATGTGCTGGGTTAACTGTCCCCGCTCCCTCTCCACCCTTACCACGCCCCATCTGAGAAATTGGTAAGGTCAGTGTAGAAACGCCACTGGCACCTAGATTTAGGTGCAATAATGCTTAAACACCTACAAATACAAAGTTTGCAACTTCTGTACACCAGAAAACTGGTGTGTATGGGAATAAAGTAAATGCTGGATACATAGGCAGTTTTTGATGACATCATCTATGCAATACCTAGACAACTTCAAAAGTGTGTTATATGCTACAAGAGACTGCTAAAATAATACATTTTGATCAGGGCCACTGACTTGTAGTGTATGTTTTGTAGATACTTTTGGCATGCAGAGAACATGCATTTTTTTGGATACTCATTTTGCAGATACCCCAGTGCCCCCACTGATTCCAGCTTCACAGGCTCTACTTACCAATAAGCCTCTATAAGAAAATGGTGGAGACATGGAGACTGACACACTGAACCACTAAACCATGGAGATAAAATGTTCCCACTTATGTGCAGAAATTAGCAGTGAGCAGCTTGTTAACCTGAAAGCCTCATTTATACCTTGCTGAGGTATATTGCACTTGGTGGACCCTGTGAGCAAAACAACCCCATGGGTCACAACATATTCAGCTCAGGGTGAAGCCCCCTGTTGCCCATAAGCACCCTGTATAACCACTTGATGCAGCAGATGTAACCTCCATATCTGTTAAGATGTTGGTGATCAGGTGATTTATACAAGTGACTTCCTCCCTGTTTACCCCCTTTTCAGGTTGAGAAAGCATTTAGCGCAAGAGTAGACACAGAACATTCTGCTGCATGTATGTACTCAAGTGCCCCATCCAGTGTTTACACTCTGTACCATAGGTTTCAAAGTGAGAGCTACACAACCGCTTATGACATTTCAGACTGTGTCCAACTTTTTAATTAAACAAATTTGCTTCTTGCAGAATTAATATAACATGCTATAATCAGTTTCAAGATGTCTTCCACCGCATTCTTAATGACATTTCCAGATCATCATACTTATAAAGCATTACCAGCATATGACAGTAGAAATACATTCATTACCAGCAATGGCTATCAGCATCACAATTTGGTTAGGATTGTAATTTTAAAAATTACAATTTAGAATGTAATAAAAAAAAGCCATGGTGCTGGTTATGCAGGACGTGTTTCCATTAAGTTTGTGCCTTAATTGAGGTTTTTTAGTGCCTTTTACTTCTTTAGACCATATGTTTGCCATCTAGTGACACAAATAATAAATTTAGTTTTACTTTACTTCCTCAAATCAGCACTCTTTAAGGAATTTTATGGATTTTGAAAAGCTGCCCAAGCTTCTATTCTCCACTGCTGATAATTGAAACTGGAGATTTTAAGTTTCATTTTATTTTTTATTTTTTTGCTAATAGCTTTGAAAATGATTTTCTCTCTAAAGGTGCCAAGGATTTAAAGAGTGTTGTAAATTATAATAAACAAGCAAACTAAGAAAAAAGCCTTTAATTCGTATAATACAGATATACTGCACAAACGAAGGATCACTGGGATTATCATTTTAGAGAAAGTGTATGGGAGTCATTAGAGAATGTGCACAAAAAAAGGACATGTTCTTTCATTTTTTTCTGTTAGAAAAAAATGTTTACCAACAGCTGGTTAACCACTTTCCGACCACCCATTGACTATAAACGTTCTTGGGCGGTCGGTTTATCTCTGAATGGACATTCTGAAATGTCCATTCAGAGATCGCAGCTGCACACTAATCGTGCAGCTACAAGGCAGGGGGCCCACAGTCAGTGACAGCAGGGCAACCCAGAGAGAGGGCAGGGACCATTCCTGGGTGTCCCTGCCTTCTAGATCACTGCATACACAGTGCTCAACGAGCGATGTCTATTCAGATAAGGAAGCGCTATTTAGCTTCCTGTCCCTGGCTAGTAGTCATGCATTGCTGTGGCCGGGTGAGTGTAGGAGCTGTCGGGTCTTCCATAGACCTCGATCAGCCCTGCACTGAGGCTGTAAAGCGCTGTACTATGATGTACAGCCTATCGGGGGGGGGGGTGTATTTCCCCTATAACTGGGGCTACTATGTCAGCCCCAGTTACAGGAGAAATCAATAGTAAAAAAAAAAATGAAGTTAAATGTCCCCCAGAGGTCATGTATGACCTTATGGGGGACACAAAGTGTAAAATAAATAATAAAAAAAAATAAAGTGTTTTTAAAAATAAATTAAAAAAAGTATCATAAAAAAAAATTCCCCATTTTTTTAAATAAGAGATTTGACTCTTATTTAAAAAATGTTAAAAAATTGAAGAAAAAAAATATAGACACTAAGACTCTATGAATATTGCAACACAAAAACATATTTTTTTTTCTAAAAATAATCTTATTGTGTAAAATGTAAAAATATAAATAAAAAATAGATATATTTGGATTGTGTAAAACGTAAAAATATAAATAAAAAATAGATATATTTGGATTGTGTAAAACATAAAAATATTTTAAAAAAATAGATATATTTGGTATCGCCGCGTCCGTCACAATTGGCTCTACAAAAATATCACAGGATTACACCATCAAGTGAACGGTGTAAAAAAACCAAATAAAAATGATGTCAAAACTGTTTTTGTTAGAAGAAAAAAAGCAAAATAGACATATTTTGTATTACTGCTTCCGCAATGACCGACTCTATAATAATATCATATGATCAAGAATGCTGCATTAGAGAATGCTGCCACACACTTTTTGTCTCTCACAAGACCAGAGGACAGGGCACTGTCTGCTAAAATACAGAATATGATATATTTATTTCTCTCAACTTAGGGGGCCATTGGTTCTCCTTAACCCCTTCCCAACCACCTAACGTAAAGTTATGTCAGCGCATGGGTATTTAAAAATGATGCCTGCTCGTGAGCACAGTGGGAGCCATAGCCGCTGCGTACCTGTTGTTTTAAACAGCAGGCACCCAGGACTAATGTATGCGTGGTCTTATTTTGTGGGTCAGTATGATTGAGATGAGATGAAATGTATATACTTTTATTATGTTTTACTTCTTTAAATGGAAACCTTTAAAAAATATTCTGTTAACCATACCTTTTTTTTTACATCTACAAAGCAGTGTGGGGGCTTAGTTTTTGCAGGACAAGCTGTATTTTGTGGTTGGCACCATTTTCAGTGTGACTTTTTGATCACTTTTTTTGGGGGGGGCAGTGTGACCAAAAATAGCAAATTGTCCCTTTTTCAGTTATGGAATTTACTGCACACAATAAATATTGTTACATTTTAATAGTTGTGGCATTTTTAGATAGGTCAATACCAATTTTGTTTATTTATATAATTTTTGACTAAAATTGAGAAAAGGGGTGGATTTAATTTTGAATACTTTTGTGTTTTTTTATATTTTTTTAAAACTTTTTTCTTTGTACCTTTTAGACCCCTTAGGGAACTTGTACATGCAATCTTCTGACCGGTTGTCCCATAGACTGCAAAATAATATTATTGCAGTCTATGGAATTTTCACTGCCTACCTATGAAGCTATGCCTAAGGTTTGGCTTTGAAGACAGCTCACAATAACAAGTCTGGGATGCTTCACAAGAAGCTGATCAAAGCCTGACAATTTTACTATGGGGGCTCAGATTAGAGCACAGAGGGAACTCCCTAACTGTGTCTAACCCCACAGATGCCACAGTTTCTATTGACAGAGGCACCTGAGGGGTTAAATGGCCATTATTAAAGTAATCTCTATTCTCAGTCACTGCCATGTGAGACTGCTGCATATATCCCCTGAATGCTTATGATGTGCAGGAATGTCATATTGTATTAAGTGGTTAAATTGTCAGAAAAGGTCACCTAAAATATTTCCATTTACCAGTGATTTAAAAGTGAATCATGTTTAGTTTCGAAAATTAGCTATAGGTTGTGTAAATTTTTTGCTTGCTGGATTAAATACAGTCTCAGAAATTAAGAAATGGCACTGCAGCACACATACACATATAAGAACATAAAACTCTATTATTTTTTCATATATGTATTTTTTATAATCTGCTGGGCCATTTTTCCTGAAACAAGCAGACACATTGTGATTGAAGCCTTGAATAAAGAGCACTCAATTTAAAGAGAATATTCTAGAAGAACCGGTGGCATTAATTAAATTTATGTTGACAATCTTCTGGCGATTTATTACAGCAATAAATTAATGTAGCACACTTGAAGATGGTAAACTGTAAAGCATGGAAATGAAATAGTAAAGGCCTTATGAAGCATCTGATGAATGTTTGCACAAACATCAAACAGTGACTGAGCATGTACTGAACATCCTTGAACAAAGTGAAAGACCTGCAATAGTAATAGAACTAAATTTAAAAAAGCAGGGGTGTCTGTCTATCTGTCTGCCTGTCTGTCAATCTCATATCTAGCTATCATCTCATATCTATCTGTACATTTTTCTGTTTGTATATAGGGTACAGTGAATAGATTAAACCCACCAACAGGTGAATGACATTGATTTTCTCATGATGAATCTGTCATTGGGTGGGATGTATTAGGCAGCAAGTTCTTGAAGTTGATATGTTGTAAGCAGGAAAATTGGGCAAGAGTAAAGATCTGAAAGATGTTGACAAGAAGTGAATAGTAGTGTTGAGCGCGAATATTCGAATTGCGAATTTTTTTCTCGAATATCGCAATTTCGAGATTTCGCGAATATTTAGAATATCGTTCTATATATTCGCGAAATCGAATATTCGTTTTTTTTCTATTATATTTTTTTCTTTCCCACTTCCCTAAAGTTGTTCTTACCTGTCCTTTGGATTCCTGGCTTCCTGGCTGCTCCAGTCAGTGGCGTTTTCAACTTACTGCTATATTCCATATTAGCTAAATTACAATCTAATCTATATGTGTATTTTACGAAATTTCGCAATAGTCGCAATTGCGATGCGAGTAATATAACACGAAATATTCGCATGAAGATTTCAACTTAGCACTGCTATACTCCATATTCTAGCCTAATATGGAATATAGCTGTGCTAAGTTAGCACTGCTATATTCCATATTAGGCTAGAATATGGAGTATAGCAGTGCTAAATTGAAATCTTCATGCGAATATTTCGTGTTATATTAGTCGCATCGCAATTTCGACTTTTTCAAATGTTCTTAATATTGCTCTAACTTCGTCTTTTAGAAATTTCGTAATATTGCTCTAACTTCGTCTCTTAGAATATTCGTAATATTCTAAAAGACGAAGTTAGAGCAATATTACGAAATTTCGTAAAATACACATATAGATTGTAATTTAGCTAATATAGTGCTATAATCCCTTTTTTTTCCTGTAATTTTTTTTTGCCTCTTCTGAACTTAAGCTTTGTAAAATATGTACACTATTAAAAAATATTACTATAGCAGTATATTAGCTTAAATACAATCTATGTGTATTTTACGAAATTTCGTAATATTGCTCTAACTTCGTCTTTTAGAATATTACGAATATTCTAAAAGACGAAGTTAGAGCAATATTAAGAACATTTGCAAATGTCGAAATTGCGATGCGAGTAATATAACACGAAATAGTCGCATGAAGATTTCAACTTAGCACAGCTATATTCCATATTCTAGCCTAATATGGAATATAGCAGTGCTAACTTAGCACAGCTATATTCCATATTAGGCTAGAATATGGAATATAGCAGTGCTAAGTTTAAATCTTCATGCGACTATTTCGTGTTATATTACTCGCATCGCAATTTTGACTTTTGCAAATGTTCTTAATATTGCTCTAACTTCGTCTTTTAGAATATTCGTAATATTCTAAAAGACGAAGTTAGAGCAATATTACGAAATTTCGTAAAATACACATAGATTGTATTTAAGCTAATATACTGCTATAGTAATATTTTTTAATAGTGTACATATTTTACAAAGCTTAAGTTCAGAAGAGGCAAAAAAATATTACAGGAAAAAAAAGGGATTATAGCACTATATTAGCTAAATTACAATCTATATGTGTATTTTACGAAATTTCGTAATATTGCTCTAACTTCGTCTTTTAGAATATTCGTAATATTCTAAGAGACGAAGTTAGAGCAATATTACGAAATTTCTAAAAGACGAAGTTAGAGCAATATTAAGAACATTTGAAAAAGTCGAAATTGCGATGCGACTAATATAACACGAAATATTCGCATGAAGATTTCAACTTAGCACAGCTATATTCCATATTCTAGCCTAATATGGAATATAGCAGTGCTAACTTAGCACAGCTATATTCCATATTAGGCTAGAATATGGAATATAGCAGTGCTAAGTTTAAATCTTCATGCGACTATTTCGTGTTATATTACTCGCATCGCAATTTCGACTTTTGCAAATGTTCTTAATATTGCTCTAACTTCGTCTTTTAGAATATTTGTAATATTCTAAGAGACGAAGTTAGAGCAATATTACGAAATTTCGTAAAATACACATATTAGCCTAGCCATAGTCATTAGCATAGGAACGTTGCCTTATACTATCAAGATAAATTTTCGCAATATGCGAAAAAATAATTTCGCGATAATTGGAATAATTGCGAATATTCGATTTCGACGAATATAACACGAATATTCATGCGAATATTCGCGAAATATCGCGAAATCGAATATGGCACCTCCCGCTCATCACTAGTGAATAGCATGGTTGTCAACATTTTTCTATAGGGACATTTTGTGGCAATTTATTGAGGTGTCTCTTGTTGGGTGGGGTTTGCCTACATATACACTGCCTGTCCAAAAAATGAAGTTGCCACCCAAAAAAAAATGAAAAAAAAAGAATAATGAGGTTAATGGGTGAAAATGATGTCTCATGCTCCCTGAACCACTCTTTCACAATTTGATCCCGATGAATCCCGGCATTGTCATCTTGGAATATGCCCGTGCCATCAGGGAAGAACAAATCCATTGATGCAATAACCTGGTCATTCAGTATGTTCAGGGAGTCAGCTGACCTCCTTTTTGGAGCACATACTGTTGCTGAATTTAGACGTGACCAACTGCAGCAACCCCAGATTATAGCACTGCCGCCATAGGCTTGTACAGTAGGCACTAGGCATGATGGATGCATCACTTCATCTACCTCTCTTCTTACCCTGATGCGCCCATCACTCTGGACTCATCAGACCACATGACCTTCTTCCATTGCTTCAGAGTCCAATCTTTATGCTCCCTAGCAAATTGAAGCCTTTTTTTCTGCTTTGCCTCACTGACTAGTGGTTTTCTTACGACTACACAGCTGTTCAGTCCCAATCCCTTGAGTTCCCTTTGTGTTATGCGTGTGGAAATGCTCTTACTTTCACTATTAAACATAGCCCTGAATTCTACTGTTGTTTTTCTTCGATTTGATTTCACCAAACGTTTAAGTGATCGCCAATCACGATCATTCAGGAATGGATTTTCTTCTGGCCACATTTCTTCCTCAAATACGATGGGTCCCCACTATCCTTCCAGTTTTTAATAATGCGTTGGACAGTTCTTAAACCAATTTTTGTAGTTTCTGCAATCTCCTTAGATGTTTTGACCCTTCTCAAACAAACTAACATCTTTTCCACGACCACAAAATGTGTCTTTCGACATGGTTGTTTAATAAATGAGAAGCAACTCATTGCACCAATTGGGGTTGAATAACTTGTTGAAAGCTGAAAGATAATCACCCATGCAGTAATTATCCAATAGGAGGCTCATACCTATTTGCTTAGTTAGATCCAGGTGTCGACTTTTTTTTCGGACAGGCAGTGTATCTTTTTTGAATATGTGAAATACTATTGTCCTGGTTACACTAACAACATTATATAAAAGTTGAAATGTAGCTGTTATGATCTATTGTTTACGATGGTTTTTGCATTGTACTTGGAGGTGTAGGATTCAATGGAGGGATTTTGAATGATGTAACTTAATTCCCTCCCAATCATCAAACGGTTTGCAGACTTTCCTTCATTGTCAAATTAGGAAAAGTCTCAAAATAATCACTGAGGATAGGTATGTCTGTATTATAGAAATTAGAACCAAACAAGACTTGAACAAAGTGATGTCCCACTTAATAAGTGACAGGACATTGGTGATTGTTCCAGCTAATGCACACTCCAGTGATGCCAACTTTTGATATGTCCATATAGTAGAGAGTTGTAAGAACTTGAGTGTCTGGTAACAAATACATAGGCACTGTTATGCTGTATATCCCTAGCTAGATCTGTAATTCTGTAAATGTTAATTCCTCTCACAAACCTTTTTACAGTTAGGGTCCATTCACACGTCCGTTGTTTCTTTCCTGATCTGTTCTGTTTTTTGCGGAACAGATCTGGACCCATTCATTTTCAATGGGTCCTGAAAAAAAATCTGACATTGAGCTGTCCGATTTTTTTCAGGACCCATTGAAAATGAATGGGTCCAGATCTGGTCCAGATCTGTTCCGCAAAAAACGGAACAGATCAGGAAAGAAACAACGGACGTGTGAATGGACCCTTACTATACTTCTTCTCTCTCAGAAATGTGGGACCATATGAACATGGGACCAACACAGATACAGGTCATCCAGTTTCATAGGTACCAATCTCCTGGTGCCCTTTAATCATTTGAAGAAGAAAGAGTTCAGGTTGTTGACTTACCCTCTAAATTCTCCAGATCTAAGTAGGCTAGAGCATTTGTAGGTTATGCGTGAGGCTTAAAATGTTAGGACATAGAGCAAAGAACTCTGGGAGTGAGGGATCACTCACAATGCCATACATTCAGCCAATCAGCAGCCACCCACTGTGATGTCAGAGCCCTATAAATACCCTCAGCCATTTTGGATTTTGCCATTGTACTACAGCCAATTATGTGGTGTAGAAAAAGAAAATATTCGTACAACCCATAAGCCTTTCTGCAGTGAATTATGATTGTCATAGTTCGTATTTTAGGGTGTAGAAATAGGAAAAAGTCTATGTGTTAATTGCCGTTCTGCAGTGAATTGTGTGTTTTTTTTTTTTATATTAATCGGGAAAATAATAATAATATATATATATATACAGTACAGACCAAAAGTTTGGACACGCCTTCTCATTCAAAGAGTTTTCTTTATTTTCATGACTATGAAAATTGTAGATTCACACTTAAGGCATCAAAACTATGAATTAACACATGTGGAATTATATACATAACAAATAAGTGTGAAACAACTGAAAATATGTCATATTCTAGGTTCTTCAAAGTAGCCACCTTTTGCTTTGATTACTGCTTTGCACACTCTTGGCATTCTCTTGATGAGCTTCAAGAGGTAGTCCCCTGAAATGGTTTTCACTTCACAGGTGTGCCCTGTCAGGTTTAATAAGTGGGATTTCTTGCCTTATAAATGGGGTTGGGACCATCAGTTGCGTTGAGGAGAAGTCAGGTGGATACACAGCTGATAGTCCTACTGAATAGACTGTTAGAATTTGTATTATGGCAAGAAAAAAGCAGCTAAGTAAAGAAAAACGAGTGGCCATCATTACTTTAAGAAATGAAGGTCAGTCAGTCAGCCAAAAAATTGGGAAAACTTTGAAAGTAAGGGCTATTTGACCATGAAGGAGAGTGATGGGGTGCTGCGCCAAATGACCTGGCCTCCACAGTCACCGGACCTGAACCCAATCGAGATGGTTTGGGGTGAGCTGGACCGCAGAGTGAAGGCAAAAGGGCCAACAAGTGCTAAGCATCTCTGGGAACTCCTTCAAGACTGTTGGAAGACCATTTCAGGGGACTACCTCTTGAAGCTCATCAAGAGAATGCCAAGAGTGTGCAAAGCAGTAATCAAAGCAAAAGGTGGCTACTTTGAAGAACCTAGAATATGACATATTTTCAGTTGTTTCACACTTGTTTGTTATGTATATAATTCCACATGTGTTAATTCATAGTTTTGATGCCTTCATAGTCATGGAAATGAAGAAAACTCTTTGAATGAGAGGGTGTGTCCAAACTTTTGGTCTGTACTGTATATATATATATATGTCTTAATTGCCGTTCAGCGGTGAAGTTACATTGTACTACAGCCATTTACATGGTGTAGAAAAATAAAATATACGTATGTCCCATCACCCGTTCTGAGGTGAATTGTGATTGTTATATTTTTTTTTTTGTGGTGTATAAATAGGAACAAAAATGAGAAAATATATGTTATAATTGGCATTCAGCGGTGAAGTTACATTCTACTACAGCCATTTATGTGGTGTATTAATAGGAAAGATACGTATGTCCCATTAGCCATTCTGCTGTAAATTATGATTGTTATATTTCTGTTTTTGGGGTGTAGAAATAGGAAAAAGAAATATGTCTTAATTGCCGTTTTGCGGTGAAGTAACATTATACTTCAGTTTTTATCATACAGTATCATTTTAGACAGACAGGTGACAGGCCCTTCAAAGGGAAAGGGCAGTGGCCAAAAAATTTCTGTCGCAGGCAGCAGAAGAAAGGGGGGTAGAAACAGGAGTCACAGAGAGAGGCCTGAGCTCCTGATGTAATCTAGCGGTCATGTCTTGACCAGCAACACAGCAGTGCTTGAATGGTTGACTCAGTCTTTGACTTCGTAGCAAGTGACATCAGACACCCCCAGCCAAGAGTCGGTGGGTTCCTCTAACACATTGCTTAGTTGGCATGGCCTGGGAGCATTCCCTGTGCCCCCACCTGTCCAGAACCTTCCTCTGTCATTTTCAGTTCCCTCAGCGCAAGAAGTATTATATGCCGAAAGCTCTGCTCCACTTTTCAGCAAGGAAGAGCTACTAGAGTACAGTCAGCAGCTACTGCCCAGCCAAGATCTGGAGGAGACATCCGACGCTTCCTTTGGTAGGCGGGCAAGTAGTTATGGAGCTGTAACTATGGTCAAGGACAATATATGTCCTTTATGGCCCACTAGGTAAATGTGGTTCCTGTCCAGCCACACCAGCAACTTGGCCAGGTGACACCACTTACGCCTCCACAATCTCACGCCGTTGGTCCTGCGACAATGTCTGCCTCTGCCTCTTCATCCTCCACCATGTCCTTAGCCTCCACTGCAGGGACAATTCACAGTGCTTCTCCAGCATACCACATGTGCAGGCCACTGCGGTGTCACGATGGTCTGCACCTAGTTTGCCTGGGCGAACGGAGTCACACAGGGGAGGAACTGCTCCGCGTCATTCATCAATATATAGAATCCTGACTTTCTCCTCGAAAACTCAAAATCAGAACCATGGTGACCGACAACAGGAAGAACATGGTGTTGGCACTGCGTCAACGAGGGCTGGGCCATGCGCCCTGTGTTTAATCTGGCTGTAGAGCAGTTCCTGAATTATTTTGCCCATCTGCAAGATATCCTGAAAATGGCCAGGAAACTTTGCATGCACTTCAGGCACTTGTACACAACAAAACACACCCTCCTTGAGCTGCAGCAGCAGAATGGCATCCCCCAATATAGGCTGATATGCGACGTTTCCACCCGTTTGAATTCCAACCTCCATATGTTAGACCAACTATATGAACAGAGAAAGGCCATAAACTATTTATTGATGATATAGGCGGACAGAGGTACTCCCCTGTGTAACTTCGATGTTAGCCAGTGGCCGCTCATGCGTGACACCTGCTGTTTGCTCAGGCCCTTTGAGGAGGCCATTTTATTTGTCAGTCGCCAGGACTACGGGATGAACAACGTCATTCCACTGATTCATGTCCTGGAACAGAAGCTGCTAAATCTGGCTGGCCAGGGGACATGAGCCCTGTGGGGGCTGAACTAGAGGAGGAGAAGGAGGACATTGGAGCACAAGCAATGTGTAGCGAAATGGGTGTTTTTTCTACTCAGGTGACAGAAAAGAAGGAGCAGGAGCATCCAGAGGAGCTACAGGGTGATGAGGAAGACGAGGCAGAGGACCCAGACACACCGTGGCAGTATGCAGTGGAGATGGAGGCACAGAGTCCCTCCGAGTCACTTGCACAAATAACCCAATGCCAGCTCACTTGTTTGCGTAGTGACAGCCAAATTATCAGTATTCGCCAGAGAAATGACTACTGGCTCTCCACCATGTTAGACCCTTGCTACCAGTCCAAAATGGGGGCCTTTTTCACACCCACTGAGAGAGAGGACAAACTGAACTACTATCGAGACATCCTATGTGCGCCATCGCCCATCCTCACGCAGGTCTGATTGGGGGGCCCTCTGTGCTCATGTTCCACTGCCATGGCTGCTGGGGGGGATGGGGGGATGAGGGGGATGAGGGGGATGAGGGGGCAGGAGCAGGAGCAGTACCAGTACCAGTACCTGTCACGGTGGGGTGTGGGGGAAACTCCCCACCGTACAATTAGGAGGAATAGGGGAGCAGGTAACCTCCTACAGCGTCCCTAATTCTGACCCTGACTTCTAACCGTATGATCAAACCCAGATAGTAGGAGTGCTCATACTCTGGAATCTCGGGCCCCTACTAACCCTCAAGAAACCTCTGGACTAGGAGCAGGGTAAAGACGACCTATGCCTCCAAAACACGGACAAACAGGAGTCTCCACCGGCCAAGATGCGATGAAAGGAGACCAAATACAGCATATGGAATTGGCAGGTAAGCAACAAATACAACACACTTACCTGCCATAGGCACACCAACTGGAACCCGTGCACAAGTGCTGATGTCCACACACATTTAGGACACAGCACATACAACAACAACACAGGTATCCAGGATACACATATTGGTCCCCCCTCCAGGGAACCAGAGACCCCCTTCCAGAGGATACAAGGCTAGACAGGGGAATTTCTAGCAAACATGCTGGACATCAAATACCCCCAGACATGTAACAGGAAGAAAAGGAGACACTGGGATGACATTGGTGATAACTAGGATGGCCCTCAGATGACAAAGAGCTAGGAGCAAGCTCCTACTCCAATAAAGGGAGGCATCCAACTGATCTCATTCTCACAGCAACAAAATATAAAGAGACAAGAGACCACACCCAGCTTACCCAAGCACACAGCTTAACCCCATGCACACACAAGGAGGGAAGGAAAAGCCTTAAAGGTAAAGCACACACATGCAACCACAGCAACACATTGCAGCAGGCAACAGCATGCATGGCAACCGTGTCACGGTGCACACAACATAGGCCGTGACACATAGACCGTGACAGTACCAGCTCCATCAGCAGCAACTTAAGTCTAGATTCGCTGATGAGCAGTTTTCTTCACCCACCTACTCACCAGAAGAAGCAGGTAGACATAGAGCAGAATCTGAGCCAGCAAATTGTGGCATACTTGGAGTGCACCCTGCCACCCCACTTGGAATATCCCCTGGACTACTGGGCAGCCAAACTGGATTTGTGGCTGCAACTGGCCGAGTTTGCACTGGGCAAGCTTTCCTGCCTGGCCAGCAGTGTGGCATCAGAGCATGTGTTTAGTGCGGAGGGGGCCATAGTTACCCCAAGGAGAACTCGCCTGTCCACCCAAAAGGTAGAGAAATTGACCTTTGTAAAAAGGAATCAGGCATGGATCAGCCAGGATTTACAAAAACCAATGCCTGATGCGTCAGACTAGATCATCCATGGTGCCACACCAACACTTTGACAAAAGAGACCTGTTTCTTCTGGCTACATGCTTCGGCTACTATTCTGATGCTGCCATCTGCCTGATGCCATACCTGCTACCAGGTGCTCCTACTGTCAGCCACCATCTTCAGCTGGTACTGGTACCAGTATTGCCCCTCCCCTCCCCTCACCTCACTAGGCCATGCTGCTGCCACATCACTACTCTATGGTCTCCTAATGCTGCTGCCACTTCAACACTATGTTTCTGAGCCACTCAGTGGTCTCCTCATGCTGCTGCCATCTTAACACTACAGTCAGGTCCATAAATATTGGGACATCGACACAATTCTAAAATTTTTGGCTCTATACACCACCACAATGGATTTGAAATAAAACTAACAAGATGTACTTTAACTGCAGACTGTCAGCTTTAATTTGAGGGTATTTACATCCAAATCAGGTGAACGGTGTAGGAATTACAACAGTTTGCATATGTGCTTCCCACTTGTAAAGGAACCAAAAGTAATGGGACAAAATAATAATCATAAATCAAACTTTCACTTTTTAATACTTGGTTGCAAATCCTTTGCAGTCAATTACAGCCTGAAGTCTGGAACGCATAGACAGCACGAGACGCTGGGTTTCATCTCTGGTGATGCTCTGGCAGGCCTCTACTGCAACTGTCTTCAGTTCCTGCTTGTTCTTGGGGCATTTTCCCTTCCGTTTTGTCTTCAGCAAGTGAAATGCATGCTCAATCGGATTCAGGTCCGGTGATTGACTTGGCCATTGCATAACATTCCACTTCTTTCCCTTAGAAAACTCTTTGGCTGCTTTTGCAGTATGCTTTGGGTCATTGTGAAGCACCGTCCAATGAGTTCTGAATCATTTGGCTGAATATGAGCAGATAATATTGCCCGAAACACTTCAGAATTCATCCTGCTGCTTTTGTCAGCAGTCACATCATCAATAAATACAAGAGAACCAGTTCCATTGGCAGCCATACATGCCCACGCCATGACACTGCCACCACCATGCTTCACTGATGAGGTGGTAAGCTTAGGATCATGAGCAGTTCCTTTCCTTCTCCATACTCTTCTCTTCTCATCACTCTGGTACAAGTTGATCTTGGTCTCATCTGTCCATAGGATGTTGTTCCAGAACTGTGAAGGCTTTTTTAGATGTCGTTTGGCAAACTCTAATCTGGCCCTCCTGTTTTTGAGGCTTACCAATGGTTTACATGTTGTGGTGAACCCTCTGTATTCACTCTGGTGAAGTCTTCTCTTGATTGTTGACTTTGACACACATACACCTACCTCCTGGAGAGTGTCCTTGATCTGGCCAACTCTTGTGAAGGGTGTTTTCTTCACCAGGGAAAGAATTCTTCGGTCATCCACCACAGTTGTTTTCTGTGGTCTTCCGGGTCTTTTGGTGTTGCTGAGCTCACCGGTGCGTTCCTTCTTTTTAAGAATGTTCCAAACAGTTGTTTTGGCCACGCCTAATGTTTTTGATATCTCTGATGGGTTTGTTTTGTTTTTTCAGCCTAATGATGGCTTGCTTCACTGATAGTGACAGCTCTTTGGATCTCATCTTGAAAGTTGACAGCAACAGATTCCAAATGCAAATAGCACACTTGAAATAAACTTTGGACCTTTTATCTGCTCATTGTAATTGGGATAATGAGGGAATAACATACACCTGGCCATGGAACAGGTGAGAAGCCAATTGTCCCATTACTTTTGGTTCCTTTACAAGTGGGAGGCACATATGCAAACTGCTGCAATTCCTACACTGTTCACCTGATTTGGATGCAAATACCCTCAAATTAAAGGTGACAGTCTGCAGTTAAAGCACATCTTGTTAATTTAATTTAAAATCCATAGTGGTGGTGTATAGAGCCAAAAATGTTACAATTGTGTCAATGTCCCAATATTTATCGACCTGACTGTATGTCTCTGAGCCACTCTTTGGTCTCTTAATGCTGCTACCACTTCACCACTATGTTTCTGAGCCAGTATGTGGTCTCCTCATGCTGCTTGGTGGACCTGCGCACCTACATCATTATCATTAGGGTGACAAAAATTGCAAATGTAAAATGTTTGTCACCCTAATGATAATGATCTAGGTGCGCATTACCCCCAAGCCATCCAACAAAAATTAAGGAACTTTGAGGCTTACTGGCTCTCAGTCAGATGAGAGCTGGTCTTGTATGTCTCATTGCACATAAGGTTGCAATTGTAAAGTATTCTGACTGTACCTGTCTCATGGATAGGTTGTTGGCATACAGCCTTTGTGTGATTGTATGTTATATGATGTTTATTGTGAGTTATAGGTAATGATTTATTTTAAAAATAAAATAATATAGTATCTATACAAAGAAATAAATGATAGGTAGAACAATAACTCAAAAAATAATAATTGGTATGGATGATAGATAATAAAGGTTAAGAGTAGCTATATACAATAAGTGAGAAAAGAGAATAGGTTAATCTAGTGATAAAACAAAATCTAGAATATTCGCTATTACAAAGATATATTCTAGATTTTTGCAAATTCTCGAAGTGCTGATATTTGCGAAAAAAAATTACGATTAGAATATTCGTGCTCAACACTAGTAGCCAAAAGCAGGAGTGGGTACAAAACACAAAAGACATGCAAATATTCTCTGTTTTGGTTCCACTCCTGTTTTTTTATTGGTTTTAGCAATACTGATGGATTACTAACAAAATGCTGACCGAGTGAAAGCGGATGCCCAACCGACAAGATCTGTTTTTTTGGGGTCATTGTTCTGACGGATCAGAGGAAGGGCAAAATAATCAGTGACGTCAACACAAACTTACTGCTGACACCCTCTCCACTCTGTCAGGGGGCTCTACTTGTATAAGTGTTTAATGGAACAGGTTCTGTAGACATCTATGTGGAATCAGCCGACGAGGGTGTAAAAGGAGTGCACTTCTTCTTGACGCTAACATCGACCAGTAAGGCTGAGTTCATACTTGATTTATTAGTTATTTGGTCAGTTTTGTCACCGTAACGGCCCAAATAAGTGAAGTGTGCAGTGATTCTAAGAGCGACGCCTGTCATCTGCATGTCATATGGACTCATAGTATTATTTCACTACCACAGCAGACTCCCTATGCGTGTTACTGCAAGGCCCAGTGTTCTACACCACTATAAAGGCTCTCTGCATCCAGAAAATAGCTGTTTTTTAATGTGATTCGCCACAAATAACTTCGGATTAAATCAAATCTTTTTGGAAAATTCGGCGAACTGACATAATCAAATTTTTTAGAAATTCGCTCATCTCTACTTATGAACTTTACATAGACTGTCTTACCCTCTCAACCTGCTAGAATCTGAATCATTTCTGCTGCGGCAGCTTCATCTCTCCAAATGACATCACAGGAGTTGACAGAAATTCAGTGAACATCAGTGATTAATGGCTGAATGGACACAAGCACAAAAAGAGCATTAAATCTTTAAGAGACTTCTGAAGATATGCTGGCGAAAAAAGAATATTGCAAATGTCCTTTGTCATTTTTTATGACTGAAGGTTTCTTTTATCTCTGTACTTGCAATGTCTTAGTGTCACAATACAGTAGAGCCGCTCTGCCACACATCATAACTATAAGTAACATTTGTAATAATATAGGCAATATTGTAAAGAAATAATCATAACGTAATGGGGAATGAATTCTGTGATGTGCGAGATAGGTCTACATTTTTGACAGTGAGCTTTGGAATCATACCTAAGGTGGCCATACACATTAGATAGATGTTGGTTGAAGGTTGAACAGCAGTTGAACTTAGTGATGAGCGGCAGGGGCAATATTCGAATTCGTGATATTTTGTGAATATTTGGGCGAATATTCGCCATATATTCGAGAATTCGCGAATTCATTATCTCCAGGCATTATTTTCTTGATTGCGAAAATTCGCATAAAATTCGCCTAAAATATTCGCATGAACTGGTATTTTAAAAAAAATCTAATATTCGCGATTACGAATATATTTTGCGATATTCTAAATATTTGCGAATTCTCGAAGTGCCGATATTTGCGATTAAAATTCGCAATTCGAATATTCGTGATCAACACTAGTTGAACTAACGATCATCCGATGCACGATCATTACACAGGCACATTCATACACATTCTAGTACAAATTAGTTATGATAGTTGTTCAGACTGCCCATACATGCTGAGTTAATCTGCAAGGAAAAATCTTTCTCGGACGGTGGTGAATCTACCAGTAAAGCAGGGAAAGTGGCTGCTTTCGGGCCGAGCTGAGAAGGGTCAGACTGGCCACACACACCCTCTACAGTCACTGCACTGCTCTAGAATGGCAGTAGAGTAGAGCAGTGAGATAAGCCCCGCCCATCAGCACAGACCATCATTGGAGCAGCCTGGCTTTTTCATAGTGCACCCAAGGCTTAGTACAGTGTGCCCCAGGAAGATCTTGTCTCCCCTCTCTCTCCTGTACTATTAGTACAGTCCGGACTCTTCTGTGGTCGGCAATAACAGGAGGGAGAGTGGAGACTGATCAGTGACACAGAATGAAGAGCCTGTGTTTCTCACTCCCATACAGCCCATACATTCCAAGCTTTACTCTGCCATAACTAACTTTCCTACATCTCATGTTCCCTGTCGTCCCAGCTGCATTCATCTGCTGTCCTCTGGATCCAATCCCCCAGTCCTCTAGGCCCCCTACAAATCTAATGCCACAGTCCCATGGGCACCCTACGCATCTGATGCTCCCAGTTCCTTTGGCCCCCACCCATATGATGCCCCCAGTTCTCTGGGCGCCCATATGCTGCTTGGGGACACATCGTTATAAGGCCGGTCATGTGACCACATCCACCCAAACATTTGCAGAACAAGGACTGGAAGATCACAGAACAGAGCATCGGAGTGCAGGCGAGTATTTATTTTTTCCAACAAATATGTATAACACGCTTCTAGTTCACATCACATTTTCGTCCCACATTTAACATATACTGTACGTGTGAAAAAAAACATGCAAATGTCTAGTATACTATGTTTTTCCATCCTGCAGAGTCCAGTAAAAACACATATACTGTATGCTAAACTGATGATTTTTTTTTTACAATGGAACCCTATGGTGACGGATGCCACTGTATGACATCTGTCTGAGGAAACTGTGTATGTCATGTGTATACATTAAACCTGCGGCAAAAATCTGAACACAGCCTGAGGAACAGTTCACACAAAGTTTTTTGCGAGGATTTTGGAGCGTTTCTGCTTCAAAATCAACTCTAAAAAAATGCCCTTTAAAAACGCCTCCCGTTAATTTCAAAGGAAAGCAACTTGATTATGTTTTACATGTGGAAAAAAGAAGCATGGAAAAAACAGCCGCATGCCCTATCTTAGGGCTGAATATACGCTGAATATCCCATTGTAATGAATAGAAAGTGAAAAAAACAGCTCCACGTAAGTCCATGCAGTTTTTGTGTGTTTTCTGCATGTTTTTGGTGCAGATCTGTTTCAAAAACGTCAAGCTGAAAATTCCGCTGTGTATTGTTAATACCCATTGGTTAGAAAAAGACATTTTAAAAGAACATAAAAAATGCACAAATTTTTTTTTGTGCTAAAGACACGTGGATTCTGCGCAGAATTTTTTTAAGCATGTTTTTCAATGTAAGTGTGGGCCAAGATTGGCATCACTGGCATATCTATCAGGGAAGCAGGTACCCGGGGATAGTACTAAATGATTTTATTGCCAGGCCCCCTCAACAGGCAGTAACATTGGGGCCTGGCCGCCTTGATTCATGAAAGGAAGGGCCCGCATCATATGGCCTTCCAGCTCGTTTAATTTGGTGCTGCACGTACTGCTTGTTTTTCCTTGTTCCCCTTGCCAGCGGCACGCTATTTGTATGAGTGATGTATGCAGTGCCTGGCCAGGAAACAGGAGGACCAGACCAGAAGGAGAAGGTATGTGCTGCACCCATAGCCCTCACAGCCCTCTAGCCTTGCCCCCTTTTCAGGACAGTCGCAATGCTGGTGTAGGAATACTAATTGCAAAGAACATTTTGCACAATTGCCACTTAAAAAGTCACAAACGTGTAGTTTGTAAGTTTTTCACACCACAAAAATTGCCATATTCAGATTATAAATCTCTCTCACTGTGTTTAGACATTTTGTTTGGGGTGTCACTAGACAAGAGGAGGTGTGGTGCAAATTAAGCCAACTCATTAGACAAAATTTTGATAGACTTCCAGTAATTATTCAGCATGAGCCACTGTAATGACTTTGGCATTGGCACAGCGAACTGGTCTAACTTTACACTGTCTAAATATTTTGCATTACTCTGTGCTACCCTCGCTGTCTCCATCTTCCAGTCCCAACACTGTTTACATCCGAGAGGTGGCTAGTCACAACTGAAGCCAATCATTGGCTAGAGCTTTGCATGTGACCATGTGCATAGCCAGCCAGATGGAAAGAGTGCTAGGTCAGGAAGATGGAGACCATGGGGGGACCGCAATGGCGGGGGCGCAGGTAAGTAGGAATGTTTTGTTGCACTGCTATGCTGAGGGTAATTGATAAAAAAAAAATTATCTTTACAGAAAAAAACCTTTAAATCCAACCTCTCACTCCACATGAATTTTCTGAATAAGAAAAGTGATGACTGATATGTAAAGAAAGGCATTTTCTTTATAAAAAATCAATTGCAAAGTTTTAAAGTTTATTCTCTATGGAGCTGAGCGAGGGCACATTTTCTGTAAGCAATCAGTAGTTTTTATTGATATAATTTTTTTTATAATTTTGGGGTGTATATGACTTTTTGATTACTTTTTATTAAATTTTTTTCGGGAGGTGAAGCAATAAAAAAACAGCAAATTGGTATTTATTTTTTTTTTCCCATTATGGTGTTAACCATACAGGATAAATACATTTATATTTTAATAGTATGGGCTTTTTGGGACAATATTTTTTTTATTTGCTTTCATTTTTAATATGGGGAAAGGGAAGGGAACGTGTTATATTTTTTATTTTTTTTATATTTATAAAAACTTTTTTTTCACATTTTTAAGTCTTCCATGGATTGCATTTATTTAAGAATATAGCCTATGGTAGATTTAATATATTCCTATGGAGCACTGCCACCTGCAGGCTTCTATAGGAACATACATCACAGCCTTTAGCAGGCTCCAGGCTACAACCGTCATGAACATCTTCCCCCATCGGGAAAGTCATTCGGGCCCAGGGAGTGCATCACTTCCGGGGAAAGCCACCTCAGCTGCCAAGGTCACAATTAATCACAAAATCTGAGGGACTAAGGGGGTCATTTACAAACAAATATATGCCACACTTTGGCATATATATCTGTCACAGATTTTACAGCAAAGGTTTTCCCCCTTTTCCCCTGTTCACACCAGGTCTAAAAAGGGGGCGTAGAAAATAGTCAAAATCTATGTCAGCAAAGGAGCTGGCATAGAAGTGTAAAGTTCGCCTAGGTTATGTAGAGGTATAACTTAGGCGGATGAACCACCAGTGCAGGAGGGACAAAAAACAGCGTCTAAATGGCCGGTCTTCATAAATATCCCCCTAAACGTTTGCCATTGGCATTATTGCCCATATCAGACATTAGCCCTAGTTGTCCGCTGCTCTTGTGAGAAAGCGCCATTTTTAAGGCCTGCCTTCCCCCATACATACTGTATACTGTGAAAGTCTGGAAAGGGCTAAAATGGAGTTTACAAGATCATAGATTAATCATGGCATACTAGATCAAGTGTAAAGGTGCTGCTGAACCCGCGCTCAGGAGGTTCTCTTCGCGTTTTGGCTTTCCGTTTGTGAGATCCGTCATGGGCTCGCACAAGCGGTCCAAAACAGATCAGTTTTGCCCTAATGCATTCTGAATGGATAAGGATCCGCTCAGAATGCATCAGTTTGGCTCTGTTCAGTCACCATTCCGCTCTGGAGGCGGACACCAAAAAGCTTCCTGCAGCGTTTTGCTGTCTGCTTGACGAAACTGAGCTAAACGGATCCATCCTGGCACACAATGTAAGTCAATGGGGACGGATCAGTTTTCTCTGCCACAATCTGGCACAATAGAAAACGGATCCGTCTCCCATTGACTTTCAATGGAGGTTATGATGGATCCGTCTTGGCTATGTTACAGATAATACAAACGGATCCGTTCATGATGGATGCATGCGGTTGTATTATTGTAATGGTTCAGTTTTTGCAGATCCATGACGGATCAGTCGGACAATGTAACTAGCACAGCTTTGATAGCACCAATAACAACCAATAATAATAACTAATAATAGAAGTCTATGGGAGCATAATGGATCCGTCCTGGTTTTTGCTATGCAGGTGTCCTATTTTAATAGTTTTTCACATATATGATATGATGTTGTTTTCCCACAACATTAATTACATCTCTACTCATGTACATACAAACATGTCAGTTTAAAATTTTAACTTGAAATAAAAGTCATTTAAACCTATGGACCATGCTATTCAGATATCTAACCAGCAGATGGTGCTGTAGAACCCTTTTAAATGACTTTCAGTCTAAACATTGCACTCCAGAGATGTGTTTTGTCTGTATCAATATCTTTCCTGCTAAGTGTTACTTAAAACTAAAAGTGCTCCCTTAGCACGATTTTACAGAGGTAAAAAGGAACACAGTCTTGTCTGACTTGATAACTGCCACTCACTGCTACTAGACGTTCACTTATCTCTGCAGATCTTATACCATGTGAGCTTTAATGCATTTATAAAGCCTGGCTGGGAACAGATCTGTTATGTGAAATGGAACAATTAATAAAAGAAAATGTGAAACTACTGGTTAATTTCATATGCAGTTTCTCATAAAAGTGAGTACACGCCTCACATGTTTGTAAATATTTTATTATATCTCTTCATGGGACAACACTGAAGATCTGACACTTTGACACAATGTAAAGTAGTCAGTGTGCAGCTTGTAGAACAGTGTAAATTTGGTGTGCCCTTAAAATCAGTGATGGTCAGTTCGCATTGTTCTCCCGCGAACACATGCGGGCTACCATCTTTTCTCACAAGTCTGGAGAGGCACAGGTAAGCCCATACCTGTGCCTGTGCCGCAAGCCGTTCTGAAATCAAATGCGGTCAGCAGGAGCAGGCAGTTCCGAGAACAGCCCGATGAAGGCCCACGGCGGCTGTTCTCAGAACTGCCTGCTCTCGGTGACCGCATTTGATTTCAGACTGGCTCGCGGCACAGGTAAGGGCTTACCTGTGCCTCGCCGGACTTGTGAGAAAAGATGGCAGCACTCATGTGTTGGCAGCCCTCATGTGTCTGAATCGCTGGCAACAAAAGTGAGTACACCCCTAAGTGAAAATAGCCAATTTGTGCCCAGTTAGACATTTTGTGACTCATTATTGGAATCTTAATAAAACAGGGCCCTTAAGATCCTATATACACAGAGGGTGGGCCCTCGATCATTTCCTCTGGTGTGCCCAAGAGACTTCAGTACAAATTTTTTTCATGACAGTTGTATTTTCTAATTGTACCATTTAATTCACTATATATTGTACTGAAAAACAGAAAAAAATATATATATTCCAGAAGAAATAAAAAATGTTTTCTCATGTTTTGCATTCCTTACAAAATAAAAATTTGTGATGAGTCATAGCAACTGTTGTGATTTTACCATGGGAACTGCAATCGGAGGGCAGCGGGAACCCCTCTCTAACCGCTCAGATGTTGTGATCACTATTTACCTTGGCATATGAAAGTATTAAATGACAGGGATCAGTGTTATCTCAGATCCCAGTTATTGTGGCTGGGTCCCGGCTGTGTTACACAGACAAAACCTGCCGCTAATGGAGCGGGCACAACTAATGAACCGACTCCATTAACCTTTTGTGCTCTCTGACATACTATTACAGGGATCTTGAAAGGGTTAAACCTACACTTTTGCACAAAAAATACTGTCCTTTATGAATTTAACATAACTCCCTGCATTATGAACAGTATTAGGTACAGTATTATTATTATTATTTTTTTTAGCTCAGGACTGGAAGGTATAGTTTTTTGGCTTCAGGATGGAGCAAATCTGCCCTGTTTTCTTCCAAGCCTTAACTGAATTACTGTTTTAGGCTAGTTTCACATCTTCAGCATCTTCATCTGGCAGCCAGTTCCGGCAGAAAATGCCGAGAATCGGGCTGACACAAACTAGAGTATGTAGCAGTTTCTGTCTGGCCTATTCTCAGCATATTTGCCAGATCTCCACGGACACCTTTATAGTTAATGTGTCCAGTGGGCATTCCGCTTGAATCCAGCAGTGCCAGATCTGGACTATTTTGTCAGGCTGTTCTCTGCTAGAACAGCTTGCCGAAATTGATGCCGAAGTTGTGAAGCCAACGTTATAGCGTGACTGTGAGGAGACTAGACTTTGGTCAGTGAGACAGGAAGTGATGTCATTTGATTGGCAGGTATAGTCAGGAGGATATTATTTGAAATAAAAGGGGGTGTAACACAGAAAAATGAATGCACTTATGTTAGTCTGGGTTCACATAACTTTTGTGATGTATGTTTAGTGTGTACACCGTTAAAGCTACTGATGTACACACAAAACATGTCCAGTTTGAATATAGATGATAGACATAAGCAAGTTTCTGAAAAATTTGATTCGGATGGTCTGCCGAATTTCCCAAAAAGCTTTGATCTGATCCAAATTTATCTGTGATGATTCATGTTAGAAAACAGCTATTTCCTGGCTGCAGAGAGCCTGTATAGTAGTGTAGAACACTGTTCATTACAGTAACATGCATAGGGAGTGGGCTGTGCTAGTAAAATAATACTGTGAGTCAGTATGACACGCAGATGACAGGGGACACTCTTAGAATCACTTCCCACTTCACTCATTTCGTCAGCTATGGGGCCAAAACTGACCAAATAACTAAATTGTGAACTCAGCCTTTCAAGTCAATGTTAGCATCAGGTATAAATAACTGTGCAGTTGCCCAAGATTCCACATAGATTTCTACAGAACCTGTTCTGTTACATGCTAAGACAAGTAGTGTCCCCCTGACAGAGTGGAGAGGGTGTCAGGAGTAAGTTTGTGTTAACGTCACTGTTTATTTTGCCCTTCTTCTCATCTGTCATAAGAACAACACCCCAAAAATGGATCCTGTCTTTTGAGCATCCCCCTTCACAAGGTCAGCATTTGCTCAGTAATCCAACAGTATTGCTAAGGCCAAAAAAACCAGGAGTGGATCCAAAACAGTGTTTTGTATCCACTCCTGCTTTTGGCTTCCAAATTATGATCCAATCCTGATGCAAAATAGAGACCATGTGATACAGGCTGCTCCACAGACAGGATCCGTTGTGTTTCTCATTTTTCCGTCCTTCTGACAGATCAGAAGAAGGGTAAAAAAAATGGTGATGTCAACAAGGTCAAACAGGGGCAATAGCAGGCCAGTGACAGAGTGGTGAGGTGGCAACAGCATGAGGAGTCAACACAGTGGCCCAGTGACGGAGTGGTGAGGTGGCAGCAGCATGAGGAGTCAACACTGTGGCCCAGTGACAGAGTGGTGAGGTGCCAACAGCATGAGGAGTCAACACAGTGGCAAAGTGACAGAGTGGTGAGGTGACAACGGCATGAGGGGTCAACACAGTCGCCCAGTGACAGAGTGGTGAGGTACTTTTATATATTGTGGTAATGTGGACAGTGCAGGAAGGCGTGTGTATCCCATCCAGATACCTCAGCTGGGTAAGCTAACTAAAATCCGGAAAGCTGCAGTGTTCTCACCAAAGTATAGTTTGCTGAGACAGTTTTGTATATATTTTCTTCTGGGCTGGATTTTACTTGGATTGGCGGATAGGTTTCATAGTGGGATCTGCCAGTCCACACCCTTCCGGCACAGGTATTCCCTTTCACCTGAGGTGATCGCAGGTGAGGCTTGCTCTAATCAAGGAGGCATAAAACCAACCCTTTGTGTGTTAGTCAAGGGTAAGGAAAGGCTGAGGAAGCCTGAGAGTGAGAGAGAAAGGCTGAGGAAGCCTGAGTTTGTGGGACCTAGCGACGCCTGCGGAGAGAGGGTCACACGGCCAGAGTCAGGCGGACTTCTGGGCCACAATCCCTCAAAGGTACTGATGGTGTTGTAGTCACAGCCTGGAGGCTGCTGGACTGTTTGGGCTGAGAAAGACCATTCTGATCACATGTGTGAACTGTGTTCTTTAGAGGTGAGTCAGGGAATGAATTATGTATTAGGTAGTGCCTAGACAGTCAGGCGTTATTTTAAGGTTGCTGTATTGTGCTAAAGTGCTAGAAAATAGAGCATTGTTTGGACTTCAATTCGGTTGTCTGCAAGAAATCTGTGATTGAGACCCCCTGAGAGAGAGCGATTCCCTACACACCCCAAAACTGTTTGTATCAAGCAGCAAATTCACCCCAAAAGCAAGGATTAATGGAAGTACTTTTATATATGAAATAAACACACCCCAAAACTGGTTGTATCAGACCACACTTTCACCCTAAAAGCAAAGATGAATGGATGTTCTTTTATATATTTTTAAAAAATACACCCCAAAATTGGTTGTATCAGACCGCACAGCCAAATAATAGATGCTTGGATTACTGCAATTACTGTTTAACACAACCTAAAATCTGTAGTAATATATCACATTTAGTAACCCCAATTAGTGCAGCAAGGTGTACTAGAATAGCTCCTATTACTCAGGCTTGTAAACTTCAATTTGATCATCTCTAATAGGTGAGCTTTATGTAAACCTTGTCCAGAAATGGGTGATCTGGGCAAGTTTGGGCTTTGCCTGGGGCTACAATTAAAATGTCCCGAATTTAAGTATGCATAAGCCAGACAGAGAGGAATAGAGCATTGTTTTGGTCTGTATCTCAGCAATTCCACAAAAAAAACACCGTAAAGAATATCATTGTGGACTACACTATTCCATTCAGTACAATCCATTAGAAGACACATAATTTACTTGTTTTGGTACTTGTTTTTTGCTTTGTTTTACAATAATACCCTAAGGATGACAAATTCCACTGTATGTCATCTGTCAGTGGCATCTGTTTAACAAATCCTGTCTGAGAAATATCTCTGCCTTATGTGAACAGAGCTTTACATGGCGTGTTTCTTCAGTGACATGAGTAACATGTTAGAACAAGTGCACACTTCAGTTATTTGGTCAATTATTTCCATCAGGTCAAAAACACAAATCTGGTGCAAATCTTTCCATTATACCTTATCTCTGAGTAGGCTTCACTACTAGGTTTGGCTCAAAATAACTGATGGAAATAACTGACCAAATAACTATGCTTTAACTGTCCTTTATCTAGTGTATGGCATCCCATATTGTTACATAAAATTAGTACCTTTCTTATCAGTTTTCCTTTGTTTATGACGCTTGACATATATAGCCCAACATGATATCCCAACATATAAGTATGTGTGTGAACAGGTAGTGAACAATGAATGCACAGGGAGGTTTAACAGAAAATAGAATCACCTGTGGCCTCTTGTTGATTTACTTAAATTTGAATGGCATAATTTATCTAGTGCTTATGTCAAAAGCCAAATTGTAATGCATTCACAATTTTGTCGGATTTAGAGCTAAAATCACCCATCACATCTCTGTTTTGGAGATCCGGCTGCCTGATTCGGCGCAAAGCCCAGCTGTTAGCCAGACAAAAAAAAATTAAGCGGGAAATCGTCCAGATCACCTCCGAACTTCATTGCAGTTAATGGGAATCCAGCGGTGAAGTAAATGATCCAACAGTGATGGGTCCTTTGAGATTCAACAGGCTGCTCTTTGCCGGAACAGCCTGCCGAGTCTCCTAATGAAGATGTGAACGAAACCTTACTAGTTCTTGCCACCACAGAGTTTATTCCATTGAATACTGTTTTAAGAATTGCATTTTTTTCACTATGCAATGAACAGCAATATGATGGAAGAAAATTATACTGTTCCACTGGAAATTTTTGCCCATTTACAGTAGTAAACAACAGAATTGTGAATGTTGCTCTGGAGTACAGCACAGACTGTAAGTCAAGATCTGCAGTAAACTCCAGAGGCTATATTCCCTCTGTAACTGACCTAGAAAATAAGTTTATGTTAAAATATAATAAAACAAAGTAAAATACATTTAAGAAGATGCCAATCTAAAAATGTAAGAGAAAGGGAACAGAATCTAAAAATGTAAGAGAAAGGGAACACAATTTAAAATGTTAATGTTTAAATGGCATGATGTAAAAGTAAATCGACGTGTATTACTTTAAAAGTATGCAAAAATGTATTAAATTACCAAATGCAAAAAAATAAATAAATAAGCCACATGTGCTAAAAACTCAACGTGTAAGGTCATGAATGGGAAAAAATGCTCCTGTTAGCTAACTAAACATGCAAAAAAAATAATAATAATTAACTCATTACTGGGCATATAAAATATCCTGAAAACTATGCCAATAAATATCTTTCCTAACATTTATTGAGATGCTATACAAACCTGGCGATCAGAGGGAGTTTCATCTAGTCACTCAATATACATAGAAATAAATCCAGCTTGAGCAATATTGTCTTTATCACTGAAGGTAAGATGCCAGGATTCGTACAATATGATAGATGTCTTAGACTATCAAGGACATAATACATAATACATAAACATTAGATTCCCTTTTATTACTTGACCTTTTCAGAGCCAACAAGCTAGCGAGACATTGCAAATCCACCTGCACAATCCGTATCTACCATTTGCAAAGACATCCTGCAGTCACATTCATTTTGTAGGATTCCTAACACGATGTTTAAGAAATTAATTTATAATCTAGTGACACCATTTGGATTTGGTGACTACAAGGAGCAATTTATTCTGGTTATTACTGCTAGTAGTTATTTAGAGTTGAGAGAAATCCGCCCTATATGTGGTTCTTCATAAGAAAAAGAATTTGGGAAGACTAGGAGTGTGAAATCTCTCTATTAAATATTACATTTTTCTATGATTTCGAATTCATAACTTATCCTTAGGCTAGACTTGATCTGTGAACCTATCATATGTGTAAGCTGTGTGCACATAACAGGGGTTTCCTAGTGTCTAGAAACCCATCTTTAAGCCATTCATGGGGGGTTTTCTAATGTAAAAACATTTTCATATAGTCTATTGAGAACATATTTCTTTCTCTGGAGGGCCTGGTGGTGCTGCTACAGAGAAATTAACCTCCTTACTAATCATCCTGAACACAGTTCATTCTGGCAGAAAAGGATAATGCTGTTTTGAAAGAACTTTTTTGGGGCTGTGTGGATAAAGGGGTGGGAAGGTTGCTTCTGAGGGCTGTTTGTTGGGCTACTGTTGAGCTAGAGCCATAGTCTTGTTTTAAAGCTGACAATCTAAGCTTTAAAGCAGCCACTACAAAGCACAAAATATAACCTTTACAAATGGGTGCTAGTGAAAGCTGCATAAACATGTAGGTCTCACTCCAGGCCTGTATTCTGAAGGCTACATTTATGGTTTTATGATAGCTAGAATCATTATTCTGGACCTGTTTTGAAGCTTAAATTGTCAGCCTTAAACCAAAATCATGGTTATCCTGAGTCAATTTTAGCCTGAAATACAAAAAATTAAAGCAGTCCTTTCTACTTCAGTCATTTGCAATCTCAGCCAGTATGGAGGAAGTGAAGGGGAACAACTAGGGGACATGCTGACAGGCTGTGTGAGAGAGAGTTAAATTGTTTCCATGTATAACTATGTATACTTGCTCTATAACTATGTATACTATACTATATTTACTATATAGTATATACTGTACTTTTTTCTTGGCTTTGTGGTTATTTGCTTCTGCAAGTAACACATGCTGCAAAACTCAAAGCATGAACAAACCATTAGTTTCATGTGATACCTTGTGTTAATTTATGCACCTGAGACCACACACCCTTTTTATCTGTTTAAACCAGGGCAGTATTTATCTATGGGAAAGGTGGAAACTCTAGATATGCTGTATCAGTAATGACCTGTACTGTAAACTTAATACATTATTCATGGTTATCAGAAAACATAACAAAAAAACTCTCTTCTGGTCCTTAGCAGTGTCATGTGACCAATTCTCTGATCTCCAACTGACATAGGACAAAAAGTCAACTATTTTTCTATTCATTCCCATGAGACTGACATTTAGGCTCCCGTAGGATTACTAGGAAAAATTGGCTTCCTGTCCACACATAAGATGCTATGTTATTTGGAAAGTGATGGTCATATGGCATAGCTGAGGAGCAGAAAGGAGGTTATAACTCACAAATACAGTCTCTGGTAAGAAGATTACCTTCACTCAAGTTTACATCAGATACCTTTCTAACAGGTCAGATAATAAAAGTATTTGTGGGAGTGATTTTTGTTAGATTTGAGCAATGCTAGAACTGCTGTTTTTCTAGGGGAGGGGATGTTATTGTTCTTTAAAGGGGTTGTGCAGGAATTTTATATTGATGACTTATCCTCAGAATAGGTGATCAATATCAGATTGGTGGGGGTGTGGCATCTGGCACCCTAGCAGATAAGCTGCTTGAAGAGGAAGTGGTGCTCCATGCGAGCGCTGCTTCCTCTTCATTGACTCCATTGCAGCAGCGGCATAGTGTAATTACAAGTAATCATTCCATTGAAGTGGTTGGAGTGAGTATTTGTAATTACATTGCACTGTCGAGACTTCGGAGATGATGGGCAGTGTAATGAAGTGGAAGCAACGCTCGCATGGAGCACCACCCCCTCTTCAAACAGCTTATCTGTTAGGGTTCCAGGTGCCAGACCCACATCAATCTGATATTGATGACCTATCCTGAAGATAGGTCCTCAATATTAAACCCCTGCACAACCCCTTTAAGGTTTAAATTAGTTGTCTAGAGTTTAGCGGACACCTGCAAAAAAGTTTGAGTTTGGGACCCGAACTTGACCCGGAACCCCATTGAAGTCAATGGGGACCCAAACTTTGGAGCATTAAAATGGATCTGCAAACAAATGTGGATAGGGAAATGACTTCAAATAACATAAAATACGTAAAAATAAAAAATAATAATCTTGATCTAGGAGAAGGAGGTTGATATGGAGTAGGAGGTTGAGGAGGCGGTGGATGTGGCGGTGGATGTGGAAGCGGCGGTGGAGGAGGAGGAGGTAGCCAACACTAGTTTTTAGTTTTGTATTTTATTTTATTTATTTTTTTTGTTCAAATTTGGGTAGACCCCAAAACATTGGGAAATATAAAAAAAATAAAACAAAGAGAAAGTGCGCTGTAGTACAACAATGGCTGGGTGAGGCCGGTATACATGTCTATTCTGCACAAGGTATGGACAAGTCCTGTGGGATCCCTGCCTGGTTCATTTTAATGAATGTGAGCTTGTTCACATTGGCTGTGGACAGGCTGCTGTGCTTGTCTGTGATAACCCTCTCCTGCCATGCTAAACAAACGTTCAGACAATACACTGGCTGCAGGGCAAGCCAGCACCTCCAAGGCGTAAAGGGCAAGCTCAGGCCATGTGTCCAATTTGGAGACCCAGAAGTTGAAGGGGACAGACGAATCAGTCAGTACGTGTAGGCATGTGCACAAATACTGCTCCATCATGTTGCTGAAATGCTGCCTCCAGGGGCGGACTGAGAACCCTCAGGGCCCCCGGGCAAAATAAATCAAGGGCCCCCTTACAGGCCCCACCCATGTTCTGCTGCAAGCCCCACCCTTGTCCCGCCTACATTCCCCGCCTCCAGCCACACCCTACACAATCTTTAATAAGATTTCAAAGTTAAAGCGACACAAAAGGCACCCAGACCACTTCAGCTCATTGAAGTGGTCTGGGTACAGTGTCCCTTTTGCAAATCGAGCTGCAATGTTCTAGAGAAACTGCAATGTTTACTTTCCAGGAATAAGTCAGCCTCTAGTCGCTGGCAGCCACCTGAGGGCTTCCTGGATTAAAACAGACCTTTGGTCCGGTATCTGACGCTGGACGTATTCACACTCTGCATGATGACCTCCAGGGTCAGATTTTTCCCCATAGGAAAGCATTGATTCAATGCTTTTGTATCGGGTGATCTAATCTCAGCGTCCATTAGTGAGCCTCTGTTAGAAGCAGTGTGGGCATAACTACTGTGAAGGGGGCACATATCTGGGCATAACTACTGTGAAAGGGGGGAGGCCCTTCACAGTAGTTATTAATCCCTTTCAGCAGTCCCCCCTTCAGTGAATGGGGGACTGCTGAAAGGGGTTAATAACTAATGTGAAGGGCCTAGCCGTCTGAGCAACCCCACAGATCATCCCCCCACCCACCTTGTACTTGTTCCACTGATTCGCTACTTGCGGGCTACATGGGCATGAGTTTAGTCACTTCGGTGCGCAATCCCATCTTGTGGCGCGTGATCCCGCGACACCTGTGACCTACAGCGGCGGGTCTTGCGGGATCACGCGCTGCAGGACAGGATTGCGCACCGAAGTGACTGAACTCATTCCCGCGCAGCCCACAAGTAGCGGAACAATTACAAGAGGGGTGGGGAATAGCCAAATAAAAAAATATTTTGAACCAAAAGGTGTTATGGGGGCTCTGTGGATGGCACTGTTATGGGGGCTCTGTGGATGGCACTGTTATGAGGGCTCTGTGGATGGCACTGTTATGGGGGCTCTGTGGCTGGCACTGTTATGGGGGCTCTGTGAATGGCACTTTTATGGGGGCTCTGTGGATGGCACTGTTATGGGGGCTCTGTGGATGGCACTGTTGTGGGGGCTCTGTGGATGGCACTGTTGTGGGGGCTCTGTGGATGGCACTGTTGTGGGGGCTCTGTGGATGGCACTGTTGTGGGGGCTCTGTGGGTGGCACTGTTGTGGGGGGGATCTGTGGGTGACACATATATAGCACCTTATGCTATATATGTGTCATCCACAGATCCCCCCATAACAGTGTCCCTGTGAGTGAATGACCGCCAATACACGGTCTGGGGGCCGGCATCTGGTGTTGTAATGGCAGTGCGGCCCGGTGCAGTCACTGTATTCTATTACACCGGGCCCCGCTCACTGTAATACTAATATTCATATGTGAACAACTTGAAATCCTCTGCGATCCTCTCCCTCTGAGCTCTCTGTACTCACAACCTCAGTAGCAGGCCGGGCGGCAGCGCAACTCGCTGATGTCCCACGCCTGCTCCTCCTACTTAATTCATAAAGTGGGAGGAGCAGGCGTGTGACGTCAGTGAGTTCCGCTGCCGCCCGGTCTGCTACTGAGTTTGTGAGTACAGAGAGGGAGAGGATCGCAGAGGATTTCAAGTTGTTCACATATGAATATTAGTATTACAGTGAACGGGGCCCGGTGTAATAGAATACAGTGACTGCACCGGGCCGCACTGCCATTACCAGGCCAGCATAACATTCGGAATCGGGGTGCTGGGCACAGTGCTCCAGACTAAAAAAAATACCTAGTAGCCATTGGCTCCTGAACTGAAAAATTTAGGAGCCAAATCAAAACTGAATCAAAATTTTGGTATCGTGACAACGCTACGCCGATCAGATTGGCGTAGGGTTGTTTCGATACCAAAGTTTTGATTCGCTTTCGTCACCATAAAAAAGTATTGCGATACTCAATACCGTGCAAAAAAAAAAAACACCAAAAAAAGCTGCGTGCATTTCGCATTTTATGAAACGTTCGGCCCATAATAGAACAGTCCTATCCTATTTTTTGGGGTGACAAGGTGACTAAAAATGGCGAATGCTCACCGCATAGGAGATATTTTTTAATAATTTAATAGTTTGGACTTTTCGGACACAGCACTATGTAATATGTTTATTTATTGTTTATATATTTTATATGTAAAATTGGGAAAGGGGGGATTTAAACTTAATATTTTAGGGTGCTTTCGCACTAGCGTTTTTCATTTCCAGCATAGAGTTCACAGGGGCTCTATACCGGAAAATATGTCTTCAGGTCAGTCTTTTTGACTGATCAGGCAAAAGATAAAACTGCAGCATTCTACGGTTTTATCTCTGGCAAAAAAAACTGAAGATTTGCCTGAATGCCGGATTCAGCATTTTTCCCCATAGGAATGTATTAGTGCCGTATCCGGCATTCAAAATACCTGAATGCCGGATCCATCCTTCCGGTTGAACAGTGCGATTTTCATGCATGGTTGCTAGGATGAAAGTCTATTCACTGTATTACTTTCCCTTATAACAACATGGTTATAAGGGGAAATAATAGCATTCTTTAATGCAGAATGCGTAGTAGAAGGTCAATATAATAAACATTGGTGGCGCAGTGTGCCCCCCCAACACCCCAGTATAATAAACATTGGTGGCGCAGTGCGTCCCCCCCAACATAATAAACATTGGTGGCGCAGTGTGCCCCCCCAACACCCCAGTATAATAAACATTGGTGGCGCAGTGCGTCCCCCCCCCAACATAATAAACATTGGTGGCGCAGTGCGCCCCCCCTCCCTAGTATAATAAATATATAAACATTGGTGGGCAGTGGGCAGTGCCAATTAGGGTTAAAAAAATAAATAAAAATTAACTCACCTCCTCCAATTGATCGCGTAGCAGCCTGTCAAAGGACCTGTGGTGACATCACTGTGCTCATCACATGATACATCACATGATCCATCACCATGGTAATGGACCATGTGATGGAGCTCAGTGACGTCACCACAGGTCCTGAAGAAAGAACAGGAGACCGGCAGCTGCGCGATCAATTGGAGGAGGTGAGTTAATTTTTATTTATTTATTTTAACCCTCATTGGCACTGCCCACTGCACCACCAATGTTTATTATAGGATGGGGGGGCCGCACTCAATGTTTATTATACTGGGGGGGGAGCGCCGCACTCAATGTTTATTATACTGGGGGGGGCGCCGCACTCAATGTTTATTATACTGGGGGGGGGGCCGCACTCAATGTTTATTATACTGGGGGGGGCGCACTCAATGTTTATTATACTGGGGGGCGCCGCACTCAATGTTTATTATACTGGGGGGGGCACCGCACTCAATGTTTATTATACTGGGGGGGGCGCCCCACTCAATGTTTATTATACTGGGGGGGCGCACTCAATGTTTATTATACTGGGGTGTTGGGGGGGGGGCACCACCAATGAAGATAACTGAGCTGTTAATACAAATACAGGAGGCGGGTGCCGGAATCAAATAGCGGCACCTGACCTCTATGACAGGGAGCTGCGATCAGCGGCAGTTAACCACTTAGGTGCAGCTCCCTGTCATAGAGGTCGGGTGCCGCTATTTGATTCCGGCACCCGCCTCCTGTATTTGTATTAACAGCTCAGTTATCTTCATTGGTGGCGCAGTGGCCACAGCCCCTCCCCTGTCCCTGTTCTTATTGGCCGCGGCCAATACTCTGCGCTGCTGATAAGAAGTTATCAGAATGTTATTCTGTGGCGGGCCCCCATCCCGCCCGGGCCCTCGGACCATGTCCGAAGTGCCCGACCGGTCAGTCCGCCCCTGGCTGCCTCCTGCTAAGACATTCCATATCAGCTGGTGGTGCTGGTTGTTGTGGCGTGCTGACAAAGCTTTTCCATATTTCGGCCATGCTAACCTTGCCTTCTGGGGTGCTGGCGGTGCCCCAGCTGCGTTGGCGACCACCTCCTTCTCCTCAGCCTTCGCCTTGTGCTTCCACTGATCCCCCGCTGTCAGATGGGAATGCCATCAGCAGCGCGTCGCCCAGCGTGCTCTTTTACTCGCGCATCTTCCTATCATGCTCCAGTGACGGAATTAAGGACGGTACGTTGTCCTTGTAACAGGGATCCAGCAGAGTGGCCACCCAGTAATCAGCACAAGTTAGAATGTGGGCAACTCGGTGGTCATTGCGGAGACACTGCAGCATGCAATCGCTCATGTGTGCCAGGCTGCCCAGAGGCAATGACTAGCTGTCCTCTGTGGGAGGTGTATCGTCTGTGTCCTCTGTATCCCCCAAGCCACACACCAGTGATGCCCATGAGCTGGTTTGGGTGTCACCCTGCTGTGAACACGGTTCCTCCTCCTCTATCTCCTCTTCCTCATCCTCCACCTCGTCATCCTCCAGAACTGTGCCCTGGCTGGACAATTGTTTACCTGGCTATGTTGGTGCAGGAACCCACCCTCAGAGCTACTTGTGAATGACTGGCCTAAAACCCTTGTAAATGATCGCTCTTCCTTCTCCTCCTCCTCCTGTGCCACATCCTCTTCCATCATCGCCCGAAGCGTTTTTTCAAGGAGGCATAGAAGTGGGATAGTAACACTGAGAACAACGTAATCGGCACTTGCCATGTTGGTTGATTTTTTTGAAACAGTGCAACAAGGCACACTCACACGCAGAGTGACTCGCCCGTGCGTGCTGCAGCTGAAACTCCACTATCGCCTGCTGCTGCTCGCACAGTCTGGCCAGCATGTGCAAGGTGGAGTTCCACCTTGTGGGCATGTAGCATATGAGGTGGTGAGCGGGAAGGCCAAAGTTACTCTGCAGCATTGACAGGTGAGCAGCAGCAGGGTGAGAACGCCAAAAGCGCGCCCAGACGGGCCACACTTTCTGCAGCAGCTCTGACATATTGGGGAAATTTTTTAGGAATTTCTGCACCACCAAATTCAGCACATGAGCCAGGCAAGGGATGTGCGTCAAACCGGCTAGTCCCAGAGCTGCTATGAGATTTTGTCCATTATTGCACACCACCAGGCCGAGCTTGAGGCTCACTGGCACCAACCGCTCATCGGTCTATTGTTCAAGGCCCGTCCACAGCTCCTGCGCGGTGTGGGGTTTGTCCCCAAACAGATACATTTTAAAACTGCTGTCATTTATCCCTGGCTGTGCTGAAGTTGGTGGTGAAGGTGTTACGCTGACCAGATGAGGAGGCGGTAGGAGTAGGAGTAGGAGGAGGAAGCAACAGGAGTCAAAGAGTAATGCCCTGAAATCTTCGGTGGTGGAAGGACATGTGCCAAACTGCTATGCGCCTCACGCCCATCCGCCACTGCATTTACCCAGTGTGCTGTTATGGAGATATAACATCCCTGACCATACTTACTGGTCCACGTATCCGTAGTTAGGTGGACCTTGCCACAGATGGCGTTGCGCAGTGCACACCTGATTTTGTCCCCCACTTGGTTGTGCAGGGAAGAGATGGCTCACCTGGAAAAGTAGTGGTGGCTGGGCACAACGTACTGTGGGACAGTCACCGCCATCAAATTCTTAAAACTGTCCGTGTCCACCAGACGGAATGACAGCATTTCAAAGGCCAGGAATTTGGAAATGCTGGCATTCAGGGCCAGGGATCGCAGGTGGGTAGGGGAGTACTTCCTCTTCGCTCGCGTGTTTGGGAGATAGACAGCTGAACGCTTCCATCGGCCATTGTGGAGATGCTTGGTGACCGAGGTGGTGGCGTTGCTGGCACATCCTCTGTTTGCAGGGTGGCAGGTGCTACTTTCACTCCAGAGGGGGATGAAGAGGCCAAGACTGCAGCAGAAGAGGAAGCAGCAGAAGCCAGAGACCTTTCTTGTTTTTTGAGGTGTCTACTCCACTGCAGCTTGTGCTTTGCACTTAGATGCCTGGTCATTAAGGTTGTGCTCAGGTTGAGAACATTTATGCCTCGCTTCAGGCTCTGATTGAACAGCGTGCAAACCACTCGTGTCTTGTCGTCAGCACATTGTCTGAAGAACTGCCACGCCAGGGAACTCCTTGGAGCTGGCTTTGGTGTGCTCAGTTCCTTGGTCCTTTGGACAGTAGCAGGCGTACTGTCTAGGGGACAGCCGCTCTGCTTTCCTGCTCCCTCTTCTGCTGTGCTGGTGGCTCTGTGCGACCACCGCCTCTTCCTCCAAACTAGACAGGTCACTCGCATGACCTTGATTCCATGTGGGGTCGAGGACCTCATCGTCCTCCACATCATCTTCCACCCAGTCTTCACCCCTGCCCTCCTTGTCGGTCTGCACACTGCAGAAAGCCAGAGCAGTTGACACCTGTGTTTCGTCATCATCCGACAAAAGTAGTTGGACATCGGTGCACTCAATCTCTTCCACTTCTGGGGCAGGGCTAGGTGGATGGCCCTGGGAAACCCTGCTAGCAGAGTTATCAAAAAGCAGAAGAGACTGCTGCATGACTTGGGGCTCAGACTGCTTGGCTGATTTTCAAGGGGGTGAGGTGAAAGACTGATGGCCATGGGCTGCAGGTGCCAACTCTGATCTTTTAGCAGGAGACTGGGTAGGAGACATTGTGAAGGAACTGGAGGCACTGTTAGCCATCCAATATACTATTGCCTGTACTTGTTCTGGCCTCACCATTCGTAGAGCCGCATTAGGCCCGACCAAATAACGCTGAAGGTTCTGTCGCCTACTCGCACCTGAAGAAGGTGTTTCAGTTGTGTGTGTAGCTGGCACAGATCGACCACGTCCTCTCGCTGCAACAGGAGCTCCACCAACACCAGCAGCACCACGACCAGGGCCACGTCCCTTATTTGACGCTCTCCTCATTCTTTGCGTTCACCCACCAAACTAACAGATGGTTTATGTCAGGCGACAATGTAACCACCAATAGACAACAATTAAGTTTAGTGACAGTAAGGCTGTGCCGGTGTTATAAAGAGAAAAACTTTCTTGAGGTCACACAACAGTGTGACAGCGAATTGAATACAATTACTTCACAGTCACAAAAAAATTTGAGTTTTTCAACCAACAATGTAATAGCAGTTTTGACTGGTTTTGCTGGACTGTCAGAAATGCAGCGCAGGACGCAAATGTACTATCTAGCACAAAAAGTGTGCTTTTTCCAAACAAAAAAAAAAACAGCAGTATTTAACGGTTGTATTGGACTGTCAGAAATGCAGCGCAGGCTGCAAATGTACTATCTAGCACAAAAAGTATGCTTTTTTTCAAACAAAAATATAACAACAGTATTTATTGGTTGTATTGGACTGTCAGAAATGCAGCACAGGCCACAAATGTACTATCTAGCACAAAAAGTGTGCTTTTTTCAAACGACAATGTAACAGCAGTATTTAACTGTTTTATTGGACTGTCGGAAATGCAGTGCAGGCCGCAAAGGTACTTTATGGAAAAAACATATGATTTTTTTACCCACAATGTCCCAGTCATATTCACTGATTATATTTCACTATCAGATTTGCAGTGCAGGCCGCAAAGGTACTTTATGAGAAAAAAAAAAGATGATTTTTTCACCCACAGTGAAACAGATGGATTTACTGATTTTATTTCACTATCAGATTTGCAGTGCAGGCCGCAAAGGTACTTTATTGGAAAAAAAAATATTATTTTTTCACCCACAAATGAAAGAGATGAATTTAACAGATTTTCTTTCACTATCACAAATGCAGTGCAGGGCGCAAATGTACTTTTTAGCAAAAAAAAATTTATGTGTCCCCTCAGAATCTAACAGATGGATTTACTGAATTGATTACACTCACATATGCAGCACAGGGTTACTTTACAGAAAAAAAATGTGATGTATTACCTATATTATTTTTGCTTCCCCTGGCACATATGCATTGCAGGTGCACTTAGAAAATGGGTATATGTTGCCCACTGAACTAAAAGAACAGAATTAAATTATTGCCCCTGGCACATATGCAGTGCTGGTGCACTGAACTTGTACAAAATGGCCGCTGACGCCCACCTAACTAACAGACGGATAAAACGTATTTTTCTGTGTCACTGGGCTCAGGGCAGGGTACAAAAATGTTGCATTGCGCCCACAAAAAAAAATTGCTGTAGATCGCAGAGTTAACAACAAGTTCAGATTCTTTCCTATTCTCTCCCTCACAGCAGCAGCATCCTCTCCCTACACTAATAAGAGCAGAGTGACGTGCGGGGCTACGTGACTCCAGCTTATATAGAGGCTGGGTCACATGCTGCACTTGGCCAATCACAGCCATACCATTAGTAGGCATGGCTGTAATGGCTTCTAAAGGCACACAAGTTAAACGCTTGTTGATTGGCTGCCCTGCAGCTTTTCAAAAAGTGTCATTAAATTGCTGAACACCGAACTGGAACCCGAACTTTTACTGAAATTTTTGGGTTTGGGTCCGGGGTCAAAAAATTGTAAAGTTCGGTACGAACCCGAACTTTATAGTTCGGGTTCGCTCAACCCTAGTTATGTCACTAAAGGGTTAAAATGCACTTAAGGCACCTCAATTGTGCGCTAGCTATATTTATTTGAGATATAAATTCAAAATCTACATAATCTACAAAAAGTGACATTTTTGGGAGCAGTTTTCCTATTTCATTGTGGCTGTCAGGTGGTTAAACACTTCTTATTACTAAGGAAGTCAAGGAAACTTTCTTGCAAGAAGAGTTTAATAATTAGATTATTTCTGATGCCACTAAAAGGAGCTCACGGCCAGTGGATTTGTATAAATTTGTGTTCAGTGAGATCCTCCCTAGTCTGGCCTGCATGAAATGGTATAATATTGTGTTACATAATAGCTATATGAAAGGAAGTAGGGCATTCTAAGTTCAGTATGAGCAAAACAGACTTTGAACCCCTATAGATGAATAACAAATCACAAATATTAATCTCATCACAAATCAAGACATACAGAGGGTTTAATATGATGTTTTTTTATTAATAAACATTTAATACGTATGTTACAAAAGGGTTTTAGTCCCGCTTTAGTAACATTGAGAAATCGATTTAATACAAAATAAAAATTTGAACTGTAAATAATTTTCATTAAATTGAAATATTATTGCCTGTATGATTAAAGTATACTATTGGTAGATTAAATTTAGTAATCTAACTGCATAAAGTCCTGCTTTACAGCAGGTGGCAGTGTTTAACAAATTATTGCTGTAATAAGTTCTTGCCAAGAAACACACAGGTTCATGTAAAGCAGTAGACAGACTTGATTAAATGCAATTTAAAATGTAAGGACTATAACAGCAAAAAACAAAAACCTTCCACTGATTAATTCTGCGACATGCATATGCAAAATGTGTATTATTAATTTTAGAATTATTACAGAGGAGCTTGCCCTAGACCACAGGAGATATAGTCCCTACTTGGTGCATACATTTTTTATTCCATATTATATCATCCCTGCAAAGGTGCTGGCTGGAATGCTACTATGCAGATGACACAGCTCTAAATCAGTTCCATAGCCCCTGCATTTTCAGTATCAGTGGGGTCCAAGTAATATGCCATTATTTTATAAGATTTGACTTGTACTTTAAGATTACAATGCTTTGAAGACACTGTACACTGTTCTACTGTACACTGTACACTGTTTTTTTAATAGCATAGCATATAGAATCTACCATCCACTTCTGATTTTCTCTCAAGATTCATTCACTCAAGTGAGTGAGTCTGCAAGAAAAGCAAGTATGAAATCGTCTGTGAGTATTCCATATGAAAATATGTCCATGTTCACAGGACAGAGCATAAAATAGTTTAACATTAGTGATGAGCGGCAGGGGTCATATTCGAATTCATGATATTTCACAAATATTTTGTAGAATATTCGTCATATATTTGCGAATTCGTATATTCGTTATATTCAACATTCTTTTTTTAAATGAAAATCGGCAAGGTAATGATCGCGTAATATGCAAAAATTGCACGTTCAATGGAGGCGAAAGTCAAAAACGAATATATAGCACTATAGAATATAGTGCTATATATTCGCAATGACGAATATTCGTAATTTTTTTTCCATCTGAACACGATTCCTCCCTGCTTCTTGCTTGTGGGCCAATGAGTCTTGGCCCACAAGCAAGAAACAGGGAGGAATCGTGTTCAGATGGAAAAAAAATGCTGAATATTCGTCATTACAAATATATACTGTATATATATAGCACTATATTCTAAATATTCGCGAATTCTCGAAGTGCCGATTTTTCGAGATTAACTTTTGCTAGGTATATGGCCACCTTTACGCTGTGGCCAGTGTAAGTTTTATTTTATTTTTATTTTTATTATACTGAATAGCTTTACTGCTTTAGTGTCAGTGTGTGGATCATCAAATGACCTGCTATGTGACAGAAAGACAAATCCTCTCTGCTAGATGTTAATTTACAAGTGGGTTATCAGAGGTGCGCCTAGCTTTTCTGATGCCTCAGGTGACAATTGAAATGACGCCGCCCCATGCAAAATTTTCAACCTAATCCCTTCCCTCCAGCCCTACTGTTAAATACATACTTGTAAAACATTACACACAGCACCACAGAACATATAGGGTAATATAGCACCACATACCTCTGACACCCAGTGATGTCTCTTCTGATACAGATATTCTTTTTCCTCATCTTCTCCATTTGGGTCAGACTGCCATGATAATTGTCAGCCATCTCTTGTCTCTGCAGTTTGACACACAGACATATTAGTTTCCTACTTTTCTATCATCCTCACACCTTCTGAACATACCATCCTACCACCTCCAATACTGTCCCCACTCTGATCCCTAATACTATACTGCATAAACAGATAATCCCCCTGAAAATACTAGTACCACACATATAGTTCCCCTTCAGTAAATATTTCCACACAGTGTCCTGAAAAATGACTTATCAAATAGTGTCTCTGGCTCTAATTCTGTTATATATATATATAGTGTCCTTCAAAAATAAATATGTCAAGCTGATACTCTGCCAGGAGGCCTTCAACAGTAAAAGTTATAATATCCCCTTATAATGTGGGCCAGTAGAAAACATACCCCCTTACAGGGCTTTTTTTCTGGCGGAATGCACCGGAACGGCGTTCCGCCACCTTTTGACATCGCAGCCTGCCATGCTCCAGCATCGCAGGCTGCGATGTATCAGCGGGGAGGGACTGGGAGGAGGAGCTGGGGGCCGGTGCGTTCACTGTGCTCCGGCCCCGCCGCTCCAGTACAGTTATAAAATGTGTAATTCAATTAATAATGATTCATGCTGCCCCCTCTATAGTATAACATTCAATATATCCTACTCACAGGGCTACTGTTATATCGTAATGCAGGCCGGCCGGGCAGACGAGCAGCAGAGTGACTGACTGATGTCACGTGCCTGCCCGGCCTACTTTATGAGTGAAGCAGGCGGCGCAGGCACGTGACGTCAGTCAGTCACTCTGCCGCTCGTATGCCCGGCCGGCCTGCATTACGATATAACAGTAGCCCTGTGAGTGGGATATATTGAATGTTATACTACAGAGTGGGCAGCATGAATCATTATTAATTGAATTACACATTTTATAACTGTACTGGAGGGGCAATGGGGGGTCTGTGGATGACACTGTTAAGGGGTGGGAGGTCTGTGGATGGCACTGTTAAGGGGTGGGGGGGTCTGTGGATGGCACTGTTAAGGGGTGGGGGGGGGTCTGTGGATGGCACTGAAGGGGTGGGGGGTCTGTGGATGGCACTGTTATGGGGTGGGGGGGGGTCTGTGGATGGCACTTTTATGGGGTGGGGGGTGTCTGTGGATGGCATTGTTATGGGGTGGGGGGGTCTGTGGATGGCACTTTTATGGGGTGGGGGGTCTGTGGATGGCACTGTTATGGGGTGGGGGGGTCTGTGGATGGCACTGTTATGGGGTGGGGGGGTCTGTGGATGGCACTGTTAAGGGGGGTCTGTGGATGGCACTGTTATGGGGTGGGGGGGTCTGTGGATGGCACTGTTATGGGGTGGGGGGGTCTGTGGATGGCACTGTTATGGGGTGGGGGGGTCTGTGGATGGCACTGTTATGGGGTGGGGCGGTCTGTGGATGGCACTGTTATGGGGTGGGGGGGTCTGTGGATGGCACTGTTAAGGGGGGGGTCTGTGGATGGCACTGTTATAGGATGGGGGGGGGTCTGTGGATGCCATCCACAGATCCCCCATAACAGTGCCATCCACAGATCCTCCACCCCATAACAGTGCCATCCCCAGATCCCCCATTAACAGTGCCATCCCCAGATCCCCCATTAACAGTGCCATCTCCACTTTGCTGGGGGTTTCTTTGCTGGGCTGGACTTTTATAGCCCCCCCCAAATTTTACTTGCATCCCTGTTCTCTAAAGGGGCGGTTTTAGAGGGCGGTCCTAGGGGTGGGTAGGGGCGTGGCCAGGGGAGGGGGTGAGTTCCACCAAATTTTCTCTGAGAAAAAAAAGCCCTGCCCCGTCATATTATGTTCCAGTAGATAAAAAAAACTCCTTGTAAATGTGTACCAGTACAAAACGTATGCCTTATAATGTGTGCCAGTACATAAAATACCCCTTATGTGTGCCAGTACAAAAATGTCTGTACACAAAAGTGTGGTGTACAAAAAAATTGCTTCTTTTAGAGCTCCAGTAGAACAAATGTCCTCATAGTGCCCCCCTTATAATGTGTGCCTGTACAAAAAATGACCCCTTATAACATGTGCCACGACGCTATCAGGATGCAGTGCAGGACACAGACCTCTTCCGAGCTATGTCCTGGGTTGCATGTCGCCTGGCTCAGGTGGCGTGATGATGATGATATCATTGTGCCATCTACCCTGGCCTCTTATAGGTTTCAGGCACTAGGCCTGAAGGCTATCAGAAGGTTCAGAAGGGCAGGTAAAAATGTAAATGCATCGTCACCCTGAGAACAGCTATACAGTTCAATATAAAGAGATGATGTGGAAGCGCTCATTGTCCACTGCCCTGCCACTATAACTCACTTGTACCTACTGTATGTGGCACAGCACCACCTGAGTCAATTGCCTTATCTGGCTTTATTGGTGGTGCCCTAAGGATCATATACTGGTTTCACCATTCTCTTTATCTGACTACTTTGTCTCCTTATCATTTACTTTTTGTTAGCTGCATAGGTCAATGGATTTAACTCCTACACTGTCTTTCGGAAGGTTTTACTGTTACATTAGCCATAAAGTGAGGGTTAATTCTCCTGATATATAGCTACAATAAACAAAAAAATAGTGTTTAGAACATAAATCATTAGTTTTCTCTGTGAAATGCCAACCCTCCTTCCTGAAACACTAGGCATGTGTGACCCTTGTATTCCAATGAAATGAAAGCCATCTAATGATGGAACATCTCAGAATAAACAAATCAGTTACTGATAGATTTGACTTCACAAACAGTGGAGCTAATGTCACCCTGAGGCTCCATTCACACGTCCGTTGTGTGTTGCGGACCCGCAAGTTGCGGATCCGCAACACACCCGCCCGGTACCCCTATATAAATGCCTATTCTTGTCCGCAAGCTGCAGACAAGAATAGGACATGTTCTATCTTTTGCGGAGCTGCGGACCTGAAGATCGGGGTCGCGCTCCGCAAATGCGGATGCTGATAGCACACTGTGTGCTGTCCACATCCATTCCGTCCCCATAGAAAATGATTGGGTCCGCACCCGTTCCGCAAAATTGCGGAACAAATGCGGACCCATTTGCGGACGTGTGAATGGAGCCTTAGATGTTGAAGCCCTAATGATTCCCTGTTTTGCTTGAGGAACACGCTGCACAAGGACATTATATATCAGTTTAAGTATCTGTCTTACTAAAGTATGAACCACTCTAATATAATACAATATGATCCATGTACAAATTAGCTGATATTTTATGAGCATTGATAACCTTCCTTTAGGCTTCCCTCCTCAATATCAATGGGTTTCTTTATTTTATTTTATTGAATTTGAATTGTACACCCTTTAGAAAAAATAAATAAAAAATCACCACTAACATAGTTGATGGGGATTATAAATGGGTTACAAATGGCAGTGTATCACTTTGCTAAGAGATTATAATAATCATACAATAAAATAAAATAAAAATGTATTGCTTGAATATAATTTGATAATAATGTAGAGCTGTGATGGCTACCCTCCGGCACTCCAGCTGTGTTAAAGCTACAACTCCCAAGATGTACACTTATTTGGCTGTGTTCTCAGAACACAGAACTGAGTGGAGCATGCTGGGAGTTGTAGTTTCACCACAGCTGGACTGCTGAAGGTTAGCCATCATTGATCTAGAGCAAGAAAAAGATACCAGACAGTTTAGTTGTAAATGAGGGAGCAGTTGATAATTGATAATAATTGATAATATGCTGCCTGAGCATTTCTCTGGCATAATCAACATGATTATTGTGCTTATTTTAATGGTATACTTGGTCAAGAGTCAAAGAATTATACACTAAGATAACATATTTATATTCTTTACTAGAGATGAGAAAAACAATTCTAAACAAATCAGATTCATCATAAATTTCTCAAAAATTCTGATACATCAATTGAAAGTTTGGGAGATTTAAGTAGGACTAATTGCACAAAATGGTGCCATTTTACTATTAAAATTCAGTACACTAGCAAAGGAAACAGGGTAGGGAAGATGAATATGATGGATCACATAACGACAAGCTTGCCCACAATGCTTTGCAGTCAGCCTGACAGCAAATCAGAAGGGAGCATATTGGCTGGTTTATCAGGTTTTATGCTAGCTTCTGATTGGACATGTCTTCCATGTCTCTGACAGACATTAATTAGACACACAAAACAGCCTTATGAAGATTTGCAGGGGCAGTGTAGGGACTGTGAAGATATATTTAGTTAGATAGATTAAATTACTAGGTAGAAAGTCAGGTTTTATCATTAGGGACAGCATAGGGGCAGTTAGTTGTGTGGCAGTTAGTTGTGTGTCTGTTCACCCGACGGAACAGCCTGCCAGAGGTCCGTGCCGCTAGTATGAGAGTAGCCTTACAGTCAGGGCTGCCTGAGCTGTTTACAAATCAAGGCATTCTGTATAAACAGGGATATGCTAACAGCAATAATGAACGTGTATGTGTCTAACAATTGCGTGAATGATTGTAAGAGCTCATGTAGTGCCAATTAGTGATGAGCGGCAGGGGTCATATTCGGATTCGCGATATTTCGCGAATATTTTGCAGAATATTCGTCGAAAATTCGCAATTTTTTTTACTCGAAAAATCGGCAAGGTAATGATTGTGTAATATGCGAATTTTCGTAATTCGAATTTTCGTATTCGAATTTTTTTTTGGCGAATTTTTCAACTTCCAACTATTAGACAAAGAAGATTATAGCACTATATTAGCTAAATTGCTCTATATTCGATTTTTTTAGAATATTCGATATATTGCTATAACTTCGTTTTTTTGAATATTCGTAATATTCTAAAACAAGAATATATAGCAATATAGCGAATATTCGAAAAAAACGAATATAGAGCAAAATTCGCAAGCACTACTACTCCTAAAGTCAAGTATATTGCAGCCTTCTTATTGGCCCACAAGCTAGAAGCAGTGAGGGATAATGTGTACTGATTAAAAAATAAATAAAATCGAATAAAAAATATTAGAAATTACGAATATATATAACTATATTCGAAATATTCGCGAATTTTCGAAGTACCTATATTCGCGATAAAAATTCGAAATTTTAATATTCGTGATCAACACTAGTGCCAATACGTGCTCCATGCAAACTGAGCTAAATGAGCACCGATCGACTTGTCATATTGTCAACTGTAGCTAGTTTTGGGCAGAAAAACTGCATTAGACCAAAATATTGCATTAGAAAAGTCTGAAACAAATTCAAGCAGTTACAAACTGAATTTCAGTGGGTCTAAAAATAAATGAAGGCATGAAGATTACAGACAACGTAGCATTTGCCTATTTCAGACAGGCTGAGAATATATTAGATTTGTTAAATGCAGATAAGGATAGCATGTTGAGCATATGTACTGTAGGCAACACTGTCATAATAGATTTTTTTTTAAACATTGTCCTTAAAGGGGTTGTCTGAGAGTTAGTAGAATAAGCATTGCAGTGGCAACATATGTTTTAGTTTTTTTTTGAATACCTGTTAAATATGTCCAGTGGCAAGTGGTCCCCCACTTGTCATAGTTTACTTTCCAGGTGTGGTGATGTCTTATTCTGGGTGACGACTTAAGCAAGTTTCAGCTTCAGATTTGATGCCAGAACATATCACATATCAGCAATCACATGCCAGTATGACATATCATTACTCCTCAAGAACAGTGATGGCCAGTTCGCAGTGTTCGCCGACGAATACATGCGATCTGCCATCTTTATTCCCAAGTCCGGCGATGCAGAGGTATTTTCTCGGAACTGCCTGCTCCCGGTGACCGCATGTGTTTCAGAGCGGCTCGCGGCGCAGGCACAGGTAAGGACTTACCTCTGCATCGCAGGACTTGGGAATAAAGATGGCAGATCGCATGTGTTAGTCGGCGAACACTGCGAACTGGCCATCACTGCTCAAGAACTAGCAGGGAACCACCAGAGCTTCAGTGCTGGAGCTGAAGGGGGGTTTAATAGTATATATATATATATATATATATATATATATTATTTTTTTATATATATATATTTTGTACTATGGTACTGCGCGATGCAATCCCTGTCCACCTTCACTATCTGTCAGTGCCCTGAAAACACAATATACAATAGCTATACAACTTCAGATTGGTGATTACCTGTTTCTGAGTTCTTGTTTATTCGACTGCCTTTTCTCTCACTCTCACATCAACATAAAGGGGATTCGGGAGGCTAGACCCTATTACTTTTACTGAGCTTGCCCTGGCCGGCGGCACAGCTCTATTTTAAAAGTTTGCTCGCTCATGCTCACACGGAGCGATGTGTGACGTCAAAATTTGAGCTACGGGTGGTTAGGAGGACCAAAGTTACTCCAACGCGTTTTGAATAAAACGCTATTCTTCGTCAGACGGAACCGCAGCGTTAGTGATTAGGAGGTGCAAGCTCCTGTGTAATAGAGAAAAATATTTGAACATATATTTTATAATTTTTGTTGCTGCTGTCTTACAACCTCTTACAGTGTCTGGAAAAAATGAGATGCATAATCATGATCCTTATAGCAGGGGTGTACACAGATTTCATAGGGCCTCATAGGAAAACTTTGGCTGAGATTTCTGATAAATGTATGTATATTTTTTATAAAGTGGATGATTTTTTTAAAATAATAATAATTTTAAAATGCTTTCTGTCTTATCCACTTTGCCTCACTTCTATTTTGGAAAACGTGTAACAGGTACTTCATAAATATGGTACTCATTTTGAATACTGTACTTCTGAATGTATTTATACAGACAAGTAACAGCAGTACTTTGATAAATCTCCCTAATATAGCTTTAAACACCATGCTTCCCTTTACATCACTGGCTGCCTGCATCCACCACTAGTAGGTGCTCAGTGCATTGGATGTTATACTATTACACTTGCAGTTAATGGAATCTGTAAAATCTTTATGCACTGAGATGCCTCTAGGGACAACTACAGTGAAATGCTGTGAATCTATGTCAGGAACAGGAGTCCTTTTATTCTCAAGGAGATAAACCTCTGCCAGAGGAATCTGGTAGGGTCTCTCTCCGAATTCACAATGTAGGCATACTCAGTTGAGCTAAGCGTGCATGGGAATGGGGGAACGAGGAAAGATAACTGTCAGCCGAATGAGTGTTTGACCAATGGCTCAAGTGTATGGTCTGCATTAATATATGTTATGAAGAGAAGACAATTATATATGTCGTACCTAAAAGCAATATTGAGCTGCTTAGTGAACCATACATTACCTCATCATGTGTTAGTTTGCATTGTATTGATTATTCTCCTCTACAAGAATGATCCATGTATTCTGCTGTCCAGTCATAGTCTTATCATGGAACTGTGGATCCTATACTTAAATTGGCAATAAACCTTTCTCCCAAATGATACCAATTGTAACTGAAAGGGCATACCTTGAAAAACACATTTTCTTTGTCAGTCTTTGAAGGCACACATGGGTCAATAGTGTCAATTCCATTTACTATGGGATTGGATCATCTTGAATAATTGTTTTCTGTGTAGTATGAAGTCCTAATGAAAAAGTCTGTCGCTTTCTTCCTAGATGTTATTATATAACCTTTTTTAGGTAAATGTATTATTATGTTTATTATATGTATTAAAGTTAAAGGGGTTGTTCATGCACCGATCAGGTGCTTGAATAGGAGGTGGTGCTCCATGCGAGTGCTGCTTCCTGTTCATTACACTAAGCATCATCTCCTCTGGAGCGGTGGTGGACTGAAATTACAAGTACTCTCTCCATTCAAGTGAACCTTCTGAGATGATGGACAGGAAGCAGCGTTCGCATGGAGCACCACCTTCTCTTCAAACAGCTGATCAGCTGGGGTCCCGGGTGCCAGACCCCGCCGATCAGATATTGATGGCCTATCCTGATGATAGGTCATTAATAAATATGGCCTACACAACCCCTTTAAAGGGGTTGTCTCACTTTAACAAATAGCATTTATTATGTAGACAAAGTACACTTACTGATGTATTGTTATTTTCCATATTGCTGATATCCCAACTCGACTCCAATTCAGACTCAGAGTAAAAAAAAGCACCAAAAACCAAATGAGCTTCTTTTTTATATTTCTTTATCAAAAATTCTTCACATCATAGTACATTCAAAAATGACTCAGTCAAAGCCGCATATTTATCACAAAGTCCATACCTAGCTTTAAAGTCCTGTGTGCATAGGGTCCTTCTGAGGTTCAGGACATATGGTGCCTAGCAAGCATGTAGCTATGTTTTGGGGGTCCACCACCTTTGTCAAGCATGCTGTTTTTTTGGAGTGGAGTTGGGATATACACGTTTTTGCACTATTGTGGTCCTGTTGTGCGATTAATGTTTATGCCATTAATAATATGATTTCATTGAAGACTATTATCCATATTGCCTCCTTAGCATCTTGATTCATTTTTCAATCACATCATATACTGTTCATTTCCAGAGGTTAAAACCACCACTTCAATCCAGCAGCGGTGGTCGTGCTTGCACACTATAGAAAAAAGCACCAGTCTCTTTAGGAACTGGGACCTTTGAAGCATGCATATTGTAGGAGCAGCACCCGGGTATATCTGCACTGCAGTGGTGACTGTAAACTCTGGAAATGGACAGTGTATAATGTGACTGGAAAAAATGAATCAAGCCAGCAAAGGAGGCAATATGGACAATCACAATACATTAGTAAGTGCCTTGTTTTAACTTTGTCTACATGATAAGTGCCTTTTGCTGAAATGAGACAACCCCTTTATTTTCCTATTATACTGCACTATTTTGGACCAATTATAGGGAACAAGTGTTCATATGAAAGCTTGTTCCCAATAATTAACCTGTTTAATTGTGCAGCCTATCAGATGATGAATGAGCAAACAATTATTCATCAGCTGATGGGCATCTTTCAGCAGAATAAAAGATGCCCAATTATCCTTAGCACATATCCTTATGTAATCAGGGATGTGCTGACAATAATGAATAGAAGGGAATGAGGGAGGAACAACTTCAGTAGCAATCATTCCTCCCACATTCAGTATGCATTGGTCTGTGTAATCCAGGGGGTGCAAACGAGCGCAGATGGATAGGTTCATAAATCGGCACATGCACTGTCCGAACATCGGGCAGTGTAATAGGCCGCCTACATGTAGGCACCAAGAGGCCTCAAGGCTGTACACTTGTAGTCCATAATTGCTGCTTGCTCACCAATTCATACTTAGAAATCTTTGATCCCAGTTTATGTATGCACTTAAAATGAAAGTTAAATATTTAACAGCCAATCCAGTTTGATAAGTTCTTTCCTCTTCATTTTTTCTGCAGACTTAGTAAAACTTTAGGACTCTATTATGCTTGAAAGCAGTGAATGGCTGAACACATTATCTGAGATAATCACATTGCATTTTAATTTGGGATGTTATAGCCACCAAGCACAATTTTGCCTGAGAAGGCGTAATCTGATGGTTATTTAGCATACTATATCCCAAGAGCAAATTAAACTCAAACACTTAAGTGTGTGGATTCTAGAGAATCTAAGAGATAAGCTAATGATGCACTCTGGGACATAAAGACAATGGAAGCAGAACAGTCTTAACAATATATTTTCCTTTGGTGACTAAAGAAATTGCAAATTGAGTGTCAACAATAGATCTAATTCTAATAATTTAGGTGGCATTCATTGTCATTATCTTGTGTAAACAACTGCCGAAATACATTGTAGACGTAAGAAATTAGCAGTTTTAGCGATGACCCATGTACCTCATAAATGCAGATTTTTAATTGTTCTTTTAAAAATCAAGCAAAGCAATACTTTAATGAACATTTACATCATTTAAAATAAATTTATTAGCTTCTTTATTTGTCAAATATTTTAATCAAAAGTATTGATTTGGCATCTTCTTGTCCTGCCAGGAGAAGAGCATTGCATAACATAATACTTATTAAGATATCACTTTATATATAAAGATAATTTACCCTCTATAGCAAGTGAATTGGCACTGGGTAGCTAGGAATATTGAGCGTTCATTCTGAACCTTATATGCTGCAATGCACTCCATAAGTCTCTACATAGTCTCCTGTTGTTGATAACTATACTAGAGAAACCAAAAGATTTCTGGTTTGATGCATAGACAGAGGTCCAATCCAAAAGTCAGAATGACAGCAGAACCAGGGATCAAACAAGACAAGTAAAAAAATATAGTCAAGGGTTAGGATTAGAAGCTTTATGTCAAGTAAAAAATTATAGAAGTCAAAGATAGAGGAAGACACAAAGCACAAAAACATGTCGGCTATAACAATGTACCATGGCCAGTCAATACCTTACAGTGGCAAGGAGAGACTATAGTAGAAACGTGGATCTGACTGGATGAGTTATTTGTGATGATGAAAATGATTTTACAAATTGTTATGATGATCGAGATTTAAATATCAACATTCATTAGCTTTCCTGACCAATAGAACAACTTTCACAAATTCATAACTAATTAGTATGAAGATCAACATTAGAGGAGTTGTCTTCCAAAGACATCCTGATTTTTAAGGAAGCCAGCTGATCATAGCATGTCTCCATTCTCAACTGCTATGTCCTCAATAGATTACATTGTGGCCATTCAGATGAAGAGTGGCTCTCTATTCTGCTCCCCCTCTCCACCCAATAGGACTGATGGGGAATGGTTGATGGTCAGATCATTAAATATAGAGATGTGTATTTCCCATTTATTAGGAATAAAAAGTAGACAAGATAACATTTGCATATAAAGAACTATATTTCACCCATTTAAAGGGAACTTGTCATCAGAAAATGACCTATTATTTAAATCACTTTTTTATATTTAACATATTTTTTTTTTAAATTATATTATTTTTACTTTTCCATATCAACATCTATATTCAAACCAAAAACTTAAAATTCAGCAGTTTTTGCTCTGGCCACTAAGCCTAATAACAGGCACCACTTCTTGGTCTGTAAAGATTACTTTACTGTACTTATATATTATTCTAAACCTACCTAATGATAAGGCTATATCATATCTCTGTATAGATAAGTCAGGATCCACCATTCACAATAGGTGATTGCCAGAGCTTATCTATTGTACAATGACCTCTGCATAGGTCACAGAGCATGCCTAGGAAATTCTCCCATAGAAGTCAATGATGTCCCCTACTGACCCATGTGTATATGGCCCATGGGACTGGCATAAAGCAATTTTCTTAATGTTTTCTAAATGCTGTAAAACCAGCTCAAGCAAGATGGCAGCCCCAATAAACATGTTCAGGAAATAGAATTAAAAAAAAATCTCCAATCAGAAAATAAAAATAGATTAGATAAAATAAAAATATCCTATAGAAGAGATATTCCACCCCTGTAATATAAATTAGCATCCGATGAAATACACTATTTATTCTCAAATTCCATAAGAATCATCAAGAACAAACTCTGTATGCTTCTGTATATAATCGAAGGCACAAGGTACAATGACACTGATAACAACGATATTCAATTCAATACATTATATAAGTAACATTTATGGTATGTGTGGTCTCATATTTGGAGCACATTTTATGGGAATTTTTTGCTAAAAAATGTTTTTTACCCAGTTTTGGTGTATGGAATAAAATGTATTAAATTTGCAGAGAATAATTTAAAAAAGTTAAGCACTAAATTGTATGTAAAAATAATTACCATAATATTCTATTTTAATATCAGGCACCAACTGGAAATAAACATTTTAAAATGTCCTTGTCTTTTAAATTGTCATTGACTTACTAAACATTCACCCTTTTTAGTACCTGTACTGTGGATTTAAAACCTGATTTAGCCTGGTCGCTTATATTAGCACTTCATGCATGCAGCCTCTTTGGCAAGCGCAGTGTAAGAGAAAAACTCATGCTAATAACCAAGGATGAGGAAGGCTAACTACGCTTGATTGCTTTCAACTCTGTGTGCAGTGTAATGAAATATGGCCGCTCAGGGAAAAATATGTGTGTGATACTCTTCTTATCCTTCCAGTGTTTCACTGAAAGGCTTTAACGTTTTTTCATTCAGCATTATCAATGAAATAGTATTATAATTAAATGGCAAATCTTGGTCTAATTACAAATTCCATAGCACATCAAAAGGCCAATCCTTTTATATTCTCTGTGTCATAGCTTCACAATACATTTTAATTTGCTGGTTTATAAGTATGGGTTACATATGCCTGGATAAGGAATATCATTATGGACTGAACTTGTAATTTCACCATACAATTCATTGCAAAATGACTGCCTGATGATTTATGCATTATATTGACATGATAGGTAAAAGAGGAACTTTAGCAATTTTCCATAGCATCCAATCAACCTTCACATAAAAGTTCTCACTGAAAATGCAAAAGCCATAAAACTTAAAGAGCCGCTGTACTTCCACGCAATTTGATTTCATTTAATAGTGAATGCTGTAAATAGCAGAATATCTAAATCAGTTCAGTGCCTGTACCCACCTGAAAGCTATGAAGTCATGAGCACTAGGGTTCACACTAGTGTTGAGCAAATCGAAGTATCCGAAGTGGACTTCGATCAGAATTTCAAAGAAAATTTGATTCCGTTTCCTGTCATTGTGTCCGCTACTTACAAAGAAATGTAATTCGTGATGAAGTTATTCATTACAAAACTAACTGAATTATTGTAAACTTTGCTCATCTCTAGTTCTCACTTCTACCTAATTTGCAGTCCACTACCTGTTGTCATTCAGTATCTGTTCTTAGTAAACATAGACAGAGAGGAAGAGGGGGCATATCAGAGTTATGGTAGCTAAGATCCTGAGCCTGATAAAAGTAACTTTTTCAGAGCTTTTTAAGATTATAGGAGCCTCCTGTGTGTCTGTTAAGCTTGATTTCCCCCTCCTTACCTGCTCATTGAGCTCCGGAGTATAAAACAAACAGTGGGAACAGGAAAATACATCACAGTAGTACAGTTCTGTTTCACAGAAGGGATATGCAACCTACTTCTGAGTGAAATGCATCTAGCTATTCAGCTGAAGAGGAGAATAATATGGCTAAAAAAGACATTAGTGAAACACAAAAAGTAACATTCTTTCAAAGTTATGATTGTACAAAGAAGCAGAGCCATTATGAAAACTATTTTTGAAAACTCAGGTACTCTTTAAAGGGCTTCTGTCTCCCACTAAACTCTTCATTTTTATTTTTTTGGGTACTTATAATCCCTATACTGCGATTTATCCATACATAATGTAATTAATCATTTTGGTTCAGTAGATACTGCAAAAAATGTACTTTTGTAATATGCAAATTACCTGTCTACCAGCAAGTAGGGCGGCTACTTGCTGGTAGCAGCCGCATCCTCCTCTCATAAAGACGCCCCCTTCTCATGTTGATTGACAGGGCCAGCGGACACGCTCGTTCTCTGCTGGCCCTGTCTGCATTCAAAATCTGGCGCCGGCGCCGTACCTGTCTTCAGTCGGCGCAGGCGCACTGAGGGGAGGACGCTCGCTCGGCCGCTCCTTCCTCAGTGCGCCTGCGCCGGGTGTAGATGTGACATCACCGGCGCAGGCGCATTGAGGATGGAGCGGCCGAGCTATCGTCCTCCCCTCAGTGTGCCTGCGCCAACTCAAGACAGGTACGGCGCCGGCGCCAAATTTTGAATGCAGACAGGGCCAGCAGAGAACGAGCGCATCTGCTGGCCTTTGTCAATCAACATGAGGAGGGGGCGTCTTTATGATAGGAGGATGCGGCTGCTACCATCAAGTAGCCGCCCTACTTGCTGGTAGACAGGTAATTTGCATATTATAAAAGTATGTTTTTTGCAGTATCTACTGAACCAAAATGATTAATTACATTATGTATGGATAAATCGCAGTATAGGGATTATAAGTACCCAGTTTAGGTTGAAAATCCACAGGAAAAATTGGTTTGCTCACCTATTTTGGTTGCACCTATTGGGCGCAACCACAATGAAGGCTCAACGTAGATGGTTCACAGTTGTTGCAGCCCGGGTTCGTCCAAACACCTTGAGCGGGAGCCACCCCACCACTTTGGTGTGAAGTACAAATGGAAGGATGCTTGACTTTATCAATCTAACGTGTGGACAACAGGAGGCGCACTTACACAACTGGGCATTTCGCAATATTCAGTTTATTGGTAGACAGCGCATTTTGGGGTACTTCTGACCCCTTTATCAAGTCTTGTGCGTACCAGAGGTTATTTTGATTGATGTAACACCTGGTTTAAGGTCAGCGGTGCGAGCTGCATGGCTGGTGTGTCAGCAGCACGTGGAGGACGCCGAAATACGAAATACCCAATTGTGTAAGTGCGCCTCCTGTTGTCTACATGTTAGACTGATAAAGTCAAGTATCCTTCCATTTTTCAACTTAAGGACCAGGCCATTTTTAGAATCTGACATGTGTCACTTTATGTGGTAATAACTTTAAAACGCTTTTACTTATCCAGGCCATTCTGAGAGTGTTTTCTCGTCACATATTGTACTTCGTTACAGTGGTAAAATTGAGTCAAAATATTAAATTTTTATTTATAAGAAAAACCAAATTTACCAAAATTTTTGAAAAATTTGCACATTTCCAAATTTCAATTTCTCTACTTTTATAATATATAGTAATAACTCCAAAAATAGTTATTACTTTACATTCCCCATATGTATACTTTATGTTTGGATCATTTTGAAAATGATATTTAATTTTTTTGGGACGTAAAATTTTTAAGAACATTTCCAAACCCCTATTTTTTCAGGACCAGTTCAGTTACGAACTCACTTTCTGGGGCTTACATATTAAAACCACCCTTAAATCACCCAAATTTTAGAAACTAAATCCCTCAAGGTATTCAAAACTGATTTTACAAACTTTTTTAACCCTTTAGGTGCCCCATCAGAATTAAATTAATATGGTACTGAAAATTCTAAATTGCACTTTTTTCTAGCAGATTTAAAATTTGAATCTATTTTTTCTGCAACACATCAAGGGTTAACAGCCAAACAAAACAAAATCTATTACCCTGAATCAGGAGTTTACAGAAACGCCCCTTGTGTGCTCAAAAAGGGATGTATGGGCGCACAGCATGCTTCAGAGTGGAAGGAGCATCATATGGCTTTTGGAGAGCCGATTTAGCTGGAATGGTAATTGGGAGCCTGACACCCTGAGGTGGCCCTACAGTGGAAACCCCCAAAAGGGGACCCGATTCCAGAAACTACACCCCTCAAGGAATATTTAAAAGTGTGTAGTGAGCACTTTGACCCATCAGGTATTTCACAGATAAAGGAAATGATTGGCTATAAAAATAAAAAAATTACAATTTTTTTTCTAGAAAAAGTTTCTTTATACCCACATTTTTCACTTTTACAAGGGAAAACAGGACAAAATGCACCCCACATTTTGTTCCCCATTTCCCCCCGAATACACCAATACCCCATATGTGCTTAAAAAATGATGTATGGATGCATGGCAGGATTCAAAAGGCAAGTAGCGCCGTAGGGCTTTTGGAGGACAGATTTTGCAGGATTGGCTTTTGGGAGCTATGTCACATATTAAGACTCCCTGAGGTACCCCTTATATGTGCTTGTATAATGCTATATGGGCGTACCACAGGGGTCAGAAGGAAAGGAGTACCAAATGGCTTCTGGAAGGCAGATTTCACCAGAATAATTTACAGGCGCCATCTTGCAATTAAACACACCCTGAGGTACCACTAGAGTGGAAACCCCCAAAAAGTGTCCCCATTCTGGAAACTACACCCCTCAAGAAATATTTCAAGATGTGTAGTGAGAACTTTGTCCTCAGAGGTGATTCATGGAATTGGCTGTGAAAATAAAAAATACTTTTTTTTCCCACAAAAATTTACTTTAGGCCCAAATTTTTCACTTTCACAATGGGGAACTGGAGAAAATGTACCACCAAATTTATTGCCCATTTTCTCCTGATTATAGCAATACCTCATATGTGCTTGTATAATGCTATATGGGCGTACCACAGGGGTCAGAAGGAAACAAGCACCAAATGGCTTCTGGAAGACAGATTTCACCAGAATAATTGACAGGCGCCATCTTGCAATTGAACACACCCTGGGGTACCACTAGAGTGGAAATCCCCAAAAGTGACCCAATTCCAGAAACTACACCCCTTAAGGAATATTTTAAGGTGTGTAGTGAGCACTTTGACTCTTCGGGTGTTTCATAGAATTAGGAAACGCTTGGCTATGAAAATAAAAAATTAATATTTTTTTCAGAAAAAGTTGCTTTACACCCACAATTTTTACTTTCACATGGGGTAACAGGACAAAATGCACCCCACATTTTGTTCAACATTTCCCCCCGAATATGCCTACACCCCATATGTGCTCATAAAATGATGTATGGGCGCATGGCACGGCTCTAGAGTCAAACAGCTAAATATGGATTTTGCTGACCTGAATTGGCAGACATGTATTTTAGGTGCCACCCCCGTACAAACATTTTAAGTGGTAGAAAGTGTGCTTTTCAGCAAACAGGTGTCTCAAAAAAGACAGAAATACTTGGAAAGCATTTCAAAGCACATATTTGTGGGGGGGGGGGGGGGGGGAATTACTAGCAGACCCCATTTTTTCCCCACAAGGGGTTAAAGGAGAAAATGCACCCAGGTTGTGTTCCCCATTTTCTCCCCTTTTTGAAAACACCCCATATGTACTTGTAGCCTGCTATATTGGTGCACAGCAGGTCTCTAGAGCCAAGGTGCAAAAACTGTTTTTTGCAGGCCTGAATAAACAGATATGGATTTTAGCTGCCATGTCGCATTAAATAAATTCCTGAGGTCCCCAGAAAATGAAAAACCCCAAAAAGTGACCCCATTTTGGAAAGAGCACCCCCGTACGAACATTTTAAGTGGTGGAAAGGGTACTTTTCAGAAAACGGTGTCTCACAGAAGGCAGAAATACTAGAGAAAGGATTTCAAATCACACATTTGTAAAAGTAAAAAATTCTAGCAGACCCCATTTTTCACTTTCACAAGGGGTTAAAGGAGATAATGCACCCCAGCATGTGTTCCCCATGTTCTCCCTATTCAGGAAACACCCCATATGTGCTTGTAACCTGCTGTATGGGCGCACAGCAGGGCTCTATAGGCAAACTGCAAAAATATGGATTTTGTATGCCTGAATAAACAGACATGAATTTTTGGTGCCATGTCACATTAAATACATTTCCTGAGGTCCCCAGGAATGAAAAAAACACAAGAAGTGACCCCATTTCGGAAAGAGCACCCCCGTACGAACATTTTAAGTGGTGGAAAAGTTATTTTTCAGCAAACAGGTGTCTCACAGAAGGCAGAAATACTAGAGAAAGGATTTCAAAGCACACATTTGTAAAAATGAAAAATTACTAGCAGACCCCTATTTTTCACTTTCACAAGGGCCTAAAGGAGAAAATGCACCCCAGTATATGTTCCCCAATTTCTCCCCTTTTTGCAAACACACCATATGTGCTTGTAGCCTGCTGTATTGGTGCACAGCAGGTCTCTAGAGGCAAGGTGCAAAAACAGTTTTTTGCAGGCCTGAATAAACAGATATGGATTTTAGCTGCCATGTTGCATTAAATAAACTCCTGAGGTCCCCAGAAAGGAAAAACCCCAAAAAGTGACCCCATTTTGGAACGAGCACCCCGTACGAACATTTTAAGTGGTGGAAAGGGTACTTTTCAGGAAACGGTGTCTCACAGAAGGCAGAAATACTAGAGAAAGGATTTCAAATCACACATTTGTAAAAGTAAAAAATTCTAGCAGACCCCATTTTTCACTTTCACAAGGGGTTAAAGGAGATAATGAACCCCAGCATGTGTTCCCCATGTTCTCCCTATTCAGGAAACACCCCATATGTGCTTGTAACCTGCTGCATGGGTGCACAGCAGGTCTCTATAGGCAAACTGCAAAAATATGGATTTTGTATGCCTGAATAAACAGACATGAATTTTTGGTGCCATGTCACATTTCAAAAATTCCTGAGGTCCCCAGAAATTAAAAGCCCCATTTTGGAAAGTAGACCCCCGTATGAAAATTTTAAGGGGTGGAAAGGACACTTTTGACCTAACAGGTATTTCATAGAAATGAATATGTAGTGGTTGGTGAAAAATGGATATGTAAGCTATGCGGACTAAATCAGAGGTATAAGGTGGTAAACTTACAGGGTACATCAAGTTTGAAATGAATACTCCATGGATGTGTGGTAGATTCTAAAACACTCCTGCATGGTTTTTCAGGGCAGGTTTCGCAGTGGTAAATGGCGTCTTTCCTTATCCCCCTTTTGGAACACACCCCACATATTTTTTGGTTCCTTCCCTACCTTGCTGTCTGGGGGACTTGACCTGGAAAATGTTGTCCTGGTACAATACGGGCACCATGACTCCCTGAGGTACTGGGACCCTCCTCGGCCTGGCTTTGAAAAATTTGGGCCTTGATAACCTGTAATGACCAACGTCACGCACAGGGAGGATAAAAGGGAAAGCCCTGCCCAAGGGAGAGGGAAAGGTGGTGACCCCTAACTCACCTTGCGGCTGGCACCTGGCTGCCCTGATGTCCCTAGACGGGTTCCTCACCCGTGCGGCGATCACGTGCCTAAACCCTGGCTTTCCCTAAAATGAGCCCTAGATAGTGAACGGGCCGGTGGGATCGCTAGTCCGAACCACTATCACTAAGAGGGAAACACCAGGGAGAGGACAGACAAAACAGACAAACACATACACCCAGGTGGGCGATCACAATAGACCACAAAGGTCCAACAGGGATCCGGAGGGTAGCGTTCTGGAGCAACTACCAGAGAACGCAGCAACACAGCTCCAGAAGGTCAGAATAGATGTCCAGGCAGGAAGTTCTATCTCTGGCAACCAGAGAAGTGTGAGAGAGGAATATAAGGAGGTTTGGGAGTGCTGGACAAGGAACAGCTGAGGAGAAGGAGCTACGGATCCCTGAGTGAGCCAAAAGGGTTTGCAAAGCAAACCCAGAAAGCTACCATAAGAAAACAGCCCTATCTTAAATAGAGCGTGCAGCCAACCGCTGCGACTTCCTGACCCCGGGTATAACGGAGTCAGGCGTGGTTCTCGATACCCTCGTGACATAACCACTAGTGATGAGCGGCAGGGGTCATATTCGAATTTGTGATATTCTGCGAATATTTTGTAGAATATTCGTTGAATATTTGCGAATTCGAATATTCGTTATATTCTACATTCTTTTTTTTTTTACTCGAAAATCGGCAAGGTAATGATCACGTAATATGCGAATATTACGCAATCAATACAGGCGTGTGTCAAAACGAATATATATCACTATAGAATATAGTCATTTTTTTCAATCTGAAGTTTTGATTCCTCCTGCTTAAGTTTTCAGATGGAAAAAAATGCTGAATGTTTTAAAAAACAAATATATAGCACTGTCAAGCAACTTAAGCAGGGAGGAATCATGACTTCAGATGGAAAAAATGACGAATATTCGAAAAATGAATATATAGCACTATAGTTGAAATATTCGCGAATTCTCGAAGTGCCGATATTCATGATTAAAATTCGTAATTCGAATATTTGCGCTCAACTCTAATAACCACCTCTTGGAACTGGAGGAAAGTTCCTGTGTGGCATGCAGATTTAAATAACACGTACGCATTGTACATTACCGCCTATACAATGTGTACGGCCAGCTTTTTGTACCACACTTTTGTTTTTCATGTGGTACTGTAGGGTTTCAGAACTTGATCTGAAAGATAAAACCTTCCCATGTGTTTATTGTAGTATAGGATGCAAACTGGTTTGGGGACAGTGATAGTGGTACCTCGCACATGAGCAGCCGACTTCAAAGCGGAGAAAGACTTTTCCACCTGTTCATTCCAGTGGACCGTCACTGACTTGCGTCCTTTCAAAAGGCCTGTCAATGGTGCGGCGACTGTAGCAAAGTAGGGGACAAACCTCATATAGTATCCCACCATTCCCAGGATCAACTTTACTTGCCGAGTAATGACAGTTCGAAGCCAATTCCGAATTGCCTCAATTTTGTTCAGCTGAGGTTTGATAATTCCGCAATCAATTTTATACCCCAGGTATTTGGTCTCTTCTAATCCTATCGCACATTTTTTTGGGTTAGCGGTCAGTCCAGCCTTCCAAAGGGAGTCCACTACAGCCTGCACTTTTGGTAGATGACTTTCCCAGTCAGTACAATGAATGACAATATTGTACAGGTAAGCTGAAGCCTACCGACGATTTGGACAAAGTACAAAATCCATGAGCCGTTGAAAAGTGTCAGGGTTGCCATGCAGACTAAAGGTTAACACCTTATATTGATATAGCCCTTCTGGTGTAATGAAGGACGTTTTCTCTTTGGCAACCTCCGTCAAGGGTACCTGCCAGTACCCTTTGGTGAGGTCCAAAACAGAAAAATACTGAGCTTGGCCTAACCTCTCAAACAGCTCATCCACCCGAGGCATGGGATATGCATCAAACTTAGAGATTTTGTTTAGTTTGCGAAAATCGTTACAGTACCGTCATGGCTTTGGTATTAAGACTATCAGACTGGCCCATTAACTTTTGGACTTCTCAATAACGTCTAGCTGCTTCATTAGCTGCACTTCCTCCACGATGGCTTGTCGCCGAGCCTCGGTACCCGGTACAGTTTTAACCAGACTTTTGCCTGAGGCTCAGTGATAATGTCATGCCGGATTATGGACGTGCATCCAGGGAGGTCCAAGAACACATTTGTTCCGACTAATGAACTTCCTGAGCCTGTTTAGAGGAGAAGCTGTCAGCAATTTTCACTGTGGCAGCCGATTCCCTTGCTTCAGACAGAGGGGCGGAAACTGATTTTCCTAGAAACCCTGGTTGTGGGCTGTCTTCAGTACAGGTTTCCCTATCTTTCCATGGTTTGAGCAAATTCACATGGTACACCTGCTCCGGCTTTCGCCTCCCTGGCTGGTGTACCTTGTAATCTACCTCTCCAATTTTTTCAAGTACCTCGTAGGGCCCCTGCCACCTAGCTAGGAACTTACTGTCTACGGTTGGTAACAGAACCAATACTCGTTCACCCGAGTTAAAGTTCCAGACCCACGCCTGCCGATTATATACACTACTCTGGGCTTGTTGCGCTGCCTTCAAATTCTCCCTAACCAGAGTTAAAACTGTTTCTATACATCCTTGCATCTCGGTGACGTACCAATGTGGATAAATAGAACTGTATAGAAAGCAATAAATGACAAAAAGAAAGTATTTAAATTACTAAAACAGGAGGGTAGCGAGGAAGCACTGAAAAACTATAAGGAAAAAAATAGAATATGTAAAAAACAAATAAAAGCCGCCAAACTAGAGACCGAGAGGTTAATTGCCAAAGAGAGCAAAACTAACCCTAAAATGTTCTTCAATTATATAAATGGTAAAAAGTATAAATCTGAAGGTGTCGGCCCTCTACAGAGCAATGAGGGGGAAGTTGTAGAGAGCGACGAGGAGAAAGCAAAGCTATTAAATATTTTTTTCTACACTGTATACACTGAGGAAAATAAACTGTCAGATGAAATGCAGAATCTAAAAGTAAATCCCCCATTAAAAGTGCCCTGTCTGACCCAGGAAGAAGTACAACAGCGACTTAAAAAGATTAAAATAGACAAATCGCCAAGACCAGATGGCATACTGTCGGGGGGTAATAATTCAATTAAGAATTATTAATTATGGTCATAAAAATAATTAACCATAAAAAAATAAAATTTATCATAAATTCTTAAAATCATGACCTGGTGAATTGTAGACAACCTAATTGATACAATTCAAATCTGAGTCCTACATGGCATTGATTCAACAAGGTGCTGATAGCATTCTTTAGAAATGTTGGCCCATATTGATAGGATAGCATCTTGCAGTTGATGCACATCCAGGGCACGAAGCTCCAGTTCCACCACATCCCAAAGATGCTCTATTGGGTTGAGATCTGGTGACTGTGGGGGCCATTTTAGTACAGTGAACTCATTGTCATGTTCAAGAAACCAATTTGAAATGATTAGAGCTTTGTGACATGATGCATTATCCTGCTGGAAGTAGCCATTAGAGGATGGATACATGTTCTCATTCTGTTTACGTTAAATTCGGACTCTACCATTTGAATGTCTTAACAGAAATCGAGACACATCAGACCAGGTAACATTTTTCCAGTCTTCAACAGTCCAATTTTGGTGAGCTCGTGCAAATTGTAGCCTCTTTTTCCTATGTGTAGTGGAGATGAGTGGTACCCGGTGGGGTCTTCTGCTGTTGTAGCCCATCCGCCTCAAGGTTGTGCGTGTTGTGGCTTCACAAATGCTTTGCTGCATACCTCGGTTGTAACGAGTGGTTATTTCAGTCAACGTTGCTCTTCTATCAGCTTGAATCAATCGGCCCATTCTCCTCTGACCTCTAGCATCCACAAGGCATTTTTGCACACAGGATTGCCGCATACTGGATGTTTTTCCCTTTTCACACCATTCTTTGTAAACCCTAGAAATGGTTGTGCGTGAAAATCCCAGTAACTGAGCAGATTGTGAAATACTCAGACCGGCCCGTCTGGCACCAACAACCGTGCCACGCTCAAAATTGCTTAAATCACCTTTCTTTCCCATTCTGACATTCAGTTTGGAGTTCAGGAGATTGTCTTGACCAGGACCACCCCCCTAAATGCATTGAAGCAACTGCCATGTGATTGGTTGACTAGATAATTGCATGAATGATAAATAGAACAGGTGTTCCTAATAATTTTTTAGGTGAGTGTATATAAGTAAATAAACACAATGATACATGCAAATGAATATATATACAGCGTTGATATAAAGCATTACAAGCTTAACAATACATGTGAGTGGAAATAACTTGTCACATTATAACCAAGCTATTAGATTAGGATATCAAAGTAGGAACATAAGTTATATACATTACTTCTGTTCAGAGAAAACCTCATGATATCAGGATGAGCATGTCTAATCCTAGACATCAATATGGAATGCTAAATACATTCTGCCCCCCCCCCTAACCAACTGCACATCACATGACTTCAAGATGGGCAAATCCATTCAAGGATATAACTTAGAAGAGACAACTGTATCCTTCCGCCCCACCCTGGACTATTTTCACATCTATAACTTTGGTAAGACTATTAAGACAAATAACAGGGATCTAAAATCTTAAATGGGAAGGACTTGAAACAAGTCTTTCCTGTGGGAATCCATCACTTAGCTTGGCGAAGAATGTTCTATCAATATATATATATATAAAAGCAATCATTTAATGCTTTGCTAGATTATGAGTCTAAATTCTTCTGCAGGTAGAATGAAGCCTCACAATATCCTAAGACTACATCTCAATATGGAGATGATCAATTAATTTAATTATTTATTTATTCGCCAATCTAGATGGTATAATTTCACCCACACTATAAAATTAGTCTTAATAAAATGAAATATCATTTTCTATGTCTCTTAATAAGTCCTAGTAGGAATCTCACTTCTGCTCCTAGGAATACTGGGTGGTCCATCATAGCGCATCTCATCATGGCTTTCATCTTGATAGACCCCTCTAGAGAGCTCCACTTTTTTCTCTCTCTTTTTCTCCTTTCCCCTCTCCTTCTGTGTATGGCTTATGATCACAAACTTATCAGTTAGACACGCCTTCGTAGTTTGGAACTTTCCAATCATTGTCGGATGGGCGTGACCATTGATAAAAAATGTGACATCATAACCTTACCCAGAATGCACTTTTGCTACTGTTGTAATGTCACCTACTGATACCTAGGTGGCACTGCTGTGTAAGCTATTTGCATCATAGTATAAAGGGTTAACTTATGTAAGTCTGAATAAAACGTTTGACCTTAAAAGCTTTAATTCAAAGCCATAGGGATTAATTCTGACACTCGTAGCAATTAGAGACAGACCTCTAGGAGTCTCTCTGAATGTTTCTCACACTGTTGATTTATTGACCATAAATAACTTGAATGGCCTTGTTTTCTCACAGAGATATCAGTACCTCCTCTCATACCAAAGATGTGAATAATTGTTACAAAACACACATCTTCACAGACACTCTTTTAGAGACAGATATTCCCCTAATGAGAAATATATACAATATACTGGATACATGTTGTCTTCGTAACATATAACAATATGATATAAAGTAATATATATATATATATATATATATGTCCTGCTGATTGTCTTATGCTAAGGACTAACTAAGGCTCATTAAATGAATACATACATATTACATATTTTGCTTCATTAATAAATATCTAATTGTATAGGTAATGATCACCAGCTGCATAGAGCTTATCTTTATCTCCCGTCATAAATTTAAAAGTAGACAAGGAGGCCTCTTCTCAGACTGGTACATTCATGAGAAGAATAACACTAAAAAGCAGAAACCTTTGTGTGACCTTACTTCGGCCTACTCAAGACATACAAAATTGCAACTATAGTCGAGCATGGGTCTTAAAGCTAATGAACATTCATCTTGACAATAATGAATTGGATATCAATGCATTTACCTATGAAAAGGCACAACAAATCCCCCCTTTTCAGCATATTTAATTTCGTTATTAGAAGGTTGAATAGGCTGAAATGCAATAAAGGGCTAAATGCTCCAAATCATTATGGATTGGGGAACACGGGTTTTACCTTGGAATAAATTTATCACAATTTTGTGTGTACTTTTACGACACAAATCTAACGCACAAACTTTATGATTAGTTTAACTACAAGTATGTTACGTTCCTTGTATTAGTGATAAACGCGCCAGTTCAAAGAACGCATATTATACAATTGTTTCGTTCTTTTCTTTTATGACCACTGTAGAGAGAAAGACGTTTCGGTTGTTTTCTGGACTTTCTGGAAACGTGTCTTTAGTTAAGATCTTTCTTTGGTCCTCTAACTTAATAACGTTGCTGCTAAAATGAAAAACTGGAAGTAATAGCTTTCTGGCTTGTCAGCAACTTGGCAACTCGAATTAGCGAGCGGTGCTTGGTATCATATCTTCATGTCTGCGATCTCGAATACTTTGTCATGTTGCACTGGTGTGATGTACTTTTGCAGCAGCTGTCCAATCTCCTGGGGCTCTGCCCACTTGTCCCTCCTAGATACATCTTGGATACATCTGGGTTGGCTCCGACTGGACGTCTCTTGCGTCACGGATAGCCTTGACCTCAGGTTCTCTTGGTTCCGGATACAAAGACTTTTATGATTCCGCCATCTGTCCTTCCATCTACACGTGATCCCATCTTGGGCCATCATCTAAGCTTAAGAAAACAACAGACAGTATGAGTAACAACGCAGCAAAAACTTTATCAGACATATACCTGCCTAGTTTAGGCCTTTGACTTATGCCATACTTTAGCCAGCAGCAAGTTGAGGACTTTTATGTTTATATTTTTTTTTCCAAATAAAACAAACTACAGGGTACCATGAATAGATATAACCATTCTTCCTCTGCTAGGCTAATATAGCCTTAGGTGTTATGCCTATTTAGGATAATAACCCAATCAATACTTTGAGACTACCTCGAAACAGAGTAATATATATGCGTCCATATATCTTCATGGAATACAGTGACGACAAGTTAGTCACAATTGATAGACAAACAATATGGTTAGTATAACTGTTCAGTATCTTTTCAGTCACACAATACCACCACCAACCATATGAAATTTATGATGTGTCTCCATCTTCAAATTTTTTATTTTTCAATCTTAGTTCATCTCTTGGCGTTTTTAGCACTGAAATAAAACTCTACACAAACATTATGTTAATGATCCTGTGAAAAAAAATTGATTAGTAATCAATATCATTAATCATTTATTGACTTGCTATAATTATTCATTTAATGAAGCAGTTTGCTTCGTTTACTGGACATTCCTATGTCAGCGAAGTATTAAACAACTTTTCCTTTATTCTTTATTCACTTCATGAGATAAAGAATTTACATTCAATGAAGTTGGGAGAATCTTACTCTTCCTTTCCATTAGGCTGACTTAAGAAATCAGCTCGCAGCGCAGCTCTGCGACCTCTGACCTATTCACTGACATCTACTAAGACTTGAGGAATGTGCTCCTTTTCCCCTCCCATCTTTAAGATGGTGGGCAAAATGTTGGGACATACAGCATCTGCAGGAAAACTGATTGTATACATGACACAGCTCTGTGACCCCTGGGAGTATACTGTGGTCTGCTGTTATTGCAAACTACTCCTCACCCCTCCCTTAGGAGACTTTTTAAGGCAATTAGGGTTAGTTAACAGAGCTATTTAAATACAGTTTTGCGCTTTTCGCTACTAAAACAAATTAGCAGGTTCTAGGTACTCTGCTTAAAAAATAATAATTCACAAACAATTTTTTTAAAAATCTGAAACGATTAATCAGAGATATATAAAAACAATTCCCTCCTTGGGGGATTATCATATCTGTGGCAATTGCAAATTGTACATTAGTATCCTATAAGAAAGCATGGTTACGTCAACATCACTAACCTGTTTAAAACTGTGCTCTTATAGATTCTATTTATCAATAACATCGGGTCAGACTTTATGTATAAAGTTCCTTTATTATCCTGTAACGCCCTGAGCTACTAAACTCAACCTCCTATGGGGGTAAATTTCCAACTATGGGAGTTAACTGGCCAGGAATTAATAGTAAGGTTCCTGAGTCAAACAAAGGACTAGAACCGGACCCTGTACCGCCTAGGCTAATGAGACCTACATCTGTTATCTATCATGGGACAATTTACTATTAATTTCTGGCGATACAAAAACATCAATTGTGTTTAGCATAGACAAACAACTCCTGAGTTGATTTACATGTTATGCACTGGTTGCATTCGTGTAATAACACTTTACTGCAACAACTCATCTGCAACTCTGGTATGGGCTTAACTCCTTCAGTACCAGGACATTCATTTTGACTATGTATAGACCACGCCCTTCTAAGGGTTGTAAACGTGATCTGGCTGTAGCATTCTAATGCCAGCAACAATATACACGACAATTTATCATTAATATGTCATCTCATCAATCAATCTCGCTGGGGCCTCCATTTACGTCGGGGGTTAATAATTCAATTAAGAATTATTAATTATGGTCATAAAAATAATTAACCATAAAAAAATAAAATTTATCATAAATTCTTAAAATCATGACCTGGTGAATTGTAGACAACCTAATTGATACAATTCACATCTGAGTCCGACTATTTCCTCAGATAAATAAGTTCATTTTGACTTGAGATGACGTTAATGATAAAATGCAGTTCTGCATTATACAATAATACACAGGTATTATAAAAAATATGCAGATTTATTGGTTACAAGGTTATAAACATATATAAGTAAATAAACACAATGATACATGCAAATGAATATATATACAGCGTTGATATAAAGCATTACAAGCCTAACAATACATGTGAGTGGAAATAACTTGTCACATTATAACCAAGCTATTATTAGGTTAGGATATCAAATTAGGAACATAAGTTATATACAGTCATGGCCAAAAGTTTTGAGAATGACACAAATATTAGTTTTCACAAAGTTTGCTGCTAAACTGCTTTTAGATCTTTGTTTCAGTTGTTTCTGTGATGTAGTGAAATATAATTACACGCACTTCATACTTTTCAAAGGCTTTTATCGACAATTACATGACATTTATGCAAAGAGTCAGTATTTGCAGTGTTGGCCATTCTTTTTCAGGACCTCTGCAATTCGACTGGTCATGCTCTCAATCAACTTCTGGGCGAATTCCTGGCTGATAGCAACCCATTCTTTGATAATCACTTCTTGGAGTTTGTCAGAATTAGTGGGTTTTTGTTTGTCCACCCGCCTCTTGAGGATTGACCACAAGTTCTCAATGGGATTAAGATCTGGGGAGATTCCAGGCCATGGACCCAAAATGTCAACGTTTTGGTCCCCGAGCCACTTAGTTATCACTTTTGCCTTATGGCACGGTGCTCCATCGTGCTGGAAAATGCATTGTTCTTCACCAAACTGTTGTTGGATTGTTGGAAGAAGTTGCTGTTGGATGGTGTTTTGGTACCATTCTTTATTCATGGCTGTGTTTTTGGGCAAAATTGTGAGTGAGCCCACTCCCTTGGATGAGAAGCAACCCCACACATGAATGGTCACAGGATGCTTTACTGTAGGCATGACACAGGACTGATGGTAGCGCTCACCTTTTCTTCTCCGGACAAGCCTTTTTCCAGATGCCCGAAACAATCGGAAAGGGGCTTCATCGGAGAATATAACTTTGCCCCAGTCCTCAGCAGTCCATTCACCAAACTTTCTGCAGAAGATCAATCTGTCCCTGATGTTTTTTTTGGAGAGAAGTGGCTTCTTTGCTGCCCTTCTTGACACCAGGCCATCTTCCAAAAGTCTTCGCCTCACTGTGCGTGCAGATGCGCTCACATCTGCCTGCTGCCATTCCTGAGCAAGCTCTGCACTGGTGGCACTCCGATCCCGCAGCTGAATCCTCTTTAGGAGACGATCCTGGCGCTTGCTGGACTTTCTTGGACGCCCTGAAGCCTTCTTAACAAGAATTTAACCTCTTTCCTTGAAGTTCTTGATGATCCTATAAATTGTTGATTGAGGTGCAATCTTAGTAGCCACAATATCCTTGCCTGTGAAGCCATTTTTATGCAACGCAATGATGGCTGCACGCGTTTCTTTGCAGGTCACCATGGTTAACAATGGAAGAACAATGATTTCAAGCATCACCCTCCTTTTAAAATGTCAAGTCTGCCATTTTAACCCAATCAGCCTGACATAATGATCTCCAGCCTTGTGCTCGTCAACATGCTCACCTGAGTTAACAAGACGATTATTGAAATGATCTCAGCAGGTCCTTTAATGACAGCAATGAAATGCAGCGGAAAGTTTTTTTGGGGGTTATGTTAATTTTCATGGCAAAGAAGGACTATGCAATTCATCTGATCACTCTACATAACATTCTGGAGTATATGCAAATTGCTATTATAAAAACTTAAGCAGTAACTTTTCCAATTTCCAATATTTATGTAATTCTCAAAACTTTTGGCCACGACTGTACATTACTTCTGTTCAGAGAAAACCTCATGATATCAGGATGGGCATGTCTAATCCTAGACATCAATATGGAATGCTAAATACATTCTGCCCCCCCCCCCAACCAACTACACATCACATGACTTCAAGATGGGCAAATCCATTCGAGGATATAACTTAGAAGAGACAACTGTATCCTTCCGCCCCATCCTGGACTATTTTCACATATATAACTTTGGTAAGACTATTAAGACAAATAACAGGGATCTAGGATCTTAAATGGGAAGGACTTGAAACAAGTCTTTCCTGTGGGAATCCATCACTTAGCTTGGCGAAGAATGTTCTATCAATATATACACTGCTCAAAAAAATAAAGGGAACACAAAAATAACACATCCTAGATGTGAATTAATTAAATATTCTTCTGAAATACTTTGTTCTTTACATAGTTGAATGTGCTGACAACAAAATCACACAAAAATTAAAAAATGGAAATCTAATTTTTCAACCCATGGAGGTCTGGATTTGGAGTCACACTCAAAATTAAAGTGGAAAAACACACTACAGGCTGATCCAACTTTGATGTAATGTCCTTAAAACAAGTCAAAATGAGGCTCAGTAGTGTGTGGCCTCCACGTGCCTGTATGACCTCCCTACAACGCCTGTGCATGCTCCTGATGAGGTGGCGGATGGTCTCCTGAGGGATCCTCCCAGACCTGGACTGAAGCATCTGCCATCTCCTGGACAGTCTGTGGTGCAACGAGACATTGGTGGATAGAGCGAGACATGATGTCCCAGATGTGCTCAATTGGATTCAGGTCTGGGGAACGGACGGGCCAGTCCATAGCATCAATGCCTTCGTCTTGCAGGAACTGCTGACACACTTCAGCCACATGAGGTCTAGCATTGTCTTGCATTAGGAGGAACCCAGGCCAAACCGCACCAGCATATGGTCTCACAAGGGGTCTGAGGATCTCATCTCGGTACCTAATGGCAGTCAGGCTACCTCTGGCGAGCACATGGAGGGCTGTGCGGCCCTCCAAAGAAATGCCACCCCACACCATTACTGAGTGGCGAATTTGCCAATTTTGGTGTTCTCTGGCAAATGCCAAACGTCCTGCACGGTATTGGGCTGTAAGCACAAACCCCACCTGTGTACGTCGGGCCCTCATATCACCCTCATATCACCCTCATGGAGTCTGTTTCTGACCATTTGAGCAGACACATGCACATTTGTGGCCTGCTGGAGGTCATTTTGCAGGGCTCTGGCAGTGCTCTTCCTGTTCCTCCTTGCACAAAGGCGCAGGTAGCGGTCCTGCTGCTGGGTTGTTGCCCTCCTACGGCCTCCTCCACGTCTCCTGATGTACTGGCCTGTCTCCTGGTAGTGCCTCCATGCTCTGGACACTACGCTGACAGACACAGCAAACCTTCTTGCCACAGCTCGCATTGATGTGCCATCCTGGATAAGCTGCACTACCTGAGCCTTTTGTGTGGGTTGTAGACTCCGTCTCATGCTACCACTAGAGTGAAAGCACCGCCAGCATTCAGAAGTGACCAAAACATCAGCCAGGAAGCATAGGAACTGAGAAGTGGTCTGTGGGCACCACCTGCAAAACCACTCCTTTATTGGGGGTGTCTTGCTAATTGCCTATAATTTCCACCTGTTGTCTATCCCATTTGCACAACAGCATGTGAAATTGATTGTCACTCAGTGTTGCTTCCTAAGTGGACAGTTTGATTTCACAGAAGTGTGATTAACTTGGAGTTACATTGTGTTGTTTAAGTGTTCCCTTTATTTTTTTGAGCACTGTATATATAAAAGCCATCATTTAATGCTTTGCTAGATTATGAGTCTAGATTCTTCTGCAGGTAGAATGAAGCCTCACAATATCCTAAGACTACATCTCAATATGGAGATGATCAATTAATTTAATTATTTATTCATTCGCCAATCTAGATGGTATAATTTCACCCACACTATCAAATTAGTCTTAATAAAATGAAATATAATTTTCTATGTCTCTTACCAAGTCCTAGTAGGAATCTTACTTCTGCTCCTAGGAAAGCTGGGTGGTCCATCATAGCGCATCTCACCATGGCTTTCATCTTGATAGACCCCTCTTGAGAGCTCCACTTTTTTCTCTCTCTTTCTCTCCTTTCCCCTCTCCTTCTGTGTATGGCTTATGATCACAAGCTTATCAGTTAGACACGCCTTCCTAGTTTGGAACTTTCCAATCATTGTCGGATGGGCGTGACCATTGCAAAAAAATGTGACATCATAACCTTACCCAGAATGCACTTTTGCTACTGTTGTAATGTCACCTACTGATACCTAGGTGGCACTGCTGTGTAAGCTATTTGCATCATAGTATAAAGGGTTAACTTATGTAAGTCTGAATAAAACGTTTGACCTTAAAAGCTTTAATTCAAAGCCATAGGGATTAATTCTGACAGACCTCTAGGCGTCTCTCTGAATGTTTCTCACACTGTTGATTTATTGATCATAAATAACTTGAATGGCCTTGTTTTCTCAAAGAGATATCAGTACCTCCTCTCATACCAAAGATGTGAATAATTGTTACAAAACACACATCTTCACATACACTCTTTTAGAGACAGATATTCTCCTAATGAGAAATATATACAATATACTGGATACATGTTGTCTTCGTAACATATAACAATATAATATAAAGTAATATATATAAATATATATATATATATATATATATATATATATATATGTGTGTGTCCTGCTGATTGTCTTATGCTAAGGACTAACTAAGGCTCATTAAATGAATACATACATATTATATATTTTGCTTCATTAATAAATACCTAATTGCATAGGTAATGATCACCAGCTGCATAGAGCTTATCTTTATCTCCCGTCATAAATTTAAAAGTAGACAAGGAGGCCTCTTCTCAGACTGGTACATTCATGAGAAGAATAACACTAAAAAGCAGAAACCTTTGTGTGACCTTACTTCGGCCTACTCAAGACATACAAAATTGCAACTATAGTTGAGCATGGCTCTTAAAGGTAATGAACATCCATCTTGACAATAATGAATTGGATATCAATGCATTTACCTATGAAAAGGCACAACAATACACCCCCATATCCTAAGAGAATTAAGTGATGTCATAGCCTGACCCTTATTTCTGATATTTACTGACTCTATACTGACAGGGAGTGTTCCACAGGATTGGTGCATAGCAAATGTGGTGCCAATATTAAAAAAGGGTGCAAAAACAGACCCCGGAAACTATAGGCCAATAAGTTTAACATCTGTTGTGGGTAAACTGCTTGAAGGTTTTCTAAGAGATGCTATCTTGGAGGATCTCAATGAAAATAAGCAAATAACACCATATCAGCATGGCTTCATCAGGGATCGGTAATGTTAAACTAATTTAATCAGTTTCTATGAGGAGGTAAGTTCTAGACTTGACAGTGGTGAATCAATGGATGTCGTATATCTGGACTTCTCCAAAGCATTTGACATTGTACCACATAAAAGGTTAGTATATAAAATGAGAATGCTCGGACTGGGAGAAAACGTCTGTAAGTGGGTAAGTAACTGGCTCAATGATAGAAAACAGAGGGTGGTTATTAACGGTACATACTCAGATTGGGTCACTGTCACTAGTGGGGTACCTCAGGGGTCAGTATTGGGCCCTATTCTCTTCATGTATAAATATATCAGGGGACAGTACAGAGATCTCTCCCATCATCTATTTGTCCCCAGGACTGTGACTGTGACGAGGGGACACCCTCTGCGTCTGGAGGAAAGAAGGTTTGTACACAAACATAGAAAAGGATTATTTACGGTAAAAGCAGTGAGACTATGGAACTCTCTGCCTGAGGAGGTGGTGATGGTGAGTACAATAAAAAAATTCAAGAGGGGCTTGGATGAATTTCTGGAGTGTAATAATATTACAGGCTATAGCTACTAGAGAGGGGTCATTGATCCAGGGAGTTATTCTGATTGCCTGATTGGAGTCGGGAAGGAATTTGTTCCCCTTTAAGTGGGGAAAATTGGTTTGTGCTTCACAGTTTTTTTTTTTCCTTCCTCTGGATCAACTTGCAGGATAAAAGGCCGAACTGGATGGATAAATGTCTTTTTTCGGCCTTATATACTATGTTACTATGTTACTCAACAACACTTTTTTGCGGTGTGGGGTGTTGTTCCCATGCCTCTTTGGCCACGTCCAACAGACCGTGAGGGTGTCTGCCGTATAGCAGTTTGAAGGGCGAGAACCCAGTAGAGGCCTGGGGCAACTCTCGCACTGTGAACATGAGATAGGGCGGAAGAAGGTCCCAGTCCCTCCTATCCTTAGACACCACTCTTACTAACATATTTTTTAATGTTTGATTAAACCTCTCTACCAGGCCATCCATTTGCAGATGATACATGGACGTCCGTAGCTGTTTTATGTGGAGCAACTTACAGAGTTCCCTCATGACCTTGGACATAAATGGGGTCCCTTGGTCAGTCAGAACCTCCTTAGGCAGACCCACTCGAGAAAACATCTTCATTAACTCATTAGCTATGAGTTTGGCTGATGTATGACACAGTGGCGCCACCTCCGGGTACCGAGTGGCGTAGTCGAGGACGACCAAGATGTGTTGGTGCCCTTTAGCGGACTTCGGTACCGGGCCTATGAGATCCATAGCGATTCGCGCGAACGGGACCTCGAAAATTGGGAGGGGTACCAGGGCACTACGGAAATGTGGCTGGGGGCTTGTTATCTGGCAGGTTGGGCAAGACTTACAATATTCTTCTACCTCTCTGAAGACACTGGGCCAGTAAAACCGTTGTAGTATCCGGTCCTGTGTTTTCTGCATTCCCAGATGAACCCGGGAACATGCTGGTGGGCTAACTCTAACACGAGTTTGCGATAAGCCTGGGGCACCACCTACTGTTCAATGTATTCAGCTCGCAGCTGGTGGTTTACCATCTATTATTAATACATTTTTCCAGTCTGCAGGATTATCCCTGGAGACATTGAGGTCTGCCAGCTCAGGACCCGGCAGCAAGTCCTCCATGTCTCCCACTATCACACTTAGCGGGGTTGTCTCCCCCTCTTCCACCGAAGTGGCGGTCACCCCTATCGCTGGCCCTTTGGACTCAGGTTCCCAGCGTTCTGGTCTCCCCCCTGAGCCGGACCACTCTGCTAGGGTTACATCTGTCTCACAGGTATCGGAAACTTTCGTATTCAGCCATAGTGCCGGGAAACTGGGGAAGTCTATCCCAATTATTAGTTCATACTGTAATTTTGTGGCGACGGCATCCACCTGTCGGCCACCGTTGATAAAGATACCAGGGCGGTGGGATAGTCCTTTAAGTCTCCATGAATGCACACAACGCCGACCTTTCATCCATTATGTTCGGCGGGCCGCACCAGGGCAGCTCTTACCAGGGACACCAGGCTCCCTGAATCCAGCAGTGCCACCGCCAGAGTGTCCCCTACTTCCACCTGGCACAGATGGCTATTGTCTATAGTCTCTGAGATTCCTGTGGCACATAGCTTCCTGGCATACAATGAGTGGCGGTAGCCATAGTTGGTATCCATGGGTTCACCCTGATGGGGACAGTCGGCCCTTATGTGTCCAGGCTCATGACACCGCCAGCAGACCACCGGGGCTGGGTCTGCAGTGGGTATGTCCCGGGCGGGTTTGACTGGCACCAGCCGCCGGGTCTGAGGTGGAGATTTCTGGGGTTTGACTGGCCCCCTCCCAAAAGAACCCCCCTGAAGATTATTGGTGGCCTTGTAGCGCTCCCCCAGGTCGACAATCTATAAAGAATTACCAGGAGACATCTGGCCGATCCAGTGCTGGAGAGGGTACGGCAAAGCCCTCCAGAAGACATCCGCCAACAGACTGTCCAGCATAACAGTGGGAGTCAGTATGTCAGTCTGCAGCCATTTTTGCAACCTCTGTAGCAGGTCATAATATTGTGGTCTGGCGAGTTCAGCCGGGTTAAATTGCCACTGATGCACCCACTGGACCCAGACCAATACATTCACCCCAGTCTCGCCAGGATCTCACCTTTTACGTCGGGTAGTCGGCCGCTTGATCATCGGGGAGATCAAAAAACACTTGCTGGAGTCCAGGTGCCAAAAACGGAGCAACGACCTCAGCCCACTGGTCTCGGGGTAGCTTCTCCCTTCAGACCACCTTTTTGAACACTGCGAGATAGATCTCGACGTCATACGAGGGGGTCATCTTAGGGATTGCTACACGGACAGTTCCCCAGGCATCGTGGACGTTCTGGGACGCTCCTGGCGCTTGCAACGCCATCACATGTTGTAATAGCAGCTGGTTAGTTTCCTGCTGCTGCTTGTTAGCCTCCTGCTACTGCAAGTTAGCCTCCACGAGGGCTTTCACGACTGCCTCCATTTTGTCAGGGGACATGGGTATAACCTTGCCATCCGACACCAGGGCCTGTTTCCCAGCAGGCGTCTCTCAGCCCTTTAGCATGGCACAAGTTCTCAGTTCCCAAACACACAGAGACTGACAGTGCTCCACTGTCAGAGAGGAGTAATCCACACCCAGCAGAGACTGCTGGCCGGGTTTGTTATAGGCCAGTAAAGACCCAGCCTGGGATGTGGGGAGAAGCCACCCACCCAGCACTTTGGCTACTCCAAGTAAGACCCGGCCGGATCGACTTTACAGCCAAACTAACAGCAAACAGTGTCAATTAGCACTAGCTGCTGCTGACCCTTGAAATTACCGGCTCTTACCTCACCGATGCCAGAAACGTCAGTGACACATACCTTTCGTCAATGACGGCCGCTTGCGCCTTCCTACAATATATAGATAAAACACACTACCTAACAAAAATTTATTTTTTTATATATGTATATGGAGATTTATATATATATATATATATATATAGATAAAACTAACTACACAAAAAAATAATAATGTGCACAGTAAACTGAGCAGACCGATCAGAAAAATTAATGTTACTGATCAGCGCTCAGCAGGTGCCGGACGCTCGCACGCACACAGATATTATGTGCGTGCAAAAATCTACACTAACACTACCTAACTAAAATTGATTTCTATCTAACACTAAAAGTACTTTTTACACCAAAAAAATAAATAAAAATAAGCACAAAAGCGACCAGTAAAAGAAATTGTACTTATTGGTGCTCAGGGCTGCAGAACGCACGCAAGCAGACGTTTGGTGCGTTCGTGCAGACACTGCAGTATAAAAAATTAACTGCAGATTCAAAGAAAGAACACTAGCTAAAAATTTACTTCACAGCTAACACACAGAAAAAGTGGTGCAGAGCAGGAAAAAAAAAAAGGATAAAAGTGACAAAAAAAGTCACAGGCAAAATGGAGGGGGGGGGGAGGGGGGAAGAGGGGGGATAGGGACAGGGATTAGGGCTTGGGAAGGGGGGTGGATTAGGGATTTGGAACTTCTGCTGCAGAAAAAAAAAATAATAATCACTGCAGCAGATTTTCCAGATCTTCTTCTTCTTCTATAAAGGAGCAGTAAAGGCAAGCACAGAACCTCTCAGCATGCAGTCACCAGCTAGAATGGCTGCATGCACAGAGGTTCTGCCCTTAACTGTGCAGCAATAGTGCTGCCATTGGCTGTAGCGTTGTTCCAGCCAATCGCAGTGCTGGCAGGGGACTCCAGCCACCTCCCCCTGACCCCCCCACCCCCCCCCCGCAGCTTACTTGTGCTTACGGTGCTGCGATGTGCCGGTCTTCACTGATCGACCAATCGCAGCGCACGGAGCTGCAGGGGGGCCAAAATACCCGATGCTGCCCTTACCCAGCATGGTTACCTGTCGGTAAGAGTAGCCATCATGCTCCGGTCCTCCCACGATTTTCACCCAAAGCCTGGCGGACCTTGCGCCATACATGTACACCGCTGGTCTTTAAGTCACGTCCGGTTGCACCGTACATGTATGGCGCGGGTCCTCTACGGGTTAATAACACACTACAATGTCAGATGTTATTTTAAATTAGAACAGTCTACAAATTATCCCCTTTTGGTGGCTGATGCCTTCTTCTCTGTCTTCTGACCTATGGAAGCATTTTGTCTGAATCAAAACTCAAACAATTCGAATTCAGCTTTAGTACTGGCGTTCCCTGAGGGCTCTTCAGCCTGGGTTCCGACTGGATGTGGCTGCCTCTTTTCCTGTTCAGTAGCATTATAGTTGATATAGCTGAACAGAAAAAGAAACATTCATATCCTGTCAGGAGAGGGTAGCATTGGGGGCACAGGAGTACTATGTGAAAGAGCTCCACAGTTTAGCACAATACCCAAATGAAGTGTAATGCCTGAAAAATATCAAATAGCACACATTGTTTGTTAAATTTTGTGTATCTTTAAACCTAAAACTTCTGTATACAAATGCTATTCCAGTTTTCTGCACCAACCCCTTACTAAAGCATCTTTGAGACTTTTTTTTAAACTTTTATTATAAAATTTCCAGCCATAAATCTGGAGTGAAACTTTTTCCACCTACTTTTCTGGAGTGAGTGGTGTAAAACTGCTATTAATTTTGTGCACGTGACCTCAAAAAGTCACAAAACCATATTTTGCGACTTTTTGAAGACAGAATTCTGGTCCGTCTGTAATAAATACCCCTTATGTATTTACAGTTCAAAAAGGGACACTGGCAAGTATCTTTAGTCTCTACCATTTCTTGACATGCTAGGTTTGTTGAGCAGGGGAAATAAGGAGGTCTTTGTTTTCCTGTCAGGTGGTGGCCCTAAAGGTAAGCAGCAGATTCAAAGCCCCATATGGTAGCACTGGCAAAACATTTTAAAGCAACTCTGCAAACTGTTCTGGGAGCTTTCATACAAGAGAATGGAGAGAGACACACCTCTCTGTACACTTAGCTGGCAAACAGGGCCCCTTTTTTTTTTAGATAAATAAAGTTCTATATGCCATAAAAGTATAACAATATACTTATAGAAGTTTAAAGAATTCCCCTTTAAAGATTGAATCATGAATATTGACATAGTTATTTCTAATTGAAAACTACAACAGAGTCTGAACTAAACAGTGGATCTTTGACAACCTATTCTATGGAATTACACATTCCCTAGCTGGCTAGCCTTTGCTTAGAACATTCTTGAAAACAACTGTCAACCTAAGGCCTCATGCACACGACCGTTCCGTTTTTTGCGGTCCGCACATCCGCAAAAAACGGAAGCCACCCGTGTGCCTTCCGCAATTTGCGGAACGGAATAGGCGGCCCATTGTAGAAATGCCTATTTTTGTCCGCAAAACAGACAAGAATAGGACATGTTCTATTTTTTTTGTGGGGCCACGGAGCGGAGCAACGGATGTGGACAGCACACGGAGTGCTGTCCGCATCTTTTGCGGCCCCATTGAAGTGAATGGGTCCGCATCCAAGCCGCAAAAACGGCGGCTCGGATGCGGACCCGAAAACGGACATGTGCATGAGGCCTAACTCATGTACCATATTCCTTTAGTGCATAATTTGTTTTTAAATTAGTATTTACAGTATTTATTTTGAGAGGTGAAATGTTATTGGCACTTTATGTACAAAGGAACAATTTACATAAATGAGAACTTTTTTCTTTTACATTTTCTGTATTGTAATTTGAATTACACATGACAACCTTGATTTTTTTATACTTGCTGAAATATCTGTTAACCCAAGATCTTTATTAATTTTCTGTCTTAGAGCATAAGCCCAAAACAATGAAATATATATATATTTTTTAAATCAAGCCATTTTCAATTTATCTTATGAAAGAACATTGAGTTCTACCCTAGATGAATAAAATGATTAATGTCTTAAATTAATTTCTAATTTGCAATAATTTTTTTCGTGAATTTCAACCAAAAGGGACAGAACACATTGAAGAATGCAACTTGATTGAAAAGGCCTTAGAAAAATATAGTTGCTTATTTAATGTTCTTATTACTACTTTATATTACTATATTGACCTATATTTGATTTTTGCGTTTATTTCTAGTGTTGAGCACGAATATTCGAAAAGCTAATTTTTTTCGCGAATATTGGCACTTTGAGAATTCGCGAATATTTAGAATATAGTGCTATATATTCGTAATGACAAATATTTGTTTTTTTTTGTTTGTTTTTTTAACACAGTACATATCAGGTGATCATCCCTCCCTTCTTCTAGCTTGTGGGCCAATGAGAAGGCTTTGTCACAGCTTAGCAACACCCCTAGCAACCAATAGAATAGTTGCCTACCCCACGCCGGTATTTCGCACGCATTACGCAAAAAATACATTGCTGATTTTCGCAATCAATAATATAATCGAATTCACGAATATACAGTCCTGATCAAAAGTTTAAGACCACTTGAAAAATTGCAAAAAATCATATTTTACATTGTTGGATCTTAACAAGGTTCCAAGTAGAGCTTCAACATGCAACAAGAAGAAATGAGAGTGAGACGATTAAACTTAAACAGGCTGTTTTTCAGCTGATCCAAATTTTAGGACCACATGCCTTTAAAAGGCCAAATCTGTGCAAAGATGTGGATTCATTGTCATTTTCTGTCAGGTAGTCACACGTTGTGATTAGAAAGGCAAAAAAACTCTCCCTTTTTGAACGTGGTCGGGTTGTTGAACTGCATAAGCAGGGTCTCTAGCAGCACGCCATCGCTGCTGAGGTGGGACGCAGTAAGACAGTTATTTGGAATTTCTTAAATGATCATGAGGGTTATGGAACAAAAAAGTCAAGTGGAAGACCCAAAAAAATTTAATCAGCACTGAGCCGGAGGATCCATTTGGCTGTTCGTCAAGACACTGGACGATCCTCGACCCAAATTAAGGCCCTTACTGGTGCTGACTGCAGCCTCATAACCATCAGACGGCATCTGAGACTGAAGGGCTTCAAAAACCAAAAACATCTTCAAAGACCTCGTCTCCTTGAACGCCACAGAACTGCTCGTTTGGACTTTGCAAGAGAGCACCAAACATGGGACATTCAAAGGTGGAAGAAAGTTTTATTCTCTGATGAATTTTTTTTAACCTTGATGGTCCTGATGGTTCCCAACATTACTGGCATGACAAGCAGATCCCACCTGAGATGTTTTCTACGCGCCACAGTGGATCTACGCGCCATAATGGTCTGGGGTGCTTTTTCCCTCAGTGGAACAATGGAGCTTTAGGAAGTGCAGGGCGTCAAACGGCCGCTGGTTATGTCCAGATGTTGCAGAGAGCATTCCTCATGACTGAGGGCCCTCGTCTGTGTGGCAACGACTGGGTTTTTCAACAGGACAAAGCTACAGTACACAATGCCCGCAGGACAAGGGACTTCTTCCAGGAGAATAACATCACTCTTTTGGACCATCCTGTGTGTTCCCCTGATATAAATCCAATTGAGAACCTTTGGGGATGGATGGCAAGGGAAGTTTACAAAAATGGACAACAGTTCCAGACAGTAGATGGCCTTCGTGCGGCCGTCTTCACCACTTGGAGAAATGTTCCCACTCACCTCATGGAAACGCTTGCATCAAGCATGCCGAAACTAATTTTTGAAGTGATAAACAATAATGGCGGAGCTACTCATTACTGAGTTCATGTTTGGAAGTTGGATTTCTGTTTTGGGGGGGGTTTAGTTTTTTTTGGGAGGTGTGGTCCAAAACTTTTGATCAGCTGAAAAACAGCCTGTTTCAGTTTATTCGTTGTTTTCATTAAATTGAATGCTCAAAAAATGTTTTGTCTCACTCCCATTTCTTCTTGTTGCATGTTGAAGCTCTACTTGGAACCTTGTTAAGATCCAGCCATGCTAAATATTATTTTTTGCCATTTTTCAAGTGGTCTTAAACTTTTGATCAGGACTGTATGATAAATATTCTACAAAATATAGACAAAGACTATCTCCCCGTGTGAAGTGAGTTATTTAATACACATCTGCATGTTCATTTTAATATTGGTATTTTAGCTTGATTATTTATATCAATGATTTTACCCTAATGTCTAGCAATAACTGATGGTCTATAACTGGGGATGTGGATCCAGATATAGATAGATGTGCAAGCCTCTTCAGATCCTATCCCACTCTGATCATAGAGAACCTCCAACTTAATTAGATTTTAGGTCCTTTCTTTTATCTCTAGCATTACCTCTACTTTTGGATTTCTATTGCATGGACCTCAATTTCTATACTTTATGTTCATTGTAGAATATTAATTTGACCTAAGTATTTCTTGTGGATTGGCGCCCACGTGGTGGTTAGGCCCTCCCTTTTTTTCTTATCCTTCATTGTGAATATGTTAAGTCAGTCTTGCTTTAGTCTGCTGTTTGATAAATTTGTCTCTTCCTTAAACCAAAAACTCTTGTCTAGAAAAGCTACTCCAGCTTTCCTACTCCACTCTCCTACTAGAGTGAGATTGTAACTTTTGTTGAGCCTTTTTTTTTAAAAGTCTCAGTGATATATCTGGAAACTTATTAACATTGTTAACCACAGCTACTTTCCTACCCCTATGGTAGTGGTGTAAAAATCCAAAAAGTGGCAACATTTTTTCATATTGTAAGCGAGCTCAAAAAGACACAAAGACCCCTATTATGCGACTTTTTGAAGCCAGAATTTTGGAAGCATCAGGGCCATTAGCCCAATGTGAGTGCACTTAGATTTTGGTGTAAATTGTGCCAAAATGTGGCCCCTAAGAAGAGTCATAGTTATAAATAATCTTCTGCTCTCCCCATCTACATACTGATGATTGTCAGTGAGAAAACTAAGTAGAAAACTGCCAATCATCAGCAGGGGAGAGCAGGTAATGTTGGTTCAATCTGATGAACGGGTCGTTGTGGCCCAGAAACTCGTTATTCCTGCCAATAAAATCAATTATACTTTCCTACTCCACCAAGACAAGAAGCACCTCTTCTTTTTTCCCTGTGTTTCTGTGACTCTTCTTAGGCAGCCATGACTCTTTTTCAGACACAGACTGTGATGGTTATGATGCTGGTTCTAGCAACCAATTACTTTTAAGTCATGAGTGACACACCACTAAAATCAGTGTGTTGGTCATTACTTTGAGTTGCCATCAATGAGGGCAGCATAAAATTGATGACAGGTTCCCTTTAAGACTAAATATCATGGCAATGTGGGTTCTTCATGTCTCTGACATTGTAACTTATTCAATTGTTATTTCATAAATTAAAGAAAGCCTGTTACAGCTCTCATATCCTGCCCTCACTGAGCAGCAACTAGTGTTAAGTGAATCAAGCTTGGATCATAGATCCAAAGTCGATTCGCTCAAAACTTTCTTTGAATGCTGTACGGAGATTCATCTCCATACAGCATTCAAATGTATGGGCTCCAACTAGGGAAATTTTTCGGGACTTCGTTGAATAACTTCGGACTTCGATTTAAGAACTTCAAATACATTTTAAAACTTGGATCCGAAGTCGGCTTTGGTTTGGAGGTACCAGCCATAACCCAAGCCAACTTTGGATACCTGTTTTAAAATGGTTTTCAAGTTTAAAAAATGAAATGCCAAAGTTATTCACCAAAGTCTGTGAGACTTCAATGATAACGAATTTCAGCTCGTTGGAGGCCATACACTTTAATGCTATACGCAGATGGGTCTCCGTGCAGCATTAAAATAAAGTTTTGAGTGAATCAACTTTGGATCTTGGATCCAAAGCTCGATTCACTCAAAACTATCAGCCACCATCAGCCATAGACACAATGTAGTGGAGAGGATTTATTGACTTCTGTGGGAAAGTTTTCTTGGCATGCTCTATGTGCAAAGGCTATTGTACAAGAAATTTTTTAAAAATCAAATCACCAAAAATTCTTCAAAAATATGCTTAATAAATGGGGGAACATAGGGGTACATTTATCATTTTTAGTTGTTTTTGAGTCATTTTTAAGCCTGTTTTTGCTTTGTGTGCCCATGTTAAATTTATGAAATGATACACCTTAATAATATATTTGTTGAGTGCAATGTGATTTACACCTACAGGTATATATGTTAAAGTAAACCAGGGTGTTGCCTAGCATGGACTTACGACTTGTTCCATAATGGGGCAAACATCACAAAATGTCACATTTGCACAAATGTCGCAAAAAGGGGCAAAGATCACAAAATGTCACAAAATTTGAACAAATGTCGCAAAATATACCACAATCGCCATGACTTGCGACTTTTTTAAGCCACAAAACTGATATATAGTTTTTAATAAATGTCCACCATAGTGTATATTTACTCTCTCCATAAGTATATTGTCATTAATATGATTATGTCAGGAAGAAATAAAATCATGTTAATGAGAGTACGATGCATAGCTGAAGGAACCACCTTTTTTTAACTCCACAAATTCTACTACCTGTACTGGCTCTCTCATTTAGGGCTCATGAACACGAACGTATTTTCTTTCCGTGTCCGTTTTGTGTTTTTTTTGCGGACTGTATGCTGAACCATTCATTTCAATGGGTCCGCAAAAAATACAGAAGTTACTCCGTGTGCATTCCGTTTCCGTATGTCCGTATTTCTGTTCCACCAAAAAATAGAACATGTGCTATTATTGTCCGCATTACGGACAAGGATAGGACTGTTCTATTAAGGGCCAGCTGTTCCGTTTCGCAAAATACAAAATGCACACTGACGTCATCCATATTTTTTTGCGGATCCATTTTTGAGGACCGCAAAATACATACGGTTGTGGGCATGCGGCCTTACTCTTTTGTTTGGAGATTTAGCACAGCATGTGAACTTGTTAACTTTTTTTTATTCAGATGATCACTGCAACCAAAGAGCGCCCCTTTTCTTCTGTAAGTCTGTAAGCATCTTTATCTAGGCCTATTAAGAGAACACTAGAGCTGCCATTCTGTTATCCAAATTCTACACCTACTATTATGACGAGGATTGCCCTTCCATTCACAACAGCAATAAACTACCAATTGATTACTGAGCTATACGAGGTGTTAGAATTTAAATTGACTGCTAGAGAAGGACAATATTTGTACAGTTTTCAATGGCATAGTGCTGCCAAAATGAACAAGAAAAATAGCCAAAATTTTAAAACATATTTTTTTAGTTTAAATGATTAGCTACTCTTTCTCCAAATGCTGGCAGACACTAAGAACTGATTTCTTCAGGTCCCAATGTTAGCTTCAATGATACCTGAGCACTCCAGTGATGTGGGGTCTTAGTAACTGTTGTATTCCTGCAGCATAGAACTGTCTGACACTTCATTGTAATTAACAGCTTCCGTTATTAAGACCTAAACCAATCCATTCCTTGAGCAGAGGCTGTTAATTATAGCAATTCCAATTCCCTTTCTGATTAAGGAACTTGCATCCGCATAGGCGGGGGACTGTAAATATATGGCAATTCTGAAAACTAGCACACTGCAAGCTTCCAGTATATTTCTATGATATGGACAGAAGGGGTTAAATGTGACATATTTCTCTGGTTATTTAAAATTCTTTATAGTAGTATCAAAATACTTCTTTTAGCCACATTAAATTTTTATGTGTATAACTTAATGCGATTTTACATTTCAGACCTAACCTGGGACTGAACAACAAGATGTGCTCTGGCAACAAGTAAGTTCTAATGTAACCACTGTAGATTTCATCAAATATTCAAAATTAAAGTTAAAATGGCTGTTATATTTGAACTATTTTTGCAGATACTCCCCCTATCAATGAGCTGATTGTAAGAATGTCCCAATGCTATGGTTGGCCTTTAGCTCTCCCCACAATAAACATACACATTTGGCTCATTTGGGAGTAGGGAGTAAGCCACTGCCAAGCAGCTCTGGTAGTGGCATATCTCCCCTAAAAACAAAATATTCTGATGTGAAATCTAACAACCCAATTTTTCTATCCCCTTACATCAGCTGTTGGAGCAAAGTTCGGAGGCCCACTCAAAAACACATTAAATGTATTTTAAGGGGGTTCTATGAGAATTAATAAAAAAATTACTGAAAATATTACTTTATTATAAATATATTCCCAAATTCACTGATTTTGTCTAGGGAGCATTCATCAGGGAAATGCAAATGGTGTCTGTCCTATCAGTACACACTAAACCTATCCTAATCACACAGGAGGACAAGTTACTTTACAACACTGAGCTAAAGAGCTGCCTCATCCTCCTCTCTGCTCTGCTTGTCAGAGCTGATGATCCTAAAGAGACAACTGAAGTATAGAAAGAAAGGTGTGGTGTGGTTAATAAGCAGCAGTACTTGTATGCAGTCAGCTACATTACTACAGTCCCACATTACCACAGTCTTTCTTGTCTGTCCTCTCTTCAGCTGTCTCCTCATGAACTCTATTCCTACAGAGATTCAGCTGAAGATCTTATCAACTGTATTCAGGATCTGACAAGCAGAGCAGAGAAGAGGCTGTGTTATAAAGTAACTCGTCCTTCTTTGTGAGTAGAACAGGTCTTGTGTGTACTAATAGGACAAAGACCATTTTATTTTCCCTGATGATTGCTACCAACACAAAACGAGAAATTATAACTAATCAAAAGTATTTAGGAATATATGTATAATAAAGTAAGTATTTAAGTATTTTCAGTAATTTTATCTATTACTGGAGACCCCTTTTAAACTAATGTATATAGATAGCTGAAGACATGGAATGATCAGATGTTGTCAGTAGGTGAAGAGCAATACAAGCTATAATCTATGGATGCCCTTGGTAGTGCCATCAGAGGATATCCTGGGTAAACTATAGATTCCTCAGGTCTTCAATAGTTACTGTAATTTTTATAGGGGCTCTGCTGCAACTCAAGGAGAGAGAAGAAAAAAATGTATGTAGCTATATTTTGTGCGTGATTAAAAAGAACACTTTTCTTAGGCTACTTTCACACTTGCGTTCGGAGCGTAAACGTCTGGTATCTGCACAGTCAATGGGGGACGGATCCGTTTGAAATTGCACCATATTGTGTCAACTTCAAATGGATCCGTCCCCATTGACTTACATTGTAAGTCTGGACGGATCCGTTTGGCTCCGCGCGGCCAGGCGGACACCCGAACGCTGCAAGCTGCGGGTGTCCACCTGCTGAGCGGAACGGAGGCCAAACGGTGCCATACTGATGCATTCTGAGTGGATCCGCATCCACTCAGAATGCATTGGGGCTGTACGGATCCGTTCGGGGCCGCTTGTGAGAGCCTTCAAACGGAACTCACAAGCGGAACCCCGAACGCAAGTGTGAAAGTAGCCTTATAAAGATATCAATAAAGGTTTATTGTTTGTATATAAACATTGCTATGATTTAACATAACAATACAATTATCAAAGGTAGGCCTTAAAAGTGTGTTAAACTAAAAAATTTACGTAATTATTCCTGATTTAAAATAACCAATTCAACCATAATATAGAGTTATTATATTGCATTTCAGTTTTGTAGAAAATATTGAATTATTCATTTTGAGTGCAATGTAAAATATGTATTTCCTACAACCTATAATTAATACTTATATGTTTTTCTTTTTTAAATTTTGTTACTTTTTATCAATGTGAGCAATGGGATACAATGTTCACATTAGATTGAAGTGTCAAATTGTATGCTGTTGAATAATTTTTATAAATTACCAATGAATGACTTAAGGATTATATTACAGTTGACCTTCTCTGGATTAAGCTGTTATAGATTAGTTATCCATTTAAACATCAAATTTGTTTTATAAAAATAAGTAATTCCTGTGGCACACAGACCCATTGATCAAATAGAGAAATCTAGAATAATCTCCTTGTGCATATAATAGTAATGGTGAAGTTCAATATTTCTATTCAAACAAAGAGTCTAGTAGACATATTTACAAAAGGCCTTATGATGTTTGCCGTCTTTGTTGAAGAAAACATTTGTAAAACCTTTGGAGTGACTACCAGGTGCCTTAAGGTCTCTGGGGGATTGATGTTATTCTGATACTGTCCTTCATTTGAACTTTAATTCATAAGATATTTTAATGGGTTTGGAAAATTGAAAACTATTTTAATTTGCACTGTTTTATGGAAATTTACTTCAGTGAAACAAAGAGGTTTCATATAAAAAGCCAATTAAAATCCAGTACCAAGATAATATGTGACTCAGTATTTTTTTAAAAACATACTAAAACCATGGTGACTTAAATTGTTCATATAATTTAATGTTTTATTTTCTTATACTTAAATACGCAGCTAATTTTATGACATATTTTATTCACTTTCCCCAGTAATTGCTTCAGGCAGCCACAATTTTGTTATTTAAAGGGGTTTTCAGAGTATTTTATAGTGATGACCTATCCTGAGAATAGGTCATGGCATCCCAGCTAATTAGCTGTTTGAAGAGGCTTGGTACTGTATCACAACTCAGCCCCATTCACTTGAATGGGACTGATCTACGCCCAGGCCATGTGACGGATGAACATGACATCAATGGCCTAGAAGGAGGCTGCAGTGCTCACCTTAGCGTCTCTTCAAACAGCTGATTGTTCTGCGTGCAGGGAGTCAGAGCCCCACTGATCATCAGTATACAACACTTGGAAAACTAACTTTTTTGCAGGGAAGTTGGGGATTTAATAAATCACTGAAAGAAAGGATCAAACTTTGTAGGTATATACAAAAAGAGTATCACTGACAAAAACTACCGTTTAAAACATAACTTTTAATCACATTTAGTCAAAAAAGTACCCACATATAAAAATAAACATAACAGATATTCTCAGATAAGTCAAACCATAACAGATATTCTCAGCTACAGCAGGGGGGATATGCTATAACATGCAATGACTAAATATACAAAAGTTTTGTGTATTAGATTGCATGCTGATATTAGCTGCAGTCCCTTTGTAGTAGTAGGTACCCACTTCTTTTAGTCCAAAACGTATAAAAAGGGTTTAGGGTCCTCACTGCGAAAAAGGAAAGCTTAGGGGTAACACAAAAATCACCGATTCTTTTTATGCTGCTTCCTCCAATCTACTCCTTATCCTTCCTCCTTCGCAGCTTCTAAGTCTCTGAACCAACGAGCGGTAGTGGGTATGCTTCTAACAAAAAATCGTAATCTTGAACATCACATGGAACGCATGATAAAGCCCGACCCGGGTTTCGCTCCTGCTTCGTCTGGGGCGTTTCAGTTTTACATTTTTATACGTTTTATACGTTTTAAACATGTAATGACTGTTGCCACAGTTGTGGTCACTCACGGTTTACAGTTTCAATGGTGGAGGCGATCACTGCGTCATATCACTCCTTGGAATACGCTGGCTATCTGGTGCTGCAGTATTGGTGGTTCACAAACCTTGATATAATCCAGGGTAAAAAGGAACTGTCACTAAGGATCTGACAAATTCCTGCCTTCAAGCAGAGTGATCGCCCCCAAGGGGGTGGCCCTACTTCTTGGTGGCTCACCCTAAGGCCTATTGCACACGGACGTTTTTTTTCCCGTTTACTGGACGTTTTTTGCGTTCCGTATACGGTCCGTATACGGAACCATTCATTTCAATGGGTCCGCAAAAAAAACGGAATGTACTCCGTATGCATTCCGTTTCCGTATTTCCGTTTTTCCGTTCCGTTTTAACATAGAACATGTCCTATTATTGCCCGCAAATCACAGTCCGTGGCTCCATTCAAGTCAATGGGTCCGCAAAAAAACGGAACACATACGGAAATGCATCCGTATGTCTTCCGTTTCCGTTCCGTTTTTTGCTGAACCATCTATTGAAAATGTTATGCCCAGCCCAATTTTATCTATGTAATTACTGTATACTGTATATGCCATACGGAAAAACGGAACGGAAAAACGGAACAGAAACGGAACAACGGATCCGTGAAAAAACGGATCGCAAAACACTGAAAAAGCTATACGGTTGTGTGCAATAGGCCTAAGAATTAAATATACCTGCCTGCTCAGTATTCCCATGTAGTGTGGCGTCCATATAGTATATACAAATCAAAATTCGTAAACCGTGTAAACTGTAAACCATGAGTAACCATAACTGTGGCAACAGTCATTGCATGTTATAGCATATCCCCCCTGCTATAGCTGATACCCATTTGATTTATCTAAAAATATCTGTTATGTTTATTTTTATATGTGGGAATTTTTTAGTCTACCGAAGTTGGGAATTTGTAGCCATTAGGGACCACTTGATTTCCTATAAAAAAATTTGGGGTCCGATTCACTCAAATCACTCTTCAGATTCAATCTAGTCTGAATCAAAAATGCCTTAATTACTCTAAAAAGTTGTGCATACTGTAACTCTTTTAGGTCTTCTCCTAGGACTGTATCCAATTGTTCCAAGCTCTTTAAAGGATTTTTCCGAATTTTTTTTAACTGATGACCTATCATCTGGATAAGCCATCAGTATCTGATCAGTTAGGGTCTGATACCAGGGCCCCCGACTGATCAGCTGTTTGAGTAGGCACTGACACTTGCAGTAGGGATGTGGACTTCTCACAGCTTTGCAAAAAAAATGGTGTATGGGGAAGATAAATCTCCCCCATAATGTCTATCTGACATGATCAATTTTAAAAAGCTAGATTAATCTTTGGTGGACCTACACTTATACCTATGAAGAAATTTTTAACAATGTAATGGAATATTAGCGGGATTGCTAGGAGAGTGTAAGAAGTCAGGATGTCTTAGCTGGTCCTTCATTCTGAGGATCTGAGGGAGTCCCGATCCTTACTAATTGGTAAATGATAAATTATAACCTGCACATTACTTCTTGAATTACTACCCATTTAACTTTGTATATTGTCACACGTGTTTATCCTATATGACTGCAGAATAAGTTGTGTTATTGCTGGACTGTAACAGGAAAGTGTGTCATAAAACATACAGATATAGCAGCCATTAAAAGAATAGCCACATTACATAGCAATGTTAACATAGTACACGTACATTATTTACATTGAGTGACATGCATTCACTTTATAGTAGAATGGCTGCGCAAATAGCATCCAACCATTAACCATACTACAATACTAACATAGCGAGATGAACGTTTGTATGGCGACTGTTACATTTGTAACTAGATGTCATGACAGGTTTGAACATCTTCAGCTCTAAAGTAGAGCTGCACGTTAATGATATCATAATGAGGCCTGACAGAAAAATCTTGTTTTTTGTAGCAACCAATCTGGGCTCAGATTTCATTTCTTAAAGTATAAAAAAAAATGAAAGCTGCTCCCTTCACCATGCGCTCGTTCAGCGCTCTGCTGCAGGCACAGGAGAAGGCAGAAGTGGTAATAAACCACTCCTGTCTTCTCCTCAGGGTCCCCGCTCTGTCTGTCAGCCGGGACCCAAACTACTCCTGCTAGATTGCAGAAGCAGGAGCTTTAATCCCAGCACTAATTAGCGCTGGGATTAAAGCGCTGCCAGCACGTGTATATATGTGCTAGCTGCATGGGGAGTGTGCAAATAGCACGTACAGTCAGGTCCATAAATATTGGGACATCGACACAATTCTAAGATTTTTGGCTCTGTACACCACCACAATGAATTTGAAATGAAATGAACAAGATGTGCCTTAACTGCAGACTGTCAGCTTTAATTTAAGGGTATTTACATCCAAATCAAGTGAACAGTGTAGGAATTGCAACAGTTTATAACTCTGCATTATAGCTGAGTGGTTAAAGACCTTGAGATCAAATCCTGGCAGAAACTTTTCAGAAATAGAGGCTAAATTAGATTTAAATATATTGACTCGAGCATCGCACACGAGGTATTCGGCCAGACACTGCGATGCTCAAGCCGAACTAGGGTTCGGCTGAGCATGCTCATTCAACACCACTGTACAGTCATGACTGGACTGCTCATACCATCCATCCCCCAACAGGTCTCTGTCCTAGTCACTGGACATCCAGTGCCTAGTGCTAAATACAGCCCTTAGAGAGATAAATGAAATGTTCACATATAGGGTAATGCTGTTTAGTGAACTTGGACTTTCTCAATCTGTAAAATAATAGAATGTCCAAACAGTTTTTTAATCACCTCATAGTTTTGTGGTACAGGAATTCTCTTACATACTGGAGATCATGTACAAATGTTCTATGCCAGATTTTTAGAGTCAGTGCCATTTTGAGGCAACATTTGCCACATTTTTACCTATTTCTGACACCCCTGACACTTTTACAAACAGTGGGCTGGAGGAGGTGGGCCAAGGATGGGAGCTCAACTCATTTAGGGCAGGTTTGCACCAGCTCTAGGAATACCGTTATAGTGTTCCGTAACGGAATATAATGAAATTTTAGGACAGAATGCAAAGCAGAAAAGGCAGACCGAAATATAAAAATGTTATGGATGGCAGTGCAAAGAAAATTTAGATTTTTTTAACAAGTAGTAAAACGAAAAAAAAAAACATATACAGGTTTGGCATTGCTGAATTCGTATTGAGCCACAGAATAAGGACATCAGGTCATTTTAGTGCACAGTAAACACTGTGATGTCAAAACTCCAAAAACCTTGGCGGAATTCTTTTTTTTTTTTGCCACACAAATAATTTTTTTCATGTTTTCCAATACAAGACATAGAAAATTAAATGGTGGCATTAAAAAATGAATAAGCCCTCATCTAGTTATGTGACCAGAAAATTATAAAAGTTATGGTTATTGGAATATGGGGAGGAAAAATATGAAAATAGGCCTTGTCTTTAAGGGTTCATAACAATTCTGGAGCATCTATTCTTATGACTCTATGATATGTCACTCCTTTATGATTCCTGATATATATACTGTATATATATATATATACACTGCTCAAAAAAATAAAGGGAACACAAAAATAACACATCCTAGATCTGAATTAATTAAATATTCTTCTGAAATACTTTTTCAACCCATGGAGGTCTGGATTTAGAGTCACACTCAAAATTCAAGTGGAAAAACACACTACAGGCTGATCCAACTTTGATGTAATGTCCTTAAAACAAGTCAAAATGAGGCTCAGTAGTGTGCGTGGCCTCCACGTGCCTGTATGACCTCCCTACAACGCCTGTGCATGCTCCTGATGAGGTGGCGGACGGTCTCCTGAGGGATCTCCTCCCCGACCTGGACTAAAGCATCTGCCAACTCCTGGACAGTCTGTGGTGCAACGTGACGTTGGTGGAAAGAGCAAGACATGATGTCCCAGATGTGCTCAATTGGATTCAGGTCTGGGGAACGGGCGGGCCAGTCCATAGCATCAATGCCTTCGTCTTGCAGGAACTGCTGACACACTTCAGCCACATGAGGTCTAGCATTGTCTTGTATTAGGAGGAACCCAGGGCCAACCGCACCAGCATATGGTCTCACAAGGGGTCTGAGGATCTCATCTCGGTACCTAATGGCAGTCAGGCTACCTCTGGCGAGCACATGGAGGGCTGTGCGGCCCTCCAAAGAAATGCCAGCCCACACCATTACTGACCCAATGCCAAACCGGTCATGCTGGAGGATGTTGCAGGCAACAGAACGTTCTCCACGGCGTCTCCAGACTCTGTCACGTCTGTCACATGTGCTCAGTGTGAACCTGCTTTCATCTGTGATGAGCACAGGGCGCCAGTGGCGAATTTGCCAATATTGGTGTTCTCTGGCAAATGCCAAACGCCCTGCACGGTGTTGGGCTGTAAGCACAACCCCCACCTGTGGACGTCGGGCCTTCATATCACCCTCATGGAGTCTGTTTCTGACCGTTTGAGCAGACACATGCACATTTGTGGCCTGCTGGAGGTCATTTTGCAAGGCTCTGGCAGTGCTCCTCCTGTTCCTCCTTGCACAAAGACGGAGGTAGCGGTCCTGCTGCTGGGTTGTTGCCCTCCTACGGCCTCCTCCACGTCTCCTGATGTACTGGCCTGTCTCCTGGTAGCGCCTCCATGCTCTGGACACTACGCTGACAGACACAGCAAACCTTCTTGCCACAGCTCGCATTGATGTGCCATCCTGGATAAGCTGCACTACCTGAGCCACTTGTGTGGGTTGTAGACTCCGTCTCATGCTACCACTAGAGTGAAAGCACCGCCAGCATTCAAAAGTAACTAAAACATCAGCCAGGAAGCATAGGAACTGAGAAGTGGTCTGTGGTCACCACCTGCAGAACCACTCCTTTATTGGGGGTGTCTTGCTAATTGCCTATAATTTCCACCTGTTGTCTATCCCATTTGCACAACAGCATGTGAAATTGATTATCACTCAGTGTTGCTTCCTAAGTGGACAGTTTGATTTCACAGAAGTGTGATTGACTTGGAGTTACATTGTGTTGTTTAAGTGTTGCCTTTATTTTTTTGAGCAGTGTATATTGTAGAAAGGCGCAAGGGACCGTCAATGACAGAAGGTATGTGTCAACGAGTTTTCTGGCCTCCTGGTCAAAGTGCTGGGTGGGTGACTACTCCCCACGTTCCAGGCCGGGTCTTGACTGGCTTATAAAAAAAAAACAGCCAGCAGTGTCAGCTGGTCGTAATTACCTCTCTCTCTGACAGAGGAGCTCTGCCAATCTGAGCCGTGTGCAAGGCTGGAGGCCTGAGTTTGGGAGGTCTACTCTGTCCTAAATAATGCCGGTCGGGTGTGAACTAACACCTAAGATAACATGTGAATGTTTTGCTGTATGAACTGTCTAGGTTTGAACGAACACCAAAACTGCAAATGTACTGTCGTACTGTTTTGTTGCCATAAGTGTGAATAAAACACTAAGGTTTTTAAGTTAAAAACTGGTCTTTGCGTTTATACTGCATCTACTTGTCCTGTCTACCAGAGCGAATCCCCGCAGAATATATATATATATATATATATATATATAATCAGGAAATGCTAGAAGTTTGCAGTGAATGTCTAAATATATGTTACCAGTTGGGGGTGTGTCTCTGTATAGTGTGACATTGACAGCGCTGATTAAATAGTGTCAGACTGTGCAGGGACAGCCCCCCCCCCAACTGGTAACACCCATTTGGACCTTCAATGCAAGCTGCTAATAATTATTTTGTAACGCCTAGCAGATTTAAAAAAGAAATGTCAAATCATAGATTTATAATAATAGATGCTCATGTCGCTTAAATTTAGGACAAGTGCTAAACTAGGGGACTACACCTGGCTTGTCTGTAGGATTCAAATTGGTTACTGGTAGAGTTGAGCGAACACCTGGATGTTCGGGTTCGAGAAGTTCGGCCGAACTTCCCGGAAATGTTCGGGTTCGGGATCCGAACCCGATCCGAACTTCGTCCCGAACCCGAACCCCATTGAAGTCAATGGGGACCCGAACTTTTCGGCACTAAAAAGGCTGTAAAACAGCCCAGGAAAGAGCTAGAGGGCTGCAAAAGGCAACAACATGTAAGTAAATCTCCTGCAAACAAATGTGGATAGGGAAATGAATTTAAAAAAAAATTAAAAATTAAAAAATGACCCAATATCAATTGGACAGAGGTCCCATAGCAGAGAATCTGGTTTCACGTCAGCAGAGAATCAGTCTCTTCATGCCGTAGCAAAGAATCTGGCTTCATGTCAGCACAGAATCAGTCTCTTCATGCCATAGCAGAGAATCTGGCTTCATGTCAGCACAGAATCTGTCTTCATGTCATAGCAGAGAATCAGGCTTCACGTTACCCACCACTGGAACAGGCCACTGTCACACATTTAGGCCCCGGCACCCAGACAGAGGAGAGAGGTCCCGTAACAGAGAATCTGGCCTTATGTCAGCGCAGAATCTGTCTTCATGTCATAGCAGAGAATCAAGCTTCACGTCACCCACCACTGGAACAGGCCACTGTCACACATTTAGGCCCAGGCACCCAGTCAGAGGAGAGAGGTCCCGTAACAGAGAATCTGGTTTGATGTCAGCACAGAATCTGTCTTCATGTCATAGCAGAGAATCAGGCTTCATGTCACCCACCACTGGAACAGGCCACTGTCACACATTTAGGCCCAGGCACCCAGGCAGAGGAGAGAGGTCCCGTAACAGAGAATCTGGCCTTATGTCAGCGCAGAATCAGTCTTCATGTCATAGCAGAGAATCAGGCTTCACGTCACCCACCACTGGAACAGGCCACTGTCACACATTTAGGCCCCGGCACCCAGACAGAGGAGAGCGGTCCCGTAACAGAGAATCTGGCCTTATGTCAGCGCAGAATCTGTATTCATGTCATAGCAGAGAATCAGGCTTCACGTCACCCACCACTGGAACAGGCCACTGTCACACATTTAGGCCCAGGCACCCAGGCAGAGGAGAGAGGTCCCGTAACAGAGAATCTGGCCTTATGTCAACACAGAATCTGTCTTCATGTCATAGCAGAGAATCAGGCTTCACGTCACCCACCACTGGAACAGGCCACTGTCACACATTTAGGCCCAGGCACCCAGGCAGAGGAGAGAGGTCCCGTAACAGAGAATCTGGCTTTATGTCAGCACAGAATCTGTCTTCATGTCATAGCAGAGAATCAGGCTTCACGTCACCCACCACTGGAACAAGCCACTGTCACATATTTAGGCCCCGGCACCCAGACAGAGGAGAGAGGTCCCGTAACAGAGAATCTGGCCTTATGTCAGCGCAGAATCTGTATTCATGTCATAGCAGAGAATCAGGCTTCACGTCACTCACCACTGGAACAGGCCACTGTCACATATTTAGGCCCAGGCACCCAGGCAGAGGAGAGAGGTCCCGTAACAGAGAATCTGGCCTTATGTCAGCGCAGAATCTGTATTCATGTCATAGCAGAGAATCAGGCTTCACGTCACCCACCCCTGAAACAGGCCACTGTCACACATTTAGGCCCAGGCACCCAGGCAGAGGAGAGAGGTCCAGTAACAGAGAATCTGGCCTGATGTCAGCACAGAATCTGTCTTCATGTCATAGCAGAGAATCAGGCTTCACGTCACCCACCACTGGAACAGGCCACTGTCACATATTTAGGCCCAGGCACCCAGGCAGAGGAGAGAGGTCGCGAAACAGAGAATCTGGCCTGATGTCAGCACAGAATCTGTCTTCATGTCATAGCAGAGAATCAGGCTTTACGTCACCCACCACTGGAACAGGCCACTGTCACACATTTAGGCCCCGGCACCCAGACAGAGGAGAGGTTCATTCAACTTTGTGTTGCCCCGCAATATAATGGTAAAATGAAATTAAAAATAGTATTGAATGAGGAAGTGCCCTGGAGTAGAATAATATATTGTTAAGGGGAGGTAGTTAATATCTAATCTGCACAAGGGATGGACAGGTCCTTTGGGATCCATGCCTGGTTCATTTTTATGAACGTCAGCTTGTCCACATTGGCTGTAGACAGGCGGCTGCGTTTGTCTGTAATGACGCCCCCTGCCGTGCTGAATACACGTTCAGACAAAACGCTGGCCGCCGGGCAGGCCAGCACCTCCAAGGCATAAAAGGCTAGCTCTGGCCACGTGGACAATTTGGAGACCCAGAAGTTGAATGGGGCCGAACCATCAGTCAGTACGCGGAGGGGTGTGCACAGGTACTGTTCCACCATGTTAGTGAAATGTTGCCTCCTGCTAACACGTTCCGTATCAGGTGGTGGTGCACTTAGCTGTGGCGTGGTGACAAAACTTTTCCACATCTCTGCCATGCTAACCCTGCCCTCAGAGGAGCTGGCCGTGACACAGCTGCGTTGGCGACCTCTTGCTCCTCCTCTGCCTTCGCCTTGGGCTTCCACTTGTTCCCCTGTGACATTTGGGAATGCTCTCAGTAGCGCGTCTACCAACGTGCGCTTGTACTCGCGCATCTTCCTATCACGCTCCAGTGTAGGAAGTAAGGTGGGCACATTGTCTTTGTACCGGGGATCCAGCAAGGTGGCAACCTAGTAGTCCGCACACGTTAAAATGTGGGCAACTCTGCTGTCGTTGCGCAGGCACTGCAGCATGTAGTCGCTCATGTGTGCCAGGCTGCCCAGAGTTAAGGACAAGCTGTCCTCTGTGGGAGGCGTATCGTCATCGTCCTGTGTTTCCCCCCAGCCACGCACCAGTGATGGGCCCGAGCTGCTTTGGGTGCCACCCCGCTGTGAACATGCTTCATCCTCATCCTCCTCCACCTCCTCCTCATCCTCGTCCTCCTCGTCCTCCAGTAGTGGGCCCTGTCTGGCCACATTTGTACCTGGCCTCTGGTGTTGCAAAAAACCTCCCTCTGAGTCACTTCGAAGAGACTGGCCTGAAAGTGCTAAAAATGACCCCTCTTCCTCCTGGGCCACCTCCTCTTCCATCATCGCCCTAAGTGTTTTCTCAAGGAGACATAGAAGTGGTATTGTAACGCTGATAACGGCGTCATCGCCACTGGCCATGTTGGTGGAGTACTCGAAACAGCGCAACAGGGCACACAGGTCTCGCATGGAGGCCCAGTCATTGGTGGTGAAGTGTGTCTGATCCGCAGTGCGACTGACCCGTGCGTGCTGCAGCTGAAACTCCACTATGGCCTGCTGCTGCTCGCACAGTCTGTCCAGCATATGCAAGGTGGAGTTCCACCTGGTGGGTACGTCGCATATGAGGCGGTGAGCGGGAAGGCCGAAGTTACGCTGTAGCGCAGACAGGCGAGCAGCGGCAGGGTGTGAACGCCGGAAGCGCGAACAGACGGCCCGCACTTTATGCAGCAGCTCTGACATGTTGCGAATTAACTTCTGCACCACCAAATTCAGCACATGTGCCAGGCAAGGGATGTGCGTCAAACCGGCTAGTCCCAGAGCTGCAACGAGATTTCGCCCATTATCGCACACCACCAGGCCGGGCTTGAGGCTCACCGGCAGCAACCACTCATCGGTCTGTTGTTCTATACCCCGCCACAACTCCTGTGCGGTGTGGGGCCTGTCCCCCAAACATATGAGTTTCAGAAAGGCCTGCTGACGTTTACCCCGGGCTGTGCTGAAGTTGGTGGTGAAGGTGTGTGGCTGACTGGATGAGCAGGTGGAAGAAGAGGAGGAGGAAGCTGAGTAGGAGGAGGAGGAGACAGGAGGCAAAGAATGTTGCCCTGCGATCCTTGGCGGCGGAAGGACGTGCGCCAAACAGCTCTCCGCCTGGGGCCCAGCCGCCACTACATTTACCCAGTGTGCAGTTAGGGAGATATAGCGTCCCTGGCCGTGCTTACTGGTCCACGTATCTGTGGTTAGGTGGACCTTGCCACAGATGGCGTTGCGCAGTGCACACTTGATTTTATCGGACACTTGGTTGTGCAGGGAAGGCACGGCTCTCTTGGAGAAGTAGTGGCGGCTGGGAACAACATACTGTGGGACAGCAAGTGACATGAGCTGTTTGAAGCTGTGTGTGTCCACCAGCCTAAATGACAGCATTTCATAGGCCAGTAGTTTAGAAATGCTGGCATTCAGGGCCAGGGATCGAGGGTGGCTAGGTGGGAATTTACGCTTTCTCTCAAATGTTTGTGAGATGGAGAGCTGAACGCTGCCGTGTGACATGGTTGAGATGCTTGGTGACGCAGGTGGTGGTGTTGGTGGTACATCCCATGTTTGCTGGGCGGCAGGTGCCAACGTTCCTCCAGAGGCAGAGGAAGAGGCCGAGGCGGCGGCAGCAGCAGCAGAAGAGGCCGAGGCAGCAGCAGAAGAGGCCGAGGCGGCAGCAGCAGAAGAGGCAGCAGGGGGAGCCTGAGTGACTTCCTTGTTTTTAAGATGTTTACTCCACTGCAGTTCATGCTTTGCATGCAGGTGCCTGGTCATGCAGGTTGTGCTATGGTTCAGAACGTTAATGCCTCGCTTCAGGCTCTGATGGCACAGCGTGCAAACCACTCGGGTCTTGTCGTCAGCACATTGTTTGAAGAAGTGCCATGCCAGGGAACTCCTTGAAGCTGCCTTTGGGGTGCTCGGTCCCAGATGGCGGCGGTCAGTAGCAGGCAAAGTCTCTTGGCGGCGGGTGTTCTGATTTTGCCCACTGCTCCCTCTTTTGCTACGCTGTTGGCTCGGTCTTACCACTGCCTCTTCCTCCGAACTGTGAAAGTCAGTGTCACGACCTTCATTCCATGTGGGGTCTAGGACCTCATCGTCCCCTGCATCGTCTTCCACCCAGTCTTAACCCCTGACCTCCTGTTCAGTCTGCACACTGCAGAAAGACGCAGCAGTTGGCACCTGTGTTTCGTCATCATCAGAGACGTGCTGAGGTGGTATTCCCATGTCCTCATCATCAGGAAAAATAAGTGGTTGTGCGTTAGTGCATTCTATCTCTTCCACCCTTGGGGAAGGGCTAGGTGGATGCCCTTGGGAAACCCTGGCAGCAGAGTCTTCAAACAGCATAAGAGACTGCTGCATAACTTGAGGCTCAGACAGTTTCCCTGATATGCATGGGGGTGATGTGACAGACCGATGGGCTTGGTTTTCATGCGCCATCTGTGCGCTTTCTGCAGAAGACTGGGTGGGAGATAATGTGAACGTGCTGGATCCACTGTCGGCCACCCAATTGACTAATGCCTGCACCTGCTCAGGCCTTACCATCCTTAGAACGGCATTGGGCCCCACCAAATATCGCTGTAAATTCTGCTGGCTACTGGGACCTGAGGTAGTTGGTTCACTAGGACGTGTGGCTGTGGCAGAACGGCCACGTCCTCTCCCAGCACCAGAGGGTACACTAACACCACCACGACCATGTCCTTGTCCGCGTCCCTTATTAGATGTTTTCCTCATTGTTCCCGTTCACAACAATTTTGAGAATGGCAAATTTGGGAATGCTTTTTCAACCCAGAACAAAAAGTCTGCTTTTACGGTCACTACAAATAACTTGACCAGCTAAAACTGTGCAGATTTGGTTGAATAGAGATGTGAGACCTGGTTTTTTTTGCGCTGTGTGACAGTTATAGGTTTAATCACAGAATGACACTTCTATCAGCACGCTAGCGTGTGTCTTAGGTTTTTCTGAATGACACTATCAATACCTTCAATGTAAGATTTTCTTTTTGGGATAGATTTCAAGTAGGCCTCAAATACCACAAACTAGTTATTTTCAGAATGGCAAATTTGGGAATGCTTTTTCAACCCAGAACAAAAAGTCTGCTTTTACGGTCACTACAAATAACTTGACCAGCTAAAACTGTGCAGATTTGGTTGAATAGAGATGTGAGACCTGTTTGTTTTTGCGCTGTGTGACAGTTATAGGTTTAATCACAGAATGACACTTCTATCAGCACGCTAGCGTGTGTCTTAGGTTTTTCTGAATCACACTATCAATACCTTCAATGTAAGATTTTCTTTTTGGGATAGATTTCAAGTAGGCCTCAAATACCACAAACTAGTAATTTTGAGAATGGCAAATTTGGGAATGCTTTTTCAACCCAGAACAAAAAGTCTGCTTTTACGGTCACTACAAATAACTTGACCAGCTAAAACTGTGCAGGTTTGGTTGAATAGAGATGTGAGACCTGTTTTTTTTTTGCGCTGTGTGACAGTTATAGGTTTAATCACAGAATGACACTTCTATCAGCACGCTAGCGTGTGTCTTAGGTTTTTCTGAATCACACTAGCAATACCTTCAATGTAAGATTTTCTTTTTGGGATAGATTTCAAGTAGGCCTCAAATACCACAAACTAGTTATTTTCAGAATGGCAAATTTGGGAATGCTTTTTCAACCCAGAACAAAAAGTCTGCTTTTACGGTCACTACAAATAACTTGACCAGCTAAAACTGTGCAGATTTGGTTGAATAGAGATGTGAGACCTGTTTTTTTTTTGCGCTGTGTGACAGTTATAGGTTTAATCACAGAATGACACTTCTATCAGCACGCTAGCGTGTGTCTTAGGTTTTTCTGAATCACACTATCAATACCTTCAATGTAAAATTTTCTTTTTGGGATAGATTTCAAGTAGGCCTCAAATACCACAAACTAGTTATTTTCAGAATGGCAAATTTGGGAATGCTTTTTCAACCCAGAACAAAAAGTCTGCTTTTACGGTCACTACAAATAACTTGACCAGCTAAAACTGTGCAGATTTGGTTGAATAGAGATGTGAGACCTGTTTTTTTTTTTGCGCTGTGTGACAGTTATAGGTTTAATCACAGAATGACACTTCTATCAGCACGCTAGCATGTGTCTTAGGTTTTTCTGAATCACACTATCAATACCTTCAATGTAAGATTTTCTTTTTGGGATAGATTTCAAGTAGGCCTCAAATACCACAAACTAGTTATTTTCAGAATGGCAAATTTGGGAATGCTTTTTCAACCCAGAACAAAAAGTCTGCTTTTACGGTCACTACAAATAACTTGACCAGCTAAAACTGTGCAGATTTGGTTGAATAGAGATGTGAGACCTGTTTTTTTTTTGCGCTGTGTGACAGTTATAGGTTTAATCACAGAATGACACTTCTATCAGCATGCTAGCGTGTGTCTTAGGTTTTTCTGAATGACACTATCAATACCTTCAATGTAAGATTTTCTTTTTGGGATAGATTTCAAGTAGGCCTCAAATACCACAAACTAGTAATTTTGAGAATGGCAAATTTGGGAATGCTTTTTCAACCCAGAACAAAAAGTCTGCTTTTACGGTCACTACAAATAACTTGACCAGCTAAAACTGTGCAGATTTGGTTGAATAGAGATGTGAGACCTGTTTTTTTTTTTGCGCTGTGTGACAGTTATAGGTTTAATCACAGAATGACACTTCTATCAGCACGCTAGCGTGTGTCTTAGGTTTTTCTGAATGACACTATCAATACCTTCAATGTAAGATTTTCTTTTTGGGATAGATTTCAAGTAGGCCTCAAATACCACAAACTAGTTATTTTCAGAATGGCAAATTTGGGAATGCTTTTTCAACCCAGAACAAAAAGTCTGCTTTTACGGTCACTACAAATAACTTGACCAGCTAAAACTGTGCAGATTTGGTTGAATAGAAATGTCAGGTCTATTTTTTAGGCGCTGGGTGACAGGCTCAACTTGCCCCTGATGTAATATATGGCCAAAAAATAACCACACTGTTGATGGTTAAATGCACTTGGGTGACACAGGCTCAGCCTGCATCTGATGTAGTATATGGCCAAAAAATAATCAGACTGTTGATGGTTAAATGCACTTGGGTGACACAGGCTCAGCCTGCAGCTGATGTAGGATATAGCACAAAATAACCACACTATCGATGGTTAAATACACTTGGTGATAGCTCATGCTGGCGCACCACAAGTCACAAAATGGCCGCCGATCACCCCAGAAAAAAAGTGATCTAAAAACGCTCTGGGCAGCCTCAAAAAAGTGAGCAAGTCAATAATAGCACTTCAATGATCCACAGCTGCAGATCGATCACAGAATCAAGTCTTTTGGAGGAGTTAATCTGCCTAATCTCGCCCTAACGTCGCAGCTGCAACCTCTCCCTATACTGATCATAGCAGAGTGACGTGCGGCGCTACGTGACTCCAGCTTAAATAGAGGCTGGGTCACATGGTGCACTGGCCAATCACAGCCATGCCAATAGTAGGCATGGCTGTGATGGCCTCTTGGGCCAAGTTGTATGACGCTTGTTGATTGGCTGCTTTGCAGCCTTTTAAAAAGCGCCAAGAAAGCGCCAAACACCGAACCCGAACCCGGACTTTTACGAAAATGTTCGGGTCCGTGTCACGGACACCCCAAAATTCGGTACGAACCCGAACTATACAGTTCGGGTTCGCTCATCCCTAGTTACTGGCCTTCCCCTGTGCCAAGAATAGTCAGCAGCTTGCTGTGTAATGGACTCACTAATTGGTTTAACCATTTTTCCCCCTTACACCCTAATTTCAATACAACCAAATAGAAGCATTTATTAAAGCAACACTAATCAGAGCTAGTGTAGTGCAGACAGCGACATTATCTGCGCTACATCTCCTGTGTAACGTGTGTGCAGCCTAAAAATATCTGTGATATCCAGTGTCCTTTTTCCGTAGACGGTGTCCGCTGTGGACAGTTACATTACTTGCGCTACATCTTCTGTATAACGTTTGCGCATTCTAAAAATATCTGTGACATCCAGTGTACTTTTTCCGTAGACGCTGCGGACAGTGACATTAGCTGGGCTACATCTCATGTATAATGTTTGCGCATCCTAAAGATATCTGTGACATCCAGTGTACTTTTTCCGTAGATGCTTTGGACAGCGACATTATCTGCGCTACATCTCCTGTTTAACGTGTGCGCATACAAAAAATATCTGTGACATCCAGTGTACTTTTTCCGTAGACGCTGCTGACAGTGACATTACCTGCGCTACATCTACTGTATAACGTTTGCGCATCCTAAAAATATCTGTAACATCCAGTGTACTTTTTCCGTAGATGATACGGACAGTGACATTACCTGTGCTACATCTCCAGTATAGTTTCTACATCCCAAATATCTGTGACATTGACTGTAATTTTTTCTTAGCCGCTGGTGACAGCAGCGCCATTATCTGTGGTACCTCTTCTGTATAACGTTTCTGCATCCCAAATATCAGTGACATTGACTATAATTTTTTTCTTAGCCGCTGTTGACAGCAGCGCCATTATCTGTGGTACCTCTTCTGTATAACGTTTCTGCATCCCAAATATCAGTGACATTGACTAATTGTTTCTTAGCCGCTGGTGACAACAGCGCCATTACCTGTGGTACCTCTCCTACATAACGTTTCCGCATACCAAATATCTGTGACATTGACTGTCATTTATTTGCGCATACACTTAAAAAAAGCTGTGCTACTGTACGTGTCATACTTGCAAGCATATATACATAGTAACATAGTAACTTAGTACATAAGGCCGAAAAAAGACATTTGTCCATCCAGTTCGGCCTGTCATCCTGCAAGTTGATCCAGAGGAAGGCAAAAAAAAAAACAGTGAGGTAGAAGCCAATTTTCCCCACTTTAGGGGAATAAAAAATTCCTTCCCGACTTCAATCAGGCAATCAGAATAACTATCTGGATCAACGACCCCTCTCTAGTAGCTATAACCTGTAATATTATTACACTCCAGAAATACATCCAGGCCCCTCTTGTATTCCTTTATTGTACTCCATCACCACCTCCTCAGGCAGAGAGTTCCATAGTCTCACTGCTCTTACCGTAAAGAATCCTCTTCTATGTTTGTGTACAAACCTTCTTTCCTCCAGATGCAGAGGATGTCCCCTCGTCACAGTCCTGGGGATAAATAGATGATGGGATAGATCTCTGTACTGACCCCTGATATATTTATACATAGTAATTATATCTCCCCTCAGTCGTCTATTTTCTAAAGTGAATAACCCTAATCTTTCAGGGTACTGTAGTTGCCCCATTCCAGTTATTACTTTAGTTGCCCTCCTCTGGACCCTCTCCCGCGTCTGCCTTGTTCACATGAGCCCAGAACTGTACACAGTACTCCATGTGTGGTCTGACTAATGATTTGTAAAGTGGTAGGACTATGTTCTCATCACGGGCATCTATGCCCCTTTTGATGCAACCCATTATCTTATTGGACTTGGCAGCAGCTGCCTGACACTGTTTTTTTACTGCTTAGTTTGCTGTTTATTAAAATTCCTAGATACTTTTCCATGTCAGTGTTACCGAGTGTTTTACCATTTAGTATGTACGGGTGAATTGCATTATTCCTTCCCATGTGCATAACTTTACATTTGTCAGTGTTAAACCTCATCTGCCACTTATCTGCCCAAGCCTCCAATCTATCCAGATCCCTCTGTAGTAGTATACTGTCCTCTTCAGTGTAAATTACTTTACACAGTTTAGTGTCGTCTGCGAAAATTTATATTTTACTATGCAAGCTTTCTACAAGATCATTAATAAATATATTAAAAAGAATAGGGCCCAATACTGACCCCTGAGGTACCCCACTAGTGACAGTGACCCAAACTGAGTGTGTACCGTTAATAACCACCCTCTGTTTTCTATCATTGAGCCAGTTACTTACCCACATACAGACATTTTCTCCCAGTCCGAGCATTCTAATTTTATATACTAACCTTTTATGTGGTACAGTGTCAAATGGTTAGGAGAAGTCCAGATATACGACATCTAGAACTTACCTCCTCATAGAAACTGATTAAATTAGTTTGGCATGACCGATAACTCATGAAGCCATGCTGATATGGCGTTATATGCTTATTTCCGTTGAGATGCTCTAACATAGCATCTCTCAGAAAACCTTCAAACAGTTTACCCACAACAGATGTTAAACTTACCGGCCTATAGTTTCCAGGCTCTGTTTTTGGACCCTTTTTGAATATTGGCACCACATTTGCTATGCGCCAGTCCTGTGGGACATTCCCTGTCAGTATAGAGTCTGCAAATATCAGAAATAATGGTCTGGCTATGACATTACTTAATTCCCTTAGGATACAGGGGGTGTATGTCATCCGGTCCTGGCGATTTGTCTATTTTAATCTTTTTAAGTCGCTGTTGTACTTCTTCCTGGGTCAGACAGGACACTTTTAATGGGGAATTTATTTCAACATTCAGCATTTCATCTGACAGTTTATTTTCCTCAGTGAATACATTGGAGAAAAAAATATTTAACAGCTTTGCTTTCTCCTCGTCACTCTCTGCGACTCCCCCTCATTACTCTTTAAAGGGCCGACACCTTCAGATTTATACTTTTTAACATTTATATAATTGAAGAACATTTTAGGGTTAGTTTTACTCTCTTTGGCAATAAATCTCTTGGTCTCTAGTTTGGCCGCTTTTATTTGTTTTTTACATGTTCTATTTTTTTTCCTTATAGTTTTTCAGTGCTTCCGTGCTACCCTCCTGTTTTAGTGTTTTATATGCTTTCTTTTTGTCATTTATTGCTTTCTTTACAGTTCTGTTTATCCACATTGGTTTCTTTTTGTTCCTTAACCTTTTATTCCCATACGGTATGTACCTCTCACAATGAGATTTTAGGATGCTTTTAAAGATATCCCATTTTGTGGCTGTATTTTTATTTTTGAGGACTTTGTCCCAGTTAGTTAGGTCTATGGCCTCTCTTAGTTGGCTAAATTTTAGCTTTTTTGAAGTTTGGTATTTTTGTTCCTTCCTGTAGAAACGCTCTTTTGAATGATAATTGGAAGGTTATTACTTTATGGTCACTATTTCCCAGGTGTCCCCCAACCGGCACGTCTGTTGTTCTGTCAGGCCTATTGGTTAATGCTAAGTCCAGTATGGCCGTCCCTCTAGTCGGGTCCTGAACCAGTTGGGAGAGGTAATTGTCTTTGGTTATTGCCAAGAACCTTTATGAGATATACAAGTTTCAGTTTCCCAGTCTATATCTGGGTAGTTGAAGTCCCCCATAATAACCACCTCATTATGATTTGCCGCCGCGTCTATCTCGTTTAGTAGTAGATTTTCTGTGGACTCTGGTACATTAGGTGGTTTATAGTAAACTCCTATTAGTAATTTATTTTTGTTTTTAGCTCCATGTATCTCTACCCACAGTGACTCCACATGTTCATGTCCCTCACTTATATCTTCACGGAGTGTGGGCTTTAGACAGGACTTTACATAAAGGCAGACCCCTCCCCCTCTCCGGTTTTGACGATCCTTTCTAAACAGACTGTAACCTTGTACATTAACTGCCCAGTCATAGCTATCCATCCAGCCATGTCTCAGTTATTCCCACTATGTCATAGTCCTCCTCACACATCACTAATTCCAGTTCCCCAGTTTTATTAGTCAGGCTTCTGGCATTAGTATACATACATTTGAGAGGTTTATGTATATTTTTTACCCTACACCTTTCCTTCTGAACTGTTCTGGTCCCTCCTACCATTCCTCCCCCAGTACCACTACCTTGCCCCCTGTCTCTATCTGCACTATCTTCCCCTCCTATAATGTAATTTCCCTCCCCCCCCGTCCCTAGTTTAAGCACTCCTCCAACCGAATACCATTTAATATGATGAAGGCGAGCAGTAAGGGACGGGGTACTGGCAGTGCTGCTGATGGCGCACGCAGAGGCCATGGCCCTGGGTGCAGTGAAACTGTGCCTGCTGGCAGAGCACAAGAAACACACTCATCCATGATACCTAGCTTCATGTCCCAGTTTGCAGGGCGGCGCAGGACACCACTGTCGAAGTCAGACCAGTGCGAGCAGGTGGTCGGTTGGATCGCAGCAGATAATGCTTTCAGTCAGTTAAGCACCACCCTGTTTTCCACAAAGTCCAGTCTCAGTAGCCAAGAATGTGGTCAACAGAATCCTCGCCCTGATCGTCCTTCCTCCCACCATGGAGTCTTTGCAAACAAGTGATCCAACACTTGGAATTTCCGAGGAGCTCTTTTCATTGCCATTCCTTAATTTGGTCCTCTTGCCAAGCCCGCTTGAAGAGGGACATGGGGAGATCTTGTGCCCTGATTCCCAAACTCTTGAGCATCCAGTCAGAAGAATATGGCGGTGGGGAACAGCAAATCATGTTTCACGAAGTGGATGATGATGATGAGACACAGTTGCCAATGAGTCAAACGCAATTAGTGTCTCCAGAGGTTCATGATGAGGATGAGACACAGTTGTCAATAACTGAGGTTGTTGTTAGCTTAAAAAGTCAGGAGGATGACCAGAGTGAGGAAGTAGAAGAGGAGGTGGTGGACGATGAACTCACTGACCCAACCAGGGAAGGTGGCAAGCCAATCGAGGACAGCAGTACTGAGTGGGAGGGATCCGCAGCACCGCAACAATCTAGAAAAAGGCAGTGAAGTGGCAAAAGGGAGAAGGCGGGCCACACGTAACAGGCCCTCAACTGTTTCCTTGCGGAAATCTCACTATCGCGAATATAGGTACTTCGGAAATTTGCGAATATTTCGAATATAGTTATATATATTCGTAATTTTGAATATTCAAATTAATTTTTTCGATTTAAAATTTTTTTACATTTTTTTTTTTTTTTTAAATCAGTACTCATGATCCCTCACTGCTTCTAGCTTGTGGGCCAATAAGAAGGCTGCAATATACTTGACTTTAGGAGTAGTAGTGTTTGCGAATTTTGCTCTATATTCTTTTTTTTTTTATATTTGCTATATTGCTATATATTCTTGTTTTAGAATATTACGAAAAAACAAATTTTTAGCAATTTAAAAAATATTCGAAAAAAGATCGAATATAGAGCAATTTAGCTAAAATAGTGCTATAATCTTCGTCTAATAGTTGTAAGTTGAAAAATTCTCAATAAAAAAATTCTAATCCGAAAATTCGAATTCCAAAAATTCGCATATTACACAATCATTACCTTTCCGATTTTTAGAATTTTAGAATTTTTGAATATTCTACAAAATATTCGCGAAATATCGCGAATTCAAATATGACCCCTGCCGCTCATCACTAGTGGAGACCACTAGCAAAATGGTGCAGAAGGTCCTTGTGGATAAATCCGTTGGGGGGGGGGGAAGGTCAGTTACCTTCTCTCCCGGGGTCTCCATCTGCCGCTGGGGAGAGAGGTTGGCTACCTCTTCTCCCTAGGTCTCCATCTGCCGTTGGGGGGGAAAGGTCAGTTACCTTCTCTCCCGGGAACTCCATCTGCCACTGGCGAGAGAGCTCAGCTACCTCTTCTCCCTGGAACTCACCAGGCTGCTGAGCAGAGAGGCCATCTGCCTCCTCTTCCTGGAACCCTAGATTTGTACCAGGTGCTGGGCAGAGGCTTGTGGCACTCTGCCCTGTTGTCAGCGCCTCACATGGGGACTCAGCGAGCTTTACAACCTTCACAGAAAAATCCATCAAATCCACACTCTCTGGGTATGTGGCTTCCACTGGGTCTGAGACACTCTGCTGGATGTGTCCTAGCAGTTCCTTGTATGCCTTTCCCAGTAGCCATTCTTGTTTTACCATGTACTTCAAATCAGCTCTCAGCTCTGAAACTCTCCAAACCAAACAAGCCTTCACGGTATGCAATAAGGTCCTCCAGGGCAGAGTCCCCCTCATCCCCAATCTCAAACATATCCACCAGGGTGTCCTACAACAGTCCAGGGTCATCAAAGTGGTAGTCCTCTGGATATTGCGCTGTAAATCCTGGCTATATTTGTTCTGCATACTAATGAGGGCCTGATACCATTCATCCAGCTTTACCTCTCGCTGAACCAACTTGTACAAATCAGCCACTCAATGCTCCTGAGGCTGATCTCCCAAGGTACCCATTCTCAGGCCCATCTGATCCCAGACCCTTTGTTCTGGGAATGGATGAAACCGGCCCCGGTGTGCCTTGGTAATATTCCATAGAGCTGTCCGTGCCGTCTGCCTGAGGGCGAAGTAGTCTTCCATAGACAGACCCTTTTCTCCCTTTGGACATATGATCCACAACCATTTGGAGTACTCCACTGCCAGGATTATGGCTGCTTGAGTCAGTTCTCCTCAGCTGGCTGAGAAAAATCCCGGTGGTGGTTTGGACTTCTCTGTAAGGAGGAAGAAAATCTTGCCACCAATTGTGACGGACCACCTGGTACCCCGACTGGGTACCTCCGTCATAAAACAGCTTCCCTTCCGCTGGAACCTGAATTCCAGTATCCTCAGCCCAAACCTGCCTAATAATTGGACAGAGACAATACAGTATATAAGGACAGAACACTAAACTCCTCAATCATCAGGCAACACCAATGTTGAAGAGTAAATCAAGAAATGACTTTATTAAAGACCAACTCAGTATATATATAGTTCAAGAAGTCTAACAACATAACTCAATCAAACATGAACAGCATGCAAACAGACATCCCCTCCCCAGTGTCTTAATGAAATAATAGGGAAAGAAGAGACACATGTGATGGGATTATCTCCTGAGTGCATCATAGGATGATCTACTCCTCTACACCGGAGTCGGCTACTCATAGAGTCAGCGATCTTAATCCCATCACTAACACAATAGAACAAAGGGACAAATAAACTAACACATTCATTGGGAGACTCAGTGCAGAGTTACCTTTTTGTGTTGCTGGATTCACACCCTGCACCTTTAATGGGCAATAGGAAAGATGTGGCCTATAAACTCCACACATAAATCAGGGTTAATAGTTATGAGGGGTTTGAGGGGGGTCTCCATAGTTCTGGGTCCATAGTTAATAGGAAGGAGGCTAGTCCTCGGGCTTCTCCAGCAGCCCCAGTGACAGTTCAGTCCGTCACAGAACCAAATAATGAGTAGTTGCTGGAAGCCAATAAATTAAACCCCTTAATCAATATTTGGTGGACGCTGGTGTATTGCAGGCCTTAAAGGATAACTGTCACATTTAGACCAAAATTTCAATTTTCAGATATGTAGGTACTAATAACAGGATATTCCCGAATCAATAACTATTAGACTTACTTACCCCATATTTAATAAGATTCAGCCCTTAGCAACCAGTCTGCACAAAACTACAATCTCACTCTCTTGTTAAGATGGCCGCCGATGCCCTCACCCTGAGACTAAGCCAGCCTGCCCTCACTATACCCACAATGCATTTTCAGCTCCTCTCATGAACGAGCTTCTGCACCTCACTCAACCAATTGGAGCTCCCCCCACTTAAACATGCCCCCCTCCTTCTTCCATCACATATACTCCGATCTGATGGTATATATTAACCCGGAGGCGTTCCCGTGGTGATGGGGACGCACCTTTGACAGGGCGCTGCCATCCGCGGCACCCGAGGGATTAATTGCGCAACGGCAGCTCCCTGTCAGAGGTCGGGTGCCTTCTAAAATGTTTACATTGGAGGGCAGTGTGCCCCCCCAGTATTAAAATAATTGGTGGGAAGTGCGCCTCCCCCTCCTCCCCAGTATTAAAGGGACACAGGCCGTTCGAGCATATAAAGTGACATACTGTATATTCTTCTATTGGTCTTAATATGCTTAATTAAACTATACCATTATCATCTCTCGCTGCCTTTCCATTACTTATAAAAAGTGTTTTTATCAATATGCACATTGAAAAAAATAAGGGGTTGGGTCAGCACAACCTGCTGCAGGTGCAGATCACTATGGCGAAATACATATACAAACGGAAAATGCAAATGTGATCGCACACTACATCCAGCACTCTGCCCTCCATGCTGGATGAGACATTGGTTTATATTTTGGCCAAAGCATAGTAAGCCACTCACCGCGTCAAGGCTGTCTCATGAGTGGTCCCTAACTCTTGTTCCTACCTGTTCATGGGCCATGACAGCCACATAAAATCCAGGAAATGCAGGTCAGCATGCAAGCCAAGTACACTTTGCTTGTAACCCCGTCCGGTGCCATTACAGCTTTCATCGGATCCAGGGATGCAAGTACCAACATGCATGCTGAACCTACCATATACTTCTCCTGGAGCCAGATGGCTAATGGTAGGTTCTATACAAGCAGACTCAGTTTTATACTGACTTTAAAACCAGCCTCAAGGACAGATTAACTGGTCAGGTGTGCAATGACTCCAAGGAGATCGCCACGCCTCCAATATATACTACAAAGAAAAAAATAAGGGGTTGGGTCAGCACAACCTGCTGCAGGTGCAGATCACTATGGCACCTCTGATAGGATGCTTCCATCCGCGGCACCCGAGGGGTTAATTGCGCGGACGGCAGCTCCCTGTCAGAGGTCGGGTGCCTTCTACAATGCTTACATTGGTGGGCAGTGCGCCCCCCCAGTATTAAAATCATTGGTGGGCAGTGCGCCCCCCTCCTCCCCAGTATTAAAGGGACACCGACAGGCCGTTAGAGCATATAAAGTGACATATATTCTTCTATTGGTCTTAATATGCTTAAACTATACCATTATCACCCCTTGCTGCCTTTCCTTTACTTATAAAAAGTGTTTTTATCAATATGCACATTACCTTACTTTGTGCCCAAGGGGCTGTCCCTCATTCAGTTGTGTGCCCAGCCGCGTCCCAACTGCAGTCTCCTAGTGCCGCCCAGCTCATTAGTATTCACTGCACTGGGCGGCTTTTTTTTCTCCCGATGCGGTGAAATCCCGCGCATGCCCAGTACTATCTTCGTGGCATCAGCCTCATCTTGTCGCTCCGTGCCTGCACCGGATAAGGTCCCCGGCACCCTCCAGCTCCAGTAGAAGATAGTACTGGGCATGAGCGGGATTTCACTGTGTCGGAAGAAAAAAAAAGCCGCCCAGTGCAGTGAATGCTAATGAGCTGGGCGGCACTAGGAGACAGCCCCTTGGGCACAAGGTAAGGTAATTTGCATATTGATAAAAACACTTTTTATAAGTAAAGGAAAGGCAGCAAGGGGTGATAATGGTATAGTTTAAGCATATTAAGACCAATAGAAGAATATATGTCACTTTATATGCTCTAACGGCCTGTCGGTGTCCCTTTAATACTGGGGAGGAGGGGGGCGCACTGCCCACCAATGATTTTAATACTGGGGGGGCGCACTGCCCACCAATGTAAGCATTGTAGAAGGCACCCGACCTCTGACAGGGAGCTGCCGTCCGCGCAATTAACCCCTCGGGTGCCGCGGATGGAAGCATCCTATCAGAGGTGCCTCACCATCACCATGGGAACACCTCGGGTTTAGAATATACCATCGGATTTGAGTTTTCACGATCTCACTGAGATCGTAAAAACTCAGATACGATGGTATATTCTAACCCCCAGGCAAGCGTCCCAGTCACCATGGGAACGCCTGGGGGTTAGAATATACCATTGGATCTCGGGCGGGACTCAGGCGGGACTCGGCGAGACTCGACTGTACAGCGCTTTCACTTCCGGGAATGGATGTGAGCGCGCACGCATGTAGCAGGGCAGCCTGCTCGTGCATCTCCTGTCCTCCAGCGCAGCCAACAGATAGACGGACCTCTCCTAGCAATGGAGTTTTAGGTTAAGGTGATAATAGGCGCTATGGGGGACAAATTGAATGATTTTAAGGGTTTAGGAAGAATTTATATAAAATTTGAAGATGGCCACTAAGGTGATACTAATCACCTTTATCAAAATATGGAGAGAAAAAATTATATGACAGTTATACTTTAATCAATATTTGGTAGAAGCCGGTATATCAATACTCTGTATCAGTATTTTGTGGAAACAGGTATATAGAACCCAATAATGAGTATTTGGTGTAAGCTGGTGTATCGCACCCCTCAATCAATATTTTGTGGGAGCCAGTCTCTCACACCCCTCAATCAGTATTTTGTGGAAGCAGGAATATTGCACCTCTTAATCAGTTTTTTTGGGGGCAACAGGTATATCACACCAGTTGCAATTAGTTATTCCAATAGCGTTTGTCACTCTATATAGCTGCGGTATCTCAGCAGAAACACACACAACTGCTGCACAATGCAAATGCACTATAATATACTTTCTATGTTAGAAGGTATATTATAGGTATATCACACCCCTCTATCAGTTTTTTTGGGGGGCGCAACATGTATATTACACCTGTTGCAATTACTTATTCCAATAGAGTTTGTCCCTCTATCTAGCTACGGTATCTCAGCAGAACTGCACACAACTGCTGCACAATTCAAATGCACTATAATATACATTCTATGTTAGAAAGTATAATATAGGTATATCACACCCCTCAATCAGATTTTTTTTTTGGGGGGGCAACAAGTATATCACACCAGTTGCAATTAGTTATTCCAATAGCGTTTGTCCCTCTATCTAGCTGCGGTATCTTAGCAGAACCGCACACAACTGCTACACAATACAAATGTACTATAATATACTTTCTATGTTACAAGGTATATTATTGGTACATAACACCCCTCTATCAGTTTTTTTGGGGGGCAACGGGTTTATCACACCAGTTGCAATTAATTATTCCAATAGCGTTTGTCCCTCCATCTAGCTGCGGTATCTTAGCAGAACCGCACACAACTGCTGCACAATACAAATGCACTATAATATACATTCTATGTTAGAAGGTATATTATAGGTATATCACACCCCTCAATCAAATATTTTTTTTGGGTGGCTAACACGTATATCATACCAGAAGATGAACTTTCTTTCACTAGTAAATATAAATCACAGCAGAATTCTGTTTCTTTGAGTTTGTCTTTTATTACTCAGTTTGCTCGGTACATATAGTTGAACAGCAGTGTGTGAACGTTTTCGGGTCGCAGGCCTTCATTAGACACTGTGCCACAGTTGGGATGTGGGAGTCACAAATTCCTATGTAAGGATATAACACCTAAATGTCAGGACACTATCCAGTGCTAGAGAGGAGAGGTGTTGACCTCCGCGTAACAACCGCAAGGCCATCTCTATTTATCAAGTCCAACATATATTCCTATGATGTTGATCCAGATCCATATGAAAGCAAAAACTGCCTGTGATGCCAGTCACTTCCATATTAAGGGAGAAAAATTCCTCCCTAAAAAAAATTGACATTCACAATAAATCCATGGATTTATCAAAATCTTCAGAAATCTTGGTACCAACCACCAACAATATTTTGGTATTCAAGAAATCCAGTCCCTTCTTGACCTTGTGCAATGGATCAACCTTCACTGCATCCTAATTTTATTTAACCTCTTTTTGAAATTTGGTATGGGATGTGACAGCTATTCCTGTTTACTATCACGTAAGAAAAGTTGTCAGTCACTGACAGACCCATCCACTGTACTCCTAAGCCCAGAATAAGTAGAAATATAAATGAATACAATAAAAGCTATAATAAAAAGTAATATTGGATCTTTTCCTACAAAGCTATATATATACACACACCGGTATTTAGATTGGACTGCATATTTAATGTGATGGGTTCCCTTTAATCTGTTGGCAAACCACTAAACACTTTTTTGGCCACAAATTTGCATTACAGCACGGCAAAATAAAATACATTTTACCCCTTGTCTCTATCCAGTGATGCTTTCCTTATGTTTTTTTTTTTAACAATATTATTATTAGTATTATCATTCAGAAGAAGTGCTTTAGGCAATTTCTTCTGTAAGTTACTGCCTTATTCTTAAAGACTCCCAAGGGTGTTTACTACAATAAAAACATAGTATAGCTGCTAATAAAAGTTACTACAAAACTCAAGTACAGTTAGCTAGATTTACATCGGGGTAGACAGATGTTAATTACTAGAAAAAGTCCATTTAGCTGTAATATGCATTATTACTTTACCATGAAGCTCTACCTTAACATTTTATAGGGAATAATATTATAATGTTATAGTCAAAAATGATCCCTTGTGGCATGAAAATGATCGAAAAACTTCTTATGGAGTGACTGGCATATAATTCATGCAATGGACTGACTGGCATATAATTATTCACACAGCAGTTGTCGAGGGATAAAGAAACCAGATACTTCATAAAGCAATTTCTTTAAAGAGGATGCCTTTCAAGAAATATTTACCACCTATCTAACCAAACATTTATCACCTACTGGGATTGCCATTTTAGGGTAGGGGTATATATGTAAGAGTCAATGGTGTGTCTAAGGTATTTGGCACCTGAGGCAGTGAGTTTCTCTGGCACCCCCTCATAAAGAAGTGATTGGGGGTCAGTTTCGATATCAAGCACAGGTTCTATCAAATGGACTGTGCCATGTTTGGTGAGCTAAGAGAAGGCAAGAAAATAGAAATACTCCACCCTGTGCCAAATTATGAATCCAACACCTCCCCCCAGCCCTACTGTTAGAGATATTTGGGTGGATATTACATACATAACTGTGAAACATGCATGGTAATACAGTGCCACATACCTCTTACATCCAGTCTTTGAGGTAGATGTTCTCTTTCCTCATCTTCTCCATTTGGACCAGACCCTCTCTCAGCCACGCCTGGCCTGGTCTTGCAGAGTTTATAACACAAACATCTTAGTTTCCTCATTTTTCCATCATCCTCCTACAGTTGCCCCAACATCTTCATCTGCTGCCTCCCCCAATAGTGTGCACAAATGCCCCCAAATACTATACTGTAGAAGCAACAGTGCCATACAGATAGCTCCCCATAGTAATAGTGCTCCCAGACTGCCCTCAATAGTAATAGCGCCCCTACAGTACCCATTTTAACAACCTCATTAGTAATGCACTCCATATTGCGCACCAGAAATTCAAATCCACTTTAGCTAAGAGCTGGTGTAGAAATAAACTATAATTTATTCCAGTTTCAGAAGTAAATTATAATAAATATTAGGGACTAGAGTTGAGCGAACACCTGGATGTTCGGGTTCGAGAAGTTCGGGCCGAACTTCCCGGAAATGTTCGGGTTCGGGATCCGAACCCGAACCGAACTTCGTCCCGAACCCGAACCCCATTGAAGTCAATGGGGACCCGAACTTTTGGGCACTAAAAAGGCTGTAAAACAGCCCAGGAAAGAGCTAGAGGGCTGGAAAGGCAGGAACATGTAGGTAAATCCCCTGCAAGCAAATGAGGATAGGGAAATGAATTAAAATTAAAAGAGGTCCCATAGCAGAGAATCTGGCTTCACGTCAGCAGAGAATCAGTCTCTTCATGCCATAGCAGAGAATCTGGCCTTATGTCAGCGCAGAATCTGTCTTCATGTCATAGCAGAGAATCAGGCTTCACGTCACCCACCACTGGAACAGGCCACTGTCACACATTTAGGCCCAGGCACCCAGGCAGAGGAGAGAGGTCTCGTAACAGAGAATCTGGCCTTATGTCAGCGCAGAATCTGTCTTCATGTCATAGCAGAGAATCAGGCTTCACGTCACCCACCACTGGAACAGGCCACTGTCACACATTTAGGCCCCGGCACCCAGACAGAGGAGAGCGGTCCCGTAACAGAGAATCTGGCCTTATGTCAGCGCAGAATCTGAATTCATGTCATAGCAGAGAATCAGGCTTCACGTCACCCACCACTGGAACAGGCCACTGTCACACATTTAGGCCCCGGCAACCAGACAGAGGAGAGCGGTCCCGTAACAGAGAATCTGGCCTTATGTCAGCGCAAAATCTGTATTCATGTCATAGCAGAGAATCAGGCTTCACGTCACCCACCACTGGAACAGGCCACTGTCACACATATAGGCCCAGGCACCCAGGCAGAGGAGAGAGGTCCCGTAACAGAGAATCTGGCCTTATGTCAGCGCAGAATCTGTATCCATGTCATAGCAGAGAATCAGGCTTCACGTCACCCACCACTGGAACAGGCCACTGTCACACATTTAGGCCCCGGCACCCAGACAGAGGAGAGCGGTCCCGTAACAGAGAATCTGGCCTTATGTCAGCGCAGAATCTGTCTTCATGTCATAGCAGAGAATCAGGCTTCACGTCAGCCACCACTGGAACAGGCCACTGTCACACATTTAGGCCCAGGCACCCAGGCAGAGGAGAGCGGTCCCGAAACAGAGAATCTGGCCTTATGTCAGCGCAGAATCTGTATTCATGTCATAGCAGAGAATCAGGCTTCACGTCACCCACCACTGGAACAGGCCACTGTCACACATTTAGGCCCCGGCACCCAGACAGAGGAGAGGTTCATTCAACTTTGGGTTGCACCGCAATATAATGGTAAAATGAAATTAAAAATAGTATTGAATGAGGAAGTGCCCTGGAGTAGAATAATATATTGTTAAGGGGAGGTAGTTAATATCTAATCTGCACAAGGGATGGACAGGTCCTGTGGGATCCATGCCTGGTTCATTTTTATGAACGTCAGCTTGTCCACATTGGCTGTAGACAGGCGGCTGCGTTTGTCTGTAATGACGCCCCCTGCTGTGCTGAATACACGTTCAGACAAAACGCTGGCCGCCGGGCAGGAGAGCACCTCCAAGGCATAAAAGGCTAGCTCTAGCCACGTGGACAATTTGGAGACCCAGAAGTTGAATGGGGCCGAACCATCAGTCAGTACGTGGAGGGGTGTGCACAGGTACTGTTCCACCATGTTAGTGAAATGTTGCCTCCTGCTAACACGTTCCGTATAAGGTGGTGGTGCAATAGCTGTGGCGTGTTGACAAAACTTTTCCACATCTCTGCCATGCTAACCCTGCCCTCAGAGGAGCTGGGCGTGACACAGCTGCGTTGGCGACCTCTTGCTCCTCCTCTGCATTCGCCTTGGGCTTCCACTGGTTCCCCTGTGACATTTGGGAATGCTCTCAGTAGCGCGTCTACCAACGTGCGCTTGTACTCGCGCATCTTCCTATCACGCTCCAGTGTAGGAAGTAAGGTGGGCACATTGTCTTTGTACCGGGGATCCAGCAGGGTGGCAACCCAGTAGTCCGCACACGTTAAAATGTGGGCAACTCTGCTGTCGTTGCGCAGGCACTGCAGCATGTAGTCGCTCATGTGTGCCAGGCTGCCCAGAGGTAAGGACAAGCTGTCCTCTGTGGGAGGCATATCGTCATCGTCCTGTGTTTCCCCCCAGCCACGCACCAGTGATGGGCCCGAGCTGCTTTGGGTGCCACCCCGCTGTGAACATGCTTCATCCTCATCCTCCTCCACCTCCTCCTGATCCTCGTCCTCCTCGTCCTCCAGTAGTGGGCCCTGTCTGGCCACATTTGTACCTGGCCTCTGGTGTTGCAAAAAACCTCCCTCTGAGTCACTTCGAAGAGACTGGCCTGAAAGTGCTAAAAATGACCCCTCTTCCTCCTCTTCCTCCTGGGCCACCTCCTCTTCCATCATCGCCCTAAGTGTTTTCTCAAGGAGACATAGAAGTGGTATTGTAACGCTGATAACGGCGTCATCGCCACTGGCCATGTTGGTGGAGTTACTCGAAACAGCGCAACAGGGCACACAGGTCTCGCATGGAGGCCCAGTCATTGGTGGTGAAGTGGGTCTGATCCGCAGTGCGACTGACCCGTGCGTGCTGCAGCTGAAACTCCACTATGGCCTGCTGCTGCTCGCACAGTCTGTCCAGCATATGCAAGGTGGAGTTCCACCTGGTGGGCACGTCGCATATGAGGCAGTGAGCGGGAAGGCCGAAGTTACGCTGTAGCGCAGACAGGCGAGCAGCGGCAGGGTGTGAACGCCGGAAGCGCGAACAGACGGCCCGCACTTTATGCAGCAGCTCTGACATGTCGGGGTAGTTGCGAATGAACTTCTGCACCACCAAATTCAGCACATGCGCCAGGCAAGGGATGTGCGTCAAACCGGCTAGTCCCAGAGCTGCAACGAGATTTCGCCCATTATCAGCAACCACTCGTTGGTCTGTTGTTCTATACCCCGCCACAACTCCTGTGCGGTGTGGGGCCTGTCCCCCAAACATATGAGTTTCAGAATGGCCTGCTGACGTTTACCCCGTGCTGTGCTGAAGTTGGTGGTGAAGGTGTGTGGCTGACTGGATGAGCAGGTGGAAGAAGAGGAGGAGGAAGCTGAGTAGGAGGAGGAGGAGACAGGAGGCAAAGAATGTTGCCCTGCGATCCTTGGCGGCGAAAGGACGTGCGCCAAATAGCTCTCCGCCTGGGGCCCAGCCGCCACTACATTTACACAGTGTGCAGTTAGGGAGATATAGCGTCCCTGGCCGTGCTTACTGGTCCACGTATCTGTGGTTAGGTGGACCTTGCCACAGATGGCGTTGCGCAGTGCACACTTGATTTTATCGGACACTTGTTTGTGCAGGGAAGGCACGGCTCTCTTGGAGAAGTAGTGGCGGCTGGGAACAACATACTGTGGGACAGCAAGTGACATGAGCTGTTTGAAGCTGTGTGTGTCCACCAGCCTAAATGACAGCATTTCATAGGCCAGTAGTTTAGAAATTCTGGCATTCAGGGCCAGGGATCGAGGGTGGCTAGGTGGGAATTTACGCTTTCTCTCAAATGTTTGTGAGATGGAGAGCTGAACGCTGCCGTATGACATGGTTGAGATGCTTGGTGACGCAGGTGGTGGTGTTGGTGGTACATCCCATGTTTGCTGGGCGGCAGGTGCCAACGTTCCTCCAGAGGCGGAGGAAGAGGCCGAGGCGGCGGCAGCAGCAGCAGAAGAGGCCGAGGCGGCAGCAGCAGAAGAGGTAGCAGGGGGAGCCTGAGTGACTTCCTTGTTTTTAAGGTGTTTACTCCACTGCAGTTCATGCTTTGCATGCAGGTGCCTGGTCATGCAGGTTGTGCTAAGGTTCAGAACGTTAATGCCTCGCTTCAGGCTCTGATGGCACAGCGTGCAAACCACTCGGGTCTTGTCGTCAGCACATTGTTTGAAGAAGTGCCATGCCAGGGAACTCCTTGAAGCTGCCTTTGGGGTGCTCGGTCCCAGATGGCGGCGGTCAGTAGCAGGCGGAGTCTCTTGGCGGCGGGTGTTCTGATTTTGCCCACTGCTCCCTCTTTTGCTACGCTGTTGGCTCGGTCTCACCACTGCCTCTTCCTCCGAACTGTGAAAGTCAGTGGCACGACCTTCATTCCATGTGGGGTCTAGGACCTCATCGTCCCCTGCATCGTCTTCCACCCAGTCTTGATCCCTGACCTCCTGTTCAGTCTGCACACTGCAGAAAGACCCAGCAGTTGGCACCTGTGTTTCGTCATCATCAGAGACGTGCTGAGGTGGTATTCTCATGTTCTCATCATCAGGAAAAATAAGTGGTTGTGCGTTAGTGCATTCTATCTCTTCCACCCCTGGGGAAGGGCTAGGTGGATGCCCTTGGTAAACCCTGGCAGCAGAGTCTTCAAACAGCATAAGAGACTGCTGCATAACTTGAGGCTCAGACAGTTTCCCTGATATGCATGGGGGTGATGTGACAGACCGATGGGTTTGGTTTTCATGCGCCATCTGTGCGCTTTCTGCAGAAGACTGAGTGGGAGATAATGTGAACGTGCTGGATCCACTGTCGGCCACCCAATTGACTAATGCCTGTACCTGCTCAGGCCTTACCATCCTTAAAACGGCATTGGGCCCCACCAAATATCGCTGTAAATTCTGCTGGCTACTGGGACCTGAGGTAGTTGGTTCACTAGGACGTGTGGCTGTGGCAGAAGGGCCACATCCTCTCCCAGCACCAGAGGGTCCACTAACACCACCACGACCATGTCCACGTCCGCGTCCCTTATTAGATGTTTTCCTCATTGTTCCCGTTCACCACAATTTTGAGAATGGCAAATTTGGGAATGCTTTTTCAACCCAGAACAAAAAGTCTGCTTTTACGGTCACTACAAATAACTTGACCAGCTAAAACTGTGCAGATTTGGTTGAATAGAGATGTGAGACCTGTTTTTTTTTGCGCTGTGTGACAGTTATAGGTTTAATCACAGAATGACACTTCTATCAGCACGCTAGCGTGTGTCTTAGGTTTTTCTGAATGACACTATCAATAGCTTCAATGTAAGATTTTCTTTTTGGGATAGATTTCAAGTAGGCCTCAAATACCACAAACTAGTTATTTTCAGAATGGCAAATTTGGGAATGCTTTTTCAACCCAGAACAAAAAGTCTGCTTTTACGGTCACTACAAATAACTTGACCAGCTAAAACTGTGCAGATTTGGTTGAATAGAGATGTGAGACCTGTTTTTATTTGCGCTGTGTGACAGTTATAGGTTTAATCACAGAATGACACTTCTATCAGCACGCTAGCGTGTGTCTTAGGTTTTTCTGAATGACACTATCAATACCTTCAATGTAAGATTTTCTTTTTGGGATAGATTTCAAGTAGGCCTCAAATACCACAAACTAGTTATTTTCAGAATGGCAAATTTGGGAATGCTTTTTCAACCCAGAACAAAAAGTCTGCTTTTACGGTCACTACAAATAACTTGACCAGCTAAAACTGTGCAGATTTGGTTGAATAGAGATGTGAGACCTGTTTTTTTTTTGCGCTGTGTGACAGTTATAGGTTTAATCACAGAATGACACTTCTATCAGCACGCTAGCGTGTGTCTTAGGTTTTTCTGAATGACACTATCAATACCTTCAATGTAAGATTTACTTTTTGGTAAAGATTTCAAGTAGGCCTCAAATACCACAAACTAGTTATTTTGAGAATGGCAAATTTGGGAATGCTTTTTCAACCCAGAACAAAAAGTCTGCTTTTACGGTCACTACAAATAACTTGACCAGCTAAAACTGTGCAGATTTGGTTGAATAGAGATGTGAGACCTGTTTTTTTTTGCGCTGTGTGACAGTTATAGGTTTAATCACAGAATGACACTTCTATCAGCACGCTAGCGTGTGTCTTAAGTTTTTCTGAATGACACTATCAATAGCTTCAATGTAAGATTTTCTTTTTGGGATAGATTTCAAGTAGGCCTCAAATACCACAAACTAGTTATTTTCAGAATGGCAAATTTGGGAATGCTTTTTCAACCCAGAACAAAAAGTCTGCTTTTACGGTCACTACAAATAACTTGACCAGCTAAAACTGTGCAGATTTGTTGAATAGAGATGTGAGACCTGTTTTTATTTGCGCTGTGTGACAGTTATAGGTTTAATCACAGAATGACACTTCTATCAGCACGCTAGAGTGTGTCTTAGGTTTTTCTGAATGACACTATCAATACCTTCAATGTAAGATTTTCTTTTTGGGATAGATTTCAAGTAGGCCTCAAATACCACAAACTAGTTATTTTCAGAATGGCAAATTTGGGAATGCTTTTTCAACCCAGAACAAAAAGTCTGCTTTTACGGTCACTACAAATAACTTGACCAGCTAAAACTGTGCAGATTTGGTTGAATAGAGATGTGAGACCTGTTTTTTTTTTGCGCTGTGTGACAATTATAGGTTTAATCACAGAATGACACTTCTATCCGCACGCTAGCGTGTGTCTTAGGTTTTTATGAATGACACTATCAATACCTTCAATGTAAGATTTTCTTTTTGGGATAGATTTCAAGTAGGCCTCAAATACCACAAACTAGTTATTTTCAGAATAGCAAATTTGGGAAAGCTTTTTCAACCCAGAACAAAAAGTCTGCTTTTACGGTCACTACAAATAACTTGATCAGCTAAAACTGTGCAGATTTGGTTGAATAGAGATGTGAGACCTGTTTTTTTTTTGCGCTGTGTGACAGTTATAGGTTTAATCACAGAATGACACTTCTATCAGCACGCTAGCGTGTGTCTTAGGTTTTTCTGAATGACACTATCAATACCTTCAATGTAAGATTTTCTTTTTGGGATAGATTTCAAGTAGGCCTCAAATACCACAAACTAGTTATTTTGAGAATGGCAAATTTGGGAATGCTTTTTCAACCCAGAACAAAAAGTCTGCTTTTACGGTCACTAAAAATAACTTGACCAGCTAAAACTGTGCAGATTTGGTTGAATAGAGATGTGAGACCTGTTTTTTTTTGCGCTGTGTGACAGTTATAGGTTTAATCACAGAATGACACTTCTATCAGCACGCTAGCGTGTGTCTTAGGTTTTTCTGAATTACACTATCAATAGCTTCAATGTAAGATTTTCTTTTTGGGATAGATTTCAAGTAGGCCTCAAATACCACAAACTAGTTATTTTCAGAATGGCAAATTTGGGAATGCTTTTTCAACCCAGAACAAAAAGTCTGCTTTTACGGTCACTACAAATAACTTGACCAGCTAAAACTGTGCAGATTTGGTTGAATAGAGATGTGAGACCTGTTTTTATTTGCGCTGTGTGACAGTTATAGGTTTAATCACAGAATGACACTTCTATCAGCACGTTAGCGTGTGTCTTAGGTTTTTCTGAATGACACTATCAATACCTTCAATGTAAGATTTTCTTTTTGGGATAGATTTCAAGTAGGCCTCAAATACCACAAACTAGTTATTTTCAGAATGGCAAATTTGGGAATGCTTTTTCAACCCAGAACAAAAAGTCTGCTTTTACGGTCACTACAAATAACTTGACCAGCTAAAACTGTGCAGATTTGGTTGAATAGAGATGTGAGACCTGTTTTTTTTTTGCGCTGTGTGACAATTATAGGTCTAATCACAGAATGACACTTCTATCCGCACGCTAGCGTGTGTCTTAGGTTTTTCTGAATGACACTATCAATACCTTCAATGTAAGATTTTCTTTTTGGGATAGATTTCAAGTAGGCCTCAAATACCACAAACTAGTTATTTTCAGAATGGCAAATTTGGGAATGCTTTTTCAACCCAGAACAAAAAGTCTGCTTTTACGGTCACTACAAATAACTTGACCAGCTAAAACTGTGCAGATTTGGTTGAATAGAGATGTGAGACCTGTTTTTTTTTGCGCTGTGTGACAGTTATAGGTTTAATCACAGAATGACACTTCTATCAGCACGCTAGCGTGTGTCTTAGGTTTTTCTGAATGACACTATCAATACCTTCAATGTAAGATTTTCTTTTTGGGATAGATTTCAAGTAGGCCTCAAATACCACAAACTAGTTATTTTCAGAATAGCAAATTTGGGAATGCTTTTTCAACCCAGAACAAAAAGTCTGCTTTTACGGTCACTACAAATAACTTGACCAGCTAAAACTGTGCAGATTTGGTTGAATAGAGATGTGAGACCTGTTTTTTTTTTTGCGCTGTGTGACAGTTATAGGTTTAATCACAGAATGACACTTCTATCAGCACGCTAGCGTGTGTCTTAGGTTTTTCTGAATGACACTATCAATACCTTCAATGTAAGATTTTCTTTTTGGGATAGATTTCAAGTAGGCCTCAAATACCACAAACTAGTTATTTTCAGAATGGCAAATTTGGGAATGCTTTTTCAACCCAGAACAAAAAGTCTGCTTTTACGGTCACTACAAATAACTTGACCAGCTAAAACTGTGCAGATTTGGTTGAATAGAGATGTGAGACCTGGTTTTTTTTGCGCTGTGTGACAGTTATAGGTTTAATCACAGAATGACACTTCTATCAGCACGCTAGCGTGTGTCTTAGGTTTTTCTGAATGACACTATCAATACCTTCAATGTAAGATTTACTTTTTGGTAAAGATTTCAAGTAGGCCTCAAATACCACAAACTAGTTATTTTGAGAATGGCAAATTTGGGAATGCTTTTTCAACCCAGAACAAAAAGTCTGCTTTTACGGTCACTACAAATAACTTGACCAGCTAAAACTGTGCAGATTTGGTTGAATAGAGATGTGAGACCTGTTTTTTTTTGCGCTGTGTGACAGTTATAGGTTTAATCACAGAATGACACTTCTATCAGCACGCTAGCGTGTGTCTTAGGTTTTTCTGAATGACACTATCAATAGCTTCAATGTAAGATTTTCTTTTTGGGATAGATTTCAAGTAGGCCTCAAATACCACAAACTAGTTATTTTCAGAATGGCAAATTTGGGAATGCTTTTTCAACCCAGAACAAAAAGTCTGCTTTTACGGTCACTACAAATAACTTGACCAGCTGAAACTGTGCAGATTTGGTTGAATAGAAATGTCAGGTCTATTTTTTAGGCGCTGGGTGACAGGCTCAACTTGCCCCTGATGTAATATATGGCCAAAAAATAACCAGACTGTTGATGGTTAAATGCACTTGGGTGACACAGGCTCAGCCTGCACCAGATGTAGTATATGGCCAAAAAATAATCAGACTGTTGATGGTTAAATGCACTTGGGTGACACAGGCTCAGCCTGCACCAGATGTAGTATATGGCCAAAAAATAATCAGACTGTTGATGGTTAAATGCACTTGGGTGACACAGGCTCAGCCTGCAGCTGATGTAGGATATAGCACAAAATAACCACACTATCGATGGTTAAATACACTTGGTGATAGCTCGTGCTGGTGCTCCACAAGTCACAAAATGGCCGCCGATCACCCCAGAAAAAAAGTGATCTAAAAACGCTCTGGGCAGCCTCAAAAAAGTGAGCAAGTCAATAATAGCACTTCAATGATCCACAGCTGCAGATCGATCACAGAATCAAGTCTTTTGGAGGAGTTAATCTGCCTAATCTCGCCCTAACATCGCAGCTGCAACCTCTCCCTATACTGATCATAGCAGAGTGACGTGCGGCGCTACGTGACTCCAGCTTAAATAGAGGCTGGGTCACATGGTGCACTGGCCAATCACAGCCATGCCAATAGTAGGCATGGCTGTGATGGCCTCTTGGGCCAAGTAGTATGACGCTTGTTGATTGGCTGCTTTGCAGCCTTTTAAAAAGCGCCAAGAAAGCGCCGAACACCGAACCCGGACTTTTACGAAAATGTTCGGGTTCGGGTCCGTGTCACGGACACCCCAAAATTCGGTACGAACCCGAACTATACAGTTTGGGTTCTCTCATTCCTATTAGGGACTGTTGGAGACCACACCTCACCCACTAAGCCCCATTCATATACATAACTTTTCAGTGAAAAGTCACAAATTGTTGCACAAATATGCTATGCTTCATAATTTGCAACTTTTTTTTTATACCACAAAAATGACATAATGTTTTCAAGAGGTTGTGCCGTGAAAAATATTCTACATTTTTCAAACCATTACCTGCTCTGAATACTTTTGTAGTTGCATGTAATTCAAAATTTATTATAGCCACCTAATTATTCAACAAAATGTATCTATATAGCACCACCTACTGTTTGTTAAGTTTCTTATTCCTTTTCCACCTCACATTGGTGGTCACACATGCTCAGTTTAAATCTTCAACTGCCACCAGACCTATATTCTTTTAGAAACTATAATAGTTGCAGGGAAAAAGCTGCAGCAGAAAGTACAAACACTCTGAGATGTAATAGAGAGAGACAGAGCAGCAGAAAGGAAACACTCCCTGAGATGTGATAGAGAGAAAGCTACAATAGATAGAATATTCCCCCCGAGCTGCCAGCCTGAAATAAATCTAGCAGAACAATTGTAGCAATAGATGGTGAGATCTCTGGATCCACATGAGGTACAGGGCTGGTTTTACGTGGCTTCGTTAGAAAGAGATTGTCATGTACTATATGATGTCTAATTTTTTTTTTTTTTGCATTAATTATGGCATAACCCCTTTAATGGTAGAGGAGTGAATTCATTCTAAACTAATCAAATTTTACCTGAATCTTATAAAAAAAATTCAAGTTGCATTCAATTCTGAATTTTTGGTGATTCAATTTGGGCGATTTGCGTCATACAAAAATTTTCAGGCCATTTAGAGCACTTTCAATTCCGACAAAGTTAATTAGAAAACAAATCAAATCAGTTGACAGATTCAGCCAAATTGAACCTAAGTCCAATTTTGAGTGATTTGCTCATCTGTACCTAATAGATGTTCTCCATGTCTACCATTATCACAAATTACAGACATGGAATTACTGCATATCTGTTCTTTAGCTGTTATTCTGTAGTGTATTGTTAGAACTTTCCTGGTGATGCAGATGCTGTAAGGATTTGTTGTGATTTTGCCGCTGTCTGATGTATATTTGTAGAAAGAAATCACCCTCCTTTGTATACTACAGTGCAGTTTGAAAGTAAGCAAGAAATCATGATCAGTATGAAGGGAAAAAGGCAAATGCCTCCTAATTACTAACAGAATACCCTTGGGTATTTTACATTTATTTCCATGTTGCAGACTCATTCCATTCGACCTATGGAACATTTCACATTGCATGACATCAGTTTTTCTCCTCCTTCAACATACCATCCACAACCATTTTTCCTTGTATTTTTATTTCCTGTGAGGTTTATTCATTTGAGACTGTGTTACTTCTCTGTTCTTCATACTCTATGTACGTTCTTTTCTAACTCAGTGAGACAGCATATGGTGTAAATCTGAAACTACTATGAGACCTCATAATGTAGTGGTTTTGTGCCGGATTTTGTGCCTGCGCTTGGTGTTAAATTTCTCCATCTGCTTTCATGTAAAAGAGTACAACTTAATGTTTTTTTTTTTTTCCTTTAAAAAATTGTGAGTGACTTGCACATTAAATTGCCATTAGGATCCCAGCTTGCTTCCCCCTGGCAAACGACTCCTATTGGAACATAAATGGATAAGGTACCTCGCTAATTGCCAATTGCAATACCACTTAAAGGAAAATCATGGTGATTATACCTTGCATTTCTTCTATGAACTATGTATGCTGCTTGAAAGAAATATACTTATGTTTCAAAGAGAAATTAAAGCACATGTTCTAGGTAAATCACGCAGCCTTCACTTTTGACAGGTCATTCTGAAACACTTGACAGAGAAAATTATGAAGGCTAAGGTGTAAAAATAATGTTGTTAGATGAAAAAGCTCCTTGCTGCTCTTTCTGCTAGATTTGTAGCAAATGTCAAAGTGACCAGTGTCATCAAACCAAACATACTATTTAAGTCACATTTTATTATTATTTGGAGGCACAAAGTGTACTCATTTCAGAGTAGAACATTTATTTTGTTAGCATTTGCATTGCTCACATGAAATGTACTGTTATCTGACAAGTAAAAAAATGGTATCCATCTGATGCATTTAAACTAATTTATAGTCTAGAAAAATTGGAGTACAAACGCCTGGGCTTGGAGATAAACAATATAATAATCTGACTGAATATACTCTACACTTATCAGGGTATGGGTTAGGTACTGTATGCAAGACCCACTGAGACACCTTTGCTCAATAACCTATAGTACATAAACCCAGGGTCACCACAGCTTCTTGTGTGCACCATCTTATTTCAACACCACACATCTAAGAAATGAAAAACAATTATAACTTCTGCTTCCATGTCCTACAAAAGCCAATTTACCTCCAGATCACCCAAATCTAGCAATAATCCTTAAAAGGCTATTTCGGTTGTAGCAAGTTATCCCTTATCCACATGATAGAAGATAACTATTAGGTATGTATCCAACTGCTGGGAACCCAACTTATCAAAGAAAGTGGGATACTCTACCTTGTGTGGCCCCCAAATTAAAGGAATTGCAAGTCAAGCATGTGCACTGTCACTTCATTCATCTCTTTGAGACAGCTGGAATCAGCCAAGGACAAGTGTTTGGCTATTTCCAGCAGTCCCATAGAGATTAGTGGTGCAGCAGTGCACATAACCACCTGCTTATTTGTGTAGCAAGCCCCCCCCCCCTTCTCTGCTTTGATTGATAGGGTCAGGCAGTAGAAAAGCAGTGAGAGAGGGGTTGGCCACAAAAATAAGAGATGCCTAATTTGCATATTATGAAAAAGAAAAACAATGCTTTAGTCAGATGAACCACAGCTATGTGTCTATACGAAGAGTTGGATATGGAGGTCACTGGTGACAGTTTCCCTTAAATGCTAGCCCTTATAGCAGTGCCATCTGCCCCAACAGTTCATCACAGAGCAGAGATGATAGCAGGCTAAGTTTAAGCTTCATGGTTTTGTCCCTGTGTATCTCAATATAATCGCAGCTTAGTGAGTGTTACTGGTTTTGTGGAATCACTGTGCCTTAGTGCTTCAAACTGAAAAACACTGCAAAGGTGGAATCCAGATTGAAGGTAGCTGATCTACAGAGGAAGACAAATAGAGGCAAGAACTTGGAACTTGTTCAGACTTAGATCAAGACTTCTGGAACTCAGACATACAAAGATATGGACTAGGAACTTGATCATACTTGGATCGAAATTTCTGGAACCCAGACATACCCAAGTAAAATACTTGGAACTTTTTCAGACTTGAATCAAGTCTTCTGGAACCCAAAAATACAGAGACATGGACATGAAAATTTTTCAGACTTGGAGAAAGCCTTCTGGATGACTATTGGAACCCAAACACACTAAGTAAGAACAGGCAGACAAGAGCCAAAGGTTTAGGAACAGGACTCTTGGATACAAGTATTGGCTTCAGGATACAGGAACATACATCAGGAACAGGCCTCAAGATACATAAACAGACATCAAAACAGGCTTAGGACTTCAGAAGAAAACATTGTTACACAGGAAAGGTCTGACCACACATTTAAGACAGAACATTCCAAACAGACAGAACTTTGGGAACAAAATAGCAGAACTAACAAGCACATGGACAACAGGTGCAGGTTCAGACACCGACTAGGGAATTAACCCCTACAGAACCAGATTGGAGAGACATATTGAACAATTTACCCCCACAAATAATCCATGGCCGATATGCAAACAACAGAAACAAATGTGCACTGCTACACTGACACATGGCCCTAGATACACATCCATAATGTACACACATATACGCACATGGTGTACAATGATGAACAGTGAACACACATGTAACAGTGAGAAAGTAGTGTGGCTCACATGGATCAAATTTGTATGCACAGAAGTTCTGAGGCAATGTACAATGATGTATACACTAGCAGTCTAACATCCAGCTGTAGAGTAAAAGATATCAAGCAGTTAAAATCCATTACGGGAAAAATTGCATTGCTAATGCATTTTGGACCGCATGGGATTCTTTGTCGCTATGAGTAAAAAGCCCATGTAGTCTGAAACGCATATTTTTTCTATAATGGATTTTAACTGGATTTAATAAAGCTAATATCTTTTATTCTGCTTTGGATGCTGGACCACAAGTGTATACCATATAAATGCATGAATATAACAGGTGGTACTTTTGATAGCTGCTACAAGGTAACAAAAAATAGACCTCTAATTTTTTGTCAGGGTGCATCGGGTGACAATTGCATATTTGATTAGCCCTGTATACTTTGCTTCTGTTGCTTGGTGTCTCTTAGGCTGTTTCCCATAAAATATACACTCACCTAAAGAATTATTAGGAACACCATACTAATACGGTGTTGGACCCCCTTTTGCCTTCAGAACTGCCTTAAATCTATGTGGCATTGATTCAACAAGGTGCTGATAGCATTCTTTAGAAATGTTGGCGCATATTGATAGGATAGCATCTTGCAGTTGATGGAGATTTGAGGGATGCACATCCAGGGCACGAAGCTCCCGTTCCACCACATCCCAAAGATGCTCTATTGGGTTGAGATCTGGTGACTGTGGGGGCCATTTTACTACAGTGAACTCATTGTCATGTTCAAGAAACCAATTTGAAATGATTTGAGCTTTGTGACATGGTGCATTATCCTGCTGGAAGTAGCCATCAGAGGATGGATACATGTTCTCATTCTGTTTACGCCAAATTCGGACTCTACCATTTAAATGTCTCAACAGAAATCGAGACTCATCAGACCAGGCAACATTTTTCCAGTCTTCAACAGTGCAATTTTGGTGAGCTCGTGCAAATTGTAGCCTCTTTTTCCTATTTGTAGTGGAGATGAGTGGTACCCGGTGGGGTCTACTGCTGTTGTAGCCCATCCGCCTCAAGGTTGTGCGTGTTGTGGCTTCACAAATGCTTTGCTGCATACCTCGGTTGTAACGAGTGGTTATTTCAGTCAACGTTGCTCTTCTATCAGCTTGAATCAGTCGGCCTATTCTCCTCTGACCTCTAGCATCCACAAGGCATTTTTGCCCACAGGACTGCCGCATACTGTATGTTTTTCCCTTTTCACACCATTCTTTGTAAACCCTAGAAATGGTTGTGTGTGAAAATCCCAGTTACTGAGCAGATTGTGAAGTACTCAGACCTGCCCGTCTGGCACCAACAACCATGCCACTCTCAAAATTGCTTAAATAACCTTTCTTTCCCATTCTGACATTCAGTTTGGAGTTCAGGAGATTGTCTTGACCAGGACCACACCCCTAAATGCATTGAAGCAACTGCCATGTGATTGGTTGATTAGATAATTGCATTAATGAGAAATAGAACAGGTGTTCCTAATAATTATTTAGGTGAGTGTATAAGGCTATTGCCAACCATACATCTGCTGTAGGTCAGGACTTGAATGCTGCATATGCATTGTTGCATAGGAGTCAGGACTTATTCTACTGCTTTGCCTGTGCCTCAGACTTAGATTTTTAGATCTCCAGCATATTTCTCATGGTTTGGAATTATCTACAGAGATAGCAATCACGAAAATGTACAGATGGCTTGCTAATCTATTTCTGTAGCGCACAATGGGGTTCTACAATATTTCCATAGTGTGTCATTACATTACACATGATGCCTTAAATTAATAGCATAGCATGCCATTACATGGTAATAAAAAAGTCTAGAGTCCTGTCTGTATTAATTGACCCTTGCAACATATTTTAGTTGTGACCTTTAGTTTCTGACTAGGCCTCATTATCTGAAGCCTAGGCAAGGAATCATGGAGTTGCCAGAGAAACTGCCTATGCATAGAAGAAGCTAAAACTCAACTAAGACATCATGGCAGAAATAATATAATATTGTTATAATGTGGGCTAGGTTAAGGTTATAATGTGGGCTAGGTTAAGATGTGGTGGGTGTGATATGATGCTGGGGTTTTCCATTTTATGTGTGATAACTAAGGGCCTCATATTAAAACTAGAGTTGCATTATTCTAAAAGCACTTTCATACCTAAACCGCAGAGTGCTGGTGTAAAATGCCACCCATTTTGTAGTGTGGATTATATGCCTGGCATGCCAATTTTCCATGAAGTCAAGAATAGAAGAGGCTTTCTTTTAATTGTAATAAAATTTTTATTGGTAATCTGCATTTAATTCTCTGGTTCTTCTTCTGGCCCTGTAATCAATCACAGCCCTTGCTTACTCTGCAAAAAGGAGATAAATAAATGGATCGAGTCTTTACCAGGTAAAACACTTAGCGGTTTTGCTGCAGAAGGCAGCTGGCAGAGAAGCATTTTTGATCATATTAATTTCTAGACACACCAATTGTTCTGATTTATGGCTACCATCTGCATTTCACGGATGTTTGATTCAGCCATAATTAATGGATATTTTTAGCTGTTAAAACTTTAATTGTCCCTAAGTATGGAAAAAAGGACAAGAGTCATTTATGTTCTTAGTAAAGTGATAAACTATTGTTCACAAAATACATATCTTCCTTGAAACTTTTCAGGTTAACTGGTAGGTTCAGAAGATATTCTCAATGACTAAAGCAGTAAGGAACTAACTGATTATTTTTATCTTTATATAACAAAGATGCTAGATATAGAGTACTAAATTTTAATTGTAAATTACTGAAAATATTTTAAGGTAACAGCATGTGTCTTTGAAATATCCCATATTTTAACAGGTAGTCCTTGAGTGCAGAAGTCATCTGTATGATTTTGGGGCCTTAGAAACCAAGCATTTATTTATTTATTTTTTAATCGATGCATTCCAAGAGCTATAATTTTTTTTTGTCAATGTAGCCGTATGAGGGCTTTTTTTTAGTGGGACGGGTTATTATGTTGCACATTTTTGGACATTCATAAATACTTTATTCTCTGGATCAGTATGATTGCAGCAATACAAAATACATAGCTTTTTTAACTTTTACACAATATAAACCCTTTTTTAAAAAAAATATGTTTGCATCGCTGCATCCCATGACCTATAACTTTTTTATTTTTCTTTCTCTGAAGCTGTGTGAGAGCTTGATTTTTTCAGGACATTTTCTTTGGTATCATTTTGGGGTACATAACACTTTTTTATCGCTTTTTATTGTTTTTCCCTTGTGGCAAAAACAGGAATTCAAAGTCAATAAATACAAAGTATTCTTGCACTGCTGTACACTGCCACTTAACCAAACTGCACCATGGACTGTATTAACCTCCATATTCTGTGCACAAATGAACATGCTACAACTTATAGCCCACACCTAGGCGTCTGCTCATACTCTAACAACGAACCATCTAAAAGAAAGGAGAAGATAAATCAGCTACTAACCTCGAGTCAATGACACCACAGAGACATTGGTTTCACCCTACAGATGATCGCATCTCCATGCTAGTCCAAGTACTTATCTGGATAGTATAAGGCTGTGCGTGAAGATCAGAATACCAACAATCCACTGCTCCTCTGTAGTTAATTTCTGAGAGCATCCTGACCGGTGATGCATCACATTTAACTGGAGATCGTTGAGGAAGGAGAACTCAATTATTTCTCCAAAATGTGTCAGATGGACTGGAGCTGTATCTTGGCATTATTGAGGTTGACAGGGGTTTAATACAGTCCTAGGAGACCTCAGAATATCAGACATAACTTTTGAGGGCAATCTGAGAACTGTCAATACAGGTCAAATTTATTCATACATGAACCAATTTTGCCCATTAGAATTGGACCCAAAACTAATTTCAAGAAACCTGGACATCTCTTCTCACTTGTAATGTCATAGAAGCTATCTGACTGAAAAGCACTTGTGATGGCACAGCAATTTACCAAATGAGAATGCATTTATGATGTTATAGCAGTTTACTTAACGGAATGATATTTGGGTTGCCACTGCTGTTTACCTGTGATGTCACAGGAGCTTACTTGATGAAAACACATTTGTGATGTCACAGCAGGATACTTCAATTAAATTTACTTATACTGTCATAGCAGCTTACTTGGTGGAGATACATTTGTAATGTTATAGCAGCTTATCTGCCAGAAGGGCATTTGTGATGTCACAGCTTCTTACCTTTCTGAAACATACTTGTGATATCTGAATAGTGTTACCTGACTAAAACCCACTTGTTTGATTTCCCAGCAACTCAGCTGATACATGGTTTTGATGTCACAGCAGCTTACCTGATTACAACCCACTTGTGATATTCCAGTAGCCTGCCAATATCAATCCAAATGGATGTATGCAAATGGTCAATTGATCTAAATAAAATATGTTCCAACTGCTGGAAAATTGATATGAGGTGTTTAAAAATTGTTATCTTTCAATGCCCATTATAAACAGGTTTGTAGCATGTAAAGAGCATCTCAACGCTATCTGAACAGAGAATAGGAAGATTATACTTTACCAAAATCCTAATAGAATATACAGTATGTGTGTTGACAGACATTGTCAAAGATTGAACTTACACATGGTGAAATTGTTGTGATTGTTCAGAAATCTGTGTAAAGGCCCTTTTACATGGAATGGATATTGGGGTGATCATCGGGAACGAACATTCATATCAACTATAATTGGCCCATATAAAGGTGTTACCAATCATCTGGTGAAAACATTGTTGTTGTTGACACCAAAATCATTGTTTCTGGGCAAAAGATTGGTCTATGTAGACTTGACTCTCCTGCACAGAAACTATAAATCTGTATGGGGATGAGTGATCATAGTAACAATCACTCATCCCCATACAGAGGTGATGATAGCTGCATGTAAATGCAATTATCGGCCTTAAGTTCAGTTTTAGCATGACCAATTTCAGCAGGGTCAGCTGACTATCTAAATGGATGCCTTCTCTATCCAATGATGTTAGGAGAAAAATATCAAGCAAGTTGCAATGCCCTACCCTTTTGTTCTGGCAGGAGATAAGTCGTTACTGGAGGTGTCTGGCAGTGCCTTTTTCTTATTGCTATTGAAAACGCATATCAACAGAACTAAAATGAGCACACATATATTATGCAATATATGTTTCCTGGATGAGCTTCTGTCTACTGATATTGAAAGTGCATCGCCATTTTAACAGTGATTAGTGACATGATACAATCAATTGCACAGTATCATTGAAGATTTAAAGGGGTTCTCTGAAAATTATTAAAAATGGTCGTCATCAACCTGTCTTAGAATGTGAGTTGGACTGGTTGCCTCCACTTGCAGAGCTGCCTGGGGGCTGAAGGAGTGGGGTCTTACTATACACTACGCTCCAGCACTTGCATATATTACATATTGGTGAGTTTTCCTGTCAGGCTGCTCAGCCATAGAGGCGTATCATAAGCAGGAGCACATTATTATTATCTATTGTAGAGCAGTGTAGTGGGTAGTGAGGCCCGCTCTCTCACTCTAGGCACTGCAAGAAGGGGCAAACATTATACATTGTTAAATTTGTACTTTCTACGACAGGTTGCTGGAAGCAATTTTAAATCTTATCCAGATAACCCCTTTAAACATACACAGAACATACTCACTGAATACGTATTTGGAAGAGGGATAATCAATTTAGCTTACAGAGAAAGAAAACCCTCTAAAACATAACTTTTAATTTAACTTGATAAAAATCACAGATTATAGATACCCCCACATAGAATAACAAGCATAAAGTCTAAAGTATGCCCACAATTAGAGTGTAGCCAGGTACAAAAACAGACACTGAGGCATTTCCTAAACACATATGCATAGATGATAACATGTAATGAAAGCGTGGACCACGTGGGTTTTACTCATGGTTCCAGTATTTATTTTCTCATAAAACGCCCACTGGCTAAAGTCACTGCAATAGATGTTGTATTGTGTGTCATGAGATGAACTGTCCCTGGGTGTCCCTTTTAGGCTATCCCTGCCTAAAAGCGGAGCACCCTACCCTAAAGGGGCGACCCCACTTATCGGTGGCTAAACCCCAAGTGACCCTGGAAATGCCCTAAAAGACTTGAAATCATTGGTCTTGATGCATTTCCCCATTGAAGATAGTCATCGGTTCTTCAGGGTAGTTGATTTGAGAATCAGTGGGCAGTAGATACAGTCATTGACACATTTAAAGGTTCTTGGTGGTTTTCAATCTACCAGGTGACTTTTCTTTGTGGTGTACTGTAGTGGCTATGTGCCAGTCTGTCCCTGATTGATCTACCTCTTCTGTAGGTCACAAGCGGCTGTGGGAAGATGAAATCATTTAAATCAGGGACAGACAAAAATATTCCCTAGTATCGCCTGAGGATACTAAGGACTCTCTGATTTTGTTCGTCAAATGTACCGGCTATTCTCATAGTCTTGTTCTCCTCCCTAGGACGAGAGTTTTGGATAAGCAGGGAGTGTCTATCTTTTTATAAGGACATATTATGTTAATAGTAGATTTGGATTTGCATAACTGGGGGCACATGGGCTCCCCATTGCGGTCCCCCTGAGCTGGTGGAAAAACTTGCCCTCGAATAGAAAATATTTGTGTAGAAGAATGAACTCCAAAATATCCAGAACAAAAGAGCTGTGTGTCTTATACTGTATCCCCTTAGTCCTTAAGAAATGCTCAATGGCTATTAGGCCAAACTTGTGTGGTATGCTTGTGTATAGTGCCTCCAAGTCAATCAAGGCCGGGTATACACCCTAATCAATTGAGATATTCTAAATTTTCATCATGAGATGTGTGGTGTCATGTATAGTACAGACCAAAAGTTTGGACACACCTTCTCATTCAAAGAGTTTTCTTTATTTTCATGACTATGAAAATTGTAGATTCACACTGAGGGCATAAAAACTATGAATTAACACATGTGGAATTATATACATAACAAACAAGTGTGAAACAACTGAAAATATGTCATATTCTAGGTTCTTCAAAGTAGACACCTTTTGCTTTGATTACTGCTTTGCACACTCTTGGCATTCTCTTGATGAGCTTCAAGAGGTAGTCCCCTGAAATGGTTTTCACTTCATAGGTGTGCCCTGTCAGGTTTAATAAGTGGGATTTCTTGCCTTATAAATGGGGTTGGGACCATTAGTTGCGTTGAGGAGAAGTCAGGTGGATACACAGCTGATAGTCCTACTGAATAGACTGTTAGAATTAGTTTTATGGCAAGAAAAAAGCAGCTAAGTAAAGAAAAACGAGTGGCCATCATTACTTTAAGAAATGAAGGTCAGTCAGTCAGCCGAAAAATTGGGGAAACTTTGAAAGTAAGGGCTATTTGACCATGAAGGAGAGTGATGGGGTGCTGCGGCAGATGACCTGGCCTCCACAGTCACCGGACCTGAACCCAATTGAGATGGTTTGGGGTGAGCTGGACCGCAGAGTGAAGGCAAAAGGGCCAACAAGTGCTAAGCATCTCTGGGAACTCCTTCAAGACTGTTGGAAGACCATTTCAGGTGACTACCTCTTGAAGCTCATCAAGAGAATATCATATCAAAATGTAGAGGAGGTAAACCAGTGGCACTACACCAAACCTATGCAAAAAGCGTCAAGAGTACACCAGACAGAATTGAGAGAGGGTAAAACTACAATCAAATCTCCCCCACCCTTTGCTTTTTCCTTTAAATTTAGTCCCATGGCCGAAAAAATAAAACAGGTCATAGGAAAAAACTGGAGTATCCTAGTGAGGGACGAATCACTACAACAACTAAAAGATACAAAACCAGTGATAGCGTTTAGAAGGTGCCACACAATACGTGATCAAGTAGTAACTAGCCATTTCAGAAAAAAACGCTTCACATGGCTGTCTGAACAGAGACCAAAAGGGAATAGGAGATGCAGAAGCTGTTCTTTCTGCAACTTTAATTCCCAATTGCAAGTGATCTCTGTTGCAGGGATAGAACATAAGGTTTGTCGCAGCAAATTTGTGGTTTATTTAATTCTATGTAGATGCGGACGCTTCTACATTGGTAAAACCATCCGCTGTCTATTTGAAAGATTCCGTGAACACCTAAACTCCTTAAAAACAGGAAAGGGGGGCCCGCGGTTAATAGATCATGTGAACAGGGTACATAATGGAAATCCCAGTGTATTAACCTTTGCCGGTCCTGAAATAGTTAACCGCACAGAGAGTGGTGGAGACAGAGAGAGGGAGCTTCTGAGAAGAGAAACAAAGTGGATCCTACGCACAGATGCAATGGGTCCCTTGGGATTAAATGAAAAAATAGATATGAGCGTATTTCTGTAATGAAGTATTCCTTATTAATTGTATTTTCATATTTGTATTGTTTTATTGGTTTTTGTATTTGCACATGCACTTTACACCATTGAAGGGGTCCCGCTATCGATTAAGAATCCCTGTCCTCCGTTGTGGAATTTCAGGTGTTGATTAAGTAATTAATTACTGCGATGATGCGGCTTCCTGTGCACATTTGAAGGTGCCGTGACCCCGCCAATGGTGGAAAGCCAGAAGAAGCGCACACACACGCGAAACGGCTGTTGCTTAATCCTGTGTTTGCACCTTATGCACCCCCCTCCTGCCATGGAATAAAGTGTACCTTTCTATAACCGGTGAGTGCCGCTCATTTTGTTTTTCTCCTTCGTTTGAAGCTCATCAAGAGAATGCCAAGAGTGTGCAAAGCAGTAATCAAAGCAAAAGGTGGCTACTCTTCTACATTGTGAAGAACTTTGACCCATGACACATCCATCAGGTGGTACAGGACAGCCAATTGAGACATTTCAGCACTATAAAGTGCATTTAAGTAATGAAGCATTTTATTACGGATTTTCTGCACTACCGTAGCTACTACAGAGTGGCAAACGCTATTGGAAAAAATAATTTCTACTGGTGTGATATACCAGTTGCCCCGCAAAAAAAGTTATTGAGGCAGGGGTGTTATATACCAATAATATACCTTCTATGTAGTGCATTTGGGTAGTGCAGCATTTGTTTGCAGTTTTGCTGCATTACCGCAGCTACTACAGAGTGGTAAACGTTATTGGAACAAATAATTTCTACTGGTGTGATATACCAGTTGCCCCCCAAAAAAAAGTTTTTGAGGCAGGGGTGTTATATACCAATAATATACTTTTTATATAGTGCGTTACCGCAGCTACACAGAGTGACAACCGCTATTGTAACAAATAATTTCAACTGGTGTGATATACCAGTTGCCCCCCCAAAAACTGATTGAAGCAGGGGTGTTATATACCAAAAATTTACTTTCTATATAGTTCATTTGGGTAGTGCAGCACTTGTTTGCGGTTTTGCTGCATTACCGTAGCTACACAGAGTAATAAATGCTATTGGAACAAATAATTTCAACTGGTATGATATACCAGATGCCCCTACAAAAAAAACTGATTGAGGCAGGGGTGTTATATACCAATAATATACTTTCTATACATTGCATTTGGGTAGTGCAGCATTTGTTTATGGTTTTGTTGCATTACCGCAGCTACACAGAGTGATAAACGCTATTGGAACAAATAATTTTATTTGGTGTGATATACCAGTTGCCACCCAAAACAAGTGATTGAAGCAGTGGTGGTTTATACTAATAATATACTTTCTATATAGTGCATTTAGGTAGTGCAGCATTTGTTTGCGGTTTTGCGGCATTACCGCAGCTACACAGAGTGACAAACGCTATTAGAACAAATAATTTCTACTGGTGTGATATACCAGTTGCCCCCCCAAAAAAGTGAATGAACTAGGGATTTCATATACCAATAATATACTTTCTATATAGTGCATTTGGGTAGTGCAGCATTTGTTTGTGGTTTAGTAGCGTTACCGCAGCTACACAGAGTTACTAATGCTATTGGAACAAATGATTTCAACTGGTGTGATATACCAGTTGCCCCCTAAAAAACTGATTGAAACAGTGGTGTTATATACCAATAATATACTTTCTTTATAGTGCATTTAGGTAGTGCAGCATTTGTTTGTGGTTTTGCTGCATTTCCACAGCTACACAGAGTGACAAACGCCATTAGAACAAATAATTTCTGCTGGTGTAATATACCAGTTGCCACCCAAAAAAACTAATTGGAGCAGTGGTTTTATATATATAAATAATATACTTTCTATATAGTGCATTTAGCTAGTGCAGCATTTGTTTGCGGTTTTGCTGCGTTACCGCAGCTACACAGAGTGAAAAACGCTATTAGAACAAATAATTTCTACTGGTGTAATATACCAGTTTTCCCCCAAAAAACTTAATTGAAGCAGGCGTTTCATATACCAATAATATACTTTCTATATAGTGCACTTGGGTAGTGCCTGCATTTTTTTGTAGTTTTGTAGCGTTACTGCAGCTACACACAGTGACAAATGCTATTGGAACAAATAATTTCAACTGGTGTGATATACCAGTTGCCCCCTAAAAAACTGATTGAAACAGTGGTGTTATATACCAATAATATACTTTCTTTATAGTGCATTTAGGTAGTGCAGCATTTGTTTGTGGTTTTGCTGCATTTCCACAGCTACACAGAGTGACAAAAGCTATTAGAACAAATAATTTCTGCTGGTGTAATATACCAGTTGCCACCCAAAAAAACTAATTGGAGCAGTGGTTTTATATATATAAATAATATACTTTCTATATAGTGCATTTAGCTAGTGCAGCATTTGTTTGCGGTTTTGCTGCGTTACCGCAGCTACACAGAGTGAAAAACGCTATTAGAACAAATAATTTCTACTGGTGTAATATACCAGTTGTCCCCCAAAAAACTTAATTGAAGCAGGGGTTTCATATACCAATAATATACTTTCTATATAGTGCACTTGGGTAGTGCCTGCATTTTTTTGTAGTTTTGTAGCGTTACTGCAGCTACACACAGTGACAAATGCTATTGGAACAAATAATTTCAACTGGTGTGCTATAGCAGTTGCCCCTTAAAAAACTGTTTGAAACTGTGGTGTTATATGCCAATAATATACTTTCTTTATAGTGCATTTAGGTAGTGCATCATTTGTTTGCGGTTTTGCTGCATTACCGCAGCTACACAGAATGACAAACGCTATTAGATCAAAAAAATTCTACTGGTGTGATATACCAGTTGCCCCCTGTATAAAAAGTTATTGAAGCAGGGGTGTCATATACCAATAATATACTTTCTATATAGTGAATTTGGGTAGTGCAGCATTTGTTTGCGGTTTTGTAGCGTTACCGCAGCTACACAGAGTGGTAAACGCTATTGTAACAAATCATTTCTACTGATGTGATATACCAGTTGCCCCCCCCCACAAAAAGTGAATGAAGCAGGGGTTTCTTATACCAATAATATACTTTCTATATAGTGCATTTGGGTAGTGCAGCATTTGTTTGTGGTTTTGTAGCATTACCGCAGCTACATAGAGTGAAAAACGCTATTAGAACAAATAATTTCTACTGGTGTGATATACCAGTTGCCCCCCCCCAAAAAAAGTGATTGAAGCAGAGGTGTTATATAGCAATAATATACTTTCTATATAGTGCATTTGGGTAGTGCAGAATTTGTTTGCAGTTTTGTTGCGTTACCGCAGCTGCACAGAGTGACAAACGCTATTGAACAAATAATTTCTACTGGTGTGATATACCAGTAGCCCCCCCAAAACAACTGATTGAAGAAGGGATGTGATATACCTGCTTCCACAAATATTGCTCTTCTATAGGGACTTTTGTCTCATGGTCATTTTGAAAATGAGAGGCAGAGAAAGATGCAGGCCTTTCTGCAGGGGTTGTAGGGGTCAGGCAGGTTCACCAGGTCGGAGCCTAAGTGGGAAGTTGCAGAAGGTGCGTGCGATTACGTCAAAGGATGCACCAGACTTGGTTGAGTGGCTCACTCTGCCTTCCTCTTCTGCACCCTCCTCATCCTTTATCTGCACCCTCTTCATGCACCACCACCACCTTCATATCCCCTCCGATCGAGTCAAAGGAATTTTTTTCCAATCCATTCCCAGACCTTACCAATGCGCAGCCATTCTTGGCATTGGATCAGGAAGAGGAGGTATCAACAGTCGCCACTCAGCAGTCTGATGACAGTACCCAGAGCAGCCCAAGGAGGGTGGTTCCCGCTGTTGCTGCCTACTCCGAGATTTCTAATGTCAGTGGTGGTGAAGATGACGATGATGACGTGTCGATGGATGTCACGTGGGTGCCCATAATGGAGGAAGAGGAGGGAAGTTCAGAGGGAGAGACAGAGCAGCAGATAGGGAGGAGGAGGAGGAGAAGCAGGCAGAGCTTACAGTGCACAGGAGGCAAAAAGCAGACTGCTAATGTATCTGGAACGAGCCATCCGACATGCACCGTCGGATGCCGGCACATGGCTCCGCAGTGTGGGCTTTTTATAACGTTTCCGTTGCTGACAATAGTGTTGCCATCTGCAGCTTGTGCTGTCAACGCATAAGTCGTGGTAAGCCCAACACTCACCTAGGGACGACTGCCTTAAGAAGGCACCTGGCCTCCCATCACCGATCCCAGTGGGAGCAACACCATCAGAACCCACAAAGCCACACTCCCGGCGCTCCACGTCCTGCCTCTTCTCCTTCTTCTCTCTCCTCCCATTTGTCCTCAACTCCACCTTCCTCTGTGCCATCGTCACATTGATCTGGCAAAAGGCAGACTTCCATGGCCGACATGTTTGAGCATAAAAAGATGATGACCCCGGATAACCCTCTTGCCTAACAGCTGACTACTGGCTTGTAGGAACTGCTAGCTCGCCAACTACTGCGATATAAACTGGTAGACTCGGAGCCCTTAGGAAATTTGTGGCCATTGGCACACTGCTATGGAAGGTCCCCGGAAGTAAATATTTCTCCCAGAAGAGCATTACAGAGCTATATGTCCACATTTAACGGCAAGTGAATGTATCTCTGGCACACTGTGTCGGTGCCAAGATACATATGACTACAGACACGTGGTCTAGCAAACACGGGCAGGGAAGGTACATAACTTTTACTGCCCACTGGGTGAACCTTCTGACGGCTGTCAAGCATGCAACCCGTTCCACCCATGTGGATTTGGTGTTACTGCCACGGATTGCATGCAGGCCTGTCTCTTCTTCTCCTCCTCCTACTCTATCTTCCATCTCCTCCTCGGCTGACTCCTCCTTTTCCACTGCTATATCCTCTTCCGCTGCGCCCGCCAAGCTCCACAGAACCTATTCGACGTGCCAGGTGAGACGTTTCCATGCTGTGCTGCAGCTGTTGTGCCTGAAGGCCAGGAGCCACACCGGTCGTGCACCCCTTTCAGCTCTGCGGTCACAGGCCGATTAGATGCTAACCCCGCTCAATTTGACCATTTGGAAAGTGGTGTGCGACAATGGTGCCAATCTGCTGAGTGCGCTGAAACAGGGCAAAATGACACATATGCCGTGCATGGCACTAGTCTTGAACTTAGTTGTGCAGCGATTTGTTGCCAAATACCCCAAGATCCAGGACATCTTGTGGTAAGCCAGGAAAATCTCTGGCCATTTTAGAAGATCATACACGACCATGGCTCGTCTTGGTGACATTCAGCGGCGACACCACCTGCCCATCAGATGTCTGATTTGTGACTGCCTGATGCGCTGTAACTCCATCTTGTATATGCTTGATAGGCTGCTCCAGCAGAAACATGCAGTTAATGACTACCTGTACGAACTCTGCGGCAGGACAGGTTCTGGGGAGCTTGGTTTTCTTTCACCGCGCCAGTGGCTGCTCATGCGCAACACATGCAGACCTTTGCAGTCATTTGATGAGAAACTGGTCACCTTATGCCTTCTTTCTAGACCGTGCATTTCGTCGTGTCATTGATCAAGCCTTCGAGGAGCAGGAGCAGGAAGATGAGGAAGTCGCAATGCTGGATGAATTCCCAGGGGGGCTACTCCATCTGAGACAAGTCAGCAGGAGTCTGAAGAGAAGTCAGAGTAAGATGGTGCCGGGGCGGAGGAGGAGCAAGAAGAGCATGCTTTAAACTTTACAGTGGTCCCTGGTGTTGTCCATGGCTGGAGGGAGGAGACCAAGGATGACATTCTCCTGGGCGATGAGCAGGAGCCAGGCCACTCCACGGATTTCAATTTAGTGCAAATGGGGGCCTTCATGCTGCAGTGTTTGAAGAGGGTCCCACGTATAAAAAGCATAAAGGGCAAGGACCAGTACTGGGTGGCAACATACTTAGACCCCCGGTACAAGCACAAAATGGCAGACATGTTACCAGCATCACAGAGGGCTGTCAGAATGCAGACTTTCCAGGTCTTGCCTCAAGAGATGCTGCATTCTGCTGTTGCGGGCGCTGGCAGAGGAATTTCCACCCACAGAGAAACAGTTGTGGGTACCAATCCTACCGCGCATGCAAGAAGAGGGCGTTTTGAAGATGTGTTAGTCACTTTGGATATGAGATCATTCTTGCAGCCAACCCATCAACAGCCGCCCTCCAGATCCAGCCTGAGGGAACTCTTAGACTGACAAGCGTATGACTACATTGGGTTAACGGCCGATATGGACGCTCTGAAAAGGGAGGAACCCCTGGACTACTGTGGCCAGAGCTGGCAAAATTTGCCATTGAACTATGGGCTTGCCCCTCGTCGAGTGTCCTGTAAGCACACTCGCCTAACTCATGACAAGTGTGGACTACCTCACAATTCTAAAAATGAATGAGGCGTGATGACCACGTCTAATTGAATTTCCACATGCCAGCTTACATATATCCGCCATCACCCAGAACAAAAAATTGTCCCTGTCTTATGTAAATACAGTGGCAAAAAAGCCTTTTTCTGTCCGGTGAATCCCTAATGTTTGAGGCCTATACTCCACTGGCCTGCAGTACAATTGTTATCCACTGACCGTCTAATATACCTCCAGCCACATAATCCCTTGATCTTTTCTTTACTGTAAATGCCTAATTGTTGGGGACTCAGAGGAATCCAACACCTATGACGACCATGTGTTGTCGAATTTCACCTATTATCATTTGGGGTTTATTCCAGACGGGGGATTTGGTTATCCATGTTTTTAATCCAATTTTATATTTTTAGTTCTTTTAAAAATATGTATTTGACATGTATTTGTACTGGCCTACAGTAAAATTGTTATCGAATTACCGTCTAATATACCTCCAGCCACATAATCACTTGATCTTTTCTGTCCGGCAAATACCTAATGTTTGGGGCCTGTACTCCACTGGCCTGCAGTAAATTTGTTATACGGTGACCGCCTAATGTACCTCCAGTTACATAATCACTTTATATTTTATGTTCGGTGAAGATACACAAACAAAAGATGAACTGAGACTAAACGGGTTGAGTAGCAAAATAGAAATATACTTTATTCAATAATTCATAAAAAATATGTATATGATGTAATACATCAGATAAAAAGGTGGACCACACCTGAGGGGACATGACACAGTCAAAGAACAACAGGTGGGGGGCAATGAGGCAACCCAATAAACTAGAGTATACATCAAATGCACTGACATGTAAAAATATCACACATGATTGTCCCAAGTATCTAAATCTTATCAAAGTGCAAGTGTGCATCTCTAAGAATATATATATATATATATATATATATATATATATATATATATAGGGAATATCTATTGATATCCTATAGATATCGCAAGTATCCAGATCGTATCAACATACAAGTATATGTCTCCATAAATACGTAGAGAGCAGATCAATGCCCTGAAGGTGGAACCGTAAATGAAGACACATACGTGTATAGTAACCGGTCACTGTAAGTGAACACACAGATGACAGAAAACTATCGTCCTGTAACATATATCAGATGACCCAGTATAACAGCAATAACATATGCCACTTATGTGAAGAAAAAAATCTTATAGATATCGCAAGTATCCAGATCGCATAAAAATACAAGTATATAACTCCATAAGTGCATAGAGGGCAGCTAACAATGCCCGAAAAGTGGAGCCATAAGTAAAGGCATATACATGTACAGGAATCGATCACTTAGATAGCCGCATCCACAAGGCGTGAACACAAAGATCACAGAGATCGATTTACCTGTATCATATATCAGATGACTAAGTATAGCAGCAATATTATGTGTCATTTATGCAGAAAACAACCTCACACCATAAAGTAACATACCCATGAAACAGTAGTGTCCAACTCAGGAGAGCCACATACCCCGACGCGTGTTTCGGCTAGAATGCCTTCTAGCCGAAACGTGCGTCAGGGTACATGGCTCTCCTGAGTTGGACACTACTGTTTCATGTGTATGCTAAAATGTAAAGTTGCACATAGTGCGAAAAAATATTGTAATCACTGCCGATTAGCTCAATAGCGAATATATTGGAGCACTTGACTCTATCTGCATATAAAGATATTCAAATGTTCTGCCGTGCCAACCATTTTCTCCAGTCTCAGGAATCTTATAACAGCTTGAAAAATGTAGCCAAAGTGACCCACGCCTGTATTTTGCTTCACAAATTCGCATTACGCGATTTTTACATTGCCAATTTATCGCATACAATAAAATTATATTGAATTTGCGAAATTCGTGAATATATGACGAATATTCTACAAAATATTTGTGAAATATCGCAAATTTGAATATAGCCCCTGCCGCTCATCACTAATCTCCAGCCACATAATCACTTGATCTTTTCTGTACGATGAATGCATAATTTTTGGGGCATGTAATCTAACTCACCAACAGTAAAATTGTTATACGGGGACCGCCTAATGTACCTCCAGCCACAAAATCACTTGTTCTTTTCTATACAGTGAATGCCTAATGTTTTCGCTCTGTACTCCACTGACCTGTAGAAAAATTGTTATCCAATGACCGTCTAATATACCTCTAGCCACATAAGCACTTGATGTTTTCTGTCTGGTAAATGCCTAATGTTTGGGGCCTGTACTCCACTGGGCTAGAGTAAAATTGATATCCATTGACTGTTTAATATATCTCCAGCCACATAATCTCTTGATCTTTTCTGCACCATGAATGCATAATTTTTGGGGCCTCTAATCTAACTGGCCAACAGTAAAATTGTTATATGGTGATCGCCTAATGTACCTCCAGCCACATAATCACTTGTTTTTTTCTGCCCTGTACTTTCACTGCCCTGCAGTAAAATTGTTATCCAATGACTGACCGTCTAATATAACTCCAGCTACATAATCACTTGATCTTTTCTGTCCATGAATGCCTAAAGTTTGGGGCTTATACTCCACTGGCCTACATTAAAATTGATATCCATTGACCGTCTAATATAACTCCAGCCACATAATTACTTGTTCTTTTCTGTGCAGCGAATGCATAATTTTTGGGGCTTGTACTGCACTGCCCTGCAGTAGAATTGTTATCCAATGACCGTCTAATATACAGTCAGGTCCATAAATATTGGGACATAGACACAATTATAACATTTTTGGCTCTATACACCACCACAATGGATTTGAAATGAAACGAACAAGATGTGCTTTAACTGCAGACTGTCAGCTTTAATTTGAGGGTATTTACATCCAAATCAGGTGAACGGTGTAGGAATTACAACAGTTTGCATATGTGCCTCCCACTTGTTGAGGGACCAAAAGTAATGGGACAGACTAATAATCATAACTCAAACTTTCACTTTTTAATACTTGGTTTCAAATCCTTTGCAGTCAATTACAGCCTGAAGTCTGGAACGCATAGACATCACCAGACGCTGGGTTTCATCGCTGGTGATGCTCTGCCAGGCCTCTACTGCAACTGTCTTCAGTTCCTGCTTGTTTTCGGGGCATTTTCCCTTCAGTTTTGTCTTCAGCTAGTGAAATGCATGCTCAATCGGATTCAGGTCAGGTGATTGACTTGGCCATTGCATAACATTCCACTTCTTTCCCTTAAAAAACTCTTTAGTTGCTTTTGCAGTATGCTTTGGGTCATTGTCCATCTGCACTGTGAAGCGCCGTCCAATGAGTTCTGAAGCATTTGGCTGAATATGAGCAGATAATATTGCCCAAAACACTTCAGAATTCATCCTGCTGATTTTGTCAGCAGTTACCTAATCAATAAATGCAAGAGAACCAGTTCCATTGGCAGCCATACATGCCCACGCCATGACACTACCACCACCATGCTTCACTGATGACGTGGTATGCTTAGGATCATGAGCAGTTCCTTTCCTTCTCCATACTCTTCTCTTCCCATCACTCTGGTACAAGTTGATCTTGGTCTCATCTGACCATAGGATGTTGTTCCAGAACTGTGAAGGCTTTTTTAGATGTTTGGCAAACTCTAATCTGGCCTTCCCGTTTTTGAGGCTCACCAATGGTTTACATCTTGTGGTGAACCCTCTGTATTCACTCTGGTGCAGTCTTCTCTTGATTGTTGACTTTGACACACATACATCTACCTCCTGGAGAGTGTTCTTGATCTGGCCAACTGTTGTAAAGGATGTTTTCTTCACCTGGGAAAGAATTCTTCAGTCATCTACCACAGTTGTTTTCTGTGGTCTTCCCGGTCTTTTGGTGTTGCTGAGCTCACCGGTGCGTTCCTTCTTTTTAAGAATGTTCCAAACTGTTGTTTTGGCCACGCCAAATGTTTTTGCTATCTCTCTGATGGGTTTGTTTTGTTTTTTCAGCTTAATGATGGCTTGCCTCACTAATACTGACAGCTCTTTGGATCTCATCTTGAGAGTTGACAGCAACAGATTCCAAATGCAAATAGCACACTTGAAATGAACTCTGGGCCTTTTATCTGCTCATTGCAATTGGGATAATGAGGGAATAACACACACCTGGCCATGGAACAGCTGAGAAGCCAATTGTCCCATTACTTTTGGTCCCTTAACAAGTGGGAGGCCATATGCAAACTGTTGTAATTTCTACACCGTTCACCTGATTTGGATGTAAATACCCTCAAATTAAAGCTGACAGTCTGCAGTTAAAGCACATCTTGTTTGTTTCATTTCAAATCCATTGTGTAGAGCCAAAAATGTTAGAATTGTGTTGATGTCCCAATATTTATGGACCTGACTGTACCTCCAGCCACATAATCACATGATGTTTTCTGTCCGGTGAATGCGTAATGTTTGGGGTCCATACTTCGCTGGCCTGCAGTAAAATTGATATTCATTCACCGTCTAATATACCTACAGTCACATAATCACTTGATGTTTTTTGTACGGTGAATGCATAATTTTTGGAGCCTGTAATCTAACTGGCCAACAGTAAAATTGTTATACTGTGACCGCCTAATGTACCTCCAGCCACATAATCACAATTTTTTTTCTGTAAGGAGAATGCCTAATGTTTGGGCCCTGTACTCCACTGGCCTGCAGTAAAATTGTTATCCAATGACCCTCTAATATACCTCCAGCCACATAATCAATTGTTCTTTTCTTTATGGTGAATGCATAATTTTTGGAGCCTGTACTCCATTGGCCTGCAGTAAATTTGTTATCCACTGACCGTCTAATATACCTCCAGCCACATAATCATTTGATCTTTTCTGTACGATGAATGCAGAATTTTTGGGGCTTATAATCTAACTGGCCAACAGTAAAATTGTTATATGGTGACCGCCTATTGTACCTCCAGCCACATAATCACTTGTTTTTTTCTGTCTGTTAAATGCCTAATGTTTTGAGCCTGTGGCCTGCAATAAAATTGTTATTCAATGACCGTCTAATAAACCTCCAGACACAAAATCACTTGATGTTTTCTGTCCGGTGAATGCCTAATGTTTGGGACCTCTACTCCACATACCTGCAGAAAAATTGCTATCCACTGACCGTCTAATATACCTCCAGCCACATAATCATTTGATCTTTTCTGTACGATGAATGCATAACAAATTTACTGTTTGCCAGTTAGATTACAGGCCCCAAAAATTATGCATTTGCCGTACAGAAAAGATCAAGTGATTGTGTGGCTGGAGGTATATGTGACTGTCATTTAATATAAATTTTACTGCAGGCAAGTGGACTTTAGGCCCCAAAAAGTATTCATTCACCGGACAGAAAACATCAAGTGATTATGTATATTAGAGGGTCATTGGATATAAATTTTACTGCAGGCCAGCGCAGTACAGGCCCCAAACATTATGCATTCACCGTACAGAAAACATCAAGTGATTATGTAGCTGGAGATATATTAGATGGTCATTTGATATCAATTTTACTGCAGGCCAGTGGAGTACAGGCCTGAAACATTAGGCATTCACAGGACAGAAAAGATCAAGTGATTATGTGGCTGAAGGTATATTAGATGGTCATTGGAAATCAGTTTTACTGCAGGCCAGTACAAATCCATGTCAAATCCATATGTTTAAAAGAACTTAAAATATAAAATTGGATTAAAAACATGGCTAACAAAATCCCCCCTCTTGAATAAACCCCAAATGGTAATAGGTGAAATTCGATAACATGTGGTCGTCACAGGTGTTGAATTCCTCTGAGGCCCCAACAATTAGGCATTCACCATACAGAAAAGATCAAGTAATTATTAGTGTTGGGCGCGAATATTGGAATCGCGAATATCGGCACTTTGAGAATTTGCAAATATTTAGAATATAGAGATATATATTCGGAATTTCGAATATTCTAGATATTTAGTCCCATCAGTATCCACCCTTCTTGCTTGTGTGTCAATGAGAAGGCTGCAATGTCTTTGTCTGAGCTTAGCAACATCCCTAGCAACCAATATAAAAGTTCCTTTCCCCTTACTATATAAAAACCTCCTTAGAAGTCCTTGTATGCAGTATTTTGAAGATCTGAGAGAGACAGCAGTGTTATTGCTGTGCTCTCTGCTTTCCTGAGTCATTACATTAGATAGTTAGTTAGTTAGCTTATATATATAATACAGATAGTTAGTGGGGGATAGTCAGTGTAGGTTAGATAGTGATATAGTGTAGCTGATATGCTTGTATGTATATATGCTACATACATACATACATACATACATAGTGCTGTGATGTCACAAGTTCACAACAATACTTAGTGCACCAATAACTAAGAAGTAGTCAAACCTGTTAAGATGTGAAGTTGTATGTATTGTGCCAAAATATTCACATCATTAAAGCCGATTTTGCAATCGGAGCACTCTATCTGCATATAAAGCTATTGTAATGTTCTGCCGTGCCAACCATTTTATCCAGTCTCAGAAAACTTCTAACAGCTTGAAAAATGTATCTATTGTGACTCACACATGTATTTTGTGCGCATTAAGTGAAAATTACATTGCCGATTTTTCGCAATCAAGAAAATAATCTCGAATTCGCGAATATATAACTAATATTTTACCAAATATTCGTGAAATATCTCGAATTTGAATATTGCTCTGCCACTCATCACTAGTTCTTATGTTGCTGGAGGTATATTAGACGGTTAATGGATATCAATTTTACTGCAAGCCAGTGGACTACAGACCCCAAAAACTATTCATTCACCGGACAGAAAACATCAAGTAATTTGTGGCTGGAAGTATATTAGACGTTCATTGGATATCAATTTTTCTGAAGGCCAGTGAACTACAGGCCCCAAAAAATATTCATTGACCATACAGTAAAGAATAATTGATAATGTGGCTGGAGGTACATTAGGCGGTCACCATATAACAATTTTACTGTTGGCCAGTAAAAATTATGCATTGACCGTACAGAAAAGATATAGTGATTTTGTGGCTGGAGGTATATTGGACAGTCAGTTGATATCAATTTTACTGCAGGCCAGTAGACTACAGGCCCCAAAAATTATTCATTCACTGTACAGAAAAGAACAAGTGATTATGTGGTGGGAGGTATATTTGACGGTCATTTAATATCAATTTTACTGCAGGCCATTAGAGTACAGGCCCCAAACATTAGGTATTCACCGCACAAAAAACATCAAGTGATTATGCGGCAGGAGGTATATTACAAAGAAAAAATGTGGGGGATTCAGTCAGCACAACCCTATATGCAGGTGCACATCGCTATGGCGAAATACATATACAAAGAAAAGAACACAAATGCAATAGCACTCTGCAACCAGCACTCCGCCCTGCCTCCATGCTGGATGTTGAATGAGGCATTGGTGTACATTTTGGCCAAAGCGTAATAAGCCACTCACCACGTCAAGGTCGCCTCTATGAGTGGTCCCTAACACTAGTTCCTACCTGTTTATGGGCCATGACAGCCACACAAAGTCCAGAGAGCGCAGGTACAGCATGAACGCCAGGCACACTCTGCTTTTAACCCCGTCCGGTGCCGTTACAGCTTTCATCGGATCCAGGGATGCAAGTACCAACAAGTTTTTTTATGCCGCTGTAATTACATAAGACAGGGACAATTTTTTGTTCTGAGTGGTGACGGATATGTGTGGGCTGGCATGAGGAAATTCACTTAAAGGTGGCTGCCACAGGTGTTGAATTCCTCCGAGATCCATGCCTCATTCATTTTTAGAAATGTGAGGTAGTCCACACTGTCATGAGCTAGGTGAGTGTGCATCTCGGTCACGATCCCCCCTACTGCGCTAAACGTCCTTTCGGACAGGACACTCGACGAGGGGCAAGCCAAGAGTTCCATGGCAAATTATGCCAGCTCTGGCCACAGGTCAAGCCTGCACACCCAGTAGTCCAGGGGTTTCTCGCTTCTCTGAGCGTTCACATAGGCCATTAACCCAATGAAGTCAGACACCCGTCGGTCTTGGCGTTCCCTGAGGCTGGATCTGGAAGGCGGCTATCGATGGGTTGGTTGCAAGAATTATCTCATATCCGAAGTGACCAACACATCTTCAAACTGCCCTCTTCTTGCATGCGCTGTAGGATTGGTACCCGCAACTGTTACTCTGTGAGTGGAAATTCCTCTGCCAGCGCTCTCAAAAGCAGAATGCAGCATCTTTCGAAGCAAGGCCTGGAAATTCTGCATTCTGACAGCCCTCTGTGATGCTGGTAACATGTCCACCATTTTGTGTTTGTACCCTGGGTCTAAGTACAATGCCACCCAGTATTGGTCCTTGCCCTGTATGCTTTTTATACGTGGGTATCTCTTCAAACACTGGAGCATGAAGGCCCCCATTTTCACTAAATTGGAAGTGGTGGAGAGGCCTGGCTCCTGCTCATTGCCCAGGAGAATTTCGTCCTCAGTCTCTTCCCCCCATCTACGGACAACACCAGGGATCCCCGAAAAGTTTAAAGCCTGCTCTTCTTGCTGCTTCTCCTCCTTCCCCAATCCACCATTCTCCTCTGACTCCTCTTCAGACTCCTGCTGACTTGTCTCAGATGGAGTTTCCCCACCTGGGAATTCATTCAGCATTGCGACTTTCTCATCTTCCTGCTCCTGCTCCTCGACGGCTTGATCAATGACACAACGCAATGCACTCACCAGAAAGAAGGCATAAGGTACAATGTCACTGATAGCACCCTGGCTGCGACTGACCAGTTTGGTGATCTCATCAAATGGCCGCAGAAGTCTGCATGCATCGCGCATAAGCAGCCACTGGTGCGGTGAAAAGAAACCAAGCTCCTCAGAACCTGTCATGCCGCAGAGTTCGTACAGGTAGTCCTTAATGGCAAGTTTCTGCTGAAGGAACCTATCAAGCATATACAAGGTGGAGTTCCAGCACGTCGGGCTGTCACAAATCAGACGTCTGATGGGCAAGTGGTGTCGCTGCTAAAGGTCAGCAAGACGATCCATGGCCGTGTAAGATCTTCTAAAATGGCCAGAGATTTTCCTGGCTTACCGCAAGACATCCTGGACCCCGGGGTATTAGGGAACGAATCGCTGCACGACTAAGTTCAGGACGTATGCCATACATGGCACGTGTGTCATTTTGCCCTGTTTCAGCACTCTTAGCAGATTGTCACCGTTGTCGCATACCACTTTACCAACTGTCAAATTGAGCGGGGTTAGCCACTGATAGGCCTGTGACCACAGAGCTGAAAGGAGTGCAGGACCGGTGTGGCTTTTGGCTTCCAAGCACAACAGCCGCAGCACAGCACGGCAAGGTCTCACCTGGCACGTCAAATAGGCAGGCCTGGCCTGCATGCAATCTGTGGCGGTAACACCAAATCCGCATGGGTGCCAGCTTGACAGACATCAGAAGGTTCACCCAGTGGGCAGTAAAAGTTATGTACCTTCCCTCCCCGTGTTTGCTAGATCACGTGTCTGTGGTCAGATGTATCTTGGCACCGACACTGTGTGCCAAAGATACATTCACTTGCCGCTGAACATGGCCATATAGCTCTGGGATGCCCTTCTGGGAGAAATATTCCCTGCCTGGGACCTTTTATTGTGGCATGCCAATGGCCACAAATTTTCAAAAGGCCTCCAAGTCCACCAGTTTATATGGCAGCAGTTGGCGGGCTAGCAGTTCTGACAAGCCGGCAGTCAGCCGTTGGGCAAGAGGGTTATCCGGCGTCATCAACTTTTTACACTCAAACATTTTGGCCATGTAAGCCTGCCTTTTGCCAGATGAACGCGACGACGGCATGGTGTAAGGTGGAGTGGAGGAAGATTGGGAGGATAGAGGAAATGGAGAAGAGGGAGGACGTGGAGCGAATTCGAGAATTTGTGATCCCCAGTCATTATTTTCTTGATTGTGAAAATCGGCAATCGGAAAATTTGCAATCAACACTACTCCTATAGGCCACTTTCCTATTGGTTGCTAAGTGCCGGTATTCGCAATAAATTTGCAATTAGAATTTTCATGAATACGAATATATAGCACTATATTCTAAATATTAGCAAATTCTCGAAGTGGCTATATTCGCAAATAAAATTCATGATTCGAATATTCGCGCTCAGCGCTAGTTCTGACAGTGTTGCTCCCACTGGGCTCAGTGATGGTAGGCCAGGTCCCTTCTTAAGGCAGTCGTCCCTAGGTGAGTGTTTGGCTTACCGCGACTTATGCGTTGACAGCACCGGCTACAGATGGCAACACTATTCTCAGCAGCTGAAATGTAAAAAAACAAAAAAAACTGTGGAGCCATGTGCCAGTGTCCTGGGTGCACCAGATGTGACCGTACATGATGGATGGCTCGCTCCAGATACATTTGCAGTCTGCTTTTTGCCTCCTGTGTACTGCAAGTTCTGCCTCCTTCTCATCCTTCTCCTCCCTATCTGCTGCTCTGTCTCTCCCTCTGAACTCCCCTCCTCTTCCTCTCTTGTGAGCACCCACTTGACATCCATCGACACGTCATCATCGTCACCTTTACCACCACTGACATTAGAGATCTCGGAGTACGCAGCAACAGCGGGGACCACCCTCCTTTGGCTGATCTGGGTACTGTCATCAGACCGCTGGGTGGCAGCCGTTGCTACCTCCTCTTCCTCATCCGATGCCAAGAATGGCTGCGCATCGGTAAGGTCTAGGAATTGGTGGGAAAATAATTCCTCTGACTCGAGTGGAGGGGCTATGGTGGTGATGGTGGTGGTGTCTTTGGGGGTGCATACAGCAGAGAGTGAGGAGGGTGCAAAAGCGGAAGGCTAAGTGAGCCACTCAACCAAATCTTGTGCATCCTTTGACGTAATCGCAAGCACCTTCTCCAACTTCCCACTTATGCTCCGGCCTGGTGCACCTGCCCGACTAATGTCACCCCTGCGGAATGGCCTGCCTCTTCCTCTGCCTGTCATTTTCAAAATGACCCTGTGACAAAGTCCCTATGGAAGAGCAGTATTTGTGGAAGCAGGTATATCGCAGGCCTCAATCAATATTTTGTGGAAGCCGGTATATCAATCCCCTCTATCAGAATTTTGTGGAAACAGGTATATAGAACCCAATAATGAGTATTTGCTGGAAGCTAGTAAATCAAACCCCTTATCAATATTTGGTGTAAGCCGGTGTATTGTAGGCCTCAATCTATATTTGGTGTAAGCTGGTGTATCACACCCCTCAATCAATATTTTGTGGAAGCTGGTGTATCACACCCCTCAATTAGTATTTTGTGGAAGCAGGTATATTTCACGCCTTAATCAGTTTTCTGGGGGGCAACAAGTATATCACACCAGTTGCAATTACTAATTCCAATGGTGCTTGTCTCTCTATCTAGCTGCGTTAACTCAGCAGAATCGCACACAACTGCTGCACAATACAAATGCACTATAATATACTTTCTATGTTAGAAGGTATATTATAGGTATATCACACCCCTCAATCAGATTTCTTTTGGGGGGCAAACAGGTATATCACACCAGTTGCAATTAGTTATTCCAATAGCGTTTGTCCCCCTATCTAAGTGCAATATCGCAGCAGAACCGCACACAACTGCTGCACAATACAAATGCACTATAATATACTTTCTATGTTAGAAAGTATATTAGTATATCACACACTTCTGTATGTCACACCTATCGATAGCACACCTATATAAGTTCTTAAAAGGACTTTTGTAGCCCTATTAGCTTGTGTTTGGTGTCCCTAACAGTCTGTCCCTGCTCCCCACTGGCAAAAAACAGAATGTAAAATGGCTGCCAGATCGGGTTTATTTATAGGGTAGGGGGTGTGTACATGTGCTGAAATGTCACAATTGGCTGTCCTGTCCCACTTGATTGATGTGTCATGGGTCAAAGTTCTGCACAATGCAAAGACTATGGCGCTGGCGGACATCACCATATATTCGCCTGTTCGGCGAACCGCAAATGAGCAAAGTTCGCCTCAAAACGATCGCCGGGCGAACCGCAAGGCCATCTCTAATGCCTAATTGTCGGGGCCTCGTAGGAATACAGTACCTGTGACGACCACGTGTTATTGAATTTCACTATTATCATTTAGGGTTTATTCAAAAGGGGGGATTTCATTAACCATGTTTTTAATCCAATTTTATTTTTTTTGTTCTTTTAAACATATGTATTTGACATGTATTTGTACTGGCTTGCAGTAAAACTGATATCTAATGACCGTCTAATATACCTCCGGCCACATAATCACTTGATCTTTTCTGTCCTGTGAATGCCTAATGTTTGTGTCCTGTACTCCACTGGCCTGCAGTAAAATTGATATCCAATGACCGTCTAATATACCTCCAGCCACATAATCACTTGATGTTTTCTGTCCGGTGAATGCCTAATGTTTGGGACCTGTACTCCACTGGCCTGCAGTAAAATTGATATCCAATGACCGTCTTATATACCTTCAGCCACATAATTACTTGATCTTTTCTGTACAGTGAATACCTAATGTTTGGGGCCTGTACTCCAGTGGGCTAAAGTAAAATTGTTATTCAGTGACTGCTTAATGTACCTAGAGCAACATAATCACAATTTCTTTTATGTCCGGTGAATGCCTAATTTTTAGGGCCTATACTCCCGTGGCCTAAAATATAATTTTTCTAGGCTCCAGCAGGGCACATTTTTGAGAATTTACCTTTAAGGCGCATAAAAATGGCCCCTGATTAAAATACATATTTTTTGGTGGGAATTTTTGTCATTGATCCCCCTCTAGTATGTCACTGTCCATGTTGTGGGACTATTTGTGCACTTCTAGTAAGTATTTTGTAGCTGCAAATATGACCTGAAGGTTTTCCAGGTTCGCCTGCCATTAAAGTGAATAGGGCCTGCCGCAAACTTGCGATTCGCGAACATTTTATTGCGTTTGCACGATCGCGTTCGCAAACCGTCCAGCCGATGTTTGTCCATCACTAATGAGAAGACTACAAAATATTTTTTTTTTATCTTGAGAAGAATTATGACATTGTATTTACATTCATTAGGCAGAGAATGGCATATTCTTCCTTCCTAACAGCAATTTACTGAAACATAGGCTAAACTCGGTCAAGAGATCATACTTGTGAAAGCTACTTACCTTTAAAATGATCAATGTGTTAAATGTCAATGAGTATTGATATGGAGGCCTGTAAAGTCTGGGTTTATTCCATCGTGAAAAGCATGCTAGAGAAAAAATTTGTGATGTAAAACAAACCAAAATTATACAGCACTGCTTCTAATCAGCACATGTATAGGTCTTAACATGCCAGGGAAACATAAAAAAAAAGGGCTTGTTGGGAAATCATGACCAGAAATTCCATGAGACAAAATACTAATAGGAAGTATATTCCTAAAAACTAGGGATAAACAAATTTCATGTTATGAAATTTGTTTGCACTTTGTTTGGCGGTAAAAGCAGAATTGCGTTATGGATAGCACATACAACCACATCTCAACAATGCACTTTTCCATAGGATTACCTATGGGATTGGACACATGCATGAAAAAAGCATGTTAAATTGTATTAAAGGGTTTATACAACATCATACAGCCATCAATAGCCCCACCATGTGCCGGGCCCCTCAGAAGGAATATATTTAGCCCACTCCCCATGCCGCTCCTGGTCCCCACACCGCCGCTGCTGCCCTTCCTGTACACGAATGAAAACATCGTGTGTCGAAGGAGGGGATCAGCCAATTGCAGGAGGGGATGAGAACGAGCCTCCCAAGTGTCATCCGCGATGCTAGGGAGGCTCATCCCCGCCTGCCATTGGCTGCTCTCCCCCGACACCAGATGTTTTTATCCGTGTACAGGGAAGGGCAGCAGAGGCGTGCAGCAGAATTTTGTTATGTATTCCGTTACCACGGACCATAACGCAATTAAATGATGGAATGCATAATGGAATGCCTTTAGAGGCATTCCGTTATTCATTCCATCATAATAGAAGTCTATGGCCTGCATAGCGGATCCGTCCCATTTCCGTTATGCAGAGGAGTCCTCTGGAGGGAGGGGGGCTGTTGATGGCTGTATGATGTTGTATAACCCCTTTAATACAATTTAACATGCTTTTTTCATGCATGTGTCCAATCCCATAGGTAATCCTATGGAAAGGTTCATTGTTGAGATGTGGGTGTATGTGCTATTATAAACAGTCTTCACTCAGTTTTTGGCAAAAGAAACACTCATTTATTTTGAGCAAAAATTAAGAAAAATAAATAACAGCAAACTAAAGGATTCTCAGATGTATTTGCAACTAGCTTGGTAGCAAGTAGCTGAACTGAAGATGGAATGCTAGCATATTACACAGGTGCCCTTAAGTACACAAGACTCAGGATTAGTGTTGAGCGAACTTGTGTTTTAAGTTCGGCGTCTAAAGTCCGAGTTCAGGTTATCGAAGTATCCCGCTATGTATTCTAAATTCCGTTATGGTCCATGGTAGCGGAATCCATGACGGGATACTTCGATAACCTGAACCCGAACTTTATACGCCGAACTTAAAACACAAGTTCGCTCAACACTACTCAGGATCACAGTCTTAGGCCTCATGCACACGACCGTTGTTATGGTCCGCATCCGAGACGCAGTTTTTGGGGCTCGGGTGCAGACCCATTAATTTCAATGGGGCTGCAAAAGATGCGGACAGCACTCCGTGTGCTGTCCGCATCCATTGCTCCATTCCGTGGCCCCGCAAAAAAAATAGAACATGTCCTATTCTTGTCCGTTTTGCGGACAAGAATACGCATTTCTACAATGCGCCGCTTGTTCCGTTCCGCAAATTGCGAAAGGCACACGGGCGGCTTCCGTGTTTTGCGGATCCGCAATTTGCGGAATGCAAAAAACGGAACGGTCGTGTGCATGAGGCCTAAATGGGACATACACTTTAAACATTTCCATGGACCTAAGAACATGCTAAAAGTGAAGAAAATCACCTTAAAAATGCTCTATTTGTAGTGCATTTTCTGTTTCCGTATTTATTTTAACAAGATTCTGGCTGCAGTGCTTTTTTGGGAAATAATTGCAATTAAAGACAAATTAAAGTAAAAAAATAATAATAGAACAGAAAATTTCAGCAACCGAAAATCAGTTCCATTCACCTGAGTGGGTTGTTTTGGCGGAAAGCACATGGAATTTAAGAAGCCCCATGCAGGTGAACTGATTTTCAGTCTTATAAAATGTTGTATCATTTTTGAAAGCACCCTTAAGACAGTAATATTCTGGCTTTCATTATGTGACACGAGCTGCATCCTTCTAGTCGGCAGTACTAGTAAGATTATTTACTTCAGCATATTTTGATAAACTGTATGCCGCAATAGATTATATCACAGCATTGCAGTTGCTCCAGGTGCAGGAGAACAAAACTTGGCAGCTCAAGCAGATTTTCAAATCTGTCAGTCATTAGTAAGCGGAAGAGGCTAATCATGAGGAAAAAGTTCAAGGTGATTTCCTTACAGAGCTTCTGAATACTAACATTGTGTACATGTAATTATACTTATGAATTATTCTTTTATAAAGCTTGAAAATGTTTATAACAATGCAAATGGAGGAAACATCTATGTGCGGTAACCAATCTGCATTGTATTTTGTATAATAAGATCAACATAAGCGCTTGTCATTAAGATTCATGAATTTAACTCCTTCATATACAGATGTAGCAGGGTTAGCACTCCAGCTCTTAACTCAAATTTCTTAACTCATTGCGTTATCTTGAGACAAAAGCTATTGAAAAGCAATTGAAGGTGTTTGCTTAGATTAGATAACACAATTTAGAAATCTCAGAAAACAGGAGTGTTAACTCTACTCCATCCGTACTTTGCACAAAATAAAGCATGTAAAGTAAAAAAAAAAAAAAGCTAATAGACGTTTATTTGCTCACCCTTTTACATCAGCACCGCAACTCTTGGATCTCCACAGTGATCTAGAAGAACCTAGGCTTGGCTGGGTCAGGTCAGTCCACCCTTTAAGCCTCCTGCACACGAACGTGTGCGCCCCGTGGCTGCGCACCCATTCACTTTAATGGGTCCGCTATCCGACCGTTCCGCAAAAAGATAGGACATGTTCTATCTTTTTGTGGAACAGCAGTACAGGTGCTTCCGTAGGGTTCAATTCCATGCTTCTGTTCCGCACCATTCCGCATCTTTGCATTTGTGGACCCATTGAAGTGAATGGGTCCGCATCCGTGATGCGGAATATACACGGAACGGTGCCCGTGTATTGCGGATCCGCAAATGCGGTCCGCAATACGGCAATGGGCAGCACGCGTTCATGTGCAGTAGGCCTTATGCTGTGAATCCTGGACAAATTTTCTGCCAATTGGTAAAAACTCCAAATTCTTCAACTATTTCAAGCACATAAAAACATCATCATGCAATACAAAAAAAAATATAAAAAAGCATGAAGGACCGTTTTATGCTGCATACAGTATTATCAGAGCATAGATAAAATTGTGATAAAAGCTGGACTACCTCTTGACAACATGGACAACATAAACTTGGTCTGGCGTTTTCTCATCACTAAAAAAACACCATAGAAACTGCTAATGTTTTTATGCAGCTTTTGCTTTTTATCAGTTCTATCTTTTTTCTAGAAAAATACCAACAGCTTTAGCATATTGTGTTTTTAAGAAATGCAAGAGACACAAAAAACAGAAACTAATTTAAAAAAACGGCATATTTCCAATAGACTTTCAGCTAACATCTAGAGCTGGCGTTATTACCGCATTAGCCAACATCGCCATTAAAAACCTATGTATAAACCCATGTGAACCTATGTGAAAGAATGTTTTTATTTTTGCATACACCCTCCTTATTTGTCCAGACTTGTAAAGGAAAAATGACTTGCATGCTTCCCAGCACCAGCTCCCTGCGATGTTCCACTGGGCTCCTTCGATGTCAACATCTGGTTTGATATTGCCGCAGCAAATAACTGGCAGTGGCAGGGACTAGTTCCCCTTACATATTGACAAATGATCACATGACACAAAGGTGAGCTGGTCTTTGCCACAACCAGTGATTGGCTGCCGCAATGTCCAACCAGATGTTGACATTGAGGGAGTCCAGTGGAGCATTGCAGGTCTGCAGGAGAAGGATCAGGGAGCTGGTGCCAGGAAGGATACAAACCGTGTGGGGGCAAACAGTTGCACTTCTTCCCTACACAAACAAGTTCTTCTGCATAAAGTTCTCAATATACAGTACTATTTTGATTGGTGCTCATTTAGGGGCAGATTATCTGCTGACGTACAAGGGTCCTTACATATTTAGTATCTGACCTGTGTATGTGTGAGATATGGAAATGTGAGCCTCATTGGAAACAGGGACTGGTAACAGGAACTGATGTAATTACAACAGTTCCTTACACACATGAATTTGGCTTTTTTTATTACCCAATAAAAAGACAC